>NC_084835.1:16073969-17296782 GCF_033115175.1 Lepus europaeus
CTTAAAAAAAAAAAATTTTTTTTTGTAACTATGTAGCCCAGGAGCATTCACGGGTTTGTAAAACACAGGTGCTTTGAGCTCACTGTGGGTGTGCATGCGGTGTTAAGAAGGGAGGCACGGAAATCCTGCACCTCTGTCGCCCCGGTTCCCCCAGCGCGAAGTAGAAGCAGGTGTCCGCCGTGTCGCAACGCGCACATTGTGTCCAAACTTGCCCCGTTTCACGAGTACTCTTGGCTCTCCTTCCCCACCCCGTATGTGTATGGATTTAGCTCCATGTATTTTTTTTTTTTTAAACATATGGAAGTTCCTGAATCCATCCACACAGTCAAGACCCTGAACGGAACACCCCGCAGGACCGCCTCTGGTTGTCCACTCCTACCTGAGGGACCACCTCTGGCAACCCCTAATCTGTCCACTCTTCCCGGGGTTGGTCATCTCTAGAATGCTGGGGCAATGGACTGCAGGGTGACATAGCCTTTTGGGCGCCATCTTTCTCGACTCGCCTTGCAAATCACCCAAGTTAAAAGTCATCATTGGTTCCTTCAAGGGATTGGAGGGATGGCCCAAGTGAACAGTTTGTTTAACCATCCACTGGTCCAAGGCCCCCGTGGAGGGTACTTTCCAGCTTGGGGACTTCTGAAATAAACCTACTCTGAGTCTCACTGTGCAGGTTGGTGGGGGGAATCTAAGATTTCTGTGGGATAAATGCCCAAGAGGCCACTGCCAAGTGTGGATTTGTTAAGAAACTGTCCTACTCCTGTCCAGGCTGCCCGTCGCACTTTGCCTCCCCAGCACCAATGCAGGAGTGATCCAGTTTCTCCCCATCCTTGGCAGCTCTTGGTGTTGTTGCTGTTTTGCATTTCAGCCATTCTGATAGGTGTCGGAGTTTCTCAGGGAAATTTGCATGTACAGGGTGGCTACTGATATTGAACATCTTTTTTTATATGCTGAGATGCCATCTGTATACCCTTGATAAATTTTTTTTCTTGCTGTCTGGTTAGTTCTTCTTTTCCATACTGTAATGAGAGGATTTGGGGCTTGCTGGTTTGTTTATTGTTGTGTTTTGAAGAGTTCTTTCTATATACTAGAAAACATCCATTGTTGGGTATATGGTTTGCAAGTGATTTTTTTGTTTGTTCCTCCCCACCCCCCCAGGCTCTAGTTTTTCTTTGCATCCTCATCGTGGACTTTGGCCAAGCAAAATCTTCAATTTTGTTTACGCTCAACTGATCCATCTTTCATTGGATGTATCTTGCTTTTGGTGTCAAGTCTAAGAACGTGTGCCTAGCCCTATATCCTAAAGAATTTTCTCCAATTTTGCTAGCAAATTTTGGGGTGGGTGTTTGACCTCATGGTTAACATGCAGGTTGTGATGCACCTGAGTGCTGAGCCCAACTTGAAGCTCCCAGCTTTGGCCAAGCCCACCCTGCCCACTGTGTTCCAGCATGGGGTATTAAAAAGGCTGTCATTCCGCCACTGAATTGTGGCAGAAAACGGTTGGATGGAGCGGGTGCTGTGGTGTAGCATGTAAAGCTGCCGCCTGCAGGGCCAGTATCCCATATGGGCACCGGTTCGAGTCCTGGCTGCCCCACTTCTGATCCAGCTCTCTGCTATGGCCTAGCCAAGTGGCAAAAGATGGCCCGAGTCCTTGGGCCCCTGCACCTGCGTGGGAGACCTGGAGGAAGCTTGTGGCTCCTGCCTTCGGATGGGCGCAGCTCCAGCCATTGCAGCCAATTGGGGAGTGAACCAGTGGATGGAAGACCTCTCTCTCTCTTTCTCTGCCTCTCCTTCTCTCTGTGTGTTACTCTGACTTTCAAATAAATAAATATATGTGTTTTTTTTTTTTTTTGACAGCAGAGTAGACAGTGAGAGAGAGAGATAGAGAGAAAGGTCTTTCTTTTGCCGTCGGTTCACCCTCCAATGGCCGCCGCGGCCGGCACGCTGCGGCCAGTGCACCGCGCTGATCCAAAGGCAGGAGCCAGGTGCTTCTCCTGGTCTCCCATGGGGTGCAGGGCCCAAGCACTTGGGCCATCCTCCACTGCATTCCTGGGCCACAGCAGAGAGCTGGACTGGAAGGGGGGCAACCGGGACAGAATCCGGTGCCCCAACTGGGACTAGAACCCAGTGTGCCAGCGCCGCTAGGCAGAGGATTAGCCTATTGAGCCATGGCGCCGGCCTCAAATAAATAAATATATGTTTTTTAAAAAGAGTAGAAGTGAGTATCCCAGTAGAACTGGTCTTTTGCACACTGACAAATATAAGAAAAGAAGGAAGGGAGGGAGGGAGGGAGGGAGGAAGGAAGGAAGGAAAAGAAAGAGAAAACGGCTGGCATACTTCAGGGGTGTCTTTCTGTGTTCTCTATTCTGCTTCACCAGACAATGTACCCATCCATTCTCCCAGACCACTCTGTCTTGATTAGTGTTGCTATTAGTTACCCTTGATATCAGGTAGAACGACCCCTCTCACTTTCTTCTTCTTTAATGATTGCTCTGGCTGCTCCAGATCTTGTGCCATTCCATGCACATTTAATGACAGGACTTTCTGTCTGCAAAAAAAGTGCATTGTCCATAGATCAAGTTGCACGAAGGCTGACATCTTTTCTGTGTTGAGTCTTTATGAGTATGGTGTATCTGTCCATTTATTTAGATCTCCATTGATTTATTTCATCAGCATTTTACATTTTACAGCCTGTAGCTCCTGTTTATATATATTTTTAGATGTATATCTAAGGATCACATTTTCTTTGGGGCTACTGTAAATGTTATTGTATTTTTTGTTTCAGTTCCCACATGATCATTGTTAATATACAGAAGTGTAATTAAGATTTATGTGTTAGTCTTGTATCCTGAAACCATGCTGGATTTATTAATTACTTCTAGAGGTTTTCTATAGACGATCATGTTACCTGAAGATACAGCCAGTGTTATTTCTTGCTTTCCAATCTACATGCCTTAGTTTTATTTTTTTCAAAGATTTATTTACTTGGAAGTTGAAAAGAGAGAGAGGGAGAGGGGAAGGGAGAGGGAGAAAGAAATATCTTCCATCCACTGGTTCGCTCCCCAAATGACTGCAACTTTCTTAGCAGGGCCAGGCTGAAGTCAGGAGCCTGGAACCCAGCCTGGCTCTCCCACATTGGTGGAGGGGCCCAAACACAGGAGCCAGCCTCCATCCACTGTTTTATCAGGCGTGTTGCAGGGAGCTGGGTCAGAAGCAGAGCCGCCAGGATTCAAAGTGGTTCTGTGACATGGAACACTGGCCACATGCGCCACAATAGTGCTGGGCCCCTTGGTTTAATTTTTTTCTTGTCTTAGTTCAGCGGCTGAACTTCCAGTATTATATTGGATAAAAGTGCTGAGAACAGATATCCTTGCCGTATTTCTGACCTTAAGGGGAGAGCAATCAATCGTCCACTTGAAAGCCTATTAGCTGTAGGGATTTTTGTAGATGCTTTTCATCAAGCTAAGAACATTCTCCTTTATTCCTAACTTTCTTAGCATTTCTGTACTGAGTGGGTGTAAGATTTTTGTCCAATGCTTCTTCTGTATCAATATCCTATGATATGCTAGACTGATAGATTTTCCAATGTTGAACCAGATTTGCTCACTTTAATAAATTCCCCTTGGTCATGGTGTATAATTTTTCTTATTCTCAGGCTCAATTTTATTGAGGGTTCCTGCATCTGATTTCACAATAGATATTGCTATGAGCTTACTTTTTGTCCTGTTTGGATTTGCTATTAGGGCTCAGAATGTGAGCTGGGAAGTGTGCCCTCCCCTTGTATCTCATGCAAGAGATTTATAAAATGGCTGTTAGTCCTTCAAATGTGTAGGAGAGCTCTTCAGTGAAACCATTTATTCTTAAATTTTCTAAATTATGAATTCAATGTCGCAATGGTTATAGAACTATTCAGACCCTCTATTTTATCCTGGTTGAGTTCTGGTAGTTTGTAGTTTTCAAAAATTGGATTGAAGTTTTTTGTAGTATTCCCTTCTTTCCATTTTAATGACTACGGATCTATAGTAATATCCTCAATTTCATTCATGACACGGATGGTTTATATAGTCTCTATTTTTACTTTTGTTAGTTTTGCTAAGTGTTTAAATTTTAAAGATTTTGTTGAAGGATCAAATTTTTGTTTTACTAATTTTTCTCTATTCTTATCAAATTCATATGGTTCTGTTCTCTACTTTTTTCTTTCCTTCTGTTAATTTGGATATATTTTTATGTTTTCTCCTATCTTCTTGAGATAAGAACTTACATTATTGGTCTGAAACTTTCCCTTTTTTATAGTGTAAACACTTAATGCTATACATTTCCCTCTTGGCACTGCTTTAACTGCATCTCACAAATTTTGATGTGTGTTTTCATGTTCACTCAGTTATATTATATTTTAAATTTCTTTTGAGGTATTTTCTTTGACTCATAATTTATTTAGAAATATTGTTCCAACTGTTTAGAAATTTCTCTGTTATTTTTCTGTTATAAATTTCTAGTCTGATTCTATTATACTTAAAGAATATACTCTGCATGGTTCAATTAGGTTAAGCTTGTTAGGTTTATTTTTATGAACCAAGATATGGGGTCTGTCATGGTGAATTTCCCATGGGTTCCTGAGAAGACGCAGATACTCTGTTGTTGCTGGGTGAATGTTCCACATACGTCAATAGATCCTGTTGGTTGATGATCCTCTTGAGTTCTTCTATATCCTCATCAAATTTCTGTCTAGTGGTTCTATTCGTTGCTGAGAAGGGACTTCTGACTTCTCCACTATAATTGTGGATTTTTCTATTTCTTCTTTCAGCTCTATCAGTTTTGTATTATATATTTGGAGGCTCTGTAGTTTGGTGCAAACACATTTAAGGTTGTTATGTTGTGACCCTCATATCATTATGTAATAGCCCTCTTTGTCCCTAGTCATTTTCTTTGCTCTGAAGTCTCGTTTATCTAGTATCAATATAGCTACTCATGTTTTTAAAAATTAATACTTGAACTATATATTCATATATATATATATATATATTCCCAATCCTTTAAATTAAACTTCTACTATAGAATTATGAAATTTTAAAAGGCTCTGCATAACCTCAGAGCCTGCCCAAAAGTGCTGCCCAGGCAGGGAGGTGCCTGCCACCATGCGTTTCCATGGACGGAGCCTCTGAACCCCTCCATCCGGAGCTGTGTGTCTGCCTAACTTCAGAGCACAGTCTGAAGCCCTGCCTGACTACACAACTCAACAGTGATACTACCCAGCCAGGGAACGCATCCTGTGACCCTGCCCAGTCGGAGGCAGTGTCAGTCACCGGCTGACAGCTCTGTCTCGTGGCAGGGACCAGAGAATGGCCCTGCTGGGCAGTGGAACCCAGTCAAGGGTCCCACCTGACTTTAGAGCAAGGCCAGTGGTCCATTCAACCACCAAATCTGACAATGAGTTCTGTCTGCTCAGGGGTGTTACCAGCTGGTCTATCCATAACCAAGGGCTAAATAGTGAAGGTTTCTCCCTGCTAAAGAAAACCTATCCATGCCATAGGAGGGGGCTGTCTCCTCAATGCACAAGCATCATTGAAAATAAACAATAATTACAGAGAATCATGGAATCATGACACCACTGTATGAAATCAGTAAAATTCCAATAATGGGCCCTGAAAAAAAGGAGATCTATAGTCTCACCCACAAAAAATTCAGAATAATTTGCTCACAGAAGTTCAGCAAACTACAAAAAATATACAGATAGAAAATTAAATGAAATTTGGAAAGCAAGAACATGAACAAAATGAGAAGTTTGACAATGAATAGAAGCAATTAAAAAACAGAAATACGAGAAATGAAGAATATAATGTCTGGACTCAAAAATTCAATAGAAAGCTTTATCAGCAAACTTGAGCAAGAGGAAGAAGTAATTGGTGAGCTGGATGACAGAACATTGAAATTACATAGTGAGGGGCGCAAAATGAAAAGATATGAGGAAGCCTGTGAAAATTATGTGACAGCATCAAGAGAATCCTCATCTCTATCCCAGGAGCTAAAAGGAAGAGAGAGGTAAAGGCCAGAAAGCATATAATTTTTTTTTTTTTTTGGACAAGCAGAGTGGATAGTGAGAGAGAGAGATAGAGAGAAAGGTCTTCCTTTGCTGTTGGTTCACCCCACCCCCCACCCCCCCCAACACCAGCGGCAGCCAGCGTGCTGCAGCCGGCGCACTGCGCTGATCCAAAGCCAGGAGCCAGGTGCTTCTCCTGGTCTCCCATGTGGGTGCAGGGCCCAAGCACTTGGACATCCTCCACTGCACTCCCGGGCCTAGCAGAGAGCTGGCCTGGAAGAGGGGCAACCAGGACAGAATCCGGCACCCCGACTGGCAATAGAACCTGGTGTGCTGGCGCCACAGGCAGAGGATTAGCCTACTGAGCCACGGCGCTGGCCCAGAAAGCATATTTAAAGTAATAATGATTGAAAACTTCCTGAATCTGGGGGAAGATACCAACTTCCCAACAGAGAGAGCACAGAATCTCCAACCAGATCTAATCCCAAAGGGCTTTCCCAAGACACACAACAGTCAATCAAAAAATCCCTATTATAAGATGTTTTTGTAAACTTCGTGTTAGCCACAAAACAAAAATATATCATTGGCGCAAAATACAGAAATTACTCGAAGAACCACAATAGAAAACCATCAAACCACAGAAGAAGGGAACAAGAGAGGAAGAAACAGAATATCTACAAAATAACCAGAAAACAAATTTTAAAATGGCAGTAGTAGGTACTGTTTTCTAAATAATTACTTTGAATGCAAAAAAGTTAAATTTTCCAATAAAGACATAATGTGACTGAATGGATTAATAAACGAGGCCTAATCATAAGCAGCCTACCAGGGACTCACCTTGTATTCAGGGGCAGCCACAGACTAAAAAGAAGACAGTCCACAGAAATGGAAACCAAAAGAGAGCAGAGGTAGCTCCCCTAATTTCAGACAAAATAGATTTAAGACAAAAATAGTAAAAAAGACAAGGAAGAACACTATATAATAATGGGGTCACCCCATCAATAATATATAGCAGTTATAAATATGTGAGCCAACAATGGAGCACCTAAATATGTAACACGGAGAGAGAGATTGCAATGCAATAATAGTAGGAGACTTTAATAACTCACTTTCAACAATGGACAGATCTTTCAGACAGAAAGCTACGAGGAACATACCGGATCCGAACTACACTTTAAACCAAAGAGACCTAATAGACAAATACAGAACTTTCCAGTCCACAGTAACAGAATCTACATTCTTTTCAAGTGCACACAGAATATTCTCCAGGACAGATCATCTCACAGGCCTCAAGGCAAGTCTGAACAATTTTAAGTGGGTTAAAATTATATCAAGTATCTTTTCTAATCACAATAGTGTGAACCAGAGATCAATAACAGAAGAAATCTTAGAAAATTTACAGATAGGTGGAAATTAAACAATATGCTCCTGAAAAAAATAATGGACCAAAGCAGCAATCAAGAAAGAACTGCAAGGGGCAAGGATTGTGGTGTAGCAGATGAAGCTACCCCTGTGACACTGGCACCCCACGTGGACGCCAGTTTGTGTCCCAGCTTCTCCACTTCCGATCCAACTCCCTGCTAATGGCCTGGAAAAAGCAGCAGAAGGTAGCCCAAGTGTTTAGGCCCCTATCACCCATGTGGGTGACCTGGATGAAGCTCCTGGCTCCTGGTTTCAGCGTGGCCCAGCCATGGCATATCAGCGCCATCTGGGGAGTTCACCAGGACTTGGAATCAATCTCAATATCTCAATCTCAGTCTCTCTCTCTCTCTCCCTCTCTCTCTTTCCCTCTCTCTCCTTCTCCTTCTCCCTCTCCCCTCTGTAACTCTGACTTTCAAATAAATAATTAATCTTTTTAAAAAAGAAATAAAACATACTGAGACAATTGAAATTGGGAACACAACATACCAAAGCTTATGGAACACAGCTAATCAATTTTAAGAGTCAAATTTATAGCAAAAAACACAAATGCCTATTTCATACAAGAATAAAGATCTCAAATAAACAATCTAATGTTAAGCCTCAAGAAATTAGAAACAGATGAAAAAAGTTAGAATTAGGATCGAAATAATAAGGATTAAAGCAGAGATAATGAAATAGATACTAGAAAAGATTTTTTAATAATCTACGAACCCTTACACTAAGAAAGAAGAGAGAAGACTCAGAATCAGAAATGAAAGCAGAGGTGGTACAACTGATACCACAGAAACACAAAGGATCATGGGATACTGCTAAGGCCAATGGGAAGTATCAAATGGAGAACGCAGAGGAAACCAATGAAGTCCTCCACGTATACAACCTAGCAAGACTGAACTCTACTGAGGAGATTCAATCAGTGATTAAAAGTCTCCCCTCGCAGAAAACCACAGGACCTGATGGCTTTACAGGTGAATTCCTGCCAAACATTTAAAGAAGAACTCATATTTATCTTCTCAAAGTCTTCTCAAAAAATTTAAGAAGAGAGAACACTCCCAAGCTCATTTTATACAGTCAGCGTTACCCAGAGCCAGGCAGGACCAATCCTTCATGAACATACATGCAAAAATCTTCAAAAAAAAAAAAAAAGAAAAGAAAAAGTAGAAAATCAAATTCAACAGTACACTGAAAAATCATTCACCATGCTCAAGTGGGATTTATCCCTGGGATGCAAGGGTGGTTTCTCATATGCAAATCAATGCAGTGCATCACATTAAAAAAAAAAAAAAAGGACAATAACCATATGGTTGTTTCATTTTTCAGGAAAAAAATTGACTCAACATAATGTCCTCTGAAAGACTCATTATATTCATAATAAAGGCCATGTATGATAGGCCCACAGCCAGCATTATACTCAATGTCTCTACTCTCAGGAACAAGAAAGACAAGAATGCCAACTTTCATCAGTTCTATTTGACGTTGTACTGGAAGTCCTTGCCAGAGCAAGTAGGCAAAAAAGAGAGATAAAGGCGTCCAAACAGGAAAATAGGAAATAATATTGTCTCTGCTTGTCAACGACAAAATCTTACATATAGAAAATCTTAAAAATTCTACCAAAAACCTGTTAGAACTAATAAATGAATATGGTAAAGTCACAGGATACAAAAGCAACACACAAAAATAGTAGGCTTTTTATACTCAAGCAATCTGAAAAGAAATCAAGATAATAAAATCCCATTTATTTTTTATTTATTTATTTTATTTATTTATTTTTTAAACAGGCAGAGTGGATAGTGAGAGAGAGAGACAGACAGGAAGGTCTTCCTTTTGCCATTGGTTCACCCTCCAATGGCTGCTGCGGCCGACGCATCTCGCTGATCTGAAGCCAGGAGCCAGGTGCTTCTCCTGGTCTCCCATGCGGGTGCAGGGCCCAAGCACTTGGGCCATCCTCCACTGCCTTCCCGGGCCATAGCAGAGAGCTGGCCTGGAAGAGGGGCAACCGGGATAGAGTCTGGCGCCCCAACCGGGACTAGAACCCAGTGTGCCGGCACCGCAAGGCAGAGGATTAGCCTGTTAAGCCACGGCACCGGCCATAAAATCCCATTTATAAAAACTATAAAAATAGAAATAAATTTAACCAAGCAAATGAAATATCTACACAGAAAACTACAAAACTTTGATTAAAAAAATAGAAGATAAAGTAAATAAGAAGATATTCCATATTCATGGATTGGAAGAAATATTATTCTTAAAGTACTCATATTACCTACAACAACCCATAGATTCTGTATAATCTGTATGTAAGTTCTAGTGTGATTTTTTTACATAAATAGAAACAATATTCCTTAAATTTGTATGAATTTATGAATTTGTGAATTCATACACAAAAATCTCTGAGTAGCCAGACAGTCTTGAACAAAAGAACATAGCCAGAGGTATTATACTACCTGGTTTCAAACTATATTTCAAAGCTATAGTAACTACAACAGCATTGAACTGGCATGAAAACAGACATATCAACTGACGGGACAGAATAGACAGCCCAGAAATGAACCTATAAATTTACAGTCAATTGATTTTCAAAGAAGGTGCCAAGAACAACACACAATGCGAAAAGGGCAGCCTCTTTAATAATAACTAGTGTTGGAAAAACTGAACATCCACATACAGAGAAGGAAATGAACAATTATTTCATCCGGTATACAAAAATCAACTAAAAATGGGTTAAAGGTTTAAATGTAACGCCCGAAACTATACAGCCACTAGAAGAAAACAAAGGAGAAACTCCATGTGACACTGAATTTGATCCTAAAACCTCAGGCAACAAGAGGAGAAAAAAATAGACAAACGGGATTACATCAAACCGAGTAAGTTTCTTCACACCCAAAGCAGTAAGTAGAATGAATAGACACTGGCAAAGCCATTCATCTGATGAGGAATTAACATCCAAAATCTGTAAGGAGATCAACTCAATAGTGAACAAATAACTCCATGAATAATGGCCAGAGGATCCGAACAGACACATGTTGAACAAGACATTCACATGGCCAACAGATGTATAAAAAATCCTCCATGTCACTCATCACTAGGGAAATGCAACTTAAAACTGCAATGAGATATCACCTCTCACCTGTCTGAATGGCTTTCACCAAAAAGATGAGCGATAACAGGCACTGGCAATTCACGGAAAAGGGAACACCAGACACCGTTCATGGGATACACCGTTATGGAATACTGTATGGAAGTTCCTTGCAAAACAAAAAACAGAATTACCATAGGACCCAATAATCTCACTTCTGGGTATATATTTTAAAGGAATTGAGATCAGTGAGTCAAAGAGAAAGATCTGCATTCCCCTGGTCATTCCATTATCATTCACATTAACCAAGTGAGTGAATAGACCTAACCATTCAAAAACAGATAAATGGATAAAGAAAACTGTGATACATATATAAATAATTCTAATATATACTATGTGATACATTCCATTGCATGCATAATGAAATACTATTTATCCCTTAAAGAGGAGGAATTCCATGACAGAGTGGGTGACTGTGGAAGGCATCAGGCTCAGTGAAACAAGCCAGGCATTGAAGGAGGGTTACCACCTTGTCTCACTTCTTTGTAGAACCTATACCACCAAACTCACAGAAGCAGAGAGTAGAACAGTGGTTATGGGAGCAGTGAGGATGAAGGGTGTGGGGAGATGCTGGTCAAAGGATGCGAAATTTCAGTTAAACAGGAGTAGCGTTTTTGAGACACTTTGCATAGGATGATGACTGACTTAGTAGTAGTAATATGTGGGTCTGGCATTGTGGCGTAGTGGGTTAAGCCACCGCCTGCAATGCCAGCATCCCATATGGGCTCTGGTTCCAGGAGTAATGCAATGGTTATTGCACAATTGCTAAAGAGGGTACATTGCAAACATTAACACTACAAAAATAACAAGTATTTGAGGCGATGGATATGTTAGGTAATTTGCTATAATCATCCATTTTGTATGCATATATCATCACCACACTTTGTGTCCCACAAATGCATGCAATTTTTAAAAATGGGCCAAGGATGAGAACAGGTATTTCCTAAAGACTATGTACAAGCAACCAAGACGCCCATGAGACGATGTCCAACACCACCGGTCGCACCCATTACAATGGCTGTTTGTGTGCAACAACTGGTGACAACTGGAACATTTGTGCACTGCTGTTGGGAATATAAAACGGTGCAACTGCTGTGGAAACCAGTCTGGTGGTTCCTTAAAACAATTATGCACAGAATTATTTTAGTAGAAGCCATCCTCCTCCCTAGACATGTACTCACAGAGTTTGAAAGCAAGGACTCAGATTCTTGTACATCAATGTTCATAGCGTCACAAACAACCGGAGTGTCCATCAGCAGATGAACGGATAAACAAACGTGGCAGAGACATAAATGCCGTATGATTCAGTCTTAAAAAAGGAATGGAATTCTGATACATGTCACCCCATCACAAAGCTAAGACACTATAGCAGAAGTTTGTATTTTTAAATGTGTGAGCCTATGCTATCAAAAAGACCAACACCATAGCCTATGGCCTGCTGCTTTCTGAAACCGAGGCCACGTGGCTGGAGGAGCGGCGTTGGCATCCCAAACACTTTTTGAGCACTCACCTCAAGCCACAAGTGGAAAATTCCACACCCGCCCTCCTGTGACAAGTTGCAGGCAAAATGAATGCACACTGAAAATATTGCATAAAATTACCTCCGGGCTATGTGTGTCAAAAAACTTAACTGAATTTCACATTTTAGACTTGGATCCCATCCCCAAGATATTTCATTATTTTATGCAAATATGAACTAATTCAGAAAAATCCTAAATCTGAAATACTTCTGGTCCCAAGTATTTATGATAAGGAATACTTCACCTGTAGCGTATTTTGTAACAAAGATATTCCTGGGGCCAGCGCTGTAGCATAGCAGCTTAAGCCTCCATCTGCAGTGCCTGCATCCCATATGGGTGCCAGCTGAAGTCCCAGATGCTCCGCTTCTGATCCAGCTCTCTGCTGATGTGCCTGGGAGAGCAGCAGAGGATGGCCCAAGTACCTGGGCCCCTGCACCCATGTGGGAGACCTGGAAGAAGCTCCTGGCTCCTGGCTTCAGCCTGACCCAGCCCTGGCTATTGTGGCCACGTGGAGAGGGAACCAGCAGATGGAAAATCTCTCTCTCTCTCTCTCTATGCAATTCTGACTTATAAATAAATAATCTTTTATTTAAAAAAGATATTCCTTATATGACATTTGAAAATTTTACCCCTCAAAGTATCATTCACACCAAAACACTTGTCAATCCTGGTCCAACAGATTACCTATATCTTTTAAGGGAACTGGTATAAAATTAAAATGTAGGGTCCATTGTTTAAAAGTGATTAATAATTTCACAGCAGGGCAAGCACAGCACTACACCAAGCATGAAGACCCTCTTATGCACTGCTGCAGGTTGTCTTCATGAAGCCGTTTCTGTGTGTAACATACACAACACATACAGGAGGCCAGGACTCCAATTTGCTATGTAGTTCATCCCTCGTGAGTCATATGAGGCTATTTCAGAAAATTCATGGGAAGTGGGTATTTGGAATATAACCATGCTTGGAGTTCAACAAGTCTGCATTCAAATTTTAAGTCCATTTTCCATGAGCTTTTTGAAGCGCCCTCATAGGAACTAAGAGGCAATCCTTGGGGCTCAGCCCTGTGGTGTAGCGGGTTAAGTCACCGCTCCCAGTGCCAGCATCCCAGATAGGCACCAGCTGCTCCACTTCTGATGCAGCTCCCTGCTAATGCACTTGGGAAGCTCCTGGCTCCTGGCTGCTGCTTGGCCGAGCTCCAGCCATTGCCGTCATTTGGGAAGTGAACCAGCTGATGGAAGATCTCTCTGTCTTTCCCCCTCTCTCTGTCACTTTCTGTAACACTACTTTTCAAATAAATAAAGAAATCTTTAAAAAAAGCAATCCCTGATGAACAGACAGGTGATACAGTGAAGTTGAAATCTACACAGCTGGCTGGGAGAAGGATTCGATGCCTCAATTTAAACGTTCATTGGGCGCCCACCAAGTACCAGGTCCCGGCCTAAGACTTCCACAGAGGTCAGGTAAGTCTGCTCCCCTGAGGAACTCATCCGTCTTTGATATCTTGGGTTCTTGAGTTGCTTGTTGGGAACAAGGATGTTGCTCAGCTGAAGAACGTTTAGGAAGAAGGTTCCCGAAGTTCAGGCTAAATTACTAATCGTAGCCACAGTCTTGCAAAATTTTAATGACAATATCAGTTTGAAGATGACATCAAAAATGGAGAGTGGAGGTAGATTACAGGGGTCTCAGAGCAGCCTCAATTTTCCTTTTTTTGCTGTTTTTCATCTGAACAATTTGTCCAGGGATCAGAACCAGATCCTCCACTGTTTTGTATGAATTCATAGAATCTCATCATCAGCCTTCAAAGACATAAAAACTTGTAAAGAAGAACTTCCTGGCATTCCTATTTTGCAGGTTTTACACAGTAATGTATTCCTCAAAAAAAAAAAAAAACCTGAATTGTTGGAAATTGAATCATATTTGAAAGGAACAAAAGAACACAGATATTATGAGGAAATCTACCTTGAATCCTTTTGTACAACAAAGAATAATTTGTATAAGCCCCCAAATTACCCCTAATTTGCTTGATGTGAAAGCTAAGGTGTCAGCACGTGGAGTTTTGTGACTGTACAATCGGGAGCCCATGTAGACCACACAATTGTTTCTCATCTTCCTTTCCAGGCCCAAGCATATGCAGGAGGAAGCAAGAGGTATCAAGGGCGTGGGAAGATGTCAGGTTCACAATCCATCTCCTTCTCAAGTCAAAGTACTCCCCTAAGCAGAGGAAGAGGATCATAGCCAAAGCCTCCCGAGGGGTCGACCCCGATGGGAGAACGGGAGCAGTGTTCAGGAATCACATCGCCAAGAGTGGCATCGTGAAACTCACCGAGCGTGGGCACGGAGTGGTTACCATGCACGTGTCCCATGTCTGAGTACCTTGGTCTGACTCCCAGCTCCGCCTCCTGGCTCCAGCTTCCTGCAGACACTGGCAGGCAGCAGGAAAGGCTCAAATGGTTGGGGTGCTGCCACCCACGTGGGAGACCTGGGTTGAGTTCGTGGCTCCTGGCTTCAGCCAGCCCAGCCTCACCAGTTGCAAGCATTTGGAGTAGTTAACCAGCAGGTGGAAGATTTCTATATCTCTTTGTCTCTATTGCTCCGCTTCTCAAATAAAT
Organism: Lepus europaeus; assembly: GCF_033115175.1. Classification (NCBI taxonomy): domain Eukaryota; kingdom Metazoa; phylum Chordata; class Mammalia; order Lagomorpha; family Leporidae; genus Lepus; species Lepus europaeus. The sequence goes on from NC_084835.1 coordinate 16,088,691, forward strand.
TTTAAAAGTATTAAAAAACATGTAAACTCACAGAATTTAAGTCAATGGGGGTAAGGGGTGTGGTGTGTGAGGTTCGAAACACAGACTGCCAAACTCTCAATTAAAATAAAAAATGAATGACGTTTTAAGAATAACAAACTCTTGGGTGAGTGTGGGACTGAAATCATGACATTTTCAGAGCGGCACGGACCGGGTTTACCAGGCCCGACAGTGCTCTGTGACAGCGGCACTGAAACCTGAGCTCTTGCACAATAGAAAAAGAAAGAATGTAAGAAAGAAATGGATCCCAGTCGGCGTTGTGATATAGTAGGCTAAGCCTCTGTCTGAGACACTGGCATCCCAGAGGGGCGCCCGTTTGAGTCCCAGCTGCTCCACTTCTGATCCAGCTCCCTGCTAATGGCCTGAGAAAACAACAGAAGATGGCCCAAATGCCTGGGCCCCTGAATCCACTGGAGAGATCTGGAAGAAGCTCCTGGATTCTCAGATCGACCCAGCGCTGGCCGTTGCAGCCATTTGGGGAATAAACCAGCTGAAGGAAGATCTTTCTCTATCTGTCTCTTCCTCTGTCTTTGCGTAACTCTGCCTCTCAAACAAATAAATAAATCTTAAAAAAGAAAAAGGACTCAAAAAGCAATGGTGAGTAAACTTCCTTAGTAAGGTTTATTGCAAGGTCTAACTAATGACTGATTGTTAAAAAAGGGAGGGAGAGAGGGAGAATAGGAGTCACTGTGCACCTACTCCCCATGTAAGACCTCTGTCCTTAATGTGCTGTACTATGAGAATTAATGGTAAAACTACTACTCAAACAGTACTCTATACTTGGTGTGTCTGTGTGGGTGCAGTTTGTTAAAACCTTTACTTAGTATATACTAAGTTGATCTTCTGTATATAAAGATAATTGAAAATGAATCATGATGAAGAATGGGATGAGAGAAGGTGTGGGATATGGGATGGTTGCAGGTGGGAGGGAGGTTATGGGAGAGAAAAGCTGCTATAATTCAAAAGTTGTGCTTTGGAAATTTATATTTATTAAATAAAAGTTGAAAAGAAACAAACAAAACAAGCTTCGCACCAACACAAACATATCTTTTAATTCCATTTTCCGCAAGCGTCTGGAAATGCTTGTATGATTACCATCCCGTGGCTCCATACCCTATGTAACCTCTCCCCTTGAGTGTGAGCAAGGCTTATAAACAGGGCAGGAGGGAATGCCCATGATTAGATTCTATTGTGTAGCAAAGACGCAATTGCGATCTCTGACCATTCCGACTCTGAGTTCCTCAAGAGGGAGAATCTGTCAGGTGGACACAATCTAACCGCATGGAGTGCTTCAACCTAGCTCTGAAGCCCGGGAGCTCAAAGATTTTGGCTGAAGCAGATCTTCCCTGCGGCCCCTGAGAAAGCAGGAAGCCACTGTGAATCGTGGTGCTGCAAGGAACTGCGTTTAGCCCGCACGCTGAGTGAGGCTGAGACAGGGCAGTGAGGCCCACGCCCGGGCTGCACACCTGCTGCCGAGGACCCAGCAGAGCCCTGTCTGGACTGACCCCCAGCAGCCGTGACACGTTCAGTGTGTCGTTGGGAGCCACTGAGTGTGCGGGGATTTGTTAAAGAGCAGAGGAAAACTGATATACGAGGAAAACTGATATACGAGGCTGCCTTTGAGAGTCTTCTGTTTGGAGAAAAGAGAGAAGGGAGGGGTTTGGATTACAGAGAACTCCAAGATGGGGCTGCACCCAACTCCTAAGACCTGAAGAATTTGTGAGCACTTGTGCTCAACAAACACCTTAGCTGACACTCCCCTGGGCAGAGTGTTAGTTGGGGCCCTCCAGGGAAGCTAACAGGATGTGTGTGCGCACACACACACACATACACACACGGTTTTCCAAAAAGCTCATGGAAGATGGACTCAAAAGGTAAAATGGGGGGAAAAATCTTTACACAGATTTTTTTTTCACAATATGGACTTTCCACAAACTTTCTCAAGTTCCCTCATATGCACACACATACATGTATACACATTTATGTACACATATGTGTATGTATGAACACATATGTACAGAGACAGAGAGAAGTCCCATAAATGCTATGTGCAAGATGGAGAGCCAGGAGTGCCGGTGGTGTCCTTGGAAGCCTGCAGGTCAGAAAGCCCTGGGCGTGGATGTCGGCCCAGGTATGAAGGCCTGAGAGGGCAACAGGTCAACGGGCCAGATCGAGCAGTCAGGGAGAGCGTGAACTCACACTGCCTCCACCTATCTGTTCTGTTCCAGTCCCAACAGATCCAGAGTTAAGTTAGGTTCAAGAGAGCCTTGCTCCTGTCTTCAGAAATTTCAAGAAGAATCATACCTACTGTATGCTCATCATTCAGGTAAGCCAGAAGAGAGACCGTTGGAACCCCGAGAATTTGATTACTTATTCTGATTACATCCTATTAACTCTGGTGGAGAAGAGAATTCTCACTCTGGGTAGCATGAGGCAGCTGGACACACTGCGCTTGACACAGAACAGATGACGTTGGCAGCATTTTGTGAGTCCCACAGATTCACAGCCCAGGGCAGGAGGACCCCATTCACCAGGTACAGCCACACGGGGGTGTGTGGGAGAGAAGGCAGCCAAAAGGGTAGAAGGAGATAGGCGTTGTAGTAACCACAGACTGGGATACCCCTGGAGCCCACAGAAAGATGTGAGTGGTTTGTTTGAAGGACTCCAGAGCCTGGCTGGGAGGTGAAACCTAACGGGCTGAACACTGGGTGGTATGCATTGCGCCTGACTGATAAGAAAACCAGCTGGGTAGGGGAACTTTCCTAAGGGCTGTGTACATGCTCCCCCATCAAGGCCAAGGGACCTCAGGGGGCACTCACTGTGTGGCTCACACTTGTCCAGGCAACACTGGGGCGTTTTAGGTTTTCCTCTGCTAAAAACTCCTAATCCTAAATTTAATTGGAAGTGAGGTCAGGAAAAGTTAACTCACAGATGTGGACGATAAGTGTCATAACCAGTTCAGAATATATTTATGGGTTATTAGAAGTAAATTTTCAGTTACTTTATTTGTACTGTCTTCTTTCAGAATTACTTGACTTAGTAAGAAGGTGCAACAAATTTGCCACATAAAATCACATAAACAAAGCAATATCTTCCTTCTACATTAGCAATAATAATACATCAGAGTAAAATAGAAAAAAAAATCTCAATTCTAGTACATTGTAAATAATCAAATGCTTTGAGATAAATTCAACAAAATATGTACAAAATTTACTTATAGGTTACACAACACTGAAATACTATAAGGTGTGACTTAATCAAGAGACAAACTATATTCATGGATAGGAAGACTTGGTAGATTAAATACTTATTTTTAGTAAATTAGTGTACAGATTTCACCGAGACTCAATATATCAATAGAATTTAGAAGTTGATAAGCTGATTCTAAAACTAATGTGGGTTGGAAAATGAATGAGTGATCAAGATATTTCTTTGAAAAATGGCGAAGCGTCTGAAATACTAACACACACTGTAAAGCTGTCATTGTCAGCTTCCTGTTGCTGTAACAGAAACCTGAGATGGGGTCATTTATAAAGGAAATGAGTCGAGAAAAGTGGCTCACTTACTTCAGTGAGGAAGGTCTGGGCTACTGAGCAAACATGGTTGAGACAATTCGCTCAAATGTAGATTTTATTTCTTGTCATAAGCAAAATATTCCATGCATATTTAAGAGCAGTTATTAGATAAATAAGATGCTATGAGTGGAAGGTTTATAGCTTTGCAGGTAAATTTACCAGCAAGATAAAAAATGCAACATATTTAAAATTACATACATTATAAACTATAGTACAACCCAAAGATTTTATAAAGAAAATTAAATTGAATACTACTGAGCTAAAAATCACAACATATATAAAAAGAATTTACATTTAGAATATGTAAAAAAATTACTGATCCAATAAAAGAACCAACACAGCCCAATTAAAAATAGGAAAAATATGAATAACAGTTCAAAGAAATAGAAAGACAAATGCTTAATAAACATGTGACATCATCTCAAAGTTGATTAGGAAAATGAAAATTAAAGCCAAAAGCAGTCTTAACCAAGCCAAACACTGCATGATTGGAGTTGAAGAGATTAAGATGGATTGGAGTTGAAGAGATTAAGACGGACTGGAGTATTGTTGTACATGTTGTTGGGAGTAAATATTTCTAGATCTTCTGGAAGTCTGTTGGGTAGTATGTTATAAAACGTAAACAAGAAGAAATCAACAAAATAGAAGCTGACAAGGAATGATGTAAATTAACAAGACTGTAAGTTTGTTATTTGAAAAGATTAACCAATCAGCTATCCAGACGTGGAAAAAAAGAAGGGAGAGAATATAAGCTACCAAGGTCAGAGATGAAAGGAAGCGCTATATGTACTAGAGATGTTAAAAGGATAAGGAAAGGAGCCTGGCATTGTGGCGTAGCGGGAACGCCTACTCCTTGACACCAGCCTCCCTCGTGGGTGCTGGTTCCAGTTCCGACTGTTCCACTTCCAATCCAGCTCCCTGGTATTGGTGTGGGAAAAGCAGTGGAAGATGGTCCCAGTGCTTGGGCCCCTGCCACCCATGTAGGAGCCCCAGAGGAAGCTCCTGGAGCTTTGCACTGCAGATGCTAGCCAATTCTCCAGACAAGAAAAAGAAGTAAAAGGCATAGATATTGGAAAGAAAGAAGCAAAACTGCTTCTAATTGCAGTTGACATGAATTTTGGGTAGAAAATGCTATGGAATCTATAGAATATCTATTGAACACAGCATTGAGTTTTGCTAGGTCAGAGGAACCAACATGAACTGTATTTTTATGTACCTGCATCAAAAACAGAAATGGTATTTTTAAAAACAGTGAAATTAGTTGTTTAGGAGAAATATTTGGGACAAATTCTAATGAAAGACATACGTGACTTTCATACTGAAAACTACAAAACATGCTGAGGTAAATTAAAGAATATTTAAGCAAATGCAAAAATATATATCATGCTATTTGAAAAATCCAATATTGTTAAAATGCTAATTCCTCCAAAATAATCTATAGATTTTTCTCCATCCATCTTAATCCCAGTGGAATTAAAAAAAAAAACCTAATAACCAGACTTCAGAGTTTTAAAAAAATATTTCTTTATTTATTTGAAGGGCAGAGCTAGAGAGAGAGAGGGAGGGACTGACAGAGAGAGATCTTCCATCTGCTTGTTCACTTCCCAGATGGCCACAATGGCCAGGGCTGGGCCAGGCAGAAGCCAGGAGCCAGGAGCTTCTCCCAGGTCTTCCACGTGGGTGGCAGGGGCCCAAGCACTGGGCATCTTCTGCTGTTTTCCCAGGGACATTAGCAGGGAGCTGGATTAGAAGTAGAGTGGCCGGGCCATGAATGTCGGGATGCCAGTGTCGCAGGCAGTGGCTTAACCTACTCTGCCACAAAGTAGGTCCCTGGGCCTTTAAAATGTAGATGGAAATGCAGCTAACCTAGAATATCCAACAAAGTCCTGAATCCAGAGAACGTACACTCTCCGACCGAAATACTTACTGTAGCTCTACAACAGTCAACACAGAGTTGGTGCTGGGATAATCGACAGCAAACAGATCAGAACATCAAGCGCAAGAATTTATTCACGCTTCTGTGGTCAGTTGATTTTCAAAGATAATCCAGGATAATCCGTTCAACAAATGCCACAAAAATAGCTGGACATTCACGTGGAGAAGCGGAAATTGAATTTTTATGTTACTCTATACTACAAACTTCCTTCAAGAGGGCTACTGCATAGAGCCAAAACCAAGAGTTCTGTCTAAGAAAACATTGACAAATCTTTTTATGAGTTAGGGTAGGAAAAGGCTTCTTAGATTACAGGAAGCAGTAACCATTAAACAACTGGTAAATTAGTCTTCCTCATAATTTAAAACATATTCATCGAAAGACACTGTTAGGAAAGTAAATAGGCAAACCACAAATTGGCAGTCAAATAAATATTTGTCGAACATATGAGGGGACTTCAAAAAGTTCATGGAAAATGGAATTCAAAGTATGAGTTCATTTTGCCACATCTGATTTCAAAGCCTTTGAAATCCACACACAGTTTCTTCTTCACAATTGACATTTCCCTTCCATCATGAAAAATATTTTGCACCAAAATGAATTCAGACTTTAAATCCAATTTTTCCACCATGTTTTTGAAGTACTCTCATCTATCTGATAGAATCTTGGCAGTTAGCACATTTAAGTAATTTTTCTACAATGAAAAGACAAAACCATTAGAAAAAATGAGAAACATGTTTGAACAGCCACCTTACAAAAGAATACCTGACTACCCACTTTGCGCATGAAAGCAGTTGGTGTCAACCGTCATCAGAGAAATATAGTCCTAAAGCACAGTGAGATAGGGCTACACCCCTCTCAGATGGGCTCAGATCTAAAAGGCAGACAATGCCAAAAGTTGGTAAGGATGCAGCATAATAAAAAATCTCCGAGTCCATACTATATGATCTTAACTGTATGACGTTCTGCAGGAGGCCAAAGGATGGAAATCAATACAAAAAGTAGTTGTTTCTGCGAGAAAGGGCAGAAATTGACTGGAGAAGGCAGAAGGGGTGATGTCAATGTTCTAGATTTTGATGGAGTCTAATGAGGCACGGGCATGACATTTATCAAAACTCCACAGCTATTGTTTCTCAAATTCACTTGGAAATCTGTAGAAAACTAGGTGAATTTGTGGATTGATAGAAGAGTGTATAGAGGAATAATAAAGCAAGTATACAAAAATGGGAATATGCTAGCACTCACATTTATTTCGTCTCTGATGTTTGCTTTGAAAGTTCTATAGTAAAGAAAACCATAAGCACACACGTTGACCTATTCCATTTATGTCCACGTGTAATAAGAGGCACGCACAAGGGTATACATCACAGTGTTGTTGGTACGCGGGGCACAGGGGTGTCCATGGTGAGATACACTGCTATATCTATTAAATATACTGCAGAAGTTACACGAAAGAATGACGTAGATCTCGCTGTCCTGATGTAGGCTGAGTCCCAAAGTATAGAGTAGAAAAAAAATAATAAACTGTATACTATATTCATCTTTATCTAAAATTAGATTTGAAAAATAACAGTTTGCACGCAAGGGTCTTCAACATTTCATAGGAAATGCATAGTGTGAGAAAGCTATGCATGGATTTCAACATTTCTTTGGATAAAAATGAGCTTATCTTTTTAAGAAATTATTTGAAATGGAGAGAGAGAGAGAGAGAGTGCTTTCATCTAGTGGTTCACTCTGCAAACACCTACCAGAGCCATTGCCGGGCCATTGCAAAGTCAAGAGCCTGTAACTCAGTCTGGGTCTCCTGCATGGGTGACGTGGACCCAAGTAATGGAGCCACCATCTGCTGCCTCCCAGGACGTACAGATATCACCTCTCTGCCCTCATCTTGCCTTTGTACAAATCATACCTATTTAAACTTACTGTTGTTTTTATGTTATAGCTGTAACGATAGTCTATTTTCTTTCCTTACATTAGTGCTTTCTTTCTTATCAAAGTTGTATGTGTACCTGGGGCCAGCATTCTGGTGTATGGGTAAGGCCACTACCAGTGATGTTGGCATCCTATATGGGCGCAGGTTCACGTCCCAGCTGCTCTACTTCCGATCCAGCTTCCTGCTAATGGCCTGGGAGGGGCAGCGGGAAATGGCCAAGTGTTTGGGCCCCTGCCACCCGTGTGGGAGGCCCAGATGTGGCTCCTAGCTCTTGGCCTCGGCTTGGCCCAACCCTGACTTTTGAAGCCATTTGGAGAGTAAAACAGCAGATGGATTCTCTCTCTCTCTCTCTCTCTCTCTGTAACTCTGCCTTTCAAATAAACAAAAATAAAATCTTCAAAATAAATCTTAAAAAAAAAAAAGCACAATACCTAAGTCCTTCTACCATTCTGTTTCCACCCCTGTCCCCTCCCCAGAGGCAACCATTCCCAAATAAACTGCACACGTGCACACGAGGCCTATTGAAATGCAAACCCTGTAGCTCAGGGCTATGGGCAGGCTGAGAATCTGCATTTCCAGCGAGTCTCCGGTAATGCTGATGGGATTCCTAGTCACATGGGCATGTGCTGTGCTTGGGTTTGAATAGGGTAGGATGCCTCAAAGTTGTAAGGGGGTAGAAATTCAATCCAGTGTTTAGAGCTGGGCCTAGTGTGAGGTCCATAGGTCATGGGGGGGGGGGGTACTTTTCCAGCAAGTGTTGCCTGTAATAGCTTGAGTTGGGCCAGCAACACCCTCTTCTCCCCTGCTGGCCATGTAACCTTCCCCTCAAATGTTCTGCAGTTGTCCTGGCCACTCCCATCCATGATCAGACCAATGAGGCCCCTCAGTCTTGAACCTGAACCTCCTAAACTTCCAGCTGCAGTAACCTTTCCTCTTCCTGCCATTAGTTTCTTCAAGCATTTTGTTACAATGCTGAAAAGCTGGCTAAAACAGGTTTGGGGGCAGAATTCAGACAAAGAGCAGGAGGCTCACATTCTGCCCTATGTGTAGGGCCCGCACAAGAGGGAAGCTGGTGGTAGGCAGCCTATTTTTTTTTTTTTTTAAGATTTATTTATTTATTTGAAAGGCAGAGTTACAGAGAGAGAGAGAGAGAGAGAGAGGTCTTCCATCTACTAGGTCACTCCCCACAAGGCAGCAAGAGCTAGGGCTGTGCCAGACTGAAGCCAGGAGCCAGGAGCTTCTTCCAGGTCTCCCACATGGGTGCAGGGGCCCAAGCACTTGGCCCATCTTCCACTGCTTTCCCAGGCCACAGCAGAGAGCTATGGGTTGGAAGTGAAGCATCCAGGACTCGAACCAGCACCCATATGGGATGCTGGGCTTGTAGGCAGTGATTTTAACCCACTACGCCACAGCGCCAGCCCTCTCTGCTCTTCCTAAGCGTGGTTCTTCATCTTCATCAAGTCTCAGAGTCATCTTCATCCTCCTCACCCCCACCCCCACCCCACACCTAGCAAAAAGATCTTTATGGGAAAGATTCCTGGTGGCCTGGGTTGAGTTCCTAGAGTTCCCAAGAACCACTCCCAGAGCAGCTCTGGTGACCTCAGGAACTTGGAAATGCAGTGCTGGGGCCAGCACGGTCCTTCTGCCTCCACTCAGTCTCTTTGCATTGATCTGGTTCCCAGCTTCCGCCCACAGGCCACAGTAGGTAATGACAGTACATCAAAAATGCAGACATCTGGCGTTCCCCCTTGTGCTTTCCATCTGTATTCTGAAATTCTAAGGGAAGACCCTAGACGTCTGTAGCAGGCGCCGTCCGTTTGTCTTTCTTCGGATTCCTCCAGGAAAGAAATCCAGCACACGCGGCTGGCTTTAGGGGCCATCACAGGGAACTCCAGAGTGGAGGAGCAGGGAAATGAGACAGGGAAGGGACAGCAGACAGGAGTAAATCAGGTCACCCTTGGCAGTAGCTGCCACTTAACCGCTGGAATCAGCCTGAGCTAGGCACCTCCCGTTTGTGCCAGGCAGGGCGAGGGAGCAGGACTGTATGTACAAGCAGTCTGCGGATGTGAGTTTTTCTTAGGGGGAGTGAATTCCATAGCTCTCAGGACCTGCTGCCCAGACAGCAAAGGGAGGCCTCCCAGTAAGAGAGAGCCCCCAGGACAAACAATGCTGTGCCGGACACCGGAAGTCCTGCCCAGCCTCCAAAACCCCTTCCAGCCGCTCCCTCTGCCCAGCACCTGAGCCTGTTTATTCTTCCTGAATCTTAGTGCACCTTAAAAGCTTCATAGTAATAGCTTCAGGAAGGACGGACAGGTGTGCATGTGACATTGCGGCCATCTGCCTCTCACCAGGGCAGGAGCAGACAAGGTCCAGGTGAGCGGAGAGCAGGGCGTGGGGAGCAAGCAATCCCTAACGGGGCGTGGGCCTGGGATGCCTGGGGATTTGTGCCGCAGAACTATCCTGTTTGCTCCTCCTTTGGTTCAGTGTGCCCCACACCCCACTCTTGGCTTTTTTTTTTTTTCTCCAGGAATATATGTCAAGGAGATAGATCTGTGCAGAAAAGCCATCAGGAGGGGCTATTTTCAAAGGAACTATTTTAGGGTTGTCCTTCCAGCCTGCCGCATCCTGACACTCGGTATATTTAGCATCATCCATAGACAGCGTTAATGGATTTTTAGTTGCAAATCATTATGATTCAAACCACCGCGGTCTTTATTTTTTTTTAATTGCCACTAAGTCACGCACACACACACACACACCATACACATTAATAGCCACTTTATGTGTATACATGGAAAGCGCCGCTGATAAGAGCAATTTTTCTGGTTAAACTTACAAGCCTTTCCCATGGAGCCCTTTGTACTGGGGGGAGGGGCTCATGCTGCAGGTTAGCCTGGATTGCTTTCACACTGTGTGTGAAATGCACATGTTTTTGGTCAAAGAAAGGAATGCACAAAAGGTGTTGGAAATTGACAGCCCCAGACGAGAGTGATTTAACATGCTGTTCCCCGCCTCGTGCTACAGAGCACCGCTGATCGCTTCTCTGAATGCAAATTTACAAGCTCCCTTCCATTAATATGAGTCCTTTTCTTCCCGACCATTAATCTCCTTTGGCCGGCACATTAAAGACTGCGAGAGAACAAGCTCCAGTGTCAGGAATCAAAATTGCAGCAGACTTGGGCTTTCTGATGGCAGTTTCACTTCCATGCAGCTTCCCGAGCCGGGTTAACTGCAGATAAAACAGTAATCACAGGATCAAAAGCCGTGTCCGTGGCTCCCCTCCGCGCCGTGGCCCCCGTGTCAAGGCCTGACTTCCCACTGCCTCTGATGACTGAGTTGGTGAGCTTCTGGGTCTTGGCCTCTCTGTTCTGAGATACTAATGTGAGCGCTACACACACACACACACACACGCAGAGAGAGAGAGAGAGAGAGAGAGAGAGAGAGAAAGAGAAAAGCACCTATCCTCTGGTTCACTTTCCAAATGCCTTCAAAAGACTGGGCTGGGCTAAGCCCAAGCCAAGGGCAAGGAACTCAGTCTGGGTCTCTCCCACGAATGGCAGGGACCCAAGTACTTGAGCCATCATCTGCTGCCTCTGCTGTGTGTTCGTAGAGAAGCCGAATCACGCAGGTAGCTGGGACTCCAGCTCAGGTGCACCAACACAGGGTAAAGGCACTCCAAGGATTGACCTAGGCCAAGTACCCACACCACCACTGTTTTTAAAACCAACTGTCTGCTATCATGGTTAAGCTCTGGGCTTGAATGCTCCCCTCTGGACTGGACCCACATTCTCCAAGGTAGACATTGGTCTTATGGCTTCTATATCCCTACAGCATCTTGCCCAGAGCCTGACCCAGTAGGATACACAGAAAATACAGCGTGGTGCGCATGAGCAGTGTGTGTGGACTCTAATAGCCACACCAGGGCCCTACCACTCTGATAAGATGGATCCAGGCTAACGCACGCCCGCACCAGCATGATGACAGGGGTTCCACGACTGAGCACTGAGTGTTTGAGCAGTGACTCTCCAAGTATGCTGTCGGACCCAGCAGCAGCAGCAGCAGCACTGAAGTCAAGCAGACATGCAAATTCCAGGGCCCCTCCCAGCCTTGCAGAATGAGGAATTCTGCAGCTGGGGCCCTCTGGGGCACGGCTAAGTTTGAGAACTCCCAGTATTCTGACTGCCTGGGCTACCAACACAAGCTATGTGACCTCTGAAGCTCCTCAATGTCTCTGTGCCTCAGCATTCGCATCTAAGAAATGGGGTTCCCTCCAAAACAGACCCAGGGGGGACAAGGATCTGGGCAAAAGGACGAAGAGTCTTCATGTATAATGACAAAACTCTATATGCATGCATTTCAAATATTCTTGCACTGAAATCAACTGATCTGTAAATTTCATTTTCCAAGAACTTTGTGAGATGCCTTCGCATGTTACTTGGGAGGTGATCCCAAGAAGGGGGAGGGTCAAACAGGGCAGAGGCCAAAATGGATAGCGAACGGCAGGCAACAGGGGTAAATTTCACTGGGGACCTTTTGCGAAAATGTGGGGCTAGGGTTCATTGTCATGACTAGTCCATCAGTAGAGTGGGTGGGTCTTAATTGTGTTCTACTAACTTCTCTTCTTCACTGGTTCAAGGTCACTGTGACCTCTTTGTGCAGGAGCCTGGCTTGGGACCAGTAGTCCTCAAACATTTGCCTGTGTGTCTGGGGGCCATCTGTAGGAGGTCTTGGGATGGGCTGTGTCAACACTGGCAGGGCACTGATGTACCTGTGTGAGAGTCCAAGTGTTCCCCTCCTGGTGATGGTGCAATCATGAAAAGGCCACGTGTGCACACATGCTTGTGGCCATGCCTGGCATGCCCATAGACACAGCTCAGTCTATCTGTGTCACAATCCTCTTGTCTCCTTAAAACCGCCCCCATGCTGCCTCCAATCTGCCCACAAACCCTGCAGGTTCTACCTTCATGGTGTTGAATTCATTTAATCCCACAACACTGATGACAATAATGGCTTCAGCTCTGTTTGAGTTAAGAACACTGAGCCCCATGGGTGATAAAGAACCACCCTGGTAAGAAACAAGGACTTGAGTCGGAGGTTTGTCTACCTCCAGAGCTCGCATGTTCGGTGACGGCGTAGCTGTGCTGTTCCCAGACTAGCCATTTAGTAGCAGATTTGCAGAGAGCACATGAGCAAAGTTCCACATCCATGCTACACAGACGTATGACACACAACTGCAGGGAATGGCATTGGCCAGGGGACTGGGGACCCTGCCTCCCAAACAGAGCCTTGAACCTACAAGTTCGTGGAAGAGGGACCTGAAATGTAAGTTTAGCCTGGTGGCAATTTTTTTTTTTGAAATCCATGGGTAGCTTTCTCATGATCTGCCTTTTTCATGAACTTTTTGGAGATCCCTTGGCGAAGGGCTCCCAGCTGAGACAAAGACTGAACTCTGCTGATCCATATGAAATAGCACCACGCATGTACTGGAAGAGCTGTGTCATCCCCTGGAGTCTCGCCTCCTGGACCAAGCCTAGCATGAGGATCATGCTCTCAGGAATCCCTGAAGCGGCTGCTGATGTTATCTGGATTCACAAGACAACCTGGTTGCGTAAAGTAGGGTGCCAATCAAATCAGGCCACGCCTTCGTCCCTAGCAGCCCCGAGATAAAACTCTAACCACTGAGAAAGGTACAGTAATGTGAGCGCTGTGCAAGTGAACAGGGTGCAAGGCAACCCCCTGGGGATGTCTTTGAGGGCTGCAGCGGAAGCTTACTGACAATTCCGTCTGCAGGTGCCAGGGAAGCGCCTGGCGTCACGCACTAAATGCTCACTACATGATTTCTTGGATGAGTGGCGTAGAGGAAAACGATGGCGGTGATTGTGGAAGAGTTGCTATTTTACAGAGATCTGACCCCAAATCTTTGAGAATCCTCCCAATTTGCACATCCCACAGTGGCAAATAGTGGCTCCTCTGGGATTTCAAAGAGGAAAATGTCAAGTGTAAGGGCCTCCCTCAAACTCTTAAATAAGAGGTGACTTCCCCGGGGCTGGTGCTGCAGTGTAGTAGGCTAAGTATCTGCCTGTGGTACTGGCATCCCTTATGGGCACCGGTTCTAGTCCCAGCTGCTCCTCTTCCAACCCAGCTCTCTGCTAATGGCCTGGGAAAACAGTAGAGGATGGCCCAAGTGCTTGGGCTGCTGCACCCATGTGGCAAACCTGGAGGAGGCTCCTGGCTCCTGGCTTTGGATCGGCCCAGCTCTGGCCTTTGCAGCCATTTGGGGAAGTGAACCAGCAAATGGAAGACCTTTCTCTTTGTATCTCCTTCTCTCTTTAACTGCCTCAAATAAATAAATTAAGATCTTAAAAAAAAAAAGAGGTGATTTCCAAAACATGGTGGAAAATTGAATTAAAAGATAAACTTATTTGGATGCAAGAAACCTTAAAATCCATGCACAGTTTGTTTTTTACTTTTAGCACACCTTAGCTGTGAGCTTTTCATTGACACTCACAGGAGGGAGCAGGTCTTGGTGAGAGAGGAGTCACGCAGTCTGTCACCCCCATGTCCTGGCTAAGTGACTCGCTCCTGGTTCACCTCATGGGCAGCAGAAAGATAAGTGCGAGCCTGGCATTCTGAGTTGGGCACCCCCAGCCCTGGCTGACCCTGAGACAGGAGTTCAAGTGCAAGTGGTTGATGTGGGAGGACATCCTGGGAAGCCCCTCCGGAGGGTGGGGAAGTGACTCAGAAAAGGGAAGGAAGTCAGGGCAGGACGCTGCTTGCACAGGTCACCTCTGAGGACTCAGGCCCTCAAGGACCCCAGGGAGATGGTGCAGAACATGGTCATGCCATCCTCATGGAAAGCTGTTCCCAGGGCCATCGCCCCTCCGGCATCCGGTTTTCTATGCACAAGCACAGAGAACTGTTACCACCAGCAAGGTGGCCCCAGGCAAAAGTTGCAAGTGTTCAGAGAGCAGGCTGGCACGTGCAGATGAGCCCCGTGTTGCATAGGGGGGACCCCAATTATGGCTGACGTGCCTCAGGGACATCGGGGGCTGAGTGAGTGAAGAGGGGGAACCGTGCAGAGACTCCTGGGCACCTGTTATTGGTTCCAGAACATAGGCACAAAGGGGAAAGGTGCCCACGTGTTCACTGAGCCCATGGTGGGTGACACCATGACCCACAGACTCCCTTCCTGGTTCATGTCCACTCTCAAAATGTGGAAGGGGAGACAGTGGCTTTCCCTCTGGCCCGTGTCCCCCTCATGAGGCGGCTGTCACAGTGGGAAGATGATCCAGCCATCCCCTGAGCAGTCCCTGGAGAAACTGGCTACTTCAATCCCAAAGGGAAAAGGCACCCATGGGTCTGGGGCAGCCCCGGAGGTGTGGAGCGTGGCTCTCTTGTTCAGTTGGGAGAAGTGGGTGAGTGGATGACCCCAGCGGTTACAGCCTTCACCTTAGCCCCAGCTGCCAAGCAAGGCCATGAGGTTTCCAGGCAGCCCTTGGCTGACAGCTGAGCGGGCAAGGGCACTGGGGCAGACCGTATTGCCAAGCTAGAACTGTTCTCATGGATGCTCTCTGCTCTGGAGCGCCTCTAGGGTGGGCTAGAACTAGGGCACGTTTGCTGGGCAAGCTGCTCAACTCCTGGGTCAGTCCTGCCCCTTCTCACTCTTACTTCTCCCAGTGTGGCCTCCCGATGGACCCCCTGCACTCTGTCTACACACACACACACACACACACACTACACACATACACATATACAAGGGGACTTCCAAGGATTCATGGGGAAAGCACTTAAAAGATAAACTCGTTTTATTGCAAACATGCTGACATTCTCACATATAAACGATCTTCCAAAAGTTTATGGAAAATGTGCATTTTGAAAAACTATGCATGGATTTTAAAAACTTTTTGCTCCAAAATAAGCCTATCTTCTAATTCCATTTTTCCACGCAGTTTTTAAAGTCTGCTTGTATACAGAGACAGACAGAGGGAGAGGAAGAAAAGGATGTGGAGGGGCAGGGGAAGGAGAGCAAGGGGGAGGGGCCCGGGAAGGCAGCCTTGAGTGTAGACCTGGGGTAAGCAGCTGTGGGAGTGAAGCCCCCAGGGACAGACAGAAACAGGAGCAGGTGCTACCCTGCTGCTCTGTGTGTCCTGTGCCTTGCAGTCGGCTTGCTCCTGAGAGCAGAGGAAGATGGAGAGACAGAGAGCGAGCCTGGGGGCCAGGAAGGGAGGTTCCGTGCTGCAGGATCACATGCTGGCCTCCAGTGAGGTCCAGTGAAACACTCAACAGCGGGCAGAGGTGGAGCAAAGCGCAGGCAGCCCCTGAGGCTGGGCCAAGTCTGCTCAGCTCTCTACCTAGAGGGGTGAGGCTCTGGGGCTCAGAGCCAAGTCTGAGAGGCAGGGGGAGAAGCCCAGTGGGTGCGGAGGGGCTGGCTCCTCCACTCCTGCTTGACCCTGCTTGAAGCTTGGTGTTTATCTGCTTGTGGCTGGAGTTCCTCCCTGGCACCCCGAGCAGCCTCTGAGTGGCAGATGGGTGGATGGAGGCCAGGGCTCTGGCTTGGTCCCACAAGGGAGCAGCTACCTGAGCAAGGGTCCACAGCGTGCTGAGTTGGCCAGGGCGGCTTTTCTCACCACCCTGGTCTAATGCAGAAACACAGTCTCCCACTGCACGTGTCTCAGACTGCACAAGGACCTTCAAAATGTCCCTGAAAAAAAATGTGTATTATGAAAAAAAAAAAAAAAAACAGGCATGGATTTCCAATGTTCTTTTGACCAAAATAAACTTTTTAATTCCATTTGTTCAGGAACTTTTTGAAGTGCCCTCTGCTCACTGGTGAATTCCAGCCGCAGAGCATAGAAATATGTTTTCCAGTCCCCTCTCTGCGGTGGACAGTAACTGGAAAGGTCTACCAAGTGCATGAACACTGGAAACTTCTCGACTGAACTTTTAGTTATGCAGACTTCAGGACTCAAAGGCTTTGGGTTAGCTCCAGTTGCTAACGGGCACATTGTATAATTCTCACAAAGTATCTGGATGCAGCAATTTAAAAAAATCAGAGATTTCACGTACAATTTGGGCTGTGTGGTGTTACCGGAAACAGGTGCCAGCTGTGGGCAGCCCCTGGCTAGGTTTCTACCTGTGACTAACCTCGATCTACGTGGCCCCATACCTGGCTCAGTTTATCCGTTCACACCTTGCAACTTGCAACCCTCCCCCCACGCCCCGGGATGGCCCACGCACTGACTGGACCTCACCCGACGATTAGCACAGCCCTGGTCTCTGGCCAGGATTTCAAAACTGAGTTTGCTTCATTTTCGAGTCCAATATTCCGCCGTGTTTGCGTGACGTGGGATCCCTGCAGCATCCGCGTGGGCTGTGCACAGAGGCACTCCAGCCTGGATTTATAAATCGCCTCGCTCCTTACAAACGTCGCGCCAGGCCACGGTGCTTACACTTTTCAGCACATTCTTAAAGGCTGTCTTTGGGGCCCACTTCTCCTTCTGCCCTTCTGCCTGCCTCTCTCTCTCTCTCTCTCTCTCTCTCTCTCTCTCTCTCTCTCTCTCTCTCTCTCCCCTCCTCTGCAAAACGCACACAGCAGAAGATGTGCGTGGCGGATTATCTCATTAGCAGAGGCCTCACAGGAAAAGAGTGGCCGGATGCTAAACATGTCGATAATTACGTCCTTGGTTCAAGGCCAGAACCCCCTCTCTCTCCCCGGCTGCTTGCCAGCTCTGGGAAGGCGCCGCAGGCTTCCGCAGCCCTGCACGCACAGCTCGGAGCCCCGGCCTCCTGCTCCAGAGAGCTGAGCTATTTCTGTGTGCCTGTGTGGGAAGGGTGGGAAGACCGGAGGAAAAGTGAGAAAATGTATGTAAGCAAATATTTCAAAGAAAAGAGGGGGAAGCTCGTTCTTTCGGCAGCATTATAAGATAATTGATGTGATCCTGCCAGACCCCGAAATGAACAGCGGGCCCTCTGTCCCTGGGTGGCCCCGGGAGACACAGAGGAGTGCCAGTTTCAGCCTGGGGCCGGTCTGGACATCTTCGGGAAATGAAGGTCGACTCTGTCCCTTCCCACCTGCCTGGAAATGATCCGAGGCCCTGAAGCTGCACTCCCTGAAATGGCAGAGGCTGACTCTGCCCCCATTCCACTGCCATCTTCCAGAAGGATGCCTGGCATTTATCAAGCTCATGGCCACGCCAAACCGTGCCTCCATGGGGTGTACCTACAGGACCAGAGGATGCCAGACACAGGCAGGAAGGGGAGGCATAAAGCAGATGAGTTAATTTTGTCCTTTTTTAAAAAAATAATTACTTATTTGAAAGGCAGAGAAGCAGATGGACAGACAGACATCTCCCAGCAGCTGGTTCATTTCCCAAATGCCTACAGCAGCCAGGGCTGGGACAGGCTGCATCCAGGACCCTGGGGCTCAATCTGGGTTTCCCACGTGGGTGGCAGGGACCCATAGAGCCAAACCATCACCTGCTGTCTCCTGGGATGCACATTAGCAGGAAGCTTGGAGCAGGAGCAGAGCCAGGACTTGACCCCAGGCACTAGGACAGGAGGTGCAAACGTCCCAAGTGGAGTTTTAACCACACTGCCGGCTGCTCACCCCGACTGAGTTCCGCAGCTTTTAAACGAGAATCTCATCCTCCCCTCGAGTCTTCCTGTCTATATATTCCACCAAATCGAAAGTGAGCAGCACCCTTCTTCTCCTGTCCTCCTTTTCCTTTAAGGGGCAAATTGAACAGGCAACCGCTGAGATTGAGTGAATCGCGAAAGAACGAAATCCAGGTGAGAACATTGTGACCCAAGTGTGCCCGCGGCTTACTGATCACAAATGTCCACAAGCGACTCAAACCAAACCAAATCGCGCCCAGAAAACCAGTTTCGGTTTCGAGAGTGTTTTGACATTCAGGCTTTTCTTGGTTTCAGTCATTTTGGGAACTATATAAATTTGCTTCTGAGTTAGGCTTTTGGTTCACACTCTAGTTACAAGAATGTGGATTTCACTCCATGTGAATTTCACAAGCTAACCTTTCTCCCTGTGGGTTTGGTTCTCACACAGGGTGGCACCCAGATGCACTAGATCAGAAACACCCATTGTAATATGGCAACGCCCCCTGGTTAAGATCATTAAAATATCACGATTTCGTGCATAGGAAGTATGAGAAATTACAAGGACTCATACGGAAAGGAAATGAGGAAATTCAGGGACCCACCTTTCCTTTGCTTAAGATTTATTTTATTTACTTGAAAGGTAGGGTGACATAAAAGGGAAAGAGAGTGTGTGTGTGTATTTTATCTGCTGGTTCACTCCCCAAATGGCTGCAACAGCTGGGACTGGGCCAGGCCAAAGACAAGAGCCTGGAATTCCATCCGGGTCTCCCACACGGGTGGCAGGGGCCTAAGTATTTGGGCCATCTTCCACAGCTTTCCCAGACACATCATCAGGGAGCTGGATAAGAAGCAGAGCAAGGCCGGCGCCACGGCTCACTAAGCTAATCCTCCGCCTTGTGGCGCCGGCACCCCAGGTTCTAGTCCCGGTCGGGGCACCGGATTCTGTCCCGGTTGCCCCTCTTCCAGGCCAGCTCTCTGCTGTTGCCAGGGAGTGCAGTGGAGGATGGCCCAAGTGCTTGGGCCCTGCACCCCATGGGAGACCAGGAGAAGCACCTGGCTCCTGCATTCGGATCAGCGGGGTGCGCCGGCCATTGGAGGGTGAACCAACGGCAAAGGAAGACCTTTCTCTCTCTCTCTGTCTCTCTCTCTGTCCACTCTGCCTGTTTAAAAAAAAAAAAAAAAAAGCAGAGCAGCTGGGACTCAAACTGGCGCTCACATGGGATGCTGGTATGGCAGGCAGTGGCTTTACCTGCTGCACCACAAAGCTGGCCCTAGGGACCCATCTTTCTTGACACACTGGGAATCAGTAGTGTTCAAGACCAGGGACACCACTCCCAATACCTCTCCCTTCACAGTAGTTTTAGTCCCAAACAGAAGTCTCAGGCTCGGCTTTCTCCCAGGGACCCTTTGGCTAAAGCTGCCAACCATCTTCTGACAAAGTCGTAGCTGGTTCAGATGCACTTGGCACAACTCCCGGCCGATATCTTACTATTACATTCCTGTGACCCCAAAAAGGTTTTTTGATTGATCAAGGTGACCTTGTTCTCTGGGTTTGGGGTCTGCAAATCATCAGATCATCCCTGTCTAGGGGCCACCAAGTGAGTAGAGGTTTCTAGCTACTAATAGCAACAATACCAAGTCAAAGCAACTCTGAATTTCTCTCTGAGCCCAAAAAAAAAAAAAAAAAAAAAAAAAAAATCCAACCCCCCTCTCTTGTATCCTCAAATGCAAAAGGAAAACAAAACAATGGAAAATGCCTGAACCCAGCAATTCTATTATCATCTCGTACACAGCTCTTTCTCCCTCTCTCCCCCAACTCTAAATTGCTCTCTCTTCCTCTTGTATCTCTTCCACACAGCTGGAAAGAACATTGAATCTAGGCGGAAAACCAGCACAACCATACAGCTTTGTTGAACAAAATGGTACTTCCTTGATGGGCACCCAGGTTGAAGCTCTTCTGCCATTTGTGTGACAGTGGTTACGGGTGTGAGTCCCTGTTGGACACTCCAGTCTGTTCTGGGGATTTTTATGTGGGTAGGAAAGACCTTAAGACCAGAGTAACTAAACTTACAATTTGCAAGGTAGAGCAGAATCCTGTAATGACACAGGAGCATGGGACTCTACCAGGAACATTTCAGGGGCTCAGACAATCCAGGTCACAGTGCAAGACACACAGAGATCCCTCTGCTGGGGCAGGGAGATGTCGCTGGATAACCATTCTAAGTACAGCACGGGCAGAGGGCAGAACTTTAGACAGCATGCAATAAGTTGGCGGTTGACCATTGACATTGAATATGATATGGCGGGGTTGGAAGGAGCTTGGGAAAATCCTTCACTCCAAAGCTCCATGTTACTAAAGGCCTAGTCTCCCGGGACACTTTGATTTGTAGCTGGTGCCCTTGAACCCCTGCCTAAGGCTTTATCCTGAGGTTCTCCCAGGCCCCAGAAAGTTGCTGAGCTATAAACTAGAGAAAACTGGATGTGCAAGAGAATAGGGCAGTTACACCAACCAGCTGGGTGTGGGAAGAGGCACAGAAACATCCCAGGCCTTATTCTGCTGTGGGCCCCTCTGGGGCATGTTCACTAGGGCACCTGCTCAGGGCGGCCCCAGGGGGATGAAGCTTTCAGGTTTTCCCCAAGGCAGCTCATTCCGGGGTGCAGGCTTTCTGGGCTTTTCTGCCTTCCCTCTCTTACTTTGCCCAATTGTTTCTGCTTCTTAAGATCACCTATGCTCAAGCCCTTCCAATGGATTTGCCTTGGGGGAACCCAAAGAAGATAATAGCCATCCTCCTTTCCAGCCACCTACTCAGCCACCCATCCACCTATCTACCCAACTACCCATCTACCCGGCAAGCCAGCCATCTGTCTGCCCGCCAAGCAATAGTCTCCAGCTTCCAGGGCACAGGGAATGGAGAGGGCATGTTCCCTCCCACCAAGGATCTCTCAGTTTACCCTACAAGGGGCAGTACTAGAACAGCCAGAGACACAGATTGCTGTAAGAAGGAGCGTAGAGAACAGTCACTCAGCCTGGGGATGAACACAAAGGCTTCAGAATGGGGCAATGCTTCTGCTGATCTTGGAGGATGTGTGGTCCAATGGAACAATGCCCTCCTGGCAGAGTGAGGGCAGGACTCAGGTCCAGCACAACGTACGCCTTGGATGCTAGAATCCCACTCAACGTAGGACCACTGATGGAGTCTCAGCATTTACAGTGGATTTCTTATAGTTGGGTCTTGTTTTGTAGGCTACTCTGTTTGAGGGGGGCATTTATTTATTTGTTTGGAAGGCAGAGTGATAAAGGGGGCATGGGGAGAGAGAGGGAGGGAGGGAGAGATAGAGGGAGGGAGGGAGGGAGGAGGAGAGGGAGAGAGAGAGAAAGAGAGAAAGGGAGAGAATGAATGAATGAATATCTTCCACCTGTTGGTTCACTCCTCAAATGACTGTAAGAGCCAAGGCTTGGCCCAGCTGAAGCAAAGAGCCAGGTCTCTGACCTGGGTGGCAAAGCCAGGTGCAATATCAGGAAGCTGGATTGGACGTGGAGCAGCTGGCACTCAAACTGGTTCTCCAATATAGGATGCTGGTATCTCACGTGGCAGCTTAACCTGCTATGCCACAATGCTGGTCCCCAGCCTCTGGCTTTTAATTTTTGTTTTTATACCACTCACGTCTAAACTGGCTCTTGACATAGTTGGATTCTGAGAAGGGTATTTGTAACCATTTTCTTTTTCTTGAGTGATTTTGAAATAAATCTTTCCCTCTTTTTCTGCCTTCTCTGGTTTTCACTGACCATGTTACATATCTTCTGTAAGCATATTAAGTATGCTTATTTGGAAAATATTTTTAGTCTCGCTCTAAAGTTTACAGTGTTCTTTGACAGCTAATCAAAGCCCACTGTTAAATGATGCTACGCTACTTCCTAGGTAGCGCAGGTCCTGACAGCAGAGTGGTCTCCGTTCCTCACCATTGCAGCTCTGTTCTCGTTTCAAAGCACCAATCTGAGCCGAGAGGGACCCTAAATCAAGAGACACAAAAGCATTCTGGGAGTGCTTCAAAATCTTGGAAGCAAGGACTATGGGCCATGGTGCCTTGTTTGCAAAAATGGACTCAAAGAATTTGACCTATCCCTGGGCTGGGCTCCTTTGCCACAGTCCTCCTGGAGAAAAAGGTGATGTTTATCTTTCCACCCCAATGGGACATTAGCAAACATTCCACAATCAGGGGCTTGAAAAGCACTTGTGCACTGGGGCTTGGCCTCTTGCTACTGCTACATAAAATCTGAATTTGCTACAGAGAAACAAAGGAGCCTTCACTTCCTTCCTTCTTCTGCATTGTTCTCTGGGGAGCTTACACCTGTTGCTCGGGCAAAACAAGTCCCCTTTGCTGGCCTCAGGTCCCTCTGGGGCTGCAGCTTAGCTGCCAGTGAGTCAGCCACCCTACATCCCAGGCCTGATTTCTAGAACACTGCCAGCAGACAGCCCTCTGCTCCCTGGCCTTTTAAATGCTACAGGAAAACCCTGCCTCCAGCCACTCCTGGGATCCTCCCTATTCACAAACATTCACCAATGCACCCATTTTATTAGCAAAGAGTCGCAGTGCAAAATCCAACTTCTCCCTGCACCACACACACACACACACACACACAGACAGACACACATACACTTTAAATAGAAAGGAAGCAGAAGCCGGAAGATTTATGATGGATGATTGGGAATGCGGGCGGCCGCTCAAAGGAGCACTGAGACATCCTTGGGGTTCAGACCAGGCGGAAGCCGGGTTTGGCCTCGAGTGAGGCTGCTCACCAGGGACAACCCCCCTCACTCTCGCTGGCTCAGATGCGCCACCCTTCCTGCCCCCAGCTCTGTCTCTGTTCCCGTAAGCCGCTGGCACCAGCAGCACTTAATCACCACATTGCCATGTATAAAAATTTAAGGAGTCTGCTGTCTCAGAGCTATGAATCCCGGATCATTCTTAAATACTCCCCTCCCCCACTTTATCTTTCCTCTCTCTCATCCACTCTGTGCCGTCCAGTCCAGGGAGCTTATGTCTGGATCCTGCTCTGAAGGAGGCTTAGGTAGGGACAAAGCACTGTCAAGTGTGCTGCAGAACTGGGGGCACTTGTCACTGCCCAGGTGGGGGCCCCACCGAGGCGATCTCCAATCCTGGATGGACTTTCACCTAATGTACTGGGGGTGGGGGGTGGAGTGAGTCGGCCTCTCTGGAAAGGGGCAAAGGGAAACAGAAGCCCGCTGCCCACCTCAGCCAGGTCAACTGCGACATCAGAACCATTGTAAGGGCCGGCACTGTGGCGTAGTGGGTTAAGCTTCCATCTGCAGCACTGGCATCCTATGTGGGCGCCGGTTCGTGTCCCAGCTGCCTCTCTTCTGATCCATCTTTCTGCTATGGCCTGGGAAAGCCGCAGAAGGTGGCCCAGGTCCTTGGACCCCTGCACCTGCATGGGAGACCTGGAGGAGGCTCCTAGCTCCTGGCTTTGGATTGGCCCAATTCTGGCCGTTGCGGCTATTTGGGGGAGTGAACCAGCGGATGGAAGACCTTTCTCTCTCTATCTCCTTCTCTTTGTCTGTAACTCTGCCTCTCAAATAAATAAATAAAAATCTCTCTATATATAAAAGAACTATTGTATACCCAGGGTTGGAAGACCTTGCCTGGTTTAACCTGTGCGGTTCTGTCGCAGGGTGGGCAAGGATCACCCCTATCAGGGCAGGGTGAGGAGGATAAGGAACAGGCAGGGAGTCAGGCCACCAGGTCTTCACTGCCAAGAGTCAAAACCAAGATTCCATTGGAGCTTCAGGACTGTAACAGCTGATGGCCCCCAAAAGCCATGCAGGGGATCATGTGGCCTGGAGTCAGAAGCAGGACATTGGAGACAGACAGGCTGGGACTATTGGCTACATGACCTTGGCTGGGGTACTTGAACTTGGCGAGTTCTGTCATCTGTAAAACAGGGATTGGTATCAGGTCTAAAGGAAATATTGAAAGCAATTCTTATTTGACAGTTGCCAAAAAACACTCGACCAAAAAAGAGCAGAAGCAGTCACTGCAGCTGCTATTCTTATAATAAAATCGTTGTTGTTATTGATGCTGGAGATGTGAATGGGGCAAGTGTGCAGGCCCAAGCCATGGTGCAGCACTGGGGGAGGGGAGAGGGCAGGACCTCCAGACCCCATGCTCCACCAGGCTCCCCTTGCGGCCAGGCCTATTACCACTCCCTTCTGCTTCTTTTCCCTGTGGGAACCCCACCCCCAAATTCCTGCCTGGGTCTCTCTGCAAACATATTGGTCAGGAGACAGATGGCAAGATTTGACGGTGGGGGCTGCCACAGGATCAGCTGATGACCTTGAGGTTGAGGTGAGCCTTGGCAGTTCCCCAGAACGTCTCTCTGCCCTGGTCTTCTGTACGGTCCTTGTGTTTACAGGGTGGAGCTTTTGTCCTCTGAGCCTACCAGCTCCTGCTCTATGCACAGCATCCTAATGAAGAAAACCCAATAAACCAAATCTGACAGCCATTCCGAGAACTGCTGGGGCAGGAGGAGGGATGGGCTCTGTTCATTAACAGAGCCTGTCCTGGTTGTTATCTGTAATACATGGACTGCATGGTTATTGCATTTTGAGTGAGTTCATTCACTCTTGACTGGTTCAGGATTTGATTCAGAAACCAGCTCAACAGTTTCAAGACTTTGTTGACAAAGTGCCATGCTTTAAAAATGCTCCCGTGTTCTTTTTCCAAAGATAGTTTGGCCTAAGGGTCTGGAGATCTGAGTTTGAATTCTGATTTAGCCAATGGGAAGGCATCTCAAGATTTGGTTCATGGGTCGGTTTTGTGGCTCAGGGGGTAAAGCCACCACCTGCAATGCCAGCATCCCATATGGTTGCTGGATCGAATCCTGGCTGCTCCACTTCTGATCCAGCTCTCTGCTGCTACATCTGAAAAAAGCAGTGGAAGATAGCCCAAGTGCTTGGGTCCTTGCAGCCCTTGTGAGAGACCTGGAGGAAACTCCTGGCTGGGGCCTGGCACACCCTGGCCATTGCAGCCACTTGAGGAGTGAATCAGCAGATGGAAGATCTCTGTCTTTCTCCTTCTCTCTCTCTCTCAGCTCTGTCTCTCCCTCCTCTCTCTTTGTAACTCTTTAAAATAAATAAATAAATAAATCTTCTAAAAAACTAATAAAAAAGTGAAGTGTCTTAGTTTGGATTCCCCTGAGAAATAGATCCTGAAATAAGGACCTGAGGGTGGAGAATGTATCAGGTTGGATAAGGGAAGAGGGAGATGGAGAAGAGACTGGAGAAAATGCAATTCTGGATGTGAGAAGTGCTGGCTAAAGCACTCAGTTCTGCCGGGACCTGTCTGGAAAAGCAGACTGGACACTCCCAGGATTGCCCCACCAAAGACTGGGGAGCCATCTCGTGGCACAGCACATGCTTGTGCTGCCACAGGACGTCTCAGGTAGAGGAGACACACGGTCACAGAAGGTGGCAGCTGTCACCCTCAGCTGCAAGGGGAGTCAGGTGCACTGAGGGTGTGTGGGGTGGGGCATCCACACTGACTTGCTAGGGTGAGCCCACCAGGGGCTGGGGGAGTGGGTTGAATGGTATCTCACTGCTGAGGACCCAGATGGGAGGTACTCTGTGCACAGACAACCTGAGCACCTTGGGTCCAGCATCCTCCCCTGTGAGGTCACTGGCAAGGCGGGATGCACCCAGCATCCCTTTTCTCTCTGTATCAATCAACTTTTAGTTCCTTTAACTCAAGTACCCAAGAGGAGCTTATCGGAAAGGTGCATTTTGGTTTACAGTGTGAAGGTCACAGCTCAAGATCAAGGGGCCGTGTGGTGGAGACTGGCAACGGCGGAGCAGGTGCAGGGGAATAATTGCATGCCAAGCTGGGACGCACTGCCCAGCATGCGATCTCTCCTTTAAGGCCATCATGATGCCACCATGGGGGTGCACCCTAGTAACCTCATCCCATTCAATCACCTCCCAAAGGCCCCACCTTCAAAGCTGGATGGAGCCTCCCCCCAATCTATCCATTGATAGCACTACCAATCCATTGATCGCATGAGTCTGGGGAACCTGTTCAACCTGTAACACACTTTGTCCTCATAGAATTTCTAGCTCGTCTTAGGGTTACAAAGGAGACAGCCCACATTCCCCAACCTCTCCTGGGGTGGGCATGACCAGAGGACCCCACCAGCCCAATGGGATGGAACTGGAATTGTGGCCCGGGGATTTCTAGGAGTCTTTGCTCCTTTGTCCTGCTCACTTCCTCCATCTTGCTGCTGAGATGGGGTTTGAGGGTCACCAGCCTGGACTGTGGGCAAGGGCTGGATGAACTGGGATGAGCTAGGGTCCTTGCAGACTTTGTGGGAATGCTCACTAGAGGAGGCCAGCAGAAGATGGCCCAAATGCTTGGGTCCTGCAGCCCACACGAGAGACCCAGATGGTGTTCTTGGCATCTGGATTCTGCCTGGCTATTGTGGCCATTTGGGGAATGAACCAGTGGGTACAAAACAGATCTCTCTTATCTTCCCTCTTTCCCTTTCCCCCACCCCCTCACTCTGCTTTTCAAATAAATACATAAATCTTTAAAAAGAAAAAAAAGACTCTCATCACATAATTGCACTTTCAATGCACTTTCGGAAGCACTTTGAAACCTGAACCCCCCCGGGCTGCGCTGTCACCAGGCGGTCACCAGCCTTGGGACAGCTTTGCTATTTCGAGGGCTCCCTATCATCGGGCCCCCTACTTGCTGTTGAGACCACGTTGCCCTGAGAGCTCTAGGTGGTAATGGCAGAAGCTGCGTGTTCCCCTAGCACTCCTGGGAGGGTCCCCATGCACTGAAAGCCCCCAACATCAGGGCCTGCACCTGTCCTTTGTCTGTGTTCTCCTCTGGCACCCTAGAAGCCTGCTCAGCCTGGGCGTTTGCAGAACTGGGAGGAAGGGGAGTCTATAAATAAAGACAGAGCCATTGTGGGACAATCGTTGGGGGGTGCTCGGCAAGCTCCCCCTGGCGAGGTGGAGCCCTGAATGGATGCCCACCCACAAACACACTCCATTCCTGAGGACCAGGAGCACCTCCCCAGCACCACGATGCAACTCCCCAGTCCTCATCCTCGACGCTGCCCTTGGGGAAACCGTTCCTGCCCGAGCTCTACAGCCTAGAGGGTCCCAAAGCCTCCCCCGGAAGCGTCACTAACTCCCAGGGCCCTGTAGGATCCTCTGCTCTTGCCTCACCCTTCCAGACTGTGGTCCTGGTTTGTCCTCACATCAGCCTGGTCATTCCACACAACCCTTCATATTTCCAAGAAAATCCATTCCCACCAGCCTCTTGTCGAGCTTTGCAAAGACCTCTGGGTGCAGGAATCACACACCTGTGCCGTCTCTTGCTTCCTCTCTTCCTGTCATCTCTACTCCTACAGCCCCTCTCTTCTGGGGGGATTCTAGAGCTCTCAGTTCTCTTCCCTCCACCCTGTAGAGTGGCTGAGCCCTGGACCCTGCTGCCTCCGCACCTGGGGAGCCAAAGCAAGACAAACCAAAGCCATCGGCAGACAAGTGGCCTTCCATCGAATCTCAGAAGAAGGCGGGTTCTCAGCTGTGCCTCACCCATCAGGAGACCTGACATGGGCAACCAGGGGCCAGGGGGGCGGGCACAGGTAGGGCAGCTGCCATCAGCATCCAACCGTACTCCCCCAGCGCTCACCTTTCCATGATGAAAAACTGCACAGTGTCAGCTCGGAACCCCCTGCCTAAGGGTTCTCCAGCCCCTCCAAGGCACTCAGGACAAGTCGACGTGCCAGAGAGTGAGTGCCCTCGACCGATGACCGATGGGTGCTGGTGGACGCACACCCCAGCTCCTTCCCCTGGGGCTAGCAGTGGCAGCAAAGCCCTGAGCCTCATTTCCCACAGCAGGGGCCACCCAAGAGCCTCCCCTCTGTATTTTGCCTCCCCTCACGGCCACACCGCTGCCTGGTGTTCCTTGGGATCCTCTCCCAGCTCACTCACCTGCACCCGACTCTCCTTGGCTCCCTGTGTCGGGGGACCAGACAGCAGCGGAGCTGGGGTTTGAATCCACGTCTGGCTGATCTCCAAATGATGCCTCTTCCAATCCACTCACGTGGACCTCACAGGGTCTCGTGGATGGCGCTCAGTATCCCCCAAGACTCATGATGCCGGGTGGTCCCTAGTGTGAATGGGCCCCTTCTCTCAGGCACTCCCAGCCCGAACTTTCTGGCCTTGCCTGGAGACCACACGCTGTGCTGGGAGCTGTGGTCCTGAGACCGTGGGAAACCTTCTCCCTGCTGGGCCCGAGGGGGCGTAATTACTCATGGCTGTGGTCGGCCCGTGGCTTGGACTTCCCCAGACGCTCTGTGATCACTTAGACATAACCTGCCGGGCACGACTGCAACGGGGCTGCGGGAAATTGCCACTTGGTCTTCTTGCCGCCCACCCCCCTGTGCCTGACACGGGCCATCCTCGGCCACTCTGTCATCTGCAAGGCTGCTCTGTCTGTGGTTACACGAGCTGACCCCCTCCGGCTTCTGCAAGAAAATGCATCAAAAGTAGAAGCCAGCATTCCCAGGTGGGGGCGGGGGTTGATCGTATGTTCAGCAGGCCCCATCAGGGTCACTGCCACAGCCAGAGGCTGCCCGAATCAGGGGCAGCCTGATGCCCTGGGTGGCCTGGGGCTTGACTTTGAGTCTCACACCTCTGGCTGTGTGAGGGCCCTTCCAGGGGCTGTCTCTGGCACAGGCCACATCCTATACCCTTTCTGTTCCTCATCAGATCAGAGTCTGTCCCTGGGGTCGTGTGTCCAGGGGAATCTCAGAGGAGATGCCTGGAAGGCAAAGTGTGAAGTGGCAAGGTACAGTCTGGGTGTGGGCTTTGCTCAGCAAACCCCAGGTCCTCCATGGAGCTCCTCCCTCTTGTCAGCTGCTCCCTTGGTGGACTAAGTTCAGGGTTCCTGAAGGACAAATTTGGTACCACCCCTTCCACAAGCGGGAGGCAGTGGGGAAACTTGGAGGTGGGCTTTGATGTGGGACCAAGGGGCTACTTGGAATTTGAAGCCTCGGCTAGCAGGGTAGGGAGGACAGTGCACCAATAGGGGCCTCAGCTAGGAAATCATTACAAATGTACAAATATAAGAACAATACAATGCAGTGCAGCTACAACACCTCTCTACTTGGCTGTGAGTGACAAGAGACTACATCAGGAGGGACTTGGGGCCGCTGCCTGCAGTGCCAGCATCCCATACAGATACTGGTTTGAGTCCCGGCTGCTCCACTGCTAATCCAGCTCCCTGCTGATTTATCTGGGAAAGCAGCAGCAGATGGCCCAAGTCCTTGGGCCCCTGCACTCATGTGGGAGACCTGGAAGAGGCTCCTGGCTCCTGGCTTTAGATTGGCCCGGCTCTGGCCATTGCAGCCATTTGGGGAGAGAGTCTATGGATGGAAGACCCCCCCTTCCCCAACCTCTCTGTCTGTCTCTATCTCTGACACTCATATAACAGACCTGGGTCCTGTTATAAACAGTTCCAGGAGCCTGTTTTTTTTTTTTTTTTAAGACTTATTTATTGGGACGAGCGCTGTGGCACTGGCTCTGCCTGTGGCACTGGCAGCCCATGTGGGCACCAGTTCAAGTTCCTGCTACTCCTCTTCTGATCCAGCTCTCTGTTATGGCCTAGAAAAGCAGTAAAAGATGGCCCAAGTGCTTGGGCCCCTGCCACCCACCTGGGAGACCCTGAAGAAGCTCCTGGCTCTGGATCAGCCCACCTCTGACTCTTCTGGCCATTTGGGGAGTGAACCAGTGGATGGAAGACCTTTCTGTCTCTCTGCCTCTTTTTTTTTTTTTTTTTGACAGGCAGAGTTAGATAGTGAAAGAGAGAGAGAGACAGAGAGAAAGGTCTTCCTTCCGTTGGTTCACCCCCCAAATGGCCGCCATGGCTGGCACGCTGTGCTGATCCAAAGCCAGGAGACAGGTGCCCCCCAACCCCCGGTCGCCCATGCGGGTGCAGGGCCAAAGCACTTGGGCCATCCTCCACTGCCCCCCCCCCCCAGGCCACAGCAGAGAGCTGGACTGGAAGAGGAGCAACTGGGATAGAATCTGGCGCCCCGACCGGGACTAGAACCCAGGGTACCAGCGCGCCACAGATGGAGGATTAGCCTAGTGAGCCGCGACATTGGCCCTGACTCTTTTTTTTTTTTTAAGATTCGTTTTATTTATTTGAAAGAGTCACAGAGAGAGGTAGAGATGGAGAGAGGGAGAGAGAGGTCCTCCATCCACTGGCTCACTCCCCAAATGGCCACAAGGGTTGGAGCTGAGCCAATCCTAAGCCAGGAACCAGGAGCTTCCTCTGGTTCTCCCACGTGTGTGCAGGGGCCCAAGGACCTGGGTCATCCTCCACCGCCTTCCCAGGTGCATCAGCAGGGAGCTGGATCAGAAACAGAGCAGCTGGGACTGAAACTGTGTCCACATGGGATTTCAGCACCACAGGCCAGGGCTTTAACCTGCTGTGTCACAGTGCCGGCCCCTCTCTCTGCCTCTTAAAAAAAAAAAAAAAATCATTCGCTGAAAGCAATTATAATATATACTTTCATTTTAAAAAAAGGGTTTATTTGGCCGGCGCCGCGGCTCACTAGGCTAATCCTCCGCCTTGCGGCGCCGGCACACCGGGTTCTAGTCCCGGTCGGGGCACCGATCCTGTCCCGGTTGCCCCTCTTCCAGGCCAGCTCTCTGCTGTGGCTAGGGAGTGCAGTGGAGGATGGCCCAAGTCCTTGGGTCCTGTACCCCATGGGAGACCAGGAAAAGCACCTGGCTCCTGCCATCGGAACAGCGCGGTGCGCCGGCCGCAGCGCGCTACCGCGGCGGCCATTGGAGGGTGATCCAACGGCAAAAGGAAGACCTTTCTCTCTGTCTCTCTCTCTCACTGTCCACTCTGCCTGTCAAAAAAAAAAAAAAAAAAAAAAAAAAAAAAAAAAAAAGAAAAAAAGGGTTTATTTATTAATTTATTTGAAAGGCAGAGTTGTAGAGAAAGAAGGGGAGAGAGAGACATCTTCCATCTGTTGGATCACTGGCCACAATGGCTGGGGCTGGGCCAGGCTGAAGCCAGGAACCTAGAACTCCATCTGGGTCTCCCACATATGGGGCTGGGGCCCAAATACTTGGCCATCTTCAACTGCTTTCCCAGACGCATTGGCAGGAAGCTGCTTTGGAAGCCAAGCACTTGGGATTTGGACTGGCACTCGGATGGGACGCCAGTGCTGTAGGCAGCGGCTTAACCTGCTGTACCACAACACCGGCTCCTACAGTGAGATTCTGTGTACAAAAATTCTACCACTCTAGTCTGTGATACTGCTCTGCAAAGCATAAGAACCCCATGTTGTGTCCGGAACGGCCACACTGCTAAGCACCACGTGGTTCACAACTTTGAAGGGAAAATTAGCTTTTCGTAGAGGGTGTGTGGGGGAGGGTATGTGAGTTCCCAATGCTTTGTCCTTTGTTGTAAAGAAGCTGCCTTCCTGGAAGAGAAAAACAGACTGAAAGAGTCTGACAAAGTTTGTCCAAGAATCTTGGGTAGCAAATGCCTCCTTAAAAAAAAAAAAAAAAGAACGGAAAAAAGGCACTTAGATGAGTAAGGTATACGTGAGTCAGAAGCCCGAGAAATAAACACGTCTGAGATCTAGGTGGATTTGAAAAGGAAGGGGAAATGGTGCTTAGCAAAGTTATTTGTGGTTTTTCAAACTCAGCTCCAGAACAATAGAAAAATCGTTCCAGATGTTCAGAGAGACTTGGGACGGAGCCAGATCCACCCGACATCGCGCAATCCGAGAGAAGGAAGAGGAGCAGGCGAAGGGGGGTGGGGAGGAGGAAGTCCATGAAGGCTCTGGGATGGCTTCTGCTGCGTAGATTTCACTGTGGCTCTAAATGCCAGCGTTGCCAGATGCCAAGTTCCCCAAGCTGGGTAGACCAGCAGTACCGGGCCAACCTGAGCTTCTGAACTGAAAATTACAGGATAGGGGTTTAAATTAGCTCCAGGGTTGGGCACTCAGGAATCTGTCCTGCCCCGGGAATTTGAGGCTAGCAAGATTCCTGTGGTGTGTGTTGGAGTCTTCCTCTTTCATGGTGATTTAAAAAAAAAATATATACAGTTCTTTATATTTTGGCTACATTTCCTGAACTGAAAATCTCATCATGTTAATTTACTGATAACCAAGGCTGAAAGTGCAGAGTTTTTTTTTTTAATTGACCAGTTCTGGCAATGAATTTGTTGCTGAGTGCTGGACTGCACAGGAAAACGCCTTAAGTGAGATTCTGGTGGTGGCTGGTGGTCAGTATGAGACGGGAGGCGATACGTCTTAGGGAGAACAGCACGCCTTCTAGGACAAAGCTGTGTCCCCAGTCACATGGCTGTCCTCCGCCAGGCGGA
This sequence comes from Lepus europaeus, assembly GCF_033115175.1. Lineage (NCBI taxonomy): Eukaryota > Metazoa > Chordata > Mammalia > Lagomorpha > Leporidae > Lepus > Lepus europaeus. The sequence continues at coordinate 16,121,221 of NC_084835.1, forward strand.
CTCATACGCTTGCATTTAGAAAACAAAACACTGCTCCCAAGGAAGACCCAGAAAAATCCGTCAGCTCCCTAAGATTGTTCCTAAATGCCAAATCAGCCACAGAGGTCACCCAGCACACACTAAGGGAGCGATCGTCCTGTGTCAGGTGACGGGAAAGAAAGAGGCCCACTTTGAAGGATGCACAGTCCAGAGCTGCGTGCTTGACACAGGGGCTCTTGGTGCTCCCACGCCACATCTGGATGCAGGGTTAGAATCCTGGTTGTAGCTCCAGCTCCCTGCTAATGCACAACAGGATGGCTCGAGTATTTAGCTCCCTGCTATGCATGTGGGAGACTCAGATGCAGTTCCTGGATCCTGGCTTCAGACTGGCCCAGTCCTGCCTGTTGCAGGCATTTGAGGAGTGGACCAGTGCATGGGCGCTCTCTCTCTTTTTCTGTCTCTATAGATCTCTCATTCTGTCTCTTTGCTTTTCAAATAAGCAACTAGTAAATTTTTTAAAAACTAAACAGAAATAAAGAATGCACAGTCTATTAGGGCCAACCAAGCATAAAAATCAACCTTTGTATAATTTCTGTCAATTTGTAATTTATATGTTATTAAGTGCTTACAAACTTAGAATAGTTTTAGCTGCATGGTTATTTTTATGTTAATAATTATGATTAATTTCCCTTAAATCCTAGTTATTCTTTTTTTTAAAGATTTTATTTATTTATTTGAGACGTAGAGTTACAGTGAGAGGGAGAGACAGAGAGAAAGGTCTTCCATCAGCTGGTTCACTCCCCAAATGTCCAGAACTGAGCCAGTCCGAAGCCAGGAGCCAGGAGCTTCTTCCAGGTCTCCCATGCGGGTGCAGGGACCCCAGCACGTGGGCCATCTTCCACTGCTTTCCCAGGCCACAGCAGAGAGCTGGATTGGAAGTGGAGCAGCCGGGACTAGAACTGGTGTCCATATGGGATACTAGCGCCGCAAGGGGAGGATAAACCGACTGTGGCATAGCGCCCGACCCTGTGTGGTTTCTTAAGTGTGCAGCAGAGCTCACACAGCACTGTAGGAAGCCAGGAGAACCTGGGAAAGGTTGAGTCCTAAAGCAGGAGGTGGGGCAGAGACGGGGAGACGTCCATCCCGGGAGCAGACATGGCAGCTCAGAGAGTGGCATTGGGTCCGTCACTGAGAGGGACACCCATGCAGGGAGCGGCGGGGAGGCCGGGGCTGGGGGGGGGGGTGGAATCCCAGCAAGGGCAGCTGTGTTTGGGGTGACGGCCGAAGCACGAGTGTCCCCCAGAAGGGCAGCCAGAGCCCAGAGGAGGTCAGGGGGCTCCTCAATGGGAAGACAAAGGAAGCAGGCAGCAGAGGATCCAGGGGCTACGGCTGTGGCGCAGCAGGTAAGCCTGCTGTCTGAGAAACCAGCATCCCCAGTGGGCACCGGTTCACGCTCTGGCTGCCCCGCCTCCTACCAGCTTCCCGCTAACGACCTGGGAAGAAAAGCAGAAGGTGGCCCAAGTGGTTAGGCCCCTGCCACCCACGTGGGAGACCCAGAGGAAGTTCCTGGTTCCTGGTTTCAATCTGGTGCCGACCTGGTTGTAGTGGCCATTTAGGAAGTCAGTCAGTGGATAGAAGTGCTTGTACTTTTTTTCTCTCTCGCCCTCTGTCTCTTCTATAACTGTTTCAAATAAAATAAATCTTTAAAAATAAATAAATAAAAAACATCCGGGGCAGGCATGGTGATGCAGTGGATTGAGCCGCCTCTTGGGACATCAGTATCCCATGTTAGTGTCGGGTTCGAAAGCCCTGCTCTACTTCTCATCCAGCTTCCTGCTAACTGCTCCCGGGAGGCAGAAGATGCTGACTTAAGTACTTAAGTTTCTGCCACCCACTTTTTTTTTTTACAAAAAGATTCATTTATTTTCAAAGTCAGAAAGAGAGAGGGAGAGACCAAGATCTTCCATCTTTACTCCCCCGATGGCCATAATGACCAGTGCTGGGCCAGGCCAAAGTCAGGTGCCTGGAGACACATCCAGGTCTCTCACATGGGAGACAGAGGCCCAAGTACTTGGGCTATATTTTGCTACTTTTCCAAGGCACATTAGCAAGGAGCTGGATCAGAAGTGGGGCAGCTGGGCCATAAATTGAGTCCATGTTGGAGGCTGGCTTCCCGGGTGGCAGCTTTATCCACTGTGCCACAACACTGGCCCCTTGGATAAATAAATCTGGTAATCTTAGATAAATACATACATACATACGTACATACACATGTACATACCCTGAGAGGCAACAGGTGCTGGTTCATATGCCTGGGTTTCTATCACCCCACATAGGAGACCCAGAATGAATTCTTGGTTCTGGGCTTCAGCTGGCCCAGCCCCGGCCGTGCGGACATTTGGGGAGTGAACCAGTGCGTGGAAGATCTCTGTCACTCTGCCTTTTGAGTAAAATGAATGAAAGAAAGAAAGAAAGAGAGAGGGACAGGGAGAGAGAAAGGGAGAGAGGGAAAGAGAGATGGAAAGAGGTGGAGAGGGAGAGGGAGAAGGAAAGAGAGAGAGAAGAACATCTGGACTCAGGGTTGTACATAATGACAGAGTTCATTTATTCACTCAACAAAAATGTACAGAAGGGCTGGTGCTGGCATCCCATATGGGCACTGGTTCAAGTCCTGGCTGCTCCACTTCCGATCCAGCTCTCTGCTGTGGCCTGGGAAAGCAGAGGAAGTTGGCCAAGTGCTTGGGCCCCTGCACCCACATGGGAGACCCAGAAGTGAAGAAGCTCCTGGCTCCTGGCTTCAGATTGGCCCAGCTCTGGCCATTGCAGCCATCTGGGGAGTGAACCAGTGGATGGAAAACCTCACTCTCTCTCTTTCTCTCTGTAACTCTGCCTTTCAAGTAAATAAATAAATTTTTGAGGAAAAAAAAAAAGTACAGAGCACATATCAAGCTCCGGGTCCCGGGCTGGGGGATGCAGGGGTGAGCCACGTGGACTCGGTCTCCATCCTCATGGAATCTAGCATTTATGGAAGAGATGCACTGCCCAAAAATGAAAAAGAAAGAAACTAGTGGTTTTGCAATAAATATGGTCACATAACATACATGGACCACCAATGAAACCAGTGAAAATGACAGCCCAATTCTTACTGCAGGTATGGTACAGCCTATTACCCCCAAGGGGTTGGTCTAGACGTGCCAACATCTCACTCATTCCTCGGCTCCTCAGTGGGTTTTCTATTCTGTTAGTTCCTTTCTATGTTTCCTGCTGAGGCCTATGTGCGGTGGTTATTTCATCACACACTGTGGTTCAGATGTAGTTCACCCCCAGGTTCATGTGTGGCTGTGTTTAGAGGTGGTGGAAGTGGCTGGTATTGTGGTCCAGGGGGTTAAGCCGCCATCAGGGATGCTGGTAACCCATGTCAGAGCCCAAGTTTAAGTCCCAGCTGCTCTGTTTCTGACCCAGCTTCCTGCCAATGTGCCTGCGAAGGTACTTGGGCCTCTGCTACCCATACAGGACACCCAGATGGAGTCCCAGGTTCATGGCTTTGGTGTGGCCCAGCCCCACCAATTGTGGGCAATAAGGGAGCGAACCAATGGATGGAAGATCTCTCCTCTCCTCTCCTCTCCTCTCCTCTCCTCTCCTCTCCTCTCCTCTCCTCTCCTCTCCTCTCTCTTTCTATTACTCTGCCTTTCAAACAAAATTTTAAAGGAGGGGGGGTAGGGGAAAGAAGAGGTGGTAATGGCTTTAAGAAGTGGAACCTACTGGAAGGTCATTATGTCAGTCAGGGTGCTGCCCTTGAAAGAGGTTAATGTTGGTCTCATGAAATGATCCCATATTCATTCATTCATATTCATTCTCTCTCTCTCTCCAGTTTTGCTTATTTATTTTGGAAGTTAGTTACAAACAGAGAGAGAGAGACAGAGAGAGAGAGGTCTTCTATCTGCTGGTTCACTCCCCAAAATTCATGAATGTATTTGTAGTTGAGCATCCATAGTTGTTCACAAGAAGTGTAATTCCAAAACACCAAGCAATCCTATTGATAGCAACCTTTCTTTTATCTCTAGGAGCTTTTAGGATATTCTATCTGCATTTGGATACGCTCTGATCCCATCTCAACAAAATGCTTTCGTTTTGCCTTTTTGAGATACACAGTTCCCCTTCCATCTAAGAATGTACACCCTTCCTTTCTTTCTCCCTTGGAACGATTCTTCCTCAAACTCTGTACGTTCTCCTTCTAGAAGATGTGTTATTTCTACTCATTCTCTTGTTCATTTCTCTCGAATTTTCTTTCATGTTTTCCACCATCATCTCTCTCTGCAATTTCTGGGTGAGTAGCTCAACTACATCTTTTTTTTTTTTTTAAGATTTATTTCGTATTTGAAGGTCAGAGTTACACATACGAGAGACAGAGAGAGAGAGAGAGAGAGAGAGAGAGAGAGAGAAAGGTCTTCCATCCACTGGTTCACTTCCCAATTGGCCACAACAGCCAGAACTGCGCCAGTATCCAAAGACAGGAGCTAGGAGCTTCTTCCAGGCCCCCCAAGTGGGTGCAGGGGCCCAAGCAGTTGGGCCATCTTCTACTGCTTTCCCAGGCCATAGCAGAGAGCTGGATCAGAAGTGGAGCAGCCGGGACTCGAACCAGCGTTCATATGGGATGCCGGCACTGCAGGCTGTAGCTGTACCCGCTATGCCACAGCGCCAGCCCCTCAGCCACATATTTGCTTCTGTTAATTCTTTCTTTGCATTTACCTACTTGTCCACTGAGTTTTTAAAAAAATAGTTTTATTGATGTGTAATCGGCATATCATAAAACTGACCATCTTGGAGCATAGAGCTCTGTGGCTGTCTGTGTCAGTGCAACATTGCACAACCATCACCATGGCTATCCACAGATTCTCAACATCCTCAAGAGGAAACTCTATCCATGTGCTATCATTCCCTAGTTACTCCTCCTCTTACCCTCTGGTAGCCACCAGTCTATTTTCTAATTTTGCCTATTCCTGACATTTTGTGTAAATGCAATCACACAATCTATGGCCTTCTGTGTATGGCTTGTCTCACTTAGCATACTTTCAAAGTTCATCGTGTTGTAGCATATACTACTGTTTTGTCCTTTTGTGTGGCAATAATTCTCTGGTGTGGAGATAGTTTTTCAGTTGATGGGGATTTGAGTTTCACTTTCTGACTATCATGAATAAGGATATTATGGATATTTAAGTAAAAGTTTTTACATGAACTCATATTCTTTTTCCCTTGGGTATATATCCAGGAATGGAAGCATTGTATGGTGACGACGTGGTGAGGAACTACCAAACTCCACACAGGCTTCACATTCCTATCAGCAAAGTATGAGGATTCCAGTTCCTCCCTGTCGCTGCCAGCCCTTGATGACGTGCCTTTTTTTCTTTTTTAAAAGATTTATTAATTTATTTGAAAGGCAGAGGCAGGGAGAGAGAAACAAAGAGAGAGAGAGATCAATCTTCTATCTGCTGGTTCACTGCCCAGATAGCTGCAACAGCCAAGGCTGGGCCAGGCTGAAAACCAGGAGCCAGGAATTCTCTCTGGGTCGCCCATGTGGGTTCAGGGGCCCAAGGAATCAGGCCATCTTCTGCTGCTTTCCCAGGCATATTATCAGGGAGCTGGGTTGGAAGTGGAGCAATCAGGACTTGAACTGGCGCCCATCTGGGATGCTGGCACTGCAGGCGGCAGCTTTACCTGCTATGCCACAGCACTGGCATTTCTCTTTTTAATTATAGCTATGCTACTGAGCATGTGGTTTTCATTTGCATTTCTCTGATAACTAATGATGTGGAATATCTTTTCCTGTGTTTTAAAAATGGGCTATTCATACATCTTCGGAGAAATATCTATTCAAGTCCTTTGCCTAATTTTAAGGAAGATTATTTGTCTTTGATTGTTGGGTTGTAATAGCTCTTATTGTATTATGGATATAAGTTCCTTATTTGAGATATAATTTAGGAAAATATTCTGGAATTGTCTTTTCAACCTCTTGATGTTATTTTTTGAAGCACATTTTTTTTTATTTTCATGAAGTCAAATTAACCTGTTTTTTTCCCTTTGGTTGCTTATACTTTAGGAGTCGTAGCTAAGAAATCATTGTCTACACCAAGATCATAAAGATTTAGACCACGTTTTCTTCTGAGTTTACTGTTTTAGCTTTTACATTCAATTTGGGCTAATTTTTAAAAGGATTTTTAAATGTTTATTTCTTTTTATTTAAAAGAGCCATAGAAATAGAGAATCTTCCTTCTTCCCAAATGCCCATAATAGCCAAAGTTGAGCCAGGCCAATGCCAGAAGCCTGGACTCCATCAGGGTCTGCTGTATGAGTCGCAGGGACCCGATACTTCAGCCGTCCTACATTCCACCCCGGGGTACACATTAACAGCAATCTGGATCACAAGTGGAGTAGATAAGAGCTTGAACCAGGCACTCTGATTTTAAATGGGGACATCCCAAGAAGGAGCTTAACTCACTGTGCCATGATGCCTACAACTTGGGTTAATTTCTGTTCATTATATGAGATAAAGTCCCAAATTCATTCTTTACAAATGGCTGTCAGTTTGTCCTAGCACCATTTATCAGAAAGACAATTCTCTCCCCATTGAATTGTCTTGGTCTCTTGGTTAAATATCAATCAACCAAAAACATCAAGAGCTTATTTCTAGGCTCTCAATTCTATTCCTTTGAGATGTGTCTGTTCTTCCTCCAATACCACACTTTTTGATTATTGTGGCTCTGTAGTAGGTTTTGAAATGAATCTTCCAAGCAGTGATGTTAGTAGGGGTCAAGTGAAGGCAGAGACTGTCCTGGGAGAGCCTCCCTTAAGGCCTTCCTTCCTGGGGCTGTTGCTGTAGCATAGTAGGCTAAGCCTCTGCCTGCAATGCCGGCATCCCATATGGGTGCCTGTTCAAGACCCGGCTGCTCCACTTCCAATCCAGCTCTCCGCTAATGGCCTGGGAAAGCAGTAGAAGATGGCCCAAGTCCTTGGGCCACTGCACCTGCATGGGAGACCCAGAAGAAGCTCCTGGCTCCTGGCTTCAGATAGGTCCAGCTCTGGCCATTGCAGCCATTGGGGAGTGAACCAGCAGATAGAAGACACCTCTCTCTCCGTCTCTCCCTTTCTCTCTGTAACTCTGCCTCTTAAATAAATAAATAAATCTTTAAAAAAGGCTTCGTTCCTGGAATGTAATAAAGGCACCAGGTTCTGAATCAGATCTGCCACTACATTTCTTCTCATTCAGTCCTGACAACACTTTGAGTTAAGTGCTATTTTTATCATTTCCACTTCATTGACAGAGAAGACTATGCCAGACACCTCCCACCTGCCCTTCCAGGCTGACATTCCAGTGCTCTCCACACACTGTGCTGCACAGTCTGGCCAGTGGTCCTCCGCCCAGGGGCTACTTACCCTATGGCTGCTGATTAGGTTTGGGAGAGGAGCCCCTGTAGATCAGAGGTAGATCAGGTGTGAGATCATGGCTTCTCTTCCCTAGCTCACTTTTCAGTGACAATACCTCTGACCAACCTGCACTGTTTTAGGAGGTCACAAATCCTCTCAAAGCAGCTTGCTCTGTACAACTCTCATTCCTCTGGGGTCTAGTGACCTCATCCTTCCAAGCCTTCCACCTATGCACACATAGGGTGGTATAACTCTTGGGCACTGTGGATCATTCAAGTGAAATGATGGAGCTCTAACTAGATGAATGCCTTCCAAGCATCCTGGGCATAATGGGCTCAGGAAGATGTGCCCTTGAGGAAGGCCTAAGGGAAGGGTCACATGACAGGCTAATCTCTAGAAGCACTTTACTCCGAGGTCCTCTGCCAAGTCACCTAATGTGAACAGTAGTGGTAGATGGAGCAACTCCCAGGAATGAAGCGGAAAATATAATGGAGCTCTCAGAGGCAAAGTGCAAGACTCTGCCTTAAAAGGCCAAATGGACTCTGCCGAGTTTGGGAACAATCGGCTCTTTCAAAGCAGGCTGAGAATGAATGAAAGCCATAAGTCAAATGTCAAGGCAGCTTCTAGCGGAAGAGACCATTAGTGATACTTCTGAGACTTGCAGGTCTTGAGAACCTTATGAGTGATTCTGAAATGATCTGGACAGGACCCAAGTATCTGTTAGGAGACATGCTTTATAGACAAGGGAAGGCAACGTCTATGCAGAGCTGGAAAAGTGCTGCTACTGTTTTATCTTCTTTCTACTTTTAACCCTTTTATGTAGGAAAAAAAATTCAGATATGTCAAGGAGTTTTGAGAATATTTCATTGAACTCCAACCCATCTTTTACACCAAGTCCCCCATTGCTCACATTTTGTCATGTTTGTTTTTCATTCTCTGTCAGTAGATAAAGCTGAGCTATGTGAAATATATACACCATTATTCCTATTTGTATCTTTCATGCATTTTATATATATATATCTGCTACATTTTTATTTTTCATATTTATCAGTATCATTATATTTGTCCATATTTTTATTTTTGAACATTTAGGAATAAATTGAAGAGAACAAGATCCCAAACCCTTAAATATTCCATATTTATCACCTAAGACAAAGGATATTCTCTTAGATAACTACAGTTCAAGGATAGCAATTGAGACATTTAACATATCTACAGTACTATTTTTTGACAGGCAGAGTTAGACAGTGAGAGAGAGAGACAGAGAGAAAGGTCTTTGTTTTTCCATTGGTTCACCCCCCAAGTGGCTGCTACAGCCAGCATGTTGCACCGATCCAAAGCCAGGAGCCAGGTGCTTCCTCCTGGTCTCCCAAGTGGGTGCAGGGCCCAAGCACTTGGGCCATCCTCCGCTGCATTCCCAGGGCACAGCAGAGAGCTGGACTGGAAGAGGAGCAACCGGGATAGAATCTGGAGCCCCAACCGGGACTAGAACCCGCCACAGGTAGAGGATTAGCCTAGTGAGCCGTGGCGCCAGCCACAGTACTATTTTCTACCATACAGTTCATACTCAGGTTTTGCTAATTTCCCCAAAGCCATCCTTCACAGCATGTTTATTCCAAAGTCCAGGACCCAACCCCATCTCACACGTTACCAGTGGCCAATGAGTTCATGGGTCACACTCAGGTCATGAGACCTTCATAAAATCCCTAAACAATGGGGCTTAGGGCATTTACAAGTTTTTGCACCCACTGAGTTGGTGGGGGGAGAGCATCAAAGCCCCTCACCTGTCTCCCATTCTTTGCCCTACGCATCTCTTCCATTCTGTCTGGTCCCGAGTGGGACCCCTTGACAATACATTGGCAATATTCAGTTTTGTGCCATCCTAACAAATCCTCAAAACTGAGTGGGTGGAGTGGTGTGGTAATTCTCAATTTGTAGCCAAGTTGCACAGAAACACGGGTATCCTGAGGACCCAATACTTGTGGCTGGCATGTGAAGCAAGGGCAGTCTTGGGGGACTGAGCCCACAAACCTGCAAAGACCAACGCTAACTCTGAAAGGTTAGAGCTGAGTAGAATTACAGGATACCCAGCTGGTGCCTGGGGAGTTGGTGAACTGGTTGGTATAGGAGAAAAAGCAACTCACATTTGTGGTGTCAGAAGCAGTGTGAGTGCACACATCTGAGTATGTAATAAGCCCCCCTAACGTGCGCTTCTTATCAGGTATTGAGAATGTTCCTGATTGACAGAGGCATAACCGAGAAATATTTCCAAGGGGGATGAATTTGGCAAAGACTGAAATTTGTTAGTTCTGTTTACATCTGGAGGGGGAGCAAAGATAAACTCGTTTAAAAGCCGTTGCCATCCGTGCTCACTTTCTCGGGTAACTGCTGGGTGTAGAACATACATCCTACTGAGTCCCAGGTGTAACCCTGCGCTCAAGGGGAGGAAATGGAGGTTTTGCAGGGCCAGAGGGCTATTGGCTGAGGACAGTCGAGCCCCACCCTCTTCAGCCTGGTGTCCAGGGAAGGCACACGTGGGGACAGAGAGGGGGCCAATGCCTGCAAAATTGGGGACTGGCCATCTCTGCAGCCAGGAGGAAGGCCACGAGGCTCGTATTCAGCTCCCTGCTCATCAGCTGCCGCGTGCTGAATTAGGGCATTTCACGTGCTCTGCTCTTGGCTTTCATGTTCTGATTTGGGTTTCCCCTGACTTGCTGGTCTAGGCAGAATGTCAACTCTACTCTCCCTTCTTCCCTCTCAGCCTCTCAAAAGAGTCTGACCCAAGCCAGCTGTCAGCCTGCTTAGTGATTTCAAAGGGAAGAAGTAGGTTTGGGTGGAGGGCTCTGCTGCACTTGATGCTTGTTTAAACCACTGCTACCTCGCCGTTGGGAAGGCATGTGACAGGTGCAGAGGAAGCCAATGTCAACAGTCATTTTAACACCCAAATATGCACCTGCAGCCCAGGCCTCACCTCTGGGTCCAGCCCCACATCCGGGCAACTCCTGTCTGCAGCAGCTTTGCCCCTGTAGCGCACAGGCAACAGGCTCAGGCCAGACTCAGTTTCCCCACTCTCCCCATGAGCCTCCTTCCACAGATTGCTTTGAATGGACCAGCACATACTCTGCACACCTTCCTTCCCTCTGCCCTCATATGGGATCCATTGCCAAAGCCTAGTGACACCTCCGAACTCATCTCCTAAACTCCCTCATGCACTTTGCCCACCCTTTGCCACTGGAGCCACCCTAACGGTGCCTTCTCATCACCGCCTTCTCCCCCACACTCATCTGCTTTCAGAAACCCAAGGTAGTTTTCCAAACCAAAAAGTGGATCCTATCTCTCGTTTGCTTAAGGGCCCTCCACAACCCACATGCTGTCACCTTGTAGGTGAAGACCAAAGTCATGGCTGTGGCTTCAAGGACCCCCTCGCCCGGGATCTCCACTTCAGCCTCAACTCATTCCTTCTTTTTGCTCTTTACATTTTTCCTTATTTATTTTCATTTTATTTGAAAGAGAGAGAGAGTGCTGCCACCCCCTGGGTCACTCCCCAAATGCCCACATTTGGGGCTGAACCAGGTCAACGTCGGGAACCAGGGAATCCATGTAGGCCTCCTACATGGGTGGCAGGGATCCCAGTGCCTGGACTGTCACCTGCTGCCTCCCAGAAAGCAGATTAACGAGAAGCTGGCTGGCAAGCAGAGCTAGAACTTAAACTCAGCAGCTCAAACATGTGCTGTGCACATCCCAAGCAGCATCTTCACCTCTGGGCTAACCACCTACCATGACTCATTCCTGTCTCCTGGCCAGCTGCCGTGTCTGCTTTGAGTTCCTCAGACGTGCCACATGCACTGTTTTCTCGGGGTCTCAGTTCCTGTCCAGCACAATCTCTGGCATCCTCTGTGTTCCTGGGTTCCCATCTCAGCTTGCCGCAGTCTGTTTCCTGCTGCTAATAACACAATACCACAGACTGGGCAAGTTATAAAGAACAGAGGTTTATACCGGCTCAAGATCAAGGGGGCACATCTGGCCATGGCCTCCTTGCTAGCGGAGTCCCCAGATGGCAACAACGTGTATCACCTGGCGACAGACAGGGAGCACACGTTTGTGTCTCCTCTGGTCTCTCTCCGTCTCTCTCAGCCACTAGAATCAGATCAAGGGGGCGCGCTCCTGATGATTTCATCCAATCCCAGGGGGCCTCCAGAAGCCCCTCCTCTGAAGATTCAGTTTCTACCTTCTTACAGCCTCACGGAGGGGAGCAGCGCCAGCATGCGTTTCCAAGGGGACAGACCCTGTTCAAACCACAGCCACAGCTCGGCTCAGAGGTGCCAGCGCTCCTGTTACACTCTCCCAGGGGGTGCTGGGCACCTCCTTTGCAGCACCTGTCAGGGTCACAGCTCTGTCCTCGTACACCTGCTTCTTCGGTGCTCATCTTCCTCTCTCCACTGTGTGAGGACAGGGACCAGGCCTGTTTTTCCTGGTTCTGTTTTCCAGCTGAGTTCTCCGTAATTGCACAGCAGGTAGGTGATACTCCATAAACACCTTTTGAAAATGAAGGGCTGGCTGGCTGGCTGGCTGGCTGGTCAGTCAATAGTCAGAGTCCAGATTCCTTTTATTCTGCTGGGGGAAATGACAGCAGTATTTTGCGTTTTCCAAGAGCGTTTCATGAAGGTTCCAATTTTCCCACATCCTTGTCAACATGCATTATTTTCCAAGTGTGTGTGTGTATAAATTATAAATATGTGCATAGACACACACACACAATCACACACACACACAATGTACAAGTTGAGGATTCCTTGTCCCAAATGCTCAAGACCAGGGATGTTCCAGATTTTGGAATATGTGCACATTCATAATGAGCTGTTTTGGAGCTGGGACCAAATCTGAACATGAAACTAATTTATAAACAGGTGTACCTTATACACATAGCCTGAAGGTAATGTCATACAGTATTTTGAGCTTGCTTGTATTTTGATTGTGACCTGTCAAATGAGGTCAGATGGAGACTTCACCACTTGTGGCGTCATAGTGGCACTGTTTTGATTTGGGAGCATCTTGGATGGTGGAGTTTGAGGTTAGGGACACTCAACCTGTGCATATCTCCATCATGCTGGATATGAAATTGTATATCATTGTGGTTTCAATTTGTGCTTTCTCAGGTGCTTATTGCCCAATTCTATATCTCTTTTGAAGAAACGTCTATTCAAAACCTTTTCCCACTTCTTAACTGGATTGCTTGCCTCTGTATGTTTGAGCTCTGTTCTTTATATATTCAGAATACCAGACCCTCATCAGATATATCAATGTACAAATATTTTAGATGAGCCTTTATCCGTGTTCCCTCCTAAAATTCTGCTCAAATCATGGCAAAAAATAAAATTAGATTCACTCTAGACGAGAACAAGAACCAAAAAGACCCCAGATTTCCTAAAACTCTTCTGAAGCGAGAAAACCTTTGGAGGCACAGCCCCTAGTGTGGAAGGAGTCACAGCTCCATCGCAGAAGGAAGGAGCGTCTGTCCTTCAGGATTCTAGAAAAGTCTAGAACTTTCAAAATTCCCCATCTGCACAAGGTGGAGGGGAAAGGGAGCAAGACATTAGCTTCTTCTATACACACAGCGGATGCATCCCTGGTCTTACTCATGGACCACACAGACTCAAAACGCAAAAGACAGTCCTGCGCATCGACTACACACTTGAGCATGCTTCTTAACTTAATCCCCTGAGACACAGAAGATATATTTAATCCAAAACAATTTTGAAGGATAGAATATCATGGAAAAGAAGCAACAGATAATATAAAAGCAGCCTTGAAACGTGTACCTAAAATTTTTAAAATTATGTAGTAGAATTAGAAGATTAAAATATAGGAACTCTCCCCATAGAATAGAACAACACGTTAAAATAATATGCACGATAAGGCAGCAAAGAAAATTAGAAACTTAACTCAGAATTCCAAAAAGGAAACTGAAAGGAAGGAGAAAGAAGGGAATAAAGAAATATTGCAAGAAGAATTTCCAGTGATTTTTTCTTCGGGGCACAATAATCACGCAGTAAATGGGGAGCAGGGGAAGATCCATGTCAAGGTACATTAGGAATGCAGAGAAAATTCTGAAAGCTTCCCGGGTGGAACAGAAACAGGTCCCAGATAAAGCAGTGGATGCCTCTGTGGCATTGAATATAAGAGCATCATGGAAGGCAGATGACAATAAAGCAGTGAAAGTATGACGAGAAATAATTTTGAATGGAGAAATGTGTATCTCTCAACTATCAACAAGTTTGAAATAAAATATTTTCAGATAGATACAAGCTCAAGAAATCTGCTAGACAACCAATATTGGGAAGCTATTACAGAATGTGCATAATCAAAGCAAGGGAGAAGACAGAAAAGTCAAAGAGGATGCTATTAGACCCAACAAGCCGGAGAAAGAATCCAGAGGAACTTGGAGGGAAACGTGGAAGCCCACATGCAGACAAGAACAAAGAGGGAGCGAGAGCTAGGAAGAGAGGTCTCTAGAAAATCAGCAGAACTGACAGAGCATTGTACGTGCTTGAGCATTTAGGACATGTTATTCAAAGGCACTGAAAAATTGGAACGAAAGACAGAAATAAGTACACAGAACTTGAAGTAAATGGGAAAATTTGAGGCAACGATCAACTCCAGGAAAAACAAAAGCTTGCACAAGAGGTGATCAGATGACAATGTCTCTCTGTCTCATGAGTGACCAATGTTTACAGTCATAATAATGTAATCAGTGGCTACTTGTGTCACTCCTGAAACAAACTATCAGAAGAAAAGGCAAAATGGTAAGGGAGCGGGGGGAAGAGGAGAAGTGTGTGTTATAAAATGTTAAACCCGGCTGGCGCCATGGCTCAACAGGCTAATCCTCCGCCTGCGGCGCTGGCACACCGGGTTCTAGTCCCGGTCAGGGCACCGGATTCTATCCCGGTTGCCCCTCTTCCAGGCCAGCTCTCTGCTGTGGCCCGGGAAGGCAGTGGAGGATGGCCCAAGTCCTTGGGCCCTGCACCCGCATGGGAGACCAGGAGAAGCACCTGGCTCCTGGCTTCGGATCAGCGAGATGCGCCGGCCGCAGCGGCCATTGGAGGGTGAACCAATGGCAAAAAGGAAGACCTTTCTCTCTGTCTCTTTCTCTCTCACTATCCACTCTGCCTATCAAAAAAAAAAAAAAAAAGTTAAACCCTCATGTAATCTCACAGGAAGTCAACAGATGGTTTCTAATACCGATAAGCCAAGAAACTGCGTTGTAAGTGTGTTTAGAACCAGCAAGGTGAAGTCTCAGGATGAACAACTGAACTAAGTGTTTGCTTTGGGGAGTGGACTTGGGGGTTGGTAATGGGGAAGGAAGGAACCAGTGCTTTTTGTTGCCATACTTGTAGTATGATTTCACTTACCTCCCCCCCCCAAAAAAAATGAAAACCAACCACAAAACCATAAGGAGGCTCCTTCTGAACCATGTGCTGTGAAACCAAGAATGGAAAATTTCCCATCCATTTACCTGAGAGACAAGTGACCGTGACATTTGTCTTCCCACAAGATTTTAGCCACCTAAGGTTTTTAAGTCCCCACATCATACCCTCCTCCACCTGCCTTTGTGAAAACCTTAGCACTTTAGAGGAGAGAGAGAGAGAGAGAGAGAGAGAGAGAGAGAGATACAAGCTCTTGTGGAACTCCAAATAGCTCAGCTGGGAAAAATCACAGCCCAAAGCACATATTTATTTGTATCACAGAAAAATCCTCAGATTGGGTTGGAGAAACTTAAAATCATTAGTGTCTACATTAGTGTCAAATGTGTTATTCGCAGTGTTTTCTGGTGGAGTAGCACATGTTTCAGAAATAAGTGGGAGACCAAAAGGAGGGAGCCAGAAAGCCAGGAAGTGTGACTCAGACATTTGCTTTTAAGTTTAATTAGTCAGCCAGCCCTGCCAATTTACTTCTCGGAAGTGGAAGCTCATCTCATCCCTTCATTCTTCTAAGAGGGTTCAAGTTAGTCTCGCCCAGCAAGTGAGCTGCTTTGTTGCTGTTGCAAGTCTAGGGAGACCTCCATGCTTTGTGCTAGTTCACATCAGAGCTGCCCACCAGGCAGCACAACCTCTATCCTCACACCCCTACCTAGGACTCTCCATTGCCACTGGATTTCTCAAAGCTAATCCAAGTCCCAGAAGGTTGCTAAAAGAAATGATGGTGTGTATATATTGGCTCAGAAACAGGACTGCAAAGTGCTTTCCAGTGAGGAGACTGCACAGAAGTGCAGACCAAATGTGATTCAATAAGCATTTATTGGATGCTGACTGCCTGCTGGGATAACTCAAGGATGGAGAACTGGAACTGGCCCTCAGTTACCTCTCAACACTGGATTACAACTCTGGTCCCAGACTCCTGTTCTACCCCACAGCACTGGGACAGCCCCACGCTGTCTCCTGGGCAGGACAGAAAATGAAATGACTTGGCTATTTTTTCTGGCTTGGGGTTCTCATCTACCGTATTTTTCGAACATGCTCCATTGAAAGCCAGGAAAAAAATCCATCGAGGCATCAGTTTTGACAAGGGAGTGGAGGCCACAAATCCTAGGATGCAAACCATATGAATTATAAGATGGTGTTTACTGGTAGGAAGGAGAATGTTGGCCATAGCTTGAAGAATACAGCAATTGTTACAGAGAGAAGGGGTACAGAATCCAGCAAATGTCATGGGAGTGAGTGTGTGTGTGTGTGTGTGTGTGTGTTGAGGGTCTGTGCAGTTACTCCTTTCAAAATACTGCTTTGTTTGTTTTGAAGAAACATAAAGTGACCTTTGTTTTATGTATTTTTATTTTCAACTGACATATAAAAATTGCACAGATTCATTGGTGATGATATTTTAACCAATGCCTTTAGGAAGAACTCATCTGAGTCCTCAAACCATATAGATGCAGAGAATGTGTTTAATTAACTTTCCTAGGCCTTAGAGTGTCCCATGTGGGTTCTCTCTCACTTCCCATTCTCACTGCTCAAACCCCCTCCACTTGCACATTTTCTCTGTAAGCCCATTCTCTCCTCCTCCCATAGGAGCTGCCAACCTCCCCCACACAACACAAAGTCCCAGTGCAGCCTTCAGCATATTTCACTTAGATACCAGTGGTGTCCCTCTTGTATAGGGCTATAAGGCGGGGGGGTGTTCAAAAAACTTATGGACAATGTGGATTATGAAAAAGCTTTGCATGGATTTCAATTTTTTGCAATAAAATAAACTCTTTTGATTCCATTTTCCATAAATGTCTTGAAGTACCTTCACATTCTGGGTCTTTGTTGGGAGGGAGGTGGTGAGAATCCTTACAAGGATGGCTGCAGCCCAGCCACAGCCAATGAGACCCTTCATTGCCTCCAGACATTTATGTTCCCAGAAAATGCCACTGCATAGTTTTGCCTCAACTCAAAGACAAAGTTCATCTGAAGCATGGGGAACCTGGGAGTCTCCAACTAGGATTTCCAACTTTTTGGAAGGGTATTGGAAGTGAAGTATCAGTTTCCAGAATGTCAAAATATAAACACCTGAACTTCGGTCAGCTAAGCAATTATGGTGTCTGCCAAGGAACTGGAAATTATCTAGGTATGTCAAACAGAGAATTTAATATACACAGTTGGTTACAAAGGGCATTGGAAGGACTGGAAGAGCAATAGGGAGAAGATGGAGTGATCCTCAGAACTCAGTGTGTACTGGAACCCATGAGCCTGCACCTGCTTCTGGGCTGGGAAGACCCTGATGTGGAGGAATACCTCAGATCATGGCTGGAACCACAGAGAAGGGTTGTCTCAGCCCCTAGACTCCTGAATCTGTCCCACCGCCACAACAGCACCACCAGCTATCAACCAAGTGCAGGAGCCAGAAGAAAAGAGCTTTCCTCTTCCTCTTTCCACCAAACCTTCAGCCAAAATCTGTCTCCACTGACCACAGAGGAAGCGCTCTCCTAACAGAGAGCCAGTGAGCAAGCAGGAGACTGGGAATATGCTTTGCAGGCTTCTAGTCTTTAATGTACAGGGCAACATCTAGACGGGTAGGGCTAAAGGACAACGGGAAAGAATCTACACTTGGAAACCACATCCTGAATCTTGATCTGCAATGTGCAGCAGATTCTCTGGTGTTCAGGAAGCTTGGTGCTAAGACATTGGGACCCGCCCTAGACCAGCTGCTCTTGTGGTCACCTTAACCCATGGCAGAACAGCACCAGGCTGTCAGGGCCATTGGGGTCTTAGACCCTAGGGTCTGGAAGGACTGAGATTTTCTACAGGAAGGTGCATATGCATGTTTGGTAGGTACTAGCTTGGGCTACTGTAAGAGCATACCAAGATTGGGAGGCTTATACATAGCAGGAATGTGTTTCTAACAGTCCTGGAGATTGAACCCTGGCAAGAGCTCTTTCTGAGTTGTAGACTGTGGCTTCTTGTGCCTTGGTGTGGCCGAAGAGGCAAGAGGGATCTTGGGGGTCCCTTTTATAAGGGCACTGATTGCACTCATGAGGGTCTCACTTTTAGGAACTCCTCACCTCCTAAGACACCCCCCTGGGGGTTAGGATTTCAACTGAAGTTTGGGGAGACGCAGACATTCCATCCATAACACGGTGTGTTTATAAAAGGTGGCTCAGAAGCCAGCCTTGTACACAAACAGGAAAAATCTGTCCTTTCCCTGAAAACCAACTCTTTAGATGTTATATACAAAATCAGCTCTTTCTATGGCAAAAGGAAAACACATTTGATGAGACACTCGGCTTTGTAACCCCCAAATCAGCCACAGCCTACTAGGGGTAGGGGATGTGTTATAAAATATTTACTTCCATGAGAATCAGCTGAATTATAAAAACCCAGAAATGCCATCTAAAATATTTTTATATTTGAAACTATGTATTGGAGTTGCTTGGCAGATTTTTGAGTTATTGGAAAATAATGAGAAGTATAAAGAAAAAAAAAATTGTCACCAACCTATTGGTGTATCTACCCTTCCAGACTTTTCTGACATATAGAGAGACCATCTGTAGTTCTCTTTTGACAAACATTTAAAAAATAAAAGTGAATTATATATTTTTTCATAAATGTTTTTCCACTTAACAGCAAACTATTAACGTTTACTACTTAATTTTGGAACAGCTCTTTGTGCTATATCCAAAGAATGGCACCATAATTTATTTAACCCACTTTACAGGTTGAAAACTTAAAATATTTTGTTTTTTTAATCAATGCTATGGTGAACATGTTTTTGCAGGGCTTGATTATCTTCATAATGGAATGATCCAGAGGTAGAATTTCCGAGTCAACAGGTATGAAGGACTTTAAAGCTTTTGACACCTAGTAGCAAATATTGTCCTGATACATTGAGCCAGTTGCCACTCCTGTACCAAAGTAGTTGCTGCTTCCTCATACTCTCGCTCACTCCATGTTCCCTCATGTAACAAAGAAGCAACAATAGCAATGGAATAGTCACAAAGAGCATATCAAGGCAAGGTCTGCACTTGTCTGGATAGAGTCTGAGGAGTTCAACATCGTATTCCGCGGATTCTAGGATGCACCCTTTTCTCACCTTTTAGCATCTCTGGTATCGCTGGGGTTGAGCACCTGTCTTCATTAATGCTCATTGTCCTTGTATGATTGCAATAGCACTCCATTTCTTTCTCAAGGACCTGGCTTGTGTGATCAGTGATGTGATACCCAATACTCGTACAGAGGATCCTAATTCTGTCCTAGAGAACTGGGGGTAGCTGTTCTGGGCCTGAAGAACGGGAAGGTCGGATCTGGCAGGTGCTGTGTTAACAAGTCAGGCCTGGCAGAGGGCCTTGCCCAGGCAAAGGTCTGGGGGTGGCTGGGGCCCCCAGGGAGAGAATCCCACGGTAGAGGCGCTAAGCCGGAGTACGGCGTAGTTTTTGTGATCTGTGCTTGGAGTCTATGACTCTGATGACTAGGACAAGGGCCCCAAATGGCTAAATACAAGACTCTGCAATGAACCAGTGAGCATAGATGGCCAAGAAGAAGAGAAAGGCTGAGTAGATTAGAAGAGAGAACCAAATTAGAATATCCAGGCCTCGGCTTGTGCTGGGGCTGATTTTGTCACTGTGCAGCCCACATGGCTAAGCAATTAGAAAAGTACAGCATCCTGGAGCTGCAGAAGGACCCAAATAACTCTCCACCCACTCTGCCACAGAACCTCCTGCCTACTGGAATTGTCACAGACCCAAGGCCAGCAGCCTCTGGACGTAATCTTTAATGTTTGTGTCAGCTTCGTTAAAAAATCAGAGATTTTTATTGACCAGGAGACTTTCCACATCTTTGGGCTTTCTAGAGCTTCTTTCGTGGAGTCAGGTTATGTCTCCAACAAGAGGGTGTACTCAGTTTCCCCTCTGCTCATCAGAAACCTGGCACTGCTTCTGGGGCCACCACCAACTCACAGGAGAGTTGGAGTCAAGTCGCTTGAACGTTTTCCACCAGCCAAACAGGTGAAAGTGCACAATGCATGGACGTCTTTGGCAAACAAGTGTGAGACAGCACCCAGGAGCACCTACGCTCAATCAATGCCACCATCTGCACTTGGGCTGTGTCTAGATGCCGCTGTCCACTGCATCATGCCACCAGACCTGGGCACGCCTGGAGATGCTATATGGGCAGCTTGGCTCTGCAGCTGTCCAGCTGCCGGACCCACCATGACACCTCCAAGCTTCTCCATGTCTGTTTCCTCATCGGCCGAACAGCGGCAGACACTGTTGCCCACCCATGCCCATGCTCTCCTTTGTGCTGTCCAACAGCACCCAGATGGTTC
The DNA here is from genome assembly GCF_033115175.1 of Lepus europaeus. NCBI lineage: Eukaryota > Metazoa > Chordata > Mammalia > Lagomorpha > Leporidae > Lepus > Lepus europaeus. The sequence goes on from NC_084835.1 coordinate 16,141,417, forward strand.
TGTTGAGATGGCCCCTTCCTGGGCTCCCTTGTATCCAGTTGTGATCACAAGGGGGCCAGAAGTCTGCTATGGCTTTCCTTATAAATAGGGACCAACTCGACCACCACCGCCTCTGACCCCTCTGCCTTTCCCTTTCTTCTTGCTCCGGAGCACAGCTACTTTCCCAAAGCGGCTGTACCAGCCCCAGGCTGCTGCAGGTGATGTTTTGCCTAATGGGAAAAAGAACCCCGTGTTATGGTTATAGCACTCTACTTGGGTTACTCTGAGTGGGGAGGGAATGCAAGTGGGGTCAAGCGCCTGGGCACAGGAAACTGGACAAGTATAGAGATGACCCATTTCACGGTCAAGGTCACTATCGCACAGCAACGTTCCAGGTCACCTCGGAGGGACTGGCAGATGAACAGCACAGATTTTACTGGAATCCAAAGGGCAAAGCATTGCAGCTCAGGGTGAAATCTACATCCAGAAGTCCTGGTCTCCTACTCACTGGCCCTGCCGGCCTCTGCCTTCCTCTCCTTGCTTGCCACGTGTGTTGGCCTTGTGTTGCCGCCGCTTGAGGGTTCTGCTCAAAGAATAAGGCTTCACTCCATGGGGAATTTAATAAGAGTGGCGATGAGGTTGGAGTTGGTGTGGGGGTCATCTGGGGCAACTCATCAGGTGCACCATCAGGAGCGAATGCTCACTCACTCCTGGACCACGAACTGTCCTGGAACTCAGGTTTGCAGCAGCACACTGCGTGGGGCTGGCAAGACGGCAAACAGGCAGACCTCACGTGGAAATCAAATGCCTTCCCTCCAGCCTCCTGAGGTTTGTTAGCAATCAGCAAAAAGAAACGGATCCCATTCCAGCCCAGGAAGACAGGCGCTCAAGCAGAAATACAGGGCCAAGATTGGTTGTCATTTACTCCTCAGAGGGGCAATATTTGCAACAGAGACCGCGGCCTGCAAGTGTTGCTGCTGTGCCTGAAGTTTTCAAACAGAAAACTGTATAATGGAAGAACAGCTCGCTATCTAAATATTGAAGCCTTTTAAAATGCTGCCCAGGTTTTCTGGCTCAGAGAATTGCACATACCCAATGTGTATAATCACTCTCATTTTAAACACAGGAAAATGTTTATTAATAGACGACTAGTTTCGCAGAGCCACTAGAAATTGGATATTGGACAGATTTTCAAAAACCATTGTGCATACTTGAGAGGCAAGAGACAGACAGAGCTCCCACTTACTGGTCCATTCCTCAAACATCTTCAATGCCTGAGGTTTGGCCCAGGCTGCAGTGGGGGCAGGAACCCACTTACTTCAACCATCCGTGCTGCTTTCTGGGGTCTACACTGGCAGGAAGCTGGAGTCAGGAGCCAGAGCCAGGAATCAAACCTTGGTCCTGCAATATATGAGAGCTGTCTTACCCACTAGGCTAAGCTTCCTGCACCTGAACAGATGTTAAAAATACACATTTATAGCTTATGTGAAGACGTGCCCAAACAGGAACCTAAGTGCCCCATGAGATGGTGGGAGAATTAATGATAGGAGCTGACAAGGAAATGGCCCTCGCAGGGGGCATGCCGCACTCTAAGTATTTCACATAGGTTAACTCGTTTAAACCTTGAAACAATTTATTAGCTACAATTACTATTCCTATTTTACAGAGGAGGTACACAACTAATAATAAAGCTTGCTCTTTCCTTTTAAAATATAATCCCTAACAAAAAACCCACCGCAGTAGTAAAGCTGTAAAATGCTTGCCAGTTAATCAACCTTTTTCACTTTTTCTATTTTATTTTTATTTATTTCCTTTCCTCTGACCTGGAGTATATTTCTGCTGCTTTAAAATAGCTCCCATGTAGCACGAGAGAAAGAAAACGACCCTGTGGTCCCAGAGCAAATGAGGCAGGAGGCAGCAGCAACTTTCCTTGGCTCTTAGGGGATTAATTGTCATGGATATTTAATTTGGGATTAATAATTGTTTTAAGCAAGCCATTAAAAAATGTGCCAAACCAGCAAGGAAGAGGGAAAATGAATTCATGGTCTGAAATTTGGGGAATAAAGCTTTTCTCGTTAGCAAACAGCGTTCTTTTTTGTAATGTGAATAAATCTAATGAGGGTCAATTATACGTTTTATTAAATTTCACAAAACCGGGATTGCTGATCCCCCTCGGCTCCGCACTCCCCCTGCCTTGCCTCCTGGGTTGTTATTCCTACGGCTTAGGATTTCTTCTCTTGCAGCGTTGATGCCAATGACTTTGGCTCTTCATCTCCCACTAACCTTTTTACGGAAAAATGCCTGGATGCCCCTTAGACATTTGTGGGGAGGCAGCGGGACAAGGAGAGTGGGCGACAGAGAGGAAGGGGAAGGCTGGGTCTGCACACCAGCAAGGGGCACTGTGCAGCCTGCAGGGCTGAGCGCTGGGCACAGCCCAGTCTCCAGGACCCAGTCTAAGGGGAGCTTACAGCAGGTGAATTCCCTTCAGGGAAGAAGAATCAGGGTGACTAATCCATTCCAAGCCTCTCCCGGTTGGGAAAATCGGAGAGTAGGTTAAAGGTAATTGGTAGTGACGTGACAACTACACAATTTTGCCTTTCTCTTCTGAGTGTTCTGGGAAATTCTCACTGATGCTTGCCTTTGGCAGCAGGCACTTGACTTTGTCAAGCCCGGTGCCTGCTTTTCCAGAAGTTTCCATCACCAGCAACTTAGCTGTGGGAAACTTGGGCGTCTCCCTTTTGCCAAGTGCCCAGAGGTCTGTGCGAACTGCTCCTGAATGCTGTTTGGTTAATTCCCATCTGGAAGGGAGGACAGAAGCTGAGGATGTCCCTGTGTTTGGTTCTCTGCCAGCGCCACAGTCAGAGTAAGCGACTGTTGTGACAGGGAGCATCCCTGGGCTCCCAGACCCCCAGACTTCATACATATTCAGGAGGGAGGTGGGAGGAGCCACTGGCCTGCATTTTTGTGACTTTCACTCCAATGCAGCTCAATCATTCTGAAATCCTTCAGCATCTCCCCGTATCTGTGCTGGGATTATTTTTTCCATTATTCTATCTTTCTCCTCGTCTTTTGTTCTTAGGTAATCAAAAGAAAATGTCTCCATCTCCTCTTTTAATTTTAAATCTGCTGGCTTTTGTTGGGTTTTCACCTACCATTGCTGAATGAGCTGAAGCAGCAGCCAAACACAGAGCACGCTGCACCCACACAGACCTGGGCGGGGGGGGGGGGGGGGGGGCGCAGGAGCTCTGTGGTGCTGCCCCTCCCTCCAGGCACCACCTCACCACTCTGCGTCCTGTGGCAGGACACCCAGGGCCATAAGGAGAGAACCATGTTTGCTCCCTCCAAATAGGAACCTCAGTGACACGCGAGGCCAAGAACTTGGCCTCAGTCCCTCCCCACTCGCACCCCCACCCTCACCATGACTCAGCACTTTCTGAGCTGCACCAGGAAGGAGCTGAGCCTAGAGCCATAGAGCCGACGCTTCCTCGGCTCTTTTTAGCCTCACTGCAGGGGACAGAGCAGCAGCCAGGAGGGGATCACAGAAACACAAGACTTCCCCCACGGCCAGATGTCTTAAGCGAAGATTGCACGCATCACGCCTGTTCTTGAGGTCTTAACTTCCCGCTCCTCCCCTCTCATTGACAGCCCTTTGCCTGGGCACTCGGAGGTGCCCAAGAGACGATGTCAACTTATCCTTCAAGGGGGCAACGGCCAGATTTGTTTGGGCATCACATTTGAACCAAACTCTGGGCCCCACCTCAAGCCCTCCCAGCCCTGAGTGCGGCCGCAGCCATGGTATGCATTGCAGGTGAGCTGGAGGCCCCTGTCACTTTGAGACTGCCTTCGCTGTCAGTGCACACGCTCCGCTTTCTTCCCAGGTCTCCCCTGACCCCAGGTCAGGCGCGCAGCACCTACACCTGTGGCAGGTCTGGGGGAGCAGAGTATCGTGTAGGATGCTCATTCGGAAGTGCTATGGGCATCCCCAGGAAGGGGGGATACAGAGACAGGTGTGGGCACAGGAAGCAGTGGGGCTGGCATGCTGTCCCCCAGAAGCCCACATTGCCCTCCAAAGCTCCAGAGAGGCCAGGTCGCCATGTGACAACATGGACCAGTGTGTAGACCTTGACCTAAGATGCGCATCTCCAGAGACTGACAGCTGAGGGCAACAGAGGGCAGCTGGGGGAACAGGCTTCTGTTCCTGCTATGGCCCCCACAGTACATGCACAGGCTGCAGGTGCATGGAGGGAGAGAACTGATGGATGAACGCCCTTGGCCAAGAAGAGACATCTCTGAGCCATGTCCTCTGTGCCCCCAAGAGCCCTGATCCCAGTTGCTTGGAGGGATCACCTCAATGTGACAATTTTCAAGTGGCTTCCATCCCCTCACTCCCCATCACATCCCCCAGAAAAACCACCTGCACCCAAATCCTTGTCTCGGGGTCTACTCTGGGGGTGGGGAAGAACAGGCTGACACCCACATGCAGGTCCATGCGTAGCTCAGCAATAAACCAACTCCCAACTGTGAAAACACCAGGCTGGGTCTGCATCTCAGGGAGGCTTATCAACCACGCTGCTTCCAAACCCTCGGGAGGGGAAGGTGACGCTGCCTCCCTAGAGTGGGACCCGTGAGAGCGACCCCTCGACAGAGGTTCTTGAGTGCCATGGGTGTGGACGCCACCACTCAGCACCTGTTTCTTAGGTGGGAGTACAATCTGGATACTAGTCCCGGGGCTGTTCGCTGCTAGATTTTAATTTTCTCCTGCATCTCGCCCTCCGTTGGCCTTCTCCTTTCAATGCTGAAGTGAACCATGAAGTCCATGGCCCCGAGGAAGGAGGACAGGCTGTCATGTAGCAAGGAGGCGCCCCAAAGCTAGCTTGTCCTTGCAAAGACAATCTTCTTGAAAGAGCGGCCTCAGGCAGAAATACCTTTTAACTCCTTGTACGCCCCGAACAGGCAAGGCCCGGTGGACAAGTCCTCTTGGGGATTTATCATCAGCCCAGGGTGGAGAGGCTCAGAGTAGGACACGGGGGATGTGGGAGACTGCCCCCTGGGACTCCTGACACTACAGGAAGCAGGAAGGGGCCCAAACAGACTGTGGGGTCCTCCCTTCTCCAGGCAAAAGCCTTGGGTGGGGAAGATGCTCTATAGGTTGGAAGGAGAGCCAGAGAGAGCCAGAGAGAGCAGGAGCGGGCCGTCGTCTGATTTGTCTGGGCCCAGTATTAAAATCGCTCTGTTTTAAATACCCAAGTAGCTCCTGTTTCCTAGTTAAATATGGCCGGCCGTAGGGACCCAGGGAAAGATTTATGTCGCCCAGCATCCACGTGGGACGCAGTACTGAGAAAGATGATGGTGCCATGTCATCTTTTCTCAGGGCCCTGTGGTGTCATGAGGCCCAGAGGACTTCCATTTGGCCAGAAGCTGGTCACAGCCACCAGGGCCAGGAGCCTGAACACCGGGGCCAGGCACTGAGCAGGGTGGTGGGAAGGTCACCAGGGCCTTGGGATAACCCAAGGGAGAGCGGATTCCAGGCTTCGGAAGTCGTATCTTGGTGGCAGTGACTGATGGGATGATGGGGACACAGCTCCACAGAGGCTGGGGATATCCAGGGCTCAGCTCAAGGGGTCCCCTACCCCCTCTCCTCCTCTTTGCGTGCTGGACACGGCTGCCTCCGGGAGGGGCAGTGGGACTCTGTGGAGACTGCTGGGGCCACAGGGACTGGAAGGTCATTTGCTGACATGTTGAAGCTTCCTTGTTGAGGATGCAAGGCCTGAGAGCAAGGGCAGCTCAGCGTTAGATGAGGAAGCAACATTTCCCGTCCCACAGCTATTATCATTACAGATCGCAGGCAGTAGCAGGTGCAGCCAGCCCTTCCTCACCACCCTCACCCCAACCTCCAGATCCTCTGCAGCTCGTTGGCTATGACCCGTCCCTCCGGTCACCCTGCCACGGAATCTTCTGTGGTTTGCCCGCTTGCAAACATCTCCGTCCACGCTAGCATTGCAAGTGCAAGGCAGAACAATGATAAAGACAAATCATAGTTCCCACAAAGATTCAGTGTTGTATAGAGATGGTGCCAGCCAAGTTGGGAAATTGCTAAAACCACATGTAAATGGGTGAAACCAGTTACAACTCAAAAGAAATGGTGACAAGTTATGGGGAAAAAGTAGCACCTGACTCATTCTTTGAATTTTTTTCCTGACCTCTGCATATCCTTTGCTCATTCAACAACTATTTATTGCTCAATTTTGCCTCTGAACCCTAGGCGTAGAGCCAACCAGAGTTGTATTGAAAATATAATTTTGTGAAATATGAGACAAACTAGATCGAGGTTTGCAGTTTCACTTTTCAAGCTTAAGGAGATCCTCTTCTAATTTTCCTTTCACTACTTGAAATGGCATTTTAATCCTCATTTTAAATGGATTGCCTCTGAGGCCTTTTCTAGACCCAAGTTAGGCTGCTTTACTCTTCCTAACACCCAGTATTTTTATCAAGTACCAGGTGATGATAAACACCTGTCAACACTTCCCATTTTCTAACCAAAATGCCAAGGCAAAGTGGCTACCCTTGGGGACCCGCCCTTATAGTGTGGTGAGACTTATTGCAAAAAAGAGTCCTCCTTTCTGAAGCTATTCATTCAGGTGCAGGAAGAGCTCCACTGATATCGTATTAACATCACTGCTCATGGAGGATGGCCCAAGTCCTTGGGCCCCTGCACCCGCGTGGGAGACCCGGAAGAAGCTCCTGGCTCCTGGCTTCGGATTGGCCCAGCTCTGGCCACTGGGGCCATCTGGGGAGTGAAGCAGCGGATGGAAGACCTCTCTCACTCTACCTCTCTTCTTCTGCCTCTCTGTAACTCTGCCTTTCGAATAAATAAATCATAAAAAAAATATTATTGCTCTGTAGCAGTCATCACTCCAGCTCACTTTCTTTTCCTTGTTATCTCTGACCCTTGCTTCTGTTCTCTTCCCACAGCACCCACGTCAACATGTCTGGCTGGTTTTTTAAAGTTCTTAAGTACAAGGCACTTCAAAAAGTTTGTGGGGAAACATAATGAAAAAATACGTTCCTTTTGGTGCAAAATGAGTCTGAAATCCATGTCTGGCCTTTTCATCACAGACAATAACTCTCACAATAGCAAGAATTCTCTGAGGACCCTTCGCATGCATGCACTTCCAAGATTTTTGCATCAGTGTAAAACTCATCTTTAATTTCATTTATTCCCACAGATTTTTTTGAAGGACCCTTCTATGTTTTGTTTTGTGTATGTGGCATTGGGTCTCGGAACTTCCTCCTTTTCCTTTCTTTCTCCACTCCGTGCTACGCTTTAAGACATACACACATTGGGGTCCGCACTGTGGTGTAGTGGGTAAAGCCATGGCCTCCAATACCAGCATCCCCTATGGGCACCGGTTCGAGACCTGGCTACTCCACTTCCAGCTCCTGGCTTCCGCCTGGCCCAGCGCTGGCCATTGTAGCCATCTGGGGGAGTGAATCAGCAGATCAAAGTTTTCTCCCTCGAATTCTTTCAAAATAAATCTCTGTGATGGTATTTCCATATTGCTGCCAGTGCATTGCCAAGTACTGCAGGGAACACTGCAGGTGCCCCCACGCTGCATCGATGCCCCTGGGGAAGGGCCTTGGGCTGCCTCTGACCTCTCCTATCAATACAGACACGAATCTGCTCACACACAGCTCCTGGTAGATTTGAGGGAGCAGATTCTTCAGGATATTTATCCAGGTCTGGCCCTGGACCTCACACCACAGTGGTTTCTTAACGACTGTTCCAGTTTACCCTTCCCGCAGCAGGGTACACAACTTCCCATCTTCGTTCCATCTCACCCACCTTCTCTGTTCATGATGTTTCCAGTTTCCCTCTCTTGAGGGTGTAATATGCCCGTCTGTCATTTTCATTGCATTTCTCAGCCGATTAGTGGCTTTGAGAATCTCATCTCAACAGAATGGACCTGTGTTTGCCTATTCTCTGTTAGGTTGGTTTCCTTCCTCTTGTTTATTTTTCATGAGTTCTTTGTAGATTAGAATTTTTTTTTATCCTTTTGAATTACTGAAGACATCTTTTTCCAGGCTCACATTTATTTATTTCTATGCATTCAATCAAAGTACTTTCACTTCCTGTAGTCAAATCCATCAGTTTTTTAGTCACCTCTTTTTGCCCATCCCTTGGGTACACAGATATTCTATTTTTTCCCTCTGTTGCCTTCATTGTCCCCTTTACACGTTGAGGACTTTTTTATTGTTTTCTTTTTTTAACTTTTATTTAATAAATATAAATTTCCAAAGTACAGCTTTTGGATTACAGTGGCTCCCCCTCTCCATAACTTCCCTCGCACATGCAACCCTCCCATCTCCCACTCTCTCTCCCATTCCATTTGCATCAAGATTCATTTTCAATTATCTTTATATATAGAAGATCAATTTAGTATATATTAGGTAAAGATTTCAACAGTTTGCACCCACACAGAACATGAAGTGTAAAATACTGTTTGAGTGCTAGTTATAGCATTAATTCACATTGAACAACACATTAAGGACAGAGATCCTACATGAGGAGTAAGTGCACAGTGACTCCTGTTGTTGACTTAACAAATTGACACTCTAATTTATGGCGTCAGTAATCACCCTAGGGCTCTTGTCATGAGTTGCCAAGGCTATGGAAGCCTTTTGAGTTCGCCAACTCCCATCTTATTTAGACAAGGTCATAGTCAAAGTGGAAGTTCTCTCCTCCCTTCAGAGAAAGGTGACTCCTTCTTTGATGGCCCCATTCTTTCCACTGGGATCTCACTCACAGAGATCTTTCATTTAGGTCTTCTTTTTTCCATGATATCTTGGCTTTCCATGCCTACTATACTCTCATGGGCTCTTCAGCCAGATCCGAGTGCCTTAAGGGCTGATTCTGAGGCCAGAGTGTTGTTTAGGACATCTGCCATTCTATGAGTCTGCTGTGTATCCTGCTTCCCATGTTGGATCATTCTCTCCTTCTTAATTCTATCAGTTAGTATTAGCAGACACTAGTCTTGTTTGTGTGATCTCTTTGACTCTTAGACCTATCATTATGATCAATTGTGAACTGAAACTGATCACTTGGACTAGTGAGATGGCATTGGTACATGCCACCTTGATGGGATTGAATTGGAATCCCCTGGCACCTTTCTAACTCTACCATTTGGGGCAAGTTAGATTGAGCATGTGAGGACTTTATTTGATCTGGAATCTTCCTGTAGGACAGGGTATAAAGCCCACAAAATCCTTTGGTCTGGCCCTGATTGATTGATTGAAAGTCAATCAATACCAGGCTCCTTTTTAACTGGATGACTTTGTGGGGCCCACAAATAATGTTATAAACATCCACATGGGCCCAGGCTCTAGGGGGTGTGAGGTAGGGATCTAGCTCATTTTATTCCACAGTGTGACACCATTTCCTGGTATCAACTTTCCCCATGGTCTGTGATACTGTCATCATCATGGAACCAATTTGCCTTACAAAGATGGGTCTGGTTCCATGCTGTCTGTTCTGTTCCTCTGGCCTATTGTATTTTTCCACTTTTATATTTTATTTTTTAAAAATACTTCAGGTTTCACCACTTGTTTAATAATATCATGTTTGCTGTAGTATGGAAATTATATTTTCCCAACATTGATTCCAATTCCAAGGTCATTTTACCTAGAAATAAGGAACGTGGTCTCTGCAGCACAGGGAGCAGGGTTCAAATCCTGCCCCTGCCATTCAACATCCATTTGCTATAGAAAATCCCCAAACACCTACCGGCTTAAGATAAGCCAAACATATCGTTTTTCAGTTCTGGAAGTCATAAGTCGAGTTACAGGGCTGTTGCTTCTGGAGCCCCACATCTCTGGGATCTCTGCTCCCATTGTCCCATCTCCTACCCTGAGTCTCCTGTCTTCTGTCTTTCATAACCCCCCCTGTGATTATACTGGATCTCCGGAAGTAATCCAGGATAATCTCCCCACCTCAAGATCCTAAACTTATCTGCCCAGTTTTCTGTGCCAACTAACACAGTCCCAGGTTCTAGGAATTGGGCCATGGACATCTTAGAGGTGCTACTGTTCTGCCTACTACATCTCGAACTTCTCTGAAGGTCACTTTCCATATCTACAAAATGAAAAGGACAAGATGGATAGATGTGGTTTGTTTGGCACAGTGTTAAGACCGTGGTGAGTGCCTGATGATTTCTTATCCTCAGCAGAGTCCAGGATGGTGCAACCTAGGCTACAATTGGAAAAAACTCAGAATGGATGAGGCATTCGATAAGCGAAATACTGAATGACTGGCAATAGAGCAAATGATCTTGTTCGTATTTCAGTGTTGAGCCAGGTGTTCCATTAAAGCCCAAGGCTCATCTGGTTGTCATATTCTGTTTTTTCCAGTAAACAAAGTCAAGGTGATTTACTCTGCATTTGAAATGCATGACCTCTGATGTTCCCTGAGTTTGTAGGAAACCAAGATTTTATTACTGGCTCTCTTTTGCTTGGGAGTTGGCATTGCCTGGTTTCAATAAAGACAATCATAGAAGACTGAGAGAGTCTGGTGTTCATAAATCAAGTTCCACATGTGAGAGTTCTCGGGGGACTTAATTTGGCGAAGGGAAGTTCTCCGAATCAAGGCCTATTAGAATTTGCGTCTAATCAGATTAAACAGATCAAGGAAGAGGGAGATCATCGCTCGCAAGGCTGTACATTTCCAGAACAGAAGCCTTCAGTGGGAGAAGCCTGGAAGTCAGGAGCAGGTGAGGGGCCGGGGCAGGCATATCACAAGACAGCATCAACAGAAAGGCTTCACATTGGTGCCAATCGCAGCATTTTAGAACCAAAAGAACTCAGTTTTGGGCACAGGAGTGAGACTGCCCACGTTTGAATCTGATATTCATTAGCCAAGCCCTGAGCAACATTTCCATCTCTCTGTGCCTCAGTGTCTCTCATTTCCAAAATGGCAATAACATCACCTGTGTCCTTGGTGCCTGTGACAACCAAATGAGTTGACATATTAAAATACTAAGCTGGCCTCTATCTCACCCACAATTGAGCATGATTACTGCTACTGTTGCCCGTCTCGAAACTGAACTGAGTAGTTTCTGAGGCTCTTAGGGAGTGAGTGATTGACGTATCAGCCTCTGATCACCAGGGGCAGGAAATCAAGGCTCCTGTCTGACGCTGTTTCCAGTGGGGAATGACACAGTGATCTGAGCGCCCGTGGGGAACCTCAAGGACATTGCCTCCCTGTTGTAGGACTGCACAGAGCCCAAGTCCTCAAGCATGTGGTGCTTCAGTGCCCTCTGTACTCCAACTGACGTCACACCAGATGGATTCAGAGCGTGACAACGAGGCAAGCTTAGCAGACATGAGCGATGAATAGTGGATTAGTTCTGGGTGGCTCATTGCTAAACCAAATAACCTCGCATCGTTTCCGTGGTTGCACACAATGGAAGGTCATTTCTCTGCCAAGCTAAGTCTAGAATGGATTTCTGAGTGAGCAAGCCCCGCCCAAGTGGTAATTACGGACCCAGGGTTCTTCCACCTGGAGGTGGAATGATCCCTTCCACTCGGATGTCATTGGCTGCCATTGTCACATGGACATAGGGAACTGCAAAGCAACCTGGGAAATGTGGTTCTGTGTTCCCAGGGAGAAGAGGGCATAGATTTGATGACTACCTAGCTGGTTTCTACTGTAGAAAATGTGATTTTGTTTCTAGAAGACTGAATATAAACTCAGACCAGATTCGTCCACCGGCATCTTTTCAAGTGACCCCCTAAACCGTCATCCTGTAGATCGGTTGCATTTCTCAGCCAGGAATAACCAAGGCTTGCTATCTGTCCCCAAAGCACGAGTGAACGGACAAACCACCAAGGATCTGGAGTTGATGGCATCTTTTGTGTTTTGGTGGCAGGGAGAATGGAAGAGGAAGAGAAAGCTACGGAGCAGAGGACATTGAGGTATGACAGTGGGAAGGTACTTACTGCCCAAATGCACGTATTGCAACCCTAACTTGCAAGGTGACGGTATCAGGAGGTGGAACATCCGGTACCTGATTAGGTCATGAGCGCAGAGTACTCACGAGTTGGGTGAATGCCCTTATAAAAGAGAGCTGCCTCGCCCCTTCTGCTGTATAGGTTTACAACCTGAAGCCTGCAGTGTACAGACCAGGGAGCAGGCACTCACCAGACACCTGTTCCTTGATCTCGCTCTTACCAATCTACGGAACTGCGAGCAATCAAAGTTCTGTTGTTCATAAGCCTCCCAGTCTACGGTATTTTGTTATCACCGCCTGAGCTGACAAACATAGAAAGCCTAAGAGAAATAGTTGTTCTGAAGCTTAAAAATAAATAATGCTTATCACGGAATATCTCAAGCACACAGCAAAGTAGAAACATCACTTCATAGAAACATTTTTAAAAAGGTAAAAATTAAATGTCATTATGGAAACTTGTTAAAAGAAACAAAAGGAAAATACCCCTAATCCTGCCAGCTTAGCACAGCCAATTATTACTTGGCTGTGTTCTGTCTGGTCTCTCTCTCCGTTCTTGGTCATCAGTTTTCACACAGAGTTGTAAAGAAGAGAAATGGCCATAATGAGAGACTCGGTGGTGCCTCCTTAATCGGGGAGGGGATGGATTATTCTGTTTGCCCAAGAAGCCCTCGCTCTGCGGGGATAGGTCACACTTTTCTCATTCCCTGGCAGGTGAGGCAGCAGGAGGAGAGGGGGGAAGAGAGAGAGAGAGAGAGGATCCATAACCCAAATCGCTTCCCAATTCAGTTTGTCAGCAGCTCTGGTGAGAGGCTCCAGGGAGGAGAAAGAGGAAATGCTTTCTCCATCGAAGTCTAGAAAGCTGTTTGTTGTAGCTGCTAGGGGAAAGACCAACAAATCAGTGGCGTCAAGAGGCTGGGAGTTTCTCTCTCAACCTCCATGCCCCTTGCGTAGGGAGCGTTTTCCACTCTCTGAAGCGCCCAGCAGGGAACAGCCGCAGTCCCCATGGTGGTAAACTGCTCGCCAGCACAGCCTTCCTCTCCTGCCTCGTGTCCTTGGCGTGACCACGAGAAAGCACCCAGCAGACCTGCCTCCAGCCCGGCTACCAACCCAGGGTGCACCTGCTGCTGCCCCGTGAAGCTGAGACCACGCTTGCCCAGGGCTGCTCCCCAACCATGGCTTGGGAGCAAGGATGCTAAATGCAGGCGTCCCCAGGAGACAGGGGGCGCTGCTGATGCTACTTGGCTCACAGATTCCAAATAGCTTTGCTGCCTGGCCATTTCAGACCTTTCCTCCCTGTCCCCTCTGCTCAGGGTCAAGTTTGCCTGGTGGTCTGGCACCCTCCCCCATTTCCTCTCACCTTGACATTTCCCCCAATAAAATTCTTGCATCTTGAATCCCCTCGTAGCATCTATTTCGGAGAAAACTCACATTCCTACATTCCCCACCCAACCCCGATGGACGCCTCCAGGAGGCACCTGTAGAATAAATGACTTGCACTCCCAGCTTCACATTAGCGTCTGCCTCTGGGGAAGTCAGCCTAGAACAGAGGGTACCGCAGAGAACCTGCGCACATCTCCAGCACAGAACTCGGTTACCGGCCACGTGAACAAGGCAGGCCAGGGCATGCAGTGTCCTGGGTGGCCCGGGGTGGGGGTAGGGGTGCAGGGGGCGTGCAGGGCACAGTGGATATATGGTTATTAGGGTGTCCACCTGAAGTTGTGGCCACAGCTCCTAGGACACTGCAATTCTCAAGGCCCTTTCAAACCCCGACAAGGACAACATGGAGTCCTTCGATAAACATGCTGATATCAATTAATCAGAGCAAGCCCAGACCTAACTGCTGTGTGTGCACCAAGGCAAAAGTGCAAAGTGTGACTCCAGTTTGTACCTTGAAGCTAGCCAACCCCTTGATTATCCAGCTCCTGCTTTTCTATTCAAACCCTCTCCGGAATTCCAGCCCCTGAGCCCTTACTACATCCAAGACATCTACTCATCAGCCCAGCTTTCTCTCCTGGCTTTAAAATGCACCTGCTCCTCCCCCCAAAGATTTTATTTATTTACTTGAGAGGTAGAGTTAGAGAGAGAGAGAGGTCTTCCATCCACTGGTTCACTCCCCAAATGGCCGCAATGGCCAGAGCTGGGCCGATCCGAAGCCAGGAGCTTCTTCAGGGTCTCCCATGTGGGTGCAGGTGCCCAAACATTTGGGCCATCTTCTGCTGCTTTCCCAGGCCATAGCAGAGAGCTGGACCCGAAGTGGAGCAGCCGGGACTAGAACCAGCACCCATATGGGATGCTGGTACCACAGGCAGAGGCTTAGCCTACTATGCCACAGTGCCAGCCCCTGAACTAATTTGATGTTAATTTAACATAGAGGCATGAATGTCAGCTAAGGCTTGACTGTAGCAGCAACAAACAAATGGACACATTGTGCCTCTAAGCAGAGCCTGGAACGCTGTACCCCGAGGATGGCATGGCAGTTGCCTGCTCCCTGTCATGGAATCTTGGACAATAATATGCAAATGTAATCCATTTTGGACTTTTCATACAACGCAGGTAGCAGAAGTCAATGCTAAGGCATCAATCGGTTACCACCCGGAACGATCTTGAAAGCCAGTAGTTGGGACTCTGGGAGTTCTGTAGTGTCAGTTTTCCTTTGGGCCATGTCCTGTGGGACTTCTTCCTCCCCACCCCACCCCCAATCCCATCCCATCACCTTCAGGAAAGAAGCACCAGGCTCCTTTGATTCAGCATCAAAGTGTCCACAATAGTCATCCCTAGAGGGCTGTAGGGCGGGGAGTGTGAAAAGGGGCCCTGCACATTTGTATTCTAAACAGTTGGGATTCTTCATATCAAGCATCTATTGTTTTGGTAACTTTAAAAAATAATTCACCCTCCATGATAATAGGTCCTTTGCCTTGCCTTGTGATAGGACAAGGAAATTGTCCTACATACAACTGTATCCCAATAAGTGTGTGAGACGGTGTTCGCCTAGGGCTTAAGCTGCTGGTGCAGATCCCGGTGTCACATATCAGAGAGCCGGTTCCACTCCTGCCTCCAGCTCCTGATTCCAGCTTCCTGCTAATGCAGACACTGGGTAGTAGCAGGGGACAGCTCAGGTGGGGGAGTCCTTGTCATGCATGTGGGAGACCTAGACTGAGTGCCCACTCCCTGGTGTCGGCCCGGCCTTTCCAGGCCCTTGGGAAGTGAGTCAGCACTTACAAGTGTGCTCTCTCTCTCTCTGTCTGATTCTCAAATACATTTTTACAAAGCAAAAAAAAATCTTGGAAAAATGCAGTTAAAATACATGATAATTCAAAAACGAATCTGAAAGACACGTACGGGTTTTTCAGAATAGGCACATATTCCATGAAGTTTTTGAAGACCCCCTCATATGCATGGAGAAGGGGCCATCTCCCATCATGGTACACAGCAGCAACAATAAAGACCCAATAAAGTCCACCCCAGGCCCAGCCAGTTGTGGCCTGTGACCTTATGTCACTAAGCCTCGTTTTTTTCATCTGTGAAATGGGATTAATAATGACTGCTCTCCCCAGCATCGTTTTGGAGATTAACTAATTCTTTCTTTAAAGATTATAGGGGCTGATAAACGACATACTCAGTAAGTGGTGCCATCATCATAGAGAGACAGAAAGAGCAATGCAACTGCTGGGGCTCAGGCAATCGGTCGCATTCTGTTCTTTGCAGAGTTGAGAACTGGGCGGACCGGGGCTCAAGGCCCAAGGGAAAGGAGAAGGGTGGGGGGTGGGGAGTGGGTCCCAGACAGCAACGTCTCCACGCCAGCTCTCTGCTGGTGTAATTATTGAGGCTGTGGAGCCAAACATGAGGCACATGGGTGATTTCCAGACCTGTTGGGAGCACAGGGAAAACACAGACAGAAGTTTGGCCAAGAGGGGCGTGGGGCTAAGTCAGCTCCACAGGGAGGCCATGTTACCTGCAAGATGCTCCTGACCACGGGGCACAGGCAGAAGATAAAGGGAACGAACTGATTGCAAACCCAGAACCAACAGCCACAGAATACTGGGTGAGCATCTCACCTTCCGATCCGCTGATGTTGCTCCTGTC
This sequence comes from Lepus europaeus, assembly GCF_033115175.1. Lineage (NCBI taxonomy): Eukaryota > Metazoa > Chordata > Mammalia > Lagomorpha > Leporidae > Lepus > Lepus europaeus. The sequence continues at coordinate 16,157,481 of NC_084835.1, forward strand.
TCCCTTTATTTTTTCAAAATGTATCCAACTGTCCAAATTCACAATGGAAACTCAACTTCCATACAAGACCTTGCTGTGTGAGCATTCCAACAGATTCATGAGAAAGCGCAGTCCCGGGCCTACCTACAATTTGTGATTTTTAATGCCTGACGTCTCCATCACAGAAGTCAAAAACGATCATCTGTTTTTTCAGGGAAGTGTTAACAGAGAATTCAATTTTCTTTCAAAAAAAAAAAAAAAAAAAAAGCCCATGGTAAAGCACCAGGTGTGACCTGGACAAAGGCGAGGGTGCCTGGAGCTGACTGTGCTGCCCAGCGGAGGCAAGAAATGGAGCAGCCTGGCCATTGCTGTCTCCTGCGGGTGTGGCTGGGTGGGGACTGACTGGGGAGCAGGAGCAGCTGGGTGCCATTGCAGGCGGTTCTTCTGCAGGGTCCCACCGTGAGCCCATCCGCCTGGGGGGCAGGGGGCGCATTGAGCGTGACTCAAGGCTGGCACCTGCAGGTGCACACAGGAGCAACACTAGGGGGCCTCCCTTGGGGCTCCGCGCCCCCTTGCTGAACCCATCCTGCTTTTCTCCCTTTCCTTCTCACTCTCTTCTCTGCCTTTTCCCAGGTCGGGGAGCTACTGCGAAAGCCTTGGGAACCAAGTGGCTGTTAGAGGCTGCCCACGATGATGGCACCGCCTGTTTCACTTCCTTGTAGTCAACCTACTTTGCCTTTTCCTTCTGTTGGCCTGGGTGTCCCTGCATTGGGTCCCGTGACCTGAGCAGCCCAGGCGAGGGCAGGAGGACACAGGCCTGTAGGCGTGCACATAGGACACGCGCTCAAGCTAGGTCCCATTGGGCTTCGAGGTGGATCACATTTGGCCCCTCACAAGGTCCAGGGTGTCCCACCCCAGGGCCAAGTGTGCAGTGGCCACAGTGGCCGCTAGGGAACATCAGCTCCCGGCAACCACTCCAGGTCTCAGGGGACCCCCTGGGACACAGGCGCGGTTGTCTTTGTCAGATTCTGGGTGAGCAGGCAAAGCCCCGAGAGGTAAAGTAGTCCAATGCTGGGAGGCTTTGAGCTCAGTCTGGCTCCAGCAGCTGCCTCTGAATCCACTGTGTCTTAAACACAACACCACCACGGTCAAGGGGCCCTTCTCGCCTCCTCGCATCTAAAATACCAACGCTGTGGCTCCTATGAGACCCAGAGGCAGGGTCGTGGCGCCTCTCAAAGGCACGGAGACACCTACAGGTCACTGACTTCCAGAAACCAAGAGCACCACCTCTATTGCATGTGACAGTGCATTTGCTTGGATAATGCAGGGATTTGCAGACTGGAAAGGACAAGGACCCCACCCCTCAACACAGGGCTCAGTACCCCCCTCACCCATACTGTATGTTGTTGAAAACTCTTCCTATCATTTTTTCCTAAACATATATTCTAACAAATTACTCTTCATTATAAGACACTGCCAACAATACCATAATCTATATTGTGTTTTATAATCTATTCGACACTATAACACAAACTTTCCCCATACCATTAAATAGTCTCCTTCGACCCTATTTTCACTCCTGCACATTCATTCATTGTATGGATTTGCTGCAATTTAACTCATCGGCTGCCTTCTTTTGTGATACCTGGGGTGCTCCTTGACTTTGGCTGTTAGGGATAAACACCAGTGTGCAGCCACCTCGGCTACGCCATGGCCGTGCCCATGCTTAGTGGGAAAAGCACCTGGGTAGGTAATGTTGCTGCAGGATGCCGAATTTCAGGGCAAGCCGCAGAGGATGACAAATACTTGAAATGTTCAGAAATCTGTCTATTCAGATGCTTATCCGACCGAAGGCACTCACTGGTGACAGAGGGACATTTTCGAAAAAGGAACCAGGAAAGCCCATTTTGGAAGGCAGAGGGGCGGATGCTGGCCATGCAATGAAAGAGGCGTGCATTGCTTTTGCTGGGCCTTCGCCCCTGGCAACTTTCCCACGGTCAGGGCTGGGAGCATTACCAGGGCTGCCTGCCGCAGAGCGGCTGCAGAAAAACACAGGGCAGCCAACCTAGGCAGTGAAAGGATCTTGTTCATTTTCGTGCCCATTCATCCCACCGGCTTCCCCCTCCTCACCGGACCGGCACGTTGGAGTGACGACTATTTCAAGTCAGCCTTTTTCCTGCCTGGGTTTCTTGACGCTCTCAACAGCTCTGTGCGTGCATAGAGAGACCTGCAGACCCCAAACCTGCTAGCGTCTGCCTCGCAAGATGCCACTGGTTTGGCATTTGAGGCCGTGGGGAAGGGGGTGCGGGGGAGGTCTGGAAATGAACAGATGTATACGCTGCCTATGTTTGTGCAATATGCATGTTTGCTGCACTGACCTCCAGGTGGATTTCTGCAGTGACTAGGAAGACTTTCAAGGCGTGGCTTGAATCCCTTCGCTTTGCAAAGCTTGCCCTGCAAGCACGCGTCTCAGTGGGCTGGGAGACCTATGCTGTCTTTAGCAGATGAGAGACAGGCACTTGAACCTGACCGGCCTGTCTTCACCCCGCTCAGCCACAGTAACAGATGCCTATTTAGGGAAGGCATGTTCCCTTTTATATGCAAACCTTGCTACTAAAAATTCTTTCAGATGAATTATTAAACCCATCTACGGAATAAGGACAATCCAGAGCTCATCTCCATTGATTCTTTCTCTCTGATATGTGACACCCATGTCTGCTGGTGGAGAAAAAAAAAAAAAGCAGGAGACATAAGAGACCACCAGGTGGGGATGGGAGGAAGGGGGCCTAGGTAATTAAAGGTCATTTGATGGCCCCAGAAATTCCCTGAGGGCTTAGCTCCTGGAGGAATACCTAGAATTCCTGAACAACAGACCGAAATGCGTAAAACACAATTGCTTTTACAAACCTGGACATCTTTTTCCCACGTAACAAAGGAAGAATATTACTTATCAAAGTTCCTTTAGGAACAACACTGCCACTGGGATGGCAAGGGAGAGGGCAGGCTGTGCTTATTTTTTTATTCAAAGAGAGGGGTTTTATGCTTCCCCTGAAGGGGGCCTGGAAGAGCCAGAGTGGACAGGAAGTCACAGACAGGTGCGGTGGCCCCTGCAGGTTCGGAGGACCCAGATATCTGGGCGGCTCTGCTGCTGTTTAGTTGTAAACCAAACAGGAAGCTGCCCTCCCCCCGCCTCCCTTACTCAGTCTTCAGCTCCATCCACACGTTTTAAAAGCATGAAAGCCTCTGCTAATGAATATTCTCCTGAGTTTTTTTTTTTTTTTAGAACTCTGTTACAGAATTTATGTCCTTTTTTGCAATGCAAGAATTTTTATAGTCATTATGAAAAGAGGTTAACCGTGAACTTGAAATTCACACTTTAATGCCAGGCCTGCGTGCTGTCTCCCACTTGGGCAGGGTCACCCGCGGCCCTGATATGTGCATTGTGGTTATCGCCCCGCGAGCTAGAAGGACTTAGTCTGTAGGCTGCTGTAACAAGACACCTTCAGCTGAAGACCTTACAAACAGTAGGAACTTTCTACTTACAGTTCCAGAAGCTGCGGCATCCAACATCCAGGAACCAGCAGACTCCATATGGAAAGCCTCAAAGATGGTGCCTTCCTGTTGCCTCCTCACCTGGGGGAGGGGTCACAGGCTCCCTCAGGGGTCTTTAATAAGGGCACTAATCACATTCACCAAGGCTCCACCCTCTACGATCTAATCAGCTCCGATGGGCCCCACCCCTGAATGCCATCACACTGGGGTGAAGTCCCGACCTATACATTTTGAAGGGCCTCCACATTGGGAGCGTCACACGTAGTGACCCTGACCAAGACCCCCAAGTGACTCCGAAGACAAGGTGGGTTGCAATGCGCTGGTTTACAGCACTAGTTCTAAACTTGGCTGCCCATGGGTACCACCTGGGGAGCTTCACAAAGCAGATCCAGGAATCTTGCTCCTGGGGATTCTGATTCAATTGGTCCAGGCAGGGGGGCTCCCGAGCATCTGTAGTTTAAATGGCTCCCCAGGTGATTCCAGTGGGCAGTGAGTTAGAAAACTCTTAAGCCAAGAACGCTTCCTCCTTCAAGCCCAGAGCCCCTGTGAAGTGTCTGGGCTGGCCACCAAGTCAGCTGCGTTGGCCAAGCCCAGCTCTCCCCCAAGGCATGCTCCAGCCTGTAAAACTTCCATGTAACACGTTTTCACCACCAGACCCAGTTCAAGACGGAAGCCGATCCAGAATCCCGCAGAGGAGTTTCCTGGATTGCTCTTCTCTAGCTCGAAGTCCTCGCTCTTGTGGTTTTGCACCTCCCACCAGGCTGCCTTGTACATGGGGGTCCTGGGCCAGAGCTTTAGAGCCAGTGCCTGGGGATGAGGGGTGGGGACGCGGGTGTCAAGCCACAGCAGGGTGCCCATCTCCCCGCCACCACATTTCCTTCTCTACATGGGATTCATAACCTATCTGCTTCGTGGGACTGAGACATGGAGTGCCTGCTCTCTTTGCTGTGAAGAGCCTCCAGCTGGGGGTACCAGCGAGCAACAAGCCCGTCTTGACGCTCTGGCCACCTGGACAAACTCAGAACTGATGGAGCAGGTGTCCCTAAGGGGCGGGTAAGTGGAGGAGCGAAGGAAGAGAGCTCTGGTAAGCCTGCCTGAAGAACACTTCAGTCGCTGCCTAGCACTTCCTCAGTCCGTGCCCTTCCTTCTTGCAGCAGAAGCCTGGGGCTGTGCTCTCTGGAGAACACTGATGCGGGGGAGCGAGCAAGTCTGAGACACCAGATGCGGCTGGAGGAGGAGGGCAGGCTCTGGATGACAACCAGGTGCAGGGAGCCGGCGCTGTGGCACAGGGGTTAACGCCCTGGCCTGCAGTGCCGGCATCCCATATGGTCACCAGTTCTAGACCCGGCTGCTCCTCTTCTGATCCAGCTCTCTGTTGTGGCCTGGGAGGGCAGTAGAAGATGACCCAAGTCCTTGGGTCCCTGCACCCACGTGGGAGACCTGGAGGAGGCTCATGACTCCTGGCTTTGGATTGGCACAGCTCTGGCCATTGCAGCCGATTGGGAAGTGAACCAGTGGATGGAAGATCGATCTCTCTCTCTCTCCCTCTCTCTCCCTCTCTCTCCCTGTCTCTCTCCCTGTCTTTCTCCCTCTCTCTCCCTGTCTCTCTCCCTCTCTCTCCCTCTCCTCTCTCTGTGGAACTCTTTCAACTAAATAAATAAATCTTTAAAAAAGAAAGGAAAAGAAAACCAGCTGCAGTACAACAGTGAGACCTCCACTCCTGTCCCCCAGAACACTGCTTGGCAGGTGTATATTCCCCAGGCCAGAAACCAGAGAAAAGCCCAGAAATACTGAATTATGGGGAACCTTCCAAAAGACCAGCAAAGAGCCCACTGGGACGCCTGTCTCCACATAATGAGCTTCCAGCCAACCTTCAGGCCATCTTCCTCTTATCAATGGAAAGGCAAAAATGACAAGCAAAACTTTCAACATAGGAAGCAACTCTCAAAACAAGGGAAGTAAAGGAACCTAGGGTCCACAGAGATAATGTACCACCTACCACCCTTGAGGGGAGGGAAGACACTTCGTCTACACAAGACTGTTCAGGGGTGTAGTGGTGGTGAGAGTGAAAAGGACACAGAATCAGAAATGACATCCAGTTGGAACGATGCAGTTGGAGCAGGCGCTGTGGCGTAGTAGGTTAAGCATCTACCTGTGGCGTAGGCATCCCATATGAGTCCTGGCTACTCCATTTCCAGTCCAGCTCTCTGCTAGGGCCTGGGAAAGCAGTAGAAGATGGCCCAAGTCCTTGGGCCCCTGCACTTGTGTGGGTGACCTGGAAAAAGCTCCTGGCTCCTGGCTTCAGACAAGCTCAGCTCCAGCCGTTGTGGCCATCTGGGGAGTGGACCAGCAGTTGGAAGACCTCTCTCTCTCTCTTTCTCTGCCTCTCTCTTTCTAACTCTACCTTTCAAATAAAGAAATAAATATTTTTTTAAAAGCGAAGGTGGGGGTTAAAATCAAGGTGATGTCTCAGAAAGCCCAATATGTAAAACAAGTTCCAGAGAGAAAAAAGAACATGAAAAGAAAAAAAAAAATAACAAAGAAAACAGTATTTTTAAATTCACCAGAATATGGTTTTCCAGACTGAAAGGTCCAAAAAGTGCCCTGCACAATGACTTGTTCCAATATAAGGGGAGGCTTCCCCGACCCGCACAGAACACCATACTTGGCAGCCTCTCCATTCTGCTCCTACAAGTATCATAGACAGAGTCAGAACAACGCCTGGGGTAAAGGACAGACCCCCACCCCCCGCATCCTGCAGCTGGGGGAGTTTGGGCATTAGCCCCAGAGCTACCCACTCTACGTGAGCCAGGGGGATTCACCTAAGCTATTGGAGCCTAACACCAGAGGAAGCCCATAAGAAAATCCATTCCTTAAGTTACCACGGATCAGGGAAAACATACAGTATCTGCTTTTTGGGGACTGGCTTATTTCACTAAGTATAATGGTTTCCAGTGGTATCATTTTTTCCCAAAAACAGGATTTCATTCTTTTTTAAGGCTGAGTAGTATTCCATAGTGTATATATATATATGATACCTTCTTTATCCAGTCTTCAGCTGATAGACATCTGGATTGATTCCATATCTTAGCTATTGTGAATTGAGATGCAATAAACATGGGAGTACAGATCACTTTTTCATGACATGAAACTCTGATTTCCTTTCTCAGGTAAATTCCCAGGAGTGGGATTACTGGGACACATGGTTGATCCATGTTCAACTTTCCGTGGTGTCTCCATACCGTCTTCCACAATGACCATATAGTTGACATTCCCACCAACCGAGACTTAGGGTACGTTTTCCCCCACATCCTCGCCAGCATTTTTTGTTTGTTGATTTCTGTATGAGACCCGTTCTAACTGGGATGAGATGAAACCTCACTGTTGTTTTGATTTGCATTTCCCTGATGGCTAGCGATCCTGAGCATTCTTCATGTGTCTGTTGGCCATAGGAGTGAAATTGATATTTTGAGATTCCATGATTATTGGTGTTTTTTTATTCTATTCGTTGGACTCTTTCCTTGGTGTAGAGTTAATCTTACGAGTATAAAGTAAAGTGAAAGTAGATCATTGAAAAAACCAAGAAAGGGAATAAGAGAGGAAGGAGGAGGAAGGGTGGGAGCGTGGGTGGGTGTAGGATGGGAAGTGTCACTATGCTCCTAAATCTGTGTATATAAAATACAGGAAATGTGTTTACCTTAAATAAAATAAAAAAATAAATAAGTAAATCCCACCCCCACCCCAAGAGATCTGGGTAGTGACCCTGCAACACCAGGACTTGTTACAATTCATCCTAAATTTCTTGGTGCCACTAGACTCTACCCAGTGGACTTAAGGAAGAACCTACCTCCTGCATTGCACCTCTCTGGACTCATACCCTCCACAGCAAAATCTCCTGTATGCCTTGTAGTCCCCCTGTGAGACTGCAACAGGATCCAGTTCACATCCCTGAGTCCTAGGACTAGGGCTGCTGGTATACTAAACCACAGTACCAGGTGGACTCTCCTAGCAGGACCTGAGGAAGGGTCCATCCACATCACACAGTCCTAGAGCCACAATAATTGATGCCACAAGCCCCAGCATCACGCTGGCATGATAGTAGGACAAGGGGGCAGCCACCCCTGTCTCCTTCAGCACCAAGGACAAGGCCCTGGCTATCATTCTTCAGGGAGATTAACACCAAACTCTCTGTGGGCCAAAGATACATACATCTCAGACACACAATCTCTCCCTACAGACTGCAGCACACTAGACCACCGTGTCCCTTACAGACACAGCTGACGTTGATTAAGACAAAAGAAATCACTCAGAGACCACACTCCTGGGCTCACTTACATCCAAAGCCAGAGCAACAAGCCAAGGGATACCCTGCATCCCAGCTAAACCATAAACTCTTTCCCACTGAAACCTATTTCATAAAGAAGAAGGGACAAGTACACCAGATGGACATACGTCAGCGTAGGGACATGGAAGACACGAGGAAGAAAGGTAGCATGGTGCCTCCAAAAGAACACAATAATCCTCCAGAATTAGAGTCTGAGCTGAAGGAAATCTATGAAATGACAGATACAGAACTCGAAATAATGATTGTGAGGAAACTCAGTGAGATGCAATAGAAGAATAGACAGATTAAAGAAATGAGGAAATCAATGAGTGACATGAATGAAAATATTACTAAGGAGATATACCTCATTTAGGACAACCAAATGGAAATTTTGGAGATGAAATCTTCAATCAGCACAATAAAAAATATAGTTGAGAGCTTTTTTTTTTTTTTTTGACAGGCAGAGTGGATAGTGAGGGAGAGAGAGACAGAGAGAAAGGTCTTCCTTTTTGCCATTGGTTCACCCTCCAATGGCCACTGTGGCTGGCGCATCTCGCTGATCTGAAGCCAAGAGCCAGGTGCTTCTCCCGGTCTCCCATGCGGGTGCAGGGTCCAAGGACTTGGGCCATCCTCCACTGCCTTCCTGGGCCATAGCAGAGAGCTGGCCTGGAAGAGGGGCAACCAGGATAGAATCTGGCGCCCCAACCAGGACTAGAACCCGGTGTGCCGGCACTGCAAGGCAGAGGATTAACCTGTTAAGCCATGGCGCCGGCCAGCTGAGAGCTTTAACAGCAAAATTGACCTAGGTGGAAGAAAGAATTTCTGACCTTGAGGACAAGAATTTTGAAATACCCCAATCAGACAAAAATAAAGAGAAGAGAATTAAAAAGAATGAAGAAAATCTGCACAAAATATGGTATACTATTAAATAACAAAATATTCATATTATCGTTATTCCTGAAAGAGAAGTAAAGGGAAAAGACATTGAGAACTTGCTAAATGAAATAATAATTGAAAATTTCCCAGGTCTTAAAAGAGACATGGAAATCTAGATACAAGAAGATCTAGGAACCCCAAGCAGACTCAACCAAAAAAGGCTTTTGCCAAAATTGTCAAAAGTTAAAAATAAAGAATGAATCCTAAAGACAGTAAGAAAAAAGTATCAAGTTAAATGTAAAGGCAAACCAATTAGATTAGCAGCAGACTTCTCAGCAGAAACCCTACAGGCTAGAGTGGGTGATACAATCAAATATTTAGGAATAAGTTTAACCAAAAAAGTGAAATATTTCTACAATGAAATTTATCAAACATTGATGAAAGAAATCATCAAAGACACACACACACAAAAAGCTATGCCTTGCTCATGGATTAGAAGAATCAGTATCATTAAAATATCTATACTACCTAATGCAATAAATATACAGATGCAATACAATTTACAAACCACCTATATAACAAAGGATTAATATCCCAAATATATCAGCAACTTAAAAAAACTCAACAACAAAAAAACAACCAATCCAGCTGAGAACTGGGCAAAGGACTTCAGAAGAAGAAATACCAATGGCCAACAAATATTTGAAAAAAATGCTCAACATCACTAGCCATCAGGGAAATGCTAATCAAAGCCACAATGAAATATCACGTCACTCCTATGAGGATGGCTAAAATCCAAATACAGAGAGTAACAAATGCTGGCAAGGATGTGGACAAAGGGCAACATTTATCCACTGTTGGTGGGAATGTAAATTAGTGCAGCCACTGTGGAAAACAGCATGGAGATTTCTTACAAAACTAGAAATAGACTTGCCATATGATCCAGCAATCCCACTTTCGGGTATATACCCAACAGACTTGAACACAATGTGTCGAAGAGATACCTGCACCACCATGCCACCACGTTCATAGCAGCACTGTTCACAGTAGCCAAAGTTTGGAATCAACCAAGGTGGCCATCATCAGATGAACGGATAAATAAAATGTGGTATATACACACAATGGAAAATTATTAAGACATAACAAATTAAATTCTACTATTTGTAGCAAAATGGACACAACTGGAAGACATCATGTTGAGCAAAATAAGCCAGACCCAGAAAGACAAATATCACATGTTCTTCCTTATATATGGGAGCTAAAATTAAAAAAAAAAAAGAAAGACATGTCTGTGTATATCAGTACTCTTGCAAATATAGTTGTGTAAAACTTTGTTTTATACCTTTGTGAAACCAGTGGTTAAGAATGTTATACTGCTAGTTTTAATGACCTGTATTTACTTTAAAATTTACTATATATAGAAGAAATGGTTGCTTTTCCATTCAATTATAGTTTGTAACTGTTATCTAAATTCCCACTAGAGTCTTTTTGCGTTTTTCTTGTTAAATTTCCTTTTTTTAAAAAAAAGATTTATTTTGGGAGCCGGTGCTGTGGCACAGTGGGTAAAGCCGCCATCTGCAGTGCTGGCATCCCATATGGGCACCAGTTCGAGTCCCAGCTGCTCCACTTCCTATCCAGCTCTCTGCTATGGCCTGGGAAAGCAGTAGAAGATGGTCCAAGTCCTTGGGCCCCTGCACCCGCATGGAAGACCTGGAAGAACTCCTGGCTCCTAGCTTCGGATTGGCACAGATCTAGCCATTGCAGCCAACTGGGGAGTCAACCAGCAGATGGAAGACCAATCTCTGTCTCTCTCTGCCTCTCCTTCTCTCTCTGTGTAACTCTAACTTTAAAACAAATAAATAAATCTCTAAAGAAAAAAGAAGATGTATTTTGGGGAGGCAGAGGCAGAGACAAAGAGAGAGATCTTCCATCTGTTGGTTCATTCCCCCAGATGGCCACAATGGCTGGGGCTGGGCTGGTCCAAAGCCAGGAGCTTCTTCTGGGTCTCCAACATGGGTGCAGGGACCCAAGGACTTGAACCATCTTCTACTGCTTTCCCAGGCCATAGCAGAGAGCGGGATGGGAAGTGGAGCAGCCGGGACTTGAACCGGTGCCCATATGGGATGCTGGCCCTGCAGGTAGAGGCTTTACTCGCTATGCTACAGTGCTGGACCCTTGTTCAACTTCTTATTCTGCAGCGTATTAAGCCTTTTTACTGTAATGTAAATACGTTATCTTAAAAACTTCAAAAAAGAAAGGAAGGAGAGTAGGAGGAAGGGATGGAGGGGGGACTATCATTATGTTCTTAGAATTGTATCTACAAAACACACTAAATCTGTCAAAAACTAAAAATTAAAATGAAAAGAATAAAATAAAATAAAGGGGAGGGGGAGTCACCTAAAGCACATTTTTAGGAGATTTAAATGTTTTAGGTATAATTAGCAGATCCTAAGAACATCTCTGTGAGGGTAGGGCATGGTAAAAGTCAGGGGTCACACACACAGGGCTGGGGTCAGAGTGGCATAAGGTACCTCAGTAGTATTGGGATACAAAAGAGAAAGGCTCGAGACTTTAAAATCCTGAGAAAAATGCATTTGCAGCATAAGACTCTGTACCCAGCTCTGCATCCAAGGGTGGTCTTGGACGCCAGTAGAGATTCACCACAATGAAGGCATGAGCAGTGAAACTGGCCCGGGGAGCTGGGAAATGGGTCCTGCAGAGACAGAAGCAAAGGGAATTCAAGGTTTGCTGAGTGACACCACAACGTGACTGACGGGCAGCAAGGATGCTGAGCTACCAGCTCAGACCACAGCAGCAGGAAGGCTAGCTCCAGAAAGGACATCTCCCATACCATGGGATGCACCAGGGTCTGACCGCGATGTGGCTCCCGCACTCATGGAGATGAAGAAGGCCCAAAGCCACTCATTGATGGTACTAAGAAGGTAGAAGCTTGATTCAAGAGTGGTGTCTGGGAGGCTGGCCCAAAGGGAAGCCCTAGGTTATTGGATGTGTGCCTTCGAAAGGCAGTTCTCTTGAGTGGGTTGGTTCTAAAAGCCTGAATCAAGCCCATTTACACACACACTCTCTCTCTCTCTCTCTCTCTCTCTCTCTCTCTGCTTCTTAGCTCAACCGTGTGATCCTTCCTCGGCACACACTCCACAATTGCCATCTCTGGTCTCACCTGTCGAGCCTAACCTGAACTTAGGCTGTGAACCTCCAAAACTATATGCCCAATAAACTTCCCTGTATCATAAGCACCTTGTTTTAGGCGTTCAATTATCATGATGAAAAGCTGACTAATATAAGACAGATGTGTGGGGAAATATTGAAAGGACATATTGCAGGGATTCCTATATCCCTTCTGATGAGTTTGTGGGGGATAATGAACAATGGATACATGAAGTTAGGCCATGAAAAGAAAGGCAATGATTAACTCCAGGGAAAACACAAAGTCATATTTGAAAGGAGATGAAACATTTTCCTGGAGCAGTTTAGTCAATATTTACTTAATAAAGATAGCATACTTGTCAAATATTGACTTAATAAAAATATGGCATGATGCTATGGAGTACACATGGGAGGGAAAGTAGGTAAAGTGAAGATATATTTTCATAAACTCTCATCACACATAACATGAAGGTAGATCCTGTCTACGATGGAAAAAATGAAGATGTAATAGTATTAGCCATTTACTCAGAAGCATGAAGTATGAAAACTTGCTGGCTGAGAGTTGGGATTTGGGGTGAGGAACCATGTGAAGGAAAAAGCTCTTTTTTTTAAACTAGAGTATTGTTTAACTTCTTAAAACATATGCGTGATAGAAATACAATTAAATTAAAAGCAAGGCTGAGCACCACCCCTCGCCCATGGAAAGTGCTGGTTCTTGTGGGGAGGCTGTTCCCACCCCTGCCCCCAACTCCTTGGTTTTTCTCAGCAAACCCCAGGTGAGTTACAACAGTTGGCTTCTGATTCCTGGTAACTTCATCTTTTGCACCCATACTCTGCAGAGAACCCACTATGGCATCCATCATTGTTATTGGCATTAATTTTTGTTCTTTTTCTGTGTTTTGTCCTCAAAGAGAAAGTACTTTAACACCAGACTTCCTTGGAAAACCTCACAATGCATGGGATTTACAATGATTTTGGTGGCTGCTTCTAGTACCAAAATAAATGACTGGTATTTAGGATAAGAAATCCATACTTTTCTACTTCCATGTTAGGGGTTTGTCTCTGATGGATGACTTTTGGAGTAGTGGAATTTGTTTCTGCATTGAAATAAATGGTTGAGACCTTTGGGCAAACCACCCTTTTACCTTTTACCCTCTTTGGAAAAGTGGGAGGGGGGTAAGTTGAGGACATCTTGTCGGGAGAGTGTTGTGGATGATTTTGTGTGGATCAGAGGAAGAGCTGATATTTTACATCCAGGCTGCTGAGGGTTGAAGCTCACTACCAGGGAGCCCGGGGCAGCATGGTTGGGGGAGGCGCGGTGAGTACCGGGAATTCTGACGTCTGTGCACTGCTTCCCTGTGGACTCAGGGGTCCAGGATCCTCAAGCCCCAGGGTTTCTACATGGCACTGGCACAGCCACACAGCTGCCTCCCCCAAGCAGAGATTAGCAGGTCCCGGCATTTGGATGTAGACAGGCACGCTTCAAAGGAAGAGAAATCAGATTCTGGATGGGGACCAAAGAGTATTGCTTTTTGAGAAGTCATTCCCACCCCACCCCACCCCCATCCCAGAACCAAGCTGAAGTGGCACCCCACCCGACAGGGCACCCCTCTGCGTTTCTCAGCGCAGCCCATCCATCGCCTGCTGTGACATAAATAGCAAGAAGAATTTTTAGAAAGAATTTTTGTCATCAGTCTTCCTGATCCTAAGCGGCGTAGCTCTAGCAGATGTGACAAAATCCTGTCACAGGCCAGCTTGCTTTGTTCCCGAGAAGCAAGCTTCCCAGTGCTAGAGGGCACAGAGCCGGCCCCCGCCATCCTGCCCCTGTAACTGGGAGGAGCAGGTGGGGCCTGGTGTGTGTGGGAGGGGGTGTGAGTGTATGGGCGTGAGTGTGTGAGCCAGTGTGCCTGTATCTGTGTGTTTGATGGTGGGATGGATGGAGCTTGGGCAGGAAGAAGCTGAAGTCAGCTTGTGCATGTTCTATTTTTTTATTAAAGATTTTATTTATTTATTTGACAGGTAGAGTTACAGAGAGAAGGAGAGACAGAGACAGAAAGGTCTTCCATCCACTGGTTCACTCCCCAAATGGCTGCAATGGCCAGAACTGGGATGACCCAAAGCCAGGAGCCAGGAGCTTCTTCTGGGTCTCCCACTAGGATGCAAGGGCCCAAGGACTTTGGGCCATCCTCTACTGCTTTCCCAGGCCACAGCAGAGAGCTGGATTGGAAGAGGAGCAGCCAGGACTAGAACCGGTGCCCATATGGGATGCCGGTGCCGCAGGCAGAGGATTAACCTGCTGTGCCACAGCGCTGGTTCTGTGTGTTCTATTTTTAAATGAAGAGTTATATGTTCTGTCTTCACTGTTCAGCCTCTTGGTTGGAAAATCCCAGCAAGATTCCACCAAAGTAATTGTTTAAGTCCTTGTCATTTGGACTTTATGCAGGAGAGAGAAGACAGTTCCGATGCAGTCAAAGGCCCTCTCCTTTATTTCCCAGGGGATAGATGGCATGTTTTACGGGGAAAGAAGGGGTAGTACAAGAAGAAACACTTTCCTCCATGGTGCCATTCATCATATGTCTGGAGTCGTTGCCACATGTCGTCATGGGGCCTCATCTGACAGTCCTCCCACAGAGATGTGCCTGGCCCCGGGCTGCTGGCTCCACACACAGTGTCTCAACCCTTCCCAAAGGGGTTCTGCTGGCCAGGTGGGTACCAGCGCTGCACATCCAGCCTACAATGAACTGAAGACTTAGCATTTCTGTAAATAAATAATTCAGAGTTTATTACTATTTTTTGGCAAGTTTATAACTAATCAGCAGTTAGCTCTCAGCCACACTGACTGTGGGTTTTTGGAAGGTGGTGACATAACCAAAATGAAGAGCTTCTTTGGTCCATCTTCATCCTCATTACATCCCCGAACGATCTCACGCTGATGCAGTAGGGGGCGCCCTTGATCCCCTCGGCCCCGACGGCTTTGTTGAGCCTGGTGTCACCGTGCACATCCGGAGGCCCCGACTCCTAACTTCTGGGTCTTGCTGAATGCCCGAGGTGCAGGCTCTCCGAAGGCCAGGCCATGGGCACGCTTGTGAAATGTTGACATTGTCCCTCCTGGTCACCGTTTGGCTGACTGAGCTGCTGCTTCCCGCAACCCTTCTTGGCTGGAGCCATGCTGCAGGCCCAAGTTGGCATGGAAGGGCACCGAGGATTGTGGGAGAGAGAAATCAGCAGGTGCAAGAATAACTGAGAGTCTTACAAGGTGGGTTTGTTTAAGAAAGACACCCACTGTGCAGGGATCTGGGAGCGGATCAGCCAGGGCTCTTCTCGGAGGTCCCCATGGTGAGATGTGTTGAAGGGACTTCTGCAGATCTGTGTGCCTGGGCCATGGGACCGAGAGGGATGCTGGTGCCCTCTGCTGTTACCACCCTCAGCCTCCACTGTGAGCCAGAAGAGGAGGCAGAGCCTAACCCAACACCGAGCCAGGGTGCTGTAGTGAGGAAGGCAGGAGAAATACCCCAGCCCCTTTCCCTCTTACCCCGCCTGTGGCTTCCAGAGGTCAGACCCAGCAGTGGGTAAGGTGCTTGTTGGGAGTCCACAGATCAGCCTCCCTGGATCTGGGTGGGGACAGGGAGTAGTCAGCACCACTGGGCGGGACGTGAGTGCAGTGGGCGTGGCAAGTTGGTGGCTGGAGGTGCGATGACCAAGTCCTTGTTTCCATGACAAGCTGAGCCTCAGACAGGCTAAGAACCTGTAAGTGTCAATGCAGGGCCTCAAATGCAGGTCTGTGGATCATGGAAGCTGAGCTCCTGCCCCTAACTTGCACACACACACACACACATACATGCCCCACTTACACACAGTCAGCAGACTCTGCTGTTGAGCCTATGTCCACTGGAAAGGCAAATAGCAAAACACATTTTAAAAAATACACCTGCAGTGCCAGCATCCCCTGCCTCCCCCATCACCTCGGCGGCCAGAAGCACCCTTGGGGTGGGGGTGGGGGGCTCATGCATGTAGGCAGGTTCTGCCACCAGCACCCTGACCAGGCACTGGCTGGTTGCTATTCCAGCCACAGAAACAGACACCATTGCCCAAGCGCCAGTGTCTGCCTGGCTCTCCTCGGGGTTCACACTCAAGGAGAGGGCTCCTGGCCAGACTAAAGTGGGGCCTGGGAGTGTCCAAGTGCACTTACAAAATCATAATAACTGCGTGTACTTCCCTTAATGCACTCTCATCACCACTTGGCAGCACTCTGCCTTCTGTCCACTCTTGCAAGGCCTGCTCTAATCCCATAAAAAATGTGAGTCGCATCCAGAAATTCCATCAGAACCCCTCCGCTCGTGACTCTCTCCCCTCAGGTCCTGCCCTTCCTCTACCAGAGAAGATGCTCCCAGGGGCTTCCCACCCACCCACAGCCAAGAGAACAGAGGCAGGAGAGCCAGGACCCCATGGGGGCCTTGTCCTTGGTTGGGGGTCCAGGAAGGCGCCTCCTCTGTTCTGAGTCGGCCTCAGTCTTAGGCTGTATCCCAGGAGTGAGGGTTTCTTAAGTGACCCTGGGCTACCCCCAGCTATAGGACGCCTTGAATAAAGTACGTCCGAGATGCACAAGAGCTCTTCAAAACACTGACGGAAAACGTGCGTTGTAAATAAAACTATGCAAGGGTTTCCAATTTTTTTTTTTGTAAAGATTAATTTATTTGAGAGGCAGGCAGAGAGACAGAGAGAAATTGTCCGTGTGCTGGTTCCCTCCGCCAGTGGCCACAATAGCCGGGGCCGATTGAAGCCAGGAGCCCAGAACTCCATCCGGGTCTCCCACGTGGCGGCAGGGACCCAAGTACTCGAGCCATTTCCCACTGCCTTCCAGGGCACGTTAGCAGGCAGCTGGATAAAAAGCAGAGTAGCTGGGACTCAAACCATCGGAGATCTGATGGGGGACGCCGGCCTTGCCAGTGGCAGCTTAACCTCACTGTGCAGCACTAGCCCCAGCGTTCCCGGAGTTTGCACCCTAAGAATCTTATGTTTAAATTCCACTTCCCATGAACCATCTGAAGCTCCTTTGCATTTCTGCCGCCTCCTCCTCCTCGGGGGCTGAGACTGATGTATGTGTTTGCTTGTTTCTGTTTTCCTCCACCAGCTGCAACGGATGCTCCAAAGGCACAGAGCCGGCCGCCTTGTCCCAGCAGCTGGGTGTCGCTGTTCCCCAGGGAAGACACATTCTACCCTGCAGCAGCTGCCCCCCAAGGGGGGCTTTCTCAGGGCTCCTGCTCTGCCCTGGATCTTCGTCATAAGAGCCCACGAGGTCAGCGGAGAAGAGCCTGCAGGGGCTGTGTGGGCAGATCCCCCAGGTGTCCAGCTGTTCACACCGGAGACTGGAGGGTTTCTAAACAGCAGAAACATATTCCTTGTGTTCTGGAGGCTGGGAAATCCAATAGCAAGAGGCACGGTGTAAGGGGCAGCAAATTCCATCCACGACTCCTTACGTAAAGGCGCTGATCACTCTGGCGAGGGCTCCACCCTCACGACCCAATCTCGACCTCAACTCTAAATATCATCACCGCGGGGATTAGGATTTCAACAAGTGGATTGAGGGGGGACACAGTCTGTCCACAGCGCCCATGTCTGTGACTCCCTGGGGTTCCAGGTCGTCCCACTACCCTCACTTGGCTTTTTTTTTTTTTTGACAGGCAGAGTGGACAGTAGAGAGAGACAGAGAGAAAGGTCTTCCTTTTGCTGTTGGTTCACCATCCAATGGCCGCTGCGGTTGGCGCACTGCGGCCGGTGCACCGTGCTGATCCGATGGCAGGAGCCAGGTGCTTCTCCTGGTCTCCCATGGGGTGCAGGGCCCAAGCACTTGGGCCATCCTCCACTGCACTCCCTCGCCACAGCAGAGAGCTGGCCTGGAAGAGGGGCAACCGGGACAGGGTCGGTGCCCCGACCGGGACTAGAACCCGGTGTGCTGGCGCCGCAAGGCGGAGGGTTAGCCTAGTGAGCCGCGGCGCCGGCCCTCACTTAGCTTTTAGCCTGTCATTTAAAACTGTACATGAGTGCTTCTTATTGGCCGGCATGGCACCTGGTGCCACCTGTGCCCCATGAACCTGTGCTCACACCCCATCTTTCTCGGTAGGCGGCCCTTGTTCTCCTTTAGATGTACCCTGGGCCTCAGCACTCTCATGGGTCCCTGAAAGAGCTGAGTGTTTGCACAACGTTCGGTGGTTTTCTGGCTGGAAGGGTGGCAGTGATGTGTCCCCAGCTTCCTACATCCTAGGCCGAAGCCTGACGGCTGCCCTCACTTCTAAGCAGAGCGTGGGCAGACTGAACCCCCCTGCTGGGTAGACAGCGGATAAGTTAAAACCAGGCCGAGGACTGTCCAGGGGTCAGTTCCCCCTGCCCAGTGATATTTTAGTGACCCACTGGTGTTTGGACAAAAGTCTCGACCTGGCCTCAAACATTTTGAAAATCTGTAATGTAAAATCTGGATTTTTGGTTTTACTTATCAAAACCACGAGCTGGGATCATGACCAGGCCACTTCCTCCATGTAGGGCAGGGTTCTCCATTCCCTATCATTCCCGCTGTGTGAGCAACACTTGGCTCGCTACGCGAATCTTCTTCACCCACCTGGGGCCCTGTGCGCAGGAATGAGGCCGAGCAGTTTGCTCTGTTAAAGTTCTAGCAGTAATGAAAATATAGAAATCCAAGGGTCCTTTGAAAAGTCCTTAGAAAAATGGAATTTAAAGATAAGTCTGTTTGGGTGCCAACATTTTTTGCAATCCATGCAGAGTTTTTGCATGATATGCAGTTTCTCACACTTTGCGACGACCCCTTGAGCTTCTATACCTGTGGCTATGTCACCTGTGCCCTGGGGAGCACACCCAACACCAGCCACACTGACCCCTTGCCAGCCCTGGCAGAACTGGGACCGGCACCCACGCTGCCTGGCTGGTGCCTGCCCCAGGCAGTGTAGATGCTTGTGGGCAGAGTGGCGCTCCTATGGTTGCAACCACTGACTTAACGTGTGTGTGTACCCGGCTCTGAGAAGGTGACGGCAGGTAGATAAAAGGCTTTGGAGGGCTTGGTTGTGAAAACCAATGAGAGCAATAGAATGAGGCTTTCCACATTGGTCCCAGGAGCAGGCAGGAGAGACCAAAACCCAATAGGAAAGAAGACAGTGAAATTGAAAAGGACATAAACGAGAGGCTTAAACCCCAGGAGAGTGAAGATGCAGAACTGATACACGCTGGAGATAAATCAGAAAACGGCCGTGACCGAGGGTAGCGTATTATCAGGGATTTTTGGCCCCATTCTCTGTTAAGAAGATACATAATTACAATAAAGTAATGAGCTGTTTTGTAATTAAATACCAAAATAATTAAATTTGAAATTAAACATGATAGCATCAAGTTGTTCAGACAGGATTAATTTGTATCTTAATCTGGTAAATCACTTTCGTTATGACTAGGTTTAAGTTCTTAGAGGAGGAAAAAAATATTGCCAAAGGAATAGTTTCCAAGTTCCACACAGAAAGACTGCTGGCGCTTTTGATGAGTTCTCTAAAATGTCAAGTGCTGGAGGCTGATTTGTAGGCCTGAGCTGGAAGAACAAGAGAAACAGCTTCTTGAAAAGTCTGTGTTTCCGATATTTGTACCTGAACTATTTTGTACTTGACTCTGGAAATGTAAACGAGGTGTTCCCCACAAGGCTCCATGCAATTTTGGCCAGAAAGGAAAGAAAAGGCAGAGAGACCCGAAAAGTGGCCAAATGGACAGATGCCCATCCAACAATAAATGCTGAGGGTCTACTTGGTACAAAGCACCCGGATGGAAAACGCAGAGTGCGCAAAGATATGGAAAATGCTGGCTCTTCTCTTTAAATGTGGAGAGTTGCTCTTTTCCATGGAAAAAAGGATGTGTGCATAGAGCAGATAAAACAGCAATCAGGGTGCTAGGGGGTGCCTAAGATGAGTCATATCTGTGCCAATTTTCTCAGCCACAGCGGCCAGGTATTTTATTAAACAATGTTCTCGATGTATCTTTGAAGAAGCTCTTTTTTGTTGTGGTTGTTAAGATTTATTTGAAAGGCAGAGTGACAGAAGGAAAGACGTAAGAGAGAGAATGACAGAGAGAGAGAGAGAGAGAGAGAGAGCTCTTTCAGCCACTGGTTCATTCCCCAAATGGACACAAGAGCCAGGTGTGGACCAGTTCTAAGCCAGGAGACAGGAACTCCATCTGTGTTTCTAATGTGGGTGGCAGGGGCTCAAGTACACGGACCATCTTCTGTTGCTTTTGCAGGTACATTAGCAGGGAACTGGATCGGAAGCAGAGCAGCCAGGACTTGAACCAGCGCTCATACGGGATGCCAGTGCCTCAAGCGGTCCCCCATGACAGCAGCCCCAAAAGGGTCGGTGGACTTTGAGTAAAGCAGGCTACCCTCCACACTGAAGTGGGCCTCGTCCAATCAGTTGAAGGTCTGAAAACAAAAAGGCTGCCCTCCCCTGAGCCAGAGGGGACTCCGCCAGCTGATGGCCGCGGGACTCCCAGTCCAACGCTGCCCTGGGTCTTCAGCCTGCCGGCCACCCTGCAAATTGTGGACATGCCCAGCTTCCACAACGCAGTGAGACAATTCCTTTACACCAGTAACCCTCTCCATCCTGTCGGTTCTCTTTCTCTGGAGAACCCTGACTAATACAACTCTTAGAGCAGCACGCTGTCTCCTTGGCACAGCTATTCCAGTAGGGAAGCTTTGCAGGGCGAGTGAGCCCTTGGTGTCCTAACACAATTATGATTATAAGACAGGCAGACAGCCCCGGGGCCACAGTTCAGCGACTGGATTCTGCTTTTATTTAGTTAGTTAGTTATTCATTTTCATTTTATTTGAGAGGCAGAGAAAGAGGTGGGGGGGGGAGAGGGAGAGGGAGAGAGAGAGAGAGAGAGAGAGAGGGATCTTCCACCTGCTCCTTCATTCTCTAAATGCCTATAATCTCCAGGGATGGGCCAAGCCAAAGTGAGGAGCTGGGAAATTCATCGGGATGTCCCACATGGGTGGCAAGGACCCAAGTACTTGAGCCATCACCTGCTGCACCAGGTGCATGTTAGCAGGCAGCTGCAATCCAAAGTGGAGCCGGACTCAGGTCCAGGCTCTCTAATACAGGGTGCGGCCATCCCAAGTGGTGTCTCAACCACAGGGCCAAATGCCTGCCTTCTGCTTACACTTTTTTTTTTTTTTTTTTTTTTTTTACTTTTGGACAGGCAGAGTGGATAGTGAGAGAGAGAAACAGAGAGAAAGGTCTTCCTTTTTGCCATTGGTTCACCCTCCAATGGCCGCTGCGGCTGGCGCATCTCGCTGATCCGAAGCCAGGAGCCAGGTGCTTCTCCTGGTCTCCCATGGGGTGCAGGGCCCAAGGACTTGGGCCATCCTCCACTGCCTTCCCGGGTCATAGCAGAGAGCTGGCCTGGAAGAGGGGGAACCGGGATAGAATCCGGCACCCCGACCGGAACTAGAACCCGGTGTGCCGGCGCCGCAAGGCAGAGGATTAGCCTGTTAAGCCACAGCGCCGGCCTCTGCTTAAACTTTTCAGAATGCTACACAAACAGGTTAGTCATGCAGCCTACAGACTGCTCTGGCGCCCGCTTCTGATGTGCATTCCCGATGAGTGCCTGTCTCGCCTGCCCCTGGTCCTGGTTGGTGTCCCGGCAGGAGTGGCCTGAGTGGTCCCTGTGGAAACAGAGTTTTGTGGCAGGCTGAGGACGTGGCCTGGAGAGGTGACCCAGCTACTCTTCTCAACCTTGAATGACTTCCAAAATTCCCCGAGCCTTGTCTCCCCTTCTAAACTGAAGAACTGTCCAGAAAACACAAATACAGCGTCTTTATCCAGAGGGCATCCTGAGTGGGATGACCTCCATGGAGATGCCACGGTGAACCCCTGAGGTGCCAGGTTGCTGGAAAGTTTCCCAAGGTTTGCGCCACGCCCCTCGCTCCCGCTGACCCAGAGGAGAAAGCCTGGGTGAGCTGGAGCCAGTGCCATTCCTAGGTGGAATGCACTAAGGGGCCCTGGGAGCAGACACCTGCCTCACTGTGTGTCTCAGCCCAGAGGCTGTAGGAGGAGAGAGAAGGCAGACAGCAACGAGAGGCAGAAATCAAACCAACCGCAGCCCTGCAGGCTGCTGCCAGCTTCCTCTCCTACCTAGAACCCCCCCCCCCCCGGGATGCAGGGACCAGCTATGGCAGGCCAGCTGGGACGGCACGTGGGTTGGCCTCTCTGAGTTCCTAGGCTCTCGATTTCGGGGCTGGGGACCACATCCCTCGGTAGTGGCCTCTGCAGCCTGGAGTTGACCAGCCAGAAGTCACCGCGACCTTTGCTCAGGACCTCCTTGCTGGGCAAGGGGGCTGCACAGTGGCCAACATCTGATAGAGGTGAAGGGGGAGCCACCCACAGGCTCACTTAGCTGAGAAAGGGCTTGCCAGCTGTCCCCCTGGGTCACCCCATGGGGGATTCAGCAATGTCCTTCACACTGTGTGATGGGGACAGGTTCCCCAATGGCTCCATGACACCAGTTCCTCATCTACAGAGTGGTAGCCATCAAGCGAACCACCCCATGTAGTTAACAAGCAAAGCAATAGAACAAAAGAGATGTTGGCACAGAGTACAGTGCAGAAGAGCTGCTCGGGGCCCGCACTGTGGCACAGTTGTGGCATAGCCCAAGCCTCTGCCTACAGCATCAACATTCTATATAGGTGCTGGTTTGAGTCCAGCTGTTCCTATTCCAGTCCAGCTCTCTGCTATTGCCTGGGAAAGTAGTGGAAGATGGCCCAAGTGCTTGGGCCCCTGCACCTGCGTGGTATACTCAGAAGAAGCTCCTGGTTCCTGGCTTTGGATTGGCCCAGCTCTGGCCATTGTGGGCACTTGGGGAGTGAAACAGTGGACAGACTACCTTTCTCTCTCTATCTCTCCCTCTATCTGTAACTCTGCCCCTCAAATAAGGAAATAAAATTCAAAAAGAACCACTCAACAAATTAGCCGCTATGTCCCTTTATGGGCTGTGGGGGGAACAATGCCTGGATGTAGGCCAATGAAATCCCTTCCCTAAGATGTTGTAAACTCACAGTGGGACAAAAGGCCAATCCTTCCTTGGAGGTAGGGGCTGTTAAGTTGGAAGTGGCCACACACAGAAAGCTGGTTCTGAGGTGGAAGTAAACAAGAGCAGGGCTGAAACATGGGTGTGAGCTCCTGCGGCTTTCAAATCTCGGATTCCAAGGACCAGCGCTGTGGCACAGTGGGTAAGGCTACCACCTGCAGTGCGGGCGTCCCATACAGGTACCAGCTCGAGTCCCAGCTGCTCCACGTCCGATCCAGCTCCCTGCTAATGCACCTGGGAAAGCAGTGGAGGATGGCCCAAGGGCTTGGGCCCCTGCACCCACATGGGAGACACGGAAGAAGCTCCCGGCTCATGGCTTTGGCCTGGTCCAGCTCCAGCTGTTGTGGCCATTTGAGGAGTGAACCAGAAGACGAGAGATTCATTCTCTCTCTCTCTCTCTCTCTCTCTCTCTCTCTCTCTCTCTCTCTCTCTTCCTCTCTGTAACTCTGCCTTTCAAATGAATGAATGAATGAATGTCTCTGATTCCAGTTGTCCATGTGGTCCAGCCACACCCCGGCCGGTCTTGCAATTGTAGGATCCTGGGTACAAATCCCGCTTAGGGCAGCCCCTGGCCTGAGGGGTGCATTAGTTTTCTGGGGCTGCTACAGAGGAGCACTGAGGCCAGCTGTGTCTTAAACAACAGGAAGTGACGGCCTCACAATTCTACAGGCTGGAAGTTCAAGGTCAAGGCAGCAGCAGGGCTGGTTTCCTCGGAGGCCTCCGTCCTGGGCTCGCAGACAGCCTCAGCCTTTTCCTATATCACGTGGCCACTCCCCGCCTGTATCTGGGTGTTGGACTCTCCTTCCAAGGACATCACTCATATGCGATGAGAGCCCACCCAAAGGAGCTCATTTGAACTGAATTAACCACTTATACTCTTTACCTCCAAACACAGACTCAGAGGTACTGAGAGGGCATCCATGAGCGAATCTGGGGGCTGGGGGAGGGGTACAGTTCACTCTACAATGATGGGTTTGAGTTGCCTTTCTGTCACTTACAACCAAGAGAGCCCTGACTACAGACATGCATGCTCGTGGAAGATAACACCCGGGAGGGGCCGGCGCCGTGGCTCACTAGGCTAATCCTCTGCCTAGCGGCGCCGGCACACCGGGTTCTAGTCCCAGTCAGGGCGCCGGATTCTGTCCCGGTTGCCCCTCTTCCAGGCCAGCTCTCTGCTGTGGCCAGGGAGTGCAGTGGAGGATGGCCCAAGTGCTTGGGCCCTGCACCCACATGGGAGACCAGGAGAAGCACCTGGCCCCTGGCTTCGGATCAGCGTGGTGCGCCGGCCACAGCACGCCGGCCGTGGCGGCCATTGGAGGGTGAACCAACGGCAAAGGAAGACCTTTCTCTGTCTCTCTCTCACTGTCCACTCTGCCTGTCAAAAAAAAAAGGGGGGGGGGAGGATACACCTCCAAATCTTACAGGACACTATTTCTGCATGTGGTATGAAGACAGAGAACTGCATTTGTGCACCTGCACTTCCTGCTTTGCTTCTGCAATACACATGCATTCTTCATGTAAAATAAAAATAGTCAAAGCACCCAGAGCCCCGCAGATGATGGATGGATGGAGGAGGTAAAACCCGTGGATGTCTTCCGCTTGCCCTGGAAAAGGCCCACAGGCACCCCCACCCTGCCCTGGGGAGGGGTGAGTGGGGCAGAGGCCTCAGGGCTGTGTCTGAGAGAGTTCAGAAACTAGGGGAAACCTCTGCAGGCTGAGCCATAAAGCAAGCAAGCAAAAAAAAAAAAAAATGGATCCACACAGAGAAATGTCAAGTCACCTTAAAGAGGCAGGAGAGCTGCAGCCCAGACTCGCTGCTGCGATTGGAGCAATTGTGAGTTGCAGGAAGAGGAGAGGCGGTGTGTGGGTGGGGATGGGAGGGGGAGAGCCCCAGGAGCAGGGAAACGGGAACCCCATGCAGGCTGGGGACGCTCCCAGTGCGGAGGCGGGGAGGGGACGCTCTGGCGGAAACCATCCTGCTGCACCGGCCGACCTCTGGGAAGCACACACACTCCCGGTGAGCCTCCTGGGCTCAGCGGCTGGTTTGTTAAAAATCAACAACAAAATAAAACAAGGCCAAAACCTAGGGAGTCTTATCCCTTCCCTGCCCTTTTGTGATGGTTGAGAAAAACGAGACCCCTGTTCCTGGGTCCCAGAGAAAGGGGGATGAAGGCCATGCTGAGCTGCAGTGTTGTAGGGAGGGGTTGCAGGACCTGTCTTCAATGTCATGGGTGCTGTGACAGCCAGTGCAGGGGTGGGAGCACTGGAGAAGCGATGGCCATGAGGGAGGGGCTTAGTGGGGGAGGAGAAGGGTCTTGGGAGACCAAGGGTGGGGGGACAAGTCCCCCAGGAGATGCAAAGAACAGGAGGAGGTCAAGGGCAGCCATCTCTAGGAGTGTGGCCCCACCTGCTGTCCCCACTGCTTTGTTCCTGTCAAGCCTGCTCCTCTAGGACAGGCAGGAGCACTGAGCACTCACAGGCAGCTCTGAGCGGGTAGAGGGGGAGGATGGGGGGGGAGGACTGCTCGTTACACTAGGGAGAGGGGCGGGCAGGTGAGGCTGCAGCCCGGGCTGGGAGCAGGAGGCTCAGAGGAGGGCTCCTGTAGGAGCGGCTTCATACAAGATCCCGTCCTTAAAAAGAAAGGCAAAGACAAGCCAGGGAGGAGGCACAGGCAGGAGCAGCGGCCACTCACTCTTGGGTCCCCTCACACAGGGCAGGAATCAGGTGACTCCGAAAGGCCCAGCACGTCTGGGACACTGGTTCTGAACGCACCCCACAAGGAGGGAAGCGACACCCATTTCAGCCAGCATTGGGGTGGCAAGGTGCAGAGAGGCCCGCGGCCACACAGCTGGTGCACGGAGGGGCCAGGACCTGAATTTTCTGACTCCCAGCTGCAGAAGGCGCTGGCGGCAATGCCAAGAGTTTGCTTCTAGCCTTGGCAGGATGCCTAGTGCCCCCATCCCTTCCTTATGGCCCAACACCCTCTGCCCGTCTCTTCCTTCTCGCCCCAGGGGCTGCAGGACTCAGCCGCTTCGAAATCCAAGCAAGCCCTGGCCGCAGGTGCAACCCCTGCTGGTAACGCAGGGTTTCCTCCCCGGCGAGCAGGGACGGATTCTGGGACACCAGGGCCTCAGATGCCCGCTGCTTCTGCTTCTCCAGGGAAACACGGCCAGCAGGTGGGAGTTTGCTTCCTACACGCCCGGCCCTGGCATCCAATGTATCGGATGCTGTTTGGACTCTGTTACTGTTTTGTGCCTGCAGGTACCCCTTGTACTTTGTCCCCTGAGGACAACCTGCAAGCTGCAGGCACCACGTTGCTGTGTGCATGGAAAGCTATGAATGTCTGGGACCGTGCCTCTGCCCATTGACTGATAAATGCTCCAGCTCCCTTGGCCCTGGTGGAGCCACCTTGACCTGTGCTGTCCCTGCTAGAGCTTCCCCGTGGGAATGAGCCAGCGAGCGCCTCCAGGCTGGGTGGCTCACTCCTGATTGCTCCTGTTTTTCCTACGGAATACTTGCTAATAAGCCATTCCTTGATGAAACTGCTTCCGGACGAAGCCCCAGCTCAGAGCCTGAGACAGATCCCTGGACAAACCCAGGGGCTGGCTGAGGTGTGAGCACCAGGGCCAGCACACTGGGTGCCACCAGGCATCAGCACACCCCGCCACCCCTCCTTCTGCCCCCTGCCCGGACAGACTGTCTCTCAGGTGAGAATGAAATTCTTGACCTTGTCGGATGGAGTGCTTAGCAGCTGTGCCTCCCACACACCTCTCCCGACCTGTGAAGGCAGGACTCTCACCTCCACCAGGAAATGATCTCAGTGGTGAACGGCGGCTCCCCTCCCCGCCCCCACTCAGCCACAACCAGGTGCTTCCCAGAGTTCATGGCAAATGAAAAACTAACCTTATTTTGGTGCCAAAAAAAAAAAAAAAAAAAAAAACTTGGAAATCTATACATATGAGGGATTTTCAAAAAGTCTGTGGAAAATGCCTATTATTAGAGAAAAAACTAAACATAGATTTCACGGTTTTTTGCGGCAAAGTCAATGTATTTTTTTTTATTTTATTTTTATACGAACATTCTGGAAACTGGCAGAGAGGAGGTTTGGACTTGGCCAGCTGACCCCGGAAGACACAGAGAGATCCTGCCAACTCACCCACACCCTCCCAGGCCCCAAGCAAATGCACCTCCTAGCAGGTGGAATTTCAAGCTGGTCTTTGCTTGCTTCCCTCTCCCTGTCTTGGCCTTTGTCCCCTCTCCACTGCTTGGGGCTTGGTCCCCAGAATCAGAAGTGACGAGGCTGATGTCCTGTGGCAGGGACTCACATCTTCCAAGACAAGCTGGGGTATCTCCATGTGTTAAATCCTCAGATTGCACAGGGGTGGTTCCTGGGACTGAGCGTGAGCACAAGCCCGCCAGAGCTGTTTGCAGACGCTGGGCTCTTGTGTGCAATGGCGCTGTGGGTGAATCAGAGTGAGAGCTGGGGGAGGGAGTCTGCACCCCCTCTCCCCACACTCTGTGTCCCCCCCCCCCCTCCAACAGGCTGTCAGCTCTGCGGCTGCGGGCACCACCAGCCTGCAGCTTTGGTGCTCGGAGCTCAGGGGATAACTCAGGCACCGAGGTACTTCCTCCTCACAGGAGCTTCCCCTGCAGATTCTCAGCCGAGCCCCCTGAAATGTTTCTCCTCTCCTCTCACTGCCCTGTCCCCAGAAGACACAATTGCCTAACAACCCAGCAGCCAGCGTCTAGGAGGTTCCCGCTAGAGGCCAGGCACCCACATCAGCATTTTACACCTTTCCTCTCAGCCTCACAATCACTGCGGAAGGGGCTGAATAGTAATGTACCCATTTTCCAGATGAGGGGACTGAGGCCCAGAGAATTTACTAAAGGTCCTTGTGTTTAGGAGTAGCAGAGCCGGAACTCAAATGTGTCTTAGTTTATATCTTTGTACTTCTATTCATTTGCTTATTTTTATTATTATTTATTTTTTATTATTTATTATTTATTTATTATTATTTTAGAGACTTCCCCAAATGCCTGCAATGGCCAGGGCTGGCCCAGGGCAGGAGCCCGGAACTTAATCCAAGTCTCCCACTTGGGTGACAGGGACTGAACTCCTTGAGCTTCTGCCCAAGGTCAACATTAGCAGGAAGCTGGAATTGGGAGCCAGGGCTGGGGCCTCAATCCAGGCACTGCAATATGGGATTCCCAGCAATTTACCCACTCGGCCAAATGCCTGCTCCCACTTTGTGTCTTTAACCGCTCTGCGGTGCTGCCCTGTCACCATGAAAGGATCCTTGTTCTGGGCCGCAGATCGGAGTATTTGGCATTTTTCCTTCCCTTGTTCCACTAGGGCTTTGCCATGGGCATGTCTTGCCTTTGGCCTTGACCAGCGGGCAGAGGAAGGAAGTTAGCGTCCCCCACGCTG
Source organism: Lepus europaeus (assembly GCF_033115175.1). Taxonomy (NCBI): domain Eukaryota; kingdom Metazoa; phylum Chordata; class Mammalia; order Lagomorpha; family Leporidae; genus Lepus; species Lepus europaeus. Next base: position 16,185,935 of record NC_084835.1, read on the forward strand.
AGCCAAGGCCCTAGCCAAGCAGCACACGGCAGGCACGGAGGCCATGGTGCCGTGAGCCCTTGAGCCATAGGCTGCTGGTTACACCACAGCCGAGGCCTCTCGCTGGGCTCTAGTCTGACAGCATCACGGTGGCACAGGCCAGGGTCACCATCTCGGGGTGAGGTCAGCTGACCTGGTCACCACGATGCCTTGAGCACAATTGGTCCCTGGTGAAGTGCAGGTTGATGGTTAATTTCCCTCTGGGTGAGAGAAAGGGCAGAGTGACTACACCTGAGTACAGGGTTGAGAGGGGAGTCTTTGGGGAGTGATTAGGATTACAGGTTTTTCGGGTGGGGCCCCTGGGGCTGACTCCAGTGGCTTTACAAGCAGAGGGAGGGACGGGAGGAGACACGCACGCCCCTTGCCTCTCTTGTCCCTTGAGCTTGGACCAGAACCGGGAGCCAAGCGAACCTCTCTTCTCATCACTTAGCCAGCCTGGGGCACTGTGTGATTGGCCACAGAAGGCGAACGCATAGAGGCCCCATCGCTCACCGCCCCCTAGAGCAGCCCCCGTCCTCTCTGGGGCCTCTCCTAGGCTGAGCCCACAGGGCGATGCTCAGCACCACGCACGCTCCCGGCCTCTCCTTGCTGTGCTCGGCACCCGAGTCCTGTAGGTCCGGGACCAGCCCTCCCGCCTTCACCCCTGCAGCCCAGCGGGACAGTGGCGGCTTCCAGCTGCAGCTCAACTCCACGTGCCCTCGGTCCCTCCTGTCTTCCTTGCAGCCGTCGTCATCTTGAGTCCCAGCCTCTCGGCCACTCAGCCTGAGCTCCTCAATCCTCAATGCACATTGGCCACTGCCGCCTGCTGACTTTGCAGGGCCTCCGATCTGCACGATTCACACCACGAGCACAATGCAATCGAATTCACAAGGTCAAAGTCCACAAGGGCTGAGACACAGCTGACGAGGCCACAAAACCTGGCATTTGGTGGCTGTTGGATTATCTATGTACGAGTTCCAAATAAAGTTTTCTTTTTGCACAGTGGAGCCAACATCTTTTTATTTTTTCCCCCAACCCTTGGAACATTTCGGTAGCCCTTGCAGCGCTCAGGGGGCCCATGGAGAGAGAGAGACTCTGCTCAGGTGACAGATGGGAGCAATGTCCCCAAGAACCATGGCTAGAGATTGCCTGCTACTGCCTCAGGCCATCAGCTGTCTCTGTGGGCGGTCAAGAGGAAGAGCCCAAAGAGAAAAGGCACTCATGGTGAGTGCCTTTGTGCTTGGGATTCTGCCCTTCCCCAGCCACCACGATAAAGTTAAAAGCAAAGCTGTGGGCCCGCAATGGGACAAGGTAAGTAAAGCGGCCGCCTGCAGCGCTGGCATCCCATATCAGCACTGGTTCGAGTCCCTGCTGCTGCACTTCCAATCGAGCTCTCTGCTATGGCCTGAGAAAGAGTAGAAAACAGCCCATATCCTGGGGCCCCTGCACACACATGGGAGACCTGGAAGAAGCTCCTGACTCCTGGCTTCGGATCAGCCCAGCTCCGGCCGTTGTGGTCATCTGGGGAGTGAACCAGCAGATGGACGACCTCTCTCTCTCTGTCTCTTTCTCTATGTAACTCTGCCTTTCAAATAAATACATAAAATCTTTTTTAAAAAAGCAAAGCTGTCCTGGACGCATGCCGAGACTTTAACACAATGCACCACACGACGGCGACGGGACAAAGAGCGACTGCGACAAGTGGAATTGGCTGCCCGAGCTGGGCCCCGGGGCGGCCCTGGGAGGGCAAAGGCCACACCCGGGAGAAGATTCTCTGCTGAGCCCTGAGCCCTGGGTGTTTGAAGGCCCACAGGGTATTCAAACTCTACCTTGGCCCTGCACCCGGCTCTGCAGTGGCTAGAGCACGGTCCTCCTCTTGGCTGGACCCTAGAGCTCATCTCGCCAGCCCAGTGTGTCCCTTGGCAGGCTCATGGGGCGGTGGCCAACACGGCGGCCTCGCCCCACATGGTGTGGGACATCCACTCATGTGATTGGTCACCCACCTACCCCTCATGTCCCCATCAGAAGGACGTTTCGCAAGAAGGCTCCACTGAGCATGTCCCCCCTGCAAGTGGCACACCCCCTAGGGCCACCGGCCTCACTGGACTCCCCAGAACACTTTGTGATGACCCAAGAATAGCCTGGCCCAGGGGAGCTCTGTGGCTCCCTTTGTGTATGTGGTGGGAGCAGGTGCCGGGGGGCTAAGCCGGGTAAGGAGGCAGATGGTGCCAGCAGGAACCCAGCCAGGAACCGGGCTATGCGAGCGACAGCAACGCGAGATGGGAAGAACACAGCAAATTGTAGCTGTCAGGACTGTCACGCAGCAATGATGCTGGGCGGCTTGTGTTTGAAATGAATCTTGCGACAAGTTGCCTGTGTGGGCGACAGGGAAGCTGGGTCCCCTAGGGACAGGCTGTAGCTGTCCAGTGACTGAGACAGGTGTCACCCAGGAGAAATACATGAGACACACGGGAGGACTCTGAATGGGGGTGCGGAAGCCACGGTTGCTGGTAATGACCATCCTCATTCGCACCCCAGGCCCCAGCCCTAAATCCCTGGTGAGCAAGCGTTTCCTGAAGGTCGTCCTCGGGATGAGCCTCATCTTTGCCATCCCAGATCACCTGGGCCAGTCATCCTCAGAAGTCAGAGTTCAAGGGTGGGAAGACCGAACTCTGCCTCTAGCTTGCTGTGTGGCTTTGGGCAAACGACTTCACCTCTCTGGGTTGTGAAATCTGAAAGGAGGCCTCAGAGGTGAAATGCCTTTGCAAAGGGGTGGCCTGGAAGCCAGGTGAGCAGTGCTCGCTGAAGACGATGCTGTTGGGGGTCCCAAGAGGCTGGAATTGGGCACGCGTGGAAGTGATAATGACTGACTCGCCTGGACCACTCGTACGGGCCAGGTGAACACCAGACTCTTAGGAGCCCGGGGAACTCTCACAGTGATCAAACAAGGGCCGCCTGAATTCCTCGGCTCCCCTGGGGGTGTTGTGGGGCTGGCGCCATAGCCCCTTTGCTGAGATGAGAGAGGGTGCCGGCATTGAGGTAGGAAGCCTCAGTGGATGTGTGGATTTCCAATGCCAGGCCAGACGCTGGCTATCACCAGAAGGGCGGAGCTTGCCCCAGGCCACCAGGCCACAGGGCCTCTGGGGGGTGGGAGGAGGTGGGGGGGGTTCTTCCTGCCTGGAGCTGATACCCCCTTGGCTCCTTATTGTGCCGGGAAAGGCCTTGAGACAGAAATGCCCGCTGCTCGCGGAGTCTGCCCAACTCCTGTTTACCACTTAGCTGCAGCCAAATGGAGTAAGTGCAGTATTGATTAATTGCAATTTTTTGGACTACATATTCACTCTGATGTTTTGTCGTTAATGCATTAAGAAGCTGAACAAGCAATGAGACCAAATGGACTTGAAAATGCTGCAGAATTTCCATCCAGTGTAGTCTGATTTATAGCCATTACCTCTTGGCAGAAGATGGCTCTGTTACAGCCCACACCTTGGCTGAAACTTGAGAGCTCTTTGTTCTGGGCCTTATATATTTATTTATTTCCTCAGACAGCAGGGGCACTAGGGCTCTGGGCCAGGGGCGGGCCCTGCGTGGTGGTAGCAGGTGGGCGTGTGTCAAGAGGGCCGAGGGTGGGACTGCTGACCCTGACCTGGGAATGCAGGGACGTGGGGACCTCGCTTCTCGTGTACCCCAGCAGAAAGCTCCAGAGGGAAGCAGGGACATGGATGTGCAAGCCCAGAGACGTCAACCGCCCCTTGCATGGCGCCAGCGGCTGCGTTGTCCTGGCCATCTGACGGCTCTGTCCTCAGCTCGCCGAGGGAAAACCTGGCCAGACGTTTCTCCGTTTCTGGGGCCTCACTGTCTTCCTTTGCCACACTGAGTCAAACAACATCTGAGAGCCTTGGAGGTCCAGAGTTTATGACTCTTTCCTTGTCCCTTCTTCTCTACTCTCCTCCTCCTCCTCCCCCAACCCCCACCTCTGCCTCTTTCTCTTTCTCCTCTTCCCCCGACCCCTCCACTCTAAAGCAATTTTGTTCTTGCTGTGTCTTGCCAGAAGCTCTCTCTAGATCACTGACAGGCATACAAATTCCCCGAAACAGCAGCAAGCCCTCTGCGCACATCGATTCTGCGGAACTCACAGGCCAACTAGGACCACCCTGGGAGAGGCATCCTGAACAGAGCTGACAATGTCCGAACATCAGCTACGCTCTTCCAGGCTCTGATGCAGGCTGGGGTGGGTCAGAGGTGTTGTCACAGAACAGACCGCTCCAGGGTGGAGAACTATCTCCCTTTGGCAGTTTCTCATCTGCTATTCCCCGTCCCCGGGGCCTTCACGGTCCTGGTGATGGTGACAGCAGCGCCCCCTGAGGATGGCTCCTGCATCCCACAGTCCCTTAGAGGCTTGTCCTCCTCTGAAGAGGCAGGTCTCCCTTGGACAGCCCAGCACTGAGACCTGAGGCGGGGCACAAGCTCCCAGGCTGGGCCATTCGTGGGTCAGGGTTGTCTATGGGGACTTGCAGGGTGCCAGGCACTTCCTGGTGTGTGGGGTCCACGGATGGCATCCAGAGAAAGCTGAGGGGCAGCTCCAGCTTCAAGAGGCTCCGTGTCTAGCAGGAGAGGTGGGCAAGGGGGACAGAACTAGGTGCAGAGCGGTGGCAGCTGACCCCAGGAAGCCGAGGGGACCCAGGGCAGCAGGTCGGGGTGGGATGAACAGGATACAGTCAGCTAGGAAGGGACTGGGGATCCAGCAGGAAGCTGATCTCAGAGGCCTGAGAGATGGCACTGGGTGGAAGAACAGGAAGTGAGACAGGCAGAAGCCCGGATGTGCATCCGCAGGTAAGAGACAGAGTCCAAGGCTTTGTGCAAGGGCCACGCCTTACGGTACCCAGGCTGCACTGCGGGACCAGAGAGGGTGCAACAGGCTCCTACTCCATGCTGTACATTAGGTTAGGGATTTTCAAAGATGACATCCGCCCAGCTCTCCAAACACAGGAAGCTGCGCAGTGTCCTGGCTGGGGGCAGAACTCACACCTTGCCTCGGGTCCAAGTCCTAGCCCACCGCTTACTGGACCATGTGGGTGTGGCTGAGGCGCCTCAGCTGCAGTGTGGTGGTGTGGGGTCCACATGGCACACACAAAGCGCCTGGGCCACCAGCTTGGGACAAGCGCCCCCTCCCACCTTCAGACCCAGCCTGCAAATGAAGAGAGTCCCGTGTGCACGGGCACTGTCAGGATTTGAATCCCAGCCCTTCTGACTCCAAAACCCCAGCTCGTTCCTCGAGGCCACATCATCTCCCTGAAGGGCCCGAACGTCCAGGTAGGGATCCTGTGGGAGACGCAGACACCTGGGTCTCAGAGGGTGCAGGTGGCGGGGAGCGGGGTGGGAGGACTGCAGGTGCAGCATGCTGACCTCAGGCCTGAGCGTTTGCAACTACAAGGGAATCTTGGACCAGAGGCTACCCAGCACACACACACACTGACACACACACTGACACACACACACAAATGCCCTCTGAGCCCATGTGCCCCTCCAGCCTTTCTGAAATGGGGCATAGCAGGTGCATCAGGGAGCCAGAAGTCACCCCGTGGAGAGAGCCATCTCCATTGTCCTCGTCACCTCTCAGGAGGTCAGAGGCGCCTCCCACCTCCTCTCCTAGGGCCTCACACAGCTCTTCCAAGTGCCCCAATGTGAGCAGAGCATCACAGCTACCTAGAAGGCTCAAGGGGGTCTCAGGAGCCCAGGCCCTGCTGCCTGGCAGATCAGACCAACCACAGGGGTGTCAGGAGGCAGAAAGGGAATGCTGGCCACCTCCAACCCAGCCCCCCTTTCTTGCCAGCACACCCACACCCCAGCTGCCATGGGAGTGGCTGCTAAGAAGGCTTTCCTGCCAACGGCCTCAGAAGCTTTGTCTTGAGCCCAGGCTAACTCACCTGCTGAGATCAGAATCCTGGTTCTGTTCCATCCCCTGCCCCACCCTTCTGCCGCCAGCACTCCCTCCACAAACACCTGCCCAAGAACTCCTGGCTCAAGCTCACTTTGGGGGAGTCCCGCCATGCCCATGAACACTGCTGCTCCCACCCAGCTCGGCACCCTCCAGGCTGCTCTGCATCAACTCGGGATGCTGTAGCCAAGCCCTCCTCCTCCGGATGCACTGTGCCTCTTCTTCCGGGCTGGGCCATGGCTCACACAGGTGCCTCTCCCTGGAGTGCCCTCCCCAACTTCTCAGCGGCTGAAAAAGTCCAACTTGAATGCACCTGCTTGCAGGCACTTCCGTTTGGGCTCCTCAGCCCTCCCCCTCCTCCCCTCCCCTTCCCCCTTTTCCTTCCCTCTCCCCCTCCCCCTGCCCCTCCTCACTCTGGATCATCCCTTGGCGGTAGGGAGGGGAAGCTATCACTTGTTTGGGAGTGGTCCTCAGAGCCCCCTGCCCCTACCCAAATACCCAGCATCCTCCTGTGCTCAGTCTGTTCTGGCTGACATGGAGAAGTCACCTGCTCTGGGTGCACCCAAAGTCATTCTGTGTCCACCTTGCATGGGCCTGTCTAGCCTGTGCCCGTCCGATCTGTCTCGTTGGCACCTGGGCCTTCTCCTTAGAGTTTATCCTGTTCCATATCCACCTGCTGCACCCTCGGAGGAGACCCAGAGGGAATCGAGGTGCAGCCTGGGGTCGGCGTGCGTCGGGGTGGGGAGGGGAGGGTTAGGAAGGGCACACTTATTCTTGTGCACCTTTTGCCTATTGTATCATATTGGGGTTGGGCAGGAGACAGAATGCAACCCCAGGTAATGCCAAAAATATGTCTTTAAAGAGGGGCCACTTGCAGAGGCTAGGCAGGGGTAAGGGGACATAAAAGGGAGTTGAGGCATTGAGTCTGGTACCACCCAGGGGACCTACTCCACACTCAACAATACTGGCTTCCTGTTAATGAAGGTGCAATGGGTGGCAGCTTGGACATTAGAGACCCTATACTGCTTCCAGAACACAAGGGAAGGGAGTCACCAAGGCCTGGCTGAGGGCACCAGGGGAGCTTTTCTCTCCCCAGAGCAATAGACACTGCAAGACACAGTAAAGCAATGTGCCTGCCACTCTTCCAGAACATCCGAGCCCACCGAGTCCAGCCCATCAAAGACGACTCAGTGAGAGGACTTAGAGAGACAGGACCTGACTCTGTGGCATGCGGCTAACTCTGCATGCGCATGGAAGACTCTGGAAGAGAGAACACCCTTATGGCTGGTGGGAGTGTGCACTAGCTTGCAAGGCAAATTATCTGCAAGGCTCTCCTGCAGGAGCTTTTGGGGAGTGAGCCAGCGAGGGAAGCTCTGTCTCCCTGCACCACCAGCCCTTCTTGGTTGCTCTGCCTTTCAAGTCGATGAAAATAAATTTGAAAAGATTTAAAGGAGAACACAGGAGCAAGGACAAGAGGATGGAGCTCCACGTGGGACGATGTGTTTCTTCTCACCCACGCCTTTCTCCGGGGCAATACAGATGGACATGAAGACACAGCAGTAAGGGGCAGGTGCTCTTGCCCCCCCAACCCCCCATATCAGTATCTGCCTTCTCCCAAGATGTCCTAACGGATTGCCTCTGTGTCGGGAAAAATAATCTGACAGTCCTGTGCCATCACACTTGAGAATACTGCTCTTCTGGGGCCTCGTTTGGTCAGCTGTCCAAGGGGGTAGCAATAGCAATAATAACCATTTTGTCGAGTGGTTGTTATTTAGTGAGTTACGGTACGCGGAGAGCTTAAAACACTGTTCTGTGTGGAATAAGCAATCAGCGCTCTTAGGATTAAGTGGCTGATGTTGTTGATCATTAAAATTGCCTCTTTCTGGAGACCAGTATTGAGGTACAACAGATTAATCAAAGTGCCCGGTTTGAGTCCAGGTGACTCCACACGTCCTGCTGATGTGACTGGGATGCACCGGGTGATGGTCCAGTCACCCACGTGGGAGACCCGGATGGAGCTTCCTGCTCCTGGCTTCAACCTGGCGCAGCCTTGCCTGTTGCAGGCAACTGGGGAAGCGAACCAACAAATGGCAGATCTCTCTATCCCCACCCCTAATCCTCCACTCTGCCTTTCAAATAAATCAATCTTTTAAAAAACCTGTCTCTTCTTATTTTGAATTTGTGCGTTACGGTTTTCTTTTTTAAAAACAGCTTTGCGTGGTCAGACAAAATGTCCTGCTTGGAACAAGTGGAAGCCTGAACCCTTTCTCCTGACCAGTGAGGGCGAGACCTCTCCTGGATAGACCCTAGAACAGGTCTCTTATGGCGAGGTTGCCCTTGGGCTGCGGCTTCCAAGGGGAGCGTGAGTGCGTGGGGGCTGCATGTGGGACAGCACTGGAGGAGGAGGGGTGCCCCTCATCCTGGGGTCCCTGGGGCTGTGGGCTGTGCCCAGTCAGCATATTCTGCTTCCTTCCTGGCGAGGCGCAAGGCTGCAGGGTGGGTGGGGCTGCTCTCTGTGAATCAGGAGGTTTAGCTATGTTTATTGATTTAGTAATTCACACGCACTTCTCCGGATAGATGATCTTCCCGGAGACTCCGGCGGCAGCAGCCGGCTGCTAATGCGATGCCATGTGGGGGCTGCGGGGCTGCGGGGCTGCAGGGCGTGGGGGGCAGGGGAGCCGCAGAGGCAGCAGCCACAGCAGCAGCAGCAGCAGCCGTGGCGTAGGCAGGGTAGGGGGAAGGGAAAGGCTAGGAGGCCAAGGGGGAGGAGGGCGCTAGCTACAGACCCCCAGCCTGGGGCAGAAGGGCAGGGAGCAGGGATGAACCTTGTTCCCCCAGCCGCCCTGCCTGAAGCTGCCCTCAGATGCCAGACAGACACTGCCTCATCCAAGGTGACTCCAGTCCTCAGGGGCAGGTGCATCTAATCCCAAACCCCAAGAAAGCTGCCTCCCCTCCCCCCACCATGCGGATCCCCAAAGTATACCCTAGAGACTGGCCCTGAGCTCGGGCACACGCACCCCGGCCTCAGGGTCGGCTCCTCCCGCCCCAGGGCTCAACTTCCTCCTGGCTGCTGGCCCCTCCTCCAAGACTGTTCAGTGCTTTCCCTTTCATATCCTGGTCTCTTTCCCTTTTAGACTCAGGAGCTTGGGAGATGAGGGATTTTATGCCACAAGGCAGGAGCCCGTGCTCACCTATGTGGCCCCAGAATGGACTGTCTCATCAACCTCAACTCGCTCCCTGGGATCGGTCTCTCTCTCTCTCTTTTTCCCCCCATCAGCAGGCCTAGCACTTCCTGGTCCTGGGTTCCTCCCATTAGCGGAAAAAAGCTCTAAACCCACCACGTGGGCATTAAAGCTCCCGGCAAAGCAGGGCCAGAAGAGGACAAAGATCACAGCGTCAAACCACGGAGAGCTCAGCAGGGCTGCGTTTCAGACACCAGGAGCCAGGGCCAGGATGCAGAGAGAGAGAGAGAAAGAGAGAGAGAGAGAGCGAGCAAGGGCTGGAATCCAAGTGTCTGGGTGTCCAAGTGTCTGCGTTCCTTCCAGTCATGAAGGCACCCAAAGACAGACGGGGTGACCGCAGGGTACACGCCCCACCCCCATCGTGCTTGGTATCAGGAATTCAAGGAAGAATCGGTGTTTAGATGGCTCTGTCCCAGGCTCTCTGTCTTGGAGAAGATGTGAGTCTGTCCAGCCGTCTGTCCACCCACCCATCTCTTCCCTCACTCAGTCCTTGCTTGTCAATCATCTGTCAGTTACCACTGGTGTAGACAGACAGACATCATCACAAGGGTCTCAGGTGCAGCTCGCACATAGCAGCCTCTTCCCCTGCAGCCTCCATCCCGTCCCGGCTGGCTGTCACCGTCGCCTCCACTCCCGGCCCCCATTGCTAGATCAGGTAGGGTCTCAGGAGGACACGGACACTACCAGGTATTTGAACACAGAGATTTCAACACAAAGGATTGTACATTGAGACATCAAAAAGGTAGGAAGAGAAATCCTGGCTAGAACAGAGGCGGCAGCCACAGAAGGCAGTCGCCACCCTGGATGGGGGCGCTCAGGGAAGCTCCCAAGAAGGGGCCTGCAAAGCTGGGACCGCGATAACGAGGGGAGTCGGTGGGGAGACAGCCAGCTGGTGCTGGTGTCTCTGAGCTCCCCGGCGCCCTGGGGCTGACATAGACCTCTGAGGAAGGTGATGTGTGTGCAGCATCTCTGGCCAGGGAGTGAGCAACTCGGCTTAGTACCGCCAAATGTAGAATGGACCGGCCGTGGTCGTCCCTGCTCCCCAGCGCCCCCTGGTGGAGAGGCTAGTAGAGACCAGAGCACAGCCAGGTGCAGCTGGGGCCCAGAGACACAGCACCCCTGAGGGTCCTTGTTCTTACAGCACCACACAGGGGTCTGTGACAGCGGGCAGAGCCCCTTTACATGGCTCTCGTCTTCTGGATCTCCGGTGAGGACACAGACTCGAGTCGTTGCAGACGGGCTTGAGGAGAGACCCAGAAGACAACTGCCACGGGGTGGGGGAAGGGGTGTGGCGTTATCCTGGCTCTCAGGGACAGAGGCTGTGTCACTGGCACGAGCTTGTCACAAAACAAACGGCTTCTGCAGAGAGCACATCCTTCCAGGCAAACTGTTCTACCAATCAGCCCAGCTCACCGGAACCCTAGTGGAGGCCACGGCTCAGGGCCACGGTGGGCACCGCCCTGGCAGGCAGGCAGGCAAAAGCCATCCCTCTCCCTCCAGAGCTGACAGATGGGGTTGGTTGAGCTCCTGGCCTTTACTGGGTGAGCTGATCCTGGCCCAGGAAGACGGGGAGCCTGCTGAGTGAGCTTCTAGGGGCTTGGGAGCTCCAGCCTGCCCCACCCACCTAGACCGAACCCGACTCTAGGGCAGGGCTGGTGGGCCCTGGGCCCGGCCACAGGCTGGGAACCCAAGGGCTCGGCCAGGCTGAGTCCCGTAACGGGGCTGCTAATTACTCTGATTGCAACTGAGGGTTGAGCTTTCTGGAACTGCACGGCTCTGACGGAGGAGGAAATACCAGTGAAACATTTCTGATGAATAATGCAGAGAGATGAGATGGGAAATGAGAAAGTTCGCCTTCCACTGAAGTGGAATGAGAGGGGAGGGGAGAAGGAAGAGAGTAAGAGCAGCAAAGCCCAGCCTTGCAGTCTCCGCATTTGATCCGTTCCTGGGGTTGGTGCCATGTTGGATTTTGTCACCGCCACCTTCGCTGTCAAGCCTTTCTCCCACAAGTGTTAATCTGGCACCTCCCAAAGCGAAGCTGATGCCAGGTGCAGAGGCTCCGCAGTTAAGACAATGGACTCGGACTTGCTCTGTGGTGGTGTCGGGAGAGCAGGGATTCAGCAGAGTGAACGATCTCGCAGCTGATGGTCTCTGCTCAGAGATGCTCGCCATGGCCCCCAGGCCTCCACTGGGATGAGAGCCCTCTGGGAATGTAGAGCCCAGGCAATGGGAGACAGGAAATGTGTTACTGAGGCAGGGGGTGGTGGTGCAGAGTCTGGGACAGTGCAGGAACCCAGAGGGACAAGGAGAGGAGGTGATGCCGTCAGAAGGCAGGTCCTAGGACCGTCTCGGGAGGACCAGCAGCCAAGATAGGAGCTGCCGGGGGAGGGCTGGACCATGGATGTCTACAGGGCGGAAGACACCATGGAACTCCAGCCTTTATGCAGGGAAAGTCAAAACCATGAGACGAGGGAGGGCAAAGACAACCCCTTCTCTCCTCCTCCTGCCTGGCTGACATCTGGAAGTGCTTCCCCCAGGCTCAGACTCTGCACGAGTCAGACAGAGAGCAAGGCAGTCTGGGAAAGCGAGGTAATTGGATCGCGGAGCAGGCTGGGGAAGGGTGGAGTGATGAGCTGAGAGCGGGCAGGCCAGGAGGAACCAACGCTCGTGGTCTGGAGGGAAAAACCAGAGGGCTGCTAAGCTGCACAACCAGGGGAGGCCTCCTCCAGGCAGCTGAGTTGAGACGTAAGGAATGACAAGGAGCTGTCAGGGTAGGAGGAGGAGGGTGGACAGCAGGGGAAGGCCTTTCTGGGCATGTGCAAAGGCCCTGAGGCCAGCTATAACACAGCTGTGAAGCGGGGAGATAGGGTTGGGTCCAGGAGGCATTAAGGAGCAATTCAGAGAAGGAAAATCACGTCTGGTTGTCTGTGATAGAAGAGAGGTTTTGAAAAGATTTTTTAAAAGATACATACAATGTTTATTTGGACAAAGCAAAACCTTCCCAAATGGTTCAGGAATATGTACACAAAATTCTTCTGTGAATGGGCTACTGGTGTGGATTCAGACCAGGCCCCTTGCAAGAGACAAACTACACTGTGACGGAATCTGCAGGGAAATACTGCAGGCAGCGGATGGATTTTTCTGGAGTGGTATACTCCAGGTGCCCTGGATGACCAGCAAGAGAAATGAGCAACAATTCTCGACTCCATAGTCTCACTTTTGCCACCCACATGACTGGCTCACATCCCAGGGGATCCCACCAGACTTATCTAAATGTCTTAAAAATGTGACTTGTTTTATATGCATTTTTTTTTTGACAGGCAGAGCTAGACAGTGAGAGAGAGAGACAGAGAGAAAGGTCTTCCTTCCGTTGGTTCACCCCCCAAATGGCTGCTAAGAAAGGAGCTGCGCTGATCCGAAGCCAGGAGCCAGGTGCTCCTCCTGGTCTCCCATGCGAGTGCAGGCCCCAAGCACTTGGGCCACCCTCCACTGCCCTCTTGGGCCACAGCAGAGAGCTGGACTGGAAGAGGAGCAACTGGGACAGAATCCAGCGCCCATAAGGGATGCCGGCGCCACAGGCGGACGATTAACCTAGTAAGCCATGGCACCGGCCTGTTTTATATGCATTTAAAACAACACTTGCATGCATGGTTAACCTTATTGTGTGCTTCCTGTGAATACATTTTAATCTATCTTAAATTGTAATCAGATGGAATTTTTAGGAATAGATTGTTCCATGAACTGTACATATTCCCAATGTCATGAAAACATAAATGCACAAATATTTTTATGAGTAGTAATTCAGCAAATAAATGTTTTAGGTTTCTTATTCAAATACATTTTAACTGTGTAACCAAAATCATGTTAAGTGATATGGATGTTTAAAAAATACTCGAAGTTTTTATTTCTAGCCATGGTGGAATAACTGGGAGCTGATTTCTCACTGATAAGCAGAAAGCTTACAAGACAAACATTTTCAGACTTGGAGCAACTCTGATTCACAAAAGGAAGGAACAAAATGAGCCTGCTGTCCTGACTTTCTGTCTGGAGACACTTTCTTCAAGGCAGGTTTGATCCCAAACAGGGCACACCTCATTCTGAGTGAAATTACAGCTCAGAAAAGCAGGAAAGGGGCAGAGTTCCAGAGGGAGAGACGCTGTGTAAAGAAATCGCTCCGTACAGTTACACAAGGAGCTCCAAATCTGTTGATGAATACTAAACCACATAAGCACAGAGCAAAGATCCACAAATAGAGACAAGACCAACCAGGGAGCTGGACCGTTCCCAGGGCACATGGCTGAGAGACAGTCAAATCCTGGCAGGCAGGTAAGAGAGGTCTGTGCCTCTCGTGCCTTCCGTGGAGACCCCACGTGAGTCACCTCTTGGTAGCAGGCAGGATTAACCTTAGAATTAAAGTGACCGGGAGCCACCCCAAGAAAATTTAAAAGCTTACAAACAAACCTCAGAATGATACAACCAATCTGCAGCTATGCATTAAAAAACGCCCAACACCCTGTAAAAGCAAATAGAATCCCACACTCAGCAATGCCAAATTCACCATGTGTAGCACACACTCAGAACTTACTAGACATAAGGAGACACAGGAAAATGTGACCCAGAATCCAGAAAAAATTCAAAATGCAGAAGCAGGCATGCAAAAACCAAGACTGTGGAATTAGACAAGATTTTGAAAACACTATAATACACACTCTCAGGCACTCAAAGAGGGCAGAAATGCCATAATAACTGAAATGGAAGATATAAAAAATATACTTCTAGGGATTAGTAGCAGATTAGACACTGAAGAAAAAATATTCACAATGACAGAAACTATCCAAAGCAAAGCACAGATACGGGGAAACGCTTTAATAAAAGACTAGAGTGACTTATGGGACAAAATCAAGCAATCTAACATATACATATAGGAATCCTTGGAAGAGAATGAACAGACAGAAAAGATATTTGAATAAGCAGCCAAAATTCTCCAAATTTGATAAAAATGATAAACCCATCAATGTAAAAATATCCAATTAATTCCAAGCAGGATTAACACAAGGAACACCACATCAAGACACGTTATGGTCAAAATTTTGAAAACCCATGATTAGAAGAAAATCTTGAAAATGTGTCAATTAGCTATTTGTTATTGTACTAAAACACTTGAGGCAACCTAATGCTAAAGAAAATAGGTTTATTTAGCTCAGAGTTCTGGGAGTTCCCATTACAAAGTACATGATGGAAGCACTGCCATCACTCCCAGGACCAATCCTTTAGCACATGACTCTTTGAGGTCCATCAACACCGGAACCACTGTAACAGCCGGAAGAAATTGCAGACAATCCCTAGAGAGGAATAAACCTACGAATTTCACAGACCTCTGTTCTGAAACTATGCAAATCGAAAGACAATGGAACGGCATGGTTAAATAAAAGGGGGAAAACCCATCAACCTAGAATTCTATACCCCTCTTCCAAATCTTTCAAAAATGAAAGCAAAATAAAGAGTTTCTCTGAGAGGACAAAAAGAAGAAAATTTGTCACCAGTAAATTTGCATCACAAATGTATGTGTGTGGCACAGTGGGTTAAGCCACTGCTCACAATGCCAGCTTACCACATTGGGGTGCCGTATCAGAGTCCTGGCTACTCCCTGCCTGTTTCATCTTCCTGCTAACGTACCTAGGAAGGCAGTGGGCACATGATGGTCCAAGTGGTTGCATCTCTGCCACCCATGTGGGAGACCCAGCTATAGTTCCTGGCTCCTGGCTTTCACTTGGCCCAGCACTAGCTGTTGGCTGTTACAGCCGTTTGGGCAGTGAAACAACAGATGGTGTGTGGGGGTATGTGTGTCCCCTCTGACACTCCTCTGCCTTTCAAATAACTAAATATTTTTTTAAAGTATGTTAGGAATAGCTCTCTGAGTGGAGAAAAAAATGATATGAGACAGGAATCCAGGTCTAGCTAAAGGAATGCAGAGTGTTGGAAATACTAAAGATGTGAGTAATCAGGAAGTATCATTTCTCTCATTTTAGTTTTTATTTTCTTTACTTTATACCATAAAGTACAATGCTAATAATATATTGTGTGATTTCTACCATACATGGAAGCAAGATGTATGACAAAAGAGAGATGGGAGAAAGAGAGCTGTGTGGTAAGTTTCTTACTCTATATATGAAGGGATTTAATAATATTTTAAAAATAATGTGGCCGGCGCCTTGACGTAGTAGGTTAATCCTCTGCCTGTGGCACCGGAATCCCATATGGGCACTGGTTAGAGTCCTGGCTGCTCCTCTTCCAAACCAGCTCTCTGCTGTGGCCTGGGAAAGTAGTAGAAGATGGCCCAAGTCCTTAGGCCCTTGCACCTGCATGGGAGACTGGGAAGAAACACCTGGCTCCTGGCTCTGAATCGGCACGGTTGCAGCCGTAGTGGCCATTTGGAGGGTGAACCAATGGAAGGACGATCTCTCTCTCTCTGTCTCTCTCTCATTGTCTGTAACTCTATCTCTTAAATAAATAAGTAAAATCTTTTAAAAAATAAAAAAATGGAATAAGCAAAATGTATATTTTATGAACTTGAACAAACAAAAATAGGCATAATCAATAAACCAATATTAATAGGACAACAGACCCTCTAACAAAATACTCGGTTCAAGAGAAGTTAACAAAAGAAAAATATGAAAGGAAGAACAGATGGGACAAAACAGAAAATCACCAGCAAGATAGCTTAAATTCAATGATATGGATAATTACATTGACAGCAAATTGTCTGAGTACTGCAATTAAAAGGTTGGAATTGTTAGAATTTTCAAAGCAAGCCTCATCTATGTGCTATGTACAAGAAAGACTCTTAAA
Source organism: Lepus europaeus (assembly GCF_033115175.1). Classification (NCBI taxonomy): domain Eukaryota; kingdom Metazoa; phylum Chordata; class Mammalia; order Lagomorpha; family Leporidae; genus Lepus; species Lepus europaeus. The sequence goes on from NC_084835.1 coordinate 16,201,982, forward strand.
AACCACATTCACAGATGGATTAAAAGTCAAAGGATGGAAAATGTGACGCCATGCAAACACCACAAGAAAGCTAGAGCAGCCGAATTCATATCAGACACGGTAACATCCAGTACCGCAATTATCACCGGGGAGAAGTAACGGATTTCATAATTATAAAGGGAACTAACAATGAAGAAGTTGTACACGTCCTAAATGCACATCTACCTAATAACAGAACTTCAAATACCACAAATCAAGGAGAGCCAGAATGGAAAGAGACACAGACACACCTGCACTGTGGAAGACCTCAGCACTCTCAGGGGACAGAACCCGTGCGGCCGGGGAAGACCCGGAAGGCACCGCCCAACAATGTGGCTTAGCTGATATCTGGGGACCACTCTATGTGACAGCAGCGGAGGACTTTCTCAGGTGTATCTAGAACATTCTCTAATAGACTATCCTGGACTATGGAAGATCTCAGCACATACTAATGGATTTATGGACAGATGATTTTCCTTCTGACTGCATTGAATTCAAAGAGAAATTGACAACAGGGACTTAGCTGGTAAATCCTCAGCTGTGTGAAAAGTAGACAGCACCTAGGGAAGAGAAGGGAGGGGAGGGGAGGGGAGAGGAGGAGAGGGGAAGGGAGAGGAGGGGAGAGAAGGGGAGAGGAGGGGAGAGGAGGGGAGGGGAAGGGAGGGGAGGGGAGAGGAGGGGAGAGGAAGGAAGAGGAAGGGAGAGGAGGGGAGAGGAGGGGAGGGGAAGGGAGAGGAGGGGAGGGGAAGGAAGAGGAAGGGAGAGGAAGGGAGAGGAGGGGAGAGGAGGGGAGAGGAGGGGAGAGGAGGGGAGAGGAGGGGAGGGGAGAGAGGGGAATCAGAAATGAAAGATTCACTAGAAGGGCTCACAATTATCAAAACAAAGCCGAGCCAATGAACTTGAAGTCATGTAGGAGGAGACTCTCCACCCAGATGCTGTCAGAGTGGAGCATGGTTAGGAGGGCAGCAGTCATCTTGCTGTGACCCAGGTGATGGAGCCAGTCCTTGAGCACGGCAGAGCCAAGAACCAGACAGAGCAGCCGGTGCCATGGCACAGCAGGGTAACCGCTGCCTGCAGTGCGGGCATCCCATAAGGGCACTGGTTCAAGTCCATGCTGCTCTGCTTCCAATCCAGCTCCCTGCTAATGCACCTGGTTAGGCAGTAGAAGATGGCCCAAATGCTTGGGCTTCTGTACCCACGTGGGAGACTTGGATTCTTCCAAGTCTCCTGGCTCCTGGCTTCATCCTGGCCCAGTCCTGTGGGGAGTGAACTAGCAGATGGAAGATTCTCTCCTGCTCTCTCTCTGTGACTCAGCCTTTCAAATACATAAATAAATGAATAAGAGTGACAGACAAATCCTTGACAACACCACGTAGCTGCTGATTCACATGACCCTTGGGCTCACCCTTGTCCCCAAACTTCCAGCTCTGTGAAATGCTACATCTCCTTAAAGTCTAAGCCAACTCCTAAAGTCTAAGGTGAATTTCGCTCTTGCAGCTGCAAGAATCTGATACATCCTTCATGTAAATTTTAGGAGGTAAATACCAAGAGAAACGAAGAGTTTGCAGAAAGAGGACCTAATTTACTTGCAGAAAAACCCGTTATTATCAACCTGTATTATTTTGTTCTTTGAATACAAATCCCAGAAAGTTAGAGTGAGAAGGGATTTCAGAACCTCTCAGGAAGGTTTTCTGGCCTCCCAATCCACAATGGGCTCTCTCCACCCTCTGTGTGTCATCACCTCATTCCACGTTCTTGGCAGAGCTCAGCACCACCGGAAGTCAACTTCTCATTTGTCTGTTTTCTTGGTGGTTACCCAACTTTCCTCTGGAGCATGAGAAGAGAGAACATAGCAGCTGTGGTGGAGACTTCTTGGTCGCGTTTCCTCTCCTGTCTTCCTTATAAACAGAGTTCCTAGTGTAGTGACATACCTAGCTCTAGAAGCTGCATTACCCAGCCTGCGTTAAGTATAAATAATTCTTTAGGCTTCTTGGAAAGCTCTTAGCTGGAAAGGAGCTCTTTACCCTTTTCCTCTTCCTTCCTGCTGTCTGTAATGTGATGCAATGGCTGGGGTTTCACTAGCCATCTTGGAACTACGAGATGACCTTGAAGATGGAAGTCATGTGCTCAGAATAGCAGACCAGAGCAAACGAAGCAGCCTGGGTCCCTGGTGACTGTGGAGCCACCATAGCAGCTCTCACTTGCCAATCTCCAGAGTGCTTTATGTGACAAAAGTAAGCAAGCCCCCTTCTTAATGAAGCTTCTCTTCTATGGACGTGCTGATATACAGGGTTAAATCTAATCTTTAGTGATAACCTTTGTCTGTGTGGCCTCAGACAGCACCTGGTCCACCAGGAGTGCTACATTAATATTTGTTGTGTGGGCATTGGGCACAGAGGCTAAGCTGCTTCTTGGGAAGCAGTGCTTGGTTTGTGTTCTGGTTCTGCTTCTGACCCAACTTCTTGCTCATGTGCACCTTGGGAAGGCAGCAGAAGATGGCTCAAGTCCTTAGGTCCCTGCTGCCCATATGGGAGACCCACATTAAGCTTAGGGCTCCTGGTTTCAATCTGGCTCAGCTATGGTTGTTGTAGGCATTTGGGGAGTGAATTGGCAGATAGGAGATCTCTTTCTGGCTGTCATTCTAATAAAATGAAAATTTAAAAAAAATTCAAAATAAAATCTAGCTCCTCATTAAGTTACATCTCCTCTTTGAAAAATTGGCATTTGTTGGGTGACAGAATGGGACCCAAGCTCCCCAGCTAACAGATGAGGGTGCTGGACCCAAGGAAAGGAAACAATTTGCCTTTGTCATGTAGTCAACATGGTATCACTGTCCTTGCCTGCATTAACCCACTTCCCCTGGTACTGAGGGTGTGGCAGGAGGAAGACACTTGTTCATAACTTCCATGGTTCCCATCCCCCATCCCAGTGCACCTGCCACACCAGCTTATGGGAGGAGCCTGGCATTTCACGGCTGCAGTAGTAGCAGAAGCCTACCCTGCCCTGCTTAGCTACCTGCCAGGATCCTCCTAAGTGTACCATGCTGGATCAGGAGTTCATCCCTGATTCTTGCTCCCATCCACACAGAATTACACCTTGACAGCAGGATTTGCTACAGGCACAGGACGCCTGCCTTGGAAATGTGGATGGGGACCAGCCAGGGCTCAGAGGGGCCACCCTGCCCATCCACCTGCAGCACTTGCACATCACTTTATGCCCACGTCTACTCCAAGGATGGGCTCTGAGCAAGTGAAAGCAGGAGGCCCATTCTCTTGCATTCTGCAGGTCAGCACCAGGTGTTAAGGCAGAGGAGATGACCAGGCAATCTCTCCTCTCCATCCCCAGGCTCAGGAGAGAGAGAAATTAGGTCCTTGCAGGGTACCCATTATTATGCAGAGACTTCTTCCTTTTCACTCAATCTTTAGGTCTGGGTTATCCAGGATCCCACTTAGGACTCATTAAAAACGTGAATGCCCAGACCAGAGACTGCCCTCCATTTAGTTGATAGCAACTGAGTTCATTCTTCCCTGACTGGCTGCATATGCGACAGCCGATGTGACAGTAGTAATAGCTCATATATACGCCTGTTTCTGCATCTCCAGAAATGGTGCTACGTGTTTTACATGTATGATCTCACCTAATTTGCATAATAACCTGGTTAAGCAGGCATGCTAACATTCGCTTTATAGGGAAGACACTGGAGCTCAAACCTGAGCAAGCTGTCAAGGCCACTGTGAGGGGGGAGGGAGGATCTGCTCAGGGGACTGAGCTCTTCCTGTGATGGGATGCCATCTGTGAATGGGCGCCGAGCTGCCACTTCCCCACCACCCACAGTAAAGAGAACACAACCCTCTGCTTGCCTCCAATCACTCATTCAACGTTTGCTAAGCACTCACAGTGTAGCAGGTCCCGTACTAAACGCTGGGTCTTTGAAGATCGATCCTCCATGGCGCCTGGAAGAGGTTAGTTTACTGTTCAGTTCTTCTTTGCTCCCTTACCCCTCTATTCTTTTTTCTTTTTTTTTTTTTTTTTTTTTGACAGGCAGAGTTAGACAGTAAGAGAGAGAGAGACAGAGAGAAAGTTCTTCCTTACGTTGGTTCACCCCCTAAATGGCCGCCACGGCCGGCACGCTGCACCGATGCGAAGCCAGGAGCCAAGTGCTTCCTCCTGGTCTCCCATGCGGGTGCAGGGCCCAAGCATTTGGGCCATCCTCCACTGCCTTCCCAGGCCACAGCAGAGAGCTGGACTGGAAGAGGAGCAACCGGGATAGAATCCGGCACCCCGACCGGGACTAGAACCTGGGGTGCCAGCACCGCAGGTGGAGGATTAGCCAAGTGAGCAGTGGGCCAGCCTTCCCCCTCTATTCTGGGTCTAAGATATTTCCCAGAATTTCTGGCTTTTGGTATGACCATGTGACCTGCTGTGACCACAGAAGGTGAGTAGCTATGATGTGAGGAGAGAAAGAGAGAGAGAGAGAGAGAGAATATCTTCGATTTACTGGTTTAGTCCCGAAGTGGCTCCAACGGCCAAGTCTGGGCCAGGCCAAAGCCAGGATCCCAAAACTCCATCCAGATCTCCCATGGGAGCAGCAGAAGCACAAGAATTGGAGCCATTTTTGCAGCCTTTCCAGGTGCATTCACAAGAAGCTGGATTGGAAGCAGGGCAGCTGGGACTTGGGTCTGGCACTCAGATATGGGATGCTGGTGTTGAGAGCAGAGGCTTAACTCACTGAGCCACGATGTCAGCCCCAAGCGGAGACTGTGAGAGTGCCTGGCTGAGTGGGCTCTCCTTGAGCTCCTGTCATTTACTATGAGAAGAGGATGTTCTAGGTAGCTACAGGTCTAAGGAGGAAGTAAGACACAGGGAGAAGACTGGATTTCACCTGCAGATGGGAGTCAAGCCCGGCTGACCAACAAAAGTAGGAGTGAAAAAAAAACTATTTTAAGTATTGAAATTTGGGGATGGTTTCTTAGGCAAAGATACAAAGATTTTTCAAGAAGTTTATGGGAGGGGGCACTGTGGCGCAGTGGGTTAATCTGCCTGTGGCGCCAGCATTCTATATGGGCACCGGTTCTAGTCCCAGCTGCTCATCTTCCCATACAGCTCTCTGGTATAGCCTGGGAAGGCAATTGAAGATGGCTCAAGTCCTTGGGCACCTGCCCCCATCTGGGAGACCAGAGGAAGCTCCTGGCTCCTGGCTTCAGACAGGAACAACTTCGGCGGTTGTGGCCATTTGGGGAGCGAACCAGCAGATGGAAGACCTTTCTCTCTGTCTCTCCCTCTCACCGTCTGTAACTCTAACTCTCAAATAAATAAATAAAATCTTTTTTAAAAAGTTTGTGGAAAACTGAATTAACAAGTGTTATTAGTGCCAAAATTTTTAAATCCATGCATAGGGTTTTTTTTTATAATATACATTTTCCATGAACTTTTTGCAGATCTCTCATATGAATGGATTTCAAAATTTTTGCACTGAAATCAATATATCTTTTAATTCCATTTCCCATAAACTTTTAAATACTCTCCTATTTATCAAAAAAAAGATTCCCAATGAGATAAAAAGCAATACTTAAGTATATGTTATATACATATATATATATATATATATATTTATGAGGTAAAACAATAGAGAACACAAGTGAAATCCATAGGTGGTCTTTCAAAAAATCCTCTAGCAAGGCTGACAAAAATAAACAGAAGATACATACCACTGACATGAGAAAAGAAACAAGAGCCATCACTACAGAATCTACAGCAAATAAGGAACTATTACAAGTGAACTGATGACAGCCTAGAAGAAATGGACCAATTCCTTGAAGATCCCATATAATCAAGGCGAAGTAGATAATCTGAATGAAACCGTTAAAGATTTGAACTTATAATTTAAAGGACTCCTCCCCTCCCTCACCCTCAAGAAACTAATAAGCCCAGGTGGCTTCCCTGGAAAATTTTACTAAGCATTCAAGGAAGAGCTGACACCAGTTCTACACAATCTCTTCTGGGAAACAGAGGTGGAAGATATGGGCTGTACGAGGAAGAGAGGAGGAACCTGGGGTGATTCCAAGGTCTTTGGCTTAGAGAAGGGTCAAGATGAAGCCGTCGTCAATCAAAAGACATAAAATCAGAAGGGGTAGGGAAACCAAGAGATGGTTTTGTGCATGTTAAGTGCTTGTGAAGCCTGATGATATAGATATCAAGTAGCCACTGAAGGTTCAGAGAAGACCTATGACTACAGATATTAACTTGAGAGTCATCTGGAAGAACCTAAGGGCAGTGAATAAAGAGTGAATCTCACAACATCGCAATATCAACGGGTTAGATTTGCTAATATTTTGGGTATGATTTCTATATTATTATTCATAAGTGAATGTGATTATGATTTTATTTCTTTACATTGTCTTTCTCTACTGTTTATACCAAGATTATATAGAATCCAGTAAAATAAATGTTATACTCTTTGAAACTGTTTGCTTATAATCTCCAAGCCTCCTCACTTTCAAAGATACCCGATGCATTTTCTATACCTGGAAGGGGTCTTCGACTACTAGTTATGTTTCTGGTAACTGGTCTATTCAATATTTGAATTCTGTTTGAGTATATTTATACTTTCAAATTGCTGATATTTTAGCTTACAGAATTGCTGGACTAAGTGCTTTCACTCACTCTCAGAAGATTTGAGACATTCTATATCTAAAGTTACGCTCCTTTTAAACATAATGTTATTTGTTCTGCCTTCTCTTTTCCTTGATCACCTTCTGATGGTGTCTAGATTTTTTCCTATCTTTGACACTCTCTCATCCATTCAGATGTGTGTAGATGTCAATATATTGTTATCAGGGCTGGCGCTGTGGCTCACTAGGTTAATTCTCCACCTGTGGTGCCATCATCCCATATGGGCACCAGGTTCTAGTCCCGGTTGCTCCTCTTCCAGTCCAGCTCTCTGCTGTGGCCCGGGAGGGCAGTGGAGGATGGCCCAAGTCCTTGGGTCCTGCACCCACATGGGAGACCAGGAGGAAGCACCTGGCTCCTGACTTTGGATCTGCGCAGCGTGCCAGCCGTGGCAGCCATTTGGGGGGTGAACCAACGGAAGGAAGACCTTTCTCTCTGTCTCTCTTTCTCTTACTGTCTAACTCTGCCTGTCAAATTAAAAAAAATTTTTAAATATATATATATATATATATATATAGTTATCTCCACTGGTTGGTATGTGATGATTGTCATCTGGAGCCTCCTACCTGCTTTCAAGGAGACCGAAAGGCATAGAGTAACACAGTGAGGGCCATGTGCCCATCACTCAGCATAAGCAGAAATGAAGACTTGTATTCTCTCCTCCCTGGTCCCATTTCCTCTCCACACCCCTAGCAGTCATCACTGCCTCAAATTCTGTCAATTAATTTCAGTAGGTCTTTATACTGTTGCTGTATAGGAACATATTCCTAAACAATATATAGCAATGTTTTCCATGTTTTTAAGCTTCAAATAAATAACATATGTATGCAAATTCTTGTAATTTTGGTGCTAAACAGTCTGGGTTTTGAGAACCATGCATTTTTTTTTTCTGAGTGGCTCTGGTTCACACATAGCTTCCCAATAGTGCTGCTGTCTGCTGGGGCTGGGCTGCTGTTGCCTGGCCCTCCGCTCTCCAGGCATCCAGGTGAGGCCTGGGGTGGCTTCCAAAGCCACAGAGGAGACTCTGCTGAAGATGCCAGAGAAGCTCAGTGGGGAAGATCCCAGGAAGTGACAGGGAGGCAGCTTGAGGGAGGGCTGGGGGAGCCCTGGCAGATGCAGCCGCAGGTGGGAGTACCACATCCCCGTCTCTACCTTCCCGGGAGTTTGGAGGCTGCCCTCCCTCTTCATCCTGTGCCCTTTAAGTGGTGAGAAAGCAGGTGCAGGTGCCTGCCCTAACAGAGCAGGTGCAGGCTACCCTGTTTTAAAATGCTTCGTATGAAAAAGAAATGTGTCCAAAAAAAAATCAGACAACCTTTACAAATCCTTCCCTGCTCCAGGACAACAGAAGGACCTTCAAATGTTTTATGTCTAACAACCTGCCCCTTCTGAAATGTTATTTTTAGCCAGTATTTTTTCTCCTTATTTCATTTTTATGCCACATATTATTACCTCTGTTGCTGTTGTTCTATGCAGCCAATATTTGTTTAGTTTTACCCACATGTTTGTGCTGTGCTGCTATGAACCCACACAGCATTTTTGTGTAAATTATGACAAGGTGCTTTTTTCTCAAAACACTGTATTTCCATCTGTGGAAAGTAACATTCATGCAGTAATATATGTATCCACCATACTATTGTAAGAAACCCGCAAGTTACACTGTTTGCAATGTGCTGAGTTTCTGGACTCCTGAAGCCCCATTCTGATCCACAGCTCAAATTTTCCCACTGAGCTCAGCATCCTTACCTGCCATCCTTTAGAAGTGCCTTAAGGTTAGTTTGCTAGAAAATAATTTCCTCTGGGGAGCCGGCACTGTGGTGTAGCAGGTAAAGCCACTGCCTGCCGTGCCGGCATCCCATATGGGTGCCAGTTCAAGTCCTGGCTGCTCCACTTCCAATCCAGCTCTCTGCTATGGCCTGGGAAAGCAGTAGAAGATGGCCCAAGTCCTTGGGTTCCTGCACCCACAAGGGAGACCCAGAAGAAGCTCCTGGCTCCTGGCTTCAGATTGGTGCAACTCCAGCCATTGCAGCCAATTGGGAAGTGAACCAGCGGACAGAGGACTTTCTCTCTCTCTCTCTCTCTCTCTCTCTGCCTCTGCCTCTGCCTCTCCTTATCTCTGTGTGTAACTCTAACTTTCAAATAAATAAATACATCTTTTTTTTTTTAAAAAAAAAGAAAATAATCTCCTTGATTTTGTTAGCTTCTAAGTGTCTGTATTTCACCCTGGTGTTTGTGACATACGCCACATTGTAGCACATATCACATTGTAACATCTATCAACGCTTTTTATTGTATTTCCCAGTAATATATAATCCTAATTTTTCTAATCAAAAATAATACTATAAACTAAACCAAGATTGGCAAAAAGAGTCATTTGAAACTCTATTTTAATAGTTTTTTTTTCCCTTGACACTTTGAAGATAGTATTTTACCGTCTTACTTTCTTCACAGTTAACAAGAAATCTATGGATCGATCTTACGGGCATGCTCTGTAGGTAACTCTTTCTCTTTGCCTACTTGTAGATTTCGTTTTGTTCTGTGTTGTCCATCTTTGCTGTTCGGCAGAGTCCTTTCAAGCTGACCATGTAGATTTCACTGTGGTCTCTGGAACTTAGGCCCTGCGTCTTTCATCAACTTTGGAAAATTGATGGCATGGAACCCCTGGGTGAATTCCATCAATCCACTCTTAGAAAACGGTTTTCATATACATAAAACAAAATGCACTAATTAAGTTAGAAATGTAAGTTTTAAAAATACTGAAATACTTGATGCAGGCATGCATGTGTGAAGTATCAGAACTCAGTGGGCAGTTTAATAGCTACAGTAAACTTGAGATACTTAAGTGATCAACACAAGCAACTTGCCGAGATATCTGGAATATCTAATGTGATATAGAAATAGCTCTCATTTCTATCAGTAGGTCCTTCTTACACAGCTGTGGTTTTCTACCTGCATGAGATATTGAAGGAAATTATTTCAGTTAGAGATGGATGAAAACTGAGGATTTTTTTTTTTCCTGTGCAAGAACAGACTGCCTGATTTCCAGTCTCATACCTCGGGTTGAGAACTCAGAACTACCCAGTTGTACGGCCATCGACGGGCTTGATGTTTCTTGATAAAGATTCTGAGCCTGAAAATAATCTCTCTGCATACAGAAAGGGGTGATGGAAGCTGGCCGGAAGGCCAGTCGGTGTCCACCCACTACCCACTCATTAGCCTGCATCTCACGAGCACAGGGGAGACTCGTGACTACCGTGAAAGTCCTAAGATGTTTCCATCGTCCAGCCACCAGGGGCTTCATCACACGGCATCAGGTAGTATCAGCCCATGTGCACACACACACACTGACGCACACACACCAGCATGTTCTACTGGAGACTAAGGACAACGGACTCACTGTCACATCAAATGCAGTTGGCTGTGTCCCAGCTAGCACAGGAAATTGTTTTATATGCCGTTGATGTGCAATGGTGAAGCTACCCCAAGTGTCGGGTGCTGGGTAGCAACCACGACTTCCTTCAGGAAGCAAACAACAACATAAACCAGGTTAGGGAAGTGATGTTGTGGGCAGGGGGCACTCATATAAACCAGTAAGTCTAAGACAACGAAACTATAGGAAATGTGGGGGTATGGGAAGACCTCAGGGAAAAAATTGAGATCCTACCCTAGGTTGCAGTACTCCACTCTTTCTATCTCCCAAGGTGGCCTCTCTCTGCACATTGTCATTGCTCACCCTTTGGGCAGGCCAAGCCATGTACCCAGCGTAAACATAATGACGATGTGGATGGCACAGCCCCACTCACACTCGCACTCCTTTTGGAGAGTATGTACTCTGAGCTCATGACGGCAGCTGTGGCAACCCACCCACTGCAAAACCCAACGTGTCCTGTGCTCGCGAGGGGCCTTGGGATAATCCCATGACATTGAGGACAATTTCTAAGTGACTCTAACGAATACAGCTTTAAGGATCTATTTTCTGGCTTAGATAAGAAATCTATCTTTAAGACTACATATTTTTGTAGAGACTATTTGGAGTGCTTTACTGGAACCCTCAAATCTCTAGAAAAAGAGAGCTGGGTAGTAACACGTGCAGAGCAGAATGCATAGGCTGAGAACTCCCATTAGAAGTACGTTTGGGGAACTGGAGGAGAAATAGTGGTTGGTTGGTTGGTTGGTTTGTGTTAAGTCTAAGATTCATACTGTGCTCCCGAGCAGTGGTTACCACACATTTAGTCTCAGGAGCGATACACTGTTAACAAGTCTTCAGCGTTTTTATATGAGTTATAGCTACAGATATTTACCATATTAGAAATTGAAAGTGAGAAAAAAATTTAGAAACTTATTTTACTAATTTATCAAAAATACCAAAAATATGGGGCCAGCTCTATGGTGCAGAAGGTTAAGCCATTGCCTGCAGTGCCGGCATCCCATATGGGCACTGATTTGAGCCCTCGCTGCTCCACTTCGGGGCCAGCTCTATGGTGCAGAAGGTTAAGCCATTGCCTGCAGTGCCGGCATCCCATATGGGCACTGATTTGAGCCCTCGCTGCTCCACTTCTGATCCAGCTCTTTGCTAATGTGCCTGGGAAAGCAGTGGAAGATGGTCTGGATGCTTGGGCCCCTGCCACTCATGTGTGAGACCCAGAAGAAGCTCCCGGCTCCAGGCTTTGGCCTCACCCAAGCCTTGCCATTGTGGCCATTTAGGGTGTGAACCAGCAGATAGAGGATCTGTTTATCTCTTCTTCTCTGTGTGTGTGTGTCTCTTCCTCTCAAATAAGTAAATAAATCTTTTTTAAAATACAAAAAAAAAAAAGAAAACCATTCTATGTTAATATTTTTATTAAAATACTATTTTTTAAATTAAAAAAAATATAGAAAAGTGGCACTGTTTTACACTTCTGCAAGGCTGTTTAATGTCTACCTTAATAACAGGCAGCTGGGGGCCAGTGTGGGGGCATGGTGGAGTAAGCCACTGCTTGCAGTACTGGCATTGCGTGTCAGTGTTGGTTCAAGTCCTGGCTACTCTGCTTTCAATCCGGCTTCCTGCTAATGTGCTGAGGAACGCAGAAGCTGACCCAAGTACTTGGGTACCTGCCACCCAGATGGGAGACCCAGATGGAGTTCCAGGCTACCGGCAGATACAAGATAATTCTTTCTTGCTCCTTCTCTCTCTCACTCCCTCCATCCCTCTCTCCCTCTTTCCCTCTCTCTGTAAATGCCTTTCAAATAAATAAAGAAATCATTAAACAGTAGTAGTAGCTGGATTCTCATGACTATTTCCTCATCTAATCTATTTGGATATGTTGTTTTGTCTAAGATGGTGATGTCATTGGGAAAGGATGCCATATTAAAGCAGCCTTTTGAGAAAATTGAGATTTTCTTTGATATTAGATTAAAACTCAACGCGTAGCACTAGTTTATTAAAGATTAACTGCAATGGGGGATCAAAGCCCATATGAATAAGTTTTTCACATTATGGCCAGATTAAAATCTTACATTAATCTGACATCCAAACCACAGATTGCTGTCTTGAAACCTGAGTGGATCTTGTCCCCAGGCTTGATTTTGAAGCATCACACATTGGTTCCTTGGAAAAAACTGGCTTAGTTATGCAGATCTTCTAATGTTGAGACATTTCTTTGTAAGCTTTTATTTATTTGAAAGGTAGAGAAACAGACCAACACAAGGAGAGAGAGAGAGAGAGAGAGAGAGAGAGAGAGAGAGAGAGAGAGAGAAATAGAGAGAGGGAGCGAGAGAGAGCACTCCCAAGTACCTGCAATGACTGGATCAGGGCCAGGCCAAAGCTGGATGCTGGAAATTCAATCCACATTTCCCACATAGGTGACAGAGACCCAGCCATTACAGCTGCTTCCCCGCGTCTGCATCAGCAGGAAACTGGAATCAGGAGTGGAACCAGGACGCAAACCCAGGCATCCTGATATTGGACACGAACATTCTAACAGGTGTCTAAACCACAGGGCCAAGGCCACGGAAACATTTCATTCTGCTATATCAGAAAGTTGCAGGAGTTGGCATCAGCACCAGCATCATAGGGAAAGCGTTTCCCCATTGAGACACCACTAGGCTCAGAGAGACAAAGGTCAGTCTCCCAAAATTCCAATTCCTGCTTGAAAGCCCAAATGTTATCACTGGTAGCAAACGTTATTAGTCCTTTTCTTTGAGGTGACATGCTCATTTCACTATTTTCATTTTTTGCTTAATAAATATTTATTGATCTGAAAGCAGAGTTAGAGAAAGAGAAAGAGAAAGAGAAAGAGAGAGAGAGAGAGAGAGAGAGAGAGAGAGAGAGAGAGAGGAGAGACAGAGAGAGATCAATCTTCCATTCACTGGTTCACTCTCCAAATGGCCGTTACAACCTGGGCTGGGCCAGGCCAAACCCAGGAGCCAGGCGCTTCTTCCAGGTCTCCCACAGGGTGCAGGGGCCCCAGGATATAGGCCATCTTCTACTGCTATCCCAAGCTCATTAACAGGGAGCTAGACTGGAAGTGGAGCAGCCAGGACTTGAACCAGTGCCCATATGGGATGCTGACTATGCAGGTTATGGCTTAATCTATTATATCATAGTGCCAGGCCCCCATTTCACTATATTCTAAACATGACTCCCAAGTACCTAAGTCTGTAACTAGTTTATTTAAGTAAAAACGGTTCTTGTGGAGGGGAAAATATGGCCAGCTTGTCTCCACTCAAATAATTGCAGCTACTTTGCCTCAAGATGAATATTGCACTTTCGAAGCAGCATGAATGCTTTATGTGGACCTCCTGTCTCAGCACACAAAGCACTTATTTATAACACATATACTCGAGTTCACCAAAAGATACCTACTTACTGGTTCCCCAGAGACATTCTTAGTTTGCACTGGCATTCTTTGGCTGCAAGCTCTAGCAAGGTAAACGTGCAATGACCACTTGCCCAGTTTGGTGCCACTGGCTTGGTTCCTGCTATGTCGGCAGCATTTTCACCCACCATTACTTCTGTGGCATCAGTGCAAATAGCAACTGAGTAGAAAGAGGGCAGGAAGTCTTAGAGTTACTATTTTTAAAAATGGTATTATCTCAGACCCTCCCAAAGGGTCTCAGAGATCCCTGGGTGCCACAGAAGATGCCTTGAGGTTTTGTGATTGATAGGTGACAAAGTATTCTGTAAAAAAAAAAAAAAAAAAAAAATCCTGAGTCCTCCTAGAAGCCCCTTGTGCTGAGCACTCCTAGGAGACCCCTTGTAAAGATGGGGAAGAATGAGGCTCTAGGAGGTGCAAAGCCTTGTCCCTAGCCTCAGAGACCAGGGACTGAGAGCGATTGGAAGGGAACATTTTTTAGCACTCCCATGCATACCAGAAGTAGAGCATCAATCCGAAGAGCAGCTCATCTGCATCCCAAAGCCATCTGTGGATTCCCATGCGCTGCACACAGCCAGACGTAGGAGGCGAGCAGCAGACCAAACCCATGGATGTAGGTAGGGCAGCTGGGCATGGGAAAAGAGGCAAGGCAGCCCTACAGGGCGGCCCAAGGAGCAAACTGTGGGTGCAGGAAGCCAACCTTCCTGCAGGGCCCTCATCCCTTCGGGACAATCTATGAAATATGCTTGTGTGTTGCCATGGCTGCCTGCTCTCTCCATTAATTTTGGAGGCTAGGGGATCTGCAAGAATAAGAGGGCAGGAGAAGAAGCCAGCAACCTTCAGGCTTTGAAATAATACCTATTATTTCAGTTTTCTAAACAGTCTAAGACTCGTCTACCATTCTAGCGTAACGAAGCACAATTCAAGGCGGAAGATACGCACACTCCCACCCTCCATGGCTTTCTTCCAGCTGCATTTGGAGGTGGGGTGCACGTGAGGTCTGTACCTCTGTGACTTCTGTGCTGCTGGATGGCCCGGGGGAGAGATAAACATGGCCAGCCTGCATACCCTGGATCTGTGATGCAGTGTCCCACCAGGCCTGCAGATAGGGGCCCTGTCTTTAGCAAGGAGAGGAGAAATGACAGACTGTGGGTCCATGACACACAGGCTGAATACTTTGAGGCTTCTCTGTATGTTCTGTCCCTTGTCTCCATATTTAAAGCCTTGCAGATGGCTGTTCTAGGTCCTGTAATGGAAATTCATGGAATAGGCCATGTGTATCAGCCAGTTTTTCCTTTTACAATGAAGTCCTGGGGTCAACTCACTTTAACAGAGAGAAAAGGTTTATTTAGCTCATGGTTTGGAGGGTTCAAGTCCAAGACCAAGTGGCCCCATAGGCTGGCTGGCTGGTGAAAGGGGTGGATGGCAATGGTGTGGTACATTCAGAGAAAGGATAACGTGGCGAGTTGGAAGCAGAGAGAGAGAGAGAGAGGCTGGGCCTACCTGGGGCTTTATAACAACCATCTCTCTCAAGAACTGCCTTCCAAGGACATGCTCCCAATGACCTAAGGACCACTCAATAGGCCTCGCCTCCTAAAAGTTACATCACCTCCCAATAGTGCCATCCTGGGATCAAGCCTATAACACATATAGCTTTGGGGGTAGGACATTCAACATGCAAGCTCATATCTAAACCACGGCCACAGGACTTTAAAAAGTTACTGACTTCCTAACACCCAGACAAGAGGAGAGTCCTATTTCTAGCTCTACTTCAGCCCCTGTATTCCAACCCGGGGAGATGGAGAGACATGGGGAGCTACCCAGAGGAGGAGGAGTCACAGAAAGCTGAATCCAAAGCTCCAACGTTTCCTGAAGCTCCATTCGGATCACGTGCCCTGAGTATGTTTCAGCTTTTACACAAGGGAAGGCGAGAGGCTGAGGGCACATGGAGACAGAGCAGGAGTCACCCATCCTTTCAACAAACGCAACTCCTGCTGGGATGCCAAGACTCTGCCCGATTTGCACGTCGGGGACCAAGGGAGACGACAGCAGGGACCAATCCCGGCCTGGAGAGGTCAGGAAAGGCTTCCCTGGACTGACAGACACAAGTGGAGACTGGAAGCGTGGACAGGAAGGCACTAGGATGAAATTCACCGCCATGGGCAGACTTGGAAGGGCTCAGTGTTGCCAAATTAGGGAATAAGAATGCGGAGAAAGCGGTGTGGCCTTCAGGTCTCGAAGCTGCAACAGCCAGGGGGTCCAAGCAAGCTCCTTTCCCTTGTAGGACCCTGAGTGCCATTCAAACATATTCCACAGGCAGGAAGAAGGAAGCACAGAAGCCACAGTGCACAGCACAAGGCAGTGCGACAAGGTAAGAACTGGTTCAGGGCCGGCGCTGTGGCACAGCGGGTTAACGCCCTGGCCTGAAGTGCCGGCATCCCATATGGGCACCGGTTCTAGCCTCAGCTGCTCCTCTTCCAATCTAGTTTTCTGCCGTGGCCTGGGAAAGCAGTAGAAGATGGCCCAGGTCCTTGGGCCCCTGCACCCATGAGGGAGACCCGGAAGAAGCTCCTAGCTCCTGGCTTCGGATAGGCGCAGCTCTGGCAGTTGCGGTCATCTGGGGAGTGAACCAGCGGATGGAAGACCTCTCTCTCTCTCTTTGTGTAACTCTGATTTTCAATTAAATAAATAAATCTTTAAGAAAAAAAAAAAAAGAACTGCTTCCAGCAGCCAACACAAAGGCTCAGGAACTGTTTTCAACTCTTCAGTTCCTGGAAGCACCACGTGGAGGCTGACTCATTCAAGAGGGGCAGAACACCAGGCTCGAGAGGTGTGAGAAGCCAGAGCGTGTGACACATGGAGAGGCTGACTTAATGGTGGGTCCCCAGAGTGACTGGGTCTCATCTCCTTAAACAGTCCCTCCTCGGGCATCCTGGAAGCCAAGGTCTCAATGGAGAAGGAAATGAGCTGGCAGCTGTCAGGGGGACTGGTCTTGATGCTCAAGCTATGGTCTCTGCTCCATGCTGCTAGAGAAGACCCCTTGCTGGGCAAATGGAGTTTTAAGTTGGTGAGGAGAGGAAAGAATGAGATCACGTTGGCATGGAGGGCTCCTGCTTGGGTGGTCTGGTTGGTAGACACTTAGGGAGGGGCCCTAGGCTAAGAAGGAGGTACAGGCAGAAATGGGAGGAGAAGAGACAAAAAGTGAGGCAGTGATTAAAAATGAAAAGACACCAGACACACACCTTACCCATCCTCCCATGGGCATTGGATTTGGTTTTACACAAAGAAACGCATCAACAGGCATTAATGTGATGCTCTTCAGTTCCCAAAAGGCAAGGAAATCCTGCAAAGACAAGGATCACCAACAGCTTCCAGTGCCATGAAACTGTGCTCCAACACAGCCTGGGTTGAGCCACGGTGCCTCAGGGGCTGCACAGGAACGAACAGACATGGCAGTCAGGCCGTCTGCACTTGCCACATGCCCGTTGGCCCGCACAGCATTCCTTGCCCACCCCTGATCTGTTCTGCATCCCCACTTCTCGTGTTTTCTGGGAGCTTCAGCCAATGGGAAGACTTGCCAGGAAGGCAGGAGGTACTCTGTCCCAACAGCATCTCCAGTTGAAACCTCAGTGAGTCCAGGGCTCCAGCTTTCTGTGGTCCCAGCTTCCTCTACAGCAGCATTGCCGTTTTCTGTCTGCTTAACCCCTGGGCTGATGCACTTACTGTTCCCTGCTTCCTAGGCTAAATCCCCTCTGCTTGGAATTCCTGGAGCGACTCCTATTTTCTAGACTAGACCTCAAGAGATACAGCAGTCCTCTCTTGTCTCTCTTTCATACAAAACAAACAATGTGATTAGGAATAAAAGGTTCTGTTGGGGGGAAAAAGAAACATTTGAATACGACCACTCTTTTTATTATAAAAGATCTATTTGTTTCTTTGAAAATCAGAGGTAGACAGAGAGATCTTCCATCCTCTGGTTCACTCCCCAGATGGCCGAAATGGCCAAGACTAGGCAATGCTGAAGCTAGGAATCAAGAGCTTCTTCCAGGTCTCCCACGTGGGTAGCAGGGGCCCAAGCACTTGGGCCATCTTCCACTGCTTTTCCTGGGCACATTAGTGGGGAGCTGGATCGGAAGTGGAGCAGCTGGGACTCGAACAGGCTCCCATGAGGGATGCTGGCATTGTAGGGAGCAGCTTTACCTGCTGTGCCATAACTCTGGCCCCTGAATATGACCACTCTTGTTTGACTTCATACACAGAGGAGAGACTTGAAGATCAAAGATGTTAATGAGAGGGGCAGGCATTTGGCAAAGTGGTTACAATGCCACTTGTTATGCCCGTGTCCCATATCGGAGTGCCTGGGTTTGAATCCCAGCTTTTTTGCTTCCAACTCCAGCTTCCTGCCAGTGCAGATCCTGGGAGGCAGCGGTGATGGCTAAAGTACTTGGGTCCCTTGTCATCCATGGGGAAGACCCAAATTGAATTCCCAGCTCCCAGCTTCAGCCTTGCATAGCCTTGGCTGTTGTGGGTATTTGGGGAGCAAACCAGTGGGTGAAAACACGCTCTCTTTTTCCCTTTCAAATACAAACAATGAATACATAATAAATAATTTGTCAAAGGATATTCATCTATATTCACTCTTTATAATTTACAACAATGCTCGGCCATAATAGTAAATTTGCTCTTACTATTGTTCCTACTTCCTGGTGAGGAAGTAGGCCCCCAGAGGGTAAGGGATCTAGTTTATCAATAATATCCCTTACTCTTTCATAAAAACCATGTTGAAGATATTTTCGTTATTCTTCCATTGTCCTTACATAACTACCTTTCAACCTAAATTCCATTTAGAATTTTGTAGCTATTAAAAATCCAGGTCATTAGAATTCTATAACTTGGGTTTATTTTCCCTTTCCATCTGTGCAGTCAGATAACTACGGGGTGTATTTAGCTGTCCACCTTGGTGGCTGTGTGTTCTGACATGTTCCACCATGCTAGGACCAGGGACGAGTATAAGAAAACAGAGACGGGGCCAGTGCCGTGGCTCACTTGGCTAATCCTCCGCCTGCAGTGCCAGCATCCCATATGGGTGCCAGGTTCTAGTCCCGGTTGCTTCCCTTCCAGTCTAGCTCTCTGCTGTGGCCCGGGAAGGCAGTGGAGGATGGCCCAAGTGCTTGGGCCCTGCACCCACATGGGAGACAAGGAGAAGCACCTGGCTCCTGGCTTCAGATCAGTGCAGCACGCCAGCCGTGGCAGCCGTTTGGGGGGTGAACCAACGGAATGAAGACCTTTCTCTCTGTCTCTCTCTCTCACTGTCTATATCTGTCAAAAAAGAAAAAAGAAAACGGAGACATCATTGGTTTGACATGGTGGGCATTTGGCATAGTGGCTGACACTGCTTGGAATGCCTGTGTCTCACTGGGTTCGAGTCTCAGCTCAGCCTCAGATTCCAACTTCCTGAAAGTGGGAATCCTGGGAGGTAGCAAGTGGTAACTCAAGTGGTTGGGTCCCTGCCACTTACATGGGAGACTTAGATTGAGTTCCAGGATCTGGTTCTGTGCCTATTTAGGGAGTAAATCAGCAGATGGGAGATGTCTATGTGTGTGTGTGTGTTTGTGTGTGTGTGTCTTTCTGTCCCTCTCTTTCTTTCAACTAAATACAATAAATACAGGTGTGGCCAAATGGTGGCCAAAGACCGGTGAGTGGGTGCCAAATTGGGACATCCCCAAGATGGGCAGCCAAGTTCATCCCCGGAGACCCAGACTGTGCTTCTGCTAACCCTGACCTTCACATGTCTGGACTTCCTGAAGTGAAAGTGCTGGGCTAAGCCAGCCCAGGACAGCTGTGCCCAGCTCTCTGGCCTTCTGTAAATACAAATCAGAACCAAAAAGAGAGGAGAGTCATTAAAGCAACCCCACGAGGCTCGGGAGTCCCACAGCATGAGGCTTTCCCAGCCAGGATCCAGGGGTAGAAAACCCAGACCAGGTATCAGGCTAGACCCAGAAGGGGGCCCTGAGAGGCCAGGGTTTGGAGTCTCAGAAATGTCCTTGTGTTTCCATCGCTCGGCTCCTCTAGAGCACCAGACACACACACACACACACACACTCCCCTCTGGCCCCATGCACCTCTGCTCCTCGTATTGCCGGGAGGATTCTCGCCCCGGGTCACCTGTCTCTTTCCAGGTGGGCATCCCGTGGCAGGGGAAGCCCAGCCCCTCTGACTCCCGGCGTGCAGTCACGCCCACAGGAAAGCTGTTTGCTGTGGCAAGCGAAGCCTGAAGTTGATTCATGGCTCATTTTCAGTGCACAATACTGTAATTTTGTGAAATGATAGCAGCATCGATTCCGGGAGATTTTCTCTTTGCTGAAACCCGGGGCTGGGTGCTAAATGGAGCTGCAGAGCGAGTAGCAGCATTTCACACTTCAGTGACCACGGAGCTCCGCTCCTCCGCTTTGATGAAACTGCCGGGAGCCCGCTTAGAGGCTGGGGTCTCAGTTCCCAGGCTCTCCTTACTCCATGGAGCACCGACTGTGGAATGGGACCGAGTCCTCAAGGAGGCAGAGGGGCCCATCTGCAACCTGTTCACTGCAGGTGCTGGGAGACTGGAAGCCACTGGGAGGAATTGTCTCATTCCAACTATGGGTCACGCTCCCCTCTAGTCCTAGTCCGGGTCTCAGGGAGGAAAGGAGGGGCCAGAGTTGTGGCTAGTGGGTTAAGCCACTGCCTGCAAAGCAGACATTCCATATGGGCAACAGCTGGAGCCCCGCCGTTCCCCTTCCAATCCTGCTGACGCACCTGGGGAAGCAGAGGAAGATGGTCCAAGTGCTTGGGACCCCATCACCCATATGGGAGACCCAGATGGAGCTCCTGGCTTCCACTTGGCCCAGCCTCAGCCATTGTGGTCATTTGGGGAATGAACCAGTGGATGAAAGAGTCTCTCTCTCTTCCCTCTCTCCCTCTCCCTCTCTCTAGCTCTACCATTCAAACACATAAATAAGTCTTTTATAACAAAAGACAGGAAAAGGAGGATTATACTCAGGAAAATAAAACAGAATAATGGAAGCAGTGAATGAAGGAATGTGTGGAGAGAGAGGAGTGAAGACAAGACAAACACAGAGAGGAAGGCAACAAGGAAAAAAAAAAAAACCTGTAAATCCATAATGAACAAGAAAAACCCCGAAAAGCACACAACGCGCACTGTCAGACAAGGTGAGCTGTGCTCTTGAATACAGGTGACTTAACTGTCCATTGTTCCAGCATTTGCTTGAGGCTAGTGTTCTCTGTGATGGGGTTTGGCAGGGCAGTGGCATGATTGATTTGCCTTGGAAAAGGACCCCTGAGACCTCCTAGCGCACACTGGGTTGGAGAAGAAGTGGAGAGACCTAGTGGGGCGTGGCTTTGGTCATCCAGACAGGAAGTGGCGGTGGCTTTGTCCAAGGTGGAGAAGGCAAGCAGCGGGTGGACAACGGTTCTAGCTGCAGGTGGAGCAGGCAGGACTTGGGGACAGACTGGCCCAGAGGCAGGAAGGACACAAGGGGCTCACTCCTAGACCCCCAAGGGCGTATTGTGACCCAGATGAGGAGTGAGGAAGAGAGGAAACCACACGGTCTGCCCTCAGGGGCTGAGAGACCCACATCTGCCATCTGGGTGCAGGGACCACCCAGCAACTCCAGGTTTCCACACCCGCCCCTGCCAGGGTTTCCCATCCTGCCAGCGTAGCAGCCCACAGACCACTCCTGTGAAAGGGGCAGCTCAACGCAACGGAGTCTTAGAAAAGTACACTCACGTCCCCTGGGGTGACCTCAAGACTCGTGGGGGAGAAGTCCAGAGTCACTGGCACACTGGCTGTGGGACATGATTCTGATCACTCATGTGCGTAGCCTGCTTTTAAAACTTGGGCAGCCGCGTCCTATTGGCCGCCTATTATAAACTCTGCTGGATCCTACAATCAGGATTCCTAAGTTGGAAGGAGCCTCGGGGCCACCCCCTCCAACTGTCTTCCCATCACCAAAGCATCCCTCAGAGACGGCGTCTAACCAGATCTCCCCAGGTTTCTCACACCTGTGTCAGGGCAGCGGGACCCAGCCGTGGTA
This sequence comes from Lepus europaeus, assembly GCF_033115175.1. Lineage (NCBI taxonomy): Eukaryota > Metazoa > Chordata > Mammalia > Lagomorpha > Leporidae > Lepus > Lepus europaeus. The sequence goes on from NC_084835.1 coordinate 16,223,610, forward strand.
TCAAAGACTGTCCAGAGCAGTGATTTCCAAACTTACTTTTTCATTTTATTTATTTGAATTTGGAAAGTCAGAGAAAGGAAGGAGGTCTCCTATTCACTGATCTACTTCCCAAATGCCTGCAACAGCCAGGTCTGGGCCAGGCCAAAACCAGGAGCCAAGAGCTCAATCTAGGTCTCCCATACGGAGATGGCATGCAGCCAACCACTTGAGCCATCACCTGCTACCACACAGGGTGTGCACAGGCAGGAAGCTGGAATCACAGACAGAGCCAGGACACGAACCCAGGCACTCAAACTTTTTTTTTTTAAATAAAAGATTTACTTCTTTATTTGAAAGGCAGTGTTGCAGAGAGATGAGGAGACACAGAACAAGATCTTCCATCCTCTGGCTTACTCCTCAAATGGCAACAATGACAGGGGCTGGGCCAGACCTAAGCTAGGAGCCAGGAGTTTCTTCCAGGTCTCCCACGTGGGTGCAGGGGTCCAACGACTTAGGCCATCCTCTGCTGCTTTCCTAGGCACGTTAGCAAGTAGCTGGATTGGAAGTGGAGCAGCCGGGACTTGAACCTGCGCCCATAATGGGTCAGTGCTGCAGGCCATGGCTTAACCCACTGCGTCATAGCGCTGGCCCCACACTCAAGGTTTTTAATCACAACCCACAGTGAGAAACACAGTTACGTATCATCTACACACACACACACACACACACACTCCCCACTCTGACCGTGCGTATTGCACCCTGTTATTTTTATTCTGTTTCACTGTGACTAATGGGTTGTGAGAAGCACTCCTCACTGCACACACTCCTCATCCTCAGCGGCCAAGCAGACAGCGAACAACACTGCTCTGTGCTCCGTCACTTGCGCTCTGACCTGGCTCCCCAGGAGCAGCCAGGTTTCTAGTTCCTTCTTGGTTTTAAGCACACATAAATAATTGTATTTTTACCTCTGTTCTTTGGCCATGGTGGGAGGGCAGAATGTTACTACTACATAGGAGAGATGGTAATGCTCTTCTCACTCTCCCTTGGCGGCTACTCTTTGTGATAAAGAATGCAATAGAGGGGCCAGCGCTGTGGCATAGCAGGTGAAGCTCCCACCTGAAGCGCTGGCATTCCATATGGCTGCTGGTTTGAGAGCCGGCTGCTCCACTTCCTATCCAGCCCTCTGCTGTAGCATGGGAAAGCAGAAGATGGCCCAAGGGCTTGGGCCCCTGCACCCATGTGGGAGACCCAGAAGAAGCTCCTGGATCCTGGCTTCGGATTGGTGCAGCTCTGACCATTGCGGCCATGTGGGAGTAAATCAGTGGATGGAAGACACTCTCTCTCTCTCTCTCTCTCTCTCTCTCTGCCTCTATAACTCTGTATCTCAAATAATTAATAAATATTTTTTTAAAAGAATGCAACAGAACACCATGGCTGTGGTTGCCATAGGTGAGCCATTGGAACATTACTGAAGGGAAATGACCTCAAGATAATCACAATATTGTCGTGTCGATAACTGGCCAGGCTGTCCTCTCAGTTCCTTAATGATCTTCATTCCCAGTGAGAAGTGGTGATCTGAAGAAAAGTGCTCTCTGATTCTCCAAGGAGGCAAAACTGGTAAAACAGGCATCTGGGTCCAGGAACGATTTTCTTAAGCAGACATTTTGAAATTGCAACTGTTTAACCTGATACTAGTCCCGCTGAACTAAAGGAAATGTGGTCCAGATGCTGAGAAAATGAGAGATAAGTAGAGAGAAACAAGGAGCCCAGGGCAGAGGGAGCTTATCTCTTAAAGATATTTTTATTTATTTTAAAGGCAGAGAGACAGAGAGAGAGAGAGATCCTCCATCATGGACTCATCTCTCTGAGGCCCACATAGCCAGGGTTCGACCACGCTGAAGCCAGGAGCCTGGAACTCAATCCAGGTCTCCACATGGGGAGCAGGGACCTAAGTCCTTGATCCATCACCTGCTGACTCCTGGGTTGCCCATTAGCAGGGAGATAGAATCTGAAGCGGAGCCAGAAATCGAACCCCAACCCTCCAACGTGGAGCACAGGCATTCCAAGTAGCATCTTATCCACAGGGCCAAATCCCTCCCAACCTGACCTGGCCTCCAACCCCAAATACAGGGGGCCTTGGATTCTCCTAACTCTATTTTATAAATCGGATCTCTTTGTTTTGAAAGTAAACAAAGGCACGCTGTAGAAAGCATAGCAAATAGTAGCAACGCATCAGACAAAAGAAAGAGGAATGAAGTGTTAACTATGGGTGGTGACCGATGTGGTAATTAAACGACACAGCAATGACCACACAGTACACTCGGCTATCCAGTCACCGTGCTGGACACCTTGGATATATACAACTGTTGCCAGTTATACCTCAGTCCAGCTGGGGAAAAAACTAAATAAAATGAATAAGAATTTTTAATAAATCAATAAACAAAATGAAGGATGGGAAGAAAACTAAAGAAGGGGCTAAGAAAGGAAGAATGGAAAAGAGAAAAAAAGAAAAGAAAATTAAACTCAACCAGAATCCCATCCCCTGGAGAAAACCACTAATAACACCGTGGTAGGTATCTGTCAGTTAATTTCTCAAACTGCTTCTGAGCTCAGGCACACAAGGTTTTCAAGATTATTTCTTGTTCTTTCAGCTCAATAAAATTCTCCTTGCCTTCTCTCTGGCCTAAGGGGCTTCCCTTAAAGCCTGGTTTTACAGCTTTGCAAAGGCTCCGCGTTCTCACTGAGACGTGTCTCATCAGCCTTTCCCTAACAAAGACATAAAACCTCTGACTCCCTCCTAACTCAGCCTTGGTCAAGTACATGTCGTTCCCACCCAGAGCAGTAAGCTTCATTTGCCTGATCTTCTAAAACAAGGCACTTCTAAAGTTAGCATCTAAATCTTAATAGTGCTGTACCCCCCTAAGACGTGGCAGTATCAGGCACACAGTAGGTACTCAATAAATGTTTGTGGAATGGAACAGAAGAGTGCTAAGTTCACTAATGGGTCAATCCTAAGGCTGAGAACATCCGTTGATGACTAAGTCCAGGTCTCTGGGCATTCAGAACCCATGAGTCAAACCAGAATGATCAAACTCCCCCCAAAACCATGAAACCAAGGAGACAGCGATCCTGTTTGTTTGACTGCCAAGAAAGCAGTTACAGTGTCTAGCTGGAAATCCAAAATCCTCTGGTCTCCAGATGGCAGAAGATCTCTACAAGCTCTATATAGAAATAGAGAGGAGGAGCCAGCACTATGGCATAGTGGGTTAAAGCCCCGGCCTGCAGCGCCAGCATCCCATTATGGGTGCCGATTCGAGTCCCAGCTGTTCCACTTCCAATCAAGCTCTCTGCTATGGCCTGGAAAAGCAGCAGTAGATGGCCCAAGTCCTTGGGCCCCTACACCTGCGTGGGAGACCTGGAAGAAGCTCCTGGTTCCTGGCTTCATATCAGCTCAGCTCTGGCCATTGCAGCCATTTGGGGAGTGAACTAGCAGATGGGAGACCTTCTCCCACTCTGGCTCTACATCTCTCTGTAACTATTTCAAACAAATAAAATAAATCTTAAAAAAAAGAAATACAGAGAAGAGATATCCATCATTTTTATTCTATACCCTGTAGAGTATGGAGTATGGAATTTGTTGGGAAATTCTCACTCTGTCTCCCTCTCTCTTATAAAAACACTGCCCTGGAGTTTGGACTCACATTTGTAAGAGAAGCTGTGCCTCGGGTATTTCACATCCTTTGTGCCCTTTGATCTCCACTGGTCTGCTGTAGCCCTGATGTCTTCTGACTTGGGTTTCCGGGCAGCCTCATTTAATCTGGGCTTCAGTAGTGTGTTTGCCATTGGGTCCATTGGCAAGAACTCATTAGTATGAGGATAGGTCTGAAAGTTCAGGGAACAACGGAATTTGAAGGTGAATTGATTTGTGTGCAAAGCTTTTTGAGATCCACACATTCTTTTTCATCATACACATTTTCCACGAACTTGTCGAAGTTCCCTCATCTTTCTCCAGGTGCACTGTACCTCTCACTGTGAAGACGGGCAATGAGGAAACTCATTATTGGCTGTCCATGGATCCTGCCCCATGACATCTTTCTATACCTGAGTTAGGGAAAGGCAATGCCTCGAGCTCATTCCATGCAAGATCAGTTTCTTCCAAATGACTCCTGCCCTCGTTTGCAGAGATCCTGGTAGATGTTCCCCATGGGCCAACAACTTGCACCTGCCATTCATTTTTGGAAGGCTACCTACTTTGCCCGAGTACATGGGGAGTAGAAAGCGTCCAGAAAGAGCCCTTAGCCAACGCTCCAGGAGTAAGAGGTAAAACACCACCAATACTTTCCTCCAACCAAGGTACCCTAACAACCTGTCCTGCCTCTGAGCCTCAGCAGGATTACAGCATCTTCCTCTGCTCACCACAGCACCCTCGCTTGGCCTCCTACTCTTCCTGGTCCCACCTGCCCCTTGTCCTACCAATATTCCTGGGAGCATTTCACCACGAGACCATCTCAAGGAGTGCCTCTGAGGATCCCAGCCTGGCGTGACTGGCACCTGGAATTCCAGAAGTCTCAGCGGCCGCCTACAGGCTGGACGTGTGCATTTTATTAGCCACCGAGGGGTTAAGTGGCCTATGGTGGTTTTTAGGTTGAAATGGACAGAGGTGAGAAGCGCAGGAGGACAACTAGCAAGCTTTCCTGTCCCTGGAATTCAGAAGACATCTCAGAAAGCAGAGGGACCCAGAGCTGACTGACATCAACAGGCAGCAGCAGAGGTAACACCTGGAGCAGGGTGAGTCCCCAGGGGAGCTGACCAGAGTCCACCTGCATGTGCAAACTGCACTGAGAACCCGTTCTTGCCAGTCTGCCCCAGGTATCCAGGGAACCTCAGCAAAACTGAAAGCTGTCAGTCAAAGCCCTGTGCCTCCGGCTTCTGCTATTGGAGGAGCTGAATGGGACAAGCCGGAGCTCACATCGTTTTGCAGCTGCGAGCTTGGGCAAGAATAACAAACTCATTCCATGGCCTCTCTTCCCGCCTGCCACATAGCCACAGTCTCCTGCTATCTGTGGCTGCTGCCAACCTGATCCTTACTCAGCATGGTTTGGGGACTGAATCAGCTCCATATACCCAATGAGTGACCTTTTCTATCCAGAAAATCTGGGGGCTTCCTTTGTTTTTTATTGCAGACTCATATCATGATGGCCCCAAAAACCTTGACAGGGGATCTGGTAGGAGGTGGCAGGGTTGAAACCCTTAGCCTGCGGGCACATTGGTGCCCATGGTATGCAATCCTGCACACTCAGTCTCTATATGGGTCTCCCCAACTGGCTTGCCCCCACGCATTCATGATTTAACCTGGACAGGGGAACAGTGAGAACCACGCAGCATAGAAGTATGTTCTCGGTACAGCCTGGTGAGACTCCACACAAAGGTTGCCCCTAAGCTGTGCCCAGATTCCTGACCCCCACGACATAACAAATGTGTGCTGTTTTAAGTTGCTAAGTTTGTGGCAACAGAGTTAGCATTACACAGCCGGTATGGAGAATCTTCAGGTGAAAGAGAGCATTTGGGGGGAGTGACAAGCTAATGAAGGCTTTGCCTTCTCACCCTCGCAGCTCTACCCAGGAGATCCGGGGGCCCCAGGAGGTAATGACTATGTAGCATGGCCCCAGCCAAATCCACAAGCAGCCTTCCAGACGATTCCTCCACACAAGAACTGAGCACACGCAGCCGCCGAGAGCCTCACATCCACAGGGCTCTCGCAGGCACAACCAAGGAGTTCAAGAAACCTGTGTACAGTCATGATCGAGGACCAGACACCCTTGCTCGATCCCATGACCCAACCATGGCAGGTGGCTTGGGATTGAGTCCCAGGAGAGATCTGTTTTCTTCTGGCCCAATGGGAGGCAGGCTTGAAATCAAGTTAAATGTCATGTAGAAAGCAAAATGATGTTTCTCTTACAGAAGCTGAGCTGGAAAGCCTAGGCTGAGTTGTCAAGATGGAAAGGAAGTTTAGCTCCAACACATGACCCTTGAGGGAAGGCACAGTGGGAGGCCTAGGGCAGGGAAAAAGGCTGGTCAATCTCTTCCAGCCAAAGGCCTCCCAGCATCACCTCCCGCTCATTCCAGGGAGGGAGAGCTCCCAGCCTGGGGCCCCAGGATGCATCTCAGTGAGAAGGTGTTAGGAAGGACTCAGTGATGGGATCTGGACTTGGGTTAGGGAAACCCGACTTTGCTCTGGATTGCATGCTGTCAGGAAGGGAGGGCAAGCCTGGGACTGGGTCTCTGAATTAATTAATCCTCCCTGCAGACTGGCTGAGGAGGGCGAGGCTCTGGGTACAGTCAGACGAAAGCAGCTGTCACTCCCATCCATCTAGGACAGTAGGCTGCTGTGTCATTCTGTGGTTTGAACAATGCTCACTTTTATAAAAAGATTTATTTATTTATGTAGAAGTCGGAGTTATAGAGAGAGAAGGAGAGGCAGGGAGAGAAAGGTCTTCCATCTGCTGGTTCACTCCCCATATGGACACAAAGGTCGGAGCTGCACTGATCTGAAGCCAGGAGCCAGGAGCTTCTTCCAGGTCTCCCACATGGATGCATTGGCCCAAGGACTTGGGCCATCTTCTACTGCTTTCCCAGGCCATCGCACAGCTCTGGACTGGAAGTGGAGCAGCCAGGACTTGAACCAGCCAGCACCCATACGGGATGCCGGCACTGCAGGCATCGGCTTTATCTACTACACCACAGCACCAGCCCCGCAGAGCACTCTTTTCCTGGTCCCACCTCACTGCAGCCCCAAGGCAGATGTGCTCACCTGACCACCGAGACTTCCTCCCACGGAACCACCCGGCAGCCACATCTGGTGGCCGTGGACACAGAGAAATGCTAAGAAAGCATTTTGACGTGGGCCTAGGCATCTTCGTCTTTACTCCAACCTCTTGTCCCACAGAGATAAGAATTCAAAGTAGAAGCATCATACAGCACAGAGGTGAGGCCTGCACTCATGTGGCCACCCCACGGAGAGATTCCTGTCGTGAGTGGGCCAGAGTTGCCTGGGGTGGTGGGGAGAGAGAGAGGACGAGCAAGTACAAACCAGAGAAAGGTCCCTACACATGGTGAAGGGCAAAAGAGGACCCTTCCAACATTATCCATCTCTTTTATGAGGTAGAGGGTGGTGATTTAATAGAAAAAACAAATGGGGTGGGATTTTAGCATGCATGACACTTTCTGGGATTTTTATGGTGCTTCCACATGGAGTTTAACTCCCGTGTAGTCATCATGGCGTTTCCTCCTTCCTGGGCCCAGATGAGACACAGGTGCACCGTGAGAAAGTAGCTATGTCAAGATGACAGGTGAGGGGATACAGTTACAATGCAGGGCTGGCAAAAATGCCAGCTCATGTCATTCTAACTCCCTGCCTAGTTTCCCCATATCAGTTTTGCAATATCAACCGAGATACTTTGACCCATTAAACCCACTGCTGGGAATTCATCCTTCAGACATCTTTGGAAATTCTACAAAAGGCCGTATGCACAAAGATGTCCCCTGTTAAGTTGGTGAATGAAAACAAATCGTTGTTTACTAACAAAACAAATGGTACTAACTCGAATGCCCGATCACAGGGAAATAAATACATTATTGTGCATATCATGAGGCTGAATTTTTTATTTAAAAAAATATTTGCTTATTTGAAAGACAGAACAATAGAGAGAAAGGTTGGAACAGCCAAGTATGGATCCAGAAGCCAAGAACTCCATCCTGTCTCCCATGTGGGTGGCATGGGCCCAAGCACTTGGGCCATCTTCTACTGCTCTTCCAAATTATCAGGAAACTGAAGTGGTGCAGCCGGGACTCAAACCAGCACTTTGATAGGAGATGCTGGCATCCCAAGTGGTGGCACTTAAGTGCACAGTGACTCCTGTTGTTGACTTAACAAATTGACACTCTAGTTTATGGTGTCAGTATTCACCCTAGGTTCTTGTCATGAGTTGCCAAGGCTATGGAAGCCTTTTGAGTTTGCCGACTCAGATCTTATTTAGACAAGGTCATAGTCAAAGTAGAAGTTCTCTCCTCCCTTCAGAGAAAGGTACCTCCTTCTTTGACGGCCCATTCTTTCCACTGGGATCTCACTCACAGAGATCTTTCATTTAGGGTTTTGTTTTGTTTTGTTTTGTTTGTTTGTTTGTTTTGTTTTTTTTGCCAGAGTGTCTTGGCTTTCCATGCCTGAAATACTCTCATGGGTTCTTCAGCCAGATCTGAATGCCTTAAGGGCTGATTCTGAGGCCAGAGTGCTGTTTAGGACATCTGCCATTCTATGGGTCTGCTGTGTATCCCGCTTCCCATGTTGGATCGTTCTCTCCTTTTTAATTCTATCAGTTAGTATTAGCAGACACTAGTGTTGTCTATGTGATTCCTTTGACTCTTAATCCTATCATTATGATCAATTGTGAACTGAAATTGATCTCTTTGAGGTGTCATTCTTTGTAATGGTTGTGCCTTATTCCATGATCTAGCCGAATCATTCTAATAATACAAAATTGGAAAGTACAACTTTCCTATCGATGAGCACTGATTTGTGTTTTGGCTATGCACAAATGTTGAAGTATACAAATGTCCCTGTAGAAGCTGGTGCTTGTATTTTAATGGGATAGAGTCCCTGGAAGGTGTGGTAGTTCAAACTGTGTTTTAATAAAGATTCACAAAATCATTAGGAATAAATAACTTCCAGAATGAGTGCCATAGTTCCCCTTTAACCAGAGAATATAGAGTATCCTTGACTCCAAGTCCCCACCAGTTAAATGAACGAGAATGAAGAGAGCCCAGTGGCATTTCCCTGGGAATCACCAAGCTTGGCATCTTTTCACACGCTTATTCAAGACTTGAATTTGTTCTTGTCGATGTTGCTTCTGCATATATGGCAATAACTATCTGTCATTATTTTACTGGAGTTCTTTGTATCCTGTAGATGTTAACCTTTTATCAATTATATGTAGTATATACATTTATTTCTCAATCAATAATTTGAGAGCTTCTTTCATCATATAAATTTTTATAACAGTTTTACAGACATGTAAATTTTTAAAGATATATTTATTTGTTTGAAATGCAGAGTGTCAGAGAGAGAGAATCTCCCATTCACTGGGTCACTCCCTAAAGGGCCACAACTGCCAGATATGCATCAGCCGGAAACACAGAGCCAGGAACTCTACCCTGGTCTCCCACACACAGGTAGCAGGAGCCCAAGCACCTTGGTCATCTTCTGCTGCCTCGCCAGGCTCATTAGCAGGGAACAGGATCGGAAGTGTAGCATCTGGAACATGAACTAGCATACCAATATGGGATGCTGGCATCCCAAGTGGTGCTTTAACCCACTGTGCTACAACTGTAGCTCCAACCCACATTCTAAAGTTTAAAACTGAGAGTAGTTTAGTAGTTATGATACCATCACCAATATCTAAATCTAGAACATTCCTATCATGCTGAAAAGAAACTCTACACATTAGCACGAGCGGTACTCTCCTCACTCCTCTGTTGCCCCTGCCCTTGACAACTGATAATGTAATTTCCATTTCTATAGGTGTATCCAATCTAGACATTTCATACATAACATGTGGCCTTTTACAGCTAGCTTCTTTATCATCATGTCTTCAAGACCCATGCTTGTTGCAGCATGTATGAGTAAGTTTTCCTTTTTTTTTTGGCTGAGGAATAATCTGCTGAATAGATAGAGCACATTTGGTTTATTCAATCTTCCGTTGATAAATATTGGGTTATTTCCACTTTTTGCCTACTATAAATTATGCTGCTATGAATATTCATACAACCTCTGTGTACATTTCTCTAAGGCATTTCCCTAGGAGTAGAATTGTTAGGCCATATACTAACTCCTTGTTAGCATGTTGAGAAACTGACAGATGGGGCTTGCAGTGCCAGGATCCCATGTGGACACCAGTTCAAGTCCCAGCTGTTCCACTTCCCATCCAGCTCCCTGCTAATGCAGCTGGGAAAGCAGCAGAAGATGGCCCATATGTCTGGGCCCCTGCACTCACATGGGAGACCTGGATGAAACTCCTGGCTCCTGGCTCCAGCCTGGCCCAGCCTCAGCTGTTGCAGCCATTTGTGGAGTGAAACAATGGATGGAAGATGTCTCTGTCTCTCCGTAACTCTGCCTTTCAAATAAATAAAACCTTTAATAAAAAAAAAAACAAACCTGTCAGACAACTTTCCAAAGCAGCTGCATAGTTTCACATGAGGAGTGAATTTCCCATTCTTCTCCATCACTTGTTATTATCTGTCTTATTGATTCTAGCCATTCTAGTGTGAAGTAGTATCTCATTGTGGCTTTGCTTTGCATTTCCCTACTGACTAATGATGTAGATCATGCTTTCATGTGCTTACTGACCATTATCTTCTTTGGAGAAATATCTATTCAAATCCTTTGCCGATTTAAAACCTGAGTTGTCTTTTTGTTGTTGAGTTGCAAGAGTTCTTCTGGATACAGGTCTCTTACCAGGGAAATGCTTTGTAAAAATTTTCTCTCATTTTGTGGATTATCTTTTCATTTCCTTGATGCTTCTCCTTGAAATCCAAATGTTTTTATTTCGATGAAACTAAATGGGTTCCATTTTTCATTTGTCGCTTGGGCTTTTAGTGTCATACCTACGAAATCACTGACTAATGCAAGGCCATGGAGATAAATTCCTATGTTTTCTTCTAAGAATTTTATAGCTTTATTTATGATTTTAGGTATATTGGTCATTTTAGGTTAAATTTTGAATATGAGTTGAGATAGGGGTTCACATTTATTCTTTTGCATATGGATAGCCAGTTGTCCTAGTGTTCTTTGTTGAAAGGACTATGCTTTTGCAATTGAACCACTTTGTATTTTTGTCTTGTGTTATCAAGTAGGAGTAGAGACTAAGTTCCATACTGGACAGGGGAGGGGGTGAGAGAAGAAAGGAGAGGATGAAGGGTAGTTACATAAAAAATCAACTGACCAGGGCTGATGCTGTGGTGTAGCTGGTAAAGTCGCTGCCTGCAGGGCCAACATCACATATGGGTACCAGTTCAAGTCCCGGCTGCTCCACTTCCAATCTTGCTCTCTGCTATGGCCTGGGAAAGCAGTAGAAGATGGCCCAGATCTTTGGGCCCTTGCACTTGCTTAAGAGACCTGGAAGAAGCTCCTGTCTCCTGGCTTCAGCGGTCTCTCACTCCTCTCTCTCTCTCTGTGCTTCTCTGTAACTCTGCCTTTCAATTAAATAAATAAATCTTTAAACAAAAAAAATCAATTGACCAGAGATGTAAGGACTTACTTCTTGATACTCAGTTCAATCTCATTGATCTATATGAGTCTATCTTACACCAGTTCTATACTTTCTTTCTTACCTAACAATGTAGTATGTTTGGAAATTAGGGCGTGTGCTCTTTTTCAAGATTGTGGCTTTTGTCAATTTTTGCAAATAAGGCAGCATGAACTTTGATAAGAACTGCATCAGATCTATACATTAGTTTGGGCAGTATTGCTCTTAGCAATATGACTTGCGATCCATGAACATAGGATGTCTTTCCTGATACTTAGATTTACTTTAATTTCTCTCAGCAATCTTTTGCAGTTTTTAGTATATAAGTCTTCTAGCTCTTTTGTTGAATCTATTCCTAAGTATTTATCTTTTATACAAGTGTAAATTGAGTTGTTTACTTAATGTCATCTTCAGATGGCTCATTGCTGGAGTATAGATATACAATTCACTTATGTATACTGATCTTGTCTGTTTCAACTTTGCTGAACTCATTCTAACTTTTTAAAGATTTTCTACATATAAGATCATATCACCTGTGAATAGAGAGAGTTTTATCTCTTCTTTTCAACTTGAACACCTTTGAATTCTCTTCCTTGTTTAATTGTCCTAAGTAGCACCTCCATCCACATTGAGAATAAAAGTGAGAACAAATGCCCTTGTCTTATTCCTGATTTCAGGAAGAAAACTCTCAGTCATTCACTATAAAGTGTGATGTTACCTGTGGGTGCCATACAAACTTCACAAAACAGCTTTAAGTTTCTGAGCTTTCTGTCTAGCGAAAACGGATTCCTCAGGGCTGGCGTTGTGGTATAGTGGGTTAAGCCACCATCTGCAATGCTGGCATCCCAAATGGGTGCCGATTCATATCGCGCTGCTCCACTTCCAATCCAGCTCTCTGCTATGGCCAGGGAAAGCAGTAGAAGATGGCCCAAGTGCTTGGGCCCCCACACCCACAAGAGGGACACAGAAGATGCTCTGGGTTCCTGGCTTTGGCCAGCACAGCCTCAGCTACTGCGGCCATTTGGGGAGGGAACCAGGAGATGGAGGGCTAATGTCCATCTTTCTATCTGTCTCTCTCTCTCTCTAGCTGTCTAGCAAATAAATTTTAAAAACTTTTTAAAGTAATAAAAAATAATTCCTCAAAGTTAAACATATATACACTTAAGTTGTCAATTTTTTATAACTTTATTGTATTTACATTTATTTTTAGTTATATGATTTTATGATTCTTTAACTTCTATTTTCTTTGCTGAGATTTTCTATTTTTTCATAAGAATTTACCCATTTTTTATGTATTTTCATTGATGCAACTTTAAAATTTTTTTAATTAATTTATTTATTAGAAAGACAGAGTTACAAAGAGAGAGAAGGAGAGAAAGAGACAGAGACATCTTCCATTCGCTGGTTCACTCCCAAATGGCTGAATCGACCAGGGCTGAGCCAAGCCAAAGTCAGGAGCCCAAAGCTTCTTCTGGGTCTTCCATGTGGTTGTCCAAGCACTTGGACAATCCTCTGCTGCTTTCCCAGGTACATTAGCAGGGAGCTTGATCGGAAGTGGAGCAGCCAGGACTCTAACCGACACCTATAAGGGATGCTGGCGCTGCCCGCCATGGCTCAACTGCCTGCACCCCAGCACCAGACCCACCTTTAAAATTATTACCAGACAATCACAATATCTAATTAATCTCACTACTGGTGTCTGCTGGTTGTTTTTTTCTCATCCAAATTGTGGTTTTCTTGGCTACTGATGTGATGAGTCATTTTTGAGCCAGCACTCCAGGCATCTTGCAAATTACATTATGAGACTCTGTCCTCTGCTCAATCTTGTTCAGTAACAGGCCATCCTCTCCTTGAGGTGTAGCAAACAGAGTTCTTCTTTGGGCTTCACTGACACCAATCCTCACGGCCGCGTTGCAAAAATGTGGAATGGAAGCTCAGCTTCCCCTCTGGCCTCCCTGAAAGATTTATGTTCAAAGCATGCTACTGACTTGCACCACATCATTGCCTCCCAGTGGGTGCAGAAGTGTGATGCCCCCACTGGACCCTGCAGCCGCAGGGAGAGAGAAGAGGGAAAGAGAGTGCTTACTAACCCCACCTCCCACCACTTGGTCCATCCGATGAGGCCAGACGGATGGCTCAGCTCTCTGTTGGGCACGCTGACCTCAAGGACAGAGGATGAAATGTGGTGGTTGCAAGCCTTGCCTGGCAGAACCTCATTAAGGTGCATGGGAATAGAGGGTCAGCTCACCATTGGACCCTTTTAACATCACCTGGGCAGGAAAATCAGGGTTCTGCCTACCTGTGCTGAGCGGAAGTTACAAGACACACTCTCTCCCAATTCCTGCAATGCTTCCACAGCAGAGGAACTAGAGTGTGTTGCCTCCTTCCTCTGGGCAGGGAATAGAAGATGGCACCCTTGCTGGCAGGGGAAGTAGAGTGCCTACCTCCAGCTTCCACCCACTAGAGGATGAGAATTGAGTTACCTGTTGACCCTGCCCACTGCCACCACTGGGAGACAGCACAGGGGAACCCAAGCACAGGGTCCTTCGGGGATCTGTGCCTTCACTGTCTTCCTATGCTTGCTGTTACGGCCAAGGATTGCTTAGTTGTAAGAGGGAGGATCTTGAAGGGGTGGGGCTTCGTTATCTTGATTGGATATGGAAGTTCCGCCATTTAAATTTTTGCATGCAAGTCTTCAATACATCTAAAATTAATTTTTGTCCTAGGTCAGGTTCCCAGGAGTCAGACTCTGACACAGAGGCTAGTAAGGAAGTGTAGTGGGAGTTTAGTAGGATAAACCACTACAGGAGGAAAGGGCAGACAAGCAGCTGTGCGCACTGGGAGGAGTCCGGCTGCAATGAAGCTGCAACAGAGACTGTAGCCAGTTCCGCATCTGAGCCCTGGAGCTGTCCCAGGTACCCCAGGAATGGAGTAGTGGGTTAAGCAGCTGCCTGCATTGCCAGCACCCTTCATGGGCACCAATTCATGTCCTGGCTTCTCCACTTCCAATTCAGCTCCATGTTAATGGCCTGGGAAAAGCAGCAGAGGATGGCCCAAGTGCTTGGCCCCCTGTCACCCATGTGGGAGACTCAGATGAAGCTGTTAACTCCTGGAACCCATCTGGGGAGTGAACCAGTAGATGGAAGATCTGTCTCTCCCCCTCTCTCTGTAACTATTTTAAAATAAATGAATCAATCTTTAAAAATAAACAATTTAAAAATAAAGAAAGTGGCTCTGCCCTTGCGACACTCTAGCAACCCTGGGGCGGCCCATTCTCATATTTGTCTCTGTGGATCATTGCTTTAGAAGTGAAACCCAAGCCTATAAACTCATGGCACGTACTATGTGGTTAAGCACATAGCAAAAATCTTAAAATCCCAAGATAATTATTTGAGCAGGAGCCCAAGTACCCCTTTCCTTAACCCCCTCAAAAAGAAAACCGTAGCTTACATTGTAACTCATCTTTGAAACACTTGGAAACTTGAGGTACGATGGCAAAACAAGGGGCTTGAATATGCGATTAGGGTGACCAATTTACCTCTGCCCTGGCCTGTCACTTTCTTGAAGACTTGAGGGTCCATAGCGAGGGAGTGCTGGGCAGGGACTAGAATGGAGAGGAGGAAAGCAAGGAACAGCAAGACTGCCTTCAAGACATTGCTATCCACCACCATATATGTACAAAGAGGTATTTACAGGTGCATACCAACAGGTCCAAAACGGGGCTTCCCACCACACTGGAGCCCATTGGGTCAGACTGACTTAGCAATTTCTCAGAGTCTCAAATGTGAGCCCTGGATGAACTTATGGAACATCAGCTGGAAGCTAGGCTGAGCCCCTCTCCAGCTGCCTGCATCACAGACAAGCAGGAAGAAGCCGACCACCTCCGCCATGTTTGTGAAGGTGGATCCTCCAAGACTCACTTGCTGCGGCCACCCGGAGACCCCACGGAATCTGAGGCCCAAAAGCACGTCTCAGGTCTCCATCAATCTGACTGCCCAGAGGCCCTTGAGGCTGAGGATTCCTTGGTGCCAACTACATGGCTTTTATCATGAAATTGGTTGTGACCCAGCCCAAAGTCAGAGAGATCTACTCCTGAGTGCCTTGGGAGACCACAGTATAGCATGGCGGACAGCTATGGACCTTCAGCGGTGGCCGAGGCACTGCCTTAAGCCCTTGGCTGTATTAGCTTATGGAACCCTCACCACAACCCCAGGAGGTGAGTCTTATCATCTCCTTCTACAGAGGGCAAACTGAGGCAGAGAGAGGTCTCCAACTTGCTCAGATTCACGCCCATATGCAGCATGTGTTCTAGGGAGCAGGTGCTACTACATTTTGAATCCAAGGTGTCTCTTCCAGAATGCAGTCTCCCCTGCAAGGGTCTGCAGCTGTCCTCTATTTTACAAGGACTTTTTCTGTTTGTTTAGGTCCATGTATTTTATCATAGCATCTGTTACAAACAATCCCTCTTCCTTTGGGCGCACGGGCGCCCCTTCTGAGAGCTCTGAGTGGCCAACTCTTCACAGTTCAGTGTGAATTAATGACCTCGATCACCTCCTGCAGCCATTGGCCATTTTCTGGACATTGGGTCCAGAGAAGGGGAGTCTGGGAAATGTCCACACAGAGAGCAATTAATCGTGCAATGGGGACACTGCAGTGCTCTGAGAATCAGGCTCTGGGCAGCCAGAGGCTGTGCAGCGGGCGCTGGGAGGAGGCTGGTGGAGGAGGGGCTGTGGCAGCCAGGGAGAGGGGTACAGGAGGGTGCTCTTGAGAGCTTCCTGTTTTACACGTGTGTAGGAAGGCCTGGGCCACTGAAAGCCAGCTCAGGTCCAATCTGTGCATCCACCCAGGTTGCTGCTGACTGCTCCGTGCTTCAGCCTTATCATCCATGTCCTTCTGAAGAATCCAGTTTGTACCAGGGTTAGCGGGCAAGATCCAGCTATGCTCACACAGGTCCATGCAGAGGATACGGCCCTACCAGTTCCTAGCCTACTGACGGGGGGCCACATTCTACATGCACTGCCACCCTGCTTCCCATTTCTGTCCTCTCCACCATTCTGGTCACACGTATTGCACCAGGCGAGGGCACCTGGAGCAGGTGCTGTTGCTGCCCCACCTCCTTTGTTCAGCCATCTGGATTCTCAGCACATCATTTCCAACATGGCGATACATTCCTAGCTCTAGCATCATGTCTTCCTCCACTGCCTAGGGACATCATGGTGGTGGAGCTGTGCAGGGGTGATGTCAGGGGTTGGGGAAGGCTCGATGGCTACAAGGTCCACCCTGAACAAGTTACAGAGAGAAAGTGGTCCATAAGGACTCCAGCAAGGGCAGAATTCTGAAGCCAGTGCCCTGAAGATGGTGTAGGGTCCCCAGTGGGATGTAGCCCTCCGTCAGCCCACTGTGTTTGTCAAGGGAAACTGCTCTTAGCAGCTCTCCTTCCTTCTTCCTATTTCCTCCTTGTTCCAGCAAACCCTGAGACAAGGACTTGGTTGCAGGCAGCTTAGTTGGGGGAAAGCAAGGGGAGGAAGAGAAGAAAGACCACGATTGAGCAAGGGGCTTCCAAGGGGACCTTGGGCAGACCACAGGGTGATTCAAAAAGTTCATGCTGGCGCCGCGGCTCACTAGGCTAATCCTCCGCCTTGTGGCGCTGGCACACCGGGTTCTAGTCCCGGTCGGGGCACTGATCCTGTCCCGGTTGCCCCTCTTCCAGGCCAGCTCTCTGCTGTGGCCAGGGAGTGCAGTGGAGGATGGCCCAAGTCCTTGGCCCTGTACCCCATGGGAGACCAGGAGAAGCACCTGGCTCCTGCCTTCGGATCAGCGCGGTGTGCTGGCCGCAGCGCGCTACCGCGGCGGCCATTGGAGGGTGAAAAAGGAAGACCTTTCTCTGTCTCTCTCTCACTGTCCACTCTGCCTGTCAAAAAAAAAAAAAGTTCATGGAAAACAGAATTAAAGTTCATTTTGGTGCAACAATAATTTGGAATCCATTTATCAGAGGAGTCTTTGAAAAGTTCATGGAAAATGTATATTATGAAAAAAAACTGCATGAATGTCAATGTTTGGGGCAGCTAAAGTAAATGCATCTTTTTTTTTTTTTTTTGGCAGGCAGAGTGAACAGTGAGAGAGAGACAGAGAGAAAGGTCTTCCTTTTCCATTGGTTCACCCCCCAATGGCCACTGCGGCCAGCGCACTGCACTGATCCAAAGCCAGGAGCCAGGTGCTTCTCCTGGTCTTCCATGCAGGTGGAGGGCCCAAGCACTTGGGCCATCCTCCACTGCACTCCCGGGCCACAGCAGAGAACTGGGCAGGAAGAGGAGCGACCGGGACAAAATCCAGCACCCCAACCAGGACTAGAACCCGGTGTGCTGGCACCACAGATGGATTAGCCTATTGAGCTGCGGCGCCGGCCGTAGATACATCTTAATTCTGCTTTTCCATGAGCTTTGTGCAGTCTCCTTGCATACAGAGTACACCTCAGTACCGTGCTCTAGAGAGGCAGGGAAGCTGCGGAGGGAATCTACCCATTCCCTCTTCCTGTGGGTTGAGAGTTTTCTCGGGAGGAAGCAGGTGCACCAAGAACCCTTCTTCTTTGCTGGAGGAAGCCTTGACTAGGGAGAGTTGGAGAGCAGGAAGCATCTGCTGTGATCCCCGGGGTGGGCTTCAGGGGAGTAGGTAGGGTTCCCGTGGGATCCATCTCATGCATGAGTTAGGAGGTCTGGAAGCCAAAGCCAAGTGGAACCTGAAGAGCAGAGACTGACTGTCACAGCCACACGGAACCCCACGCCTTATTCTCGCTTCAGAAGCATCTACTTTATTTCTAGATGTTGGCCCCCAGAATTCATCCTGTACTGCTGGGGACTCTTGGGGCAGAATCACACCCTGCTCAGCTGGTACTTCAGTCCTTGCAGAGATGCTTCCCTTCCCACTCACAGAGAACGTGGGTCTTTCTCAGGTTGAAAGGGAAAAAAAAAATCAAACAAATGAAATACTTATTCCGGCAGTAAAGATTACTATTGCGGGATATTGCACCATATCTTTTTTTTTCTGGTGAATTATTAATAAAGCCTGTTTTTGTTTAATGCCTGCTAATAATTTCTAAAAACAGATCTACAACTTCAGCTGTAAATGCATGTCCATGAATCACTCTACTGAAAACATAATTGTACACTTAGCAAAAAGCTCTGATGATAAAAGAGCCCCCTCTTTTCAACCATCTCTGGAATCCCTTACAGAACGGTGGATGCACCAAGGTAAAACCCAGGAAGACAGAATGGGAGAAGCAGGAATGGAGCTTCTTTGGTCTCCAACAACCTCACCCAAGGAGTAATGCAGAGAATGAAGAGCTGAAAGTGAGGGCGTGGCCAACAAGCAACTCTCTCCATGCTAACTCGGAGTCAGGATGAGAAGGGCAGCTCCGCTTGACTCCCATCAAACACCGGCACATGCCCAGCCTTTCCCTCCTATCAGTCCCAGTGACTCAAGCTTCTGATTCCTCCTTAACACCGTGGAAAACGAGATTCAAAGAATCCTGGAGGACGGCATAGCAAGGGTTCAAACCCTTGGTCTTTCCAGAACTCTTTGCTACCAATCCTATGACCTCAAAGTTCACACTTAGGAAATCAAATCCCATCTTCCCACCAGAGAAAGGACCAAAATATTCACACATCTCCCTGCTCCCCACCAATAAGGCATCCTGAGGATACAAAGCAATTGGCATCCCCACTTGGCCAATCCGCACCAAGAGAGTCTGACATCTCCCTTCATCCTTTCTTTAAGATCCACTGAATGGCTGATCAATAAGCGGACCCAATACCAACTGCTATTGGCTTAGAGGATTCACATGGAGTTGCAAATGCAGTGGAAATTGATTTAGCTCCCCCGGGGGACAAACACTATGCTGGACCCCACAGCCCCAGTGAGGATCAAACCAGACAAGTTCCTGCCCACAGTTTCTGCAGGGAGAAGCCTGAATCAGATATAAAGTCACCTCTGTGTGGTGCCTGGGTGCATCCCTGGCAATGAGACCCTCAGGAAGCAATGGCTGAATCCTGATCACCAAGCAAAGCAGGAACTCACAGGGAAGAAAAGACAGAGCACCCTAAGCGGAGGACTCAGGAGGGGCAAAGTTCCAGTCCTGGGAGCTGAATGCAGATCCTGGAGGCTGCAGAAGGCAGAGCTGCTGATGCTGCAGGTGGTGAGGGACAGGAAGAGAGGCCAGCCCTGGGATCTGGAAGTCCCTGTTTAGGGGAGCCATGGGGAGATAACCAGTTGCAAGCAGAGGTGGGACCTAATTCAGTTTGCAGCGTGCTAAGATTTCTCCTGATTGCAACGTGAAAACTATGGCAAAGGGGATTGGAAGGGAGCTGTCCCAGACGCAAGCTCACCAGCCCAGGAGCAATCACCAGGATCTAGGGCGAGAGAATGGCAGCATGGACTCATGAGAATGATGGAGACTGAGGCGATAACGTCGTCCAGTCTCAGGGACAGCTTGAACAAGGACAGGTTTAGGGGAAGGAGGAGCTATCAAGTATCTCTGGCGACTGCACCAGGCAGATAAATACAACTAGGACAGGGAAAGGGTGCCCCTGTGGTCTGAGTGGGGACTGGCAGAATCCTGTGTCCAGTCTGGACTCTGAAATGCCTTTGAGATTTCTAAGAGGCAGAACTTTGGTCAGGGTCTGGGTGGGTCTTGGAAGCAGAGGAGGGCTTTGGGGGACACTTGGTACCCACCCAAAAGTCCTTAAACTGTCATGAAAGGCACCGTCGGAGAGGTAGGAGGGGGCCTGTGTGTTCCAAGAGGAACAAGTGTCCAGTAGGTCAACAGCATCCAATCCTATTGAATGGTCAGGCCCACCAGAAGCTGACCAGTGTCCAGTACACCGAGCACCATGGTGCTCAGGAAAGTAGGGTCAGCTGGATGAAGAGGAGGAACCAGAATAAAAGGGGCCAAATTTCCCGGGGGGAGGAGCAAGTGTGGACACTAACACGGGGCTCACCTCTGATTGGCTGGATTATGAAGGGAGGCGAGGAGGGGGAAGAGAAATACAGAGGGTGGGAGACCTGTGATGACGTCTGAACAGGAGAGAGAAGATTCCATCACAGGCCGAGTAGAGGTGCAAGTCTGCAGCCTGGACCCAGCGTGTGTCTGGTTGTCTTGGGAGCTGACCCCTGGGGAGCTTGCTGGCTTGAATTGTGAGAGCAGGAACTGCAGGGGGCAGCTGAAAGGTGCGGGGTGGGCGTGAGCAGCTGACTGTCTACACTGCCTGTCCTCGGTCAATTGACTTGGAGCCAGGCTCCACGCTGGCTCCCAGAGAGCCCCCAGAGGGCCTGAGCCCCCCTTGCCTCTATTCCTTTTTTGCTTTTAAGATTATTTATGTGAAAGGCAGAGTTACAGAGGCTGGGGGTGGGGAGAAGAGAAGGGAGGGGAGAAGAGAGAGATTTTTCATGCAAAATTTTTCCATGCAAGATTTTCTGGGCCAAAGCCAGGAAACGAGCTCCATCCTGGTCACCTGCTGCTGCTTTCCCAGGCGCAGTGGCAGGGAGCTGGATCAGAAGTGGAGCAGATGAGACTGGAACACTGGCTCCCCTTGCCTCTGGTAGTGACATCTCTCCTTTTCCCTGGGCTTCCAGGGGTCATCACACACACTCATGCAGGTGTATGTCTCGGGGCCCCCTCTAGAGGGAGCCCAAACCAAGTTGTGGGGACGCTCCCTGGGGAGGAGGAGGGGCCAGCTCTGTGTTTGGTAAGATAATTGGCTGAGATAATTGGGAGTGGGAGGGAGCTGGCTCCAGTGAAAGTGCTGGGCGGTGCTGGAGGCTGTGTGGGCCCTGCAGCCTCTCCTGTAACTACCAGCAGCTACATTGTAGCCGGAAGGCAGCCATGGACAGGACACGGATGAGCAGGACCACGTCCCAGTTCAACTGCACTCACAGAACACTCAGCACGTGGACCTTGGGAGTGGACCCTGGATGAAGTCGCGAAAGAGGGCTTGAGGTGGCAGTGACTTTGACAATAGTGAGGTCAAGGTCGCCGGGGAGCCTGGAGGTGACTGACAGGAGTTAAGGACAAGGAGGACGAGATGCTGGGAGGCCTGGGGGTCAGTGCCCAAGGGGAAGTGGACATCTCCCAGGACAAAGAGTGGAATCCGGCATCCGGGTGCCCTGGATGAGTGGCGGGAGGGTTTCCAAGTTCAGATGACAGCGGAGGTGGGTGTCTGAAAACTCTGAGCCCCTCAAAGGAGCAGGGTCAGAGAGAAGCCACCTTCTGGAAGGTTCCAGAGGGGCGAGGAACAGAGGAGCAAAGCATGTGTTTGAGGCAGGTGAGCCCCGGGCCTGGTGACTCACAGATTTGTCCCCTGAGGTCAAAGCTGTGTGCTCTGGAGAGGCTGGGATCACTTCTAGCCTCAGGAGCCCAAAGAAACTGTTCTGTGTTCTCTCCCCATTCCCAACCAGGTTAATTGTTCAGAAGCCTGCTTCCTGTTGCCTCTGCCCCAGCCCTAGGGCCACTGATGGCTCACCGTTGCCCAGGAGTAGTTGCCACGTCCCTGAAATCCATCACGGTCCCCCTCCAACCTGCTCTTCCAACTCAGCGTTACACTTCAATAAACCCAGCATCCGGGCGTCCCTGCACCCAGGCCTCTGGGTCCCACTGCTGCCTCGATGCCCCTATCCAAGAGACTCTTTCCATGGCCAATGTCCACACCTGGTCCCTTCCTCTAGGCCCAGCTGGACCAGTAAGTGCCCAAGAAACCTTTCTGCAGTGATCTCACCAGAAGGCTGGCTGACCCTCGGTGTTGCCCACACAGGACTGAGATAAGATTGAGGTCCACCTGGGCTCAAAAATGTGGGTGCCCTTAGACTTGGCATTTTCAAACTGTCCAGGATTGAGGGCACACAAGATGCAGGCAGCTTGTACCCGGCAGCCTCAGCAAGGCAACATTGGCCACCAGCTGTACCACAAGTGAGCCAAGCACATACCTTTCAGCCACACTCTCCTGAGATCTGCACTGGCCCTTGGGTGTTCTGCAGCCCACATGGCCACCATCTCAGGCTATTCCACCTAGGGGAGCCTTTTCATAAAACGATGCAGGTGCACCCAGCCTTCTCTGTTCCCCATGGGCTGTGGCCGCTCTAATAGGTCAGCAGCTCTTGGTGCTTGGGGAGCCACCTGCTCCTATGTGCAGTGCTTTGGGGCTGCCTACTCCTTCTGCTTGGCTGGGATACCACTGACCCACCTTTTCAGCCCCAGGCCCCTTGCACAGTACCTAGGACTTAGTTGAGCTTACAAAACATCCACAGAAGCCGACTGAGCTGTCCACAGTGGTTGGCTCACCCACGTGTGGCTCCCACACGTGTGGCTCATTCTGACAGTGCGGAAAAGGACCCTGCCCAAGATGGAACCTGTCAGTGGCACCACCTTGTCCCCTCACTTAGAGATCAGAAGCCCCGAGCTCACCAGCCTGAGTCCTAGATTTCACTGGGCAGCTCCCAGCCTGCATCCTTGCCAAGGACTCTGCATTTTGCAAAGCTAGGGACCAAGGACAAGACAGCAGCTCCACCAGCAGGTGGCCCTCGCTCCCAGCCCCCACAGGGCTCCCGGAGTCAGAGTTTGCCTGCAAGACCCAAAACTTCAGGGTGTGTAGACTCAGCTTGGGACAGGTTCCGGCTCCCTGCCCTGAAACTGGAGTCATCTGGA
Source organism: Lepus europaeus (assembly GCF_033115175.1). NCBI lineage: Eukaryota > Metazoa > Chordata > Mammalia > Lagomorpha > Leporidae > Lepus > Lepus europaeus. The sequence goes on from NC_084835.1 coordinate 16,246,578, forward strand.
GGCACCCACGGGGGCCAGCTCCCCTCATCAATTCTGCATCTTCCTGAAAATGTACTTTTAAGCCGCCTTAATTGCATTTCAGAGATAACCCTGCAAGCAAAGTGGCAGGAAGAGAAACCATAGAGAGAAGGTGGTGGTCAGGCTCTTTGTTCTAAATCAATCAAACATTCGCGACTAATGCAGCTTTGGGCCGCTCCTCAGGAAGCATTAGCCCTATTAGTGGGGACTGGCAGGAACACAAAATAAGATATTTATGGGCTGGGCATGCGTGCATTACCGCGGGGACGGAGGCTGGGGTGGGCGGCGGGGCAGAACGGCACAGGTCAGCATGTTTGCAGGGCTAGCTTCGGGGTCCCCGCCAAGAGAGAGCCCCAGGTCACTCCGTCTCAGACACAGTCATGCCAGCCACCTGAAAAGGACCCTGTCTTCCAGTCCTAGCCCCAGCCATAGCTGGAAGACTGGAGAAGTCGCCACCTCTCTGGACCTGGCTCTGGGCACCAGCCGTCAAAAGAGAGAGCTAGGGAGACACACTCTGCTGCCCCTTTGCACCTTTGTCTGGGGAGGGCGTGGGGTGAGGGAAGAGATTTTACTACTTGATACCACAAATGTCTTCCCAGGAGGGACTCGTCGGGTTGAACAAAAGACCCCTGGGTGATGTGGGTGGCAGTGGGCTTGGGAGTCAGGAGAGGGGTGACAGGGAGGGAGAGGACTTGGGTGCTCATAAGAGGAGGTGGAACCAGCTGGGGCGTGGGGTGATGACACACCCCAGGTGCCCAGAGGAATGCAACAGCTGGGGAGAAACTGCAGGTTAGAGACGAGGTCCCTGACCCGATTCTAAGTCATTGGAAGCACCAATTAGCAAGACTTCACGATCCACAGATGGTTAGGAAAGGAATGGTTAGAAATGGTTGCCTTGTGCTTATGGCTGCTGTGGGAATAGAAGCAAGAAAGAGCTGTGATTGGTGATGGATTGCAATGAAAAACTAAAGGTGAGGGTAATGCAAGAGCCACAGAGAGGAGCAAGACTTCCCCAAAATCTTGAACCAGGCCCACGGGGTGGAGACGGAGCTGGGCCACCTCGGCCGACACTGGCGTTTCCCACGAAGGAGAGGTACAGGGTGGGCCAGCTGCACCCTCCTCTTCTGCTGGTTCGTAATTGATGCAGCCGCCTCATTTTCAAGGTGATGGCGAGAGCCAGCAGGGAGGCTGCAGAGATGGACCTGGCTGAGACACCACTCGCTCACTGTGTGATCTTACTGCTGTACCCTGGAAATGAAATAACGGCCGCCTGCCCGGCCCTGTGTCAGTTAACTACCACTGTGGAACAAACCACCTCCACTTGTAGGCTCCCATGCTGCTGCTTGGGTGGTCCCCCCTGGTGCTTCTACTGATCTTGCCCGTGGAGACCCCGAGGGCTGAGTCATCTGAGCTGGCCCCTGGGCCTGGGTAATCCAAGGCGGCCTCCATCACACCTTTGGCACTTGCCCAGCTCTTGGCTGGGCACCTTGGTTAGAATGCTTCACCCGGCTGTGGGAGTCCAGGAGAGCCAGCCTCTGCCTGCATCCCAGCTGAGAACATCCCATTGGCCAAAGCAAGTAACATGGCCAAGATCAGTCGCTTGGGGGAGGGAAGTGCCCATGGCTGGGGGCCAGCAGGTGTGCCCTGGGAGGGACATGATTTTAACAAGCACTTGGTACACAAAGAATCTGTAAGAAAGGTCCATACTGGGGCCAGCATTGCAGTATAGCAGGTAAAGCCTCTGTATGTGACAGCAGCATCCCACATGAATGCTAATTCGAGTCCCTGCTGCTCTGCTTCCAATCCAGCTCCCTGCTAAGGGCCTGAGAAAGTAGAGGAAGATGGCCCAAGTGCTTGGGCCCCTGTACCTACATGGGAGACCCCGATGAAGCTCCTGGTTCCCGGCTTTGGCTTGGCACATCCCTGGCCATTCTAGTCATTTGGGGAGTGAGCCAGCTGATGGAAGATCTCTTTCTCCCTGTCTCTCCATCTCTGTAACTCAGTTTCAAGTAAGTAATAAATCTTTAAAAGAAGGAAGGGAGGGAGGGAGGGAGGGAGGAGGAAGGGAGGGAGGGAAAAATATCCCTCTTCATTCATTCACTTCTGTATGCCAGCGCCACTTCCACTCCTAGAGAGAACCAGGGGAGTAGCTGCCCCCAGCTTGGCCCAGTCTGCCCCGAGAGACCCAGCCTGGCTCACAGCTCAACAGTTATTCTTTTTTAAAATTAATTAATAATTAATTTGCATGGCAGAGAAATAGAGACAGAGGGAACTCCCACCCACTGGTTTTCTCCCCAAATATCCACAACTGCCAGGACTGGACTGAAGCAAAGCCAGGGTTCAAGAACTTAATCCAGGTCAGGAGCCCATCTGCTTGAACTTAATCCAGGTCAGGAGCCCATCTGCTTGAACTTAATCCAGGTCAGGAGCCCATCTGCTTGAACCACCAATACTGCTTCCCAGGGTCTCTATTAGCTGGAAGCCGGAGTCAGGAGCCAGAGCCAGGAATCAAACCCAGGTTTCTGATGTGCGATATGGGCATGTGAACCCCTAGGCCACACACTCGCCCCTCAACAGATATTCCTCTTTACTGAAACACAGGTGGGAGGCACCCATCACTAAGCTCTGAGAAACTGCAAGGCAGGCAGGGTTCAACCTCCACCCACAGGCCAGTCCCATCAGCACTCCTGTTCCCTGGGCCTTCCCAGGGTGCCCCAGTGGGGCTGAGACATGAGACAACAAAGCCACACGTGAGCAACAAAGGCCCAGGGCCCTCCCAGAGCCCCACTCCCAGCTCCCTCAAAGAAGGTCAGTGGGCTCCGTGCAGAACTGGACCACCTGTCTTCTGCTCTGGAGGGCAGTGGAAGAGGCACACAGACCTCTCCTCCCTGTGCCTGGTGCCAGCTTCAGGCTGAACCCCCTTGACAGGGCCAGTGTCTCCGGAGCACCTCTGGCATGAGTTTCAGTGGCCTATACCCAGGTTTAGACCTGGCCCAAATGAAGATGGCAGGTGTAGGGACACGATGAGACACTCTCACACTGCCTCACCACTTCCACCACCGCAGTTGGTCCCAGCCTTGCCACACCTGCCTTGTGTGGGCTTCCCACAGTGCCACAAGCTACCCTCCCCTTGGACCTGCATACACAGCACGTCCTGTGCCCCAACAGCCTCCGCCTTCCCTCTGGTCAACTCCTCCTCCTCCAGGTCTCAACGCAAGAGTTCCATCCTCAAAGAGGTCCCAGCTGTCCAGGCTGATGCTCACCATCTGGCGTCCTCCCTTGCTCGATGCCCTCTCTACCTTCCCTTGAGTAGCATGGCTCTCAAGTGGTCACAATGTCTTTATTTGTGTGGATATTTGCTAAAAGTCTGATCCCACATCTCACGCCAAGCGGTGCTTCTGCTTCATTCACTGTTCTGCCCAAGCAGTCAGAGGTGCTGGGAATACAGCAGGCACTTGCCAAGCCTTTGATGAGTTGATTGACGGGTACACATGGGACTTCATTTTTTGATCCGTTATCACTTGAGTTGCCATTAATGCTGTTGCTGACAGCCTGGGAAATGAGTGAGGATGAGAAGAAGGGTTGCGATAGGAGGGGCTCTTGCGTCCCACCGCCTATGGGAAGAACCCAGCTCTCAGTCATCAGCTTCCAGCTGCAGCCCAGAGAGTTGGGGAGCCCTGAGCACAGGAGGCCGCTGTAGCACAGCTTGCGACACAGGGATCCCAGCAGAGTGGGCCAGAGCCTACAGAAGGGGGAGACATGGTGACCAGATGGCAAAGCCTGTGGTCCCCTCTCTACCCCTCTCAACTCCTCCTTCTCGCTCACCCAGCCAGCAATGAATCCTGACAAACCCATCTTCTGCAGCTACAGTGAGGCCACAGGAGGCCAGGATGATGCCCACCCTGCCTCCATCTTCCCTCCCCCCAATGGCCATCCTCCCCCAAACTGTGTAGACCAAGCTTCTCCAGCTCACCTGTTGTGTAGAGAGGTGGATCCCTGGCCACTGGTGAGGCTGGCCCAGAGACAGAAGCCACTATGGGCCTCCCAATGGAGGGTCCACATCCTCTCCCTCTCGGGCCCCTCCAAGTGAGCATGGGAGAATCTCCCCAGGGGCAGCCAGCCAGCCCAGACAGGGCTCCTGTCATGTGGCTTCTCAGATTGGCTACTGCCACCAGGCCATAGGGGAGGTGACCCCTCCCTCCTCCCTGGGCCCTCCCTCCGCACTTTGCAATCTCCTCCTCCTGCCACTGACCCTAAGTCAGCGCTGTCCCCAAGAGCTGGCCAAGGGCTGCCACACTCTCCCAGGCCCAACCAGGAAGTGCTCCGCAGAAGCGGAAACCAAGGCCCATCCCCGCAGCAGCCGGCCCTCCAGGGAATGAGGCTGATGCCTTGAAGCACATCTGGGCAGAAGAACGGGGGTCTCCAGCGGGGCCACCTGCTTTACCGCTCAGAGCAGAACAACCAAGTCCAACCCTGAACCTCTTATCTGCATTAAGGTGAAATTTTGTGAAGCCCAAAGACTTGGGTCCAGGGCCTCAGGTCGCTGTCCAGGGTCCTGGCAGCTTTGCCCTTGAGGGTATGGCATCCACACCACCCTCTTTTAAGTACGTTTGGAGAAGCCGTTGAGATGAGCTCAAAGACAGGCTTGGAGCTGGGTCAGGGAGAGCCCGAGGGAGGGACGCCATGCTCAGGCTACTCCACCTCATCAGGATCCCAGCAGAGTGCCTGGCTCATCACAAGGTCGTCACAGGCTCATCACCAGGTGTGGCATGAACAGGCCCTTACCCCTCATTTCCAGGTGTCTCTGGCCTCACGCAGCCCTTTGTTCAAGATGTGCTAATTTGCTCATTTGTGCATTCAGTGCGGGGGGGCAGGGAGGGGAGCAGGCACCGTGCCATGCACGATGTTTCTCAAGGCAAAGTCCACAGTCTGTTACAGGAGAAAAGACTATGCAAGCAGACCCTCCCATGGGTGTGTGTGTTGGGGGGGGGGGGGGTGGAACTTCCTAGAGGGGCATCCAACCCTGATGACCCCAGGCCATCTCTGGGAGGTGATGCATCTTGGGGGATAAGCTAGGGGTAACCCCAGCAGAGAGGCATGGGGGCTGCCTGGAGTGACACTCAGGAACACAGAACCTTGCAGTCATGTCAGGGAGTTTGGACACATCCTGCGAGCTCTGCTGAGCCACCGGAGGGCTTTATTTCAAGGTAGAGGGGGGCCAGGCCTGGGCTTTGTCATAGGCACCTGGCAGGAGGGCCCATCAGGTAACACAGAAGCCTAGAGCAGGTGTCTCCTCAGGAGTCCAGCCTTCCACCGGGAGAACTCTTCTCTTTTTCTCTTTTTTTTTTTTTTTTTTTTTTTTTTTTTTGACAGACAGAGTGGACAGTGAGAGAGAGAGACAGAGAGAAAGGTCTTCCTTTGCTGTTGTTTCACCCCCCAGTGGCAGCTGCGGCCGGCGCACTGCGGCCTGCACACCGCGCTGATCCGAAGCCAGGAGCCAGGTGTTTCTCCTGGTCTCCCATGCGGGTGCAGGGCCCAAGCACTTGGGCCATCCTTCACTGCCCTCCTGGGCCATAGCAGAGAGCTGGACTGGAAAAGGAGCAACCAGGACAGAATCCGGTGCCCTGACTGGGACTAGAACCCAGCGCCACAGATGGAGGATTAGCCCGGAGGTGCCGTCCAGGAGAACTCTTAATGCTGAGCCTTCCCTGCCCCCGCCACCCAGGCGAGCAGATTCTGGGCCAACCTCTCCCTGGCTCCACCAACACCTTCATCAGCCCATGCCTCGGGCATGGGCATATGCCAGTAGCACCTATCTCAGTGGGTAGCACCACCACATACCCAGCAGGCTGTCTCAACATCTTCTACCTCTCCGTTCCTCATTGCCACCTAATTCTCCCCAAGTCCTGGTGATGCCACCTCCTAAAGTGTACTACCTTATTTTCCTGCAGGGCTCCAACCTCTCTTTGGCCTCTTTAATTCTGACCATCATCTTTCACTTGCGTTTTTGTAAAGGCCCCTGTATTAGGGTAAACTCAATTATACCCCAGTAACAATCCCCCAATCTCAACTGACTTAAAACCCAGTCATTTCTTGCATGTGCAACATGTCCATTGGGTATCAGATTTTCCTTAACATAGAAGGAACGGCACCTCACTGCCCCATCGTCCCTCCACTCCAGGACTGTGAGATTCATGAAAAGGGCTGTGTCTATGCTTAATTCATTAACTCCTTGCCTGGTTAAAAAAAAATTTTGTTGAGAAAAGACACAACTCACACGGAGGTACTCATCTTTGACAACAACTCCTTCTGTTACCCTTGTTTGTGTCAGCGTAGAATGAAGGTGCACTTAACAGGGATCCAAAGCAGAAAGGGCCCAGTTGAAACTGAGGCATAGTTCTCAAACGTATCACAGCCCTGGCTATGCAGAAGCTGGGTTCTGCAAAGCCATGAGAGCCTGTGCCTTGCCCTTCTCAGGTGTTGCCTCATCAAACAAGGGTAAGGAGGACAAGAAGGGGGCGTGCCCCAGGATGTGTGTGAGTTCTGACTGTTTCCTGTTGGTTGAGCCATACTCACGTGACCACATCCGGCAGCCAGAAAGCCGGATACACGGCTAACAATGGCCAGCCGTGACAAAACGTTGACACTGAGATCCGGAGCAAGAGGTATTATTCCTCCAAATCTGTTTCCACGGCTATGTTCTGTCCCATCAGGGAGATGTGGACCAGGCTGGAAAAAGCACCAGGCCAGTCCCGGGGCCCTCCCCCCTCTATGAAGATGACGCCAGCATCAGGGATTCGGTTCTCCCCAGCAGGGAGTCCTCCAATGCTCTCCACTAGGTGACCTGTTCACCTGACTCATCCCCTGCCCCACCCTTCCCACACCCACCCCATTGCAAAATCCCACAAAACAGAGGCTGCTCCTGGCACCTCTGGGTTCCTAGGAGCTGGCATAGGGCCTGGTCCAAAATGGGCACTCAGTGGGGATGGTTTCTATCAGAGAGGTCTGAAACTGAGACATCGCTAGGAGTGTCTAGAAGGTACCGTCTTCCCCTTGGGAACATATAAATGGGATGGTGTGGTCTAACCCCCTACTGTACAAACTGTGTGGGCATCATCTGGGAACTTCCATGAAAGAACTCAATCCTAACTCACCCCCCATTGCATCCGGCCCTGCCTTTGAACAACACAACCCTGTGGTTTGGACGTGGTTTGAGTGGCCCCCAAATGTCCGCATGCTAAAAGCTCAGTCCCTAGTGTGGCAGTATTGGGAGGTGGTGGAAACTTTCCGAGGTGGGGCATGGACCCCAGGAGAAGGTGAGGAGGCACTGGGGGCACCGTGCTCAGAGATGTTCTCATGGGATTTGTGAGAGCAGGGTTCTTTAAAAAGCTCAAATACAGCCCTGAATTTTTTTTTTCTTGCTTTCTGTCTCATCACACAACTGCTTTCTCCCTGTCACATACTCTCCTGCTGTGATGCCATCCATCACATGTGACATGGCCAAGGAGGCCCTGGCCAGAGGCTCAATCAACAGGCTGCCAGAAATTGGACTTTCAGCCTCTAAAACTGGGAGCTAAATGAACCTCTTTTCTATAAGACACCCAGCCTCAGGCGTTTTGTTATAGCCGCAGAAAACAGACCAACATGATATGCACACGTGCTGACGTTTGAGACGAGCTGGTCTAACATCAAGCACTTCCTTGGGGTCTGACCGTGGGCTGCAGGGCCATGGGGAGGCACCTGGACCCCATCTGTCCCCGTCACCTCCAGGCTGTCCTGGATGGGGATTTGGTAACTTCTCAGGGCTTATCCATCAGGAGCCTTCACAGCTGCTTCAGCTTGGAAACCCTTTCTCTTCTCTGCTAAGGAGTCCACCTTGAGGTCTACTCGGGGAGGAAAGACCAGGCCAGCGCCCAGCTGTGCGGCTGGTATGATTCTTGAACAAGACCTACCATCTGAGATGAAGTCTTGCTGTTCTGCAGGATCCCGGGATACAAATGGCCTCCAAGCAGTGAGGACGGGGTCATTGCCGTTCCTGTCGGTGCAGGGCTCCCACAGAGAGTTCAGGCAGGATGTAGCCAGTTTCCGTCTTTCTGGGGCACCCCCTGAGACCCATCTGCTCCCAGGATCTGTGACTCCGTCATGTTCAACATCAGCTCTACTCTACGAGCAACACAGGGCAAAGCCCTTGACTTCTCTGGGTCACCGTTTCCCAGCCGAGTAGCAAGAAACGCTGGCTTCAGTTCTGGCTAGGGGAATATTTTGCTCACTGTGGATATCATTTCTTGCAAGGGAAGGAATGCCTTAAAGGACCCCCGTGTCTGAGCAACTACACAGACCAAAAGGAAATAAGAACGACCAGAAATGCATCGCCAGCATAAACTGAGTCACTTCACTGATGGCCACGAGCCTGGCTGGCTCAACTCTCCAGCAGAGCCCATGGCAATGGTGAGAGTCTCTCAACATGGAAGGCCCAGCAGGGCCACAGCTGACCTGCTTGACTGCGGACCCCCAGGGTGCCAGGCAGCAACGTCCACGGGGACCCTCATGGAACAGCACCCCAGAGATAGGGAATGCCGTTTTGTGGGATCACCTGTTGTCGTGGGGCAGGCAGTGCCACAGAGCAGGAGGCCATGCAGCAAAGGTTCCCCCCTGGCACAGGTCAGCCAGGCAACACTGGGAAGCCACTGAGACCAAAGTCACCAGACTCACCCAGCCTTCCTTTGGTCATGAAGGTGGACAGTCACACCTCAAAAGTCACCTGCGGGGGCCGGCGCCATGGCTCATATGGTTAATCCTCCACCTGCGGCGCCAGCATCCCATCTGGGTACCGGGTTCTAGTCCCGGTTGCTCCTCTTCCAGTCCAGCTCTCTGCTGCGGCCTGGGAAGGCAGTGGAGGATGGCCCAAGTGCTTGGGCCCTGTACCCACATGGGAGACCAGGAGGAAGCACCTGGCTCCTGGCTTCAGATCTGTGTAGCGTGCTAGCCGTAGTGGCCATTTTAGGGGTGAACCAACAGAAGGAATACCTTAATCTCTGTTTCTCTCTCACTGTCTAACTCTGTCAAATAAATGTTTAAAAAGGTCACCTGTGAGGGCTACTGGATCCTTGGACCCTAGAACAAGAGGAAGGAGATTTGAGCCGATGCATTTCAGTGGCTGCACCCCTGTGTGATAAATGGACCACATACAGGTGGGCAGGGCCATGACAGCCCGGACACTATGGAAGAGGGGAAGGTGGCCAGGGCCTGTGGCCACTAGAGACGACACATCCATCCATGGCCACAGAGGACTCAGGCCCAGTTGCCACCAGTTTCTGGCTTCCAAAAGAAGCTGGACATCTGGGTTGATTTGTGAAATTTCCCCATTTTCAGAGGTTCACCAAAATCAATCAGCCGGCCCTTCCTGGGCCAAACCCAACTCACTCCACACGCCCTTGGCTGCAGCGGCAGGGCCTGGGGCTCAGGGAGGGAGGGACCACTCCAGCATCCCCGATGCCACAGGGAAGAGAACGCAGGGGCTGGGGAGGCCAGCACAGGGTGGAGGTGGCCCTTGGGGAGCGGAAGAGAGGGTCTCAAACCCGCTGGCAAGTTCTGGGCTGAAGCAAAGCTGGGAGAGGCTCCCTCCTCCCACCCCCGCTCCTTGCCAGGGGCGGCCGTGTCTCTGCAGGCCAGCGGCCGCAAGATGACTTGCAGGTTTTCTTGGCAGAGGAGTCTCCCGCCTGGCTGGAGCAGAACGGCCCCTCTCGCCGCTGCCAGCTGCCACTGCCATGCCCAGGCTGCCGAACCACTTGTGCTCTGGGGGCTGAGGGCTGCAGGGCTGTGGGGTGCAGCCCTCCCGGTCCTAGGGTAGTATCTTCCCTCCCCACCAGGCTGGGCTTGCTTTCCCAGCTCTGCTTCCCCCAGCAATTCCCAGCCGGAGACACTGTCTGGGTCTACAGTATTGGCTAATTGATTGGGTTTTGTTGTCCCTGCTCCAAAGCCAATCAGCGAAGTCCTCAGACACCTCTTCAAAGGAGAAAAACGACTAAGGTGGGAGGATTTTTAATGGTCCTCAGCGGAGCTCTCGCGGACCTGGAAGGAGCTTTGTGAAACACCCACACCCCCACCGCGAATTCATTCAGGGGCCCTGTGGAAGCTTTCTGAAAAGCAGGAAGCTACCAGGCTTGGGGAAGTGTGCTCCCCCTCCCCCTCCCCTGCAAGAGGCAGGCAGAGCATCCTAAGGCGAAGGGTCTCTGCCCCTGTGCGTGCCAGCATCCGGGAGCCTTTCCCTCGGCACTCGCTTCACTGCCAGACACGTCTGCCTCTCTCTGGAATGCAGGATTTAAAAAAGCCATCTCACAGCGCAAAACCAGACTTGCAAACAGAGGATCAGGCTGTCGCTTATGAGGCTTTGTTGATTTTCCAAAATGCCCCACCAAGTGCCCGTGTCAATCACGGCGGCCCCATGCCACATGGCAGGTGCGCTGCTTCTGCCTCTAGGCTTTCTGAAGCTGCAAAGTTGTGGCTTTGAATTGGAGCTGACCCTGCTGGTTTTTAGATAATTCCACTTAACACACCTGGGCAGAACTCATATTCCCACCCCCCGGAAGCAAGGAGTTCAAATACAGAGAAGTGGGTCACTTAGACATCCACTCTCCCTCTCCTATAGCCACGGGTGGTAATAGAGAAAATAAGAGAAAAGCATTCACATGTTCCATTAAATTGTGTTGCTCTCCAAAGAAATAAAAATCAAAGCTTTAAATACAAAAACCCATTTCAAAACATGGATTAAGAGATGTAGGCAGGGGCTGGAGTTCTGGCTCAGCAGGTTAAAGCCACAACCTGCAGTGCTGGCATCGCATATGGGAGCTGGTTCAAGTCCCAGCTGCTCCACTTCAGATCCAGCTCCCTGTTAATGCACTTGGGAAGGCAGCGGAAGATGGCCCAAGTGCTTGGACCCCATGTGGGAAACCCAGGTGGAGTTCCAGGCTCTTGGCTTCAGCCTGGTCCAGACCCAGCCATTGTGGCCATTTGGGGAGTGAACTAGCAGTAATCAGTAATCGGTGAACTGGTAGTAATCAGTTTTCAATCTATCCATCAATGTACTTCCACGTGATTTTGGGAAAATGGAATTAAACAGTAAATTTATTTTGAAGCAAAAATATTTGTTGAGGTCCATGTATATAAGGGATATTGAAAAAATTAATAGAGGAGACAGCACCGTGGTGTAGCAGGTAAAGCTGCTACCTGTGTCGGTAGCATCCCTTATGGGCATTGGTTTAAGTTTCGGCTGCTCCACTTCCAATCTAGCTCCCTGCTAACACACCTGGGAAGGCAACAGAAGATGGTCCAAGACCTTGGGTCCCTGCCACCCACATAGGAGCTTCTGGCTCCTAGCTTTGGTCTGGCCCAGCCTGAGACATTGTGGCCACTTGGGTAGTGAACCAGTAGATGGAGGATCTGCCTGTCTCCCCGCCGCCCCTCTCTCTCTGTGGCTCTGGCTTTCAAATGAATAGAAGAAAATCTTTAAAAAAATAAAAGGCAATAAAAACCCAAGTGATCTATAGATCCAGTACAATCCTATCAAAATCCCAAGAGCATTTTAAAAAGAGACAGAAGAGAAAAATAGAAAATATGTATCATGGAAAAAGTACTCATATGTATGGACTTCAACACTTTTTTTGTACCAAAATAAACTTATCGTTTAATTCCTTTTTTTCCCCTCCCAAAAACATGCGGAAGTACTCGTCTCCATTATCTGTCCATCACCCGCCTTGCTCAGACCTGGCTGCCAGGGAGTCCTCTCAGACTCCAAGGGGCTGACGCACTTGGCCATGGCCACACCTGGCAGAACTGGGGCTGTGACCATTCAGGGAGGGGGCTGGGAGAAGGCAGGTTCCACGCCGCCCTGGCTACGTGGCTTAGCAATGACTTAACTTCCCTGTTCCCATGTTTATCCATCTGCAATGCAGGCACGATGGCCTTCGCTTTACACGGTAAATGCCGGCCACGTGACGCTAACCAGGCTACCTGTGTCATAAACGGTGACTGTGCAAAAGCAAGACGCCTGCCTCCCACGACTGCCCATGCCCCACCCCCCACCTCCTGGCCAAATGACCAGAAGCCTCGGCTTTGGTTCATGGCTGCTGTGGGCTGCCCGGCCCCCCACGTGTCCCCTGCTGGCTCATTGTGTTGCAAGCGCACCCTTGGGGCCAGAGGCCCAGTGGGATGACACGGAGGTGGCAAAGCAGAGCCCTCCCTAGGGGGGGTTCCCTCCAACTGTTCCCAATTCCAGGCCGTCCCAGGCTCCATTCTTCCCCCTCTCTATCCAGGGACCACCGATTTCCCTCTTCACTGAGGTGTGTAACCACCCACGCCTCGGGAAACTTGTGCATAAACAGAGAGAGAAGAACAAACAGTGGAGTCAAGAATCCAGACAGCGGGGAGCGCCTTCTCTGCTGGGGGCCTTGTCCCGGCTCTGAGCACCAAAGCCAGGCACTGATGGTCACACAGAACACAGAGGCGAGGATTCGAACCCAGCCCTAGAGTTCTATCTCCTCCTCCGTGCAGCTGAAGGGTGATTTTTCTCTGGGGACCGGACCCCAGTCCTCCCCGTCTGCCCCACACCCAATCTAAGAACAGGCAGAGGGCCTGGGATGCACGCAGAGAGCTTTAGCCACGCCTCAGCCACACGCACCTTGCAGCCCGGCCACTCCAGCCGGCGTCCTTCCTGTCGCTTCCAAGCTGCGATGGGAGCTGCCCCCGAGGGGGAGGACGTAGAGGGAGGAGCTGACGTCCCCCCCTCTAGGGACATGATATATAGGTCACCCCTCCACGTCCTCAGCTTGGTGACTCACCGCGCCCCTCTGTCACAACCTGATAAAGAATCGAGCCATTAAGAAATGGAACAAATTACTAAATGGGAGGCCCAAGAGAAACCCGGGATTAAATTAGTTCATTATTCATAAGTCATAAATGACTCTCCCTCCCACGGATTCCTGTCTCTGTCTCCTGGACTTGAAAGAGTGACCGTCCCCCTTGGGCGCCACTCTGGGGACCCCAGGTTGGGGCTGCCAGCTTCAGGCTGGGACACAGGAGCTGGGCCAGGCTTAAGCAATTATGTTGAGTGACAGAAGGGGGTGTGTCCTGCAAAAGTGACACGTCACAGCAGTAACACGTTCCCTGCGGTGACAGGGCACAAGGCTGCGGGTGGCTCTCCAGGCTATAGGATCTGGGGAATGAGCAGCCACATCTACAGGGCCAGCTGTGCGTCGAACATGGCTGTGATGCCGAGTGTCAACTGCCACACCACCTCTGCAGCCTGTGGCACCTCTATGGAGAATGTCACCTTTGCAGGCTATGTCATCTCTGCGGGCCACGCCCCCTGAGTGGAGTATGTCACCACCGTGGGTCCTGCCACTCTGTGGGCGGCGTCATCTCTCGCAGCACATCGCTTCTGTCACCCCTGGAACATGACACAGACCCTGAGGCACATCTCGTCTGGGAGAGGCATGTCTCACAGTCGAGGGTCCCTGGATGCCTTTCTGTGCTGGCAGACAAGACAGCCTGGGTCTCTCTCCCTGCCTGTCAAGCTTAGACAGGAGCCAGGAAACACAGCGAGCGGCTGGTCAGCACCCATGACACAGGGCATCTGCTCTCCCAGCCTGGGGGATCGGGCCTCGCCCTCAGCCACAGCCGCTCCCGCAGCTCTGCAAACCTCAGCCACTGGAAAGAGGAAGGAGCCAGGGCTGCGAGTGGGGGAGCGCGAGAGGCTCAGAGCGGGAGGAGGCCCCGCTGGGCTGGGGAGGGAGTGCATCCTGCCTGGATTGTAGAAATGGACACGAGCGAGAGGTGCCTCCCCCTGCTGGTCACAGGTGGGAATGGCACCGCAATAAAAAGGGTCCAGGACAGGAGAAACCGCAGTGGTTGTAGCAGGGCGTTGGCTTGCCTCATCCCAGCTGTGACACTGTTCTGATCATGCACAGCTCCTGAGCCGCGCATCAGGGAGCGCTGTGTGCAACCGCGTGTGCAAGGGGTCTTCTTGAGCAAGGCTCCCTGAGGTTTATGCAAATGGCCGGGACTTCTCCCCAAGTCACGCAGGGTCCTTCTGTACCGAGAGGAGCTCACCCATGCTTGAAAGGCGAGCCCAGGCTGGAGCAGAGGGGCAGGAGGTGAGGGAGGAATGGAGCACCTGCAGGGCCCTGCGTCTCTGACAAGAGGATGGCACAGGTTCTCAGTCGACAGCAGCCAGAGCCGGGCGCCACAGCCTGCCACATGCCAGCCACACCCAGGGTCTCTGAAACCAGCAATGACCCTGTGCCCATTCCACAGAAAGGCACACTGAGGCCCCCACGACGTGGCCTGCCTAAGCATGTGCCTGAGCCAGGATTGAGCCCCTCAAAATCTGTGGCTCCTTCATGTCACCTCCAAGCTGGGGCCCATTAGGGGCCAAGACGCCGGTGCCTCCCTCACAGCCACAGAGCCTCTACACCATCCTGGCTACGCTGATGTGGCAAGTGAGAGGGAGGTCGGCAAGTTCCACGTTGTCGGCATCCCAGTTCGTCTGGTCCACTTTATTCCTGGACTTCATCACTTTCCTGTCTCTGTTCTTGCTTAACTGCTCTCTGGGCGAATGTCCAGTCTCCACCAAGAAGGCGCTGTTCCCACCGCAGCCAGAAGTCCATAACTTGCTCCCTGCAGCCTCCAGCTCCTGGGTTGCCGGGCTGCAGACACATGGACCGTGCCCTGGCCCCACACGGATGCCCCTGGGACCCCGACATGCCATCCGCCTTGACACGCATTTTTACAGCTTTGCAAAGTCCCCTTCCCTCGCAAGCATTACCAAGTTAAAGGGAGAAACCGAAGCCTTGTTCGCGTCCCCAGCTACCTTAATTAACATGCAGAATGCTATTCTGGCAGTGCACAGGCTGGGATAAAACGGGAAGCTTCTTAACACAACATATATTTAATCTGTGGCATCGGCTTGCCCATGAAATTCAATCAGATATTTTAAGGGAGTTAACAAGGGCTCTCAGATCGAACGGCGAAGAAATGCAGGTGCGATAAACACACTCAAGCTACTGAACAGCTTCATCAAATGATAGAGTGGAGAGCAGGTTGGGGTTCTCACCCTGGATGCTGCCGAAGAGGGCAGGGGGTTCAATGGACCGCGGCACGGTGATCTACGGACCCACCGCCTCCAGAAAATCAATTACACTGGCTCATTTGTCCTGTTTCGCCTGGAACTCTTCAGCGTGGTCCTGCTGTGCGCCAAGCAACCAGGAGGCAGTGACTGGCCAGTGACACGGTTTGGCTCTCTGTCCCCTGCCTCCCACGGAACCCACATTTTAACAGTCAGAGGTGGGCAATAAACATAAAAACAAGCAAGAGCAGCAATTCCCAATGGGCGTTGAGTAACAGAGCGACCCACCGCACGTTCGGGTGGGGCACCTGCAGGGATGGACGTGAGACCAGGCACAGGAAGCAGGGCCTCCCAGGTCAAAGACAACAGCCAGTGTCTGTGGGGGAAGAGAGTCCCCCACCCCCACCCCGGGCACACAAAGGGGCTGGGCCATGGGGGCAGCAAGCACGGGGAGGGGTGGGGGGAGAGGGGGGCGGCCGTGCACTGCCGAAGTGAAGCCCGCCAGCTCAGCCCAGGGTTCTCCTGTCCCAGGTTTCAGCAGCCGCAAGGACGGTTCACTCTGCGGCTGCAGAATTCACAGCACGGACTGGCTGGGGGCGGGGGCGGGGTGGGGCTGTCTCTGTGTGCTGTTCGGATGAGAGGAGCTTCTTCACACTAAGTTCAGCGGCTCAGCCTTCCTGGGAGGGCGAGATGAATTGGACAACACTAAAATGAAGGATTTTGTTCGCAAAAAGAATACTTTGGGCAAGCTCCCTGCTAGGTGAAGACTTGGAGAAGATTGTGCGTTGTGTGAAGGCCAACAGGGATTAACATTTAGAATAAGGGGTGGCCAGCCACAGTCCAGAGAGCCCGATGCACTTGGGTGCCTGTTTTTGTAAATAAAGTTTTATTGGCACACAGTCGTGTCCGTTTATGTGTTCCTTTATGTCTGGGGCTGCCTCTATGCCTGTCAGCAGAGGCGAGCAGTTGGGACAGAGACTGCACGGCTCGCAAAGTCTTCATATCTAGATAAGTTTAACATCTAGCCCGGGGGTGGGGAGCATCCGGCCCCTGGGTGGTGTCAGTCCCCTGAAATCACGTGGACTGGCCCTGCCAATGCAGCCGCAACGCTAACTTTTTCAAGTTGATCATTTTGTATGGCCCATGAGTGATGTTATAAATAACCAAATGGCCCTTGGCAGCAAAAAAATGTTCCCCAGTCCTGACCTAGATGCTTATGGGGGCGGGGATTATACTGACCCCTGATCTAAACGAGGGAAACACGCCAGAGAAATTGGCAAATTCACCAAACAGGAAATGGAATGAATAACGGACACTTGACCACTGAGTAGCCTGCCAGAATTCAGAGGAGTGCAAATTAAAACAAGATTGAAATTCTTGAGACGCTCATCAGATCTGTCACTACCGAGAAGGTATCGCTAGCAAGTGCTGGTGAAGATACGAATTCATAAAGGAACTGTGAAGCCATCAGCTACAGTGGAAATGGGTCCAACCCTTCTGGAGGGCACCACGGCAGTGTGTGGCTGAGCTCGTGAAATTGCCAACATTGAACCTGAGGAATCCCCGGAAAACCCCCCGTGCCATGCTCTGCAGCCTAGCCAGCGAGGCACAGAGTTTGGCGTGAACCCTGTTGACCACCCACTCACACACAACTCATCCTCTCTCTCGTCTCTAGGGGGACTCTGATGGTGTTCAGATATTTTTCCCTTTTGCAAGCAGCCCCTCCTCCTGGGGAAAGCAGCAGATCCCACCCAAGTCCCAGGGCCAGACCAGTTGATTCAAAAATGGTCACAGATGGGGCTGGTGCTGTGGCGTGGCAGGTGGGGGTGCCACCTACAGTGCCAGCATCTCATATGGGCATTGTTCGGGTTCTACTGCTTCCGATCCAGCTCTCTGCTGTGGCCTGGGAAAGCAGTGGAGGATGGCCCAGGTGCTTAGGCCCTTGCACCCCCATGGGAGACCCAGGGGAGGCTTCTGGCTCCAGATCAGCACAGCTCCGTCCATGTGGCTACCTGGGGAGTGAACCAGCAAATGGAAGACCTCTCTCTTCCTGCCACTGTCTTCCTGTAATTCTATCTTTCAAATAAATAAATAAATATTAAAAAAAAAAAAGTCAGAGATTCAAGGCTTGTCTTGACAGAAGCTTTTTGGGTAAGTTTCCCTCATTCTGCCAGAAGAGCCCCTAGAATCGGGTCCATCTGTCTCCCCTTGAACATGAACTTAGCATTCTGAGCCTTACATCTGCTTGCACAGGAGATGGTGCTAATACACAGAAGAGGGAAATACAGAAAGAACTGGGGAGGAAGCTGGGCTCCGATACCCGACCCTGTTAACTCTGGAGCTGGAGCGCTTACAACGTGCCAGCTCCTGCTGAGCCATCGGAAGGGAGCTAGGGCGGTTTGCCTTAGATCTTCTTACCTACAAATCAAGGCATCCTCACTGACAGAAACCCTTTGAGAGCTTGGGTATTGGAGCAGTGAGCTCTTCGGTACCTAACTTCCAAGCCGAAGTTGGAAGGTGGCAAGTCTAGGAGAAAGCCCCATGCCCCCACCCCAGTAGCACACATGCGCACATGCATGTGCACCATCCTGGGGGGATGGAAATGGCTGAGGGCATCTGCACAGTGAGAACTCAGCCTTGGAGGGCTGCGTGCACCTACTGTCCCCTGCATGGGTGAGGCAGCTCTTTAGGGCGGTGCCCAAGAAGCAGAGGCTAAGACGGGAATTCTGTGGAGGTGGCTTGTTCAAGATGTACCCTGCAAGAATTTCCCTCCATCTCCCAGGGAGGGAAGCGGGAGAGGCCTGGGAACAGAGCAAAGGTGGGTCCCAGCCAGAGCCCGCAGCTGAACCAGACCCCATGGCAGCTCTGGAGCACAAGCTGTCCCATGGAGATGATCCCACCGTACAGCCAAAGGGATAGCCTCTCGTAGGCTGTCATCAGCGCATATCATTGGCTGTGGCCACCCTGGGGAAGGAGACTCCCAGGTGAGGAGCCCCTAAGTGGTCCAGGGTAGTTTGGGAGGAAGGCAGCTGTGAGCTCTGACCTTCTGTGCCCCATGAGCTGGGACACAAGAAGGACTGGGCAGGGCGCCAACCCCACGCAGTGCAGCCACTGTGACCAAGCATCCCTGAGAAGACGCTGGAGGAAATGACAAGAACTGGTGGCCAGCACAGGAGGACACAGAAGTGTCCAGAGAGATGAGTCACCACTGGGGGCAGACTGCTGAGGGACACAGTCCCATCAGGGGAGGACCATCCTGGCACACAGCAGAGGGGACAGATGACAATCAGGAACAAGATAACCCCACCACCACCACGACCCAGGACGGGGCCCTGCACTCACTCTGCGCCAGGGTCAAGGGGGAAGAGAACAGGCTGGGAAACCAGGTTTCTGTACAGAATGGGACGGGCAGGGCTGGGAACTGAGATCAGTTAAAGCAGCCACCTTGCTGTTTTGCAATCACCACATGCACTCCCGCTGAAACACAAAAGAATGTCATTAACTGGAGAAGACTATTAGCAAGATCATTAATCATGGTCCTTTTCACACGTCCATGGTCAGCTACAATGCTGGTGGTTAAAACCTGCTTAATTACACTGTTTAGCAATTAACAGCGCATCCCCGACCACAGGCCTGCCCTGGCTTTCAGTGAGAGGCAAAGTGCTAAGATTTCATAAGTGCTCCCTGTGGGGGAACTCCATCCACGGGCAAAGGGCCATGTTGGGTGTTACCAGGAAAATCCTTTGTTGCTACATGATCAGGTCTGTTTTCAATGATGCTGCTGACGTCTTGACCTTCAGTACGAACTCCAAGGTGATCAAGAGCATCGGGAGGGGTGGGCATTTGGCCTGGTGGTTAAGGTGCCACTGGGGTCCCCTGCATCCTATGTCAGAGTGCATGGGTTCAAATTCCGACTCTGGCTCCTAACTCCAGCTTCCTGGTAATGCAGATCCTGGGACCTTCCTTCCACCTACATCAGAGACCTGGGACACGTTTCTAGCTCCAGGTTTTGACCCTGGCTGTTGCAGGCATCTAGGGACCAAACCAACAGCTGGGAGCTCTGTGTCTGTTTTTCTCTCTGCCTTTCAGGTAAATACATTTAAAAAATTCTTTTCATTTTCTTTTTTAATTTTTTTTTGTTTACATAAAGGCAACAAATTTCATGTATTTCATATGCACATATGATTTTTCTTAAAGATTTGTGTATTTATTTGAAAGGCAAGGCTACAAAGATAGAGAGGGAGAGACAGAGAGAGAGGTCTTCTATCTGCTGGTTTATTCCCCAAATGGCTACAACGATCAGGAATGGGCCAGGCTAAAACCAGGAGCTAGGAGAACCTTCTGGATCTCCCACATGGATGCAGAGGCCCAAGCACTTGGGCCATCTTCTGCTGCTTTCCCAGGCACATTAGCAGGGAGCTGGATCAAAAGAGGAGCAGTCAGGACTTGAACCAGCGCCTACATGGGATGTTGGCACTGTAGGAAGCAGCTTAACCTGTGCCACCGTCATGCTAGCCAGTGCACACAGAGTATTAAGAACATAATGATACTTCCCACCCAACCCTTCTCCCCCACCCCCCTTACTTCCTCCACTTTCTAATTTAAGCTATTTTGATGCAAAAAAAAGTTTGAAATCCATGCATAAGAGGAGTCTGAAAGGTTTATGGGAAATGTGTATTATGAAGAAACTATGCATCAATTGTCAAAAAAAATTTGTACCAACATAAACATTTTTTAATTCAACTTTTCCATGGGACTTTTTTTTTGGAAAGGCAGAGTGGATAGTGAGAGAGAGACAGAGAGAAAGGTCTTCCTTTTGCCGTTGGTTCACCCTCCAATGGCCGCCGCAGCTGGCGCACTGCGACCGGCGCACCGCGCTGATCCAAAGCCAGGAGCCAGGTGCTTCTCCTGGTCTCCCATGGAGTGCAGGGCCCAAAGACTTGGGCCATCCTCCACTGCCCTCCCGGGCCATAGCAGAGAGCTGGCCTGGAAGAGGGGCAACCGGGATAGAATCCGGCGCCCCAACCAGGACTAGAACCTGGTGTGCCGGCGCCGCAAGGCGGAGGATTAGCCTGTTAAGCCACGGCACCGGCCTCCATGGGACTTTTAAACTCTCCCATAGGAGTGAGCTTGAAAGTGGATTGACTGCCTCCCTTGGCTGCAATCTTTTTTTTTTTTTTTTTAAGATTTATTTATTTATTTGAAAGGCAGAGTTACAGAGAGGCAAAGAGAGAGGTCTTCCATCTGCTGGTTCATTCCCCAAATGGCCACAATGGCCAGAGCTGCACCGATCTGAAACTAGGAGCTACTTCCAGGTCTCCCACATGGGTGCAGGGACCCCAAAGACTTGGGCCACCTTCCACTGCTTTCCCAGGCCACAGCAGAAACTGGATCAGAAGTAGAGCAGCCAGGACTCGAACTGGTGTCTATATGGGATGTCAGTACTCAAGGCGGCGGCTTTACTGGCTATACCACAGCGCCGGCCCCAGCTGGAACCTTTTCAGAGACCCTGAACCAGAACCAGGCAGCCAGCCAAGCCCCCTGGGTTTCCAGGCTCACAGAAACTGTGAGCTGCACTCTGCCTCTTATCAGCTCCCCAGCAGCTCTGGTGCACGTTTTTCCTTGAATCAGCTCAACTGTGCCTCAAACCCTTCGTTCCACACTTGAAAGATGGGAGTAGTCAGGCCTGCGTATAAGAGTTCCTGCTATGTATCTTGCTTGTTCTGCTTGACCTTTGGGCATGGAGAATGTACTAGAAGCACAGTAACAGGTCCTTGCAGCACCTGTCAGTACCCCCCCACTCCCTCACCCTCATTAGTTCAGGGCCTGTCTGGGGATAGGGGTGGGGACAGTTGGGGACAACAAGCACCCAGAGTGCTTTGCTAAGCCTAAAGTGCCAGGTATTCAACATCCCCCAGGTGCCTGCAACTAAGGACTGACAAGGGTCAGTGGACGAATACGCAGCTCCTCTGCCTCCTGGTAGGAACTCTTGGGTCCACCCTGGCTCCCAGAATCCTCCAGCACGATCAAGCTGTAGTCACCCAGAGTGGCCACTTGCTTGCTAACATGGTGGATCTTGGCTGATGCCCCTTCTGTGCTCAGATAAACCACGCACACCAATTTCCTTGTCTCAGGGCCAGCTCCAGGGGGAACCAAATGAAGACAAGCACAGAGCAAGTGCTTGCTAATGTGTATGACTGTCTTAAAAAAAAAAAAATGACACATCCAACTGGTGAACGGCACGAGGGAGAATTTCCAGCCCAACATCCAAGCGTGAGATGCCATCTGCAACACCGAGAATCCAGGTGTGACTTTCCAGGATGTCAAGTACACCACGTCTACGACAAACCACCAGCAAACACCTCACCGCGGAATAAATATTCAGAAAGTGGCAAAGAAGGGATGCACAGGAAAGAGCCAAATGGCCAGCACGTCTCTGAAGGAACATTCCAGATCAGAAGTAACCAGAGGAATTCACTGCAAACGAGATGCACTTTTACACCCAGCAGAAGGGGGAAAGTTATCAATGAGGGGAGGTGGGGACCCCACTCTGCTAGGAGGGATGAGCTGGAATCACCTCTCGAGATTTTCTAGAATTTTGCAAAATCCAGAACTCACTGGCTTCGTCTCCCAGCCCTCCCAGCCCGGGTCCGTCAATCCCTTGGCAATGTTCACAAAGCACAGGTGGTTTCTTGTGGTGTTTTTGTGTTGGAGAGTTGGAGGCAGTCTGGGAAACGGATGCATAAGCTGTGGCAATGCGCTTTGGAGCAATTCAAAAACAAAGCAGAACCTATAGCCCAACGTGCAGAGTGGCGCAAACAGGAACGAAAATGAGGCTGATAGC
Source organism: Lepus europaeus (assembly GCF_033115175.1). Taxonomy (NCBI): domain Eukaryota; kingdom Metazoa; phylum Chordata; class Mammalia; order Lagomorpha; family Leporidae; genus Lepus; species Lepus europaeus. The sequence goes on from NC_084835.1 coordinate 16,268,561, forward strand.
AAAACACTATCACGTAAATTAAAAACAGACACGAGACAGAAGTCTGTAAGAAGGTGCAGCCCAAAGTCCAGGGAAATGCATATTACCTTTTCATGCCGTCTTCCACAAACTGTGTATGATGTAAGTGTGTTCTTCAAAATGTTCTTGGAAAATGCAATCAAAAGATAAGCTTATTTTAGCTCAGTAAAAACTTTGAAAGCCATCATTTTTTAAATAAGATGTAGTTTGGTGCCATTTTGAAGACTTTTTGTGGGCACAGATTTCAGAAAAGTTCAAATAAACTCACGTTTTGGTTCCATTTTCCACGAATGCTTGGAAAGCCCCTGGCATGGAAGGGCATGAAGCAAATTACGTTTCAAACTGCGGCGAGGGGTGGAGTAGGATTAGGCTGGGCATCGGACGGTTTTAGACAAGACTCCAATGAGAAAAATAAAACCAGGAAACACCAGAGCGTATCACGAGCGTGCAGCTGAGAAGGGTTTCTCAAGGAACCCATTCTGACCCTCAGTCTCCCTCATGGGAAGACAATCCTTCTTTGGTTTGAGTGCTGAGCACCGTAAGTGATACACAGTCAACAACCCACCGCTATTCTGATCGTGCAAAATCCTAATAGCTCACATGTGCTAAGAACCCAGTCCCCAGCTTGGTGAGTATATATATTCTACTTACTCCCCACAGCAGTCTGGAGAATGCTCCCAGATCCCTGGGCCTCAAGCCCTCACCATGGAGTTCAGGCTCCAAGGATCAAGAAACCAGTTATCATAACCCACGTGGGTTTGTCTTGTTTCATATGGTAATCGTAACACCTGCATTTGTACTGTGGATGACTGGGGCCTCTACAAGGTTTTGAGGATGGTGTTTTTCACTGTAGGTCAACAGAGGTCAGAATTCGACACACTAAATAGCTGTACTTCTGTACCTCTGTGGCTGATCGAGTGTGAGAGTGCTCAGGACGACATGGTTTGACTACTCTGGGCCCCTATTATGTGACAGTCGATTCACAGGAAGAATGATGTGGCTGGAGAGAGGCACACGGTTTGTGGAACCAGACGCTGGGAGCCAGCCAGGTCCTGCACGGTCAGCACAGAAGGTGAGGAAGAGATTGAAGGCACCACAATCCTGCACTCGGAAGCTGGAAGTGTGTTTGTGTTCACTTTTCACCCTTACAACTAAATGCCTAAGACAAGCTACTTAGGAAGGAAAGGGGTTCAGTTTGGCTCACGGTTTTGGAGGTTCACAGGCCAAGATTGGGTGGCTCCCCTGGTTCAGTTGTCTAGTGAGGCTGGATGATGGCAATGGCAGAGCAGGCAGAGAAAGGATCACTGGAGAGCTAGGAAAGAGACAAAGGGAACAAACTGGTCATTTCTGTCTCTATGGTCTCTCCTCATAAAGCCATAGCAGTTGCAACATGGGGCACCACACTAAGGAGCTAATATAATTGAATCACTTCCCAAAAGCCCCGCTTTCACATATCATATCATGATTGGGTTAAATATCCACCCTTAATCCATCAACCATTAACATAAGACCTTGGGGACCAAGACTTTAATACATAGGCCTTTGGGGGCCAAGCAAGCTATTATCCAAATGCCCTGGCATTTGCCCTAGTCGGTATTACAAGAGTCAGGCTTCTCACCCATGAGGGATGGGAGTTTAAGGGAAGGAAGGGGCCACCCAGAGGGAACAGCAGCAGGAAGAGAAAGGCCACCGTGCAGAACCAGGGCCAACAAGGCGCTCAGGGAGCCCGCCAGCCTCTCACTTGCTTCCTCCTAGCTTTATCCCCTTCTCTGCTGGCTGGCCTTGTCCAGGTCCCTGTAACCCGGTCCTTGGCTTCAACCAGCCACAGATGACCAAGTCTGCGGCCCTGGTTCAAAGTCCCGAGAGAAAAGCAGATGGATCTGTTTTTGCTCAGTGAGCAAGGTGGTGGCTTCTTTGGAAGTGGCTGAGACAAGCGAGGTCAGGGAAGCTGCCCACTCCACGCCAGCTCTTTACCTGCCGGGCACACACAGTCTTCTTCCAACACAACACTGCCATGTCTCAGTATCTAAAAGTCCAGACATGCAAACGCTTCAGTGATTATGTGCTCACCTCTTGCCAGGGGGAGAGCACGTGACTGCACCAGGAATAATCTGCAAGCCATTTCTCTGTGTGCACCACCTCTTTCTCCTCTGGCTGTCTACCAGTCAAGCCTGGTGTTGCTACCTCAGTCTTTTGCCTAGTCCTTGCTAACATATCCCAGATGCAATGACGGTCCACAAGCAAGGCAAGTTCAAAAACACTTCCCATTTGGAAAGGGGGTGAGGCAGGTAAGCCTCCCAGGGAGCACCTTAATCCAAGTGAATTTCATAGTCTCATACGATGTCACACAGTGCCATGGGCACCCTTCCCAGGCTGCCCCAGAAAGGGGAGGCTTGTGCCAATAACGAGGAATGTGACGGGGCCAGACAGGTCCAGGGGCATCACTACTGTGGACTCACCTCCATGGCACAAGAGCCAGTTGTTTAGTTGCAAACCTGGCTTCCAAGTGGTCAGGTACCCTGTCTTAGTCATTGTATTCTGTAGGATGTTTCCTAAAAATAGCCCAACCTGCAATGCACTTTGGTGCACTATGGAAATATCTTTGGCAAAAGATTGAGAACGTGCAGGAATCTCAGTAGTTGATGTCCAGGGGAAGAGAAAAATAAGATGCGTGAGCTGGCTGCTGCAGCTGCTACCTGAGGAGTAAGCACCAATGAGTCGGCAAGGAATAGGACGACCGTGGACGGCAGAGCTGCTGCTCCACCCGTGGTGCTTCTGCACTCTCCAGGGACCAATGAGGCAGCAGCAGTGAGCTCTTGTTCCCCGTCCTTGCACTCATAGCTAAATACACATCAAGGATCATTTGCAGGAGAGCTCTGAGAGCGGAGGGAGTTCAAAAACCCTGTGACCTGGGATTAGGACTCTCCGACAGGAGAGTCATTGCAGAGAGGGTCCACGGTGTGAGACCTGCAGGATTCTGTCCTGCAGCCTCTGGACACAAAGAGCTGGACCCTCGGTCAAGCACAAGCCATGAGGGCGGAGGGCAGGTGGTAAAAGAAGCAAATCAAAGACAATGGCTCTGGAAACTGCTGTTTTAAAACTCTTTTGTGGAGGAAAAGCAAGAAGAGCTCACCTGGAAGGTTTAACTTCTTCTACATCTTGCAGACAGATAAGCAAGTGATTAGTATAAAGCCTGACAAGCACCGAGGATACACATAGGTTCCGTGTAGGAATGAATGGGGGTCACAGGTGATTCAGAATATGGGGTAGGGAGGTGGGCAGACACGCTGCTTATGCCTCTGCTAGGGCTTGGGTGGGGTTCATGCCTCCAGGGATTCCTGTGCTGGAGGCTTGGTCCTTGCTGTGGTGGTGTTGTGGTGGCGTGATCTTCAGGGTGGAGGGGGGTCACTGGGTGCACAGCCCTTAGAAGGAATTAGGGCGGTGCTCATGGGACCACAGGTTAGTTCTTCCAAGAGGATTGTCATAATGGGAGCGAGCCTGGCCACTCTCTGGCCACACTGGGCTTCCTAGGTCACCATGTAACCTCTCCCTGAAACACGCACCTGGCAACTCGATGCCATCTGCCATGTGGCCCTCACTGGAATCTGGCTGACAAGGGCACTACGCCCTTGAACCTCTAGAACCACGAACGAAACAACCTTCTTATCTTCATTAAGTTACCCAGCCTGAGATTTTTTTTTTATAGTAACAGAAAACAGACAAATGTACCCTGTAACTTCAGTATCCCTGGGGGGCAAATCTCAAAATGAGGCAAACGGTTCCTGCCTCCCAAAATACTAGGAGCATGGGAAACACACACCCATCGGGGCTATAGCGTGGTGTGTGGCATACAGTACGTGTTCATTGAACAGTGATCCATGTTGCAATCTTCTGAGCTAGATAGCCCTAGAAGGCCACGGCAGAAACACCGTAGTGTCCACATCCTTAAAATGAGCAGAGAGCACGCTGAAGGGCCATACTGAGAGGCTCAGGGAGCCAAAGTGGCCACCTGCATGGGCAGTTTTTCCCATTACTTCAAATGGCTTCATTTCTCATCCAGAGCAGGTATAGACTGATGACGCCTGCCAGGATTTCAGCCCCGATGAGGAGGAGGACAAGGACAAGGATCCTTTAGGGGCAAGAATGCCATGGTTGATTAGTCATGGCTTCCACAGAGGCAGGCGGAATGGGGTAGGTCCTCTGTGCCACCCCCAACCCAGGGTTGACCTAACAGGCCACTGTTCAGCACCCTCATGATTCAATGAGAGTCCTAAGGGTCTGGGTGCCTCACAGGTGTCTGTCATCTTATTTCATCATCTGCCCATCTCCACATTCCCCACGGATCACACAGACCTAAGTCAACTGCTTGAAGCTGCTAGGAGGAGCCATAGCCTGGGCCTTTCTAGTGCCTTCACTCCCAACAGCCTGCCCCCATGTCACTTTTTGGAATAGTTGCCCTTGGACTAAAGGAGTCCACTTTACCTACCCACAGGAAGGCCTGGGTGCCAGGGAATTTAGTTCTGCTGGGGCAATGCTTAGCCCAAGACTGTTGCATGGAGGGCTTTATAAATGTCCCAGGTCACTGAGCACTGGCAGACACTCTGACCCCCAAATCTCCAGTTCAATGAGCTATGCAGGAGCCTTTACTCCCGCCCCCAGGCCACTCTGCTCAAAGCTGCATGTCGTGCCCCAGGCCTGGCCCCACCCTCCTAGCCCCCTACTGGCTCCTCCAGGGAGCAATTTCTAACAAAACTCTTCCACCACGTCAAAGCTCACCTGGAGGACTGCTTCTGACCAGGTGTTCCTGGGACATCACCCAGCTGTATGCACCAGAGACTGAGTTCCAACCTGGGTTCAACTGAGCACCGCTCACTGAAGAGGCAATGACAACGACAGAACAGAGAATACGCAGACCCAAGCAACTGCAGGGCTGTGACAGCTCCACCTGCCACCCGCCTGGGGCTGTGATAAACCTGTTCTAGTGGGTCCACCAGCCTCATGATGGTGGAGAAAGTCATTCACATTCTGAAAGCTAGGAAGCCGTTCCTTAGCCTGGCAATTTCTTTTCTTTTCAACCTCTCTGTGAAGAATGCTAATTGATCAGACTAAAGCTCTTTCATGCGGCCAAATGAAAGTGTGCCTCTTTGATGTGTGTGAATTAACATCTTCCGCAGCTCCTCCCACTCACTGGGAGAAGGCAAGAAGATACCTTTCATGGAACTTGCAGCTGAAACAAAAGACCTGGAGCTGCATGGGGGAGGGAGGAGGTGGGGAGGAGAGCTTTTCTCCCTGTCGCACTATTTTGGGGAACTTGGCCTAGAATAGTAAAAAGCAAAGAGTCTGTGTTAACATAGAGCTGTGTGAAGAAGGGAAGAGACACACTGTAAGGTACAACGGAAACTCCAGCTGCCCCTATATCCCCAGAAGTTCACAAACCCCAGAAGGGCTGTCACTCCACACTGACTGCCCAGGCCAGCCTCGCCCCTGCCCACGCCCAGGATCTGAGAGTCACCGCTGTGTCAGAAGGTCTTGGCATCAGGGGAGGGAAGAGGACATCTGAGAACAGCCAAGGCCAGAGAAGAGCATAGAACATTCCTCATTTTACCTGGAGAGGTGCTTCACCTCTGCAGAGCCGAAGCCAGGATCCAGGTTCCTCTTGGTTCAGAGCGGCTCGGAAGCAAACGCTTTCCAAAGGGGACAATGGCGTCCATCCTTAGCAGTTACCACCACGGAGGGGTTGCCCCAAGAACAACACAAGCCAACTTCCACCCGTCAGATCCCAGATGGTGCCTTGCTTGCACACACTGAGGACTGTTCGCTGCTCCCTCGAGAGAGTGGAGCACAAAGATACACCCAGCCTAGGCCTCTGACTGTGGAGGGAAGGCGCCCAAGCCCTGGACTCTTGCTATGCAAGGAAAGAAACCCCCGCCTCCCAGCGCACAGCTGAACAGGCTTCCAATCATCACGCCCACCCGGCAAAGTGCCGCTCCCAGCTGGGGGCTGACCCGCAAAGGGGTCTTTTGAGCCAGCGTTAGGTTTTAAGTCACAATATGTTAAAAAAAAGGGAAGCTTCACTCAAAATCCAGCTTTCTGGCTTCTTTTGAGAGGCTAGAGGGTATGGGGAAATGGGCAGCACAGGCCTCCCCAGCCCTGTTCCTCCCTCCCTCCCGAGCTGAATTCCACGTGGCCCCTGGAGCCCTCGTGTGGAAGACAGCACGGGTTTGTTCGCGGGCCATCCTGCTTTGAATCCTGTTCTGGGTCAATCACTCAGCATTTCTCTGAGCCTCAATTTCCTAAGAGAAATAATAACAGCTACGAGAAGGGACGGCGCGGGTTAAAAGGGAAGTGAGAAAGCACTTAGCACCCTGTCTGTTCGTTCAAATGAATCGCACGGCGGCCTCAGAAGTGTTTGTTGCTTTTCCGTCCTCTGTAGCTCTGAGATCCCCATTTTCCTATGATTGACTAGCTCAGGGATGTGATGCCATCCACACAGTGGGACACACCTGGGTTTTCCCAGCATGCAACCCAACCTGAGCACAAGGCCACGGCCACCCTCGCCTCCCGCTCTGACTCCCAGAGCTGCACAGCTCCCCACCTGCTCCCGACTCCGCGTTCACTCATGGCATGGAAGAAGCTGAGTGCTGGTTGTAGGGGCAATGTTGGCAACACAGACATCCGCCAGGGCCACACCCCAGAGCTTGGAATCACTTCCTGGCTGCCTGTGCTTAAGGAGTTGACTTCTAGGACCACAGGTTGCCTTGGGTTGGAGAAGGCACGCTCTCCTTTCTATCTGCCCCATCTCTCATCTCCCCTCATCCTGACTTCTCTGAATGAAGGGACAGGTGGGAGGGAGTCTGCATGTGGCGCATCCCACATGGGCATTGGTTCGAGTCCCAGCTGCTCCACATCTAATCCAGCTCCCTCCTAATGCACCTGGGGAAGCAGCAGAGGATGGCTCAAGTGCTTGGGCTACTGCACCCACCCACATGGGAGAACCAGATGGAGCTCCAGGCTTCTGACTTCAACCTGGCCCAGCCCTGGTTGTTGTGGCTATTTGGGAAGTGAACCAGCGAACGGAAGACCAATTGCTCCCCACTCCCCACTCCTCGTAACTTGCATTTCAAACAAATAAATATTTTTTAAAAGATTTTATTTATTTATTTGAGAGGTAGAGTTACAGTGAGAGGGAGAGACAGAGAAAAAGGTCTTCCTTCTGCTGGTTCGCTCCCCAAATGGCCGCAACGGCGGGAGCTATGCCTATCCAAAGCCAGAAACAGGCGCCTCTTCCTGGTCTCCCACCTGGGTGCAGGGGCCCAAGCACCTGGGCCATCTTCCACCCCTTTTTCCAGGCCACAGCAGAGAGCTGGATTGTAAGAGGAGCAACCAGGACTTGAACCAGCGCCCACATGGGATGCCAGCGCTGCAGGTGGAGGATTAACTTACTGTGCCACAGCACCAGCCCCAAATAAAGAAGTCTTTTTTTAAAAAAAATTCCCAGCTCCAACTCCTGATTCCAGCATCCTGATGATGTGGACCCTGTGAGGCAGAAGTGATGGTTCAACTGGTTGGGTCCCTGCCATCTGTGTAGAAGACCTGGCTTGAGTCCCTGGCTCCCAGCTTCCGCTCCACCCTGCCCCAGCTGTTGCAGGAATCTGAGGAATGAACCAGAGGATGAGAGACCTCTGCCTCTCCAACGACAAAGCATATATTACATACAATATTTATATGTATTACATATTATGTATGTAACATCCATATATACATAATGGAAAATCAGAGTGGGACTAGCATTGTGGTGTGGTGCTGGCATTCCACACGGGCACCAGTTTGAGTCCCAGCTTCTCCACTTATGATCCAGTTCCCTGGTAATGTGCCTGGGAAGACAGTGGAGGATGGTCCAAGTCCTTGAGCCCTTACCACTCATCTGGATGACCTGGAAGAAGCTCCTGGCTCCCGGCTTCAGATCCACCCAGCTCTGTCTATAGCGGCCATTTGGGGAGTGAACATGCGGATGGGAGATCTCTCTCTCTCTCTCTCTCTCTCTCTCTAACTCTGCCTTTCAAAAACAAAAATAAATCTGTCAAGAAATAAAAGAACAATGGGCCAAGTCCCCCCTAACACTGCCCTGCCCCCCATTTAAATCCCCAATGTCTTCTTATACTTCCAAGCCGTATTAACTTTCTGTGGCTACTGTAACAGAGGCCCACAAAGTTTCTGGCTTCAAACCCCAACAATTCATTATCCTATACTTCTGGGGTCAGAAGTGCAAACTGAGTGTCATTCACCCAAGTGCTGTCCCCAGGGCTGCACTCCCTGCTGGAGGTTCTGATTCCTGGCCGGGTTTTCCAGCTTATACGGGCTGGCCACCTCCCACGGCCAGCTGGTCTCATCTTCAGTGCCAGCACCCAGCGGTGGTCAAACCTTCCTTGTATCACCTTGATGTGACTTGACTATCCCAGCTCCCTCGACCACGCCAAAGACTGGTGATCACCCTGGGCCCCCCTGGTTAATCCTGGGCACCGTGTCATTTTTAACTTCACTGTTAGCAATCACCATCCTGTGGGCTACCTTGCCATGTCATGGGACCTGCGATTAGGACCCAGGCACCCCTATGGGGGTTGTTACACCATCCATCCCAGAGCCCAAGGGTAGAATTTCCTCCCAGGGTCCCCTCCACGTGGTGCAGCCGGAGAGAAGTTTCAAAACACAGGCCAGTCTGTTCTTTCTGGTTCCATTCTTCCTTAGATATTAGGGGGCAGAATTCTTTAACCAAATCCTCCAGGCCTGGACAGCTTGCCCCCCCCTCCACCTCCTCAAGGGCCTGAGGCCGTTCTCCTTTCCTTTCTTTCCTCCTGACCCCAAGGACTTCACACCGTAGCTGGACTTCCCAGCCCAGGTCTTCCCAGGGGCTGTTCCCTGCGTGTGAATTTCCCTTCCCTCAGCGTCTTAGCCCAAGACTCTGACCTCCCTGGTGATGCCATCTGCCTCTCCAATTTGTCCAACAACTTGTCACACTCATGAAAACTGCCATGGCGACAGTGTGGTAAGACAGAATGACGGCCGCCTAAAGATGCCCACGTCCAGATCACAGAACCTCGGCTTATGTTACCTCCCATGGCTCAAAGCACTCTGCAGACTGGATTCAGTTAAGGATCTTGAGATGGGAAAATTATCCCAGTTTATCTCAGGGGGGCCCAAGGATGGGTCTTTGTACAAGGAAGGCGAGTAAGTCAGAAATCAGAAGGAAAAAAAAAAAAAAAAAGCAACGCAATGACAGAACCAAGGGGCGGGAGTGATATGCTTTGGACAGACAGGAAGTGGTCACAAGCCAAGGAAAGCAGGTGGCCAGTGAAGCTGGAAAGGTAAGGACACAGATTCTTCCCAGAAGCCTCCAGGAGGAGCAGTCCTGCTGCTGCCTTGGCTTTGGAATTCTAACCTGCAGAACTCTAAGGCAATAACTTTGCATTGTCAGAAGCCAAGATATGTGTTGCAATGTGTTATAGTGGTGATAGAAAAGGCATTCAGGGATCTGAGCCTGTGTTTTTCTCAACCTTCGATCACCCAAGCCCATGAGCGTTCTTCCTAGTTAGTGGGGGCTCGGCGAGTGTCTATGATGAATGAATGAACAAACGAACCTGGCAGGTGACAAGGGAATCCACTTCCCCGAGTCCCGGTCTGGCAACGGACTGGACCAGCTATCTCCCTATCCATGCCCCTCCTGGGCACGTTTCTTCAACAGTGCCAACTGCCAAAAGGAAGACGTGTGGAAACCACTTCTCAGAGCTGGCTGGTGAAAGACAGAAGGAGGAAGGTTTGAGTGGCAGAGCCGTGCAGGGCAGGTGCAGTACTGGGCAGCTCCACGTGAGACCACCTACCTGGCTAAGCTCAAGCCCAATGGGCCCCGTGACTGCCCACTCAGTGCTTCTGGCTTCTGGTCAAGCTTCTCCAGTTCACACAGCCATGTGGGGCAGAGCAGGGAGAGCTTCCCAGTCTCTGATGGGGTGCAGGGGCCTTTTGAAGTGTGCAGCCCCAGGCCCCATCTTGCCTTAGAGCTGAGGGACTTGGCCATGCTGAGTCTGCGTGGACAGGCTGTCCAGAGGGCAGCGCTCCTGGGCGTATGACCAAAGGAAGCTCCTGCAGCTGTCTTCTCCTGCGTCCGGAGGACAGGGACCAAGAAGCAGGTGTGAGTGTGGCAGTGGCTGCGATGATGGAGATGAGGAACTGGTTGGGAAGGGGGCAGAGGTTAAAGAGGGACATCAGATGTATCGGAATATGGGCAAATATAACATTTATGGAACCTAGGAATGGGTTGTATGATTCTCTTGATTGTTCTATTTTCAAAACAAGAGAAAGATGGAGAGAGGACTGCTCTCTGATGTGTATTAATAAAGGAGTCACACTAATATTTTCTCTCTCTCTCCCTCTCTCCCTCTCTCACACACACTCACACATACACACCCATGCGCTAGTTTCTACACAGGCACGTGATTCCTGCCTGTCTCCCTTTCCTCCCGTCACTCAATTTTCTCTGTAGACAGAATTTATATTATCACAGTGGTCTTAGTGCTTTGTAAAAATTCAACGAGTTTTCTTATCAATTTAATTATTTCAACTTATTGTTCAAGTTAATTAACTTTCATTGAGTTGTTTTCGAGTCAAAAAAAAAGAGGCTTTTTAAGTCCAGCAAGAAGAGATTTTCAGAAGCCAACAGTATAAAAACACATGTCTCTTATTGAAATTCTAGTTGTAAAGTGATTTATCTGCATTTTCTAATCACCTAACCTAGATACAAACTCTTAATATTTGGTATATTTCTTTTTGATTGCTTGTTTAAAGCACAAGTGAAAACACGTGATTTATCCGATTTTTCTCCCTTTTAACATTGAATCAAAAGCATTTTGTCTCACGACCAAAACCTCTTTCTCCAGATTATTTTAATGCACGGCCAGCATTCACATCCGTACGTGGACCGTATACCCCTATGGCAAGCTTTCGCTTGTTCTCTCCCATCGCTTTAACCGCATCACTAAGACAAACACCTTTGTGAATCTCTGTTTACTTTCTCAGGAAATGTTTTCTTAGAACTGAGGTGACTGGGTGAAAGGGCATACATACGAACTCGAAGTTCCTTGTCACCGGTTACCAAACGGCCTCCTGGAAAGGGTGGGGCAGCGTCATGTGGCCGGCAGGGAGGGCCTGCTTCCCAAGCTGGGGGCAAGAACTCAGGAAACCTCCCTCACCAGTCTCATTTGCTCTCCTCTGATCACTAGTGAACTTGATTTTTTTTTTCTGAACTGTTTTGCATACCTGGTGCCTGCTTCTGCCTCTTCATAGCCCTTGGCCACATCGTGTCTGGAGCTGTCCACAGGCACAAGCCCTTGGCCTACTCAATAGGCAGCCCTTTGAAAAGCATTGGCCCCAGCCCGCCACTTGCCCCGTAATTCTGCATGTGATGTTCTGGACACATGGACGTAGTTCTATCTACAGATCTCTTCCTTTCCACGGAAATGAGCCCCACCACAGGGTGGGGAAAACCCAAACTTCAATTTAAAAACGTAAAGTACCCAAAAACTCCTAGAGAAGACAGGCAACCTGTTTGAAATATATTTGGTTGTAGGGCAGCAGACCAGGGTGGGAGGGGAGGGAGATTTGTTGATTTTTTTTTTTTTTCTCAAACAGTGCAGCAAGGCTCTCTGTCCATTTTGATCTGTGGTGCCGTCTGCTGTGCCGTGGGCTATGCACCCGTGTCTGCCGAAGCTGCCAGCAAGTGCCTGCAGACTTGAACTCCTCCCTTTCTGTGGGTTCAAAGGTGCTGCGGCACTGCTCTCTCCTAGTTTCCCTCCTATCTCTCACAACGAAACTTCTCCAACTCCATCGCTCTCAGCGTTTCTAGCACTGGCTGCTTGATTACTGAGCTCCCGGGCCCTAGCCTGGGCCTCATCTGTCCTCCATCCATGCCACTCATCGTGCAGTGACCCTCCGGCCTGCTGCAAGTGACCTATCACCCTTTTGCTACTGACAACCGAGCCTCACATACAACCCGCGCTCCTCCAAAGCAGGGAGCTGGACCGGAAGCCGAGCAGCCGAGACTTGAACAGGTGGTGCACACTGGATGCTGGTGTAGCAAGCAGGGACTTGGGCACCACCATGCCGACTCGGGAAATTTTTTTTTTAAGCTTTATTTATTTATTTGAAAGATGGAGTTACAGAGAGGCAGAGGCAGAGAGAGAGAGGTCTTCCATTTGCTGGTTCACTCCCCAGATGGCTGCAAGGGCCGGAGCTGAGCCAATCTGAAGCCAGGAACCAGGAGCATCTTCCAGGTCTCCCATGCAGGTGCAGCGGCCCAAAGACTTGGGCCATCCTTTACTGCTTTCCCAGACAGCAGAGCTGGATCAGAAGTGGAACAGCTGGGACTCGAACTGGCCCCCATATGGAATGCCAGCACAGCATCCCATGGGTGCTTAGCTTAACCTGCTAAGCCACAATGCCTGCCCCCAGGAGTTTTGTTTTGTTTTCTTTAAGAAAATAGGTTCTGGCTGCCTTCCCATGGTGGTATTCAATTCAAAAATTTGCCTCAGTGTTTCATCCAACTCCCAAGCATATAGCTTGGCTCCTAAATAAAGACTACCTGCTTCCTGGGTGAGCAGTGTCAGTGTCCTGCGGTATAATGGGTCCCTAGTTCCATGGCAAAGATAGGGAATGTAAAGACAGCAGGTGGGGATACCGATGTATGTATGTATGTATGTATGAATGAATGTATGTATGTTTTTGAAAAACAGAGAGAGAGAGAGCCCTTCCATCTGCTGGTTTACTCTCTGAACAGCTAGGGCTGGGCCAGGTTCAAGCTAGAAGCCTGGAGCTGCATCCAGATCTTCCAAGTGGATGGCTGGGACCCCAGCCCTTGAGCCATCCCCTGCTGTGTCCCATGGAGTGCATTGGCAGGAAGGTGGGTCAGAAGCAGAGGAGCTGGGACTCAAACCAGACGACCCCATATGGGATGCAGGATACCTCAGTTGCTGTCCCAGACAATTGCCCACACACTGCTCTTTCCACTGGAGCCAGGCCTGTGTGCCCCTCTGAAAGGCGGCACTCACGACCCAGCCCAGAGGCTTTCCTGAGCCTCCCACGGAGTACCTCCTGTGTGGCTGCACGTTTATGTCCCCAGCCTTGTCTCCACTCCTGAGCATGGCCCTTCCAGTCCCAGCACTTACTGGCCAGCTCCTGTCCAGAGGAGGATTTCTGATACAAGCTTTTGCCCACAGCCTGGAGTTTGCCAGAGAAGCAAGATTTCTATCATCCTTACCCAATCCTGGCCAAGTTTCTTGAAAGAAGCACCTGCTTCGGGCTCTCTCCTGCACTTGAAGGTCTGGGCAGCTGGCGCCAAGAGCAGCCAAAGGTCCCTGCAGTCTTACCCTGGGGCTGTGTCCCCTACCGCCCCAGCAACCCAGGGATGGAGTTGCAGGAAGTGAGCCCTGTGGCCGGCCTGGTCCACCTTTGGATGTGCGGCTCCCCTCCACAAGGGTCATCATGATGTGACACTCGGCCCAGTCATGCCCTGCTCCCACCAAGTCCCATACAGGAGGCCGGGTCAGCAGGTGGGTCAGCCTTCCTCACACTCTGGGCAGGAGGACGTCACTGGCCCTGCACCCTCTGACAGCCACAAAGAACCCGACTCCCCCTTTCTGTTTTGAGTCTGTTATCCACCAAAGATCAGGACGCCGTCTAGGCCCCAGCACTCTGCCGTTCTGGAATGGTCTAGATTGTAAAGCTTCTTTCTTTGCCTCTTTCTTTCCTTTCTATCATGAAAAAATTTTTTTTTCATTTTATGTGAAAGGTAGGGAGACAGATCTTCCATTCACTGGTTCATTCCCCAATGCCTACAACAGCCAGGGCTGGGCCAGGCCAAAGCCAGGAGCCCAGCACTCAATCTGGGTCTCCCACATGGATGGCCGGATCCAAGTGCTTGAGCCATCAGTGCTACCTCCCAGGACGGGCACTAGCGGGAAGCTGGATCAGAAGTGGAGGCAGGACTTGAACCCGGCTCTCTGATGTGGGAAGTGGGTACTCTAAGTGGTGTCTTAACCACCGCCCCAAGGCTTGGTTTCTCTTTTTCTTACCCTCAGGACTCACGAAGGGTTGTGCAGTCCGGGCACTGCCCAATTCCAGGGGCACCACTCACACAGACTGCTGTGAGTGATGCAATGCCCTACTAACCCTAACTCTTCCTCACTTCCTCTTGTCTCACTCTGAATCCTCCCCGGGGCTCCCTGAGTCATGCTGGCTGATGACGGCCCACAGGCTCGCTGCCTGGGTTTGTCAGCATTGTTTTCTGGGCACACAGCCACGCCTGTCCCATCAGGTCCCATCAGGCTGCCTCCGCACTGAAACAGCAGGGTTGAGTGGTTCCATCAATCACCCAGATATTTACAGTGCTGACCCCTGCTCTAAACTTTTCTCAGCCTGCTCGCCTGTCTTCCCCCCTCCTTCCCTACCCCCAGCTTCCCACCCCACCACCCTGCACACCCCTCAACAAAGACCCACCCAGCACGAGGACACGGCCAAGGGACCCTCATAGGCTAAGGAAGTGAGCAGGGGGCTCCCGACACATGGGTGGGATCATGGCGGCCTTCCCAGAGGTTGTCATTAGGAATGTCACATGTCACTCTAGAATGGTGGAGCCTCCGAAGGAGTGACCAGCGGGGGGTAGGGGGAGGATGGTCACATCCTGCCACGCTAGGCCCTGCCTCCCCCAGCCCATCCCCCTACTCAAAACATGGGCCTCCATCCCTGGGGCCCCTTATGGCAAAGTGACCCAGAGATGCCTCTGGCACAGCAGTGGACATGTACCCCTCCCTGGCCACAGCGAACCTCAACTCCAGAGATGGTGGGAGGGGCTGGGGCTTCTACTCTTGGCTTAGTCATCTCAGCTCCCCACTGTGGCCCGCCCCCGCCCCCGCCCCTCCCCCAGCTTTCCCTACCCACTCAGCAGTGGGGAGATGAGAAGACAAAAGCCCAAAAGCCAACTCCAAGTCAGGTGCCAGACAACCACCGGAGAAGGCTGGGTCCTGACAAAGAGCGCGGCGGGGTGGGGGTGGGGGGTCAGGGTGTGGAACCCTAAGTCCCAGCACAAGGACCCACATTTACAAGGGCTGCCCTGCCCCTGTGGGCCCAAGGAGATTGGCTCCTGTCTTGTTCCCTCATGCAGCCTGAGCCCAGGGAGTTGGACTTTGCAGCCTGGTGGGAGGCAGCCGGGTACAGCAAGGGGTTCCCAGCCCGGTGTGTGTAGTCCAGATACACCTCTTAGGTGAGTCAGCTTCTCATCACTGCTGTGGGACACCTGAAACAAACAACTTGAGCAGGAAAAAGGGTTTTCTTTGAGCTCACGGTTTGGAAGGTTCCCAGTCCAAGACCAGGCAGGACCCCTGGGTTTGGCCTCTGGTGGTGGTGGTGGTGTTCTTGCTGGTAGAAGCCCAGGGGACAGCACCATGTGGCAAGAGATGGCGTGCATGCATCTAGGTCCACGTAGCCTTTTACAAAGCACCAGGGTTCACTGGCAGAGGGGTCTCCACCCCGGCAACCCAGCCCAATCCAATCACTTCCCAAAGGCCTCACCTGGAGCCCCCTTAATTGGGTTGTTTTCACTCTCCTAGGACATTAACTTTTGACTTGGGGTTTATGGGCGCAGGAGCCAAATCCTGTTGAAACCACAGCACCTGTTGAGATGAACCCACAGGGCACTGCCTTCCCTGGTCCTGATCTCCACCTGGTGCCTGGAGGAGCTGGCCCAGAGCCAGGCCTCCCCCAGGGGACGCCAAACTCGCCCTCAGACTCTCTCCTCTCTGCTTGGTACCCTCACCCCTTTCCCCTCTTCCCTTCTAACATCAAGCCTCTCACAAGCACTCCAGGCCTGTGATCAGATTAAACACACTTGAATCTAGTCCAGTAGTTACAAGCTCACCGCCAACCCTGAGCCAGGCATGGACAAAGCGTTCTACTTCCAGGCCCCACCGCGAGCTCTAACGCAAACCCGGTTTTCCGCCCTGATTGAGCATTTACTTAAATGCTTCATTCCAAGGCTCCTGCTCTGCTGACACACTCCGCAGTGGCCCATTTCCATGACAGCCTTACATGGTACAGAAGATCCAGGGAGCTCCACACCCATGAGTCTTCCCCCTGTAAGGTACCTTTCTCCCCGAGAAATTGAGCCTGGTGAGAATTCTGGAGCGCTGGGTTGAAGGGGGTGGGGAGAGAGGACAGCAGGGTGGGGTGGGGGAGAGAGCTCAGCCAGGCAGTGGTTTTGATACCCAACAGTGGGGACCCCTATGGGGACCCTCAAGAGGACCCTGGGCTTCCGTGAGAGACAGAATCAGGGAGGATCCAGCAAAGAGGAAGAAAGCAAGAGGATTTTATTAAATGAAAAGGCAGAGACCAGGGTGTTCCGCAACCAGCACCCCTGTGTGTGGCTGGGCTTCTACCCGGATGGGGTTCGGCCAATGTGGGCTAATGCCTGGGTGGAATATTCACTTTATTTCTGGGAAAGGGGCGGGGACTTCCCAGGATTAAGGGATCCGCCTCTTTTCTCACTTTGTAAGGTCATGGCAGCGGCTGTGGGTTGTCATGGCAACTATAAACCATCATGGTGCGGGAGAGGAATGATTTTTTTGCCGTGCTAATGTATTTATAGCGAGGGTGTATTGACAGTTTGCGTCTCCTTGAAGTTAGGTTAGGGGCTGTCTCAGATTTTGCTGATTCGAACCGGTTCTTTCGCCTGTATCTGGTTTTTCCGGCTCGCTTCCTGGTGGGTGGAGGTGGGGCTTGCCATATGTTATCTCAGTTTCACCGGGAACCTGACCTTAGCCCATCTGACAGGTGCTTGGAAGCCTGCAGTGCACACAGACTGGGTCCCCCATAGAGGCAGGCAAATAGGAGCCAGGAAGCTCCTATTTGGCCAAGGGCAATTCTCCAGGGGAGACCACTGTGGTCACTGTCCCAACAGCCTGGAGTCTGGCAACTGCAGCACCCAGTCATGGTCACCAGGCTCTCTGCAGAGGACAGCTCCCTGGGTGGTAATCCGTGCTGACTGCTCACGCCACAGAGAAGAAAACTGACAGTGCAGGCGGGGAGGGGACTTGCCCAGGCTGCCCAGCTCATCTGTGGGAGAACTGGGCTCAGAATCCGGACTTCCTGCCGCTCAGGGCCTTGCAGAATGAGCGTCGGCCTGATTGTCACGCCAAGAAAAAAGTCATCGTTGTGAATCCATCCCCCATAATTCACCTCAAAGCACCAATGCCGGGGGTTGACACAGTGCAGTCACTGCCCCTTTGCACTAGGGTTTTAAAACTGATGCCCGTGCGCTTGTGGAAAGATGCACCCTCCCCCCCAAGTATGTTCTTTTCCTGGAGAAAGGACATGTAAAAGGAAGTACTATATTTGCTCCAGTTTCTTTTGAGAGAAACGTGATTCAAATGCAAATGGCTGCGCCATGGCAGGCTGTGACAGCAGACCTGATGCAAAGGCAAACACAAGGGGGTCCTCTGGAAAATTCTGTTCTGCCATGTTTAAGCTCTTGTTTTATCTTTCCACTGGACGTGGGTTGACCTTTTCACTTGCAAAACTGCCAAATCCATTTTATAATGCAAACAACAGAACAACCTGTTTAGGGTGCCAAAGTCTATCTTTTCAAAACTGCTTTCCTTAGCTGCCATTGATATATTCGTTCAACAAGCAGTGATTCTATGATTGCACCTGAAACCATGCTTGCCCACGGTCAAGACTCTGTTTTGTTAACTGTGGGGAGAGTGAATGAGGTTTGATGAGGCCTGATACAGAGCAGGTGGCCTTCAGTCCCCAGCCAGCCGGGAACTGAGGCCCCCTCTCCTCCACACCCCGCCCTTCCTCCACCACATGTCCAGAGGAGACTCTGGCCCTGGCCATCACCCACACTGCAGCAGTGCGAAGATCTGCAAGCTGTGTCTGAAACCTTGACCCTCAGACACTGTGAGCTGACAGATGTGTGGGTTACTTTAAGTCACCCATTTTGTGGTTACCTTTAAATATTCCACTTACTTGGAAATCTGTAAAATCCATTCATCAAAATATAGTTTGTCCTAATTTATTAGTATCCAAACCATCCCTTGTCCCTGTTCTAACAAGTCATTAAGGCTGCTTAGTACTTCTCTCTTCCCTTCATCCCCTCTCTTCTATGTTGAAATCCAATTTTAATGTATGAGCTTTTAGGTCGGCGCCGTGGCTCACTAGGCTACTCCTCTGCCTTGCGGCGCCGGCACACCGGGTTCTAGTCCTGGTCGGGGCACCGATCCTGTCCCGGTTGCCCCTCTTCCAGGCCAGCTCTCTGCTGTGGCCAGGGAGTGCAGTGGAGGATGGCCCAAGTGCTTGGGCCCTGCACCCGCATGGGAGACCAGGAGAAGCACCTGGCTCCTGCCATCGGATCAGCGTGGTGCGCCAGCCGCAGCACGCCAGCTGCGGTGGCCATTGGAGGGTGAACCAACGGCAAAAGGAAGACCTTTCTCTCTGTCTCTCTCTCACTGTCCACTCTGTCAAAAAAAAAAAAAAAATGTGTGGGCTTTTAATGTATAATATTTTTGACAGGTAGAGTTAGACAGTGAGAGAGAGACAGAGAGAAAGGTCTTCCTTCCGTTGGTTCACCCCCTAAATGGCCGCTACAGCTGGCGCGCTGTGCCAATCTAAAGCCAGGAGGCAGGTGCTTCTTCCTGTTCTCCCATGCGGGTGCAGGGCCCAAGCACTTGGGCCATCCTCCACTGCCTTCCCGGGCCACAGCAGAGCTGGACTGGAAGAGGAGCAACTGGGACAGAATCCAGCGCCCCAACCAGGACTAGAACCTGGGGTGCTGGTGCCACAGGCGGAGTGAGCCGTGGCACCGGCCTAATGTATGATTTAAAAAATAATTTCCCTGCTAGTCTTTCTCAATGGTGTTAAACTGATTATGACTTTAAGCTTCATAAAGAATATTATAGTCAATGGCCGGCATCTTGGCTCACTTGGTTAATCCTCTGCCTGCAGCGCTGGCATCCCATATGGGCACCAGGTTCTAGTCCCGGTTGCTCCTCTTCCAGTCCTACTCTCTGCTGTGGCCCGGGAGAGCAGTGGAGGATGGCCCAAGTGGGAGACCAGAAGGAAGCACCTGGCTCCTGGCTTTGGATTGGCGCAGCCATTTGGTGGGTGAACCAACGGAAGGAAGACCTTTCTCTCTGTCTCTCTTTCTCTCACTAACTCTGCCTGTCAAAATAAATTTAAAAAAATATATATTGGCCGTTGCCGTGGCTTAACAGGCTAATCCTCCGCCTTGCGGCGCCGGCACACCGGGCTCTAGTCCTGGTTGGGGCGCTGGATTCTGTCCTGGTTACCCCTCTTCCAGGCCAGCTCTCTGCTATGGCCCGGGAGTGCAGTGGAGGATGGCCCAAGTGCTTGGGCCCTGCACCCACATGGGAGACCAGGAGAAGCACCTTGCTCCTGGCTTCGGCTCAGCAAGATGCGCCGGCCGCAGCGGCCATTGGAGGGTGAACCAATGGCAAAAAGGAAGACCTTTCTCTCTGTCTCTCTCTCTCTCACTGTCCACTCTGCCTGTCAAAAAAAAAAAAAAAAAAAAAAAAGAATATTATAGTCAAGACAATAATTTTATGTTTACTAGGATAGTTTTTTATTTTGATGTTTGAGTTTTGCACATCTCTTTTTTTAAAAAAAATTTATTTATTGTCATTATATTTGGAAGGCGGGGAAAGGTGATGCCCACCTCTTTTTGGAACTGATGTTCTGTATTTTCTAGACTGAGTTCCAGGGTGGTGAGCCCTCTGGGTCCGGGATCAGCTTCCTGGGGGCATGTGACCTGTGCAGTTGCATGGAGTCCTTTGTCAGAGAGGTCCACCCGTATTTTTAGGCACCACAGTTGCCATCTTGAATTCTTTCTGGTTTTTGAATAATATTATTTTGCACCAGTATGCAGCTTTGCCTGGGTGTTTTCGTGTCCAAGAACATTGTTATTTCCAATAACAATGATAGTTAAACTGGATATCAAATGCTAGGTTCAAAATCATTTCCCTCAGAAACCTGTGGATACTATTCTGAAGAAGAGCAATTAGGTGCCAGTCTGACTGCTGAGACTTTGTGTGTATATTTCCCTCTGTGAATTTATGGAAGTTTCTCTTTAGCTTTGGCTAAACATTTCTTTTTCTTGACCTCAAGAAGTTGGAGTTTCAGTAGGCAATGCCTTGTGTGAGCTTCTTCCCAACATCACTGCTCACCACCTGTGGGTGCCTCCAGGAATTCACGCTTAAAAATGGATTCTTTTTTAAAGGTTCTGCTAATGGCCCTGGGTTGATCAGTGCACAGTGTCTCCTCAGATATGCAATGGAGTGTTCCATTGTACCCCAGAGGGATGTGCTATTATTATGCGTGAATCAAAACTTTGGAAACAATACTCATAGAAATGGAAATGCCAACCCCTCTGGTTTGATCACTATGTGTTGTATACATGTAATGAAATATGTTGTAACTCACAAAAATGTACAATTAAAAGTGGAGTTTTTATTATTATTTGAGAGGGAGAGAAAGGGAGAGGGAGAAGAGAGAGAGAGGATCAGTTTCATCTGCAAGTTCACTCCCCAGATGCCTACAACAGCCAGGTCTGGGCTGGGTCAACCACGGGCAGGAAGCTGGACTTGGGAGCTGGGGCAGGGTATTGAGCCCAGCCTCTCGGATGTGGGAGCTAGGCCTCTGGACTTTGAGGTTAAGTGCCTGCTTCAAAAAAAAAAAAAAAAAAAAAGAATGATTTAAAAAGTCTATCTCTCAGCCGGCTCCACAGCTCAATAGGCTAATCTTCCATCTGTGGCGCTGGCACACCGGGTTCTAGTCCCGCTTGGGGCACCAGATTCTGTCCCGGTTGCCCCTCTTCCAGTCCAGCTCTCTGCTATGGCCCGGGAAGGCAGTGGAGGAAGGCCCAGGTCCTTGGGCCCTGCACCCGCATGGGAGACCAGGAAAAGCACCTGGCTACTGGCTTCGGATCAGCGCGGTATGCCAGCCGCAGTGCGCCAGCCGCAGCGACCATTGGAGGGTGAACCAATGGTAAAGGAAGATCTTTCTCCCTGTCTCTCTCTCTCACTCACTCTGTCTGTCAAAAAAAGAAAAATAAAAAATAAATTAATTAATTAATTAAAAAACAAAATTATAAAAAAAAAAGTATCTCTCTGGAATGTCTACTAGATGGAAGACAGACACAGGGAACCTAATACTCACGTCTTTCGGCAGCTGCTTCCTGTTTTCTATCTCTTGGTCAGCCAGGAAGCTTCCTTGATGTTGATTCCCACATTACATCTGCAGGTAAGGCTGTTCCCGGCAGCCCAGAGCCATCCTCATGGAACCAGGTTGGCATCTATGCCAGCAGGAGCTACCCCAGCAAAGGCCAACCTGGCAAGGTCCCAACAGCACGTGCTCCAACAAGTCGACTCTCCCAGCTTGTGTGAAATAAGTGCACCTTCCCCAGTGGGTTGTTCTAAAGATTAAACAAATAATGTGGCAAAGCTGAAGGCAGGCAGTGAATGTTATTTCTTATCAGACAAATGGAATGTAGTCACCAGCTTCTTAATATGTCAGTTCAAATGCCACCTCCTGCTCCAGCTTCGCTGATCTCCCAGGCCAGATGCGATCTCTCTCCCTTTGCAACAATATGACATGTTTCCCTTGCAGTATAGTTGATAAAAGCACACAAAGGAACCATAGGCAGACACAGGTTCCCAAATAGTTTATGATCCAGTAAAAAGGAATCACAATGTATTCATGTATTTAAAATTTTTTTATAAGCGTATGTATTTATTTGAAAGGTAGAGCAACTTGTTTTTTTAATTTTTGAAGATTTATTTATTTATTTGACAGTCAGAATTGCAGAGAGAGAAGAAGAGATCTCCCATCCACTGGTTAACTCCCCAGATGGTTACAACGTCAGGGCTGGGCCAGGCAGCAGCCAGGAGCCAGGAGCTTCATCCGGACCTCTCATGTGGATAGCAGGGTCCAAACACTTGGGCCATCCTCTGCTGCTTTTCCAGGCGCGTTGGCAGGGACTTGAATCAGTGTCCATAAGGCATTCTGGTGCTGCAGGCCAGACCTTTAACCTGTTGCGCCACAACGCCGGCCCTGTTGTTCCTCACTCTTAACCTGCAGTCGGTGCCCTGGGATTCGGAGTGATGCAGAACACTGTTTTACTGCCTGGAGCTGTCAGAGAACCCTGCTGATCTTCCCAATGGAAGAGAAGTCGGCACTTCTCAAGAATTGAACCATCTGGGCATGGTAAAAATCTGGAGCCCTAGGGCTTTTCGATCACGTGACCCAGCGTGGCTCTAACCATGAAGAGTCTTTGAGTCTGAGGCCTGGGTCTCGGGAACAATGGGCCAATGAAACACTGCAGGGTTCAGGAGCCACAGGTGGACAGGGTGAAGAAGGCCTGTGAGGTCGGCAAATACCAATGACAGCAGGGCTTTAGAGGTGAGACAGAAGCGGCTTCCAGACACGGCGCCGACCACAATGTCTACGCAGTTGAATGGCGGCTTAGTTCGGGATCCTGTTCTCTAAAAGCTGTGCGGGGATCCCACCACTTTCCTTCCTCATTTAACATTTCTAGCATCAGGAGAAACACAACAGATGTGGTCACAGTCAGCAGGTGGTTAAGTCAAGGAAGTACAAGGAAGTACAGCTTCCAGCGAGGTGAGTTCCACTGTAGCCACATCTGGAGGAACACTAGAAAGCAGTGATCCTCAAACTCTGATCCAGAGGGAAGCAGTGGAAGCCGCTTACACACCTGCCACACACCTGTCACGCATGCGGGAGACTCTGCTGGGCTTCCCGATGCTTGGTGTTGGCCTGGTCCAGACTGCACGGTTGTGGCCATTTGGGGAGTGAAATCGGTGGACAGAAGAGGGCGCGCTCTCTCTCTCTCTCTCTCTCTCTCACTCTACTTTTCAAACAAATAAACTAAATCTTTAAAAACAGTTTGATCCAGGAGTTCCACTTCCAGAACAGCAGAGTAAGCTCTACTTGGGGTCAAGCCGGCTACTCATGAACTATTACAGTATCCAGAAAGGACAGCAGCACAGGTTGACCCTGGGAACAGAGAAGAGCTATTACAAAGAAGAGTTATGACAGCTTTTGTCCTAGGGATGGCGCAGCGCAAGGCTGGGAGGTGGAGAGCCGAGCAGAAGCTCTCGTTAGAAAGCCAACAGTCCTTCTGACTTCAAGAACAGGATGGGGTTCAGAGCAGCTACAGCCACTGCAGAAGGAAGGGGAGGCCTGGAAGGGAGAGAGCTGGAGAGGAAGTGAAGTCCGGATACAACCTCTGCCCAGACTTCCGCCTGTCTGCACGGGCCAGGCTGGACCTCAGGGTAAAAGAATTACACTGAGACTTCAGCTGCAGCCAGGAGCCAGTGTTTCTGGCTTGAGTCCAGCCAAAACAAACAAACAAAAAAAGCAAACATTCCTTAGGTCAGATGTCTTCAGGGAGGCCTGGGGAGGGCTTTTGATGTGGTGGTTAAGCCACCAACCCGGACCCCTGCATCCTGTATCGGAGTACTCAGGTTTGAGTCCTGGCGCTTTTTTTTTTTTTGACAGGCAGAGTGGATAGTGTGAGAGAGAGACAGACAGAGAGAAAGGTCTTCCTTTACCGTTGGTTCACCCTCCAATGGTCGCTGCGGCCGGCGCATCTCGCTGATCCGAAGCCAGGAGCCAGGTGCTTCTCCTGGTCTCCCATGTGGGTGCAGGGCCCAAGGACTTGGGCCATCCTCCACTGCCTTCCCGGGCCATAGCAGAGAGCTGGCCTGGAAGAGGGGCAACCGGGACAGAATCCGGCGCCCCAACCGGGACTAGAACCCGGTGTGCCGGCGCCGCAAGGCGGAGGATTGATTAGCCTGTTGAGCCACGGCGCTGGCCAGCCTGGCTCTTACTAATTTGAGTTTCTTACTAATGTGCACCCTGGGAGGCAGCAGGTGCTGACTCAAGTATGTGGGTCCCTGCCACCCACATGGAAGATTCAGCTTCAGTTCTGGGCATGGCCCAGCCCAGCTGTTGTGGATACTGGAGGTAATGAATCAGCGGAGGAAGATCTCTCTTTCCCTGTTTTTCTTTCAAGTGAGAAAAAAAAAAAAAAATTTTTTTTTTTTTTAAATGTAGGTTCCTAGGCCCCGTGTATACATTTGCAGAGTCAGAATCGCTGGGGGAGCCCTCACTTTGCACCTGTGGTGAGCAGCCTTGATGACTCACTCAGGCACATAGAGTTTGGGCTTTGCTGCTCTGGGAGCTGGCACAGTCCACATCTGATGCGCCAATGTTTGCTCAAACAGCCTGCGCTCAAGGGCGTGGTGTTATCTCCGGCTGCCAAGGAAGATGTGTCAGCTCCAGCATCTCTGGTGCTGGCCACATGAAACCGAGAGGTCATTTCATGGCACAGAGGAGCCGCTCCATGCCTTTAGGTCACCACTGGGAACTTCCTATTATGGAGGAGGGCCAACAGACAGAGGCGCTGTCCCTTGTCCTGCAGGCCGGAACGAGAACCGGGCCTTTTGTGTCGTCCTCAGCATCTGCTACATTCTTTTTCATCTCTGACTGTCCCCGGGCCCTGGCCTCCGCGTCCCTTCCATCCTATGTAAACCGTATCTGCAGGTCTTGAAGAGACGAATGTTGAGGATCTGTGAGGGCTTTGGTAACTCAGCAGAAGGAGGGTAGGCTGCTTGGCACAGGTTGATGGAATCCCAGTCGTTCATGTCTGGCACCTTGGTCCCGACGCTGAATTGTTCCCATTGCTCTACCTTCCAATTATAGAAACGTGCAGAGCTGCAAACTAGGGAGCAGCTCACAATGAACACAGCATAGCAGGGGTGTTTATAATGTACTCCTCCCCCTACTCTGCTCATTGTGACTGCTGTATCTTTCCCATTCTCCCAAGGAGGAACTAGGCCAGTGATTTACATTTTCACACCTGTCTCCACGACAAGAGTCCAGGAACACACAATGTGGCAAACCAGGGTAAGAACTGAGCCTTCAGGGCCGGCGCTGTGGCATAGTAGGTTAAGCCCCTACCTGCAGGGCCCACATCCCATGTGGGTGCCAGTTCAAGTCCTGGCTGTTCCACTTCATTCCGCCTCCCTGCTAATGGCCTGGGAAAAGCAGTGGAAGATGGTCCAAGTGCTTGGGCCCCTGTACCCACGTGGGAGACCTGGAAGAAGCTCCATTTGGGGAGTAAACCTCTCTCCGTCTTTCCCTCTGTCTGTAACTCTGCCTCTCAAATAAATAGATCTTTTTTAAAAAAATGCTGTCGCCTCACACCTGTCAAGTGACCCACTTCTTGAAATCAATACAATACTTTAGTAAGAAAAAAGTAGGCTTGGTTAATTCTGAATTCTCAAATAATTAATAGGCACTTCCTGGAAAACTTTCAAGTCTCATATGGAAATGTAAAAAAAAAATGCAAGAATTAAACTGTATGGTGGAATAAATTCCTGACCCATGTCATTCAGAAAGCTACTTGATAAGAATGTTTTGAAATTTTAAATCTGGGAGCTAATGTAATTAAGTGATGCTAAAGCCAGGTTACTGCCTGACAACAACCAAGTAACTTCTAAACCTTTCTAACTTAATAAGACATTAAAAAGTATAGGAGAGTTTTTACAGGAAACAGCAGATGTGGTGGAGGGTATAAGACGGAGGAGCTTAACAGATACAGAGAAACATACATATCCTAACTCAGGCACCCCTTATAAGTTTAAGCAAAAAAAAAAAAAAAAAAAAAAAAAAAGATACACAGAGGCTGGTTTTGGGTTGGGACTGTGCCTCCAGACTAAGAACAGGGATGGCCCGGTTACACCTCAACAGCTCACTTCTCAGTGATTAAGTGCTGAGTCTTAACCTCCTCCTGTATCTTGAACACTTGTCTGTACCCCCTAATCTGGACCTGCACACCCCCACAGATGACAGCATTGCCAGGAAGACCCTTCAGTTGTTTTCTTTCCTGCTCCTACAAACCAAGAGTTTTTGTTAAAACATAACGAATGCTCAAGGATCCAAAGTTGCAAAGAGATAATACAACAGAAACAGCTGTCGCTGTCCAAATGGAACCACTGTTAATAAACTCCCTCAGATGTCTATACATGTGTGTGAGTACATCTTCACATAACTTCACACACACACTAGTCTATACACAGGGACACACATGTGCACATACATGTCTATAAAAATACATGTGAATTAGTCTGCATGTTAGTTTTGAAAGATATTTTAGAAATTTCCTATATTGCCACCTATAGATCTACGTCATTTTTGAGGCTGAAAAATATTCCCATGTATGATATATGATAATGTAATCAGTGGTGTTTGGTTCCAGACTTTTTAATATTTCAATGTTGCCATGGACATTTTTTGTGAATGCCTCTGTGCTGGTGGATTTGGAGCACATGACCTTGGGGGGAAAAAACACCTGCTGACTCAAGTGGCATGGAGCACTTACAATTTTGCCATGGGCACTTTAAAATGTTCATAGGGGCCAGGTGTGTGGTGTAGCGGGTAAAGCCGCTGCCTGCAGTGCCAGCAACCCATATGGGCACCAGTTCTAGTCCCAGTTGCTCTACTTCCAATCCAGCTCTCTGCTATGGCCTGAGGAAGCAGTAGAAGATGGCCCAAGTGCTTGGGCACCTGTACCCATGTGGGAGACCCAGAAGAAGCTCCTGGCTCCTGGCTTTGGATCAGCACAGCTCCGGCCATTGCGGCCAGCTAGGCAGTGAACTAGCAGATCGAAACTTTCTCTCTCTCTCTCTCTCTCTCTCTCTGCCTCTCCTCTCTCTGTGTAACTCTTTCAGATAAATACATAAATCTTAAAATAAAAAAAAAAAGTTCATAGGAAAATGGAAGTCAAAGAGAAGCTTAGGGGGAGGTGTTTGGCCAGTGGTTAAGACACCTGTTGGGACACCTACATCCCATTCAGAGTACCCGGGTTCAAATCCCAGTTCTGCTCTCACATCTGGATTCCTGCTAATAATCACTGCCCGGCCTTTTGGCAAAGATCAAGTGCAGATTCCTGCTAATTGCTGGGAGGAAGCAAGTGGGGGCCAGGGCAGTTGGAGCCTCACCACCTGGGAGACCTGGATGGATTTCCCACCTCCAGGCTTGGCCATTATGGGCTCTTGGGGGAGTGACTCCACAGATGGGAGCTGTCTACCTCTCCAATAACATTTTTAAAAGTAAGTTTATTTTTGTGTGAATCACTTTTGAAAACCATGCTTAGTTTTTTCTTAATGCACATTTTTCAAAGACCGCTAGTGTACCGCTGACTGGCTTGCCACAGCACGGCAGCTACTCCAGTCCCACCAGCAGTCCACGGGAACGACCGCTACCCTTGGCCTCGCTAACGCACCCCCGACCTGCTCTCCTGCATTATCACATTCTCTCTGCTGGGCTACTCCATTCCTCCTCCACCTATTATCCACTCTGCTCACTCTTCACATCTAGAAAAAGGTGTCTCTCCTGGCGTTGTCCATACACAAGAGTAGAGGAACTAGCCTTTCAGTGCCCGCGAGCCCGCTCCTGTGTGTCTGTCACTCGGCGGCAACAGAACACTCTGCCTTTGTCCTACCCATGGTCTGCAATCCTGGGGAGTGTTTTCAGGTAAATTCTAGTCATAACTTCAACCACAAATACTTCAGTATATGTCTGTTAACAGGTCAGAGATTAAAAAAAAAAGTTACTATCCCATTATCTTACCCAACAAACTGGTAATTCCTAAATTCATCTGATACCCAGCCGAGTTAGTTTCATCCAACTGAAGATCCGAAGTCCTTCAACTTTCTCTGATCTTTAAGTCTCACCAGCAGTTTCTTGTTACACCTTGATTGTGCTGAAGAAACCTGATGGTTCGTGCAATTTCCTACATTCTGGGTTTGTAGTGTGCTGTTTAACCTGTCACTCGAGCTCCTGTGTTGACACTGTTAGAGGCATGATCAGATTCAGGTGCCACTGTGCTGGGGGCAGTAAACCATCAGCTACTCCAGCACGCTGGACCCGTCTGGCTGCTCCTGTGTCAGGAATGCTGACATCGCTGGCTCTGGATACTGCCACTGCGAGTCACCCAGTAAAACGTTTCCACCAGCTTCTCACCGAGCGCGTGGCAAAATGGTGGTGTCCTGACCCTGTCACTCCTCCTGCGGGATGACCACAGGATAAACACTTCATTTCTCGTGTCAGCAATTTTCACAGTATTGAATCGGTGCTCCAGCCACCTCCAAAGGTGGCCAGTTGGTTTAGCAGCATCATGTCCCCGTAGACTTTTTTTTTTTTTTTTTTTTTTTGGACAGGCAGAGTGGCAGACTAGACAGTGAGAGAGAGAGACACAAAGAGAAAGGTCTTCCTTTTTCCGTTGGTTCACCCCCCAAATAGCTGCTACAGCCAGCACGCTGTGCTGATCCAAAGCCAGGAGCCAGGTGCTTCCTCCTGGTCTCCCATGCGGGTATAGGGCCCAAGCACTTGGACCATCCTCCACTGCCTTCCCAGGCCACAGCAGAGAGCTAGACTGGAAGAGGAGCAACCAGGACAGAATCCAGCGCCCCGACCGGGACTAGAACCGGGGGTGCCGGCATTGCAGGCGGAGGATTAGCCTATTGAGCCGCGGCACCGGCTGTGGACTTTTCTATGTATCATGTGTCACCAGTATTCTGTGCAGTGCTCAAAGTATCCCACCTTTGGCCAATGGAAGCCTTTTCATGTCAGCATCTTCATCCTCTGCCCGTGACCTTCCTGTGACCTTCCTGACACGAGGGGTTCCACACTCATCTTCTTTTCCCTACTCTGTCTAGTGAGCAGGTGAGTCTGGGTGCTACGGTGGACCTTATTGCTAGGCTGTGATTATTTCCAGGGCATTTTAGTGGACAAAGCTGTGCTGTATATATTTTTCAGAAAGAAAATAAATCGCAGAATTTTACTGGTCTTTCCAATTCACATACAAAATTACAGGGTTCTTACTTGATTGCATTTGTGTTCTTTTCTAAAAATCTTGGCTCTTAGTTCCACGTGCGTAAATATTTGCTTTATCATATATAAATACCCACACAGTCTCGAAATGACAGTAAGATCACTGCTAAAAATAAAACTGCCGAATGCAGTTTTCTTTGTGGTTTCAAGTCATTTGATTTTTCCGTGCGTGGCAACACAATTGCCCAACCTGATACATAGTTTAAGAGTTGCTTTCTCTTTAATTTCCATTACAGATAGTGATGGAAATTGTCCAGCTCCCGACCACTACACCAACAGACCAAGAGAACCAGCTCATTGGTCATTCGCTCTAACTAATCCTTCCTGTGCTTAAAAAAAGAGAGAAGTGGGACTGCCCTTGTGGTATGATGGATTAAGCCGCCACTTATGACATGGACATCCCACACGGGAGCACCTATTTGAGTCCAGGCTGCTCCGCTTTCCATCCAGCTCCCTGCTAATGTACCTGGGAAAGCAGCCACATAGCAGACCCAAATAGGAGTTCTGGGCTCCTGGACTCGGCCCAGTCTGGCCTCAGCCATGTGAGGAACAGACCTCTGTTCTCTCTGCCTTTCAAATAAAATAAATCTTACAAAATAGAAGTACATGCAGATTATTGATTTGTCTCTTTCTTCCTTGTAGCAGTCATCAAAGATCCTGTTCACTTCCTATATTCTGGAGACAAAATTCAGAAACAGTCCTCCTTCCTCTTCAAAGCTGTGTTTCACTGCGTGGATACACCAACACTTCTTCCTTCAGTTCCCTATCAGTGAAGACCTGAGCGGCGTCTGATCTTCAGCTATAAATAATGCTGTAATGGCGACCTCCCATATGTGACTTCATATTCTTGCCAGTCTACCTTAGCACAGTCTTAGAGCTGCCAGGTTGAAGAACAGACTCCTGTACCATGCTGCTAGTTAACAGACTCCATCCCAGGGACGTCGAGTCCACACTCTCCCCCACTGCATCGTGTTAACGTAAGAGTTCTCCCTAATCTGACAGGCAAGAAACGGAATGTCTTATTATGTACATCTTCATTTATTTAGGTACTTGCATTTTATTTTTTTATTCTTGTGAATTGTTTGTTCACAACTTTTTATCCATTCTTCTTTCAGGTTCATGTCAAAGCTAAGAAATTCTTCGTGTATTAGCACTATAATTAGCCTTGGTGATAGACAAAAGCTGCAAATATTTTTGCCAGTTTCTTATTCATCTTTGAACCTTGCTTTTGGGGGAGGAGGGCATTTAAAATTATTCCTTTTAGTTAAAGATAGAAACTTTTCTATTGTTTCTGAATTTCGAGTGCTAGGAAAGTTTTTCCCACTTTTGGCTTCTACAGGAGTTCACATGTGTGCTTCTATCATTGAATGGTTTCAACTTCACAACTGGGTCTTTGGTCCATTCAGATCCTCTCCTGTACACAATGTGAGACGTGGATTCAGTTTTATTTTTTTCTATATGGTTACCGTACTTGTCTCAACACCATCTTCAAGTCTTTGCCTCCATTCCTGTACCGTATGCTAAATTCATGTACTCTCACTGTACTGATCACAGCCACGTGCTATGTAATGATGTTTCAGTCAATGACAGACCACCTATACGATGGTGGTCTTGTAAGATTACACTGCTGAATGACAGGGTAGCAACACTGCGATGATTATGCAAGAACCAAAACGTCTATTAAAGCAATTTTCTGAGTATTATCACCGACACTCAGTGCTGGGTGACTGCATTCTGTTACAATATCTAGTAGGGTTATTCTTCCTTCCCTTGGACCACTTCTAGGGTTCTTCTGCCTATTCTTGTTTTTTCTTTCTAATACTCTGGTACAGGAAAAAACCCCTTTGCTTTCTTGGACTCTGGTACAGTCTTTTAAATATAATACATGTATATGAATGGAGACATGTCAAAAGTACTCTATAAATTACACTTTAACCTGAGGCAATTGGTTTTTGAAAATTTTAGTTTAAGAAGAAGGAGAAAGAAGACAGACAGAAATCCACAGGGGATGTGTGGGCACAGGTCAAGCCATGGGGTGGCCCCGACACCTGCACAGCAGCCTTCCCACAGACGACAAAGGTTACTGGACACTCAGCGGCTCCACGGCCCTGTGATAACACCACCAACAGACCAACCCACACCAAAGACTCAGAAAGTGACTACCACAGCAACATTTATTTGTTAAAATACATTGTGCATAACTTAGCAAAGACCCAATACTGCAATCGAATTTTCTTTTAAGAAAACATTTAGCACCCTCTGTATTTTCAGGAATTCTGGGACTGTGAATATCTGCTAGTTCGATATTCACAACATTACAGATACCCGAAGGTAAAATGCAACTTTTAAAAGAATTATGACAACATTTTCCAAATGAAGTAAATTCAGTTAGTAGGGAAGTAAGTTTCACTGGATATTTAGGTATGTCCTTTTCCTGAATCACTTGGCACGTCTCTGGTCAGAAATCCCATTTACTAAGTGAAACCAGTAACTTGCCTTCCAGGGCCAGGTTTTCCATGCAGAAGCTTTCTTGTACAGATGAAAATGGCTACCCAGCAAAGGGTAGTTCAGAAAGGCTGCAGAGTGGGTCCAATAAAAACATCTGTGCCAAATTATCTGCACCACTTACAGGTACGAATCTGGCTACCCAAGACACTAACTATAAACTATCTGTGTTCTTAAGGTACAGCTATTAGAGGCCCACCTTGGTTCCCGTGTTGCCTGCCAGCACTAACCTAGCTAATCTGACAAAGGAGACAAGCTGTTCATTGGAAGGCTATTGGCCACGCTTCAGCATCATTTGCCTATCCTTTTGTTGGGGAGATAATGCTGCAAATAGGACATTCAGTCTTCCTGGCAGTTAATCAATAGTGGTAACAACCTTACATTTCCTAACAACCACAAATTTCCTAATTAACCATTTTAAAAATGCAATAACCCAAACCATTAACCATGATGTGCTCTAGTTCACTGTTTATCTACATAACCGCCTTTCTCCTAGACAGGCAGACAGCAAATCCAAGGCCAAGATGCCTGGTTGCCAACCATTCCATTCACTTCTCTTTTGTGAAGAGTTTTTCTCAGCAGCCAGTTGCCACATGGAGCTTTTTCACAGTTTCAAAGAAGTTTTCCTCATTTAAAAACTGTTAGAAAATGCTACACTTGACACTAGTTGTGGTCAAATAGTTCAATCAACACCAGAGAATTCTGATACTGTAACTTCAAGTATTTAAATGATTCAGCCAACATGATACTTTTTTTTTTTTTTTTAACAGCAGACAGGCAGAGTGGACAGTGAGAGAGAGAGAGACAAAGAGAAAGGTCTTCCTTTTTCCACTGGTTCACCCCCCAAATAGCCGCTACGGCCGGCGCGCTGTGCCGATCTGAAGCCAGGAGCCAGGTGCTTCTTCCTGGTCTCCCATGCGGGTGCAGGGCCCAAACACTTGGGCCATCCTCTACTGCCTTCCCGGGCCACAACAGAGAGCTGGACTGGAAGAGGAACAACCGGGACAGAATCCAGCGCCTCGACCGGGACTAGAACCTGGGGTGCCGGCGCTGCAGACAGAGGATTAGCCTAGTGAGCCGCGGTGCCGGCCTGATGCTATTAATAATTAAAATAAAAACCAAGTGCTTGCTCATTTCTGGTGCTGTGGGACATAACAGCACCACTCGTTTCCATATTTAGTGGTTAAAAACATAATCCAGTTTTAGCAGCCATCTAGAAGATTTAGCTGTTAAGGGAAACATGACATGACTTGGTTTCTGGAATGGGACAGTATTAAAACCCCCTTCCCTGAGGAAAGCTGTTCCAGTGGCTGCATCCTGGTTCAAAGAACAGCACAGACTCAGTGGAGAGTAAAAAAGGGCAGACTTTCCAGTTAAGGCCTTTCAGCCCTTGGAGCGCTTCAGCGTTGACGTCCTGTTTCCTCAGAAGCACGGAAGGAAATCACACGCACACGTTTCCAAAGGTTACTGCGGCCTGCATGGCAGGATGAATTACATCTTTGCCACCTTAAGTAGAAAGCAGAGAAAAACTAGGAAAACTAATGTTAGTGATTAATTCCCATCATTTTAGCCAAAAACCTATCTTGACACTCCATCTCAAAAATGAAGTATTCTAAAAAAAAAAAAAAAAAAATGTTTACATAAAAAAAACCACATTGAATCTGGATTACCTATATGAGTCACTAGACAAGGCAAATACACAGACAAGGACAATAAAGTGCACCTTTATAATATATAACACAGTAGACCCAGAAATCACTTCTTTAAATTGGCAATTATAAACTGCAATATAAAAATGTACTTAACTAGCAAAGTTAGATAAAAATGAAAAACTTTCAGTTGAAAAATTACAATTTTTCAGTACATCAGAGGGACAAATCACCCTTTATTAAAGCTATTAATTTTGGAGACTCTTGTGTATGTCACCTCTGCGGAGGAGAAAAGAAAGCCGTTCTAGAAGGCACTGGTTGGCTTAAATGTGCGAGGTGCAGCCGGACGACTGCTTCGTGCTTATCTTGTGTTTGTCACCGCTCACGGCAGCTGCGCACCGCTGCGAGGAGCTGGCCTGGGCCTCCAGCAGAGCCTCGCCACGCTCAGTCCACAGAGTCGCAGATCTCCTTTACTTTCTGGTTGAACTCTTCCGGTTGATCTGCATACACGTAATGCCCCGCTCCAAGAATAGCCTGGGCGAGGAAAGGCAGGCAACGGTCAGCGAGTGAAGGCATTGAACCAAACACATAAGCGAAGGCACTTGGAAAATCAAAGTGAGAGCTGCTCTATTTAAATGACACATAAGAGAATAAGCAACACTGATCTACAGTAATTATTATTTCCACCAAAAGGATCTAAGACTAGGGAAATCTACTGACTCTTAATAAAATTTTCATATGTGAAAACAAAAATACTCGCTAAGTTGACTGTCAGTGAAAGGGCCAACAGACAGACTGAACAAAATGTGAGTGTGCTGCCTTGGGAGGTGGAGGTGGGAGTTAGCTGAGAGACACACATAGGGCCAGTGCCTCTTTCAGGCTCTGTTAATACCCGCTGCTGTGGCTCTAGGGTCAGGAAAGGCCCCTCAGAAAGGTGACCTGCTCTGTGGACATGAAGACTCATGTGAGTCAAACGCTGGCCCCATCAGGTCTGACTGAGGCGGCAGGTCCAGCCCAGGTGTGACAGCAAAGGGAGATGGCAACAGACCACACCTGCACCTGAACACCAAACCCAAGGTCAACTCACTATTGTCTTCACGTATGAGTGTGGTCGCAATGACTGGATGCTGGTGCCAGAGTTGCCATCTATGCAGGACCGGGCGCCAAAGATCACGGACACGGGGATGTCAGGATGCATTTTACCGATTCGCTGGAGCATGGGTCTTTTTGCCCACCCATAAGGGATCGTCATATTCTTGAAAGCCGTCTCGCCACTTTAAAGGGAAGAAGAAAATCACACTGTAGGGCTTTGTGGAGGTGGGTAGGTATTGCACTGAGCTTCTCCGAATCTAAGAAAAACCTCTGTTTCATAGAAGATAAAACAGGAATACTGAAGAGGACTATATGTTCTAGCAGATTAAAAATTAGTTATCTCCTTCGAAGCCAAAACACGTAATCCTAATTCTCTAATCAGGAAATGCCTTACTGCGGTGACAGTGAAAATACACTTTTTCACTCATATTTCAAACGGATGTGGATGCTGGCTTTCCCAGGGGTTCACAGCACCATCTTCTTCCTCATAACGGCAAAACCACGGCCAGGTTAAGAAACTCAGACTAGGGGCCAGTGCCGTGGTGCAGTAGGTTAATCCTCTACCTGCAGTGCCGGCATCCCATATGGGCACCGGTTCTAGTCCCGGCTGCCCTTCTTGCAATCCAGCTCTATGCTATGGTCCGGGAAAGCAGTAGAAGATGGCCGAAGTCCTTGGGCCCCTGCACCCACACAGGAGACCAGGAAGAAGCTCCTGGCTCCTGGCTTCGGACTGGCGCAGCTCTGGCTGTTGCAGCCATCTTGGGAGTGAACCAACGGAAGGAAAACCTTTCTCTCTGTCTCTTCCTCTCACTGTCTGTAACTCTACCTCTCATATAAATAAATAAATAAATAAAATCTTTCAAAAAAGAGAGAGAAAAGAAAAAAAGACACTCAGACTGCATATTCCTGCAAACTCCACAGAGAGGTCCACTTTCCTACAGTTTCTGCCACTTTTGCAGAGCTGGGCATCATTTTGGACTGCCCTTTATGAAGAATTTGAGTTTCACCATGAGAAAGGCAACAAAGTCAGACTCTATGAGCACATGTGATCATGAAATGAGAGAAAGCAGAGTGAACGACACGCTGGGGAATGGACCATGTGCCTGAACAAATGCCTAAAGCTCCTGGGACAAGCCACCGCAGTGTGCAGATCCACCTCATCCAGATGGCCAGCAAGTCACAAAAACTCAGTCTGCTGGGACCCCCACCCTCTGGCCTCCCTCACTCCAGTCTGCTGTATTTAAATGCTGAGGCTTCAGCTACACCTAAGAATAGCCTCTATGGCCTCAGTGTTTCTTATTAAAGCAGCTGGACATGTCTTCTGCCCAAAGGGAGACTCTTGCGTCTGGCCTCTCAGCCTGACCCTCAGTCCTAGAGAGAAGAGTCATGTCCACAGCCCACCTCAGCTGAAACCACCTGCACATCTGCTACAGCTGCAGCCCAGAACTGCTGAACCAGGCGTTAGAAATAGGGCTCACATTTTCACAAGCTCCCTCCATAATTCTGGTACACGACAAGGCAGTCAAGTGTAGCTCTCATCTTCATACTCCATTCTCAAAACGAGGGCCCTGTCCTAACTCCCTGCCGTCTTCAGGCTGTTCGCTCCACTGGCACCTCACACTCAACATTCACAGCAATATTTTTAAAGCCAATGTTTGGGGAGCCAACACTGTAGTGCAGTGGGTAAAGCCACTCCCTGCGTTGCTGGAATCCCACGTGGGCACTGGTTCAAATCCTGGCTGCTCCACTTCTAATCCAGCTCCCTGCTACTGCGCCTGGGAAGGTGGTAGAGGATGGCCCAAGTCCACCCACAAAGGAGATCTGGAAGAAGCTCCTGACTCCCAGCTTCAAACTGGCCCAGCTCTGGCCACTGTGCCCATTTGGGAAGTGACTCAATAGACAGAAAGACTTCTCTCTGTCTCTTCCTGTCTGTGACCCTGACATTCAAATGAATACATCAATATTTAGGGGAAAAAAACCAAAAAACAATGCTCGGTCCTCTTGCTCCCTTTGGCTACCGTGCTCTCACGATCTCCCCCTCCTCGCCTTACAATCCCTGTCAGAATATATGTGGGGTCTTTATTTTGTGGAACACTCATACCCAGTCTGGGAAACACTGGTTTATATGAAATTCTTCTTTACATCCCACCATGCCCAAGACCAAGAACTCCCCGACTTTCCCCTGAGCACTTTAGGGGAAGAAAATATGTTTTAGCTTTTAATCCCCAGCAGAGCCCAACCCGACGTCCTACATGGCGCGGACTCCCTGCGAATAGACGGATCCACTAAGGACTAGTAGATGCCTGTCCTTCCAAGTCTACTGAACGACTACAGAAAAGGCTTCTAGACTGCGCAGAGGTTCTCTGAAGTCCACGACACAGACACGGCGCACGGAGAGCCAGGGCCTCACCTGGGGGTCTGCACGTTACAGTGATAGATGTACTCTGTCACAGTATCATCCTCAAACATCGACGAGTACTTCCGTTTGAAGTCGGGTCTCAAACGCTGCACTAGACTTAAACCTGTTTAATAAGAAACACAAACATGCACGTTTTAAACTATAGTTAACTGAACACTAGACAGAGTTTTGGTGCTGGCTGGCATAATGAGTGCTACGTACATACATGCATCCATGAATTCAAATAAGTATTTTAACTGGAAACAAAGCACACACCCTCCAAGCTGCTCTCAAGTTCCCCAAAGATTAAAATAACTCAGGAGTGCAGTATATTGACTTATAGGTGTGCTGAAGTTATAAGGCAGCTTTCTAAGACTTGCACTTGTTTGTCTTTATTCTAGCAAGGTCTCACTTGGACACGGGCACTCTCTCCCTATCTTTGAAGGAATTACGCCTCCACCCCAAGGGAGGCAACAATGAGACAGACGGCTCTGCTCCTGGGATGCTCCCTCCCCCGGCACAGTCTCCTAAGTTCTTCTCAGACTTTACATTTCCCACACTGCCAGCTGTGCGCCCATGACCCAGGAACATCCACGTGTACTTCAGGACGACAGAGACTACGTGAAGCACGTGTGTAGTTCACCGGGGGAGGGCTGCCTCTGTGAGGGAAGGGGAACATCCCCGGGGCAGGGAAAAGCCCTGGGGAAGCCTGGTCAGGTCACCAGGGCAGCCGCCGGCCCTCTTCGGAGTCCATACTCTCACGGCTCTGCTCACCCAAAGGGATGGGGGCAAAGAGGGACCAGGGCTGGGCAGAGGGGAGCAGAATCTACGAGGAGCATGGTGGCAGTTATTTCAACACCTTCATCCATCCTCTCGAGCCTCGGTTTATACCTTGCTAAAAGAAGTCAAATTTTCTATTGCATCAACAATGGAGAAAGCTGACCCTTCTTCCAACCCCCGGGAACACCGAAGACCATGAGGAAGAAGGTCAAGAGAATCACAAACCCACACTCAAACCCTAAGCCTGAGCAACAGCCACTAGAACAAGTGCCGGCATCACGCCTCCAGACTCACGGCTTACACCACCGAGTCACTTGAGCCAAAAGCACTCCTGACTGACATGAGCAGAGGAGGGACAGACAGGAGGTGCGGAACACCATAATTTGTTGGTTTGGTTTTTAAATTTACTTCTCTAAAGGAAAAAGTCTCATTTATTTCATATATACAGTTTTAAGAGCATCATGATACATCCCATCTAATCCTCCCACCCATGTCTCACTCTTCCTCCCCTCTCCTTAATTTTTGCAATGACACACTTTCAACTTTATAATAACAAGCTCAACTCTCCACTTAATACAGAATTCAACAAGTAGTAAGCAGAAAAACCTCAGTTCCTCAGGAATATAGACAAGGGCTGTATACAATAATCAAAAAATGGCAATTTCATTCACATACATTGTATTTTTTGTACCTCTGCACATTAGTCACCAGAAATCAGGAGAAAACATATATTTGTCTTTCGGGGACTAGCTTACATCACTAAGCATAATGGTCTCCAACTGCTTCCATTTTGTTGTGAAAGACAAGATTTCATTCTTTTTTTATGGCTGAGTAGTCTCCCATCACGCATATATTCCACAGCTTCTTTATCCAGTCATCAGATGATGGACTTCTGGGTTGATGGCACACTTTAGCTGTTAGACCACCATCATTTGTGACAGTGAGGGAAGGAAATTCTCATGGCTGTGGGGCTGAGACAAATATCCTAAACCAGAGACTAAACACTGGCACCTCATAATAGGACCAGAAAAATGTGAGTCCCCAGAATGTGTGCAGAAAAGAATGACTTCACGTTCCCAACACTCTGACATCACGGAGAAGGGAAGGAACCCCTGAGAGTCAGCCACACTCCATCAAAGCAGGCTTTGTGACCCACAGCCCGTCATCACAGCTCAGCGCGCCGCACCTCCCCCAGTGCCCTGTGCTGGCACACACAGTTCCCAAAGACACCTTGCTCGCTCGCCTGCTCGCTTGCTTGCCTGGCTTTTACCAGAAGGTGAAAAAGCGACTAACATCATCCTCAGCATCTCCCTCCTTTCCTGCTTTGCTGATAACTGGTAGTGTTGACAACACGAAGACTACTTTCTGAGAAGAATCCGGCTTCCTTCATCTTTATGCATGGCCTAGTACTCCTTAGAGGAGGAGGACAAAGTGTGGGTTAAGTGTTTGTTTGCTTAGCTTTAAGATTCTGATGAACAATGGTGGTTGGTGAATACCACTCTTCTACTGCTCATCTATAAACTTTGCTTGCGTGGGACTCACCAAAGGGTCCTGCAATTCTCAGGCCAGCTAAAGGGTTAAAGGGAGTCAGCGCTGCTCCCAGGGCTCTGATCCACACTGGAATGGGTCTGTCTTGATCAGCAAGGTCTGGTCGCTCAGGAAAACCCCATGGCTCCACTAAAATGAGATGATTAACCCTGTTGGGGAGAGAACAGATTCAAATTCACTTGGTAAATTCTTCCTAACACCTTAAACAACATGGTCTATAA
The DNA here is from genome assembly GCF_033115175.1 of Lepus europaeus. NCBI lineage: Eukaryota > Metazoa > Chordata > Mammalia > Lagomorpha > Leporidae > Lepus > Lepus europaeus. The sequence continues at coordinate 16,307,803 of NC_084835.1, forward strand.
AGCAAAGGCAGAATTAATTACCTTCAAACACCATCACATTGAAGAGAATATTGATGGGTAAACAAGTTATATCATGTTGTTATTATGCATAAATTTTTGATATTCAGGCACTAGTTGGCATCCCATGTGAGTGCCAGTTTGAGTTCCAGATGCTCCGTTTCTGATCCAGCTCCCTGCTAATTCACCTGGGAAAGCAGCAGAAGGTGGCCCAAGTGCTTGGGCCCCTGCCACCATGTAGGAGATCGGGATAGAGTTCCAGGCTCCTGGCTTCAGCCTGGCCCAGCCCCAGCTGTGGCAGCCATTTGGGGAGTGAAGCAGTGAATGGAAGATCTCTCTCTGTAACTCTGTAGGATTTGAAAGGTACACTGTACAAAGAAAGCTTTATTTTCATTTCAAAATGTGGATAATAAAAGATGTGTGAAAGCAGAGTATTTACATTTCTTGAAAAACAAGAAAAGAACACGTGTTGCTGTTTCAGCTCTGCCTTGGCAAATGATACAGACCACTGCCTACGCAGAAAACAATCCCAGGGTTCCATGCACTTCAGGCTGACACTCCAAAAATCACTGATCAATATCACACTAAAAAAAAATTTAACTTTGGAGCCAGTGTTGTGGCAGGTTAACTGCTGCCAGCAACACTGGCATCCCACATGGGTGCCAGTTTGAAACCCGGCTCCTCTACTTCCAATCCAGCTCCCTGCTAATGTGCCTGGGAAAGCAATGGAAGATGGCCCAGTCCTTGAGTCCCTGCACCCATGTGGGAGACCTCAAAGAAGCTCTGGGCTCCTAGCTTCAGCCTGGCAAAAACCCAGCCATTGTGGCCATATGGGGAGTAAACCAGGAAATGGAAGATTTCTCTCACTCTGTCGGTCTGTCTGTCTCTCTCTCTGTAACTCTGCCTTTCAAATAAATTTTAAAAATAAATAAATCTTAAAAATTTTTTATTTGAGAGGAAAAAAGAGACAGAGCACGCAGGCATGAGCACGCACTCCCATTCTCTGGTTCACCCATGTGGGTGGCAGGGACCCAACTACTCCAGCCATCACCTGGTTCCCTCTCAGGTGTGCATTAACTCTGGAATCGAAAGCAAGGCTGGGACTCAAACTCAGGAACCTGACAAGGGATGCAGGTGTCCCCAGGGATGCCATCTGGCCATCCTTCACAGCCTCATAAACAGAGTGTATAGTTGTCACCCAGGAATCAATCATTCTGAACATCTAAGACAAGTCAGGACTTAAAGTGAACTTTTAACAAACATGAGGACAATGTTAGCTAAAAATATATCCCTTTGAGACTTTGTGTTTTGTTTTGTTGTTTTTTTTTTTTTTGAAGATTTATTATTTGAAAGTCAAAGTTACAGATAGGAGGGGAGAGACAAAGATCTTCCATCCACTGGTTCACTCTTCACAGATAGTTACATTAGCTTAATCTAGGTCTTCCATACTGGTAGCAGGGGCCCAAACGCTTGGGCCATCCTCCAGGGCTTTTCCCAGGCCCTGCAAGGATCTGGATGGCAAGTGGAGCAGCCGGAACACGAACTGGCACCCATATGGGATGCTAGCATCGCAGGAGGTGGCTTTACCCGCTATGCCACAATGCCAACCCCCTTTGGAATTTGGTGAGAGGGAAATTGTCTATCCAGCCTACCCATGATGTCATAATACATTGGCAACACATTGTATTCCTAATCTTTTCCCAGTTTTCTTCTTTATCAACCAAAGAAATAGAGTATCTTCACTTTAACTTCATATAAAGTTGTTTCGCTTCTTTGACAGTTTCAGTCTTCCACCTTCTGAGACCTCTTCCTGATGTCAGAAAGTGAGAACTCTCTGTAGCTGCCCCAAATGGCTGAGTCACATTTTCATCATAAGCTTCTAAGCAAAGCTCAGACATCCCCTGACACAATGCGATGTCCAACCACAACTAAGACAGCCAGCAAACGCCAGCCAGATCTGAGACAGCCAACAACAACTCCAAAGTCCTCTTCCTAAGTCATAAACGAAACAGAAACTAAAACATGAGCACCTTATACAAAATCCATTTTATTGTTTTTTTGTTAGCGCGTATAAAGATGAGTAAGTAATGAGTCATTTTACCCTGATTCCATTTTTTTCAAACACAGTTTTAGAGCACAGAGACAGAAAACAGAGCTGTATGGGCTCCTGGAGAACCCCGAGCTCCCCCTTTTGTTCAGGTAAGAAGGAGGTAGAGATGCACCATGTGACCCACTCCATGATCTAACACAGTCACATAGAAGTAGGACTCAAACCCACTTTTCTCTACCTCAACACACTAACACACGGCAACAGGCCATTGCGAACAGGCTTTCTCTCCTAAAAATGTCCTCAGTAACATGACAACTGTAATAGCAAAGGTCAACTCCAGGCCAGCCCTGACACTATACTCTGGACTCCACAGTACTGATGAGAGATACAGAGCAGAATGACAAATCCATGTGGAGTCATGTGACATATGCCAATTCCATATGCTAAGTGCTCTTAGGTCTCCACAGCCTAAAAGGTCTGTATGAGAATACTGTCTAATAGCATACAGGAAAGGGCTGGAAAGGAGTTGTTCTAATTTTTTTTTTTTTTTTATGGCAAAGACTATCTCTCCTATTCAGCCACTTCCTAACTTGCTTTTATTATTGCTAACGATGGTCTATGTGGTGGGAGAAATGAGAGGTGAGCCAGAGGTATGAGGGCAGTTAATGAGATCTCCATCCAGTTGAAAGACTCATGGCAGGAAACAGCTAGGGTCATTCACTACTGATTTACCTCCTAAAGAGAAAAATGCACTCTTTAATAAAACACATTCTATCCTAAAAGATGGCTAAAATTTTGGGACAAATTTGTTAAGGCATCTTTCCCAGTCTCCTCAAGGCTCTTTCTGATCTGCTGACCCAAAGAGGAGAGAACAAAGCAAAACTAGGGAGGAACGTCTCATCTGTCTCTGGAAAAGCGACCGTTTCTGCCTCTGATCTAGGTGAAAACGTCAGGTGAACAAATTATGCAAAATAGACTTACTAGGGCAGATGCCTGGTTTGTTTTTGCAAAGGGGCAAACTGCCCCTGCAATCGGTGGATGCTGTGTCCTCCAAACCTGGCACGGGGCCTGCCCACGGCAGGTGCTCAGCGTTCCGCTCTCCCACGTTTCCGTGTGTCCTCATCTGCAGGGACACACACATCTCACAGCACGGCCACAGAGCAGTAAGCACAGGAGCTGGCCCAGCTTGGATTCTTCTGGTCCCCAATGACATGAGAGCACTAATGGAATGTCTCATCTGATGGTATTTCAAAAAGTTTGCAGAAAAACGGAATAAAAATCCAAGTTTAATTTGATGGTATTTCAAAAAGTTTGCAGAAAAACGCAATAAAAATCCAAGTTTAATTTGGTACAAAAAAATTTGAAATCCATGCACAGTTTTTTAGTAATATGCATTCTCCATGAACTTCTGGAAGACTCCCCATATTAATCCTGCAGATTATTACTCATTAGTGGGCAATAAAATCCAATTAGAGGGCGAAGAACCAGTCTAGTTCAGTAGGTTGTATTGTTTAGAATAGAAAAATACATCATAACAAGAGTATGGTCCCACAGAACTTTTGTTTTAGATATCCTCACACACGTATCAAATTCGGAGGCTGGGGCCAACACTGTGGCATAGCAGGTAAAGCTACTGCCTTCAGTGCCGGCATCCCATATGGGCACTGGTTCAAGTCCCGGCTGCTCCACTTCCAATCCAGCTCTCTGCTATGGCCTGGGGAAGCAGTAGAAGATGGTCCAAGTCCTTGGTCCCTGCACCCACGTAGGAGACCCGGAAGAAACTCCTGGCTCCTGGCTTCGGATCAGAGCAGCTCCGGCTGTTGCAGCCATCTGGGGAGTAAACCAGCAGATGGAAGACCTCTCTCTCTCTCTCTCTTTCTCTCTCTCTCTGCATCTCTTTCTCTCTCTGTGTAACTCTGACTTTCAAATAAATAAATAAGTCTTTTTAAAAATATTACTGGTGGTAAAGTTTTTAAATAAGAAAGACCATGGAAAGCACCATGGTTGCTATGTAGTAAATGCAAGGTGGTTGTAACAGAGAAAACAGAGAGACTGCTAAAGCAGAATTTACTCCAGAGAGCCCAAAAACACAGCTAGAACAGGAGAGCAGAGGGCAACTGAACATTTATTCTGCAGGAAAGCCCAATCACAGGTGTGGCTCACAGCCTACTATAACCTTGAGCCAGACTGAGTTCCCAGGCTATCGTCTCACTTCCTCTTCTAGAGAAAACATTACCTTGGCCGGCGCCATGGCTTAACAGGCTAATCCTCCGCCTTACGGCGCCGGCACACCAGGTTCTAGTCCCGGTTGGGGCACCGGATTCTATCCCGGTTGCCCCTCTTCCAGGCCAGCTCTCTGCTATGGCCCAGGAAGGCAGTGAAGGATGGCCCAAGTCCTTGGGCCCTACACCCGCATGGGAGACCAGGAGAAGCACCTGGCTCCTGGCTTTGGATCAGCGAGATGCTGCGCAGTGGCCATTGGAGGGTGAACCAACGGAAAAAAGGAAGACATTTCTCTCTGTCTTTCTCTCTCACTATCCACGCTGCCTGTCAAAAAAAAAAAAAAAAATCTCTTCACTTGATAGAAGTTACTTGGTTTTAATGCATATGTAAGTATTGTAATTATCAAAACCCTACTCTCTAATATTCCATGGAGGACATCCTGATGGGGCTGTTAGTCCACATACAGGGTAAGGAACCAGAGCACGTGAATCATCCGACTACGTACCTTTGTTAAGAATCAGAGACTGATTTAAACAGGGAAAACAGAACCAGTAGAACAGGAACAAGAGAACAGCCCAGCAGCTTTGAATCACAAAAAGCTATGCTAGTCATAAGAGTTGGCCTTGAATTTGAAGATGGAGAGCAGATTACAGCCTTAAGTGTAAGGCAGGGAACTTGCACCAACTCACTGGGACCAGATTTCATTTGGTCTAAATGCCAAACCAACCAGAAGTAAGAAAACAAACATACTCAGAACCATAATGTTCAACAGAGTCTGCAGGACCTACATATGGATTAAGGGAAGGAGCAAAGAGAAAGATCAGAAAGAACCCAAGAGTCAGAGCCCAAAACAGGCACCGTCAAGATCACCCCCGGTATTTCTTATCGGCTCCTAGCCACTCAGGGAGAACAGAAAAGGCCCAGGGAACAACGAATCAAACACCTCCAACTTCAGGTCACAGAGAACAGCTTTTCTTCTCCACAGGGGCCAGTAAGAATCGCTCAGCTCCGGTCTGTACAATCAGGAGACAGGGCTGGGCAAGGGTAAGAAGAAAGTACTCAAGGAAAAATCATCCTAAAACACGTCACGTGAGAAGTAAAAAGCAGCTGCAACCTCCGTATTATAACTTGGAAGAGATCTCTTAGCTAAACTTAAATTGCTCTATACATTTATCATAAGCTATTATTAATGCAGAAAGAGAGAACAAAAACCTACTAAATATCACACAATTTCACAAGATGCATTATGGGGGAAAGGAGTGATGGAGATATATCAACAGTTTCCTAGGGTACTGGGAGGGGTGGGCCTCTAATTCCTGGTGAAGGAGGTCTCATTCTTGGAAGAGACATGAGCAGGGGGAAGTACAACTGGCGGGACCATGGGCAGTCTCCTATCAGGTGGGGGAGCCACAACTCCTGCAGGTGGGGTTGCCATGCCAGCACGCAGGGGTGGCTCCAGCAATGCTGGCGTAGCAGCAACAGCGACAGCTGCTATAGTGCCTGTTTCCTGTGGAGTCATTACCTGCTGTGATGGCCCCCAACTCCATGGACAGGGTCTGCTAATCCAGCAGAAGCCTGAGGAATGGGGACCCTAGTGGGTCTCCTCTGCCAGCAGCCCCACCACCCCAGGGCCTCCTAGAGTTCCAGCAAGTGGTGCCCAAGCAATGCCAGTATTGTGAGATGGCCCCTCAACAGCCATGGACCAAGTTCTCCCCACGCAGCAAGACCACACCCAAAACCTACTTTTCCTCATGCTCTGGTTGTTTCATATTCTTTGGCTTTCTCTTCCTAAACTCATCACAATCACAGACAAATTCATACGCTTGTCAAAAGCCTTACAGTGCCAACGAAGATCCAGCCAGGCTGCAGGAGGCATCTTTTCTACAGTCAGTGTGCTGCAGCACCTTGCGACTTGTGCCCACAGTCACGACTGCCGTTCCACCAGATCCAGTGTGCACAGAACAAGCTCAGGACCCTTCAGAACTAAGGGAAGGCTATCAAGGTGTGGCGGCAAGGTCTCCTAGAAACAATGCAAGCTGGGCAGGAGCCTCACAAACAGTACATGGAGCCTGGTATTTGGCGGGACATCAGCTACCTTGAGATTCCCAGTTCTTTAACCATCTCTTGGTGTCTCAACTAAGAATGCCTGTCGCAGTCCCACCTGGAAATCCTGTACAAGTACCTGCTGATGCCAAGAAGGCATTGGGTAATAAGAAACTCTTGACTGCCCAGTGAGGCTGTCTTCCTACATCTGACTTGGGACTTCCACTTCCAGCATGTGCTGTTCTTTTTTTTAATTTTATTTTTTAAAGATTGATTGATTAATTGATTTGAAAGGCAGAGCCTCAGAGAGGCAGAGGCAGAAAGAGAGAGCTCTTCTACCTGCTGGTTCACTCCCCAGATGGCCACAACGGTCAGAGTGCGCCGATCTGAAGCCAGGAGCCAGGAGCTTCCCCAGGTCTCCCACCGGGTACAGGGGCCCAAGGACTTGGACCATCTTCTACTGCTTTCCCAGGCCATAGCAGAGAGCTGGATGGGAAGTGGAGCAGCCAGGACTAAAACCAGCACCCATACGGGATGCCAGCACTGCAGGTGGCGGCTTTACCTGCTACGCCACAGGGCTGGCCCCATGAGCTATTCTTTAGTCCACCTTGGCTGTAAGCACTCCCTTGCTCACTCCACTGTGTCACTGACCGCTCCTTGGGCTGAGGGGTCCCACATCTCCAGCAGCCGCTCAGCTCCTCAAGGACTCACTGCTGCAACTTACCACCGCTGGATACTTCCTATGTTAAAGATTTCTATAATCTCCTTTTCCCTAGTTTACCAAAAATATCCATAAAACAGATGTCTTTGTATGGGATGCTGAGCGGTAGGAGCCAGAAAGAAAGGAAAATTTAAAAACTAAGCACCAGATGAAGACGGACAATGGCACGGCAGCCATGATAGCCGGTTTGCTCTCCCGTAGGAAGTCAGCTTGACAAAATGGCAGCCCAGGCCACCTCCTGCGGTGAGGGGCCCACACATTAGTCTACTATGCAATGAGAGACGTCATCTCTAATGATCAGACACTGTGGGAAGAGAACTGAGATGAACTAAGGCTGCTTTAAGGGAAGGGGCGGGCGGGTCATGTCTTCATTTGGTGTCACCTACTAAGTAGCTGTTCCCAACTGCTCTGCCCACCAGCCACACTGGCCTTCCCAGCCAGCACAGAGCCATTGCAATTTCTGTCCAGCTGCCTAGACTATCTGCCTGCTACACGCTCTTCCCTCTGGGACCTCTTCTCAAGCTGCAGTTCTTATGGGCACCTTACACCAAGCTGGGTTCTCATCAAAGTTCTCCCAGCATGGCCCACCTCCCCACCACAGTACACTCTTGTCTCTGTAGGAACACTTACACACACAGGGACTCTGCTCACCACTGAGTCCTGCACACCATGTTAATACCTGGCCCACACCTGATGGATCAGGGAACGCAGGATATGATGAAACCCAGGGCCATTCCGTAAGATATGATTGATAACATCTATTTTAGAAAGACAGATACGTCTTAAACAACTGCAAAAATCTATAGTGTGGGTGGTGCTCAGCTGCCTCTTTGGACATTTTCTTCTTAACGAAAAAAAAAAATGAAAACAAAATGGCCAAAACCACAAGGTCACAACATTACTTAAGCACAACCAACTGGCTGGGACATGACTTTAGAGAATTTCGTTTGTCAGGCACATGTCAAGGGGAGACTCAATCTTTTACATAAAGGGTCACACTGATTATTACTCTGTCATTACTCGGTAACAGAATCTGAGGAAAACATGGGCTCACTGTCACAAGTTAAGCTATGAAACGCCTTGTATGGACAGGGCAATTTGCTGCTCCTAGAGACAACCCATTTTCAAAGCCTACCAGCAAAGACAGGGTCACACAGAAGGCAGGCCCAGGAGGGAAGGCGGCAAGCTGAATTTCACGTGGCCTCCAAGTAGCTTTTCCCTTCCTCGTCGCCCCCTCCCCTCTTTTTCTCCTGAAATTGAAAGGTTTATTTTAATCTATGACAGCATAGCACAAATGCTGCTTGGCTCAAGAGGAAACTTGGGGAGACAGAGTGGTTGCTCCACACTTGCTTAGTCAGTCCTCCAGACTGCTCTGAGAACACAGCCTAGAAGACACATGTGTGCACCACAGAGAAGTTTCTCTGGCTTGGACAGAACTTTCTAGATTGTACAGAGGGCAGCCCCAACACCCGCCCTGTCTGCTGGACAGGACTGCAGCCATGAACACACAGCACACACTAAACCTTACTAACACAAGGCTTGCTGTGACGGACACTTACACTCGCAGCGATCTGCTTTCCCTTTAGACCTGGGAGTCCACAGAACAGTTCTGCTGTAACATCAGACCATCTATGCAAATTTCTATGAATCTGCTCAATCAGGATCAAGTAGAAGAGATTCCTTTTGGGTAGAAATTAACAGAAATGAGGAATACTAGTGGTAACCTGAGTACCCGTGGGCAGTTGAGAAGCATGCGCACAGAGGAGATGGTTCACCTTACAGAAAACAAGAGGCACTCTTGCTCACTTTCCCTTCTCCTGTCCATGAGAGAAGCGCTTTAAGAGCAGCCACGCTGGAAAGCAAGGGAGGAAAGCAGCTGGGGGTAAGAGAAGGCCCAGGACATGGTGAACTGCTGCCTTCCACGCTACGTGCTACAGGCCCAGGACATTGTGAACTGCTGCCTTCCACGCTACGTGCTACAGGCCCAGGACATGGTGAACTGCTGCCTTCCACGCTATGTGCTACACTGGAGTATACCTGGTCGGTAAGCACGGGAAGAAAAAAAACCAAACTTTAAAATCTCACTTTTATTTTGTAGCTTTAACATTCTAAATTAACTAAACTTATTGATTCAAATAGCTGGTTAATTTATTTAATTATGCAAAACAAGCATAAATGTTAGAACATTCTCTCACTACTCCCCCCCCCCACCAAACACACTCACAGATCCCTTTATTTCCACCTTGTTTTTATGAGACACACTAACAAGATGTAAGTTAACTGGTCAAAGACAGAAAACTAAAATCTTTTTTTGTTTATATCTGAAACCCATTTTTCTCCCATAAACAATTAGAAAGATAGAACATAACCATCTCCAATCTCTTGGTAATTTTATATAGTATATATGGACAACTGATGAAATTGTAAGCCATTTGGCCAGCGCCGCGGCTCACTTGGCTAATCCTCCACCTGTGGCGCCAGCACTCCGGGTTCTAGTCCCGGTTGGGGTGCCAGATTCTGTCCTGGTTGCTCCTCTTCCAGTCCAGCTCTCTGCTGTGGCCCGGGAAGGCAGTGGAGGATGGCCCAAGTGCTTGGGCCCTGCACCTGCATGGGAGACCAGGAGGAAGCACCTGGCTCCTGGTTTCAGATTGGCGTAGTGTGTCGCCCGCAGCACACCAACTGTGGCAGCCATTTAGGAGGTGAATCAATGGAAAAAGGAAGACCTTTCTCTCTGTCTCTCTCTCTCTAACTCTGCCTGTCAAAAAAAAAAAAAAAAGAAATTGTAAGCCATAAGGTAAACTTAGCTTACAAATTCCTTTTCCAGTTTATCTATTCAAGAAATGGATACTGTGGCCTACGATGCAGTGCGGTAGGTTAAGCTATAGCTTATGATGAAGGCATCCCTACTGGAGTGCTTGTTCAAGTCTTGGGTGCTGCACTTCTGATCCAGCTTCGTGCTAATGCACCTATGAAGGCAGCAGAAGATGACCGAAGTAACGGAGTCCCTGCCACCCATGTGGGAGATTCAGATGGAGTTCTTGGCCCAGACCTGGCTGCTGCAGCCATCTGGGAAGTGAACCAGCAGATGGAAGATCTCTCTGGGTCTCTCCTTCTTTCTCTGTTGCTCCACCTTTCAAATAAATAAATAAAACTTTTTTTTTTTAAAGATTTATTTATTTATTTGAAAGAGTTACACAGAGAGAGAGAGAGAGGTCTTCCATCCGCTGGTTCACTCCCCAATTGGCCGCAATGGCCAGAGCTGCACTGATCCAAAGCCAGGAGCTTTTTCCAGGTCTCCTACATGGGTGCAGGGGCCCAAGAACTTGGGCCACCTTCTACTGTGTTCCCAGGCCATAGCAGAGAGCTGGACTGGAAGAGGAGCAGCTCGGTCTTGAACCAGTGCCGATATGGGATGCCGGCGCTTCAGGCCAGGGCATTAACCCACTGCACCACAGCACCAGCCCCACTAAAATTTGTCCTTTTCTTTCCTTTTTTTTTCTTTTTCTTTTCTTTTTTTTTTTTTTTATTTGACAGAGTTAGACAGTGAGAGAGAGAGAGACAGAGAGAAAGGTCTCCCTTCCATTGGTTCACCCCCAAAATGGCCGCTACAGCTGGAACTATGCCAATCCGAAGCCAGGAGCCAGGCGCTTCCTCCTGGTCTTCTATGCAGGTCCAGGGGTCCAAGCACCTGGGCCATCCTCCACTACCTTCCCAGGCCACAGCAGAGAGCTGGACTGGAAGAGGAGCAACCGGGACTAGAACCCAGTGCCCACATGGGATGCCAGCGCCACAGGCGGAAGATTAACCAAGTGAGCCATGGCACTGGTCCCTAAATAAATAAATCATAACAAAAAGAAAATAAATAGATGCTGGATATCACAGTGTTCTGAACTAATGGACTGCATTCATGATTGGGATATCTGAAAATCTAGAAAAAGTCACAATGTTGAAATTAACTTGTGTTTAATAATTTTGTTTTTGTTTTTTTGTTTTTTTCAATTAAGAATATAGGCATGAGGCCGGCGCTGCGGCTCAATAGGCTAATCCTCTGCCTGTGGCACCGGCACACCGGGTTCTAGTCCCGGTCGGGGCGCTGGATTCTGTCCCGGTTGCCCCTCTTCCAGGCCAGCTCTCTGCTATGGCCAGGGAGTGCAGTGGAGGATGGCCCAAGTCCTTGGGCCCTGCACCTGCGTGGGAGACCAGGAGAAGCACCTGGCTCCTGGCTTCGGATCAGCGCGATGCACCGGCCACAGCGTGCCAGCCATTGGAGGGTGAACCAATGGCAAAGGAAGACCTTTCTCTCTGTCTCTCTCTCTCTCTCACTGTCCATTCTGCCTGTCAAAAAAAAAAAAAAAAAAAAAAAGAATATAGGCATGAGAAGAGTTCAATATTTTGGTGGCAACCAGTTGAATTTACACATGCTAATTATTTCAAGCATTCTTATATCCATCTACTGCTACAACTTAATGGATCTTGGTCCTGACATAGTGCTCTATAGTTTATTTCTAGCATTTTCTAAAATGTAGTCAGTCCCATGCAGGGATCACTGGCTCTATCTTAGATACTTTGGAATCCCTAAAGCCTTCCTATCTGAGAGTTTCACAACTGCAAATGAAAATCTAACCAACTGACCTAATCAGTGGATAGCTACGAAGGGTCAGGATTCCAAGGCTTAAGGGTTTAGCAACCAAGGTCTAGTCACAGAGTCCCACGTCACCTCTCTAGTGACTACACAACAGTCAGACATCATAAACACATGACACACAAAAGACAAACAGAGCCCAGGCCAGCCCCCACTGATAGCCCTACTGTCATTTACCAGAAAACTCTCCATGTCCTTTCCACACAGACACAGCCGCCTTGTTTGTCACCAAGAGACCAAGAGGTCACAAGAAAAGAGAAAGACCCCAAAATGCCAAGTAAAAGAAAATGTAGGGTTTCTTTTGAAAAAATAAGTCTACTGTTGGGCACATATAGGAGGACCATGATCCCTCCAGAAGAATCAGGCTTACATGCTTATGTTTTAGATAAAGCGTCTTCAGAGGAAAAGGGGCCACTCCAGAAACAGAAAACAGCACCTCACCGAGCTACTGTTCCACATGGGAAATTCTGCCTGCCTGCCTGTCTCTCTCTCTCTCGCACTCACACAGAATTATGTCATGGTAGAGTTATACAAAGACATGATCCTTATCCTACTTCTCATTTGCGGATCCCAATATCAAAATCAGTTACAATTCTGGATAAAAATTAGTCTGGTGGAAAAATACATTGGCGACCCAAAAATGCTTACATTCATTTTTTAGTTTCTTTCTAAAACATTAACATAGAAGTTTTTTCTTCTTCTTCTTCTTTTTTTTTTCAAGCACTTACATGTGACCTCTCCCTAGGGAAGCAACATGAATATTAGGGTATAGTGTTACAGATGGGAGTTAAAAAAAAAAAAAAAGAGATGATGCTGAAAGATTTTGAAGCAAATACACATTAATTTAATGACTCTGAAAAGCCGTTCTACAATGAGAAAGGTTAGGGCACAGTATAATCAAAACCCTGGAAAACACACTAGGAAGATAAATTTTCTGAAGTTTAGAGATAAGATAACTAAGTTCAGAGGTTAAGTGATTTGCTCTAACTTGCAAAGCTAGCACTAGCACTGGGGTCTTCTAACTTCTAACCTTACTGCTTCCCATCACTGTAACTTAAAAAGGTTAAGGAAAAGCCTGCCAAATCCATAGATTTAATGATAATAGCAAAAGTTAACAATAACACAATAATTTTTAAATGTGGCTTAAAATTATGCATTAAATTTTAACCAATTCTAAGGTTAGCAACCTCAAAGTCCTTTTTCAAGTCTATCAATGTGTGCCATGTATTAACTGGAAAATCTGACATTTATTTGAGCTACTTAATTGGCTTGGTTGTGGCTATTTGGCCTGTACAGCCCTTTCAGAGGTTGGCGTCCCAAAGGTGGAAGCCGAGTGTACCCTTAGACACCTCAGTTACAATGCGTCTCTGTGGTCACCATGGCTTACCTTGAGGGATACTTCAGTGAGTAAGCAGCAGCCAAGAATCCACCCAGGTTGTGCCCAAGCAAGATCATTTTGTCCAGTCCTAGGGCGCATCTCCACTCTTCAATGGATTCCACAAACTGATTCTCCACTTCTTCTGCATCACTGTCAAACCTGGGTCTACTGCTTCGTCCAAAGCCCAGCAGGTCAAAAGCGTAGACGGGCCTATCAGTGCAAAGATCTCCAAAATTCAGTACCCAGAGTCCAAGACCTCCTCCAAAACCATGGAGGAGGACAAGCGGAGTCTTATTTGAAATACTATGCGAGAACTTCAGTGTCCATATTTTATTCCCATTAGATATACGAACAGGTTCTTTTTTGTATATGCAGGGGACACCTATTGGAAACATAAAAGAGAAATTCTGCTCAGCTTCGTGATGCTTCTGAGAAGGGGGTATTCTCAGGGACATCGAACATTAACAAGCCAGAGACCACATGGCGTCCAGTCATAGGATCTTAGCCCTTCTTAGGTCAGCCCTTAACAAACATATTTTCTTGAAGCAGGTAATTCTAAATCACTAGGTTTTACATCTAAATGGGAAGCCTTACCTCAGAGAAGTCTCAAGTGCCTGTGGCCACGATTGTGGGAAGTCATCTCACCTCCTGCCTTCTTTTTACATCTGTCAATGCGGGCATTACTTACACTCCCAGAACTGGAAAGGAACTTAGTGGCCTCTGAATCCATGATTCTAAGGACTCTAGCTTTGCAGATAGTAACAAAAGAAAACCACCTTGAACGCGAGAACATTAGAGGGCTTAAGCATTGAAGACTGAACCTGGACTCGGAGGAACCACTTTTATCTAAAAAGCAATCATGGATTTGAGGAGGACTCATTGAATCTGTATTAAACATACAATTGAAATTCGCAGTCGCTTCAAAGTTTTGTAGAAACACAGTGACAGGGTATGGTAGGAACGACTCAGCATGAGGTACCAGGTAACCTGAGTCCAAGTCCTAGAAAATGCAAATAATTATAATTTTACAGATCAAAACTCTTACTTGCTTTTAACACTCTGAAACTAAATACTTTAAATACTACCCCAAATTGACTAAAGGTGAAATGAAATTTGACATTGATTTACATCAAGCTATCAACTGAACAGCTACACTTTAGATATACTCCTTAGTTACTTGTGCATGTTCATCTGCAATGGACAAAACACAGGACACAATCAGGAATTTCTGCCCTTTATAAAAAAAAAAAATCTCAAATTGTGTAATCCACAAAGGGACAGCAAAGAGAAAACCCAACAGTCATTGAGAATGTGAATAGATCTCACGCCTCCAAGAGGAGGGCAATGTCCACCAGTTTAGAAAAGTGGTGATGAGCTCTAGAGCCAAGTATTCTGAGCGCTGCTGTCTGCATGACTCCCTAAAACCCACCTGGAATGTCTATTGCAGAGCTCACCCCACCAATCAGTCACTTGCATTCATGTCTGATAATGGAACAGGGACCCATTCTTTTTTTTTTTTTTTTTTTCATTTTCAATTCTCTTTATATACAGAAGATCAGTTTAGTATATATTAAGTAACGATTTCAACAGTTTGCCCCCATATAGCAACACACAGTGAAAAAAAATACTGTTGGAGTACTAGTTATAGCATTAAATAAGAGTGTACAGCACATTAAAGACAGAGATCCTACATAATATTTTTAAAAAAAAATTAATTAATTTTCTATGCCATTTCCAATTTAACACCAGGTTTTGTTTTTTTTTTTCATTTCCAATTACCTTTATATACAGAAGATCGATTCAGTATATAATTAGTAAAGATCACATCAGTTTGTACCCACGCAGAAACACAAAGTGTAAATATACTATTCCCATTTGCATACCTAGAACCTAGCAGTAGGGAACCAGTGCATTTGTTAAATGCACAAACTGAGCATCCGGCTTTTTATTTACCCCCTAACAAAGATTCTTTTTTTAAAGATTTATCTATTTGTTTGGAAGGCAGAGCAAGAAAGAGAGAGGAGAGAGAGAAAAAGAACTTCCATTTGCTGGTCCACACCCCAAATGGCCACAACAGCCAGACTGGGTCAAGACAAAGCCAGGAGCCTGGAACTCCACCCGGGGTTCCTGTGATCCAAGCACTCAGGCCATCTTCCCCTGCCTCCCCAGGCACATCAGCAGTGGGCTGAATGAGAAGTAGAGCAGCCAGGACTCAAAGCAGTGCTCATATGCATGCCAGCGTCGTGGATGGGAGCTCAACCTGCTGTACCACAACACTGGCACCAAGAACTTTTTTGTTTTGGTAAACCACGATGACAACTCTGCCAATTTTGTGGAGACAAATATTACTCAAGCATATGAAGAAAGTAGAAATTCATTTTCATGTTAATAATTCATGTAGGATGGTTAACTACCCTTTCCTAAGAGTATATAACACAATAGTCACTCTTGAATCATTCAAATGAACAAAAAAGAAACTGAATTAGTAGAGGATGAGAACCAGAAATGGACAATCATCTGCACACACAAAGTAATCACATCTATGACCCATGCCACTTAATTCAGTCCTATCAATTGTTATCAGCACAATTATCACCCATATTAAGAGTGTAACAGGGACCCATGGCCAAAGAGTTTGAGAACTCTCCCCCTACATCTCCACCCTACCACCAATTTGGCACTTGTCAAATTGCCACAGAAAAGGGTAAAATTCTTCTGCCAACAACTAACATCACAGAATCTTATCTCTGGTTTCAAGGCAATGTGATATATTAGACCTATTTCCGTAAACAGCTCAGTTTTAAGAAAATCTTACATTTTAGCATTTTCTCTTCAGCTTCTTTAAGGTGTGATGTAGATGTAGGGCACCAGGTGGGAAGCCAACCAGTTAGCCATCCTGACCTAAACACCAAAAACAGAATGCAAATAAGTGAGTTCTTGTTCTTCTCAGCTCCCAACTACTGTATGCAGGGAAGGCAGTCTATATGGGTGAATCTACAGGAAGCAAAAGTCACACACTGGTGCAGAAGATTAGGTGCTGGGCTAGAGATATTCAACTTCAGTCTGTGTACCTACAAGCAGATCTCTAAGCCCATCTTATCCTCACAGATAGTCAGATTTCAAATAACCAAGCAGAGGGTAAAACTGGCAGAACAAGAACAGAAAAAAGGGCATTCCTCACAATGCAAGATAGCCTCTTGCAGGGTAGAAATGCAAAAAAGTCAAAGATCATGACTATGGGGCCAGTGTTGTGGTGCAGCAGGTAAAGCCTGTGCACAGGATGTCAGCAGCCCATATCTGAGCGCCAGTTCGAGTCCTCGCTGTTCCACTTCCAGTGCAGCTTCCTGCTAATGTGCCTGGAAAAGAAGAAGATGCCCCACACACTTGGGCCCCTGCACCCAGGCAGGAAACCCAGATGGAGTTTCTGGCTTCTGGCTTCAGCTTCACCCAGGCCTGGCTGTTGTAGCTGTTTGGGGAGTGAACCAGTAGATGAAAGGTTTCTCTTTGTTTGTGCGTGTGTGTCTGTCTCTCTCTGTCACTCTGCCTTTCAAATCCATGAGGTTCATTTGCATGGTAGGTTCACAATGAGTAAAAAAGTTACCTGCAGCAGGGGTTGAGAGGAGATAAACCTTAATAAAATCTGAGGTCGCTACAAATAAAACAGCTGCAATTCCATGAGGGGTAGTGACAGCCCACGAATATCAACACAAGGAGCTGGCCTGTGTACAATCTGTATAGGCTGAGCTGGCTAACTGCTAATAGGAAAACAAAAAGCTGTGGGTTCTTGCCAATGGTGGATGAAAGAAATGACCCAGGCATCAGTCACAATACAGCCAAACAAGGAGAACAAGGAAGTAGGTCTCTGGCAACAAGTGATGAAAGGTACGTGGAGGCTGGGACTGATCGGCTTTGCAAGTAGCCAGTCAAGGAGAAGACCTGGCAGCAGAAGACCCAAAGCTCACTGTGATAGCCTGAGACGATGTGGAGCTGCAGCAGTCACCAGACAGGTCAGCCAGGCCTGGGCACACGTGGTATTATTTATAATGAGGACTTTCTGACAAAAGAACGATGAATGAGGAGAGCAAAAGTAACCAACAACTACAGATTCCAGATGAGAGGTACGGGCCTGAAGCAAAGGGCTGGCAATAGGGAGAGACACAAAACATACTTAAATGGCAAACATGCTGCGTTTGGCAACTGGTAGCATGTAAAGGAAGTATAGTGTAGTAAGGATTCCCCGGCTTCTGTCTGAACACATGAGTAACAATGGGTGTGAGTGGAAAAAGGCCAAGTTCTAGAAGGGCTGATCCAATATCCAGCTTTTTCTAAGCTTTGTAGGCTCAGCCGACAACATTTGCTTTCTCTGCAGACTTTCTCCAGCTATTCCGTGTAATAGGTGCTCAGTGAACAATGGGTGCTGAATGATTAAGTCACTCGCAGTCCAGGGCACTCCTAGTCCGAGTTATCTCCACTTCACAGATGCGCAATACAGAAGTTTAGAAATGTTAGACACCAGGACCAATGTCAAGTAGGCAGGAAGCAAGCAAGCGACACAAGCAGAGATTTAAATTCTGGGTAACTTCAAAGTCCCATTTCTCAGGTGATTATCCTCCTTAACACTGAGCATTACTGGGGCCGGCGCTGCGGTGCAATGGGCTCACGGGGTGCCAGTTCACATCTCGGCTGCCATTCTTCTGATCCAGCTCTGCTATAGACTGGAAAGCAGTGGAAGATGGCCCCAGTACTTGGGCACCTGCACCAGTGTTGGAGACCTGGAAGAAGCTCCTGGCTCCTGGCTTCAGATCAGCTTAGCTCCGACTGTTGTGGTCGTTTGGGGAGTGAACCAGTGGATGGAAGACCTTTCTTTCTCTATCTCCCTCTCTCTGCCTATAAGTCTACCTCTCGAATAAATAAATGAAATATTTAAAACAAAATTAAGCATTCCTTAGAGCTGCACCCAATCCATGCAAGCCAACCTCACCCTATCTTTTCTTTCACATGCCAAACTTGTCTACTACCTCACAGTTCTCAAAACTCCACCCTATTAGTGCCTCTACGGCCTTGCATGGCTCTTCCCTCTGCTTCAGGCCTTGCCTCATCTTTTCTGAGCTAGCCCCCCTGACCCTGATAGCTACTGCAGAGGTTTGAATCATCCACAGATATGGCTACTACTGATGTGATAACCTGCTTACATATTTATCTTCCCTACTGTAAACAAGCTGAAAGCTAAACTCATGCTAAAAGTCATCCTTCTGTCCCCAGTGCCAAACATACTGACTGGCTGGTGATCATGTGAGGGCCTGACAACTGTGAGCTAAAGGCCTTGGTTACAGAAACCAGAGCAACAAGAAACCAGACGGGCTTCACCCCTACAGACAGAGGGCACTGACAGTCACAGGTTCTTTAACAGAACATAGCACAGGGCAAGGGCCTGAGCCAAACCAAAACAAACACGAACAAATATCAATGCAAAGAGAATTAAGAAAGGAGTAATCAACAGTATGAACATTATCGGGGACTTCAGAAAAGTCTGTGGAAAAAATAAAATTAAAAAGTAAGTCTATTTTGGAGCAAAAAAAATTTTTTAACACATAGTTCTTTCATAACATATATTTTCCATAATTTTTTGAACACCCCTCATATAGTAAAATGATCAGAAATAGTTACCTAATGCCTAACTTTTATTCATATAAAGAAGTCAATCCTTCTTTAATAGTCAATGTTCTCATCCCTTTGTCTTTAGACATAAGAATTTCCCAGTAAGTTCAGTAGCGTAGCATATGTGTGTGCATTAGATAAAGGATAGGCCCTTGTAATTAGATGCATTTGGTAAGGTTCTCACAGCATACAGCTACATTGTTGAGCTACTGTGTGAAGGAATGTCCGAAGACACCTGATAGCCTGCATTATACTGAGGTTCTACTCTCAGGTTCTCTGCTGCCAGTTTCAAACCTTGTACATTCCCAGGTAAGATGAAAAGACCCTGGGGACGGTATTGGGGTGCAGTGGGTTAAGCTGCCACCAGCATTCCATACGAGTGCCAATTTGAGTCCCAGCTACTTCACTTCCAATTCAGCTCCCTGCAAATGGGGTTTCAGGCTCCTGGGTTGGGCCTCACCCAGTCCCCAATGGAGCCATTTGGGGAGTGAACCAGCAGAAGTTCTCGATTTCTCTCTCTCTCTCTCTCCCTCCCTCCCTCCCTCGCCTTCCTTCCAATTTTGCATTTCAGATAAATAAAATAAATTTTAAAGAAAGACTTCTAGGCATTCCTCATAAATATGAGGGGACTTCATAACCTTCATGGAAAAATGCAACTAAAAGATAAAAAACAAGAATATTTCTTAACACACACTAGCTCGAGTTCAAGACACACAAGTAAATGATCGTACCAAGCACTAAGACCATCCTTAAAGAACTGAGAGTCCTGAGAACTTCATCACATGAATTCAGCCCTTTAAGCATTATGAACAGGATTAGGAAACAGAAAGAAGTCAGAAGGAGCTGAACCAGGTGGACACCTGTAAGGTGGACACCTGCTGACTGCCCATGGAAACGCACAGTTCTCCGTGCTTCCTAAGAGGAATGAGCAGGAGCACTGACATGCAACGTGTCCTGGGCATTTTTCTGCTCAAGCTTTGGCTAATTTTCTCAAAATGCTCTCATAACATGCAGATGTTATTGTTCTCTGGCTTTCCAGAAAGTCAACAAGCAAATGTCTTCAGCATCCCAAAGAACTGCAGCCATGACCTTGGCTCTTGACCAGTTCACTTTGCTTTGACTCGGCCACTTTGACCTCTTGATAGCCATTGCTTTGCTTGTTGTTTGTCTTCAAGATTGTACTGGCAAAGCCACATCTTGTTGCAATTCTACAAAGAAATGCTTCAGGATGTTGCTCTCATTGTTTTAAAATTGCCATTGAAAGCTGTGCTCTTGGCAGCTGACCTAGGTGCACTGAGCATAAAGCTTGCTTTACTTCAATTTCTCAGTGAGAACTGTATCATCTAAACCAGCTGAGATGTCTCTGGTGTTAGCTACCAGAAGTTTCTGCTGTTAGAAAGGGAGGAGGACCGAGAGTGGAAGGGAAGGAAGCAGGGAGGAAGGGAGTACCATTACGTTCTTACAACTGTATCTACAAAGCACGCTGAATCTGTTAAAACTTAACTAAAAACTAGGAGAAAAAAAAAAGTTTTGTTTTTTTTTTTTTTTTTGACAGGCAGAGTGGATAGTGAGAGAGAGAGACAGAGAGAGAGGTCTTCCTTTTTGCCGTTGGTTCATCCTCCAATGGCTGCTGCGGCCGGCGCATCTCGCTGATCCGAAGCCAGGAGCCAGGTGTTTCTCCTGGTCTCCCATGCGGGTGCAGGGCCCAGGGACTTGGGCCATCCTCCACTGCACTCTCGGGCCACAGCAGAGAGCTGGCCTGGAAGAGGGGCAACCGGGATAGAATCCAGCACCCCGACCAGGACTAGAACTGGGTGTGCCGGTGCCGCAAGTCGGAGGATTAGCCTGTTAAGCCACGGCACTGGCCAAACAAAAGTTTCTGCTGTTAATCTTTTGTCCTCTTCAAGTAGAACACAAACAAGACGAATTTCTTTTTCCTCACAAACTGGTGCGGATGGTCTGCTACTGTGGGCTTCATTTTCAACATCAAGTTCTCCTTTCCTAAAGTGAGTTGTCCTAGAGTTTGTGAACTGCTGATTTCTTTGGGGCACTGACACCATCAACCCAAGCTTCACCATCAATTTCACATTTGTTCTTGCTTCAATTCATGTCGCTTTGACAGGGGTTCTTTTCAAACTGAACATTTATCCTCCTTAGTACCTGAAACTGGAATCCTGTTTTGACATGTTATAACAAGTTAATAGGAGTTTATTTTCAAATAGTGCAAAAAATCGTTGAGATCCACTCAGTGCTTTTTATAATACACATTTTCCATGAACTCTCTGAAGACCTCTCAGGTATCTTATTATTAAGTTAAAAACACAACAGAAAATATTACTCATATTAGTATTATCTGTATATAAACTTATTTACAAATGACTCAAGGCTTCAGCAGTAAATTTTTCAATTCATTTAATGATTTTTCACTTTTTAAAAAAATTATTAGCAATCTATTGAAATAAAAGAATCTCATGATCTTAAGAGTTTAAAAAAAACTATCATTAAGCTAAAGCTCTTCTGTACTTCATCAAATGTCTGAACATAAAAACGTGAATACCAACAGGAAGTTACTTACAATTCAGTATCATCAATTTTCTTAGACAAAATCCCTCAAATCATAGCACAATTCCTTGCCAGACAGAAGCAGAGGTCAGTTAAAAAAAAAAAAAAGAAATAAACTGAACTATAAACTACTATTGCTCCACTGACTTCATAGCCAAGCTGGAGCAAAGAAAATGCAAATGCAATCTTTTTTTTTTTTGCTCTTTAAAAATATACTATATTCAAAAATTCATTTATACTTCAAATAACTAGGGTATGCAAGGTAGTTTAGAAAGTTACATATCAGCCTGTAACACAGGAATTACATTTACCTCTACCAATTTACTACTCAACATAAAAACAGCATTCAAAAGCTAGGATTGTCTATCCAAGGATTCTGCCTCCTGCTGACAAATTCAACTCGAAGTTAGCAAAATCTACCACATTACATTAAAAACTGGGGCTGCTCAACCACAGTAAGAGATATCAACCCTCTTCAGATTTTCATACCAGCTTTTTCATCAAAACATAAAACCTAATATTTTAAAGTGTTTTTTTTTCTAAAGTATCTTTACAATGAAATCTGTAGAGCCATCAAAACATAGTAATTTAATGAAACTATAAAAGACAGTCTTCCCCTAAGCACCAATAATGGTTTTGTCCAGTTTCACTTTAACTAGATGATAAAGTGTTTTACAGAAACTATCTTCTACTTCTTTCCTAGAAATTCCCTACAGAATTGGGTACTACACATATAATAGGGTCAAAGGTCTATTTTTTCCATCCTTACGTTGGCTGCCTTTTGTTCGACAATCCCCATATCTTATCTTGCCACCTGTACTGCTTCAACTCTCTAAAACGTACCATCTAACCCTGTCTTTGGGGTGAACCAAACTCACCTTCAAAGAGACATTCTGCCCCTTCCCTTAAGATTGCCTATGCTATCCAGTCTTGCCTGGTATTCTTAGGCTTAATATACGGAACACTGGAACTACAGGCGTTGAGAGCAGAATTAAGGACACAAAATAATGCTTGTCAGATACTCAGCCATTCTCAGGTCACAAAATTCAAGGTAAAAACTAAACTTACATGACCCAGTCATAATTTGATAAACTACATACAGGACTGCCTCCTCATAGCTTCAGAAAATGAAGGGAAAAGCAAAATTTAACTTCTCTATTTTATTTGAGCAGATTACCAATAAACTCTATCATTCATTGCTGAGGCCCTAACTTCAGAAGAGACTAAAACCATTTACCATGATCCTAACTTTTCAAAAGTCCACATTTCTTTTTTTTTTTTTTTTTAAGATTTATTTATTTATTTGAAAGAGAGTTACATAGAGAGAGGAGAGGCAGAGAGAAAGAGAGGTCTTCCATCCAAGGGTTCACTCCCCAACTGGCTGCAATGGCTAGAGCTTCACCGATCTGAAGCCAGGAGCCAGGAGCTTTGTCCAAGTCTCCCATGCGGGTGCAGGGGCCCAAAGGCTTGGGCCATCTTCCACTGCCTTCCCAGGCCATAGCAGAGAGCTGGATAGAAAGTGGAGCAGCCAGGTCTCGAACCAGTGCCCATATGGGATGCCAGCACTTCAGGCCAGGGCATTAATCTTGCTGTGCCACAGTGCCGGCCCCCAAAAGTCCACAATTCTAACCCCAGGAAACTTCAGCAATGTGTACCAAAACAAAAACAAAAACAAAAAGATCTCTTGCTTTATAACTACTGTACATGAAAACTTAAATCATTTTAGTGAACAGACCTCTGAATAAGAAACCTTAAAAGACCACACTAGGGGCTGGCACTGTGGCTTAGAGAGCAAAGCTACCACATGCAACAGTAGCATCCCATAAGGGTGCTTGTTCTATTCCCAGCTGCTCCACTTCTGATCCAGCTCCCCGTTAACCCACCTAGGAAATCAGTGGAAGATGGTCCAAGTACTTGGGCCCCTACCACCCACATGGGAGACTCGGATTTAGCTTCTGGCTTCAGCCTAGCCCTTGGTGCCATCTAGGGAGTCAACCAGAGGATGGAAGATCAATCACTCTCTTTCTCTTTCTCTCTCTCTCTCTTTCTTTCTCTCTCTCTCTCTCTTTCAAATAAATAAATCTTTAAATTAAAAAAAGAGCACACCAGAGATGGCATAAAGGAAACCCAAGTAACATGTGCTTAGCATTGTAATATTAATAGAGTCTATTTACTTAAGAATCTGATTTTTTAAAGATTAATTTTATTTATTTGAAAGGCAGAGTTGGAGGGGAGGGGAATCTTCCATCCACTGGTTCACTCCCCAAATGGCCACAAGGGCTAGAGCCGGGCTAGGCCAAAGCCAGGAGCTTCTTCCTGGTTTTCCACAGGGGTGCAAGGGCCCAAGGACTTGGGCCATCCTTGGCTGCTTTCCCAGGTACGTAAACAGGAAGCTAGATGGGAAGTAGAGCAGCCAGGACTCAAACCGCCGCCCATTTGGGATGCCAGTGTGCAGGCAACAGCTTAACCCACTACACTTCAATGCGGGCCCATAAGAATCTGATTTTAAGTATCTTGAGTTTGGGTATTTCCCCCCTGGACTGTAAACCTAATCTTTTTTCTTTTAAAGGCCAGCATTAACATTTACTTATAACCCATGCCAGCAACATTTAAGTTTCCTGGGAGTCCTTGTTTTGTTCTATAGTATTACTAAACCAGAATTGCACAATCTATAAATATTGTGAAACCGGGAAACAAGTTTCATAGTATTCTGAAGAAAATGTACAGAAGTCCGGACAATTTCCACACACTTTTGGCTACTTAAAATAACATTTCTAATTAGGTTATAAGTAAAGAGGATTTCATTATATTACAATTTTGTTTAAAATGGCCTCATCCACATACTGATACGGTTAAAAGAAAAGTCATGTGTTTTACTGCACTCTGTAAACTAGCGTAGACAAAGTGTTCTCATCTGGAGAGATCAGGAGGTTTTGATTCTCATTATAATATACACATTAACTAGAGGTATGAATGTACACATGTGCCTCTGGAGTGATTCCTCAACAAGTGAATGACTGAAAATTCCCAGTTGGAAATTGTAAAATCTGGGCAACTAAAGGCTTTTTTGGGACCTGACTTCCTAAATCCTGTTCTTGAGAAAAAAAGACTATGTCTCAGGGCTGGCGCTGCTGCGCACTGGGTTAACACCCTGGCCTGAAACACCAGCATCCCATATGGGCGCCAGTTCGAGACCTGGCTGCTCCACTTCCGATCCAGCTCTCTGCTGTGGCCTGGGAAAGCAGCAGATCGCCCAAGCCCTTGGGCCCCTGCACCCGCGTGGGAGACTTGGAAAAAGCTCCTGGCTACAGATAGGTGAAGCTCCGGCCGTTGCAGCCAATTGGGGAGTGAACCAGGGGATGGAAGAACTCTCTCTCTCTCTCTCTCTCTCTCTCTCTCTCTGCCTCTCCTCTCTCTTTGTAACTCTGCCTTTCAAACAAATAAATAAATCTTTAAAAAAAAAAAGACTATATCTCAAATAATTACAATTTAAATAGCTAACATGCCATTTCTTTTGGATAAATCATACTTTTATGACAAGTTATCACTGACCATGAGATCTGCGACAACACAGGCCCACTAATGCATTTTAAAATGTTAATTAACAGTCTTTTAAGCCCGCCTCCCCCCACTTCTAACCTATAACTTTAAAGACTCAGAAAAGGAAAATCAGTGCTTTAAGACAAGATATGGTGCTGGCAATATTTCCCCCAATTATTTCCTACCACACGGTAAACAAACACTCTAGAAACATACTTGAAGAAGTACATGTGTACCTTTACACTGCCCTTGCTTTGTAACTCAGACCCACATTTCTTTGTGTCTGTTGTAAAACAAATCCACCACTAGATGATGAAGACAATAAAACTAAAAACACATGGTCTCAAATGAAATATTTGTAATAAAATCACATTTTTTTTTATAAAACACAATCAAGAGTGGGGAATTACAGAACAATGAGATTAGACTAAAAACTGTACCAATTAGTCAAAGCTATTTTTAAACCAATATAATAGTTCAGAAAAGATTATAAGTAATATAAGTCAAATCTTTAAAGCCTCATTTAGAGGCATCTAGCACCCTAAAATGTATAATTCAGGTGTTTTGTGTTTTTTTAATTAAGTGGACCAGCCCTAGGACTTTGGAATCTTTTGTTAAGTTCTTTGTCACAGGACTGAATTCTGCATCTGCTGGCCTGTGATTGGCATTTTGGACAGCAGGCAAAAACAGTGAGTTCATCCAGGGTCAAGAAAAACAATCCTATTCCCAACCTCTGCAGTACAACACAGTTCATGAACCTAATTGGTGTCCTTTTCAACACAGCTGCAAGATGTACCCAGTGTCGTCAAAGCTCACAGAAACATGGATTATGAAAAAACTATGCACTGGTTTCAAAATTTTTTGCATCAAAATAATCTTTCAATTTCACAAATTTTCCAAAGTACTCTCATATAATCAACTACTGGATTTTTGATCCTTATGTTTTGCATCAGCATAAATTTATACAGACATCTGAATAAGACAAAAGCCTTGTCCACACTGAGCCGACCAAGCCAATATAGAACCATAAGGTGAAATACTGATGTAGGCACCACTGAGAAAGTTTAGAGAACTACTATGCACCTTTAGAGAAGGGAGATCACCCTCTGTCTTAAGTTAGAGAAAATGACATAAGCCAAGTCATACCAGAGGTGAGCAAGGAACATGTTCAGGAACCAAGAGAGATATAGCTTGGCTCAGGTTAGAGTTGACTGCTCAGGGATGAATTAAAACTCCAAAGCTTGGGGCCGGCACCATGGCTCACTTGGTTAATCCTCCGCCTGTGGTGCTGGCATCCCTATGGCGCTGGGTTCTAGTCCTGGTTGCTCCTCTTCCACTCCAGCTCTGTGCTGTGGCCCGGGAGGGCAATGGAGGATGGCCCAAGTGCTTGGGTCCCTGCACCCTCACGGAAGACCAGGAGGAAGCACCTGGCTCCTGGCTTCAGATCGGTGCAGCGCCGGCCGCAGTGGCCATTTGGGGAATGAACCAACAGAGGAAGGAAGACCTCTCTCTCTGTTTCTCTCTCTCACTGTCTATAACTCTTCCTGTCAAAAAGACTCCAAAGCCTAATGGGAGTCACACTGCTACAAAGGGCTTTGAAGTCAGACTAATGACATACCATAAGGCCACTGTGTGTGAGGACACTGCTTGTAGCTGTGTTATAAACCAGACTGCGCCTCCTGGAAATGTCAAACAATGGATGAACTGAGCTATGGCCGAAGGCGTGTTATCCATGTTGCCAGAACCCAGGGGTGGAACTATGGAGGGGGAACCAGGGTGGCTCCCAGCTCAAAGTGGGCATGGAAAGGAGTCCTCGGCTTAGAGTCTGCTGAACTTAGTAACACATCTGGTATTCGGGGCAATAAAACTGTGAGGGTTGTGAAAGGGTGACAGCACAGTTGTGACTCTGGATGACAAAAATGTTAACTGCCCTGATAAAAACTGAAAAATCCAGCGGAAGAGCTGAGCTTTTTGTACTGTTTAGTTTGCTAGCAGGAAGACCCAAGGCAGCTGCTAGACATGTGAAGTTGGAGGAAACTGGTGCAAACACACCTGACGAACAGAAGCATCACCGTGTAAAGAAGAGATTCGGAAAGCAAACGAGATCTCAGTCCCCTTTACAGACAAGCAGTTCAAGGAGTGTGAATAACAACACAACAAAAACAAGGACGATGTGCTATACTCAGAGAACAGGAAAAGAAGAGAATCTAATAAAAGTGACTCTTTGTCTCAAGTAAGAAGGAAAATTGAAGGGCCTGAATGTCCAATAAGAGTTTCAAAAAGGAAGCAGCTATCATTACAGTATCCAACACTGAACAGGACCCAGGAAAGTTAAGTACTGAGAAAAATAAAAGGCCAGTGGGGTACAGCACTGAAATTTTGTAAAATTTTCTTTAACAAGTCAGGTTTTAAGAAGGCAAGGGTTTCAGAGGGGAGGAGGAAGGAAGATAAAGATCTTGATTAAAAAAAAAGAGAGAGAGAGAATCCCTTATACCTTATTTGTAGCATCTGATGATTTCTATGGTATAAATACCATGGCCAATTTCAAGCTGCCAAAGGTTGAAAAAAATTACTGAAAATTTTAGCAATGGCCTTCTGGTACAAATCAACTCCAGCTCACTACCTCTGCTTTTGTCTACCCTGCAAATGAGCAATTCTGTGACAGTTTCCCTTTAAACTCAACTGGAAAGGAGTCCTCGGCTTAGAGTCTGCTGAACTTAGTAACACATCTGGTATTCGGGGCAATAAAATTGTGAGGGTTGTGAAAAGGTGACTGCACAGTTGTGACTCTGGATGACAAACATGTCTTCACCATTTTCTAGGATACGCTTACCCCAATTCACAGAAGTCTAAACTATTCTGGCTACATTTAGCAACTCCAGGAGCTTGGATGTTGAAAGTCAAACGCTCCCGGGAATGCCCATCTTCACTAAGAGCCACAAGGGACTACACAAGAATTATATGCTGCAAATAACTGTTTTACAGTTGTTCCCTTTGCTAACGTCATATCCCTATGTAAACCCGAAATGTCTTAAGGACGGGGAACTTGATTCAAAACAAGAGCCGAACGTCTGTGTTCTAATCCAAACGAGAGGCTGCAGAAATATGGGGGAAATGCCTTAGCCTGAATTCAGCCAGCCAAAGGACTCCAGTCCAGCCAGCGCCACTACTTGGGAAGCAGTTCCAACTGCAAAATGGGAACCGAGTATCTAGGGTACACGCTCCCCCTTAGGTTCAACATGGAAATGTCTGGGCAGCATCCAGCAGGGGCTAGAGCTTAGTCGTTCCTGTCTGCCTGGCTGGGACAGTTCAGGAGGCCATAACCAGCATGGACACCAGACACTGCTCCAGTGGGCAGCCACCACCACCGGGGAGGCCCACCTCTGTCTAGGGCCAGCTGGTTACATGCTAATGATTTTGTACCATCTGCCTCCAGTGACCTGCAACCATCACACAAAGCCATAAATCCCGTTCCCTGTGGTATCCTGGACGCCCAACACTCACAACAACATGGAGACCAAGGAGTTCCCCTCAAAGCACTCTTCTGGAAAGAGCCAATGCTGTCTTTGACACATCACATGGGAGCACAAGTCACCACTTAGGCTCCTGCTCGCGTCTAGGCCACACTCAGCATCCCGCCCACAGTGAACAGGCAGTCACCCACAAACCAGAACAACGGACTCATTCACCATAAAACAAAACCCAGAGGAAGACCCTGGCGTCTGATCATTCACAAGCCTCCCCACGTCTTTCCAAATATCCCTGTCTTCGCTGTTCCTGCCATACATCCTATCAGCCAAGCTTCCTATGCAAGCTGCTTCTTCAAACATCTGAAGCCCAAGTGCTGTCTACATATGAAACACGCACGGGGTGGGAGTGGGGGTACAGACTCCCCCCCTCCCCCCAATATACATGAGCAGCCTTGGCAAACAAGGCAAGGACCTTCATAGCTAACAAGTGCATGGAGTTCATCCCAACTCGGGATCTACCCTCAGCTTTCACAGTTTCACGCACCCGTCGTCCTCTCCAGACAGAACCACAGCAGGGGCACAAAATAAGTTAATTAATTAAATAAATAAAATTTTTAAAAAGGGCAGAGCGGAGCTGGGAGGCCGATCTGCTTCTGAAAAAGATCAATGATCCCTTCTGAGCTAGCTATCCCAACTTTGTTTCAGTCCGCGCCGCCTGAATGCCAAGCCAGGCGCCCACTCCTCACCGAGCCCCTAGCCCTCCACCCCGGCCCAGCGCCGCCCCTGCCCGCCCCCGGAACCCCCGGCCCCGGGGAGCACCTGCGGAGGCCGCACAGAGCACAGCGCCCACTTAGGGCCCCCAGCTCCTCCGAGGCGGGCCAAGCGCCTCGGCCATTTCCGGGCCACCCAGTCCGGTGCGGGGTCGCAGGGGCACACCCGGGGTTCCCCCCGGGCGGAGGGCCAGCGCGGGTGTGGACGCCGCGGTCACCTCGCCTCCAGCCCCTCAGGGCCGCGTTAGCCAACCGCACGAGGGCCGCCCCCGGGGTGGACGGTCCAGGCGGCCGCAGACAAGCCCGGCGCTGGAAGGTGCCCGCGCGGGGCTTCTCCTCCCGGCTCGCGGGCTCGCGTCGGGGAGCGGCCAGACGTCGCCGAGCGCCTCTCGGTGCTGCCCACCGGGCCGGGCCCCTGCCGGTGCGGAGGACGCGCGCTGCGGACCCACGCAGCCCCACACCCCCCGTTCCCCAGCCGCATTCACCTCTCGCCGGTGTCCGCCGAGTCCACCTCCTCCTCCTCCGACGCCATGGCCACCGCTGCGCAAGCGCCGGACAGCGTCCCCAAGCCGGCTGACAAGCCGACTGGGCCGCCCAGGGCCGCCGCCGCCGCCCTTAATGCCGGGCCGACCGCGCATGCGTCGGCTGCCCACCGGCAGCTGCGGGCGGTGCCACAGTGCGCTTGCGCGAGCCGGGGCCGCTCCGCCAGCTGCGCATGCGTCCTCGCGCCCGGCGCGCTGCGGGACAGGCGCTGGGCGAGGCCGGCAGGCTGGTGGACCTGGTGATACTGGCTCGGCCGAGTTAAGTAGTAAGGTAACTTCGTATGATGACTGTATTGATGCATCACCCCTCTGACCTCGCCTGTCAGGTGCTGGACGCTGAGAGCCAAAGAGCGACCTAGTCCCTGGCAGAACCTACATAGATTTTCTCCGCTGGGAATGGAAATGCTACTTTGCGGGTGTCTCCTTGGCCCTCCCTTACCCACAGCCCTTACCCTCGGGTGGGTGGCCAAGGCGATAGGGCAACTCGCAGGAGCCTCCAGCCAATCAGTGTTCTCTGCTGTACTGCTGGGGAGACACCCCCATTAGTAACCACCTCCCCGCACCCTTCTTAGGAGGGCTGAGGTCCGAGTCCGGAGGTGTCGGGTTCCTGATGGGGTATCGCTGATGTCACCGTCAGCATCTGTAGCCTCTTAGCCATCAGAGACAGCCTGCTTGTGTAATGACAGCGCTGGCCACCATCCTTCCACTCCTGCAGTTTGCCTAACTTCGTGCCCACTGGATTAGATAGGCCTGCTGCCTTTAGGCAGCCCACACTAACATGTCCCCTTTTCCTTTAGATGCAGTAGAGCTCTCTCTGTCTCCGTCTGTTGGGGGCTGCCTAGGACGCGGTAACACAGAGGGAACAGAAGTTCGTTCCTCACGGTTTGGAGGCTGGGAAATCCAGTATCTAACCAGCATCCCATGACAGAAGACCAAGAGAGTAAGCGAGCGTAAAAGGGGGCCCTGCTTCTCCTCTCCTAGGGATGCCTCTAACGAAATGAGGGGCCTGTTCTCAAGATGCGACATTAAATGCTTTGGGGGGGGGGGTCCCTGTGACCCAAACACCTCTCTTCCCAACATGGCTGCAACAGAGACCAGGTTTCAAAGCGTAGCATTCTCCTCTGATCGTCTTCCCTCAGGGCAGCCTCTCTCTGCAAACCTGTCTCTGTCATCCCTTTCGCACTCAGAGTCTCAGCCTTGTACAATGGCTGTAGCTTTTTAAAGGGACGTTATTGCCGGCGCCGCGGCTCACTTGGCTAATCCTCCGTCTGCGGCGCCAGCACCCTGGGTTCTAGTCCCGGTCGGGCACTGGATTCTGTGTCCCAGGTGCTCCTTTTCCAGTCCAGCTCTCTGCTATGGCCCGGGAAGGCAGTGGAGGATGGCCCAAGTGCTTGGGCCCTGCACCCGCATGGGAGACCAGGAGGAAGCACCTGGCTCCTGGCTTCGGATCGGTGAAGCTCCAGCCGTTGCGGCCAGTTGGGGGGTGAACCAACGGAAGGAAGACCTTTCTCTCTGTCTCTCTCTCTCACTGTCTAAATCTGCCTGTCAAAAAAAAAAAAGGGGGGGGGGGGACATTATTGAGTCTCCTTCCAGCTAACACTGAAAGTTCCTCAAAGATAGCGATACTCTCCACTGGGATTTACTCGTGTTCTCTTGGGCGTAGTAAGATTTCACATTTGTATTGTACTTGTTGCAGTTCACAGAATGAAGAGCAGAACATGTAAACAGTACTTTGGCAGGAATTCATGGTGTGGCCAGAGATTGGGATGTGTCTGCAGAAACTGGTGCTCCGCTCTCTCTTCCTCTCGGAGCAGGTCGGGGCTAGGGGAACTCCAGCCGTACTGGTCAGCCCAGCTGTTGGGGGTTCTGTTGCCTGGAACGAATTCCAAGCCTAGTGATGCTCAGTCCAGTAACAGAACCCCAGGATGTGGAAGCAATTCCTGCAGCACTTGTAGAAAGTTGGGGTGTCAAAGATGCACTCTTGGAAGTGTTGGTGGACCTGGAGCCTGCTTTCATAGATGTTTGTGGCTCCTGCATGGTAAAAGACACAGGAGAGAGAGAGAGAGAGAGAGAGAGAGAGAGAGAGAGAGAGAGATCATGTAGCCAGTGCTCAAGTTTTTCCAGACACTGATAGCACAGTGCAAAAGGCCATGAGACTTCATGGTCTTGTCCATCTCTGGAGCTAGTTCTGGCCCAGGCTTCACCTTGCTGTGGCTGGAGGAGCTGTGACAAGAAGTTCAAGCTGGAATCAGCTACCCACCCAGGTCCTGGGTGTTGATTGTTGAGATCATAAAGTGTGTTTTCCTTGGGAGATGATGAGCCTATATTATCCGTCACTGCCACCTTTATCTCAAGGGCTCCACTTACACCAACTCCAACCACCGTTTGGGCCAGGCCTTCTGTATACTGCTTCCCTATACTTTGGTGATGTCCTCAGAGCACATCTTCTAGAGCGTAAGGGCAACTTGGTCCTCATCTCCAAATCCATTTCTTCTTGGTGACCCCTCAGCAATGACCTGGCTGAGCAGTGCTCACGCTGGGAGATTCTCAACGGCTACTTAGAACTCTTCAGTCAGAGGGCCAGATGTGACACTGACCAAGGCAAGTATGCACGCTCTACAGGGGCTGTGGCCCAACGAACTGAGCACACCCATTGCACCACCTAGACCAAGTATACACCATGCAGGTTGATGACCCCTGCTCCATTTCTTTCACAGTTAGTATTCATTTCCAGCCCCTCCAGGCAAAATGCCAGGCCACCACAGGGGCCTGGACCTTTATCACAAACACTTGCAAACCGGAGTGAAGAAGGGCAAGTTTTCTGAGGACCTCAGCCTGGCTGCCTTATTAAGGGAGTGCTGTAATTAAGCAGGGTGAGAAGGGGCGTGTCTCAGGGAGATAATAGGAAGGGCACAGATGGTAAGGGGACATGTAGCTGGGTCAAGGGAAGAGGCTAGACACCCATCAGCTGGATGAACTTGGAAAAACAAATCACATGATTAGGTCTTCTCAAACTATTATGCATGCAAACTTCTTGTGGATCTCCTTAAATTGCAGATTCTGACTGTAGGTCTGGGATGGGCCTAAGATTCTCTGTTTCTAGCCAGCACCCAGTCCTGCCAGCGTTCCTGCCGCCAGTCAGTGCCCCTACCCAATAACAACAAAAGGAAGTAAAATTAACATGAAACAATTTAATGTCTGAGGCTCTGGTCTTTGTTGTGCGCACCTAGAAACATAAAGGATGTTTGCTTTAGTATTCTGATGGCATTAAAAAAGAAATTCATAAAATTCCCATGATTAAAAAAAATCTTAGAACCTCTGTAGTATGGAATATAATGGCAGTAATTAAGAAAGATGGTAGAGGGCTGGCATTGCGGCGTAGCAGGTTAAGCCTCCACCTGCAATACCAGCATCTTGTATGGATGCCAGTTTAAGTCCTGGCTGCCCCTCTTCCGATCCAGCTCCCTGCTAATGTGCCTGGGAAAGCAGTGGAAGATGGCCCAAGTGCTTGAACCCCTGCACCCATGTGGAAGATCTGGAAGAAGCTCTTGGCTCCTGGCTCCTGGCTTCAGCCTGGCCCAGCCCTGGCCATTTGCAGCCATTTAGGGAGTGAACCAGTGGATGGAAGATCTCTGTCTTTCCTCCTCTCTGTAACTCTGCCTTTCAAATAATTTTTTTTAAAGATTTATTTATTAATTTGAAAGGCAGAGTTACACAGACAGAAAGAAAGAGAGAGAGAGAGAGAGAGAGAGGTCTTCCATCCTCTGGTTCACTCCCCAATTGTTTTCAATGGCCGGAGCTGTGCCAATCCGAAGCCAGGATCCAGGATCCAGGAGCCTCCTCTGGGAATTCTATGTGGGTGCAGGGGCCCAAGGACTTAGGCCATCCTCTATTGCTTTCCCAGGCCATAGAAAGCTGGACTGAAAGTGGAACAACCGGGCCTCAAACCGGTGCCCACATGGGATGCCAGCACTTCAGGCCAGGACGTTAACCCACTACATCACAGCACCGGCCCCTCAAATAATATTTTTTTAAAAAAGAAAAATGATAGATCTATATGTACTAATACCCCCAAGAAGTAACCCCAAGCATGTTGATATATAGAAAAAGCAAAAATTGTGATACAAATTTGTTCGAGATTAATAAAATTAATTGATTTCCAGATAACTGATCAAGAAAAAAATGGAAAGGAGGTAAGAAAGAAAAAGCTGACAATATCAGGAATGGAAAAAAAGATATCACTGTAGATCTTACCAACATGAAAAAGATGGTGAGACAGTATTACAAATAGCTCTTTGCCAATAAATTCAGCAACTTAGATGAAATAGCCAAAACGTTTGGAAAATATAGCTTACCAAAACTGACAAAATGAAAGAGAAAATCTGAATAGCTCAGTGTTTTTAAATTGAATATATAAAGTAAAATTATATAATATATAATTGAATATATAATGTAAAATAAAGCTTCCATGAAGATAAATATTTTTTTCAAGGCCGGCGCCGTGGCTTAACAGGCTAATCCTCCGCCTTGCGGTGCCGGCACACCAGGTCCTAGTCCCGGTTGGGGTGCCGGATTCTATCCCGGTTGCCCCTCTTCCAGGCCAGCTCTCTGCTATGGCCCAGGAAGGCAGTGGAGGATGGCCCAAGTCCTTGGGCTCTGCACCCGCGTGGGAGACCAGGTGAGCCACAGTGCCGGCCTTAGTTCTTAGTCACTTCTCACATCAGCTGGCGTCTGTTTCTGCTTCCCATGAAGCTGAACTTAGGATTTGTGACAGTGAGGCAGTGTAATTTACAAGGCTGGGACTTAGGGGACCTTAGCTTCAGTGTTCACCAGTTCGTCTGCTGCTTCTTGAAATTCAGTCACCATAAGAAAAGGGTGACTACTCGGAGACTCTTATACCATGAAGAAGCTTGCTAGCCTGGGGAGAGGAGAGAGAGAGAGAGAGGCCAAGACCATGCGCAGAGCACCCAGGCACCAGACTTGTGAGTGAGGCCTTCCTTGAATTTCCAGTCAAACCACCCATCACCCAAATGCATGGCCACAACCAGATCCACCCACATGGATTTACATATCTGGGTAGATGAATGTGAATTCCTGACCAAGACTGTTTAAGAAAGTAAAGCAGTGGTGGTTTTTAAGCCGCGGTATTCTGAGTTAGTTTGTTGCATAGATTGCTACGTAATAGATCATCAGACATGGATAGCCCTTTATCCAATGCTTTGCTTTGAATGTGTCCCCAAAAGCTCCTGTGTTGGAAACGTAATTGATACAGCAGTGTTGAGAGAAGGAACAGTGTCGTTACTGTGGGAACGGATGCATTATCTCAGGAGCAGGTTTGTCGTAAAAACAAATTCTACACCTTCTTGACCCCTCTTGCTTGCTTTGTCACACATGTCATGCCTTCTGCCATGTCACGCTGCAGCCAGAAGCCATGCCTTATTCATGGACTCGCCAGTCTACAGAAACATGAACCAAAAAACAAACAAACAAACAAACAAACAAAAAACCTCTATTCCTTGTAAATCCCCCAGTCTGTGGTATTCTTAATCGCCATGTAAGATAGACGAAGATGGTATTTCCCACATGTGTAATGCTGCTACTTCAGGTACTGAACTGTGTAGTTAATTGAGTTCAAGTTGTCTTCACAAATAGTTTGAGATAATTACAGATATGCATACAGTTGTAAAAACAGTACAGAGAGAACCTGTGTTCCCTTTACCAGAGTCTCCTTCTAATAGCATCTTGCAAAACCACACTACAATGTCACAACCAGGACGTTGACGTTGAAATGGTAAAGAAATGGAGCATTCCCACCACCACCAGCATCCCTCACGTGGCCCCTTGAAAGCCACAGCCACTCCCTTCTGTGCTTAAAACCCGCCCATCCTTCACCTCTGGCAGCCACTAAGCTGTTCTATCCTTTTACTTCAAGAAAGCTCTAGAAATGCGATTGTGTAGTATGCGACCCTTTGGGAGATTCATTGAAGTTGTTGTTGTACCCATAGCCCGTTCCTTTTCATTGCTCACTAGTATTCCCTGGGTTGATGCACCACAGTTGGTTTGTTCCTCTGTGGAAGGACACCTGGGTTGTTTCTGGTTGTTTCTGTCTTTCAGACATCACAAGTAAAACTGCTACAGTCACTTGTGGACAGGCTTTTGTGTGAGGCTGAGTTTTAATTTCTCTGGAGTAAATGCCTAGAGTTTTAATTTCTCTATAGTAATTGCTGGGTTACATGATAGTTGAATGGTTTTTGATAAAAGAAAAAGAAACACAACCTGTCAAACTATTTTCCAGAGTGGCTGTACCGTTTAATAGTCTCACCAGCCAAGTGTGATTGATGCAATTGCTTCCCATCCTTGCTAGCTCTGTTTTTATTTCAGCCATCCTTTAGGTGTGTAGCGCTGTCCACTGTGATCTTGATTTGCATGTCCTTGGTGGCCAGGGATGGTGGAATCTTTTCACGTGTTTTTTTGCCGCCTGAATATCCTTTTCAGTGATGTGTATGCTTGAGTATCTTGCTTGCTCTCTGCTGAGCTGTGAGAAGTCTATATATTCTGTAAATAGCAGTCTTTTGTCAGATATGTGGTTTGCAAATATCTGTCACCTGTAGCATGCCTATTCACATGGACTTTAGCAGAAAACTCTTTCATTTGATAACATCCAGCTAGTTATTTTTTTTTTTTTAGATTATGCTTTTGAAGTCCTGAAGATTTCCCCCTGTGCTTTTTTCTTTTCTTTTTAAAATGATTTTTATTTATTCATTGGACAGGTAGAGTTACAGACAGAGAGAGAGAGACAGAGAGAAAGGTTTTTCTTTTGTTGGTTTACTCCCCAAAAGGCCGCAATGGCTGGAGCTATGCCGATCCGAAGCCAGGAGCCAGGTGCCTCCTCTTGGTCTCCCACGCGGGTGCAGAGGCCAAGTACTTGGGCCATCCTCCACTGCCTTCCCAGGCCATAGCAGAGAGCCGGACTGGAAGAGGAGCAACCGGGACAGAATCCGGCACCCATATGGGATGCCAGTGCTGCAGGGGGAGGATTAACCTAGTGCACCATGGCGCCAGCCCCTTCTTTTCTTTTCTTTTCTTTTTTTTTTTTTTCAGAGTTCTTTATTTATTTGAAAGGCAGAGTTACAGAGAGGCAGAGGCAGAGAGAGAGAGAAAGAAAGAGAGAGGTCTTCCATATGCTGGTTCACTCCCCAGATGGCCACAATGGCCGGAGCTGTGCCGATTCGAAGCCAGGAGCCAGGAGTTTCCTCTGGGTCTCCCACGTGGGTGCAGGGACCCAAGGACTTGGGCCATCTTCTACTGCTAGCCCAGGGCATAGCAGAGAGCTGGACTAGAAGTGGAGCAGCCAGGTCTCAATCCGGTGCCCATGTGGGATGCCGACACTGCAGGTGGCGGCTTTACCCACTGTGCTATAGCACCAGCCCCCTCGGTGCTTTTTTTCTGAAAGTTTTGTAGATTTATGGGTTGCATTTCAGTTCATGATCTAATTTGAGATAATTTTTATGTAAGGTGAGATGTTTGGCTGAAGGGCTTTTTTAAAATTTCTTTTGCATGTGGAATTATTAAGCTTCAGCAACATCTATTGAAATTAAAATAAGGTATTTTAAAATGCTTTTTCATGTGTTGCTAAGTAACCTCTTATGCTCTTACATGACACATGGGTGGGCATTGTGGCACAGCAGGTGACACATGCCTCTTGGTTTGCCCACATCCCATATTAAAATGCCCGTCCAAGTCCTAGTTACTCCACCTCCAATCTGGCCTCCTGCTAATGCATTTTGGGAGGCAGAAGAGGATGCCCCAAGTACTTGGGTATCTGCCATCCACTTACGGAACCAAGGTGGAGTTCTGGCATCTGGCTTTGGGCCTGGCATAGCCCTGGTGGTGGAAGGCATTTGGGGAGTAGACTAGAGGACAAGATCTCTCTCTCTCTCTCCTCTCTCTCTTGCTCTGCCTTTCAAGTAGATGAAGGTAAATAAACATAAAAAACAAACAAACACAAAGACGTAAGATTGGTAAAAGGTGATACATGTCGGGGAACGGAGACTGGTGCACATCAAGATGTGGTTCTCAAAACCCCCTTGAATGAAGACTGTGTGGCCCAGGCTACAGAGAGTGCTTCAGTGGGACAGCTTCCAGCTTTAGTGTCTTCAGGCATCACATTAGCTACAGAGACAGCCACTGCCCTTCTGGGGGGATGCTCACATAGCTAATGATACGCTGAGTCAGGTGCAAAGGATCCAGCACTTTGACCCAAAGTGAGCCGGTTCTGTACTCATTTCTGCTTCAGAGCCCTCAGGGGCTGAGTTTCCTGAGCCCATATTACAACTCCACATCTCCATCTACCCTAGCCCCACTTTCTCCCCTTCGCCCCACAAGGACTGCTCTCTAGAACAGTCCTGAGTAGTAAACTCTAAGGCAGCTTCCTGGAGAGGCCAACCTATGGCACTTATTTTCATTTCCTCTTCACGCTAAGCCTGCCATTTGGCTTCAGCCTTCAGAATGACGAAGAAGTTGTGACTTGATGGTTGTCAGGTACCATGAAGGAACCAGTCACCTCGGGAGAACTTTGTTCAGAAAGTCTCCTCTCACACACAGCAGCACCGAAGAGGAGAGCAAGCTGCAAAGTAGGGAATGGGCAGATGTGGGTGGTAGCATGAGCACAAGTGTGCACGCAAGAGAAAGAGAAAGGCCATCGTAGGTGACAGAGTTGCCAGGTGCTCTCTCCTCTGTTGCTGCCCTTGCTGTGGGTCTGGCCAGGCTTGGCACAGATTCTTGTGTCAACATGAGTAGGAATTCCAGGAAGAGGCATAGAGAAAGCTGAGCAAGAAAGCAAGATTTATTTATTTAAAATGAAAGTGTAGACGGAGAAAATAAGTGTGGGCAAGCTCCCGAGAAGACAGCTGCGATTAGCAGGGATTGAGAAGATCCTTTCATAGGATCTGGGGGGCATAGGCTGTGGTGTCTGGAGTGAGGTTTAATTGAATATTCAAAGAGGTGGAGTTTGTGGCAGGGCCCGAGTGTGGCCCCTTTTCTTGCTCTTTTTTTTTGTATCATGTGAACATCAGGTACACAATGGGAGTAGGAATGTTGGACATGGTGATTTCATTACAGTGACTTTATAATGGGCTGAAGATTTTCCCGGGGCCACTGACGGCAACTAATGGTATTGAATAATATGTAGTTGTAGTTTTTTGTTTGTTTGTTTGTTTTTAATTTAAAAGTCAGAGTGAGTTGGAGATGAGAGAGTGAGAGAGAGATCTTCCATTTGCTGATTCACTCCCCCAGTGGCCACAACAGCCAAGACTAGACCAGGCAGAAGCCAGGAACCAGGAATTTCTTGAGAGTCTTCCCACATGGACAGCAGGGGCCCAAACACTTGGGCCATCTTCCACTGCTTTTCCCAGGCCATTAGCAGGGAGCTGGGATCAGAAGTGGAGCAGCCAGGATGAAAACTGACACCCATGTAAGATGCCAGTGACAGAGGTGGCAGCCTAACCTGCTACGCCACAACACTGGCCCCCAGTGTAAGTTCTTAAGTGGCAAAATCCCAGCAGCTACAATCTGCAGGGAATGGGTGGGGGTTTGGGTAGTACATGTGGGGCTGCATTGCGGGCAGGGCTGCCGCACAGGTGCTGGCAATCTCAGCTCCTCCTTGTTAGCCACTCCTCTTCCTACGTGGGTTCCAGTTCCAAGAAGGCAGATGTGTGGGTGGTTATCCAGAAGTCAGACAGGGTCAACTGGTCAACCCTTGCCATTGCCTTGTAATCAAAAACTCGGTCATGATTCTTAAATGATTCCCAAGCTTCCACCAGCTCCTCTTCTCGTGTCCTTTGGATATTTGTCATGACTGCTTAGTCTTAGCCATCTGAGTTGTGGAATCACTCCTCAGTGAGTAGAAATCCAGACCTCCACCAGAAGTAGGTGTCACACAGAGTAATTTATCTGCAGCAAATAAGGAGAGCACAGGGAATCGTTTTCCAAAGTCATAGCTCCTGGAGCCAAGGGAAGTCTCTTATCTTGGGAGAAAAGAATATGCAGGAGGGAAGTACCTGTCATCACACATGACAGGGGGCACACACTGACTAAGGTGCAGTTTTAGAAACATGCCCTGACATACTTTGCATGTCATGGCAGTAAGGCAGAAGCTCTTCCTGGGGCAGAGGTCTTGGCACGAACATTTGAAAGGTTGCCCCATGGGCATTGGCATCTGTTCGATTGTCCTGGTTGTGACCACAGCTATCCAAGCTAGGTTCTCGGGTTACTTATGGCCACCTGTTTCCTCCTTCTGGGTCTGAAAGATAACTTGTGCTGAAATGTTACTCTTTTGCCGGGTTACCCAGGGACAGGCTTCCTCATACTCTCGTTATACATTAGGAAACCCTGCCTTAAACCGATAAAGAGTCCATAAGAGTGATTGCCCAATTTCAAGTTTCGGTGCCATTGGAGGTAGGAACAGGGAAGAGAGAAGAAACGAAGAGGTCAGGGGCAAGCATTGAACTTCTGTCTTGTCCCCAGGCTTCAGGGAATTCGAAATCATGGTGACTAGGGGAGAGAATCTTAACAATGCTCCTTCCCTATGCCTTTCATTACATTTGATACAATAAAAGAGCCTAGATTTTAATTTCCAGTAAAATTAATGTTTTTTTTAAAAGTTCCTATCTACCCTATTTCAGATCTTTTAACTTTTACTTTTCTTCTTTCGTTTCCGATAAGTCCATGCTTAAATAAT
The DNA here is from genome assembly GCF_033115175.1 of Lepus europaeus. NCBI lineage: Eukaryota > Metazoa > Chordata > Mammalia > Lagomorpha > Leporidae > Lepus > Lepus europaeus. The sequence continues at coordinate 16,348,137 of NC_084835.1, forward strand.
AGGCAGCCTCATCAATCAGGAAAGTTGTTCTCCAAAATGTTGACATTGGCTGGCGCCATGGCTTAACAGGCTAAATCTCCACCTTGTGGCGCCGGCACACCGGGTTCTAGTCCCAGTCGGGCACCGGATTCTATCCCGGTTGCCCCTCTTCCAGGCCAGCTCTCTGCTATGGCCCCGGAAGGCAGTGGAGGATGGCCCAAGTCCCTGGGCCCTGCACCCACATGGGAGACCAGGAGAAGCACTTGGCTCCTGGCTTCGGATCAGCATGATGCGCCGGCCGCAGCAGCCATTGGAGGGTGAACCAACGGCAAAAAGACCTTTCTCTCTGTTTCTCTCTCTCACTATCCACTCTGCCTGTAAAAACAAACAAACAAACAAAAAAAAAAAACAAAATGTTGACATTGAAAACGTCTGTTGCCTTTCTGGGTTTGCATTTATGAGAACAAAACCCGTCTATTGTAGTCTTATGTGTGCTCCAGAACATTTGCAGCAGGGGCAGGTTTCTACAGTCGTGGAAAGAAAGTGTTCGTACCCATAATTCCCTCTGACATTAACGTTGCCTGTTTATTCACCCTCTCATCATTTTGAAAACGCAGCCTTAAGTCTAATACAGCTTATTGCATACTCATTCCGATTAGGCTGCACTTCTGGCAGAAAACAAACAGCAATTGGTGTCTAGCTGGTGTCTTGGCTCTATCACATTTCCTGACAAGTGGAGAATGATCTGTTTGTGATGCCATAAATACTTGGTTCTGAGTCATTCAGTGAATTGGCTTATTTAGCTTTAGTTCTGCCCGAATGCACAGAAGGAACAATTTCCACCCATCACTGATTCCACACTGAGATACGCTGTGATTGTGCCTGCAGCCAGAACTTCATGGTGGAGTGAGTGAATGAGCTGTTAGGAAGAGGCTGTTCCCAGTCAGTGCAAAACTAGCAGTGATCTTGTTTATCTATGCAGCTGGAATTGGCTTGTGTCTGTCCCCAAGAACCGATTGTTAACATCTTCAGGAATTTTGTGAGCTGGATGTTAAACCTTGCTAATGTGAGATTGTTAGCATTTGTACCACAGAACTCGTTGATCATTGCAAATCAGGACTCTTTCTGTTTCATTTTATTTTTCTTTCTTCATTTATTTGAAAGACAGTATTACAGAGAGGAGAAGACAAAGAGAGAAAGAGAGAGAGAAGCAGAGAGAGAGAGAGCTCCTCCATCCACTAGGTCATTCCCCAAATGGCTGCAATGGCCAGAGCTGCACCGATATGAAGCCAGGAGCCAGGTGCTTCTTCCCAGTCCCCCATGTGGGTGCAGGGGCCCAAGCACCTGAGCCATCTTCCCCTGCTTTCCCAGGCCATTAGCAGGGAGCTGGATTGGAAATGGAGCAACCAGGTCTTGAACCTGCACCCATATGGGATGCCAGCGTTGTAAGCAGAGGCTTAACCTGCTGCGCCACATTGCTGGCCTCTGTTTTGTTTTTCTTAAGAGCTGATTTGTGGGGGCTGGCACTGTGGCGCAGCGGATTAAAGCCCTGGCCTGAAGCGCCGGCATCCCATGTGGGTGCTGGTTCTAGTCCTGGATGCTCCTCTTCCGATCCAGCTTTCTGCTGTGGCCTGGGATAGCAGTGGTCCTTGGACCCCTGCACCTGTGTGGGAGACCAGAGGAGGCTCCTGGCTCCTGGCTTCAGATTGGCACAGCTCTGGGAATTGCATCCAATTGGGCAGTGAACCGGCAGATGGAAGACCTCTCTCTCTGTCTCTACCTCTCTCTGTTACTCTTTCAAATAAGTAAAATAAATCTTAAAAAAAAAAAAAGGTTGGGAAGTTTCAAAAAAATATATTTTTTTAAAAAAAAGAGCTGATTTGTGAACATGACATTGCCTACTCTACCTCAATGTTGGAGATGGATAGCAAAGAACTTCAGGTTTCTGGGGGGAAAGCAGACAACACATGTAAACTAAAAATTCACAAAGAAATGAATGACAACAGTAGAGCAACTTTCAGTAAAGGTGCACAGTGTGAATAAATAGACTGAAGCTTTCGAAGTATAGAGACCTGATTATTAGACCAGACAAATGAGGTGATAATTTATGAGAGTGAGTCTCTAAGTTTTCTTTTTTGTGGAAATATACAGTACAAATCATAATGATGATCACATGGTGAACACACCCACATAAGCACCATCCAGGTTACTTAGCAAAATTTGAAAGAGAAAAAGAGAAACCTTGGTGATAAACAGAGTGGGCAGTCCAGGCAGGCCTGTGACAAGGCTGATGACATGCTGAACAGATCTGAAGGGACTTCAAACAGTGTGTAGAAAAGTGGAGTTAAATGATAAGTTTATTTTGGTGCAAAAAAAAAAATGAAATCTGCACATAGCTTTTCCATAATATGCAGTTTCCATGAACTTTTTGAAGTCCTGTCATATTTGAACTTCAATAATTTCAGCTATCCAATACATCTTCTCTGGATTTTGATGTTATTGTATGATACGCTGCAAATCAGCTTATGAAGACTTTAGCTGAATGAACAGACATTTATTAGTGCAATTTAGAACTCTTAAAAACACCTCTCCTTTGAGATCTTTAAATATTGCTCAGCCACACTCTGCTTTTCCTAGTGTAGACTCTGAGGGTGGGGGAAATGGACTATTATGAAACATCTTTCTGTGAGGTTGAGTATAGATATGGTGTGCGTATCGCTCTCTGTTACTTTTGCATGATTAACTCCTCAGACTCCTACAACTAGACATTTAAACCATCTTTTGTGTGCATATGTGTCTTCTTTTATGGGGAGAAAGGCATATGTAAACAGCAGTGATAATTGTGATAGTATATGGAATTCTACCAGATTGCATCATTTTTATTGTAAAAATTAATTTTCAACAAGTACACAACCTTTAAACAGAAATGACACAGTAGCATGAGATTATGCCAGAGTGATTTCCCAAAACAGTGAAGCCCTCAGCAGTGAGCCCACCCTTTAAGCCCAGATTTTTTTCTACTTTGAGTCCCCCAGAGCTTCCTGTCAATCACTATACCTGAACCTAGGCATGGAACATTGGAGAAATTTCAACTGCAATTTGTATGCTTGCCAAGTTTCTTTTTGTTTTTTAAAAACATTTACATGATGGCCGGCGCCGCGGCTCACTAGGCTAATCCTCCGCCTTGCGGCGCCGGCACACCGGGTTTTAGTCCCAGTCGGGGCACCGGATTCTGTCCCGGTTGCCCCTCTTCCAGGCCAGCTCTCTGCTGTGGCCAGGGAGTGCAGTGGAGGATGGCCCAAGTACTTGGGCCCTGCACCTGCATGGGAGACCAGGAGAAGCACCTGGCTCCTGCCATCGGATCAGCGCTGTGCGCCGGTCGCGCGCGCCAACCGCGGCGGCCATTGGAGGGTGAACCAACGGCAAAGGAAGACCTTTCTCTCTGTCTCTCTCTCTCTCTCACTGTACACTCTGCCTGTCCAAAAAAAAAAAAAAAAAATTAAAAAAAAAAAAACATTAGCCGGCGCCGTGGCTTAACAGGCTAATCCTCCGCCTTGCGGCGCCGGCACACCGGGTTCTAGTCCCGGTCGGGGCACCGATCCTGTCCCGGTTGCCCCTCTTCCAGGCCAGCTCTCTGCTGTGGCCAGGGAGTGCAGTGGAGGATGGCCCAAGTGCTTGGGCCCTGCACCCCATGGGAGACCAGGATAAGCACCTGGCTCCTGCCATCGGATCAGCGCGGTGCGCCGGCCGCAGCGTGCCTACTGCGGCGGCCATTGGAGGGTGAACCAACGGCAAAGGAAGACCTTTCTCTCTATCTCCCTCTACTGTCCACTCTGCCTGTCAAAAATTAAAAAAAAAAAAAAATTAAAAAAAAACATTTACATGAAATGCACAGATACAGAGAAGGGGGATGAGAGGGGAGAGAGAGAGAGAGAGAGAGAGAGAGAGAATATGAATCTTCCATCCATTGGTTCACTCCCCAAATAGCTACAACAGCTAGGGCTGGGCCAGGCTGAAGCCTGGAGCCAGGAGCTTCATCTGGGTCTCCCATGTGGATGCAGGGACCCAAGGACTGGAGCCATCCTCTGCTGCTTTCCCAGGCACATTAGCAGGGAGCTGGATCAGAAGTGGGGCAGCTGGGACTTTAACTGGCGCCCAGTGTGCCACAACACCAGCCCCTCACCAGCTTTCACTGGGATTAATCAAGCACGACCGTTTCTTGATAAGTAGTGATGTGTCCTCTACTTCCTTTATAATTTCTAAAAGTACTTAGAACTGTGTTAAAGTTCTCACACTATGGAGGTGGAGTAAGTCATTTTTAGTGACTGAATTAAAGCTTGGGTGTAAGTAATAACTGCAAGGAATTGAAAGCACCACCTCGTTAAGTCCATTCATCTGTACTTGGTGCTGAAGAATTAGGATTATTTCCATCATGGGAAATCAGGGAATAGAGAGGTCCTGTTAGTTACCAATAGACAGGTGGTAGCAAGAGCTAAGGGGACCTTTTCTATTTCCTTGATTGAGTGTATCACACCATGGCTGTGACTGACTCATAAGGTGCTACTGCACTGAGAAAGACTATCCCATCACAACCCCTGTTGCTAAAGTACATTCTAAGATTGTGTTTCTAGCAGTGGTAATGGATTTGCATCTGTTGTGGGCCAGTTGAAATGAGCATCATAGCTGTCTATGAACCTGATGAGATCAATTTTGTCTGCCCTGTACTGTGGAGCTACCAGCCATTGTCCTACTTTTGAGCTGTAATGCAAGTGTTACCAGCCAGAGGCTTGGTTCCCAGTGCCAATCAGCCATCAGAGCAATGCTATATCTGGTATATTGGAAATGAGACCTCAGCTATAAACAGACATGTGAATCAGTTGTATAGTTGGGCCATTTATGTCTTGTTGCCATTTCATTTGTCATGGGACTGGGTCAGAAGGATCATTTTTCTTTTTTTTTTTAAAGATTTATTTATTTATTTGAAAGTCATAGTTACACAGAGAGAGGAGAGGCAGAGAGAGAGAGAGAGAGAGAGAGAGAGAGAGAGAGAGAGGTCTTCCATCCAATGGTTCATTGCCCAATTGGCTGCAACAGCCAGAGCTGCGCCAATCTGAAGGCAGGAACCAGGAGCTTCTTCTGGGTCTCCCACACAGGTGCAGGGGCCCAAGGACTTGGGCCATCTTCTACTGCTTTCCCAGGCCAGAGCACGGTTCTGGATTGGAAGTGGAGCAGCTGGATCTCGAACTGGCACCCATATGGGATGCTGGTGCTGCAGGCCAGGGCTTTAACCTGCTGTGCCACAGTGCCAACCCCAATAGTACTTTTAAATGTCAATTGTAAAATATATATTGCACTTCCATATGAATTTTGGATGAGCTTATCAATTTATCAAAAAAGTTTAGTTGAGATTCTGAAGGAGCTTGCACTGAGTCTATAGATCAATTTGGGGTATTGCCAAGTTGCCAATATTAAGTCTTCTGACCCAAGACGTGGCTGTTAGCCCATTCGTTTACATCTCCTTTAAAAGAAACCCCCAGGAAATGCTACCATCCTTGTTACTCTCGGCCCCCTTTGAGTCCCCGAGGAGTAGAACCAGGAGAAGGATGGGAAGTGGTCAGGCATCAGTCAGCTCTGAGCTGCACTGTGGGAGGAATGACATGAACTTGTGAGCTTGGACTAAGCATTAATCACTGAAAGGCACCAGGGTACAGGGTAGAGTCTGACATGAGGTTACCAAGGGCCGGGCTAAGAAGATTTGACATAGGATGGTTGAAGGCAGAATTGCAAAAAAAGAGGTGAGCATTTCTCATGTTTACAACTCAGTGAGTTAAGACTCCAGTAAACCTGTTTTCACAGAGCTGGATAAGAGGAAAGCTTTGCTTTTAGGGAATCAGTCATCTCGCTTGCACCCAACTTTGCCAAGGCTGCCACCAATCCCTAAAGTATTTCTCTGCTAGCTAGAAACAAAACAAAACCTTCTCTCCTTAAGCCCCTTTACTTCTACCTTTCAAAAAAATTCCTGTAAGAAATTACCAGTCTACCACACGCACCACACAACTGGCATCCCTTTGCATATGGTGGACACTGCACAATTAAACACAACAGCTGTTCTTAGGGGAGCGATTTCGTCAAGTTCTAAGGCACGTTGTTCTGGCATAAGCTTCTAGATCTTTTTGTCTTGTTCTTTTAATCATTCATGTAGAGTTTTCTTCTGAGCAGGATTATAAACTCTAATTTTTTTTTAAATTTTTTTTTTTTTTTTTTTAGACAGGCAGAGTGGACAGTGAGAGAGAGAGTCAGAGAGAAAGGTCTTCCTTTTGCCGTTGGTTCACCCTCCAATGGCCGCCGCAGCTGGCGCATCTCGCTGATCCGATGGCAGGAGCCAGGTGCTTCTCCTGGTCTCCCATGGGGTGCAGGGCCCAAGTACTTGGGCCATCCTCCACTGCACTCCTGGGGCCATAGCAGAGAGCTGGCCTGGAAGAGGGGCAACCGGGACAGAATCCGGAGCCCCGACCGGGACTAGAACCCGGTGTGCCGGCGCCGCAAGGCGGAGGATTAGCCTGTTGAGCCACGGTGCCGGCCCATAAACTCTGTAATAGTGAGGTGGTACAGGGCACTTAGTAGATAGCTTTTCTGTAGGTTTAGATTAGACAGAACCGAATAAAAATCTTTGTTGAAAACGACGATGAACTGTGTTTCTGAGTATCCTTCAGATGTCTTATCCATCACCTGATTTTACTGCCCTCCCCCTCCGCCACATGCACTTACTGAGAACGGCTTTTATACAAAGACAGAATATGATTTGCAAGGAGCTTGTGCTGGGACGAGAAATAAGCGATGTGTGATGAGCACTTTGTTAGTCTTTTTTCAAAAAGGTGCTGCCTCAAGGAGGCCGCCATTGTGCTATTTGCAAAAGGAAATTAAACAGGTGTTTGTTATTATAAATATCTATGTTGGGGCTGTTGGCTTCTTTCAGAGATAGTAAATCACTCATTTATTACATTAATGTTAATACAACACATGACTTAACAGACAGGAAATAGAAAAAGGCTGAATTAACACAAACTGTCAGAACACAGCAGCTGGCTTCAGATAATTATTGAGAACTCCGAGGAAAGTTCCAAACCATCTAACCCTGGAGATAATGATCCCGGGCTTTAGTTCTGACACACGTACTTTCCTTAAGCCCTGCTCTAATCCCTGCCCAGAAATGCTTTCATGACAGTCTGTTATTGAAGTTGGTTTTTCAACTTCTGCAAAAATAATCTTTGATTGCATTTTTTCCTGCAATTCTTTATGATTTCCAAAAAAAAAAGAAAGAAAGAAAGAAAGAAAACCAAATGACTGCATGTTGTTCCTGAAAGATTTTGCTGTCCTGTTGTTTCTTCTCCCAGCCACCCCACCAGGATGCCTGATGGGAAATCCTCTCTGATTTTGCTCATTAGCTCCACAGTCTCCCTGAGTTTTCATGAGCAGTCTCTCTTCGACCACCTGCTATTTTTCTTGCACCCACAGGAACTTGCACGGACTTAAGATATTGCTAACAACTTTCTGCCTCCTGCCCGGGTTCTGTAGTGTTCTCCATGAATTCTACCTGTGCATCCTGTCACCTTTCAACTCAGCAACTCTTGTAGCTTCTCTAACCTTATGTGGGTGTGGTGCATCAGTTAGAGAATGATAATGACCTGTGTGGGTTAGGGAGCTTGGCAGAGTGTTGACTATTCTGGACACTCCATATAAACGCCATTTGTGTCTGGCTTCTTTCACTTAGCATTTATCTATACTGTATTATATATCTGTACTTGATTCCTTTTTCATGGCCAAATAATATTCCATCGTGCAGCCATGCCACCTTTGATTTTTCCATTGTGACTTACTCAGTGGTTGTCTTGGTCATTTCTGTTTTTGGCTATCATGCATAATGCTACCAAGAACGTTTATGTACAAGTTTTTGGGTGGACATAGGCTTCCAGTTCTGAATACATACCTAGACGTGGAATTGCTCTGTGTTGCACATTCTGAAGAACAAAACAAAATTTGCTGAAACAGGCCCAGCATTCTGGGGGGCAGAGTTTGTGAAGCATTGACACTGATTCTCTTTTACAGATTTGATAAAATTCATCATTTAAGTTATACAGCCCTGGGCCCGTGAGGAAAGTTGTAAAATTCTCATTCCATCTCTTTATGTGTTACGGATCAAATCAGATTCTTAATATCATCTTGAGTTAGTTTTTCTTTCCAGTAATTTGTCCATCTCACTTGAGTTATCAGATTTCTGGTCATCCAGTTGTTCATAATATTCTGTCAGTCTCTTATTTCAGAAAGGTTGGCAGTGAGGATCCCCTCTTTCATTTTTTGCTATTAATAATTTGAGTCTTCTAGCTTTTTCTCTTGGACAGCCTAGCTAGGATGGATCAATATTGATATTTTCAAAGAACTAGCTTTTGCTTTCTCTAATAAGTCTCTATTGTTTTTCCATTCCATATTTCATTTATTTTTTAAATGTTTATTTTGTTGTATTTTGAAAGTCAGAGTTACACAGAGAGGTGGAGAGAGAGAGAGAGAGAGAGTCTTCCCTCCGCTGGTTCACTCCCCAATTGACTGCAACGGCTGGAGCTGTGCCAGGCCAAATCCAGGAGCCAGGAGTTTCTACCGGGTCTTCCATGTGGGTGCAGGGGCCCAAGGACTTGGGCCATCTTCTACTGCTTTCCCAGGCCATAGCAGAGAGCTGGATCGGAAGTAGAACAGCTGGGTCTCGAATCGGCACCCGTATGGGACGCTGGCTCTGCAAGCAGCAGCTTTACCTGCTACACCACCGCACTGGCCCCTCCATATTTCATTTCTTTTCATGCAAATATTTAAAATGTCCTTCCTTCTGTGTGTTTTTTATTTGGGTTACTCTTATTTTTCCGTTTTCTTTTAAAAAATGTTTTTAATGTATTTATTTGAAAGGCTGAGAGAGAGCGAGAGAAACCTCCTATCTGCTGTTTTACTACCCAGATACCTGCAACAGCTGGGGCTGGAACTTGTCCTGGGTCTCCCATGTGGGTAGCAGGGAACTAAGTCCTTGAGCCATCACCTGCTGCCTCGCAGGGTGCACATTAGCAGGAAGCTGATCTGAGACTGGACCTGGGCACTCTGGGTATCACTCTGGTGTCCCAAGTGTGTTTTAAGCATTGCACCAAGTCCCCTGTCCCCATGTCTGATTCCTTCAGGTGGAAAGTTAGGTTACTGATAAGAGAAGCTCCTTTTTAAATGTCAACGTTTACAGCTAAGAATTTTAATCTGAGCATTAGTTTCATCCCACAGTTTTTTTTTTTTTTTCTGTCTCATGTTTTGTTTCATTCATGTTGAGTTATTTTCTAATCTCCCTTGTGATTTTTTTCTCTTGTCCATTGCTAAACTTCTACACATTTGATAATTTGCCAGGTTGTCTTCTATTACTGATTTCTACTTTCTTTTCTTTTAAAAGATATATTTATTTATTTATTTGAAAGGCAGAGTTACACAGAGGCAGAGAGAGACACAGAGACAGAAAGAGAGGGAGAGTCTTCCGTCTGCTGATTCAATCCCCAAATGACTGCAATGGCTGTAGCTGGGGCTATCCGAAGCCCAGAGCTTCTTCCGGGTCTCCCGTGCAGGTACAGGGGCCCAAGGACTTGACTCATCTTCTGCTTCTTTCCCAGGCCATAGCAGAGAGTTGGACCAGAAATGGAGTTGCCAGGACTTGAACCAGTGCCCACATGGGTTGCTGGCACTGCAGGCAGCGGCTTTACCCGCTACGCCACAGCACCGGCCCCCTTATTACTACTTTCGTTGCACGATTGTCAAGAGAATATGTCTTGCATGCTTTAAATTCCTTGTCAGTTAGTCGCAATGGTCATTAGATGTTCATTAGGTCTCTTTGGTTAAGAATGCTACTCAGGTCTTCTATTTCCTTATGGCTCTTCTATCTACGTGCCCTAGCCTCTACTGAAAGTAGACTTCTGAAGTCTGCAACCATTATTATGAATATTCTTTTTTTTAAATTGTTTATTTATTGAAAATCAGAGTTACAGAGAGAGAGAAAGAGAGAGATCCTCCAATGGCCTTTTCACTTCCAGAGGGCCACAGTGAACTGAGCTGGACCAGGCTGAAGTTAGGAGCCAAAAGCTTCCTCTGGGTCTCTGATGTGGGTGCAAGGACCCGAGCACTTGGGCCACCTTCCGCTGATTTCCCAGACACATTAGCAGGGAGCTGGATTGGAAGTAGAGCAAACAGGACTCAACCTGGCACCCATGTGGGATGCCGGCATTGCAGGTGGCAGCTTTACCTGCTGTGCCACAATGCTGGCCCCCATTTAATGCTTTGCAAAATTTCTGTGTATGAACCATACTTTGCTGGAGGCAGCAATTTTTTTTGCTGAATATTGGACATTTTAAATAGTGTAACGTTGCTACTTTCGAACAGCAGTTTCTTCTGTTTCTCCCCAGAGTTTGCTCTAGTTCTTGACGTCCACTGCAGATGTTCTTGCTGCTATAAGTGCTTCTTGACTTTTTAAACATCTGGTTCTGTAAAGTGCCTCCTTTGTCATGTGTGTCCACTAAAGCACCTGCTTGGCTAGCTCGGTGGTAAGTTAATAATTACGCAGTGATTTTTGTATATTCCTGGACCAAATAAGCCTCCCAGCCTTTTCTGAGGGACGTCGTTTGTGTGTGTTGGGGCAGGCACGTCACACGTTGGCCTTGGCCCTTACTTTCTGCTTGCACAGAACCTTATGCTCAGATATGAAACTCACACTGTGCTGTGTGAGCATGTAGAATTCTGCATTCCCAGAAACACGTAGGAGCATTTTTTGTTTTTTTGTTTTTTTTCTTTTTTGACAGGTAGAGTTACAGACAGCGAGATAGAGACAGAGAGAAAGGTCTCCCTTCTGTTGGTTCACTCCCCAAATGGCTGCTACAGCTGGAACTGCGCCAAACTGAAGCCAGAAGTCAGGTGCTTCCTCCTGGTCTCCCATGTGGGTGCAGAGCCCAAGCACTTGGGCCATCCTCTACTACCCTCCCGGGCCACAGCAGAGAGCTGGACTGGAAGAGGAGCAACTGGGACTAGAACCTGGTGCCCATAAGGAATGCCGGCGCCACAGGTGGAGGATTAACCAAGTGAGCCACGGCGCCAGCCCCCACATGGAGGAGCTTTATAAACTTCAGATGGGCGTCTAATTCTCCAGTTTTTCCTATGTTGTTGTTGTTGTTGTTGTTGTTTTGGCCAGCCTCTTGTTAGTCCCAAATGAGCCAACAATCCAGACAGCGTTGACTGATTCTGACAAACACCCGTGGGCGAGACTGCATGCGCACAGTGACCTCTGAGTTAAGTGAGTTAAAGACAAACCCTGATGGGCCTGTGCCATGGCTCAATAGGCTAATCCTCCGCCTGCGGCACCGGCACACCGGGTTCTAGCCCTGGTTGGGGAGGGAGCTGCCGACAGGTCACGGAACAAGAAGGGGCGGCTCCAGTTCTGTTCTGTCCTCTCTGGTGGCTGCTGGGTTCCTGGTTTCTATGGCTGCTGTGTATGCAAGGTTGTTGGTTTTCAGGACTGTCATGGAGATAGGCAAAGGAAAAGAGGATTAGGGCATGTTCAAATACCACAAATTTTACTTATTCTCACCATTATTTGTTTCCCTAGCATGAACACTCTTTAGACCACTCTAAACCTTTTGCTTGCCTCTTGGTTTTGAGAGTTCCTGCCTGTGTTTCGTTGTGGGGGAGCTCATCACTTTCCAGAGGTGATCACGCCACCATTCCTAGAGCCAGACTGTACAGTGCGTTCTCCATACTGAGGTTTCAGCCTGAAGATCTCACTTTGAGGCAGGTCAGGCTCTCTTAAACCCAGCGCAGACGAACGTGGGGAGGTGGCAGACTTCATTTTCTGCCTCAGGACAAGGAGGCAGGAGCCATAAAAGGTCCCACCTTGGCTCCTAGCTGGTGACATCGTATGAATAATGCTGTCCACTTACCCTTCTTCTTCCAGAAAAATGGGAATGGCTTTGTTGACCTCACAGGCTACTTCCTGGGAGGGTGAAGTTAACTCCCTGTAGGAGAGAGCCCCGGTGTAATCCACTTGACTCAGAGGAGACACTAAAAAAAATACACATGGAATAAAGCAATGGCGGGCACAGCTGGCTCCTGATTAGCACCATAGCTAAGGTCATGGACTCTGGGCCTCGGATCAGGGAACAGACCGTTCGCTGACACCCACGAGCTTTGTGACTTTGGAATAATTCGTTCTCTTTCATTTTGCTCAGATCTCGACAGTGCTGTGGTCTCCTTTCACCTCCTTCCACTTCACTGGTTTCTGTTAGGTGCCCCAGGGAGAGAAAGTCAGTTTTGCACCTAGGTAAGTGTCCAGTGAATTGACAACATTCATTCAGCAGGTACGTTGGCAAGAGTCAGCCTGGTGTTGGCCTTCACCTTAGGGAAACATATGACTCCCCCACCCCAAATTACGTGGAATCTCGTGGGAAAGACAAAATGCAGCTACGATAAGCATACATTGTTTAATGTTGTTCAGGCTAATTTTTTACGTAGGTCAATAAAGCGTACAACTGCACTGAGCAGGAGCCCCGAGGAAGGCAAGATCCTGAGGTCTCGGATGGGTAAGGGGAGGCCTCCTGGTGGAGCTAGGTTTCAGCTTGGCCCTGGAAGGTAGATAGAGCAGGCTCCCCGGGCAAAGGAAAGGGAGGATGTGACAACGACAGGGGTACAGCCTTCAATCAGAATAAGAGTAGAACAGGCCACCACTATGTCAACCACCACTCACGTATTAAACTTGTGTAATCTCTACACCAGCCTATGAATTCTGAACTATTATTATTCCTGTTTAAGACACAGACTCAGAAAGTATCACACTGCGGATGACAGATGGCACAAGAATCCTAAATCCTGCAATCTAGCTCCATCCAGATCCCGAGGGGATATGGCTAAAGTAACTGGATTAGACAGGAGAGGGATTTGTACACTAAGTAGTCCAACGTGGTGATTAATCGCATGTGGCAACTTCCCTGGGTTAAGGGATGCTCTGTAGTTGGTAAAGCATTATTTGAGGGTATGTTTGTGTGTGTGTGTGTGTGTATACGGGGAAGCAGGGTGTTTCCAGAAAAGATTAACATTCCAATCAGTAAACAGGGCACAGAAAATCAGTCCTTTGCCTTTTTGGGTGGCCATTGAGGGCCCAGCTGGAACAAAAAGGCAGAGAAAGGGCAAATTCTCTCCCTTTGCTGGAGCTGGGACACCTGTCTTCTGCCCCTGGACATCAGCGCTCCGGGTTCTGCTCCTGGAGCTTGCATCAGCACACCCCTCCCCTCCCCAGCATGCACCACAGTCTTCCTGGGACTCCAGCTTGCAGGTGGCAGGCTGTGTCCCTTCTCAGCCCCCATAATCACAAGAGACCATTCCCATAATAGATGCCCTCTCATTTATCTATCTATCTATCTATATATATATATATATATATATATATATGTCCTGTTGTTTCTGGTTTTCTGGAAAGAAGAATACATCCAAATCTCCTAGACTGGGCTCATTGGTCAAAGAAACAATGCTTTAACGGCAGAATTCCAGGCATCCCCAAAGGAAGGTGTGTGAGAATTTTCTCCTTTGTCCTTTCCCGCCTTTGACAACAAGCCAGTTGATGGGTTACAGCTGCTGTACCTCTAGCGGTGGTCCTGCAATACTCAAAAGGAAGGGCTCTGTGAAACCAACACAGATTTCTCTTCTCAGAACTGAACTGGGAGAAAGCACCCGTACTGATGCGTGTCAAGACAATGGAGACAAATGACCTGGTATGACTCGGGCTCCACACACAACATTCTTTGGGGACCCGTAGAAAATACAAGTTGGATTACCTGAGTTCCAAGGCCCTCCCCACCACAGCAGTATCTTTTTCCTTTTTGTTTAAGATGTATTTATTTTTTTGAGAGGCAGAGTTACAGACAGAGAGAGGTTTTCCATCCACTGATTCACTCTCCAAATGGCTGCAATGGTCAGAGCTGCACCAATCTGAAGCCAGGAGCCAGGAGCTTCTTCTGGGTCTCCCATGTGGGTACAGGGGCCCAAGCACTTGGGTCATTGTCTACTACTTTTCCAGGCCATTAGCAGAGAGCTGGATCAGAAGAGGGGCACTTGGGACACAAACCAGTGCCACAAGGGGTGCCAGCGCCACAGGCAGAAGCTTAGCCTACCACGCCACAGCCTCAGTCCCCACAACATTATCTTAATCCTTCACCTCAAAGAGAAATTAAGAACCCAAGGGACAAATGGCACCTGCTTTAGAACGAGAGCTACAAGGAGCAGGCTGATCCCAGGCAGCAGTATTCTCTGTTTTCTTGCTCCTATCCTCTCTTAGCAACATGGAAAATAATACTCCTGAAACCTTTTGCTTTCATGTTATGTCCAAGTCCAGTCCACTCCAAAGGTCGATATTCACTAAAACAAAGCTAAGTTAGAACTTTGAACATGACTCAGCGGAAGAATAATACCCTTTCTACAAAAGTTGCCTGCTGACAACTGAGCAACTTGAACCAAGCAGAGACGCTTTGCTAGAGTCCTTTAAAAACCACTTGTATTTATTTACAAGGCAGAGCAATAGGAAAGAGCTCTGTCCACTGGTTCACTTCCCAAATGCCTGCAATGACTGGAGCTGGCAGGTGGAAGCCGAAAAATGGGAACTCTGTCCAAGTCTCCCATGTGGGTGGCAGGGACCCAACTGTTTGAGCCATCACCTGCTGCGTCTTTGGGGATACGTTAGCAGGAAGCTGGAAGTGGGAGTGGAGCTGGGACGGCAACCCAAGGCACTTTCACCTGGGACATGGGCCTTCCGCCAGCGAGGCCAAATGCTGATCCCTGCTACAGTCATTTCAAAGCTGCGTATGGAAACATGAGAGAAAACAAACCTACCCGGGAAGTAGCCCTAGTGACATAACCGCAAGGGGAATACTTGGCTCTGTTTGCTTCCTAAGGAAACATACCCGACCCAACACAGGTCTGTGTGTCTCACTGCAGAGCAATCACTCCACGGAGAACGCCTGCTCAGAGCAGTCTGTGGATGCTTTTAGTGGAATTCTCTTCAGTGTCCTTGGAGGAGTTTAACCTTAAACCTTTGAAGATGGGTTTGATTTCCGAAACCAACCACAAATTAGAACAGAGCGGCGCACGCTGTATCAGGAGGATAATCAAGATGAATAATGAATCATCAAGATGAATGCGTGTGGAATTCTGAGTGTAGCTTCCCTGACTTTGTTTGGCTTTGCTCTGTATGTTTTCTAATGCGGGGATGGTGGAGAAAAGCCACACCGCCCAGCTTTGCGAGTGATAGGTTGCCATGTACTGGTGATGCTGTTGCTAGCCGTTGTGCTCCGGCAGGCATAGATGGCCAGTTCTAGGAGCAAGAAGGCCTAACCAGAAAGGGTGCAGGGGCCCTCTCTACAGAGGATGAATGGGAGCAGTGAAGCAGCCCGGGGCCAGCACCAAAGGGAAGTTGTTACCCTCCAGGCGTGAAAGGGCAAGGAGGGGAAGGGCCCTTCAGAACGCACAGGCAATCCCAGGCAGGACAGCGGCTGACCCACTAAAGAAGTGACTCTGGAAAGCATTAACACAGCCCCTGCCACAGCAATGTTCAGTTTCTGTTCCATAGGACTCCTGTCTCCTAGCCTTGACCCCTACCCCGCCAGGTGAACCCAGGCAGAGGCCAAGGGCAAGGCTACCGAGTGATGCTATGCACAGAGGTCAGCTTCCAGGGCAGAACTTGGGAATGGGGAGGCCCTGGAAGACAGCGTTCACAGACACACACACACACAGACACACCCACCCACACACAGTGGAGTGCATGGTTCCTCTCTGGTCCAAACAGGCAGGGAGGGAGCAGATCTACTCCCCAGGGGAGTGAATAAGCGTGTCTATCCGTTGCTCTCATTTCTCTCCAGGTGTGTGTTCCTCAGTCTCTGGGCTGCATTCTTTCAAGTTAATGTCTAAAAATAAATCAAGTTATTCCTGTCTGAGGAAAAGATGGGCTTTTCAAAAAAAAAAAAAAGTGCTGTAGGGACAAACAGAAAGCTATCTGCAGAAGGATGGAGAGAACGCAATCCTCACACTGAAATCAGCTGCAGTGGACCAGAGAGCCCAGCGGGAAGCATGAAACCAGAGAAGTGTCACGTCGGTGACTGACTGTTTCACCTGCTTCCGAGAAGGCAAAGAACTGGGAACGACTGGTGCCACTTGACTCCCTAACAACAAAGGAACAAAACAGCGTAAGCAGACAGGTAGTGACTACGAAAGAACGTGGGCAGGTTATCTCACACGTGAGGGCAAGTACACAGCCAGCTGTCACAATTGGAGAACCCCCAAACTGGAGAGAAACACAGACAAGAGACGCGAACAGAGAGCCACGTGAGGACGGAGAAAAAAAGAAGTGTGGAAGTCGCCAGTTCTACACATGACACGATGCTCAGTTTCCCCGACAGGGAGAGAAGTGGAAATCGCAGTTCTCCTCCAAGCCAAGAGTTTGATGAGCTTCTCTGGTAGACAGTGCAAGTGCATACGGGACAAACCCCTTGGAGAGGCACTTGGCAAAAGTGTAACAGGAGTACGTCTGCATGAACCAGCAGTGTCACTTCTAGGAACTGCGGGACAAACCCCTTGGAAAGGCACTTAGCAAAAGTGTAACAGGAGTACGTCTGCATGAACCAGCAGTGTCACTTCTAGGAACTGCCCTGAGAGAGCTCCTCCACAGATGACAATGTTTGCACGAGGTTATGCAACATGACTGTAGTAGCAAAAGATGAGAAACCATCTAAGTACCCACCAGCAGGGCAGGTAGTCCACAAAAGGTAACACAGACACGAACTGGAGACCAGGCAATCATAAAGAGACAGAGGCAAATCTAAGTGGACTGAAATGATCTCCAGAATATGTTTTCAGATGTAAGGAACTAGTACACTAGTACATAGAATGTATAATATTTGGGTTTAGCACCACCAACAAAAACAAAGGGTAAGAATATATTTAGGTATTTGCTTATATTTGCAAAGAGTAGAAATAAAAATAGTTACCTATAGAGTTAGAATGAAATGGAGAGAGTTGGAAGTGACAGTTTTGGGAGTTTGGCTACCTTTAACACACTTTTTAACTTTGGGACCACATAAATGTTTTACATCTCCAAAAACATTAAAATAAAAAAAGACCAAAAATAAAATCCTAAAATGGAAAACAAATTGGGACAAATGAGCCTAACTTTATTTCAAATGTGGCAACAACAGCTACACAGAGAACAGAATTATTTTCAGTGTTCTCATTATGCACCCCTAGTGGGATAT
Source organism: Lepus europaeus (assembly GCF_033115175.1). Lineage (NCBI taxonomy): Eukaryota > Metazoa > Chordata > Mammalia > Lagomorpha > Leporidae > Lepus > Lepus europaeus. Next base: position 16,365,464 of record NC_084835.1, read on the forward strand.
GATCTAAGGATAAATGAATAGAAAGAAATGTTAAACTTCACTCAGTACCGTATTGTCCGTATAGTGTTACATGGACAGGAAACTGAGATGCGATTCCAACTCGGGAGCAATCAATGTTATCAGATGGGGTGTAGCCTAGTATTAGGGCTCCCGAGTCCCACATCAGACCATCTGGGTTCAATTACAGACTGTGGCTCCAGTCTCCAGCTTCCTGCTCACATGGACCTTGGGAGGCAGCAATGACGGCTGTGACTGTGTTCCTGCCACTCTCGTGGAAGATCCACACTGAGTTCTCGGCTTCCACCTTCAGCCATGGACCAGCTGTGGCCACTGCAGCCATTTGAATCAGCTCGCTGTGTGTGTGTGTGTGTGTATCTGCCTCTCAAACAAATACAAATTTTATAAACCAAGATGTTTTTGGTGTAAGAAGAGATACAAAAACAAATATTACCTTTCTCTCTGTCTCTCTCTCTCTCTCACTGTCTAACTCTGCCTGTCAAAAAAAAAATATTAAAGCAAAGATGTCAAAAAGATTAAATTTGAGTTGAGAAGATTCACATGAAGCCATCTATTTTTCAAACCTCTATTTACTTATTTGAAAGGCAAAGTTACCAAAGGAAAAGGGGGGGGGGAGATCTTTCATCCTCTGGTTCACTCCCCAGATCCACCAAGGCTGGGCCTGGCAGAAGCCTGGAGCCAGCAGCTTCATCCAGGTCTCCTACGTGGCTACAGGGGCCCCACACTGGGGCCATCCTCCATTGCTTTCCCAGGTGCATTAGCAGGCAGCTGGATCACAATTAGAGCAGCTGGGTCTCAAATTGGTGCCCATACAGGATGCCAGTGTTACAGGTGGAGGCTTTACCTGCTACACCGCAGTGCTGGCCCCATGAAACCTTCTTCTTCTTCTTTTTTTAAGATTTTATTCATTTATTTGAGAGATAGAGTTACAGATGGTGAGAGGGAGAGACAGAGAGAGAGAGGTCTTCCAACTACTGGTTCCCTTCCCAAATGGGCCACAACAGGTAGGAGCTTCCTCTGGATCGCCCATGTGGGTTCAGGGCCCCAAGCGTCTGGGCCATCTTGTACTGCTTTCCCAGGCTATAACAGAAAGCTAGATCAGAAGAGGGGCAGCCAGGACTAGAACCAGTGCCCATATGGGATGCTGGCACCACAGGTAGAGGATTAACCTACTGAACCACAGCACCGGCCCCAAAACTCTTTTAAAAGTATATTTAGGGGTGGTCATTTGGTGCAGTAGTCAAGACACCACATGAGATGCCCGCATACCATTTTGGAGTGCCTGAGTTGGGTCGAAGTCCTTGCTCTACTCCTGATTTCAGTTTCTTGCTCATATGCACCCTGGGAGGCAGCAGGTGATGGCTCAAGTATTTGGGTTCCCGCCACTCACATGAGCTCTGGCCTTTGGCACGGCCAGATCTGGCTGTTGTGGGAATTTGGGGAGTGAGCCAGTAGATGGGAGCTCTCTCTGTCTCCCTCTGCCCTTCAAATTAATAAATAAAAAAGAAAGAAAAAAATTTACTTAAAAAGAAGCTGTTTGTCTTTCCTAGATCTGTCCACTTAAAGGGCCTAGAACCAATGATCTCCCGATATCAGTGAGTACACCATACCCCAGGTCTTGTTCTAAATATCACAATTTTTAGGAGATGCATGTTGAATATTTATGAATAGGATGGTACGAGGTCACGGTTTACTTTCCAATGGTTTAGCTGTGTGGATGTGGGTGTCTGTATATAGTTATTTAACGTAAGTATTTCATTATCGTGCCAAGCAATCTTTTTTCTGCACCTGGCATATCTTGAATAATGAGGCTGTGGACATGGCCTTCAACCTGGAAGTGAACCAAACCTGGAGGAACTCTCCCAAAAAGATCTAAATTACTAGACTGCCTGTGCTCATAACCACCCTAAAAATAAGCAGTGCTTAAGAAGAAAAAAAAAAAAAGGCAGTGCTGCGTATGTCCCAATCTTCTGCTTAACACTATTGAAATTCTTTCAATTCAAATATTTTCTTTTCTTTTTTTTTTTAAAAAGAGATTTATTTATTTGAAGGGCAAAGAGAGAGAGAGAGAGAGAGAGAGAGAGAATGTTACATCTACTGGTTTACTCTCCAAATGCCTACAATAGTTAGAGTTGGGCAGGTTGAATCCGGGAGCCAGGAACTCCATCTGTGTCTCCCACGTGGATGGTAGGGACCCAAGTACCTGAGGCATCATCAGCTCCCTTCCCAGGCGCATTAGCTGGGAGCTGGACTGGAAGCAAAGCACCCAGGACTGGAACATACAATCTCCATGGGATGCCGGCACTGCAAACAATGACTTAACCCACTGAGCCACAACATGACCCAACCCAGATATCTTCATGGGAACACGTGGCACTTCAACCTTATTTGTCAAATGCACTTACTGCAACCCCATTTCCTAGCTATTTTGGTTTCTCTTACTGTGGCAGGTAGAGAGTTTCTGTGGCTTTGGGATGGCCAAGGACATTGTTGCACAGGGGCTTTGTTCGGGAGTTGGGACATGCAGATTCTCACTGGGGCTCTGTTGCTTTCTACCATAGCTTTGGGCAAATCAAATCACCTTGTGGCACCTTAGTTTTTCAGTTGGCAAATGTAGTTGTTAGACTTGATTTTCTCCTCCATAAATGATGATTTGGAATTTTCACCAAGTAGGGTGATAATGTCTGCCAATAACAGGTGCAGCAAGAGAGAGACAAGAATAAAACGTTAGGGGTCGGTGTTGTGATGTGACAGGTAAAACTGCCACCTGAGACTTCAGCATCCTAGTTCTAGTCCCGGCTGCTCCAGTTCTCTGCTAATGGCCTGGGAAAGCAGCAGAAGATGGTCCAAGTCCTTGGGCTCCTGCACCCACATGGGAGACCCAGAAGAAGCTCCTGGCTCCTGGCTTCGGCCTGGCCCAGTCTAGGCTGTTGCAGCCATTTGAGGAGTGAACAAGTGGATAGAAGATCTCTCTCTCTGTGTCTCTCTCTCTCTCTCTGTAGCTCTGCTTTTCAAATATGTAAAATGAATCTTAAAAAACCAGGATTTTACTGGAGGATGGGGGTGTCACGTGGAATAGCAGAGGAAGCCCCCACCCCAATACACACACACAGTCCAGATAATTGTTTTTGGCATGAATCCTGGGTCAAATTGTTGAAACATGTTAAAACGAGGAGGAATAATCCTCAATTGTAAGAACGATAGTTTGGTCTATAATTTTATTTGTAATTATCCTTCATTTCAGGTATAATTTTTTTTTAATCTAGAAGGAAAACGGGGGGTTCTCAGGGGTGCAGCCATGCACATCTCCCTGCGGCTGCGGCTGCGGCTCTGTTAGGGTGAACTGAGTGTAATATACCTGCGAGTCTATTTTAATCTGCTCCTAAATAACTTGCCCTATTAGTAGCACTGCAACCCGGTAAATCCCCCGCTTACTCGCATGACTGGCCAATTAGACAATCACCCATGTCCATCTATCAAAAGTGTTAGAATACAAAATGCACCGAGCATGAAATCCCATTGAAAACCATTTCATTCTCTTAATTATTCATCGGATGCCTCGGAGTCTGATCAACCTTCAAGGTCATTATGATGAACATTAATTATCACTGTAATGTGTCCATGAAAGATGTATTTTAGAAGATTTCTGTTTAATGGACTACTGCTAATAAAAGAATTCACCATTTTATCTGAGTGTGTGTAAAGCCACCATTTTGCTACCTGATGAGAAAGTGGGATATTGCAAGTAAACCTTCCAGAGTCTTTTTGGAGCCTGGCGTAAGTTGCAGTCTGCATACATTCCCATGTAGAGGCCTGGAATGAAGCAGAGAGCGGCTGCTAACTGGGGTGGGGGCTGGAGAGGGGGAGTGGGAGCTGAACTGGTGGCAGGAAGAGGTAGAAGGTTCTCTTGGCCTCCTAGCCAGTTTTTTTTTTTTTTTTTTCCATTTCAGCCAACACTGGCCAGGTGCCTTCTCTCTACCATGCTCTGTGCAGGTATGGAGTAGCTTCAAGTGAACTTTCTACAGTAAAACCTGGAGGTGCGTTTTTCCTTTTTAAAACTTTGTATTTATTTGTAAAGTAGACAGACATGAAGATCTTCTATCCAATGGGTCACTCCTCAAAAGCCCTTCATCACCGACAGGTAGGCCAGACCCAAGCCGGGAGGTGAGGACTCAATTCAGGTCTCCCACGTGGGGGATGGGGACCCAGGTACTTGAGCCATTATCTGCTGCTGCCCAGTGTACATTAGCAGAAAACTGGATTGGAAGTGGAGTTGGGACTTAAACCCAGCAGAAGTATGGGATAGGAGCTTCCCAAGTGGCATCTTACCCGCTGTGGCAAATGCCCACCCCTGGAAGCAGACTTTTCAACCATTTCTTCCTCTGCCTTTGTAAGTATACAACCAACAGTGAGTGGCGGTGTGAGATGTGAACTGGTTGGACATAAATGCTTCTAATGCTTAAATTATCAGTTCTCCCAGCCAAGCTTTGTCAAGCGGTTCATCCCAGAACAGCTGGCCAGAACACTGTTTTCAGGTCCCCTCTGTATCTTCTCTTCTTCCTCCCTCCTTTTTCTCAAAAACACACTTCTTTCACCCTGAGACTCAGGGCTAGGCTTGCTTAGACCAGGGGCACCCCTGTGAGTGTCAGTGTGACAAAGCAATGCTGGAGAAGTTCCCCCAAGGTGCCATCCAAACAGACCCAGCTGTGCTAAGATACTAACATGTCTGATTCTACATTCTGGAAAAGCAGCACTGTCTGTATTTCCATCACCACCTGAACCTTTGCGTGCTCAGCTTCTATGTGCAGCAGTGAGAGCCGTGACTTCAACACGGGCACCGGGAATGCACTTGTAAACACTGAGTGAGGGTGTGCAGCTGTTAGGACAAACTAGCAGAGTCCTCTGCTCTTCGGGCTGGCAATGCCACAATGACTTAAAATCTCAAATTCTTGGACCCTCCCTTGAGAGGATGGAGCCCTACTCTCCTGCCCTTGAGTGTGGGCTGGGCTGTGCGACTCACCTCAAACACACATGGAACAAAGAAGGGATGGTGTGTCGCTTTGGAGACGTGGTGATCTCCTGCTTTGTGGGAAGCCAGCTGTTATGTCATGGCAGATCTACAAGGCAACAAGCTGATGCCTCCTCTCACAGTCCTGCGTGCAAGCCACCTAGGAGGCCTCTTTGCATGACTGCAACCCCAGGACACATTCTGAGCCAGAGCCACCCAGCTAAGCAACTGCCACCTTCCTGACTCTCAAAATGGTGTGTTTCATGATTTGTGATACTTGTGATTTGAAGCGGCTACATCTAGGAGAAATTTGTTAAACAGCAATACATCCTATATACACCTCCCTGAAGTATGCCTTGCTGGAAGTCACCTCTCCCACCCCTCCACTTGGTGGCGCTGCTGTGCAGCTGCACACCCACACAAAGCCTCACCAAGAGGAAGAGGGACATCAGGCCCTTGGCCACTGCTGCACAAATTATCCAGCTGCTCTCTTGATTCATGTGAGTTAAGCATTTTTACCTTTTAAATACACAATTCAATTCTGGTAAGCATGTAATTTTTCACAAATATTAAGAAAAAGCATGATTTATTCCAAGAGCCTATTGATATCACACTTCATCTTATGACGCACGTGGATGGTTCACTCCCCTACACACACGTGTGGGTGAGCTTGAGGAGACCATGGATTGTATCATACTCATACCGATTCTTGAGTCTTTTTGGAGTTACCAGCGGAGAATGAATGGATACAGGAAATCCGAAAGCCCCGGGATGAAACAGAAGTGTTTTGGGTTTTAGATTTCTCAAGTCTGTTTCTGATTGCATCTGGTGGGTGGGGGTAGACAGAGTGGACAAGAATTCCAGGTAGGGGGAAGATGAGTATGTACACATACACACATACACACACATGGGCACACACACACACACCATGTATATATGGCAGGGCTCCTGCAACCAGAGGAGCCTTTAGGCAATGGGATGCAAATGCTGGCATTTGGAGTCAGGTCAGGCAGACAGTCCTCAGGGCGGTTGAAGGAGACTCTCTCAGCAGCTGCTACATTGATCATTTCAGGGCAAAGAGAGTCCTTTGTCTCCCATTTCACATTCATAAATGATCTCATGTTTAAGTTAGAATGTGTCTCTAGCTCCAGGAAGTTAAGACTAAGACAATTTCCTCTGGGTGGAGAAAATGAGTGGTGGGGGAGGCAGAAGGGATAGAGAGACTTGCTTTTCACTACTTACTCTCACAGTTTTTACTTTCCTAAGTGTCACCTAGCTTAACTTTTTATTGCAATTATTAAAAGACATGCAAAAAAGGAAATCCAGTGGACTTGTCCTCATTAAAAGTCTATGTGATGGGGCTGGCACTGAGGTGCAGTGGGTTAAATCCTCCACCTGTGGCACCAGCATCCCATATGGGCGCCAGTTTGAGATCCAGCTGCTCCACTTCCCATCCAGCTCTCTGCTATGGCCTGGGAAAGCAGTGGAAGATGGCCCAGTCCCTTGGGCCCCTGCATCTGTGTGGGAGACCCGGAGGAAGCTCCTGGCTCCTGGTTTTGGATCGGCGCAGCTCCGGCCTTTGCAGCCAATTGCGGAGTGAACCAGCAGATGGAAGATACCTCTCTCTCTCTCCTCTCTCTCTCTGCCTCTCCTCTCTGTGTAACTCTTTCACATAAATAAATAAATAAATCTTTTTTTAAGTCTATATGATAGGGCTGGTGCTGTGGTGCAGACCCGGAGGAAGCTCCTGGCTCCTGGTTTCAGATCGGCACAGCTCCAGCCATTGTGGCCATTTGGGGAGTGAACCAGTGGATGGATGGAAGACCTTTCTCGCTGTCTCTCCCTCTCATTGTCTGTAACTCTACCTCTCAAATAAATTAATTAATTAAAAAATCTTTAAAAACCCCCCAAAAAACAAAGTCTATTTGACCCTGAAGGCTGGCAAACTCTGTAAGAAGGAAACGATATTTCTGTTGGGAAAAGTGATGAGTTGGGCGGGAGCCAGGGCTGCTCGGAATGGATGGGAGACAATTCTACGTGGGCCGTTTCTGTAAAGGCACGGACATTCTTTGTTCCGACTGTCTTTTGAGGGGTGTTTTATGGTAAACAGCCCTGAAAACAGAGCTGTTTCTCCCTGGGAAGCAGAGAACAGGTTTTTTTGCTGTCCCAGATAGTAAAGGTAGCATCTGCCTTAGGTTGAGCAGGTTGCCCTTCTAAAGACCGGGTTTGGAGAGATCACTGGCCTACCAGGTAAGATACGAGATAACACATCTCACAGCAGAGTATCGGGGTCCAGTTCCCAGCTGTGCTCCTGACCCCAGCTCCTTGCCAATCCAGACTCTGGGTGGTACCAGGTAAGATACGAGATAACACATCTCACAGCAGAGTATTGGGGTCCAGTTCCCAGCTGTGCTCCTGACCCCAGCTCCTTGCCAATCCAGACTCTGGGAAGTACCAGGTAAGATACGAGATAACACATCTCACAGCAAAGTATTGGGGTCCAGTTCCCAGCTGTGCTCCTGACCCCAGCTCCTTGCCAATCCAGACTCTGGGTGGTACCAGGTAAGATACGAGATAACACATCTCACAGCACAGTATCGGGGTCCAGTTCCCAGCTCTGCTCCTGATCCCAGCTCCTTGCCAGTCCAGACTCTGGGAGGCAGCAGTGATGGTTCAAGCAATTGGGTTCCTCGCACCCACATAGGAGACCTGGATTGAGTTCCAGGCTCCAGGCATTGGTCTCCCCTACCCCCAGCCATTGGAGCATTAGGGGAGTAAATCAGCTGATGGCAATTCCCCTCCCCCACCCCACCCCAACTCCCTGCCTCTCTAATAAATAAAACCATAGTGCTAATAAAAGACCAGGGTTGTTTAAGCTCAGAGTTTCTCAGCTATGATGCTTATGCACTGAGGGTGCAGAATCTGCCTGGGCAGCTCCATGTTGTTCCCATGGGATGTCGGGGGCAAGAAAAACTGACACAAACATGAAACCCAAGGTCACTGCTACAAAATGAATAATAACGTCCTTTGCTCTGATTCAGGAGTCTCGTGTCTTTTTTTTTTTTTTTGACAGGCAGAGTTAGTGAGAGAGACAGAGAGAAAGGTCTTCCTTCTGTTGGTTCACCCCCAAATAGCCGCTACAGCTGGCACACTGCGCCGATCCAAAGCCAGGAGCCAGGTGCTTCTCCTGGTCTCCCATGCGGGTGCAGGGCCCAAGCACTTGGGCCATCCTCCACTGCCCTCCCGGGCCACAGCACAGAGCTGGACTGGAAGAGGAGCAACCGGGACAGAATCCGGTGCCCCAACCAGGACTAGAACCCGGGGTGCCGGCGCCGCAGCGGAGAATTAGCCAAGTGAGCCGCAGTGCCGGCTGGAGTCTCGTGTCTTCTGTCAGCATCAACAAAATGACAGGCTAACTGGGTGGCTGGCAGTGGGGTTAAATTCCCAAGCCTGTGTAGTTCTCGACACTAATGACAGAGGTTTTGATAGTGAAGATACCCATCTGACTCCTAATCTAATATTTAGAATGAGCAGTTCTCCTCAGGTGAGCAATTTCATAGAGGAAGTCTATTACTTCAATGGCTTTGTTCCAAGGACGTATTAGACACACAGAAGACACTGAAAGGATCCACTGTGCATTGCACTTGTTCCCCACTCACACCAGAAATTGAAATAGCACTGTGAGCTGAATTGTGTCCTGGGTGCTTTGGCAGATGTCAAATAATTGTTACTCTGCATCACAGGTTTGCAGTAAAGACATAGCAGAACTAAAACAACACTTTTCCCAGGACATTAAAAACACCCAGGAGCCAGCTGTGGCCTAGCGGATAAAGCCGCCTCCTGCAAGGCCAGCATTCCATATGGGTGCTGGTTCAACTTCTGAATCCAGCTCTCTGCCATGGCCTGGGAAAGCAGTAGAAGATGGCCCAAGTGCTTGGGCCCCTGTACCCACATAGGAGACTGGGAAAAAGCTCCTGGCTCCTGGCTTCAGATCGGCACAGCTCTGGCCATTGTGGCTATTTGGGGAGTGAACCAGTGGATGGAAGACCTCGCTCTTCCTTCCCTCTGGCTCTCTGTAACTCTGCCTTTCAAATAAATAAATAAGCAAGCAAACAAGCAAGCAATCCTTTTTTAAAAACACCTATATTTCATCTACTCTAACAAATAGTTGTCAGCATTTAGCACTACAGGGAGGATGCAAATACTTTGCGTATTTCTTTGCAGGAGGATGGGATATATCTTTTAATAAATAAGACAGAAAATGAATTTCTGTTTCTGCATTCCTAAATTTCAAAATGGAAAACATCAAAAATCTCTTAGCAAAAACTTAGAGGTGATTTTCTTGTTGTCTTATTCCTATTTGATTTATTGAGACATTTTAAACTTGATGTGACATATTTGCCTATAATTGATATGACCTAAAGGTTGCTGATAGATGCTATATGTTAAATACAAATTTATATAATTAGAATATTAATTTTCCTCATCACCACTATTTACATAGGCTTTTTCTTCATGTTCCAGAAGCTAAATTTTCTTTTCTTTTTTTTTTTTAAAGATTTATTTATTTGAAAGTCAAAGTTATACAAAGAGAGGAGAGGCAGAGAGAGAGAGAGAGAGAGAGAGAGAGAAAGAGGTCTTCCATCCACTAATTTACTCGCCAATTAGGCATTGGCTGGAGCTGTGCAGATCCGAAGCCAGGAACCAGGAACTTCTTCCGGGTCTCCCATGTGGGTGCAGGGGCCCAAGGACTTTCCCACGTCTTAGCAGAGAGCAGTGGCTTTACCCATAGTACCACAATACCGGCCCCAGAAGCTAAATTTTCACCTCTAAATTATTTTTGTTACATTGTAGATGTAACAGGCTGTCCAGTCATGCAAAGTCAGATTTCAGATCATTGCCTTTCTAAGTCATGTTGGAAAGGGTTTAGGATAGCCTGTTAAAAAAGCCATGTGGTGGGGGCCGGCGCCATGGCACAGTAAGTTAATCCTCTGCCTGCGGCGCCAATATCCCATATGGGGGCCGGTTCTAGTCCCAGCTGCTACTCTTCCAATCCAGCTCTCTGCTATGACCTGGGAAAGCAGAAGATGGCCCAAGTGCTTGGGCCCCTGCATCCACGTAGGAGACCAGGAAGAAGCGCCTGGCTCCTGGCTTCATGTCAGCCTGGCTCCTGCTGTTTCAGTCATTTGGGGAGTGAACCAGCAGAGGGAAGACCTTTCTCTCTGTCTCTCCCTTACACTGTCTGTAACTCTACCTGTCAAAAAAATAAATAAAATCTTTTTTAAAAAATGGATACAGTTATTTAAAAAAAAAAAAAACAAACATGTGGTGGGGACCGGCACTGTGGCACAGTAGGCTAAGCCCCTGCCTGCGGCGCTGGCATCCCAGGTGGGCACCAGTTTGTGTCCTGGCTGTTTGTCTTCTGATCCAGCCTTCTGCTGATGGCCTGGGTGCTGGGGCTCCTGCACCCGCGTGGAAGACTCTGGGAGGCTCCTGTCTCCTGGTTTCCCATCAGCCTGGCTCCGACTGTTGCAGTCATTTGGGAAGTGAACCAGCGGATGGAAGACCTCTCTCTCTCCCTCTCTTCTCTCTCTCTCTCTTTCTCCCTCTTCTCTCTCTCTCTCTTTCTGTCTCTCTCTTTGTCACTCCTCTGTGTCTGTGGCTCTGATCTCAGATAAATAAATAAAATCCTCAAAGAAAAAAACCAAACACGTGGTGGTGCTTGGAGATGCTGGAGAATATTGAGGGGAGCAAACCCTGGCCAATGCATCAATGACAGTCCTGGCAGGGAGCAGGTGGCACACTGCAGCTTGATTATTTGTCAGAGTTTTAAAGGTGTGGGCGGAGATTAGGACAACCACAGGGGATGGTGCAACACCTTGAAGCTAGCAAGTGTGGAGTCACCACCATTCCAGACCTGCAGGGCAAGCAGAGGGAGAGTTACTCAACCGTGGGAGGAGGGTTGCCTGCCTGGAGCTGTGGCCTTCCCTAGATGGCTACGGCCAACTCGCCATGACTCCGCACAGAGGCGGCCACTCACTCTGACCTCTGACCTGACCTCTCTCTCCTCCCTCCCTCCCTCTAGTCTCTTGCCAATGCCCCCATGAACTGAACCCAAGTAGGTATCAGAGGACAAGGACACTCATTGTTGGCAGTTCCTAGAGGTTAACCTCCTGGGCTACACACAATGGAGAAAGGTGGACGGTGGATGTGGACAAACAGAAAACAATCAGTATAGTCAGTTGGATTAAAAACCTGTTTCTTAGGGCCAGCATTGTGGTATAGTGGGTAAAGCTGCTGCCTGTGATACTGGCATCCTTTATGGGTGCTAGTTTGTATTTGTTGCTCCACTTTTAATCCAGCTCCCTGCTAGTGCACCTGGGAAAAGTGGTGGAAGATGGCCCAAGTGCTTGGGACCCTGCCACCCACATGGGAGTCCTGGATGAAGCTCCTGGCTCCTGGCTTCAGCCTGACCCAGCGGTGGAGTCATCTGGGGGAGTGAACCAGTGGATGGACGATCTTTCTCTCTCTGTTTCTCCCTCTCTGTTTGTACCTCTTAATTTTAAGTAAATCTTCTTTAAAAAAAAAAAAAAAACCTGTTTCTTAAGCACGGAACTCTATTATATTCTTTTTTTAATCAAGTTTTATCAGGGCTGGCGCCGTGTGTGGTAGGTTAATCTTCTGCCTGTGGCGCCGGCATCCCAGATGGGAGCCGGTTCTGGACCAGGCTGCTCCTCTTCCGATAAGCTCTCTGCTATGACCTGGGAAAGCAGTAGAAGATGGACCAAGTGCTTGAGCCCCTGTACCCACATAGGAGACTGGGAAAAAGCTCCTGGCTTCCTGGCTTCGGATCCACGCAGTTCTGGCAGTTGCGGCCATCTGGGGAGTGAACCAACATAAGGAAAACCTTTCTCTCTGTCTCTTCCTCTCACTCTCTGTAACTCTACCTCTCAAATAAATAAATAAAATATTAAAAAGAAAGTCTTATTTATTTGAAAGGCAGAGTTAGAAAGAGAGAGAGAGAGAGAGAGTGTGTGTGTGTGTGTGTGTGAGTTCTTCTAACCACTGGTTCATTCCCAAGTGGCCACAATGGGCAGAGCTGGGTCTAGTTGGAGCCAGGAGCTTCATCTGGGACTCCTACATGGGTGCAGAGGCCCAAACACTTGGGCCATCTTCCACTACTTTCTCATGCCATTAGCAGGGAGCTGGATCGGAAGAGGAGCAGCTGGGATGTGAACTTGTGACCATATGGGATGCCAGTAACACAGACAGCGGCTTTACTCACTATACCACAATGTCAGCCCCCCATATTATATTCTGAAGGAGGTCATTACAATTTCCTAACTTTGGTTTTTTTCTTAGCACTTTCTTTTGGCATAGGAAATAATGGGTTCTCTACCTTAATGGAACTAAGTTGGGAGTTTCATGTATAATCATGCCATTTCCAAGCTAAAGGAGACTAGAGGTTTTCTAGTGAGTCTGTCTCATACAACGAGAATATTTACAAACAAGTCTTAGAAAAAAGTTGCATCACTGTTTCAGGCTGAAAACCTTGTAATTACTGGAATTCCTGCCTCAGCTTTAGCTAACGAGAAAATACAAATTAATAGAAAATCAGTCGACGACTCTGGTTTGAGAAGGGCAGGTACGATACACATTTTTCTTTTCTCTTGGACAGCAAGAAACAGAAAAGCAAACACCACCTTTGACAAAGCTAGAAGATACCTGATAGTCAAAACCACACGGACTACATGGGAGTGGTGCCCAGGGCAGCAAGGGTTGGTGGGCATGCTTGTGGGAGTAGAGCAAACACACAGTTGCAGATGCCAGATTGGGCTACTGGATATTCCAAGGTAGAGGGCTAGGGAGAGAGCACGCACAAAGCCACATCCTAACCAGAAGGGCAGTGTGAGTGCAGAAGCAAAAGGAGCAGACCTGAATGAAGGCACAGATGAGCCATCTCTTTGCAAGAGGCAGGTTGCCAGTGAGTGGGGAGAGAAGTAACAGCCTCCATAGTTTTGGGCATGGGAGAAGCAAAGCCTAAAACAAAACAATTCACCCACTCAGCCCTGAGCCGTAAGACAAATTCCTTCCAGCCAGAAACCTGGATCCTATTGTTGAGCCCGAATTTCCCAATCAATGCACAAGGCACAGTCACGGATGCAAAAGCAAAGGTTGATTTGTTACCAGCCGACGGGGACCTCCTACCCACACACAGCTGTTCAGCAGTGCACAGGCAAAATGCCCCCTCGTTTGTATAAGAGATTTTTATAGCTTTACATTAACAAGGATGCAGGTCATCTCCTATGTAGGTTACCTTCTTATTCTCTATTTGGCAAGGTATTAGGACCTAGCATTTTTATTGGTTCACTTAAACATAAAGGCTATAGGTTGCGTGGCGTTTGGCGCGGGAGGAACTGGCGGGAAGCATTGGGCCATACATTCCAGGGGAGCTGGTGGAGAGCAAAAGGTCATAAACTCCAGGAGAACTTACTCTCTTTGTTCTCAAGGACCCGGCCTGCCTCCTTCCTGGTCCAGGATGAGGCCTGTCATGGCGTTACAGCAGGCAAGCAAGCAAGCCAGAGTACAGAAGCGAAACCAGCATTTAGCAAGCTAGGGACTCCAACTCCCACACTATCAACATACCTCTTGCTACTAGGTCACCAGAGAGAGAGGATGAGACAAGAAGAGATCAAACAGGAGCAGATAGCACTTAAAAAACAAGTGGAAGAAGAAAAGAGGCATCAGAGAAATGGAGGAAAAACTGGCAGTGGTACATGAAAGAACAGACAGTAAACTCAGGATCGTGGAGAGGAGAGTGGAAACAGCGTGTACAGTTGAGTTTAAAGAGGTCCCAGTAAGACTTGCTGAGAACCTGACAGTTGGAACAAAGTCTTAGAAGAAATGCAGACATCAGCTGTGCTTGGGAAGGGCATTTCGGGCAGAGGGAGCAGCCAGCGCGAGGGCCCTGGGGGGAATGGTTCTTCCTGGGCACTTGAGGGCCAAGAATGTTACTTGGTACGTGTATATTCATAAGGCTTTCAGCATGATTTGTATATCTGCAAAGGTTTTTGCATTAAAGGGTTGGTCCCAGGTGGCTCTTTGGGGAGGTGGTAAGCACTCTTGAAGAGGTGCAGTCTAGTGGGAGTTCCAATGGTTCAACTGGGGTCGGCCGCAAAAGTGATGGAGGCCCACCAGTCTCTCTCAGCTCCTGGTTCAAGATCTGACGCTTCCCCCTACACGTACTCTGTCATCACTCTGCCACGGTGATGGGGCCAGAACCTGCGCTATGCCATTTGGACTTTGAACTTCCAGAACTATGAATTAAATAAACTTCTTCACTTGGTAAGTAGCCTGTGTCAGTTGTTTGGTTACAGTAATGAAAAGCTGAGTAACACAGGTATTTTCTCATTATGACTTCTCTATTGGCATTTGAAACTCTCCTTTGTCTTGTCCAGTGTTTTTTTTTTTTTTTTCTTGCTGTGAATTAAAATCTATTCAGATCACAATCTTGGCTTTATCTGTATTTATATTTTCCAGGTGTGTCTGTGTGTCTTTACCTATTTGGCAAACTTTCAGAGTTATTTTATTTTAGGCATGTCTCTTATATAGAGTATGGAGCTGAGTTTTAATTCATCCAAATTGAGCCTCCTTGTATATTCACAAGTGATCTCAGTTCATGCACAATAATTGACTGGGCAGATTCGTCTAGTTTTGTTCTTAAGATTTTTTTGAAAAAAAATATTTATTTACTTGAAAAGCAGAGAGAGAGAGAGAGAGAGAGAGAGAGAGATCTTCCATCCGCTGCTGTCTTCCACTCCCCAGTTGGCCACAACGCCTGGAGCTGTGCCAATCTGAAACCAGGAGCCAGGAGCTTCTTCCAGGTTTCCCACAAGGGTTCAGAGGCCCAAGGACTTGGGCCATCTTCTACTGCTTTCCCAGGCCATAGCAGAGAGCTGGATGGGAAATGGAGCAGCTGGGACTTGAACCGTCGCCCTTATGGGATGGCGGCCCTGCAGGCGGCAGTTTTATCTGCTAAGCCACACATCAGCCTTGTTCTTAGATTTTGCTTTATGTGACTTGGCATCAACGTGGGGCCCTGTCCCTCCATAACTCATACTCTCCACTTGCCTCTGAGATGGTCCACCTTCCAGTCCCTTGGTTCACAGCCCACCTCAGTGGCTCATCCCTTCCGAAATTTCTCTCCCAACTTCTTTTTTTTTTTTTTTTTTTTTTTTGACAGGCAGAGTGGACAGTGAGAGAGAGAGACAGAGAGAAAGGTCTTCCTTTTGCCGTTGGTTCACCCTCCAATGGCCGCCGCGGTTGGCGCGCTGCGGCCAGCGCACCGCGCTGATCCGATGGCAGGAGCCAGGTGCTTCTCCTGGTCTCCCATGGGGTGCAGGACCCAAGGACTTGGGCCATCCTCCACTGCACTCCCTGGCCACAGCAGAGAGCTGGCCTGGAAGAGGGGCAACCGGGACAGGATCGGTGCCCCGACCGGGACTAGAACCTGGTGTGCCGGCGCCGCAAGGCGGAGGATTAGCCTGTTGAGCCACGGCGCCGGCCTCTCCCAACTTCTTGCTGTCGGAATTCAGGACCAAGACTCAGTCCTGTCTCCTTCTCTTTTATACCTTCACTCACGATTCTGGTCTGGTAAGCTCATCCAGGCTCAGTTTTGAATATCATCTTTGTGCTGATACCATGTGAATTCCTCTCTCCACTCTGACCGCTCTCCTGCACTCCAGAGGCCTCTATAGCAACTAACAGCTCTGATAGGCATCTCAAGCTCTAGAGTATCCAGCCCAGGACTCCTGCCCCTCTCCCAAGCCTGCTACGCCCACGGTCTTCCCTGCCTCGGCAACCACTTGGCTCACATTTGACACCCAATGCATCATCAATTCAGGAGAACTCTACCTGCAAACTATTTCTCAAATCCAGCTGCTTCCTATTGCTTCCACTGCCACCGCCTGGCCCAACCCACCTCCTGTCTCAAGTATTGCAATAGCCAGCTTCCTTCCTTGTGTCTCCACTGTGTATTCCCAGCACAGAACCTGCAGGGGTCTTGTTAAGCTGTAAGACGGATAATGTCACTCATCTATTCAGAATTCCCCAATAATTTCCTAATTCTCTCAGAATAAAGGCTAAATCAGGAAACCTATTAACAAAATTCACTATTACTGAGGGGAAAAAAAATCACATGAATGTCTTCACAGATGATAAAAAGTCATATAATAAAATTCTGCAATCATCCTTGATAAGTAAAACACTTTTAATGAAATGAAAATTGCTAGATTCTTACTTGGTGATAAAATATATTTGTCTCAAGCCTAGTCAACTTTTTAGTTGCTGAGTAAATGTCAGAGACAAGACAAGAAAAAGGAAAGAAAATTATGATTATTTTCTCATTATGTGACTGTAAACATGAAAATCCTAGGAGAATCAACTATGCTAAATTGTAAGAGAGATTTTTCTGGATATAAAATTTATACAGAAATTGATGTTGTTATAGAGACAAACCAGTTAGAAGATGTAATGGAAGCAATGGTCTCTTTTACACCAGAATGAGAAAGATAAATTATCCAAATTATAATACAAGGGCCAGATTTATGTGCAAAGTGCAGAGGTTAAGAGCTTAAAGCAACACCAGCCTCACTGGTTGGATGCACTCACCTGATAGCAGGTAGGTGGAGGTTGGGAAACCATCTTCCTTAGCTCCTAGCTCTTCCCTTGGGTACAGAGGTGTGGTTTCTTTAGCAGTAGAAGTTACAGCACTTTATTCTTCTTTTGAAAAATTAATTTATTTAAGAGGCACACCCCCACGCGCACATCCACACCCACACCCACACACCCACACATGCACATAGCATTCATATCTTCTGGCTGACTCCCCAAATGCCCGTAACTGTAGGGACCGGGCCAGGCCAAAGCTAGGAGCTGAACACTCAGTCGAGGTTTCCCATGCGGAAGGCAGGAACCCCCTTGAGCCATCAGCACTGCCTCCCAGGGTCTGCATAGCAAGAAGCTGGAGTCAGAGGCTGGGGCAGGGTACTGAACTCAGGTGCTCTGATGTGGGATGCAGCTGTTTAAGCACTGGGCTACATGTGCACCTCTGTAGCCACTTCTTGAGCCAATGCTGGACTCCCTGGACCACTAATTAAGGTATCTGTTCTCTGCATGTGGGCAGACAGCAGCTGCGGCTCCAGACCTCAGAAGCAGCAGGTCCTGTGGGGTGGATGAGTCCAGCAATTCTGTTCGCTCCCAAGATTTCCAGCCTCAAACTGCCTCTCCAGAGGCATCGTGCAGTGATTTGGTAAGGATCAAATTGCCTTCATTAAGTCTCTTCCTGTGTAAAGTACTGTTTCAGAAAAACCTTATCTATGGAAAGAGCCCCAAAGATGTGGAGGGCCGAGAGACTGAAAGAAGAAGGCAAAGTCAAGATTGCAGAAAGTGTGATTTATGGTGGGCATTTTGTTGTTGTTGTTTAAAGATTTATTTACTTGAAAGGCAGAGTTACAGTGAGGCAGAGGCAGAGAAATAGTGAGAGAGAGAGAGAAAGAGAGAGAGAGAGAGAGGTCTTCCATCCACTGGTTCATTCCCCAGATGGCTGCAACAGCCAGAGTTGTGCCAATCCAAATCCAGGAGCCAGGAGCTTCTTCCAGGTCCCCCATGTGGATGCAGAGGCCCAAGGACTTGGGCCATCTTCTGCTGCTTTCCCAGGCCATAGCAGAGAGCTGGACCAGAAGTGGAGTACCCAGGACTTGAACCAGTGCCCAAATGGGATGCTGGCACTGCAGCCGGCGGCTTTACCCGCTGCGCCACAGCGCCAGCCCACTATGGTGGGCATTTACAGACAGAAGTGTGGTTTTGGGCACTTGTGACCTGCTGGATCGCAACGTTGTGAGGCAAGACAGGAAAGGTGCATAGGCAAAGGTGGCCTCTGGCTTATCAGAGTGTACCTGGATTTTCTCTATGGAAACATTAACGTTCCAGGCATTAGATAAGGGGGATTGCAGAGAGTGGTCCTGGCCAGGGAACCCCAGCAAGTCATGTTAATGGCCTTGCTTTCCCTTTCCTAGGGCTTGGGATGACCCTCAGGGTTGCCTGAAGGGCAAAATGCTGGTTATGACCAACAAGCTGTAGTCGTGTCAAGCTGAACGTCTTCACGGCCACAGATTTCTGCACCGAAGCTTCGCTGACATACTCGGTACTGGAAGTGATTGCAGGAATCAAGGAGTGGGAGCGACCTGGCTAGGTTTGGGCCTTGATGCCAGTGCAATGTGGGACATTATAAACCTAGACATGCAGTGGCAAGGGTTACCTAAGTTATCACCCGGAATGAAAGGTTTACTAAAGGCCAGTCTTTAGCACTTGCCACAGTAGGTACTTAAGACAGAACGAGAAATACAAGAACTATAAGGGTTGGAATTTTCTGACTGTACTGAAGAGATTAAAGGAAAAAATGCTGTATTATAAATCCAGATGAACCAACAGATGAATACAGCAGAAGAGAAAGGTAAACAACACAGAAGGAAATTTAATGTTTGGTAGTGGTGACATTTAAAATCAGTAGGGGGGAGATAGATTATTATTATTATTATTATTTTATTTTTGACAGGCAGAGTGGACAGTGAGAGAGAGAGACAGAGAGAAAGGTCTTCCTTTTGCCGTTGGTTCACCCTCCAATGGCCGCCGCGGTAGCGCGCTGCGGCCGGCGCACCGCGCTGATCCAAAGCCAGGAGCCAGGTGCTTCTCCTGGTCTCCCATGGGGTGCAGAGCCCAAGCACTTGGGCCATCCTCCACTGCACTCCCTGGCCACAGCAGAGAGCTGGCCTGGAAGAGGGGCAACCGGGACAGGATCGGTGCCCTGGGAGATAGATTATTAATTAAATGGGTTTGCACTAATGTGTAGCTCCCAAGATATAAAGTTGGATTTGTTCCAGTTCCTTCATGTCCAGATGAATTCCTGATGGATCATGTTTTTAAAGGAAAGCTGTGAAGCCATGAAATATAAAGAAACCTTGGAGGGATTTTAAAAGTAATCTAAGGGAGCTTGTGCTGTGGTGTAGCGGGTAAGGCACCAGCTACAGGGCCGGCATCCCATGTTTAAGTCCGGCTGCTCCACTTCCAATCCTGCTGTCTGCTGTGGCCTGGGAAAGCAGTGGAAGACGTCCCAAGTCCTTGGGCCCGTGCACTCACGTGGGAGACCCAGAAGAAGCTCCTGGCTCCTGGTTTTGGGTTGGCTCAGCTCTGGCCATTGTGACCACCTGGAGAGTGAACCAGCGGATGGAAGACTTCTCTCTCTCTCTCCCTCTTTGTAAAAAAAAAAAAAAAAAAAGTAATCTAGGAAAAATGCAGGCCTTTCTGAGTCTGATACAACCCGGGAGCAGTAAGTGGAAAAAAAGAAGTCTGTTAATATTGACAGAATAGAAATGGAAGATGTCTGTATGACTAAGAAACAAAAACAATACCAAACAAGCACAGGACAAAATGACGTAGGAAATGTCAGGTGGCATGGCCAGCAGAGAAGTTTGTGACATTCACATCTAAGAAAAAGGAGTTTTTTCCTTGTTATTTTAGGAGTTTCTATGTTCAATAGAAAATTGAGGCCGGCACCGTGGCTTAACAGGCTAATCCTCCGCCTTGCGGCGCCGGAACCCCAGGTTCTAGTCCCAGTCTGGGCGCCGGATTCTGTCCCGGATGCCTCTCTTCCAGGCCAGCTCTCTGCTGTGGCCCGGAAGGCAGTGGAGGATGGCCCAAGTCCTTGAGCCCTGCACCCGCATGGGAGACCAGGAGAAGCACCTGGCTCCTGGCTTCGGATCAGCGCGATGAGCTGGCCACAGCGGCCATTGGAGGGTGAACCAACAGCAAAAAGGAAGACCTTTCTCTCTGTCTCTCTGTCTGTCTCTCTCTCTCACTATCCACTCTGCCTGTCCAAAAAAAAAAAAAAAGAAAATTGGACAAAATATATGATTAGATAATTCAGAGAAAAGAAGTATGAGAAGCTACTCTCAGTTTCACTAGGTATAGGAGAAATGCAACTGCAGATTAGTGTGTTTTTGTTTTTGTTTTTTTTTTGCATTTATCAGATTGATAAGTTCTGTTTCTGGGAAGAATACAGTAAGTCTACCATAGCCCAAATCTTTCTTTTTTTTCTTAAGATTTATTTTATATATTTGAAATACAGAGTTACAGAGAGAGAGGTCTTTTTCTTTTTCTTTTTTTTTTTGACAGGCAGAGTGGATAGTGAGAGAGAGAGAGACAGAGAGAAAGGTCTTCCTTTGCCATTGGTTCACCCTCCAATGGCCGCCGTGGCCGGCGCACCGCGCTGATCCGATGGTAGGAGCCAGGTGCTTCTCCTGGTCTCCCATGGGGTGCAGGGCCCAAGCACTTGGGCCATCCTCCACTGCACTCCCGGGCCATAGCAGAGAGCTGGCCTGGAAGAGGGGCAACCGGGGCAGAATCCGGCGCCCCAACCGGGACTAGAACCCAGTGTGCCGGCGCCGCAAGGCGGAGGATTAGCCTAGTGAGCCATGGCGCAGGCCGAGAGAGAGAGAGATCTTTGATCCACTGGTTCACTCCCCAGATGGCCTCAATGGCTAGAGCTGTGCTGATCTGAAGCCAGGAGCCAGGAGCTTCTTCCAGGTCTCCCACATGGGTGCACGGTCCCAAGCACTTGGGCCATCTTCTACTGCTTTCCCAGGCCATAGCAGAGAGCTGGATCAGAAGAGGAGCAGCTGGGACTAGAACCAGCACCCATATGGAGTGCCAGCGCTTCAGGCCAGGGCTTTAACCTGCTGGGCCACAGCACCGGCCCCAGCCCAAATTTTCATGGATTACTACCATACCCTCTGGGGGGGAAAAAAAAAAAACAACATAAATAACAAGCATTCATGGACTCAGAAAAGCCACTAAGAGCAGGTGGGCTGAAGAGGAAATTAAAAACCTGAAGATCAGTACAGGGGTGGTGTGAATCCTGATTCTTTTTCTTTTTATACAATCTCTATCATCATTTTATTTATTTGAGAGATAGAGGGAGAGGGAGAGAGAGAGCACTC
Source organism: Lepus europaeus (assembly GCF_033115175.1). Taxonomy (NCBI): domain Eukaryota; kingdom Metazoa; phylum Chordata; class Mammalia; order Lagomorpha; family Leporidae; genus Lepus; species Lepus europaeus. Next base: position 16,386,545 of record NC_084835.1, read on the forward strand.
ATATCTGCTAATTCACTCCCCAAACGGCGATGGCGGCTGGGGTCAGGCTAGAGCTGGAGCTGGGAGCTGGTGACCCTACTCAGGTCTCCCGGGGGGAGGCTGGTACGCAACGACTTGAGCCATCACTGCTGACTCCCAGGGTCCATATCAGCAGCAAGCTAAAATCAGGAGCAGAACCCAGGCGCTCCCCTGTGGGATGTCTTGACCACTTAGGCTATGGCCCTTCTTCCTTTTCCCCTCTCTAGCTCCTGACTTTGATCTGAGGACAGACGGAATGTGAACCCGACGTTATCAGCAAACAGTGGGAGAGAAGCCTGACAGGGGACAGGACAGGACCAGGAAGAAGGTGGTGGACAGGCCTCCTTGTTTTTCCTCTTCTCTCTCCTGCCTTGAGGCCAGCCGCAGTGGTGGACCTGCTCCGCTGTGGCTCAATGACAGGAAATCTCAACACCTTGAGGGAAAGCATGTCCTTGGGGACCAGAAGGAAATGCCTAAAAGCGAGGAGCTGGGACAGGGAAATCTGTGCCCAGAGTCTGAGCTGTGGCTTGTTACGCAGCAAAAGGTAACGTGTAACCTGGGGATTCACGTCATTACCTGACGTCGGCCATCTGCTACGTCCAGCAACTTGTGGTGCTTATCAGAAACCTTTCACTTGTTAATTGTGGATAGAAAAGAAGGTTGGCCACGTAAAAGGGACTTGCAATATTTCTACTCAAATGTTATTTTTTTCCTAGTCCTTCCAGCCAAATAAATATCAGATATTGAAATTATATGCAGGCCGGTGCTGTGGCTCACTAGGCTAATCCTCTGCCTGTGGCGCCGGCACACCGGGTTCTAGTCCCGGTCGGGGCACAGGATTCAGTCCCGGTTGCTCCTCTTCCAGTCCAGCTCTCTGCTGTGGCCCGGGCAGTGGAGGATGGCCCAAGTCCTTGGGCCCTGCACCCCATGGGAGACCAGGAGGAAGCACCTGGCTCCTGGCTTCGGATCGGCACAGCTCCGGCCGTTGTGGCCATCTGGGGAGTGAGCCAGCGGATAGAAGACCTCTCTCTCACTAACTCTGCCTGTCCAAAAATAAAAATAAAGGAATTATATGTAGGGATGAGCAGACAGGAAGTGTGCAGGTACAAAAGTCTAGTGTGTGCTCCGTGTCCTGTTGGCGTCCCTGAACACTTTGCCCCATCCTCAGAAGAGAGAGAACCTCTGGTCATGCCCGTGCAGGCCCTGGAGAAGCCCGCCTCAGCAGAACCGGGTCAACAAGGCAGTGAGCTCATGACCGCACCAGGGGTCTGGAAGGGACGAACAGCCCCTCCGAGTGCCGGCATTGTGCTGCTCCTTTCTCCTGCCTGGAACCCAGGGCCCAGAGAAGGGGTGGAGCGGGAAGGCAGGGCAGCCTCTCCCCACTGCAGGGTTGGGGGGCACGGCTTTGGCCTGAGCTGGATGTGTGCAGGTAGAAAGCCTGCGTCCCCCCCACCCGCTTCTTTGCACCTGCTGCTTGCCTGCTCTGGACCTAAGGCTGTGACGGGCGCAGGGCATGTCTGTGTCCCAAACTAACATACCCTTGTGAAGCTTACAGTCTGGGGAGACTGGCCACGATTCTAATACAGAGCAGGAGGGGGCGATGAGTGCTGTGGGAGGAAGCAGTGGAGAGCAGGTGGGGGTGGGCCTGGGAGAGCAGGTGTTAGATGAGCAGAATGAGCCTAGGTGAGCAGGAGAAAACCAAAGACCTGAGCACTGGGGTTGATACCTCCTGAAAGTGAGTTACAACAGGCATGGAAAGCCATGACACGGTGGCAAAAAACAATCTAAATGAAAGACCCTGGTGAACAAGACCCCAGCAGAAGGAACAGGCCATCAAGGAGAGAGGCGCCTTTCTCTGAAGGGAGGAAGGAACGTCCACTGTGACACGGCCTTGACTCAATAAGTTCAGAGTCGGTGAACTCAAGGGGCTCCCATAGCCTAGACAGCTCATAGCAAGAGTCTTGGGTGATTGCTGACGTCATAAATAAGAGTGCCAATTGTTAAATCAACAACGGGAGTCACTGGGTACCTGCTCCCCACGTAGGATCTCTGTCCTTAATGTGTTTTACTATGAAACTTAAAAACACTACTAGTCGAACAGTACCCTATACCTTGTGCGGTTGTGTGAGTGCAGCCTGTTGAAATCCTTGCTTAGTATATACTAAGTTGATCTTCAGTATATGAAGGTAATTGAAAATGAAACTCGATGAAGGGCGGGATGGGAGAGGGAGTGGGAAGGGGAGGGCCACGGGAGGGAGGGAGGTTGGGAGGGAAGCCACAACAATACAAAAGTTGCACTTTGTAAATTCACATTTATGAAATTAAAAAAAAAGAGAGTTACAGCTAAAAAGGGACCTGATCTTAGACCCGACAGTGACAAGACAGAAATACCAGTGACCATGCCACCCCCCAGTTACTACCACTTTCCCTTAGAGCGAGCCCAGCTAGGTCCCGCCCCCTCCGGGAGTGACAAGCTCAACTAGGCCCGCCTCTCCCCTTCCGGCTACGCCCTCTCGACCGGGCAGCTCGGAGAAGCCCCGCCCTGTCCAGAGGCCCCGCCTCCCCGCCTCGGCCCCGCCTCCCCCGCCTCGGCCCCGCCTCCCCCGCCTCGGCCCCGCCTCCCCGTCTCGGCCCCGCCTCCCCCGCCAGTGCGTTGCGGCGTCCAGGCCCGGCCACGCGCGCCACGCCCAGCGCCCACCGGGCAGGCCCGTCCCGCCCCCCGGCCCGAGCGTGCGATCGCCCGGCTTGGCGGCGCTGCCGGCTCCCCGGGTCCGCCCCCGAAGACGTGGAGCGGCGCGGCGGCGGTGAGTGGGGGAGGGGGCGGGGGACCCTCGGCCCCTGCCGCGCAGAGCGCGCGTGTTGGTGGGTGGCTGAGGCCCGGCTACCGGCGCCGCCGTCAGCCACCGCCCTTCCTTGCCGGGATGCGGCGGTAGCGGTGTCGGGGCCCGGGGGCGGGTGGGGGCCGGGGGGGGGGCCTGGGCGGGAGTGCAGGGGTGAGCGGTGAGGGGCGCGGGCGGCGCGGGGTCCTGGAAGACCCTGGCCCGAGGAGTTTGGATCCACCTGCTCCCGGCGGTGCGCGGGGACGGGGTGTTCGCCCACGGCGAGCAGGGTGTCTGCGGCCAGCTGGTGTCGGGAGCCCCAGCCCCGCCAAAGAGTGAAATTGGAGAGATCTGAGGTAAAAGAGATGGAAAGGGCCTGGTACCTTGGAGTTGTGCTTCCGTCAAAACTCGGGGGCGCCCTGTTTCATTGCAGAACACTTGGAAGGTAGAGTGGGGCAGATCGACCCCTCTGCCTGTGACTTCACCCCCCCCACCCCTGTCTTAACATTTAGTCTTTTGGTGTTTTTTTTTTTTTTTTTTTTTGTAAATGAACATGTTACGTAATTCGGAAAGTATTGTGTTACTTTGTATCTTGTGTTTTTCTCCCGCTTAAAAACTTTCTCAGTTTAGCATTTACCGGGATCACTAAAAATTTTTCTTAACCAATTTTTTTTTTTTTAAAGATTCAAAAAATTTATTTGAAGGAGTTATGGAGAGAGAGAGAGCTTCCATCCTGGTTCACGCCCCAGATGGCCACGCGAGCCGGGAGCTTCATCTGGGTCTCCCACATGGGTGCAGGGGCCCAAGCACTTGGACCATCCTCTGCTGCTTTTCCCAGGCCATTAGCAGGGAGCTGGATTAGAAGTGGGAGCAGCCTAGATGCAAACCAGTGCCCATATGGGCGGCTTTGCCCACTAGGCCACAATGCTGACCCCAAACATCCTTTTTTTTTTTTTTTTCTAAGAAAAGATTATTTATTTGAAAGGTCAAGAGAGAAAAAGACCTATCACTTGCTGGTTCATTCCCCAGATAGCTGCAACAGCTGGTGCTGGGCCATGCCAAAGCCAAGAACTCCATCCAGGTGTCTCCACTAGGGCCATCATCTCCTGCCTCCCAGGTGCGTGAGCAGGGTCTGAAGCTGGGCTGCCAGGGACTAGAACCGGCACTCGGATGTGGGAGACGAGGAGCGCAGGCATCCCAAGCACCTTGACCCACTGTGCCACAACTCCCAGCCCTTAAACATCTTTGTAAGTGGTTGTCTAACTGTTCATCTTATGGATTACTCCTTTGGTCAGATAATAGAGTATCGGCCGTGTACCTCGTACTGTTCTTGGAGGTGAAGATTCAGTATTGCTGAAGATAGGTTGCTTTGTCCCGAGCCTAAATGATAGCTGTGCTGTATGTTCTTAGTTCACAATCTCTGAGTTATCTTTAGTTTTTTACTTTTATAAACAATAAAACCTTCGTTTTCCGTAGAATCCATCTAGTGTTGTATGTGAATCAGAAGCTATTATTTTTATCGTGTGTGGGTTTCTGTGTGTATACAGAGGAAAAACAGAGCATCTTTTTTTGAAGTAACTCTTCAAATTTTAAAAGTTTTGATACAATTTATAAAAAGTTGCCAAATAATACACAGACTTCCGTATGCTCTTCACCTACTTTCCCGAATGGAGATTCCTTACATAACCGTGGGACAGCCACGGGAACCAGGGAATTTGTGCCAATACACTTCTGCTAAGACTCCTGCAGCCTGACTCGGGTTTCACCTGCCTCTCGGACACCTGGGCTCCGGTGTAGCATCCTGTGTTGGGTTCAGGCGTCCTGTCTCCACAGCTGTGTTGAATCCCCCATCCTCTGAAATTGACCTGGTAAGCCCTGTTAGAAAGCCTGCGTCAGCCCTAAACGCAGATCTAATGCCACCTGCCTTGGATTCCTGTGGAAGTAGGCTTCTCTTGGATACAACTGTGGAATCTGTCAGTTACCTTTATCTCTTGTATGTACTACTTGGAAATCGTCCAGATTTACAGAATAGAAGTGATCGGAGTGACCTATGCTTGTCGCTTTCGTGGGGCTACGAATCAGCACTGGAAACCTCTGAAAAGCAGCGCGCCGACTGCCAAGTCCCATCTCGGGATATTGTGGAGGAAAGGGTGATGACCTTGCCCTGTGTCGAGATGTGGTCCTGGCTTTAAAACATGAAAATCTGTGTCCCAGGAACACCTCCATCTGGAGCGGCTTCTCAGCCCCTAGAGCGACTCCCTGTTATCTCAGCCAAAACCGGCAGCGCCTCTGCAGGATCTGGGTAACGCGTGGTGGGAGCAAACACCCTGTGTGGGGGCTGGCGCTGTGGTGCAGAGGCACAGCGGGTTGATGCCTTGGCCTGAAGTGCCGGCATCCCATATGGACGCCGGTTCTAGTCCTGGCTGCTCTACTTCCGATCCAGCTCTCTGCTATGGCCTGGGATAGCAGTGAAAGATGGCTCAAGTCCTTGGGCCCCTGCACCCACATGGGAGACCCAGAAGAAGCTCCTGGCTCCTGGCTTCGGATTGGCGCAGCTCCGGCTGTTGTGGCCAATTGAGGAGTGAACCATCAGATGGAAAACCTCTCTCTCACTCTCTCACTGTCTCTCAGCCTCTCCTCTCTCTGTGTAACTCTGACTTTCAAATAAATAAATCTTTAAAAAAAAAAAAATAACACCCTGTGTGTCCTCCCTGGGGTTGCCGTGGGGAGACTCAGCTGTGTGACCCTGGGCAGATCTGGCCCTGTGCATCCGCTCTGGCCTGGTCTCTCGCTTTCATGGCGAGGTTGTCTTTGGTGTCCTGTGTGTCATCCAGCAGCGTTGAGGAGACCTAAGTCCCTAGTGGTCTTCCCTCGGGGAAAGGAGCCTCTGCGTTTTTGTCTTTGTCACTGAGGATCTCGGGTGAGGGTGGTGTGTGCAGTGCTGGGGGGTTTTCCACTCTGTTCTGTTACAGTAGGACTCTCCAGGATGGAGGCTCCCACACCTGCGGCCGTGGTTAACTACCTGCCTGCAGGGTCTACACAGAGGCCTGGAAGTGGGGGCCAGCTCCTACTCAGACCCTCTGGGGCATCCTGGCCCCCTTTGAACTCTGACCTTTGTAATTCTTAGTTTTCTCCAAGGAACTCCCTCTTGTCTTCCAGCTTCATCCCTGCAACCTTTCATTTGTCTCTTAGTGAATGTTTGCTGTTCTCTTTCATGTTTCTCCTGGCGCGTTTCCTTCTTAGTCTTCGGATTCTTGATAATCCCATTGACTTCTTTTTTAACCCAAACTCTGCAAGAGAATAATCTCTCAAATCAAGAAAGCATTCTTTTCTTTCTTCCTTTCTTTCTTCCTTCCTTTCTTTCTTTCTTTCTTTCTTTCTTTCTTTCTTTTTGACAGGCAGAGTGGACAGTGAGAGAGAGAGAGGGAGAAAGGTCTTCCTTTACCATTGGTTCACCCTCCAATGGCCGCTGCGGCTGGCACGTTGCGCTGATCCGAAGCCAGGAGCCAGGTACTTCTCCTGGTTTCCCACGCAGGTGCAGGGCCCAAGCACCTGGGCCATCCTCCACTGCACTCCCGGGCCACAGCAGAGAGCTGGACTGGAAGAGGGGCAACCGGGACAGAATCCGGCGCCCCGACCAGGACTAGAACTCAGTGTGCCAGTGCTGCAGGCGGAGGATTAGCCTAGTGAGCCGCGGCGCCGGCCAACATTATTCTTTTCTTGTGCTTAGTTAAAACACCATGCTGCTGACACCCTCTAAGTGTATTTCTTTGCATCTTGAGCGCCATGGTCTGGAGTTTCTTCTTGCAGACCAGCGATCCAGTGGCCAGTGTAAAAGCCACAAGACTCTGCTTCCTCTCTTAATGTCTCTTTGGCCCTGTGTGTGATTGAACCCATGAGGAAGAACAGAATTTAGGATAGCTGTCTGTTTTAAAAATTCCATGCTGCTTTGGCATGGTTATCTCCTGATCCTGTGCCCAGGGTCTAGGAGGGACCTCAGTGCTCTAGACCTTGGAGTTGCACCCTCCAGTGTGCCCAGGAAGTCTGCTGAATGATTCTTTGCTTTGACATTGGCTCCAGCTAGAATAATAAGGTTCCGGCTACACCTGCGCCTCATTGTTGGCCAAGGTCGCCATGAGGCTTCTTTTTTCCACAGATTTCTTCCTCCTGCTCCATATTCGCACCGCTGGGGCAGCTAGTGGGAGAAGGGAGACTGGATCATGCCTGGGTGTCACTTGCGAGGTGAAAGCCTGCCTAGTCCGTCAGCTGCCTTCTGTTAGCACAACAGAGGGCAGGAATCCCCCATTAAGGCAGTGACAGGGATCCCTGGAGGAGACCCCACACTGAGGTGGGATTACCATATGGGGCCAGGGATTTCCTGGGCAGAGGGCACCCCTGGGTGAGGTTAAAGGGACAGGAGGAGGAGCCTGCTTTTTGGGTGATGTGGCCTGTGACTATGCTGGTGTAGGGTGCTGTGGCCTCTTAGTGCTCTGGCCTGTAAGGCTACTGTGGTCCAGTGGGCGGCACAAGCACAGAGCAGCTGAAAACAGGCAAGAGGGGAGCCGAGTTGATCCTTCCTGTGCCACCAGCAGTCTCACACCTACAAGATCATCTGAGGTCTCTGAGCCTGTAGGGGGCAGCTCCGCTCCAGAGGAGCAGCAGGCAGCCTTCCCAGTTCACACTGCTGGGGCAGAATTCAAGCAGTTGACACTTGGTTAGACACAGAGAGCAAGGTCTCCCATCTGCTGGTTCACTCCCTACATGGCCACAACGGCTGGAGCGGCGCTGATCCAAAGCCAGGAGCTTTTTCCTGGTCTCCCACACGGGTGCAGGGACCCATGCACTTGGGCCATCCTCCACTGCCTTCCCAGCTCATCAGCAGAGAGCTGGAGTGGAAGAGGAGCAGCTTGGACAAGAACTGGTGCCTTAGCCTACGACGCCATAGTGTTGGCTCCAGACGTGAGATCTTGATTGGTCTGAAACACGCTGCAAGGCTATAGCAAGGCCAGTGTTACTTTCTGAAGAGGAGGCAGTTGTTTTGTGGATAAGAGTGAGGAAATGTGCTTATATCCCGAGTCCCATTATGTCTTGTTGTTAAGCAGAAGGCATTTCATTAACTTTTGCTTAAAACCATTTTTAAAGCCATGTGGCTTTTATATAAGATTGACATGGCTTCAATCTGATAAATAAAGCAAAGTATCTTCTATAGTTTTTTTCCTTATTCTAAAGATTTATTTGTTTGTAAGTCAGAGTTACACACAGAAGGAGAGGCAGAGAGGGAGAGAGCTTCAGTCCGCTGGTTCACTCCCCAATTGGCTGCAATGTCCGGAGCTGCACCGATCCAAAGCCAGGAGCCTGGAGCCTCTCTCTTCTGGGTCTCCCACATGGGTGCAGGGGCCCAAGGACCTGGCCATGTTACACTGCTTTCCCAGGCCACACCTGAGAGCTGGATTGGAAGTGGAGCAGCCGGGACTTTAACCGGCGCCCATATGTGATGCCGGCACTGTGGGCGGTGGCTTTACCTGCTACACTATAGCGCCACCCCCCCCCTTTTTTTTTTAAATATCATTGGACCTCAGTTAACTAAAATGTGTATTTTGCATATACTATTGAAAATATAGGAATTCTATATTATTTTAGAAATACAGACCCCTGTCTGTGTGGTCGTGAAAACTACCAGCTCGGGGCCTGCACTGTGGCGCCGTAGGTTAATCCCAAGCAGTGGTTTAAGTTGCTGAGGTACAGTGCCTCCCTAGCTTTGTCAATTTAAAAAGGAAAAAAAAAATCTTGTTACTTTACATCTCTTTTATTCTTAACGTTGGATATCTTTTCAAATGCATGTTAACATGTTTCTTGGGTGAGTTGTGTTTTCATAATTTTGTATTTTTTGTTGCTGATTTGTAAGAATGCTGTATATTGGGGTTAGTAGCTCTTGTCCTTCACACATTGCAAATATTACTAAGGTGTGGCTTGCATAATTAATTTCATATGGTATCTCAAATGACATTAAATCAGCGAGTATTTATTGTGAGTTTTTAGTGTTCATAATTTTTTTAAAAAAATTTATGTATTTATTTGAAAGGCAGAGTTAGAGAGAGAGGGAGAGGTCTTCCATCTGCAGGTTCACTCCCCAAATGGCCGCAATAGCCAGAGCTGAGCCGATCTGAAGCCAGGAGCAAGAAGCTTCCTCCTGGTCTCCCACATGAGTGCAGGGGCCCAAGAACTTGGGCCATCTTCCACTGCCTTCTCAGGCAATAGCTGAGAGCTGGATCGGAAGTGGAGCAGCCAGGACTTGAACCGGTGCCCATATGGGATGCTGGCAATGCAAGTGGTGGCTTTTACACACTATGCCATGATGCTGGCCCCAGAAAAATTTTTAGAAACTTAATTTTTTTTTTTAAATTATTTGCCATGAAGGAATTAAGGGACAAAGAGCACACTCCCATCTCTTGGTTCACTCCCCAAATCCCACAATGGCCAGGCCTGGAGCAGGCCTGAAGTAGGGAGCTGGGAACTCAATCCGGGCCTTCCATGTAGGTGGCAGGCAATTAGCTGAGCTGTCACCAGTCCCAGGGTCTGCAGTCAGGAGCTGGTACCTGGAGCATACCAGGTACTCCGTGGTACTGAGAGTCTTAACCAGTGCCTTCACTGCGTGGGCCAAACACCTGCCCCCGTATCTTTAGATTAGGAACTTGTTTTCCATTTCTCAGCAAAATTGTTTTATGACCCAGTAATTATTAACAAGTGGGGCATCTTACAGTTGATACCAGACAATGCGGAAATGTCTGGAAAGTTTGACCTTTGATGTGAATCCACAAATAGACTAGCTGAAGACTTTGTCTCCTTCCACTTAACCACTCTTTCCCGCTTTGCAATTTCTCCGTTCACAGCTCTTGCCATGTCCCAGACACGAAGCCTAGAGTCGAGTATGGCAAGCTGAAGGCTTTCAGCTTCTTAGTGTCCCTTCCCACCCAACTGATGGCTCCTGCTGATGCTGCCCTGCCCCCATCAGCACACCTGGCCCAGGGCCGGGATGACTTGATGTACACCTGCTCCTGGACTGGGGGCTCCCCTGGGGGAAGACAGATGCTTTTTTGCCCATCCCCTCAGAGTCTGTCCCTGCCTGGCTCATTATTAATAAGTGCATGATCAGGCCGGCGCCGTGGCTCACTAGGCTAATCCTCCACCTTGCGGCGCCGGCACACCGGGTTCTAGTCCCGGTCGGGGCACCGATCCTGTCCCGGTTGCCCCTCTTCCAGGCCAGCTCTCTGCTATGGCCCGGGAGTGCAGTGGAGGATGGCCCAAGTCCTTGGGCCTTGCACCCCATGGGAGACCAGGAGAAGCACCTGGCTCCTGCCATCGGATCAGCGCGGTGCGCCGGCCACAGCGTGCCTACCACGGCGGCCATTGGAGGGTGAACCAACGGCAAAAGGAAGACCTTTCTCTCTGTCTCTCTCTCACTGTCCACTCTGCCTGTAAAAAAAAAAAAAAAAAAAAAAAGTGCATGATCAAGGTTGGTTGTGTTTGATATTCCTATTTTGGAAGGTGATAAAGCTGCACCTTTAGATTCTACTGGTAGATTAGTGTTGTAATTGTTTGAGAGAATTCAAGGAGTACTATGAAGAACGTCTGTATTCTTGACCTTTAATTTGTCTGTTGAGATTGATGTTACTCTGACACAGAGTCCTCCCCTTGCAAACCTGCAGGGAGCCCTTACCGACCCCGGGTCAGATGTAGACTCTAGCAGTTGTTGGCTTTTGGTGGCTCCAGCTTATGAAACACAGCCTCCAGCTGCGGTCAGGGCAGTCTTGTCCTCACACCATTGCTGGTTTTCCTTATATCCTCTGTAGAACAGTTTTCTCCCTTTTCATAATCCAAACCCTTTGTACGTGAACTGTACTGGCCATATTGTTAGCTAATTGCAGTTGAGTAGCACATCCTGCATAATCTAATGGCCGTTGCAGAACCCCAGCGTGTTTGCTTTGGCCCATGCTTTTACGTAGTGCCTCCTGATGCATTTGGAGTATACCATGTGTCCAGCATTGATTTAGGAGATCTGTGTTCCCCAAACTAAATCTGCACTCTTGTTAGAGGCAAAAAAAAAAAAAAAAAAAAAAAAGAAAGAGGAGGTGACTGGTCCAAGCCAAACCACTTGGGGATTGCTGCAAGACTCTGACTTCTGCCCCAGGAAGGAAAGGTGTTGCGTGTCACTGGGCGCTGGTGACTTCCTTTGTGATGACGTGCATGAATTGATTTGCGGTTGTACTCTGGAGATTTTTTAAAACTTAGTTGAAGGACCACGTTAGGACGAGGGAGCCTGAAGTCTGAAAGTTGCCCCTGGATGAGGAGGATCACTGGGTGAGAGAGATTCGCAGGAAAAAAAATAAAAAATAAAAACATGTTAGAGGAAGTAAGCTGTTGGGCCTTAGCCATGGACTGGGTTTGTGGCTCTCCAGGTTGATGCCTGTGTTGCTCAAGCTTGGCAACAGCTAAGAAGTGGTGTCCCTGATCTCCCCCTCTTCGCCTCTGCCTCTGCTTTCTCACTCCTGCTCCTTTTCCCTCCCCTCCCCCCTTGCCTTGAGGTATTTTTGGAGATGCCCAAGAACTTGGAAAAATATTTTAAGTGCAAAGGAATTCAAACTCAAAAAAAAAAAAAAAAGTATCCCTGCGTAAGTGAGAAAGGGAAACTGGGAAGAGGGCTGATGGGGGTTGGGGAGAAGTCTGTGTGTTTAGTGTTGGGTCAGTTCATCCTGGGGTTTGAGACGGTTCCCAGCAGCGGTGGGAATGCCTGACGCAGCTGCATTTAGAAGACCCAAGTGGAGACACAAATCTCCAAGACAGGAGCACAGAGGCTAGAATTTGAAGGCAGGAGATTGTTGAGAAGGCAGAAGTCCAGGGATTGTGTCAGGAACACACTTTACAGCGAGTGCTAGGAGACACCAGAAGGGAAAGCAGCTTACAGAGCTGGGGGGACATCGTGGGTCCAGCATCCTTGCAGCCCGGGAGAGTCTGTGGTTACCTTGAACTTAAATCAGTGTTTTATTTTCTGTGGTTCTTAAAAGTGTTAGCAAGTGAAAGGCAGAGAGAAAAGAGAGAGGGAGGGGCAGACAGAGATCTTTCTCTGCAGGTTCACTTCACAAATGGCTGGGCCAGGCTGAAGCCAGGTGCCCAGAGCACTATCAGGGTCTCCCAAATGGGTGGCGGGGGCCCAAGTTCTTGGCCCATCTTCTGTTTTTCTAGGCATGTTATCAAGGAGCTGGATCACATACAGGACGCTGGAGTCGTGAATGTGGACTTAACCTGCTGTGTCAGAACACCGGCTCCAGCCAGAGCGTCTGGAGTATGTCATGGGTCACTAGAGAGAGTTCGTCCAGCCTATGGCCAGTTACTGCGCCGTCACTTTTATCATACTTGTTTTTGTTGCTTTGAGCTGGAAACTTGATCAGACTTGATTAGAATTTCTCTGATAATAGTAGCCAGGGACGTAAAAATGTTACCATTTTTTGCATGCCTGCTCTGTAGGAACCTCCATGCTGTTCATGTGTTTTGTTCTTTTCTTTGACTCCAAGCCATTGTGGTTGTGTTTTTATTATTTCCACCTTACAGAAGAGGATGAGTAGGGGCTGGTGCTGTAGTGTAGTAGGTTAAGCCTCCGCCTGTGGTGCTGGCATCCCATATGGGTGCCTGTTCAAGTCCTGGCTGCTCCACTTCTGATCCAGCTCTCTGTCTATGGCCTGGGAAAGCAGCGGAGAATGGCCCATGTGGGAGGCCCGGAGGAAGCTTCTGGCTTTGGATTGGCCCAGCTGTGGCTGGTGTGGCCATTTGGGGAGTGAACCAGCAGATGGAAGACCTCTCTTTCTCTTTCCCCCTCTCTGTAACTCTGCCTTTCAAATAAATAAATCTTTAAAAAAAAAAAAAAAAAAAGGAGGGGAATGAATAAATTGCCTAGGGCCACTTAACTAAGAGATATTGAGTGTGAATTTAGGGCTGCCTATAGGTAGACGTGAAGCTCTTCCTAACCATTACATTCTTTTTTTTTTTTTTTTTTTTTTTTTTTGGACAGGCAGAGTAGACAGTGAGAGAGAGAGACAGAGAGAAAGGTTTTCCTTTTTGCCGTTGGTTCACCCTCCAATGGCCGCTGTAGCTGGCGCACCGCGCTGATCTGAAGCCAGGAGCCAGATGCTTCTCCTGGTCTCCCATGGGATGCAGGGCCCAGGCACCTGGGCCATCCTCCACTGCCTTCCTGGGCCACAGCAGAGAGCTGGCCTGGAAGAGGAGAAACCGGGACAGAATCCAGCGCCCCAACTGGGATTAGAACCCGGTGTGCCGGCGCCGGAGGCGGAGGATTAGCCTATTGAGCTGTGGGGCCAGCCACCATTACATTCTGATAGTACTTAGCTTGTACTAAAAGGCACAATGGTAACACTAAAACAAAACAAGACAGTGAAGCTGTACTAATCAGAGGAAGCTAAACTGCATTACTGTTTAGATCCCGCACGTTTAATAGGCTTCATTGTAGTACATTTGTCATTGGCCTAAGAGCTCAAGGCAGGCTTTCTGGACTGGGGGCAGCTCGACTCCCCTCTGTGATCTGGGGAGCCAGGCTTCTTGCCCTGTGTCTCACCGTCCAGGGCCTCCTGGAAGAGGGAAGAGAACGTGATAGGAGGCATGACCACTGCCTTCAAGGCCTTGCTCTGGAGTGGGCATTCACTACTGCCGTTCCCGTCCCATTGGCTAGGATATAGTCTGATGTGCCCCCAGCTCCAGCAGGCCGGGCGAGCCAGTCCTGCTCCTGGGCTCAGGCGAAGAAGGGGAGGGCGGCTGGGACAGAACCGAAAAAGGATTAGGTAGAGGATGGGAAGCGAAAGCCCTAGTCGAGGCCTCAGGATTCTTGTGATGTTTCCCACAGTTGATCCCGACGCTGTGGCTTCTCTGGGGGAGTGGTAAGGACTGCTTATTAATAGCTCGTTATGATGATTGGGAATTACTGATACTTAGTATTCATCAGTGAACGTAGGATTCCCACCATTGAAGACTCTCATTGAGTCATCGGCTAAGACGTCTGGCTAGCAGTCGGGCTAATGGCACTAGAGATTCATCTTGAGGCACGTGCATGTGGAGGACTGGAATTCTCCAGAATGTCAGCAAGGCTCCTTTGTTGAAAGCTCATTGTCAGTGTTTTCTTCAGCTGGTCCTGATTCTGGCTGCCGAGTATTTGTTGTTTGTTTATATTAATAATATTTGGGTGCTTGTTTTTGGTACATATAATTTTGCCTTAGGCCAGAAGAATCTGTGATACGTCATTGTATCTTGAATTTTCTATTTTTTTTTTAAAGATTATTTATTGGAAAGGCAGAATTAGCCATTTGCTGTTTCACTCCTCCAATGGCTGCCACAGCCAAGGTTGGAACTCCATCCGGGTCTCCCACATGGGTACAGGGGTCATCTGTTGCTGCTTTCCCAGGTGCAGTAGCAGGGAGCTTGATCGAAAGTGTAGAAACCATGAAACCCCAAATGGGGTGCTGGCATTGCAGCTGGTGGCTTAATTTGCTGTACCATAGCGCTGGCCCCAGTTATCTTGAATTTTCTTAGTTTATCATCAGTAAGAATTGTATGGCAGGCAGTTCAAAATTAAGGTTGGGGCAGGCATTTGGCACAATCATTAAGATGACACCTGCAATGCTGCTTATCCCATATCAGAGTGCCTGGGTTCAAGTTCTAGTTCCATTCCTGATTGCAGCCTCCCGCTAATGCACACCCTGGGAGATAGCAGGTAATGGCTCAAGTACTTGGGTCCCTGCCACCGATATTGGCAGTCTGGATTGAATTCTCAGTCCCTGGTTTGGCCTGGCCCAGGCCTGGCTGTTGCCAGACTTCATGGAGTGAATCAACAGATGGGAGATCTCTCTTTGTCTGTTTCTCTGTGTGTCTCTGCCTTCCAAATAATAAATGAATGAATGAATAGAATAAAAGTGTTTAACAACCAACAAAATTAAGTTTGTATTTAAAGATTCCTTTTTCTCTAGTTTCTTTAGTTCTTTTTTTTTTTGGACAGGCAGAGTTAGAGACAAAGAGAAAGGTCTTCCTTTTTCCATAGGTTCACCTCCTAAATGGCCACTATGGTCGTTGCGCTGCATCGATCCGAAGCCAGGAGCCAGGTGCTTCTTCCTGGTCTCCCATGCAGGTGCAGGGCCCAAGCACTTGGGCCATCCTCCACTGCCTTCCCGGGCCACAGCAGAGAGCTAGACTGGAAGAGGAGCAACCAGGACAGAATCTGGTACTCCGACCAGGACTAGAACCCGGGGTGCTGGCACCACAGGCAGAGGATTAGTCTAGTGAGCCGCGGCGCCAGCCCCTTTTTCTCTGGTTCTAAGCACTATGAGATGGCAAATTAACTTTTGTGCTTCCTGTGTGCTTACCAAAGTAACTTCATTTGATTTTCCTCTTCGTTTTTAAAGTGCAAGTCTTAGGACCATTAGAGGGATTGAAAGAACATGTGTGTATAGGTACCTGGTACAGTATCTTGTATGCAGTGAGTGTTGACTAAGGGAGAATTAAAGAGGAGGGGGAAATTCTTGATCGTTTTCTCTTCAGAGAGTGCTTTTGCCCTCATATATCCTTTTTTTCCCGAGATTCTCTGCGTTTTTATTTTGTGTATTTTCTTTGCTGTTAGGGCTTTGTCCTAGTGTTTGCTGCACACCATAGTTCATTTATTTTTCTGTTTAGCTTATTCTACTTTTCATAAAGCCTCCCTTAGGTTCTTCATTTTGACTTAATATTTTTAAACTCTAGAATTCTATTAAAATAGTTTTAAGTTCTTAGCTATACTTCTCAATCTTTTGCTTCTTTTACCATGATAGTTAAAGTCTTGTTGTTTAGGTGGGTGCCGCAGCTCAATAGGCTAATCCTCTGCCTGCGGCACCGGCACACCGGGTTCTAGTCCCGGTTGGGGCGCTGGATTCTGTCCCAGTTGCCCCTCTTCCAGGCCAGCTCTCTGCTGTGGCCCGGGAGTGCAGTGGAGGATGGCCCAAGTCCTTGGGCCCTGCACCCCATGGGAGACCAGGAGAAGCACCTGGCTCCTGGCTTCGGATCAGCATGGTGCGCTGGCCGCGGCAGCCATTGGAGGGTGAATCAACAGCAAAAAGGAAGACATTTTTCTTTCTCTCAGTGTCCACTCTGCCTGTTAAAAAAAAAAAAAAAAGAAGTCTTGTTCAGTGACCTTAGTTGTTTGGATCTTGTGCATGTTTCTGCACCTGTGGTTTCTCTTCATTCTCATGCACGTTAGCTTGTCTCCTGATCCTCAGCTTCAGCTCCGCTCAGGGCTCCCGGCGCACTGTTGTCTTTAGGGAGTATTCTTTATGCGGGGGTTTTAGCTGACCCTTTTCCTTGGTGTGCTGTGTGCTAAGGACAGATGTTGTGTCTGGTGTCTCTGTGCGTTGTCCAGGTGTCGTCAGCAGAAGGCTTTGTCCCACCTGCTCATCTGCTGTCTCGGAAGTGGGAGTCTTGGCTTCTGCTTTTTAGTTAAAGTGTCCTGGGATCAGACTGTGGTTCTGGGGGAAATGATAGCAGCTCCTCTCGCTGAGATGGGTGCCATAGACAGTTCCACACAATTATAGTCTGACAATGTGTTACCCACTAACCTTTTTGTATTTCGCCTTGTCCATTCAGTCCTGCTGTCAGCTTCTGTCGATTTTGGGTCTAGTATGTCCTTACCTCTCTACTGTTACAGTTCAGGCCAGTATCAGCTCTTTCTAGATGATTGTAACGGCCCTGTACTCTAGGCTAACCCTTCTGGGATCTGTAATAGTTCCATACTGAATATATCAGTGCCCTGCGTATGATGAATTAGTGACTCCCATTATTGATTAGACAAAGCCCATTTCCTTGGTAACCAGGGGTCCAGGTTAGATACCAGCTCATGCTTCTTGCACAGAGGTAATGCTCCAGCCATACCTGATCCCTTGTATTTCTTTGGACTTGCTGGCTATTTGTTCATCAACATTTTGTGGGGAAGTACTGTTTTCTCTACTTAGAGTACCATCCATTGTCAAAAAGCCATACACTTTGTAAATGCTTTCTTGTTCCTTTTATGTAAGAGGACGTTGTAGGCTGCTGCCCTTCGTTTGCTCAGATGTCGCTGGTGCTAGGTTCTGAGCTGCTTACAGCAAGGATTTGTTCTTTCCAAAGTCTGGCTTGCACCTTTTGGTTGAGGCTGTCACATGACCACTCTGGGTCCTGAGAACTATGCCATGGTCTGGGAAGCCAGCGTGAGGTGTGATCAGGAGAAAATGTCAACTGTCTGTAGTGTATTTCTCTTTGCTATCGTAACCATGCTTTTTGTTCTGATTTTTTAGCAAGTTTGTCCACGATGAAAGTGACCTTATCAGCCCTGGATACCTCGGAGAGTTCTTTTACACCTTTGGTAGTCATAGAACTTGCTCAGGATGTCAAAGAAGAAACCAAAGAATGGCTGAAGAACAGAATTATTTCCAAAAAGAAGGATGGAGGTGAGTGAAATCGGTGGTACCCAGTGGGTGACCGTGTGTCGCTGTCCCTCAGTGTGTGGGTACCCAGATGCTCATGGTCTGTGTCTGAGACGGCTTCCTATCTGTGAGTTACTCTGAGCATTCTCCCATATACTCTCAGTCATCTTACGTAGATTACTGGATACGCTATGAAAGCTGTGCAAATGGTTGTCCCGCGTGTCGTGTTGTATGGACGCAGAGCGCCAACTATTTCAAGCATGATTCACAATTTTTACTATGTATCTATATATTTTTAGTAATGTTCATTGCTCTGCCCTTTATTATCTCCCTCGGCCTTGGAACTAGATCTTAACTCAACATTAGATTGTAAACCTACATCAGACTTGAGTGGCAGCGTGAGTGGTTTTCTTCACAGCTTTCAACGCACGGCCCAGCACAGTGCTGGGTGCACAGTACGGGCCTAATAAATACCTGTCACATGAACGAGCAGGTGTCTATTGATCGCTCTTCATGTGTCAAGTTTATGGTCCAAGGAAGAGGTAGATGCCGGTGGCCTCTGCCTACAAGGATGTTGTGGTCGGGATGGAGACCCTGATGCCAGGTCAGAGGAGTTTAGGCTAGAAGCAAGTGTTAGTGAGAGAGCTGTCACAAAGCAATACCCAGTGCACACAAGGGAATCGCTTACATACTTAGTGTAATAGCGAGTGGAAGGGCAGGGTGACACGTTGGCAGGGATTTTTGGAGTGGCAAGGGTCGATGCCAAAGCTCAGCCCTCTATTGAAGGGGCTAAATCTTTTTTTTTTTTTTAATCTATATTCTTTCTGTTGATCTTTTTTTTTTTTTAAGATTTTATTATTTATTGATTTGACAAGTAGAGTTAGAGAGGGAGAGACTGAGAGAAAGATCTTCCATCCGCTGGTTCACTCCCCAAATGGCCTCAGCGGCAGGAGCTGTGCCAATCCGAAGCCAGGAGCTTCTTCCTGGTCTCCCATGCGGGTTCAGAGGCCCAAGGACTTGGGCCATCCTCCACTGCCCTCCCGGGCCACAGCAGAGAGCTGGATTGGAAGAGGAGCAGCCGTGACTAGAACCAGCGCCCATATGGGATGCTGGCGCCGCAGGTAGAGGATTAACCTGTGCCATGGCGCCGGCCTCAGAGGGGCTAGGTCTTACAAAAAAAAAAAGGTGGTTGTAGATGGTAGTGCTTTCTTTTTTTTGACAGGCAGATTTAGACAGAGAGAGAGAAAGGTCTTCCTTTTCTGTTGGTTCACCCCCCAAATGGCCACTACGGCTGGCGTGCTGCAGCTGGTGTGCTGTGCCGATCCGAAGCCAGGAGCCAGGTGCCTCCTCTTAGTCTCCCATGCGGGTGCAGGACCCAAGCACTTGGGCCATCCTTCACTACCTTACCGGGCCACAGCAGAGAGCTGGACTGGAAGAGGAGCAACCGGGACAGAATCCAGCTCCCCAGCCGGACTAGAACCCGGGATGCCGGCGCCACAGGCAGAGGATTAGCCAAGTGAGCCATGGTGCTGGTTGGTAGTGCTTTCTTAAAAATAAAATTTTGAATCAAAGTGGAATTTTTATTTTTTTTCAATCAATGGAACCAAAAGGAAACTTAAAAATAGGATATTTTGCTTGCTGAAATTTGAGGCATTTTACTGGACTGGGTCTCTTCTCTAGAATGTTTACTTTTTGAGATGTGTAGTATTTTAGCACAAGAGACTCCATTATATTCCTAGCCTTCTTTTTTGCATTTGTAGACATAGGAGAATGAAAAGGTTGTGGGGAAGGAGCATCTTTCTCCATGGCTCGGATGAGCAGAAAACAACTTTGCAAAAAGGTGTTCTCGGTTTTCCAGGTAAAGGTGGTAGATTTAGTACTTGTGTTTACTTGTGTTTTCTTCCAGACTGTTATTCAAATGATAATAAAAATAACTTAAAGAAATGGCTAAAAGACGTAAGTCCACACTGGCAAAGAAGAAAAATTATAATAGCAACAAATATTGATAGGCAAGAAAGCAGGTGGGTGAATAGTAATTAACTTCTCAGATTTCAGAAAGTCCTAACTTTGGATGACAAGGGCAAAATTTAAGATCTAATCTGGTTTACACTGCAGAATAATCCAGAAAACTGGGGAACCAGGGACATGGAGGTGGGGGGTGGGGGGAGTTTGGAGATGGAGATAAAAATAATCCCAAGAAGAAGAGAGGGTGGACTAAGGTCTGTTTAAGAAATCATTAGATCTTTGGATTCTTTCATACTCTGCTAGCCCCGAGGGAGATTCGCAGGGCAGGTGTGCGTTTTGGCCTGGGGGCTCTTTGCACAGTTGGGGCCAGAGAGTGTGTACTGAAAACAAGGTATGAACTGAATTCCATTCCGTTTTCCTCCAGCCCACCAATCCCATACCTAAATCAGTTTCCAAAATATTAGTAGGCAGATTCAAATCACGTAGGAAGCATATGGAACAGTCTTTCTCTGGAGAATATGACCAGCTTAAAACAAAATACCCAAAGCTGCAGACATCAGAAGGTTGCCAATGGAAAATTACTTGATCAGACTTTATCTGGCATTAAAGGTGTCATTAATAATTTCCATCTAAGCCCTGGAACTTCCCTTTTAGAACATCGTTCTTAGACATGAGCATACAACCAAAGGCCACGAGCTGTCGGAGAAAAATCCCTAACATGAAACAGAAAGCTAAGACTAAAGCAACAGATGAAGCAAAAGAAGAAAACCAGAGTGTAAGTCTTGGTTTTCTGAGTTACAGAAAGCTATCACATCTATAAATCAAGGATAGGATATTATTGGGGGCAGGTGCTTGATGCCCACATCCCACAGGAGAATGCCTGGGTTTGAGTCCTGGCTCTGGTGTCCTTTCCAGCTTCCTGTTAATGTGCACCCTTGGAGGTCAAGTGCTTGGGTCCCTGCCACCCATGTGGGGGACCTGAATGGAGTTCCTGGCTCCTGGCTTTGGCCTGGCCCAGCTGTGCCTGTTGCAGGCATTTGGGGAGTGAACTAGTGGATTGAAGATCTCTCCCTCTCTTTCTCTTTTTCAAATAAGTAATAATAAGTACTGTTTACAAAACCCTCCAAGACAGAAGAAAGAAGACCAGAAAGGTCAAGAATTGAGAAATAGGAGAAGGAAAAACAGAGGACTGGTCCGGAAGGTACACAGCTGGATAAAGGAGGTGTGGAGGGGAACAGAGCACTGCAGGAACACCCGAGAATGGTGCCTGGTGTTTGCAGATTGAGCAGGATCTAGCTCAGTGGATGCATTTGGCTCCTTGTTGACAGAACCCTGGGGACAGAAGAGCTTGAATCAACTAACAGGATAAAGAAAAGAGGTCGGCTGGCGCCGTGGCTCAATCCTCCACCTGTGGTGCCGGCACACTGGGTTCTAGTCTCGGTTGGGGTGTTGGATTCTGTTCTGGCCACTCCTTTTTCTGTCCAGCTCTCTGCTGTGGCCCGGGAGTGCAGTGGAGGATGGCCCAAGTCCTTGGTTACTGCACCCACATGGGAGACCAGGAGAAGCACATGTCTCCTGCCTTTGGATCAGCGTGGTACGCCAGCCGCAGCATGCCGGCCACAGTGGCCACTGAGGGGTGAACCAACGGAGGAGGAAGACCTTTCTGTCTCTCTCTCTCACTGTCCACTCTGCCTGTCAGAAAAAAAAAAAAAAAAAAAAAAAAGAAAAGAGGTCAGTTATAAAGGAACAAACTTTCCTAACAGAAACACTGGAAGCCGGAAAGCAATGGCATAGCTTTGTTTCTGGAGCAAAGACTTCAGATCTGGAGTTCTCTACCCACCCAGCTGTCAACAGGTATGAGGGCAGAGTGAAGGAGTTCTCCAAGGAGGTGATGCTGGTGGGGGCACCTTTCATGTCTGTGTGGCGGGCCATAGACAGCTGGCCAAGAGCTCAGGGAGTTGCTACAAGTGATAAAGCAAGGCAGTTAGCAACTTCTGGGAAAATGGAAAATGAAGCAAAAAATTCATAGCTTAGCCAGAAGCAGTATTTGCAGTCATAATGCAAGTTCTGATCCTTGTTGACACTGAAAGGCTGATTTAACTTGCTGTAAGAATGGGGTGATAGGAATGGCGATTGGAAACAGTGAAGGGGGCCATGTAAGTCCTCTTCTCCCAAGGCTTATGGCTTAAGAATGAAAAAATACTCATGGCTCTGTCAGCGTGTTACCTGGGGACGTGAAATACCATAGGAATCACATGAACAAATTGGGAAGTCATAGCCCTTTATGAAGGTACATTCAGGTGAGTGAGAAGATACTGAAAGTGTTGTGTTTTTTGTTTGTTTTAAAGATTTATTTATTTGAAAGGCAGAGATAGAGAGGCAGAGACAGAAAAGAGAAAGGTCTTCAATCTACTGGTTCACTCCCCAGATGGCCTCAATGGCCAAAGCTATGCCAATCTGAAGCCGGGAGCTTCTTCCAGGTCTCCCACGTGGGTGCAGAGGCCCAAGCATTTGGGCCATCTTGTACCGCATTTCCAGGCACATTAGCAGGGAGCTGAATCAGAAATGGGACAGCCTGGACTGGAACCAGTGCCCAGATAGAATGCTGGCATCTTTATTCTCACATTCACTGTCAGTTTGAGTCTAACAAGCAAGAGATGCCAAGATAGAATTTGATGCCCAGGAGGTACACAGGGGAACCTTTGTCGTGAGATCATGGTGAGTTAGGCACAGAGAGCCTTCCGGCTTGCTTAGAAAGTCAGTTGGGATCACAGTTGTCCTGTGAAGGAAACCCGTGTTGCATGGCAATGGCCTTGTTCCGGGGCAACCTCCATCCATGCTCAGCCAATGCTGGAAGCTTGGCCTGGGTTTGAGGGTTGGTACCCAGCGGCATGGCAGGAGGCGCCTGCAGCCAACCTTGTTCCTCAGAGATTTTGAAAGGAGAGCTGAGCGGAGCAGGGCACCTTCTTGGTCACTCACTCACCATTCTATTTATTGATCGAATTTTTCATCTCCACAGTAGGAAGAATGGAAAATAGCATGTTGGTGTAGTTTTTGCATTTATCGTTTTAAAAATCTTTATTTTCTGTAAATTGAATATACTTGTTATTAAAACCTTTAGTATCTCAAATGTGAATTGCGCTGCCAAAGGTATCATAATACATTAAGCTTAATATATTGATCCATTAGGTAAGTGAAATATTAACTCTGTTCATTATGCTGTTACCATCTATCTTACTCCATTTTCTGTTCTTTTACAAAATACCCGAGTTGTGTACTTTATAAAGGAAAGAGATTTATGTAGCTCACAGTTGTGGAGATCCATGAGCATGGTTCCAGCATCTGTCTAGCTGTGGTGAGGGCCTTGTGGCTACTTTTTTTTTTTTTTTTTTTTTTTTTTTCAGATTTATTTATTTATTTGAGAGGTAGAGTTACAGGCAGAGGGAGAGACAGAGAGGGCTTACATCCGCTGACTCACTCCCCAAAAGGCCGCAGTGGCTAGAGCTGGGCCTATCGGAAACCAGGAGCCAGGAGCTTCTTCCTGGTCTCCCATGCAGGTGTAGCAGGAAGAAGCTCCTGGCTTCAGATTGGCACAGCTCCAGCTATTGCTGCCAACTGGGGAGTGAACCATCAGATAGAGGACCTTTCTCTCTCCCTCTCTCTGTGTGTGTGTGTGTGTAACTCTGACTTTCAAATAAATTAAATCTTAAAGAAAAACTAATTTAATGTGGAAGATTATGGGATAAGTCACTGGAAAGTTACATTGCACTTTCCTCTTTGGTAGTTCACATTCACAGCATTTGTTGCAGTCCATGTAATGATATTACACGTGTGGCTTTTCTTGCAGAAATATTTTAATTAATTTGGTTAAGTTTCGTTCTGTTATGTTTATGTTAGCAAACTGAATCCTTTTGCCGTTTGATGCCCAGAGCTAATAAATGTTAGATTTGTGCATCCATTTCTCATTTGAGCAAATGGCAAGCCTGTTACTGCTGCATTTTCCAGTTTTTGCATTTATTTAAAAACCTCCACCTCCAATGTATACTTCCTTTTTGCTTGGAAGAGAAATATAAGTTATTAATAGAACTTCTTTTCCTTCTACCAATCCAGAACCTTGGATCTGTTTGGAAGGTACTCATTGTTGAAACTTTGGCCTCTAAGCTGGTGCTCCTCTTTGTGTTTTTGTAGGTGCTCAGCTGCTGTTTAGGCCCTTGTTAAATAAGTATGAAAAAGAAACACTGGAAAATCAGAACTTGTATCTCGTGGGTGCCTCCAGGATTAGGCTGTTGCTGGGGGCAGAAGCCGTGGGGCTGGTGAAAGAGTGTAATGATGACGCCATGCGAGCCTTCACGTACGGAACGCGGCAGAACTTCAAAGGTTTCCACGGTAAGGCCTGTGGGTCTCTGTTTCAATCGGATTTCCTGTTGATACAGAAGGTCTGTGTGAAATACTTCAGGGCCAGCACACTGTTTGAGCAAAGGACCCAATAGTAAACGGGCTCTGGGGACCATGTGGTCTCGGTTGCAGTGGCTCAGCGC
The DNA here is from genome assembly GCF_033115175.1 of Lepus europaeus. Taxonomy (NCBI): domain Eukaryota; kingdom Metazoa; phylum Chordata; class Mammalia; order Lagomorpha; family Leporidae; genus Lepus; species Lepus europaeus. The sequence continues at coordinate 16,410,368 of NC_084835.1, forward strand.
TGTCAGAAAGGAGCAGTCTTAGTGCGTTGGTTAGCAGGTGAGGTTGTGTTTCCGTGGTGCAGCTCGGGCCCGTGGGCCAGCAGGATGGTCGCGTGTCACAGTCTGCATCCCGCTAGGAAGCTCGCAGTCAATGATGAGCCAGAAGTGGCCGTGATGGGCAGTAAGAGACAGCCCATCTGGGAACAGCCCTGACGGCCAGCACCTTTTGTGCAAAGGGAATTGTGCTGGGAAAAGGAAGGATTGAAGTCGTTAGGAAGTGTGTCAGGGGACTGCCAATCAGGGATGGCAGAAGATTCACAGCCTTCGTTGCTGGATTTGGGTGAAAAGGGCAAAGTGTTGGTGTTGGTGACTTGGTGGGGTCCACTTGAAGGTTGTCACAGGAGCCAGTGTGTCTGTTTTGGCCTTGTGCAAAGGCAGGAAGGAGAGGCCAACATCTTAAGTCATTATTATTGTTGTTATTATTATGTGCCCTAGGCGTCAGGCAGCTCTGGCCACCACACAGGTCAAGCTAGGATGACAACATCATACATTATGATGGGAAGAACATGTTAGTAATAAGTTTCGTATGCCACACACACACACACAAAATCCCAAACAAGCAAAACAGCACATGGCAGGCCACATTTGGCCCACGGGTCCTACTTGCCACTGCTGGAGTAGAAGAACATGAATTAGGGCCAGCACCATGGCTTAACAGGCTAATCCTCCACCTTGCGGCGCTGGCACACCGGGTTCTAGTCCCGGTTGGGGCGCCGGATTCTATCCCGGTTGCCCCTCTTCCAGGCCAGCTCTCTGCTATGGCCCGGGAAGGCAGTGGAGGATGGCCCAAGTCCTTGGGCCCTGCACCCGCATGGGAGACCAGGAGAAGCACCTGGCTCCTGGCTTCGGATCAGTGAGATGCGCCAGCCGCAGCGGCCATTGGAGGGTGAACCAACGGCAAAAAGGAAGACCTTTCTATCTGTCTCTCTCTCTCTCACTATCCACTCTGCCTGTCAAAAAAAGAAAAAAAAAAAAAGAACATGAATTAGAAGGATGCATGTGGCTTAGATGAATTATTGCAGTCTGATTCTAACCATGATGAGTACTCATTGGTTTATAGTAAGAAACACGCGAGTGTGGTCCTCTAGAAACCTCAGTTCCTGAACTCTGCTCTGCTGAATGTGGCCGCAGTTAATTCTGTTCAGGCTCCAGAGCGAGTTCCAGAAGAGAAGCTTTTCTTTTTCTAGCAAGAACCCAGGAAGGCAGGGCCGCTGTGGTATCATACTGCCATGTCATTGGTGGTACCTGAGGTCAAGCAGGAGTATGTTGGTTGAATGTGTGTACCGTGCTATGTCCTAACTGTTAAGAAGACTGAAGATTTGTATTACGTGATGGCCTAATGTTTTTTTAATCCTTATAAAATATGTAAAGAGTTTTATGTTGTATTTAATTTACCAGTTTTATGATTATTTGTGTTTATTGATTATATCATGTCCATAATCTTCAGTGATGAGAATATTTCTTAATTTCACTATAATTATTACTGAGAAAAATAACTGGAAGTTTTTGTCTTATTTTAGAAAACAATGATGATTTCCTCACAATGGCAGAATGTCAGTTCATTATCAAGCACGAACTTGAAAATCTGAGAGCTAAAGATGAAACAATGATCCCTGGTTACCCCCAGGCAAAGTTGTACCCAGGAAAATCACTGTGTAAGTCATTCTGTCAACCGGTTTTATTAAGACGCACGTTCATGCAACTATTGTTTTCTTAACAGACATAAATAGCAAATTATGGAGACTTGTAGAAAGCTTACACACTTTGGCAGTAGCTTATTTTTTTATGACAGGAGCGTGTCTTTTGCTCTCTCAGCCTCCTTATGTTGTACCTGTAAATCAGTGCATTTGCTCTGTGTGGTTCTCTGCCTCTTAATTATCAAGGCCTCACATCATTCAGTGAGCTTAAAGCTCAGTGTGAACATGTACGAAGTTCCAATAAGAGCAGTTACGTTGTGCCTGAGCATTGCGCTGTAATGAAACCTCGATGGTGGAGGGGCGTGACACTTGCCTGGACCCTCTGTCCGTTCTTTGTGATCTCACTGAGCTTGAACACATGCAAACATGAAAAAGCTCCGGATTTACAAAGTGACAAAGTACCTGAATGCAAATGAGCTATTTGCATTTTTCTGATTTCCTGTAATTCCATTTTAATGAGAAGGCTAGTTTGCAGAATGAAAGAGTGTGCGTGTGTACTCTTTGATTCCAAGTTTACATCAAACCCGGCTAAGTAACAAGGCCTTGGAGCCGCTGAATAGGATTCTGTGTCCTCAATCAGGTTTGCTCTAATGTCAGTGGAATGCACTCCTCTGACCGTCCCCCAGGGCAGCTCTCCAAGAACCAGTGCACATTCGCACCCCCCCAACCCCACGCCAATCAGCAATCCTACTTTGGAGTTTGCTCAAAGCAAGATCCAATCAACAATCACGCATCTTGTTTGCTTATTATCCCTAAATCTCTTAATATAAAACCATTTCTCTTTAGCATTCCCCTCCCCCCGACACGACACGACCTTGCCTGAAGAGACCAGGCCATCTGCCCCATAGGCTGCTTCAGAGCCTGGGTTTGCAGAGTGCTACCTGCTTGTCCCTCTGTTCCCTGCGTTTCCCATCTCCAGGATGTTTCGGCCAAGCCACATCACAGCTGATGCTGTGTCTTCTCTGGCTGTCGGAGGTCCTCAGCCCTGAGGGGTAGCAGGAGGACTTCTGAGGTGCTCTTTTCTTTGTCTTGAAAGTCTTCTAACTTCCTGTCCTGTGGTGAGTATTGGGACTTCCTCTGATGGAATTTTTCCAAATTTGAATCTTCCCTTTTCTGCCTTTGTGTGGTTTGGAATATTTTCTTAAGATACATACTTTTTTTTTTAAAGATTTTATTTTTTAGATAAGTTGTTTATTTTCACTTTTTAGTAGGAGCCCCTTTCTTTTTTTCTAAAGTAACCTGCAGCACTGATTCTCGCCCATTCTGAACTATACTCAGGATGCTGGCGAGAGCAAGGCCATAGTCTGTTCCTTAGGCATTGAAAGTCCTCTTTCCAGTTGATAGGACCTTTGGCAGGAGGATGCTTCCCCCATGCATCTTTCACATTTGTTTTCTATTTTTGTCAACTGAAAAACTAATAGATGTCTATGGTAAAAATTCAGACAGTACAAAAATTGCGATAATACTAAGTCTTATCCCATGCCCCCAAATCCCCCTTACTGTTCTTTTTATTTATTTATTTTTTAAAGATTTAATTATTTATTTGAAAGTCAGAGTTACACACAGAAGGAGAGGCAGAGAGAGATAGAGAGAGGCCTTCTGTACACTGGTTCACTCCCCAATTGGCCACAACGGCTGGAGCTATGCCAATTTGAGGCCAGAAGCCAGGAGCTTCTTCCAGGTCTCCCATGTGGGTGCAGGGGCCCAAGGACTTGGGCCATCTTCTACTGCCTTCCCAGCCCATAGCAGAAAGCTGGATCAGAAGTGGAGCAGCCGAGACTCGAACCGGTGCCCATATGAAATGCCGGTACTGTAGGCAGAGGCTTTACCCACACAGCGGCAGCCCCTACCGTTCTTTTTATACCCTGGGAGAAATACTGTCCAAGAGAACACGTGTCCAAACAGATAGTCATATACAGAACATAGCATTTTGGACCTTGCTTTTTAACTTAATGGGTATGTTTTGGTCATCGTTTTAGATGACCATGTTAGATCTAACCCTTTTTATCTTGGTTATATGGGTGTCATCCTACTGATGAACATTTACTTTTTTTCCTCTTTTAGAATTTTTAAAAGATGACAAAGTAGGGGAGCTCTGAGAAGTCCGAGTGGCTTAACGGACATTTCATTAGCTGTAGGTATTTCCAGATTCTCCCCCGTAGGACTCCTTCAGTTTATCAAGGGAAGCCTTGCTGTGTTTGAGCACTGAGTCTGATGTTGGCTTTTATCATATTTAGGAAGTGTCTGTTTCCTCTACTTTATGAAGGATATTTTTGTGTGCCTATAAATTTTATCAAATTTATCGGCCGGCGCCGTGGCTCAACAGGCTAATCCTCCGCCTTGCGGCACCGGCACACCAGGTTCTAGTCCCAGTTGGGGCGCCGGACTCTATCCTGGTTGCCCCTCTTCCAGGCCAGCTCTCTGCTGTGGCCCGCGAAGGCAGTGGAGGATGGCCCAAGTGCTTGGGCCCTGCACCCGCATGGGAGACCAGGAGAAGCACCTGGCTCCTGGCTTCGGATCGGCGGGATGCGCTGGCTGCAGTGGCCATTGGAGGGTGAACCAACGGCAAAAAGGAAGACCTTTCTCTCTGTCTCTCTCTCTCTCACTATCCACTCTGCCTGTCAAAAAAAAAAAAAAACAAAAAACAAACAAAAAATTTTATAAAATGCTTTTCTAGTAGCATCCATGAAGATTATGTTTTGATATTACCAGTATAGAAAGCAATGTTAATTTGAGGGTACTTCAAAAAGTTCATGGAAAAATGAAACTGAAAGGTATGTTTATTTTTGGTGCAAACATTGTGAACTCCTGCATAGTTTTTTTATAGTGCAGTTTTCCATGAGCATTCTACTTTAATCTTAGAATTTTACTTTCCAGCTGAATTGCATTTATACTCTTGTTTTTTTGCATCAATATTGATGTGATGTGAATATTTAGATTTGCAGTATTTCTGACTGTTTATTTCTGTTACTTGTATGTTATTGCATTTAGTTCTTGTATCCTTTCTATTGTTTTCTTGATCTTTAATAGCCCTAGCAGTTTACCAAACCTGTGAGTATTTCATTATGTTTCTGCCAATTTGCTCTTTGTCTTGTGCTATGTTTTTATGCATTTTCTTAAAGATTTACTTATTTACTTGAAAGGCAAAGTTAAACAGAGAGAGAGAGAGAGAGAAATCTTCGATCTGCTAGTTCACTCCCCAAATGACTGCAATGGCCGGGGTTGTGCCAGGCCAAAGCCAGGAGCTTCTGCAGGGGCTGAATCACTTGGGCCATCATCTGCTGCTTTCCCAGGTGCGTTAGCAGGGAGCTGGATTAGCAGTGGAGCAGCCCGGCTCAAACCAAAGCCCATAGGCAATGCCTGTGCTGCAAGCAGTAGCTTAGCCTGCTCTGCCACAGTGCTGGCCCTTGTTTTTTGCATTTTACAGCTATGTTATTGACTGCATAAAGATTTTGGGTTGATTTTAATTATAGATTGTATCTTTGTATCGTTAGGAAGTATGCTTCATTTTGTTTAGAGAGCAAAGAAGGGAGGGGTGCAGTGAGGGATAGTGCTTGTTGACAGAAACCTTGTCCTACCCCAACAAAGCTGCCTCTGTTACGGCCTCAGGACAGGAGCCTGGCTACCTGTGCACCCGAGAGAAAAATCCATTAACGTCTTTGCTTCTGCGTTTTCATGTGGCTGAAAATTTCTCTCTGAAGCATTGGTGTCACTTGGAAAACGGCTTCATGGTCTCCCCTGATGCAGGTGCACACTCACTCTTTCTGTGCCCTCGCCACACCCAAGAGGCTGTACCTGGGCAGAAGCTGGCAGGTGGAAGCCATGGCCTTCACCTGATCTGGTCAGTGCAGGGAAACAGGAAGAAATGGGGTGGTGACTTTAGCAACCAGGACAGTACCCCAGTCTGACATACGTTTTATTTGATGTAGTACTTCACTGTCTGAAAACATGCTTTCTTGCTAACAGATTTAAAAATTTTGGAGGGGCCGGTGCTGTGGCATAGTAGCTAAGCCTCCGCCTGCAGTGCTGACATCCCATATGGGTGCTGGTTCAAGTCCTGGCTGCTCGACTTCCAATCCAGCTCTCTGCTATGGCCTGGGAAAACAGTGGAAGATGGCCCAAATGCTTGGGCCCCTGCACCCGCATGGGAGACTGGAAGAAGCTCCTGGCTTCAGATTGGCTGAGCTCTGGCCATTGGGGCCATTTGAGGAATGAACCAGTGGATAGAAGACCTCTCAGTGTGTCTCTCCCTCTCTCTTTTTCTAACTCTGGGAATGGCACCAAGCAACTGCTTAAACATAGTGTGGAAATTTTAGTTACAAATGATGGCAGAAAGATTCCTCCAGCCTGTTCTTGTTCATGACACTGAATTTTAAGCAAAGCAAGCAAGACACTTAAGAAGAAACCTCTGTCCCTGGGGAAAGTAAGAAAACATAAAGTAAATGCCCAAGTCACAAACTGAAAGCAGGCCTTGAAAATCGGCCCAGGCTACTCAGGCCTGCTTGCCCTGCAAATCCGGGGCAGGGGGCAGATGCTCCTGAACAGTGAGGAGTGGGAATCTACTGTCCTGCCCCAAACAGGGTGTGTGTGGGCCCCTGGGTCTCTTCTGCCCCCTGCCTGGCACCACAGCCACCAAGGCCAGAGGCCGCAAGGGCGGGGCTGCTGTGTGGGGAGCTGGAGCTGACCGGAACCAGCTGTGGCTCTGTGTGTCCTGGTTGGTTGTCCAAAGGCAGGTGTGGATGGCCACCCCAACATAAACTTCTGCAAGATCAGTGCTCCCCTGAAGCTCTGTGTGGTGCGTGGGGCCACTCGGTACAAGCTCATTGCTAAGCAAGACTGACCTACCTTCCTTCCTTCCTTCCTTCCTTCCTTCCTTCCTTCCTTCCTTCCTTCCGATTTATTTATTTATTTGAAAGGCAGTTAGAGACAGAGATCTGCCATCCACTGGTATACTCCCCAAATGACCGCAATAGCTAGGGCTGGGTCGATCTGAAGTTAATAGCCAGGAGCTTCTTCCAGGTCTCCCTGGTGGATGCAGGGGCTGAAGCACTTGGGCCATCTTCTGCTGCTTTCCCAGGCCATTAGCAAGGAGCTGGATTGGAAGTGGAGTATCCAGGATTTGAACTGGAAGCTAGGCAGGATCTGAGCTGTGTGCCACCACTTTTCCTGCCAAAGGCCTCCAGAAACTTTCTCATCAACCCACACCCTTCCTTCCACAGAGAAAGGGTAGGAGGTTCATTAAAAAATAGAAAGAAGAGAGGAAAAGGGAAAGAATAGAGGTTTATTAAAAAATAAGTGATGCTTGGGGGCCAGTGCTGTGGTGCAGCAGGTTCAAGCCCCAGCCTGCAGCACCGGCATCCCATATGGGCACCAGTTCTAGTCCTGGCTGCTCCTCTTCTTATCCAGCTCTCTGCTATGGCCTGGGAAAGCAGTAGAGGATGTCCCAAGTCCTTGGGCCCCTGCACCCACATGGGAGACCTGGAAGAAGCTCCTGGCTCCTGGCTTCGAATCAGCTCAGTTCTGGCCACTGTGGCCATCTGGGGAGTGAACAAGCAGATGGAAGACCTCTCTCTCTCTATCTCTGGCTCTGCTTCTTTCTGTAACTCCTCTGTCTTTCAAAATAAATAATTCTTTAAAAAAAAAAAAAGTGACGCTCTTAAAGAAACTGGCGTAGAGCTCTGCAAACCTGCTACAAAGAGAGCCAGAAATAGTAAAAGGAGGAAAAAGAGAAAGAAAGGACAGAAACAGTAGGCAGACCGGAAACAGAGCCCCGAGTGTCAGCATCGAGCCCCGTGCACTCCCGTAGCACTCGCCTGTGACTGCTCGGTGGCCGTAAGGGTGCTGACCCCGTACTTGACGAGACATGTTTCAAGTACTCCTGCAGGAAGGAACCCGGTGTACGTTGCTTCTTTCTTTAAATAGGCCCCCACAGCATCCTGCTCTCCTTCCGAGTAATTACAGTCTTAGCTGACGGGAGAAGCTTGAAGGATTTAAAAAAAAAAAAAAAAGTCCTCTATTTTTAGAAAGAAGCTGAAACCAGAACTCTGCTTTTGGCATGGACGGTGAGAGCAGCCAGTCATTTAGGGCCTGCAAGCTTTGTGTTCGCTCCGAGTCCTTGGTTCATGGGCTTATTTTTAGGCTTTGCTTGAAAACAGAATCATGGAGCAGAGTCATCTTTGTCGAAAGAACTCAGCAGAAGTAAAATAATAATTGGGATGCCGTCCGTTGGTTCAAACTTCAAACCGTGGTGCAGTCAGTGAGAAGGATGGACTTAGGAGGAGGGAAGAGCGAGCCTTTCTGAGCGGCCCCCAGTGAGGCGTGAGAATCTGGGCGGCGATGGGGAATGCACTTGAACTCCAGTTAGCTGCAGAACAGGCCACGGAAACCCTGGGCAAGAAAAACACGAATAGCGGGTTGGGTAGCACTGAGGCTGATGTAACCCCAACCGTAGGTCTTTTTGACCCTGACTCCTGATGCTTGGAGCGCAAAGCTTTAACAGGTTTAAGAAGGAAGGTTTCCCCTCAGTGCTCTCCTCCAAACACTGCCTTCCTCACCATCACTTACGTAACGAGGCTTGATCCTAAGGGCCAGACGCTAAGAATTAAGTTTCAGACCCAGACTGTTGGCGGTAGGTCGTGTCAGATATCTCCTCCCCTTCTTGTGTATTCATTTCTGAGAGGTTAGGTTTGCATTTTGGTTGTTCTGAAGATTGGGTCGTGGGGCCCCGACCAGAGGGCGCCTGTTTCTCTGTGCTAAGTGCAGCCTTCCTGCACTGGAAACTGACGCGGTGTTTCCCCTCCGTGCCTGGTGTTTATCTGCCAGTGCTCATGGAGGGGTCTCAGGTGTGATTTTCCTATCACTGGCTTAGGTGACAGGGAGCTGGGAGGTAAGGGTTGGGCTGACAGACCTCAAGAAGCTCAGAGCTTACCAATGGATGACAGTAGCAAAGTTAAAACACACACAAAGGCAAAGCATCCATTCTTGATGCGCACTCCGTCTTACAAGGAGCCCGGTTTTGGTAGGAGGCTGAGGAACTACTGGAAAATACTGGGTCAAGGCATCGCATTTGAGGGCTCCGTTCCGGTGAGCACATGGCCTTCTGATGACTTGGAGACGAGCGAGTCTCTGCAGTAAGCGCTGTGGGTAGGAGAATGTCCCGTTTTTACTTCATGGTGCCATGGGGTTTGCCCTCTGGTCTCTGGCAGCCATGTGCATGCACATTAAAATCCTAGTGAAGTTTTGGGAGGGGGAAGCCATTGTAACCCATAAGCTGTACTTTGGAAATTTATATTCATTAAATAAAAGTTTAATTAAAAAAAAAATCCTAGTCAAGTGACTGCTCAAAGTGGGAAATCGTGATTTGATTTTGATACTTTCTGCTTCTGTATCCTTGTTTTCAGATTGAACAAGTTGAACATAGTATCCAAAAGGATGGAAAAACCATAACCTTCAGGATGTTGGGAGGACAGATTGTTAAAAATGTTTCCAGGGACAATTTTGTAATCCGTGTCCAATTGTAATACACACACCCTTGGCCTTACCATTAGCAATTCCACTTCTAAGTCCATGAAGTAAGGGGGTAGAAGACAAGTGGCAAAAGGGGCTTGCACATTCGCATTATTCATCAGAGCAAAACAGGGAAACGTTTTCCAACAGAGGAGTAGTTAGACTGCGGCACTTCATACAAAGGAGTGTTAGGACTCTAACATGGATGTTGCAGGTTCTGTTTATTTAAGCGTTAAAAACATATTAGATGCTGTTACATGAGAAAAGTTGACAAACAGTGTGATGATTGCCATTTCACTTTTAAAGTACGTGTTTACTAACGCTCGCTTGGAAGTCTGGTTACAAATTAAGTTGCCATTGATGATGGAATGGGGGAGGGAGGCCTTATTCTAATTTGTACCCTCTGGCATGGTTTGAAATTTTACATCAGCTTACTTTGTTGGTCCAAGAAAATGGTGAATTTGTGTGAGTTCTGCAAAGCAAAAGCGTATCCACGCTTGGAGCAGTCAGTGCTGCCGGACCGGCGTGTCGGGAGCCTCTGTCCCTGGAGCGCCGGTGCTGAGGCTCCCCAGTTTTCACATGATTGGGGCCATTTTCTCTTCGCAGTGAGAAGACTGCTCACATCTGGCATCGTGGTGCAAGTGTTCCCGCTGCACGACAGCGAAGCCCTGAAGAAGCTCGAGGACGCCTGGTACACCCGCTTGGCTCTGAAGTATCAGCCCATAGGTGTGTGTCCGAGGCCACTAGGTTACCACGGAGTAAGCGCAAGGCTGCAGTGGGAAAGTACCACCCAGCAGGGGAGTGGTCTCACCAGCCCCCTGGGGGAAAACCGGGTGGTGGTGGGGTTAACAAGCTGGGCTGGATCCCCCCCTCACTTTTTTCTTTTTTTTTTTTTTTTAAACTTTCTAATAGTATCCAGATAGACTAAAGCTCAGGCTTGCCCCGAATTCCACCAGTAACACAGGTGGTTCACTGCGGCCTTCATGAACGCTGTGTCAGAGTGAGACGGGTTTTATGAGAATTGTTTGTATTTTGTATGTAAAAAAAAAATCGTGTTTCTATAGGGCTAATTATTTAGAGTGCACCGGGCTGTGCACCTGTTCAGGGCAGGTGAGGAGCAGGTGTCAGCATGTTCTGAGGTAGTTCACAAGTATCTTGGTGGATATGTCTGGATCTGTGCATTTTCTCTTAACACGGTTAATATAAGAATATTAAGTTATTTAGTTTGTATGAGCGTTATGTGGACTTCTGTCAACCTGGGTGTTCAGATCTTTGGTTTTGATTGTACTTTCTTAAGTTTAAGAATTAGATTCAAGCGAATTTCCTCAGGAGCATCGTGACTATTATTTTTCTTCAAATGACAGTTCTCTTTTGATAGTCTTTAAGGAAATCCTTTTCTTTTCAATTTCTGTTTCCGGAAAAAAACTATTACAATGTTAGAGCAATAAATGCAGTTTTTAAAAATATCCAACTTTGCAATTGCATTTTGAGTTTTTACTTGTACTCTCTGACAAGTTTGGTTTTCAGTAATTCCAGTGATAGAAGTCCTGTTAAGATACAGTTACAACAGCTTCTGCTTTGGCTTTGGCATTGACGTGCAGGGTTTGAATAGTGCCTCCGAGACCCATACGGTGACAGAAATTCTCAGCTGCTTCCCAGAGAATCAGGGAGGAAGTGAGCTGATGGTGGAGGCTGGGTGTGTGGTAGTCCTGGGCTGGCCTCTGGGGCATGCTGGGACAGGTGATGGCAGCAGGGGCACAGGGTGTGTGGTAGTCCTGGGCTGGCCCCTGGGGCGTGGTGGGACAGGTGATGGCAGCGGGGGCACAGGCACATCTTGAGTTTGCCCAAGATCCAAACGGGAAGGTCATCTGGTTCACTTAGGAGCCTCCCTTCACTTAAAAATGAAAAAGCTCACTTGAGACGATTCAGAAGCCTTGGGCAGTCTGTACTCAGTGTGTCCCTTCCTTCCACCGCAGACAGCATCCGTGGCTACTTTGGAGAAACAATCGCACTGTACTTTGGGTTTTTGGAATATTTCACTTTTGCCTTGATCCCCATGGCGGTCATCGGGTTGCCTTACTACCTGTTTGTGTGGGAAGACTATGACAAATACGTCATCTTCGCCTCCTTCAACCTGATCTGGTCCACCGTGATCCTGGAGGTGTGGAAGCGTGGCTGCGCCAACATGACCTACAGGTGGGGCACTCTGGTCATGAAGAGGCAGTTTGAGGAGCCCCGGCCGGGATTCCACGGGGTCCTGGGTGTCAACTCCGTCACGGGCAGGGAGGAGCCCCTCTACTCCAGCTACAAGAGACAGTTGCGCATTTACCTGGTCTCCCTGCCGTTCGTCTGCGTCTGTCTCTATTTCTCCCTGTACGTCATGATGATTTACTTCGACATGGAGACCTGGGCCTTGGCTCTGCACGACAGCAGCGAGTCGGAGTGGACCAGCATCTTGCTGTACGTGCCCAGCATCATCTATGCCATCGTAATCGAGATCATGAACCGCCTCTACCGCTACGCTGCCGAGTTCTTGACTTCCTGGGGTGAGTCCTGATGCTCTGTGCGCGTGTCTTGTTGGCCCGTGGGAAGTGTCGCTGAGAGCCCAGGCTTCACGTAGCTGCTACCTTGTGGGACAGACAGCTGTTGCTGCAGGCCCACTGTGGAGGCCTCGGAGGAGTGCCTGGGCTTGGTGAGCGCTGATGTCCCCGTTTCCAGGTCCCCTCAGTTCTCACTGCGTCCGAGTCAGGTGCCGTTCTGACTGCCTGTTCTCGGTGCCCTGCTAAGCATTTCAGCCATAACATCTCATGTCTCCTCCCCAGGGCACAGTGAAAATCAAGTTGTTTCACCATTTTCATGGGTAAAGGTACTGACAGTTAACAAGGTTCAGACAGCAAATTGTAGAACTGGGCTAAAGCAGACCTATCTAACAGCTCGGCTTTTTTTTTTTTTTTTTTTTTTTCCAGGCAGAGTTAGACAGTGAGAGAGAGAGAGACACAGAGAAAAGTCTTCCTTTTCCGTTGGTTCACGCACCAAATGGCCACCACGGCCGGCGCACCACGCTGATCCGAAGCCAGGAGCCAGGTGCTTCCTCATGGTCTCCCGTGTGGGTGCAGGGCCCAAGCACTTGGGCCATCCTCCACTGCCTTCCCAGGCCACAGCAGAGAGCTGGACTGGAAGAGGAGCCACCGGGACAGAATCCGGTGCCCCGACCAGGACTAGAACCCAGGATGCCGGCACTGCAGGCAGAGGATTAGCCTAGTGAGCTGCGGCACTGGCCAGCTCGGCTTTTAATACTCTAACATCGTGTTTCATGCTGAGCGTGACATAGGTGGAAATCATCTTCAGGGGACTCTGCCGAGGGAACTGCGGCTAACACCCTGGAACCCCTTGTCCAGCTGGTGTGGGGCCCTGAGGGCTGCCATTGAACTCAGGAAAAGCAGGTGTTTGTGGATGGATCTGTGGTTCAAAAAAAACTGTTTAAATTTTAAAATTATCTTGATATCTATTTGTTTGAAAGGGAGAGTGACAGAGAGAGAGGCTGAGAGGTTGCTTCCATCCCCTGACTCACTCCCCAGACGGCTGCAATGGTCTGGGCCAGCCCGAGCCAAAGGCAGGAGCCCAGAGCTCCGTCTGCGTCTCCCTCATTCATAGCGGGAGCCCGAGGACTTTGACTTTTCCAGGTGTATGAGCAGGGAGCTGGATCAGAGGTTGAGCAACCAGTACTTGAACGGACACTCCCTGATATGGGATGCCGGCATTACAGGTGGTATGTTAGCTCACTGCCCCACAATGCTGGCTCCTAAGCCATTCCTTCTTTAATTTGCATAATCTGATAAATATTCTGTGTCATTCCATAGGGAGAAGTTTAGGCCCTGACTTGTGGACCCTAACAATGTTCTAGATTATTTTGATTAGTAATACAACAGTTACCAATTATTAAGTAATTTTTATTGCAATACTGGGATAAAGTTTGATATTATTTCTGATCCTGGGCAAGGGATGGGGTCAGCCCCATTTTGTCGGTGAGGGTGCTGGGTCTCAGCAGGCTGCCTAGCGCACCAGGGTCAGGCAGTGGCTGAGTAGCTGAGCTGGCCTTCAGATCAGCGTGACACTGCCTCTCTGTGGAAGGGTTGCCTCCCTTCAGCGTCTTCCTGTCCTGCTGCCTTGGGATCTATACTGCGTCACCTTTTCTCTATGACAGTGGAAACAAAATTTGCCCATGTAAGTGACATGGACAGAGAACTGCTTTTACGTTTGAGATCACGCTCAATTTTCACCATTACCCCTTATCCTGGCTCTCACAGGGGTGACTGTCTATAGGACCCGGATCATTGGCCAACACTTCTCAAATTCCCTTGTAGCATTAATACTTTAACAATAATTTCAGACCACGGCCCTGTTGCAGTACTCGCTTGATGATGATCTCGGTGGTGACAAACACTGCTGACGGACAGGCCAGCACTCTGAGCAGCTGTGGCTCTGGCATTGTGCACGTCTGCTCTCAGCCCGGTTCCCACTTTAGTTCGTGGCAGTGCATCCCTGTTGTTTGCTTACCTGAGAGAAATGACGTCTTCTTTTACTGTTTTAGAGAATCACAGATTGGAGTCTGCCTACCAGAATCATCTGGTTCTGAAAGTCCTGGTGGTAAGTAGACTCTTTATGTACAAATCCATTTTGGTTGTAGCAGTGGCGCCTCCGGTTTAATATTTAGAGATATAAATAGAAAGAGTTGCTGCTAATCTTTTAAAAATATTTACTTGCTTTTTTTTTTAAGATTTTATTTATTTTATTTGAGAGAGTTACAGGGGGAGAGACAGAGAGAAAGGTCTTCCTTCTGCCAGTTCACTCCCCAGATGGCCGCAACGGCCAGAGCTGTGCTGTTCCAAAGCCAGGAGCCAGGTGCTTCTTCCTGGTGTCCCATGTGGGTGCAGGGGCACAAGCACTTGGGCCATCCTCCACTGCTTTCCCAGGCCACAGCAGAGAGCTGGATTGGAAGAGGAGCAGCCGGGACTAGAACCAGCGCCCATATGGGGTGCTGGTGCCGCAGGCGGAAGATTAACCTACTGTGCCTACTGCGCCATGGGGCCAGCCGCAAGATTTATTTACTTGAAAGAGTTGCAGAGAGAGGTCTTCCATCTGCTGGTTTATTCTCCAGATGGCTACAACTGAGTGGATCCGAAGCCAGGAGCTGAGAGCTCCTTCCAGATCGCCGATGTGGTGGGTGCAAGCACTTGGGCCATCTTCCGCAGCCTTCCCAGGTACACTGGCAAGGAGCTGGATGGGAAGTGGAGCATCTGGGACTTGAACCAGCACGCATATGGGATGCTGGCACTGCAGGAGAGGGCTTTAACCCACAGTACAAAAGCGCTGGCCCCGAGTTGCTGCTAATTTAAGATATTTGATAGGCATTTTTGTCAAATGGACAAGGATTAATTAATACATGCATATCTATAGTCATTTGTCTTATCTCAGAAGTACACTTGGTGTAAGACTTCAAGATACAGAAAGTAGAATCAGAGCCAATTTCCAATTTTTTTTTATTTTTGTAATTATTTTTAAATTATTTGTCTTAAAGGCAAAGAGTGAGAGAGAGAGAGAGACAAAGACAGATAGAGGTCTTCCATATACTGGTTCATTCCCCAAATAGCCTGCAACAGCTGGTACTAGGCCAGGCTGAAGCCACGGGCCCAGAACTCCATCGGGATCTCCTGTGTGGGCAGCAGGGACCCACATACTTGAGCCACCACCCGCTGCCCCCCAGGGTGTGCATTAGCAGGAAGCTACAACTGGAATCAGAGCCAGGACCCTGAATAGTCCACTGTACAGAGGACTCCTGGACAGTCCATGAGGAAGGTGTCCGGGGGGCATCTGAACCACTCTTAAGTGCCCACACCTCCAGCTATTTAAAGTACTAACCCTTTTTTAGACATATTTCCATTATTTTTGTCTTGGTGACTTCTTTTTATAATTCGCTATTTGAGAATTCTTCTGTGTACCCACAATCTGTTTAGTGACAAAACATTAAATCCCTTAAAAAAAAAAATGCCTGTTAAATTTCCAAAGTTCTAAAGGTTTGCAGCGTGTTCTGCAGGCTAGGAGGAAGAAGGCAGAGAGAAAGCACTGGGTCACCTGCTTGCTGTTTGTGTCAAAGCTCCCACATCCTTCCCACCGTTGCTACAAATAATAAACCAGTATCTAACTGGAAAGCACCTCATTTATCCGGGGCTTAGCTCAGCCTCGGGCAATAAGTCTGAGAGTAGGGAGGGGTGCGTGGGGTCCACTGAGCTCCCAGCAGCGTTGATCTAATGCAGTGCGCCTTCTCCGCTCCCAAGCGTGGGCTCCAGGCCCTCATCTAGAAACAGTCTCTGTTCCAGCCGTCGACACGGTGCTGAGAAGTTTATCTGTCTGGCTTTTCTGTGCCCGAAAGATCAGAAGCTGCAGTTGGAGCTGGGAGTAGGGGAACTTGCAGAGCAGAAGCGAAATGGAAAATGTGCTGCAAACAGATCAGAAGTCAGCAATTTGGGCACCTTCGCAGGGGCAGGTGCTCAGGGCCTCAATCACACTGTGAGGACTTGTTAGTGAACGCATGGCTGCTCACGTGGCGCCAAGGTCACCTTCTCTGTTCTCTGTGGAAGAAAGCAGTGTGTGCACACGTGTGTGCACATTCGAAAAGGTGACACTTTTGGGCTGTTCCTCTTCTGATCCAGCTCTCTGCTTATGGCCTGGGTAAGCAACAGAAGGTAGCCCAAGTGCTTGGTCCCCTGCACCTGTGTAGGAGACTGAGAAGGTGATCCTGGCTCCTAGCTCTGGATCGGTTCAGCTCCAGCCATTGTGGTCATTTGGGGAGAGAATCAGTGGAAGGAAGACCTCTCTCTCTGCCTCTCCCTGTCTCTCTCTGTAAGTCTACCTCTCAAATAAATAAAAATCTTAAAAAAAAAAAGATGACACTCTGGAGCTCTGGCCCTTCAAGAGAAAAACACTCCGTTGTCTTAAAGCCTTCGGTTATTTGTAAGACTTTGTTGTACAAACGCCAGAGAGAGTGTAGACCGCTGCTTGTGGTGGGGTCCTCCCTGCCTGTGCTGCCTAGCTGCCTCTCATTGAGTGTGTGGGGAAGAGACTTGGGCCTGTGGGCACAAGAGCTGGGCTGCTTGTGGCGGTGGTCCCCTTTCCAGGGCCACCTGGCTGGCTGTAGGGGTGTCATAGGCCTGGCGGGGAAGGGGGGCGTTTTTCCTGTGGCTTATTGTCAGTGGGGGTCCTGACCAATGACCCCTTGCTAGTTGAATGGGGAGGAGTGAGCCTGCCTGGGCTCCCCGGCGAGGTCTTGGTTGCGCTTGTGTGTTGGGTGGGGGGAGCTGAAGATGTACTGGGCTGCACGTGCCTTCCGCTGTGGGGTCCCAGAACACTCAGGCTTCCTCTCCATGGCTTTCAGAGCTTTGCTTTGCTCCCTCTGGGTTGAGTGGCACACATGGTTGTGCATGCAGGAGCGTTGTTTGGGTGGGTGACATGCACAGCCAGGGCGTCCCTCGGCACATGGTCCGGGCCAGGTGTGCCGGGAAGCACTGTGTCACCTTGTTGTCTTTTTCGGCAGTTCAACTTTCTCAATTGCTTCGCTTCGCTCTTCTACATCGCCTTTGTCCTGAAGGATATGAAGCTTTTGCGCCAGGTGAGTGTGGCCAGCAGAGACGCATCCATTCTTGTGCATCTTGCAGGTGGCTCCCTAGATCCAGAGTCTCATTGTCATACAATTACTGTTTTTACAAGCTTTTACATTGTATAGATCTCTAAACCCAACTCTACATAAAATAATCCATCGCATCGTGTGTCATTCTCAGGGGAAAAGAAACGGGTGGGGCCTAATCAGCTTGCAGAATGAATCATTTAGGGCAGTGAAAATCAGTTACATGGCTGACCTGAAACGTGTCCGAAACAATTGGCAAAATACATTCAATGACTTGACCTTTGGTATGTGTCTTGGGAATGGGGAGGTGATCAGTATACCTTAAACGTGTCTAGGAAATTTCATTTTTAAATGAGTAGGTTGTTGAACTTCAGAGGCCAGGGCATCCTATGCAGCATTACATCTTTTATGAAATGTTTAAAGTCTGGTATTTATTTTAGTGTACTGTGATTTCTGAATCCCGTAACGCCAGTGAATAATGCATTGAGAATAAATACCGGATTTTGAAATTCTTTTTTTATACTTGAGCCAGGTATCAATAAAGAACTGTTCCTTGCTGATTTTAATATTCTGGGATTGTTGGTGAGCAGCTCTCAAAGCCTAGGCTTTTTAGTATTTATATGAGAGCTTGTGCCAAGTTTTCAGGAAATTAAAACATTGGTGTAATCAGGGGAGATTAAAAGACTTTGTAGTTGTCCTAACAGCTTGCATAAAAGTAAGATTAAATGTTGTGCTCTTGACAACTGTGCTAGTTATGTTGCTGCTCTCTAAAAAAATATTTTTGAAGGCAGAAAGCAGTAAATAAAGCACACATGAGAATACTAGTAGAGCATGGCTCCTTTCTTTCTTTCTTTGAAAATTTTATTTGGAAGAGAGCCAGACCAAGAGAGAGCCTGAGATCTCCCATCTGCTGGTTCACTCCTCAGATGTCCACAGTGGCCGGGGCTTGGGCCAGACCAGAGCCAAGAGCCAGGGGCTCAGTTCAGGTCTCCATGTGGGTAGCAGAGCCATTGTCTGCTAGGAAACTGGGATCTGGAGTGGAGCCAGGAACCAAACCCAGGCACTTTGATGTGGAGTGCAGACGTCCCAAGCAGTGTCTGAAACCAAACGGCCACCTTAGCTTCTCCATCTCTTAGGGTTGGGAGGGTCATCTTTATTTAACAGAGGCCAGGGGAATAAAATATCCTTTGAGAGAGAGAACTGTGATACCAGCAAAGGTAGTATATGATGGGAACATTTGTGTTTATATGGGAAAGTGGAAATTGACATCTGTGGAAGCCACTTGGATAGCTTTGCCAGGAGTCTTCACTCATCCCCAGGAAATCATCAAAGATTCCTGCACATGGATATCCAAGCAACAGCTTTTCTAATAGTTAAAGTCAGAAATATACTTACATTCAAGAGGCCCAGTTAAAAATAGTTGTTGTTTACGTGGGCTAATGCTCCAAATGTATTGAGTGAGAAAGCAATATAGAACTGTTTGCGTGTAGGGTAATTAGAGTTTTGTTTTCATGTATGATTGGAAAGAAATACTACAAGATGTTAATAATGACTCCTGTTGTACTTGTGGAACTGTGGGTAGCTTTTTTCCATCCTTTATTTTGTACAAGGAGGAAAGATGGATTTGTTTGATAATTTAGTTTTTTGAAGTTTTAACCAGGCTGTTTTTTGTTTCCAAGTTGGCGACATCCTTGAGATTCGTATGTTGTAGGCAGGATAAGATGACAAGGATACGATTTCAAGTGATTTCATTTTCCTGCCAACTTTTGACTATGTTACTTCTTCTTATAAACTTACTTGTGTTTAAATTCGAGTCTTCCCTGTAAAAAACCGTGAATTTGAAACAATCTTCGAATTCACTTGTCCAGTGCTGCAGTAGGGTATTACCTGCTGACGGCTTTGTCCTGATCGTTGCGTAGCCGTACGTGTGTTGTGATTTTCTGAAGCTGCTTTGCCACATGCAATTTGTTGTGCTTCCCTCTAGAGTTTGGCCACGCTCCTGATCACCTCTCAGATCCTCAACCAGATCGTGGAATCGCTTCTCCCTTACTGGCTGCAAAGGAAGCACGGCGTGCGGGTGAGGAGGAAGGTGCAGGCTCTCAAGGCAGACGTCGATACCACCCTCTATGCTCAAGTCATCCTGGAAAAAGAAATGGGAACTTACTTGGTAAGTCGGAATACTGCAGAGCGCAGTGTTCCCTAGCAGTGGTGAATGGCCACGCGCTGAGTTCAACAGATGTTAAAGCAGCACTGAGCGGCTCGGCCGTGACTACCTGATCCGTGCTTTCCAGAAGGTTTCCGTACCGTGAACCGCCCCAGAGTTACCACGACAGCACCGTGCATTGGAATGCGGTGTCGGGAGCCTGGTTTCTGCTGACGATGCCAGAGAGCGAGTGTGGACAGCCGTGCAGCCGCTCTGCAGAGACGGGGTGGGAAGAGTTGCCTCCAAGATGAGAGGCAGAGCAAGGGGGCTGGAGAGGGAATGGCTTTGCTCGCTCGCGATGCTGCACTGGGTAGAAAGCGATCCCTGAAGCCAAACGATGGAGGCTCACTGCCACAGAGCAGAGTGCAAATCCTGAAGATGGATTTTTTACCTCAAATCAGTGCCAGTGTAGAAATAGAAAGCAGTTCTTTTAAGACATAGGCATTTCTGAGTTAGTTTTAGGGACTGTAAGCAGATTATTAGAGGTTTGGACACTTAGAGCATTCAAAAACCTCGCTCATAAAACCTGGGTATCCAACCCACACTTGGGAGCTCTGAGTGCGTTCACTGGCTCTCCGTCTGGGGGCTGGAGGCCTGTTGAGATCACGTTGGCACCAGATTGTTGTGTCCTGTATCCTGCAGCCTCTTTGCTGGTTTGAGAGTCTTGGTTTTGGCATGCTAGGCCTTGGGTGGTTCATGCAGTGATGGTCGGTTGTTAAACTCCCACGGTCTGGTTTTTCACTCTCAATGAATTCCCCTGACTTCATTGCTGATTTTTAGAGCTTTTTCCCAAATGGGGAGGAATTTTAGTGTGTATTTTCATCTTGGACAAGAGATTGTTGTCCTTCTCCCCCTGCTCACTCCTCCTAGCCATACTTTATTTTATGCGCTTGTTCTCCCAGGGCCTCCAAGTCCCTGGTCTAGAGCCAGGTGTGTGTAGCCCAGAGCGTGCACCTCGTGGTGACGTGGGGATTCGGAGAGGGCCAGCAGATAGCACGCCATCCACATCAGCTGTAGTTCCCAGACTGCACACGGGGCTTTCTTCAGCCCACTTTCAAGGACAGGGGCACTGACACAGCCCTTGGCTTTGCTCAGTTAACCTGATTCCGGTCATACCCGTGGGAACAAGTGGCTGCCCTTGGTTCTTCTGTGTCTCTGGGGACAGCCCCTGGCGACCTTGGCGGGCCGGTGGATGTGATGCTTGGCCACCTTAAGGTTCATGTTATTGGCTCTGGAGGAAGCTCGATGCGTGTTTGAAGCATGTCTCAGGACCCGTGCAGCTCTCTGTGTTGTTTGTGAGTGGTGATGTATCTGGATCCACATACACATATATGCTGTGTTAGGAAGAAAAGTGATTGAAGAAGAGCTCACGGCACATCTCGAACAGCAGCACTATTTCTGTTTATATGTGGAGGACTGCACACACACACACACACACAGAAATCAGCTCGTGGGAACAGTGTACAGCTGTCCATCCTGGACTGCTTGTGTAAGTTTAGCATGAGTTAAAAGCTCAGTGTGGCTCAGCTTGTATCAGAAGTGGCATTTGGGACCAGGTTCTGAAGCGGCGGTCCGCCCTGCCATGCTCTGCCTTGTGGCCTCCCTTCATGGGAAGGGCTCATGTCCCCAGCCTGCACCCGGCGCCTGCGCATCATCTTTGTACCTACTCCAAACTGATAGCAGCTTGCCTCTTGTAGAGTAAGGCACAGTGTTCAGTTCCTCTGCTGGTCGTGTCCCGTCTTGCGCCTGCCCCTCGCCGTTTCTCGCAGTAATTCGCCGTATTGTTCTCCTACAGGCAGCTGGAATCTGCTTCCAGCTCTCTTTCTTCCCTGGAGTGGTTTGGGTGAACAGCGACCACCCCTAAAGTGCCCTAAAGCAAATTCCCAGTGCCCTAACCAGCTGGTTTCTCCTGGCTCAGTGAACGGAGCCGAAGCATTCCAACAACACTGCCGCCTTCTCAGAAGGTCTGATTGACCTCAGGACTGGAGCCAGGAAGGGACGACGGTACCAGAAATCTTAGATCTTACCTTTCCTGGCTCTCCTAGCATCTGACAGTACCTTTCTGCAGGCAACTCTCACGGGATGGGTGGCTTTTCCTGGGTTACAATAGGCCACTGGCGCTCTAAGTCGTTAATCTTGTGGTGAGCAGATCCGGAACAGGGTTCAGGATGTGGCTTTCCCAGTTCAAAATCTTGGTGTTGTCCGGTGCAGCTTGTCTGATATGAAGTGAAAGAAACAACACCCGTGTCTGTGCCTGAACTCAGGGGTCCACAGAACCCCTGCGTGATCTGGCCCGGGGCCCCCCCTCATCGCCCGCAAAGCCCTCCCCTACCCCCACCTCCGTCTCCACTGGAGTGATGTTCGGTATTGGCTTTTTCAGCTCTCTCCATATGTGCAGAGGGGAGATGCTTTGGGGTCACGTTTGATCCAGATGATCATTTCCTGTGTACGAATCCTTCCCTGTGGATGCGTTTTTTTTTTTTTTTTCTTCACTGATGTCAATGAATATAGTGTTATATTTTCTTTAATTCCATCCTGACTGCCATGCATGAGTCTAAAATAATGTTGCCAAGCTTGGGGAGAAATCAGTTTGGCTGAAACTTAATAAACCTGATCATAAAGGTAATACTTGCTCACTCACTGTAGAAAACTTAGAACATGCAGGACGGAGTAAAGACAGAAAAAGGCACCCTCTGTAATCCAGCCCCACCCCCCATTCACTGGGGTCACTCCCTGGAGTCTTCCGCCTCCAACTCAGCAACCCAGGGCTCAGGTTGTGTGGCTTCTGAGAGGGTCGCTGTCCTTTCCTTCTTGGGACTGTCCACTCAGCCAGGCACATGGCCCGGAAAGGCCGGGTTCTCGTGATGCCTAGCAGGGTGCATGCTGGGAGTCCCAACCTTACGCAGCTTGGCCAGAAATGCCAGGCGGTACCATCTTGGTACTGAACAGCTTTTGCTCTTGAAAATGTTACCATTTCTCAGAACCTCTTTCATTTAGATGAGGATTTTATTTCAATGAGTTTTTATTAGTTTTGATTTTCTGGTATCATAAACATCACTAGATGGAACCCACAGAAACAAAAGGTCTTTAATGTCCTCAGTAATTATTGTTTTGTATTGCTTTTTGTTCTTAGAATTTTGGCCTCTTGAGACCAGAAAGTTTGAGAACTGCAAATCTACAATAATGCACTCTGCCTTTTATGTTTTTTTCAAAGCTCTTGCATTTGTGAATTCACTGTCTGATCACTTCCTCTTAAGATGTAAGGTCCCTGTGAGGAGGCACGGAGGCCATGGATGTGTCTCTCTGGGGGGGCCATGGCGCTTGGTCACTCGGGTGACTGGGTGACAGATGGCAGAGGCTCTTTCTCACTTTGTAATGAATGAGTTACTTGTGGGTAGATACCCTGAAACTTCCCCATCCCTATAAATGGTGTCTTTTTAAAGGTAACAAATACAGCTGCTAAGTGTTGGTTGCTGGCCTGTGGGAAGGCTGTTGGCTTTTGTGTCTTTTCCCCAGCAACTTTGCTGTACTGTGCTGTTATTGCTAATATTTCTTCTGTAGATTTTGTCGGATTTTCTACATGGACGGTTATTCCAGCAATAACATTTTGTTCATTCCTCCAGTTTTTATCCTTTTTGTTACCTAGTAGGTGCACTATTAAATTTAGTGCAATCTGAATGGAAATAGTTTTAATAGGAATAGATTGTGTTCCTGACTTTTTATACTATTGGGTATGTTTTTAACTTTTTTATTTATTTATTTATTTATTTTTTATTTGAAAGAGAGGGAGAGAAATCTTTAATTTGCTGGTTCACTCCCCCAAATGACTGCAACAGCCAGGCCAAAGCCAGGAACTCCATCACGGCCTCCCACGTGGGTTGTCTTCTGCTGTCATCCCAGGTGCGTTGTCAGGAAGCTGGATTGGTCTATGAACTGGCACTCTGACAGGGGATGTGGCTGACACAGGCAGCAGCTCAACCCTATGGACCACGACACCAGCCCTGGCTATTAGATCTATTATGTGTTTGTGATAACTTTTCAGTTTAAAAATGTTACTTTGGTGGGTGTTTGGTACAGTGGCTTAAGTTGCTGCGTGGGATGCACACATCCCATGTCGGAGTGCCTGCTGCTCTGCTTCCGATCCTAGGAGGCCAGCCACCCACATGGGAGACCTGGGTGGAGCTCTGGACTCCTGGTGTCAGCCTGGCCCAACCTTGGCTGTTGGAGCATTTGGGGAGTGAACCTATAGATGCAAGATCTCTCTCTCTTCCCCCCGTGCCCCACCTTTCAAATACAATGAAATAATAAAAAATTTTTAATCTTCTCTTTATTTGCTATCATGAGTGAGTTTTTGATTATCATGGGTAATAGTAAGTTTTGTCAACTTTTTATTTCTTCTTGTGGTTTTCAACTAATTGTTCTTAGCTGTAAATAAATTTCCCAGTGGAATATTATGCTCCTATTTCAATGACTAGCCCCACTTGGCCTGTGTTTTTAAGTACATTGCAATGTAGGGTAGCTAATACTTAATGTAGGGTTTTTGTACCACTGGCTGATGCTTTCCCTTCCTCAACAGTGAGGATAGGGGTCCCGTGATTTTTCTTGTGCAAACTCTGTTTCTAGCACAGAGCCTGGTATTCAGCAGTCACTCAGTAAGTACAGTAACGGATGAACAATTGGAGGAGGAGAGCCCGGTCCCTGCTCTCTGGGTGCTAATTGTTGCCTTCGTGCTGTATGATTTTTCCTTGGCCACGTTGGTGTGCACCAAGTAAATATGCTCAGAGAGGGAAACTCCTGAAACAGGGTGTGAGGAGCACGTGGGCCGGGTCCCGGGGACCTGGTGTCCTCGTGCATTCGACAGATGCGATTTGTGAAGTGAACTATGATTTTCATAGATCCTCCAGGGTATCTTTCAGTACCTCGTTCTGAAAGTTTGTGCATAGGTTCTTAAAATTGTCTCAATCATGGGTCTTTGCTTACTTGCAGCTCCTAGAGGGGTCAAGTGTGTCTTGGGTAACCTGTTCTTATTTTGTGTGTGTGTGTGTTTTGTCCACTTGGTTAAATTTGCATTTTCCCCCACTACTTCTTTTTTTTTTTTTTTTTTAGCAAAGAAAAGCTGCTTTTTTTTTTTTTTTTCCTGACAGGCAGAGTGGATAGTGAGAGAGAGAGAGAGAGAAAGGTCTTCCTTTTTGCCGTTGGTTCACCCTCCAGTGGCTGCTGCGGCCGACGCATCGCGCTGATCCGAAGCCAGGAGCCAGGTGCTTCTCCTGGTCTCCCATGCGGGTGCAGGGCCCAAGGACTTGGGCCATCCTCCACTGCCTTCCCAGGCCATAGCAGAGAGCTGGCCTGGAAGAGGGTCAACCGGGATAGAATCCGGCGCCCCAACCGGGACTAGAACCTGGTATGCCGGTGCAGCAAGGCAGAGGATAGCCTGTTAAGCCACAGCGCAGACCCCCACTTCTTGCTCTTGGATTGTGTTCCTGGTTTGCTAAAAATGCTGGCTCCAGGGCATTCAGAAGTGAAGTGAAGAAGCTCTGATAGATCATCACCCACTGTGGCCATGAGTGTGGGGCTCCGTGCCCGGGCGGAAGGGGCTCCTGGCTGCTGTGCACCAGTGATGCTGGGAGGATGCCCTCGGCGCCTCCACAGGAAACTGAGTGTCTCTACAAGGCTTGACCTCATGAACTGAAGCTGTGCAACTTTGAACGCTGAGCAGACGACGTCAGGATTGTCAAGACTGAATTATGGGGAAAAAGACTTCGTTGCTACGACTTGTACTCTTTCCCCACTTTGGCTTCCTTCCCTCCTCTGAGCAGTGAATTGATGCTGTGTATGCGCGGGCCACACCGAGATGCTGCAACACAACTCAAGGAACTACTTCCTGGAGCCAAACGCAACCGACGAGTGGTTTAGAAACTGCTCCCCACCGAATGCCAGGTGTCCCAGCTGCCAGCCCTGAGCGGCATTCATTTGGGTTGTAATCTCTCGTGAGCCCTGAAAACAGTCAATGAAACTCACTCAGAACCCAGAGCCCGTACTTACCCAGATATCCTGAGCGCTTCCTCCTCTGCCAGTACGCTGTAATTGTGATTGAGATTTCTACTCTGGTAAAATATAAAATAGGAAAAGAAACTAACTGGAGGTGGATTGTGATGAAGAAATACCAATTCAGAGATGCAGTAATAACAAATACACTTAGTCACTTTAAAATGTTAAGACTTAATGGTTTCTTCTTTGAAGTATTGCGATGAGTGTTTTTCTTAAACTAAAATGGGTACTGCACGTGCACTGGATGATGACGAGGCCTGCGGACGCTGGACATTGAATGGTGTGTGCGAGGGCTCGGGCTCCAGGCAGGCTGGCTCTGACATTCAGTCCCTGTGTGACTGAGAGCACGCGGCTCAGTTCCTCTCAAGTCAAGAAATGGGAGCTTGTTGCAACCCACAGGGCTCCGTGAGGCGTTCGAGCAGAATGATGGTGTCCTGTTGAGGTGCTGGTGACAGAGGGGACAAGTCGGTCACTGTGCATGGCCATCCTGCTCTAGGGAAGTTTCCTTTGTCCCATAAAGGAGGCCCTGAGATCTTCTTTTTTAACAGATGGGATTCACAGCTATAAATTTCCTGTCAAGCTGTGCTTCTGTAGCATCTCATAAGTCTTGGTTGTTGAGTCTTTGTATTTGTCTTACAGTATTTTCTAATGTCTTTTGTGATTAATTCTTTGACTCATTTGTTGTTTTCTTCTTTTAAATACTTTTCTCAATTTCCCTGTGTTTGTGGCTTTCCTTGTTAGTGATTTCCAAGTTCATTACATTGTAGACAGGATATTTTGTGTGATTTTTTTTTTAGGCCTTTTCAATTTCCTGAGCATTCCTTTATGGTCCACCTTATCTCTTTTGGAGACCATGCCATGTACATTTGATGAGCATGGGCCTTCTGCAGTTGGGCTGAGTATTCTGTAGGTTTGTGTTAGGTCTTTGTTTTGTGTTAGGGCACACCAACACAACACTCAGCCTAGAAGCTTACAGCTCTGTTTAGCATTCACCTCCTGAATGCTTCTTGGGTCTGCCCTGAGCATGTGCACGGTCTTCTGCACATGCCAGGTCTCATACGTTGCAGGAGAAGGTTGGAGCTTCTCAGATCACCTGCAGACCTCTTACTCCTCCGCTGGTCCTTGGAGCTCCCTGGCTGCTCCTTCGTTTGCCCCAGCTGGTACCCATCACTCCAGGCAGATGTGATCTTAGAGCACTTGACTAACACCATCGGGGAGAAACTCTAGGAGGTTGAATAGAGGTAAACTTTTGAGTGAGGTCTTCTAGGGCACCACAGCCAGGTTGGATACCAACTATCCTTTGAGAATGAGGCTTTCAAAAATCTCTACCCCACTCTGTTCCCTCTGGTATGTGGAATGTATGCTGTTAACTTTCCAGGCTTCTGCAGAGCTGAGGAGCAGGGAATTAGACTAGAGTAAGTTGCGGCCAAGTCTTTGTTTGGTCTTCGGAGTACTGTAAGAGGTGATTCTGAGAAATTTTGCAGGTTGCTTGCTGTATTGTTGTTTTTAGGGAGGGGTGAAGTTTTGGCAGTTGTTGATCCCCCATTCTTACTGACATCGTTATCATTAGCTTTAGTTTGTTTTTAAGATGTGTTTATTTGAAAGGTAGAGTTACACAGAGGCAGAGAGAGAGAGAGAGGTCTCCCATCCTCTGGTTCACCCCCTAAATGGCCACAATGGCCAGAGCTGGGCCCATCTGAAGCCAGGAGCCAGGAGCTTCTTCACGGCCTCCCACGTGGGTGCAGAGGCCCAAGCATTTGGGCCGTCTTCCACTGCTTTCCCAGGCCATTAGCGGGGAGCTGGATTGGAAGTGAAGTAGCTGGTACTCAAACCGGCACTTATATGGGATATAGGCACCAGAGGCGGAGGCTTAACCTACTCTGCCACAGCACCGGCCCTCACCATCAGTTTTCTGGTGGAGGATCAGGAAGTGAGGGTGCTGTCATAAAAGATCTCTTAAAGATGACTCTGGGTCATGTTTTTAAGTTGGTCAAGAGCAAACCAACTTTGCTGTTGTTCACTTTAGGAAAAAAATGTAATGACTTAATAATGTGGCATAGAAGGCTGGCGCCGTGGCTCACCAGGCTAATCCTACGCCTGTAGCGCCGGCACCCTGGGTTCTAGTCCCAGTTGGGGCGCCGGATTCTGTCCTGGTTGCTCCTCTTCCAGTCCAGCTCTCTGCTGTGGCCCGGGAAGGCAGTGGAGGATGGCCCAAGTGCTTGGGCCCTGCACCCGCTTGGGAGACCAGGAGAAGCACCTGGCTCCTGGCTTGCGATCCACGCAGTGCGCTGGCCATAGCGGCCATTAGGGGGGTGAACCAATGGAAAAGAATGACCTGTCTAGGGTTGCGGGTGGGAGGGAAGTTATGGGAGGGGGAAGCCATTGTAATCCATAAGCTGTACGTTGGAAATTTATATTCATTAAATAAAAGTTAAAAAAAAAAAGACCTGTCTCTCTCTCTCTCTCTCTCTCTCTCTCACTGTCTAACTCTGCCTGTCCAAATAAATAAATAATGTGGCATAGAGAAATGAGCTGCTAAATCAGTTCTTATTCTTTATTTCAGGGACTTAATGTAAAATTGGTATTTAAAGTAAATTCTGTTGAGAAGAAAGAATTGGAGGAAACTCGAAATTTTGTATGTGTGTGCGCATGTGTGTTGTTTTTAACCTGTTTAGAAGCCGGTGTGACCTCACAGCCACGTCTGCTTTCCTGTCGTTTATGTTTCCAGGGCACCTTCGACGATTACTTGGAGCTGTTTCTGCAGTTTGGCTACGTGAGCCTTTTCTCCTGCGTCTACCCATTAGCAGCTGCCTTTGCTGTGTTAAATAACTTCACGGAAGTCAATTCAGATGCCTTAAAGATGTGCAGGGTCTTCAAACGTCCCTTCGCAGAACCTTCGGCCAATATCGGCGTATGGCAGGTAATTATTTTTAAAAAGGTTATTCCATGTTTACAAAAGGAGGCATTGTGAACAACAAGACAAAACAAGCGCAAACAATAAAACTCTATACAGATTGAGGAAACCTGGAGCTGACTCCTTGCTTTGCAACAAACTCTTAGTGTGAGCAGCTTCACTTGTCTGCTTTTTAAGTTTAGGAACGGGGTGCAGGGGAGGTAAACTATAATCTATGAAACCCTTCTCAGATGCAAAACTATGACCATCTTCTAGGAATGTAGCCCCAGCTGGGACTGTGTCCGACTGAGTAGTCGTGAGGTTGTCTTTGCTGCAGGATCTGAAGGTCTCCCCCTGCTGGTGGTCTCTGAGGAAGACTGGTGGAGTGTGAGGACTGTCACCCCCACCCCGCACAGTGGAGGGCACATGGGAACACATGTGAGGCCCTGTGCGTCTCCCAGCAAGGACAGTAACAATGGTGGCATAGCAGACAGCCGGAGCACTCAGCCTGTGTGCAGCTGTAAGCACCGTCCCTCTCCAGGTGCAGGGGGATATCTAACTGGGGAGCTTCTCCAAGATGTCACCCCCTCTTCCCTTCCTGGAGCTCCCAGAGGAACCGACTGAAATAGAAGGTTTAAATGAGATCCAGAGTCTTAGAACACCCCAAATACCATGTTTCTGTCAAAACAAATTACTTATACAAAGAACCAGGAAGATAGTAAAGGGAATGAAAAAAAGACAGTCGACAGGTGCCACCATCAAGATGACACAGATTGTGGAAGTGTTGGACAACGATTTTAAAGCAGTCGGGATAAAAAATTCTTTAACAAGTTATTGTGAACACATCCAAAGCAAGTGAAGAAAAAGGTTAGAAGGTGTGAGTGAAGAAACAGGAGATGAAGGAGAATCCGGCTGGAATTAGAAGTGACACACACGTGAAATGAGCCTGGTGTGTGGGTGCAGCAGTAGATTGGAAGGGATGGAGGAAAGAATTGGGAACTGGAAATTAGGAAGTCTGCTCTCTGAGCAGCAGGCGGAAATAGACCACGACTGTGAACATGGCCTCAGAGAGATGTGAGAGTATAACAACAAGAGCGAATGTTTGTGTCACTGGAATTCCGGAAGAAGAGGAGAAAGGGAACAACCAAAAAGTAGCTGAAACAGTGGCCAAGTGATTTTCAAAGTTGGCAAGAGATGTAAAGTTGTAGTTTCAAGTTTCAAGATGCAAACCCCAAACAAGGTAAACCCAAAGAAATGCAGTCCATGACATATCATGATTAAACTGCTCTGGGAGAGCAGTTGGAATGATAGCTGGTTTCTGATCTGAAACCATGGAGGCAAACAGTGGCAGACTATTTTTCAAGTCCTGAAAGAAACGTGTTATGGATACTGAGTCCTGTATCCAGAGAAAATACCGTTCAGAAATGAAGGAGAATTTGGGAGACCCTCAGATGAAGAGCTGAGATGATCTGTTGCCCACAGACCCCCTTAAAGAAGTGCCTCATGGAAGTTCTCTAAGGAAAACAGTAAAAGAAAGGATGTGGGGACTTTAGGAAGACAGCACGGGTCACCAGAAGTACTAGTAAACACAACAGATGGTCCTTATGCTCTGTGATTTCCTTAGTTATGTTTGATGATTGCACCAAAAACAGTAACACTAACAATGCTAAACATGTAGAGAAATTAAGACAACTATATGATCAATAGGAGATGGTAAAGGGAGGTGATGTTGCTATGCTTCACCTGAACTGATAATTCAGATGCAAATAGAATATGATAAGGCATGTACGTCTAATGTACTACTCAGAGTGACTCCTGGAAGTCATTCAAAAGAGGGACTCCAAAGCATAGGTAAATCAAAGTAGAATTCTAAAAACTGTCAAGTAGAACCGTGATACGGCAAAAAAAAAAAAAAATGAAGCAGAGATGAAAAACAGAGCAGAGCCGGCGCCGCGACTCACTAGGCTAATCCACCTGGCTCCTGGCTTCCGATCAGTGCGATGCGCCAGCCGCAGCGTGCTGGCCACGGCAGCCATTGGAGGGTGAACCAACGGCAAAAAGGAAGACCTTTCTCTCTGTCTCTCTCTCACTATCACTAACCACTCTGCCTGTCAAAAAAAAAAAAAAAAGAAAAAAGAAAAACAGCAGAGAGAAAAAATCTTCCAAGAAATGGAAGATTCAACTCCTGGCACATCAGCAATGAACTGTGAACAGTCTAAAGATAGATGGGTAGAGAAGCCTGAAACCAGAGACCCAGGTCTCTGCTATCTGTAAGAAACAGGTCAAACATAAGGCAAATTTCAAAGTAAAAGATATGTGTGAAAATGGTAACCAGAAGAAAGAAAGAGTGGTTACACTGATGTCTTAGAAACCAGCTTTGCTCACAAAACAATTATTACCAGAGTGGAATATACCATGTTGGGGCTGGTGCTGTGGCATAGTGGGTGAAGCTGCCGTCTGCAGTGCCAGTATCCCATATGGGCGCCAGTTCAAGTCCCGGCTGCTCCGCTTCTTACCCAACTCTCTGCTATTGCCTGGGAAAGCGGTAGAAGATGGCCAGATCCTTGGGCACCTGCACTGGCATGGGAGACCTGGAAGAAGCTCCTGGCTTTGGATCATTGCAGCTCTGGCTGTTGCAGCCATCTAGGGAGTGAACCAGCGGATGGACGCACTTTGTCTTTCTTCCTCTTAGCTGCCTCTGCCTCTCTCTAACTCTGCCTTTCAAATAAATAAATAAATCTTTAAAAAAAGAGAAAGTGGCTATGCTGATGACTTAGCTTTCTGATAAAATTATTACTAGAGTGGAATGTACCATGTTATAAAAAGGGTAAATTAGCAGAAGACATAGTATCTTGAGTGTGTGCAGAAGCAACAAAGTTCCAAGATATGTGAATGAAATATCAGTAGAGTGTGCAGTGTGTTTCCAGTGCCTACAGAATATTCAACAAGATGAATTGTCTCTTGGGATATAAAATGAACTTGAAAGAGTTAAAGAATTGAAATCATACATGCTATGTTCTCTGAAAGATGAACATAGAAAGATGGCAGAATCTCCAATCATTTGAAAATTAAACACAGTTCAGAATATCTGCTGAATCAGAGTCTCCAGTGAGATCAGAGCTTACACTGAACTAAATGAAAATGAAAATAGAGCATATCAAAATGTCCGAGACACAGCTAAAGCTGCGTTGACAGGGAAGTTCGCAGCACTAAATACGCCCACTGGAAAAAAGGGAACAAGCTCAATTCGAGATTATTTACTCAAGATACTAGAAGAAAAGATAAAAAACCCACAGCAAGCAGAAGGAAGGAAATAATAGAGTATAAATCAGTGAAATTGAAAACAGAAAACTGGCCAGCGCCGTGGCTTAACAGGCTAATCCTCCGCCTTGCGGCGCCGGCACACTGGGTTCTAGTCCCGGCCGGGGCGCCGGATTCTATCCCGGTTGCCCCTCTTCCAGGCCAGCTCTCTGCTATGGCCCGGAAAGGCAGTGGAGGATGGCCCAAGTCCTTGGGCCCTGCACCTGCATGGGAGACCAGGGGAAGCACCTGGCTCCTGGCTTCGGATCAGTGCGATGAGCCGGCTGCGGCGGCCATTGGAGGGTGAACCAACGGCAAAAAGGAAGACCTTTCTCTCTGTCTCTCTCTCTCTCTCACTATCCACTCTGCCTGTAAAAAAAATAAAAATAAAATAAAATAAAACTTCCATAAAAAAAAACAAACAGAAAACTAGGTAGGAAGATCCAGGAAACCAGGAGCCGGTTCTTTGAAATCATCAGTCTAAGTGACGAATCTGGCAAGACTGAAACAGGAGATGATATAGTTACGAGGATCACTGCTCCACCCAGTAAGACAAAAGAATTTCCAGTATGAAAAGCAGAAAGGAAGAGCTCCGACTGCGCTCAGAGGTGATACGACTTTGGATTTTGGGAAAACCCGGAGAATCAACTGGAAGATGACTACAAATAGTAAGAGGATGTAGTAACTCTCAAAATTAACATATAGAACAAGTAACTAGTATACAGGTAACCATCAGATACCATGGAAAGAAAGATGTATTTCTTGAAATTAGTGGCTAAATGATCAAGTAGTGATCATCAGTGCTTTATTTATTTATTTTTGAGATTTATTTGAGAGGCTAGGCTGTCTCGGTGGAGGCTTGGCACCTGTGCCTGCTCTTCCTGCGCTGTTTCTAAGTGGTGCCTCGCTTCAAGACTGCCTAGAGCGAGTCACCGGCTGTGGGGTGTGGTCTGGGAAAGTTCACACGGGAAGTGCTGTCCGCAGTCTTACCTGGTTTTGAATGTGAAACTCTGGTGGTTCCCCCTTACGAGCAGAGTAATGGACAGCGTATTGGGCATAGTCCACACTCGGGTCCCTGGCTGCCTCCAGCTGGGATATTCAGGCTCGCGATGAGTAAGGTACCTTAGAGCACGATGGCTTTTGTAATTCCAGGAGGGTCACAGCACACGAGACAGAAGCTTAACATGTGCTTGGGAAGTTCAGCACGAGGGAAAGACTGCTCAACGCTGGGTCACAGGAACAAGGGTGAGGAAATACGGAAGGGTCACTGCGTCTGTTCACTTCACGCTGTTTGGTTTTTTTCCCCCTTTTTAGTTGGCTTTTGAGACCATGAGTGTTATCTCTGTGGTCACTAACTGTGCTCTGATTGGAATGTCGCCGCAAGTGAACGCCCTCTTCCCGGAGTCAAAGACAGAGCTCATTCTGACTGTGGTGGCAGTGGAGGTGAGTGAAAGATGACACCTGTTCTAGGTGCCCCAGGCTTAGCAATGCGCATGACCTGCCAGGAGAGCAAAGCAGTTCAGATAATGGAAGACGCGAGGATTCGGGCTGTGCCTGCCTGGGAAGTGCCCAGGACGCGGTGATGAAACCAGAAAGTGGCTTTACCAAGCCATCGAGCCCACCTGTCCTGTCCCGAGTAGACACAGCCTATGTAAAATAGATTCTATGAATTTACCATGTATTTTTAGTCTGTTCTAAGGAAGTGTCACTTCTATTCTGTTGGGCAAATAAATCCCAAGAAATGCCTTTTGCTAATGTAAGTCTGATTGACAACAGATATGAAGTTCAATGTGAAACAGTCTGAAACTCCAGCGTGTACTTGGAGGGTGACGCCCAGTTTCACACACCAAGTACCAGCAGGCAAGCTGGGTACTTAGCAAGTTTGCCTTTTGGTTATCCTGTGCTGCAACATGGAATCCTGTAGCATCTTGAAAATGAAGCAGTCCCTGAATGTAAATGGAAGAATCTGCGTGGATTTTTGTTGTTGTTGTTACTGGTGACTGTCATTGTCAGAGGAGTATTGTGACCTGTCATTTTTAGATAACTTAAAGAATAGAATGCTTGTGGAAACTTACTAAGGCAGAATGTCATAGGCTGGTACACTGGTGTCTCATACCCATACCGGAGGCGTTGGGGCTCGGGGCTGACCGGAAGAAATGAAGTTGTGACCTTGCACATTTCCAGTGTGGGCTGAAGCAGTGTATTGCGCTTGGCTGCACTTGCACTTGTGTCCTGGTTGATTGCAATCTGTGGTCATGTTCGATGCTGTGTGCAGGATGTGGATCTTGGAGAATGATTTTGACAGCAGTGAGTAGGAGGAGAAAGATGGGCGGCCCTGCCTGATTAAAGTAGATCTATTTTGAATTTTTCGAGTTGAAAAGGATTTTGAGGTGCTGTGCACAAGGCGGCCTTATTAGCTGAGGACATGCGAGAAACAAGGCGGGAAGCAGCCAGCTGGCGGGGCTCAGTACGTTCCTTCTCAATTTAGGATAGGACCTTAAATTTGTAGATCTAGAAACTTGTTTTTACCAAAACATTCAGAGTTGGTAAAGCTTTCAGGACTGACTAAAGAAACTGACCAGCATGTCAGGTAGGCAGTTGGCAAGGAGATCCTTTTACAGTGACCATAACGTTGGTGTTAACGTAAAGGTGGAATTGGTTATTAGGCGATTTCCTGGTAAACTTAGAACAAGAGCAATGAGAGTTAAATCGATTGGAGAGACACAGAAGACTTGAAAACTGCTGCTCCCTACACATGCAGCAGAGCCGCGCCGTGAGTCGGATCTTGGTGTCCATCGGCCACTTCTGGGCGAGGCAGGAGGAGTTTGGTGCGGTGCCACCTGCTTCTAGATTCTGTCTTGGCTTGCTCTAGCGCTGACCTCCTGTGAGTGCGACTGATGAGGCTGCTGCTCCTCCCTTGTGTTAGGGGGTACCTTGGGTGCTCAGGGCCTGGCTCTGGTTGAATTTGGGAGATGCGCTGGCCCGTGGCACTGCAGATGGCTACGTGCTCGTGTTACTGGCTGATTGGGCCTTTCTGATACTTATGGATTTACTTTGTGCAAAGTCTGGGGGTGTTCATTGTTGCCCTCTCAGTTCTGTTATCCCTCCGTTCATGTTTTTTATTGTTTGTGTCCACACGGTATCACAGCAGTTGTTTTATCCTCGTTATCTAAACTGGTTCCTTAGAGCAGAGAAATCTCCATGAAAAAATCCCCATAAGGAAAAAAAAAAAAAAAAACAACTTTGGCTTCAGTGTAGACAATTGCAATTGTTGGTCTGTAAATATGATTTCATTTTCATGTGGACTTGTTATGTTGGAATAATCGCAGTTCTCCCAAGTGGGCAAGCCAGCGTGAGATGCGTGCGTCATTAACCCAGTCTGCCCAGGGGTCACGCCTTGCGTCACCGCAGCACGCTGACAGCGGTGCACTGTGTGTGGCACTCTTGGTCCTTTTATCCCAGACGCATTAGGCAGCCTCGCATTACTGTGACGCAGTACCTGTGGCACTAACTTCTAAAGAGAAAAGGTTTACGGGGCTCCCTGTTTGTTGCACTGTGAAGGTTAGCGTTCAGTGGGGAGCAGCAGCTGGGGGCCCTGCTCTGCCTTCTGTAGGCTGCTCCCGGGAAAGTGCTGACGTGGATGGCGGTGGGGCCACAGTGTATGCCAGGAACAGAGTGGTGTTGTGTAAGAATGTGTGTCTTGGTAGGCACCCCTCTCCCGATCCTTTGGTTAGAGCAGATTTTTCTTGGCACTCCCCTCCCCCCTCCATGTCCAGTTGCATTTCTGGGTTGCCAGCCTCGGTGGCACTCAGTCGGGATACACAAGGCAAAGGAGAATCCAGGGAACTCGCTGCCTGTTGATCTCGTGGTTCCGGGAACCCGGCCAGTCTGCCTTCTGCCTCCTTGCTTAGTTGTCTTGGGCTTTTTTCTCGTGTAGTGTCCAGGTTTTGAGTTGCACTTTGGGGGAATGGTGAGACGTACTCCCGTTCCATCTTTCCAGAAGTGGGAGCTCTTGTTTTCTTGTTTGTTAACTTTCCTATTCAGCTCAGGACCATTGCACACACACAGTTCTCCAGGTGCCGGCTCAGATGTCACCTAATTGCCCGGC
Organism: Lepus europaeus; assembly: GCF_033115175.1. Lineage (NCBI taxonomy): Eukaryota > Metazoa > Chordata > Mammalia > Lagomorpha > Leporidae > Lepus > Lepus europaeus. The sequence goes on from NC_084835.1 coordinate 16,445,843, forward strand.
CCACCTGATCCTTCCAGCTCAGCCAGGGCTCTTATGTTAGCCTCTCGTGAGACCTGCTTGCTTCTCCGTCAAGGCGTTTGTCCCACTCAGGAACCTTGCACTTGTGGGTTTATGTAACCTCTGTCTGTGCACTTTCAGCTTTGTGAGGGTAAGGCGGTGTCTGCGTCCTCATAGACAAGAATGCTCCTTAAAATAGTGAACCCTAGTGTTTAGATGGACATTGAATCAGTGAATTCATGAGCATCTCAGTTTTGCTTATTTAAAGAGGAAAAGTGCACGTTTCCCCTTTCTTGATAGATATTCATGTTTAGCTTTAGCTTAATGATAAGATTGTATTTGGGCTGGCGCCGTGGCTTAACAGGCTAATCCTCTGCCTTGTGGCGCCGGCACACCGGGTTCTAGCCCCGGTTGGGGCGCCGGATTCTATCCCGGTTGCCCCTCTTCCAGGCCAGCTCTCTGCTGTGGCCCGGGAAGGCAGTGGAGGATGGCCCAAGTGCTTGGGCCCTGCACCCGCATGGGAGACCGGGAGAAGCACCTGGCTCCTGCCATCGGAACAGTGCGATGCGCCGGCCGCAGCAGCCATTGGAGGGTGAACCAACGGCAAAAAGGAAGACCTTTCTCTCTGTCTCTCTCTCTCTCACTATCCACTGTGCCTGTCAAAAAAAAAAAGATTGTATTTGTTGGATTCCAGCATTTCTGAGAGCTGCTTGTAGGGCATGAAGTGGCGAGTACTCACCCGTTACATTTCTTAACTAAATTGCACCCAGTCAGTACTGAGAGCTCTGTGTGTTCAGTGCTGAATCTGGTGCAAAGGAAAGACACATTTGTCGTTTAAGTCTTGTCCTCAAGAATTCTGCTTCGTAATGAGGTTGAGAAGATGTGCATATTTTACACACACACACGCACACGCCCACATATGTATCTGGTTAAGTGCATCTCCTTGAGCTGTAACTAGGCAGTATAAGCGCTATGCCAAATAAGTGGTCGGCGGTAAGCTGGGGGAGACTCTCTGCTGGCTCTGTCTAGGTCTGTAGGGAAGGGTGAGGTGTGGCTTCCTCCTGATTCTCTAGAGCATTTGGAAGGTCCATTCTTGGCTGGCTTTCTCGCAGTGTCTGGCAGGAATGGAGCCACGTTGTGTCAACTTGTCTGGCTGGGTAGGCGCTGCTCTCCTTGTCCTTGGGCTAGAGAGTGCAGGCTTCGCATCCGAATGCTCACCCTGCTGTGCCAGGCAGAGGTGGCTGCCGGGCTGAAGGGTGGGAGAACAAGGCACCACCAGGGGCTGATGTGGACTCGATCACGACGTAGAAGAATGGCGTGTGCGGCCCAAAGCGAATCCGCTGGCACAAAACCAGCAAGGCTTTGCACGATTTTATTACCCCTGTTAAATAAGAAGTATTGGCCTTGGTTACCAAGACTAGGGCCTTTTAGGGGGATTATTTTGGTGTGTGTGTTTTTCTTGACAAATGCGGATAACTGGGATGTTGTCCACGTTTGCTAATGCGGAGACGGCCCAGAGCAAGTCAGAGGGTTGAGGAGGAGATTGTAACTGAGTTGGAAATATGCTGTCTACGCTGTCAGTTGCATTTTGAAGATGTTTTGATACAGTACACGTGACAAACTTGATTGTTAGTCACTTCTAAGTGCAGGGTTCAGTGGTATCGAGTACAGTCTGTGATTTTTAAGTGAGGGTTCGTGGTATGGAGTACAGCCTGCTCAGGGTTCAGTGGTATGGAGTACAGCCTGCGCAGGGTTCAGTGGTATGGATACAGCCTGCACAGGGTTCGGTGGTATGGAGTACGGCCTGCTCAGGGTTGGGTGGTATGGAGTACAACCTGCACAGGATTTGGTGGTATGGAGTACAGCCTGCACAGGGTTCAGTGGTATGGAGTACGGTCTGCTCAGGGTTCGGTAGTATGGAGTACAACCTGCGCAGGGTTTGGTGGCATGGAGTACAGCCTGCTCAGGGTTTGGTGGTATCGAGTACAGTCTGCACAGGGTTTGGTGGTATGGAGTACAGCCTGTGCAGGGTTCGGTGGTATGGAGTACGGTCTGCTCAGGGTTCAGTGGTATGGAGTACAACCTGCACAGGGTTCGGTGGTATGGAGTACAGCCTGCACAGGGTTCGGTGGTATGGAGTACAGCCTGCGCAGGGTTCGGTGGTATGGAGTACAGCCTGCGCAGGGTTCGGTGGTATGGAGTACGGTCTGCTCAGGGTTCAGTGGTATGGAGTACGGTCTGCTCAGGGTTCGGTGGTATGGAGTACAGCCTGTGCAGGGTTCGGTGGTATGGAGTACAGCCTGTGCAGGGTTCGGTGGTATGGAGTACGGCCTGTGCAGGGTTCGGTGGTATGGAGTACGGCCTGTGCAGGGTTCGGTGGTATGGAGTATGGCCTGTGCAGCCTTCAGGCCCATCTGTCTCCAGAATGTCTTCCTACTGTCAGCCTGAAACCCTGTGCCCTAAACACTGACTCCCCACTCCCTCTTCCCCGCCGGCCACTGTTGTCCAAATTCAGCCCTCTCTGCACCCCGTCTACGCAGAATCCTTACTCAGCCTCTTCACACCTGGATTATTTTGTTGATCGTAACACCCCAAGGCTCATCTGTTTTGGAGTATATGTCAGCATTGCCTTCCTTTTTATAATTATTTATTTATTTGAAAAGCACACACACATACAGAGAGAGAGGCAGAGGAAGGAGGGAGGGAGAGACAGAGACAGAAATCTTCCGTCTGCTAATTTACTCCCCAAATGCCTGCAACAGTTAGGACTAGGCCTTGTGGAAGGCACAATCCAGGAACTCCATCGGGGAATCCCACGTGGGTGACAGGGACCCCAGTACTTGAGTCGTCATGTGCTGCCTCCCAGGGTGCACACGAGCAGGGTGCTGGATTGGAAGTGCTCCAGTATGGGGCCCTGGTGTCCCAAGCAGCGGCTTCCCTCCCTCCGGCCGCCACCTGCCCCTCTCCCTTCCTTGTTGTGACTGCTCTGTGTATACCACATTGTGTGTACCCATTCCTCTGTCCATGGACACTTGAATTGCTGAGGGGAAGAGTGCTGCTGTGACCCGAGGTGTAGGCTTATGTGTTCAAGTCTCCGCTCCCACTGCTTTGGAACGCACACCCAGAGGTGGACTTGCTGGATCACGTGGTCATCGACTTACCGTCCCCCTCAGCAGCTGTACCATTTCATATTCCCTGCCAGTGGTACATACGGGTTCCAGTTGACCCACATCCTTGTCGGCAGTTACGATTTCTGTATGTTTGTGTGTGGGAACACTGTCACTCTAATGGACATGCAGTGGAATCTACAGTTTTATTGTGCATTTCCCCAGTGACAGGTGGTGCTGAGCATTTTTTTATGTGGCTATTGGCCTCCTCTGGAAAATGTCTAGTCAAGAGTTTTTTGTTTTTTGTTTTTTTTTTCTTAAAAAAATTTATTAGATATTCCAAAGTCAGTTACACAGAGGAAGGTACACACACACACACACACACACCCTCACACCCTCCATCCACTGGTTCACTTCCAACTGGCCAGACCAAAGCCAGGAGCCAGGAACTCCATGCAAGTCTCCCACGTGGGTGCAGGGGCCCAAGCACTTGGGCCATCCTCTGCTGCTTTCTCCGGTGCATTAGCAGGGAACTGGATTGGAAGTGGAGTCACTGGGACTTGAACCAGTGTCCATATGGGATGCTGGCACTGCAGGTGGAGGTTTAACCTTCTATGCCACAGTGCCCGCCTCTCAAGTCCTCATTTTAATCAGATGTTGGGTTGCAGGAGTTCTTTATCTTACTCTAGATATCAGTTTTTTTTAATCTGATTTCCAAATGTTTTCTCCCATTCCATGGGTTGCTTGTCACTCTGATAGTATCTTTTCATGCACAAAGATTTGTAATATTGATGAAGTCCGACTTGTGTATTTTTTCTTGAAGATTTCTGCATTTATTTGAAAAGCAGTGTGACACAGAGAGAACATGAGGGAGCTCTTGCATACCAGGCTCACTCTCCAAATGGCTGTAACTGGCAGAGCTGGGACGGCCTGGAGCCAGGAGCCAGCAGTTCCATGTTGGTCTTCTACATGGGCAGTGACTTCAACCCTCTGTGCCACAATAGCGGCCCCACAGGTTTTTTCTTAGCTTTTGTGCTGTTGGGGCCATAGGCAGGAGCTCATTGCCATGTCATGAAGCCTTTCCCGTTTGCATCAGATTTTATCATTGTAGGTCTTCGATCCATTTTAAATTAATTTTTATATAATATAGGGATCCAACTTCATTCTTTTGCATATGGATATTCAGTTTTCCCAGCACCGTTTGTCACAAAACAATATTTTTCCCCGTTGAATGGTCCTGGCTACCTGGTTGAAGGTCCTGTGACCAGAGATGCAAGGTTTTACTCCCGGACTCTCTAGTCTGTCCCATTACTCTGTGTCTGTCTTTATGCTAATACCATACTGTTCTGATTACCGCAGCTTTATATTGTAGTAAGTTTTGAAAGCATGAGACCACCAGCTTGGATCTTTTCCGAGATTGTTGGGGGTATTTGGGAGTGTGTTTGTTTCAATGTTCCTGCAGTAAGCCATAGCTACTTGTTTGATGATTTTTTTTTTTTTTAGTGTTAACTATTGATCAGAAGCTGGGTTACACTGGCAGAGAATAGCTTGCTCCTTGTGCCACAATAATGAGCATATTTGAAGATTTGCTTGCTTTTGTTTTATTGACTTTGATACATTTGAGGGGACCCTGGCTTTTGTTTCTAACTTGAGAATTTTGTTTCTCTGACTTTGGTTATGTTCTGATAAAATATTAGAAACAGAAGATCAGTGAGTTAACTAATTTTATTCTGGTGTTGCTAAGACCTCCGTTGTATGCCATCTGTTCCTAACAGAGAATCCAAAAAGTGGAACATTTATAAATAAGTGAGTACATATAAATTTTTGGTTTGCTACAGTATAAGCTCTCAGTCCAGCTGAAATGGCAGGTGAGTGTGTTACGGGGGGTGGCGTTCACAGCAGCATTTGGTGTGCTAGGAATCCAGTCTCAGCTCAGCTTCTGACTCCAGCTTGCTGCCCCCGCACACCCTGGGAGACGGGAGACGAGCGCTCCAGTAGCTGTACTCCTGCTGCCCACGAGACAGACCCGGGCCGATGTCCCAGCCCCTGGCTTTGGCCTGTCCTTGGAGGCATCTGAAGCCGAACCAGTGCATGGGAGATCTTTGTCTGTTTTTGTCTCTCTGCCTTTCCAAGTAAATATAAGCTAAAACTTTCCAAGAAAGAATCTTAAAGATTAATGTGCAATGATGGATTCTGTTAATTAGCTTAATTATGTCATTTCCTAGTGTAGACGTAGTAAATCATTACACTGTGTACTTTAAATATATATGGTTTTTATTTGTCACTTATACCTCAATAAAGCTGGAAAAAAGAATGTTACAAGGGTTCATCAAACTATTAATGGCTCCAATTAACATGTTTCTAAGATTTTTCTTTTAACTCTGGAAACGGCTTCAGATAAGGAAGTAAAATTTTAAGATAACTTAAAAATAAAATTATACTTTCATCTATTTTTTTTCCTGGAGCCCAGATAGATTATTACTTACCGAGTTTTAAAAAATATTTTGCTGGTAGCATATTAAATTAACAGCATGCTATTATTTGTTCATGGTCACTAAATGAGTAGAAATTTCACTAATTCAAAATAGGCATTTTTTGTAATAAAATTTTTTAGAAAAGTAAAATATAAAGTAAATAAGCCATAAAAATATATAAATTCTGGTGTAAATAATAGCATCTTGATAGAAAAAGCAATTTATGTTGTTACTTTTTTCAGTTAATTGACATCTAAATATGTTTATGTGGTTAGAATATCTTGATAAAACAACGAGGACTTAGAAAATGACAATTTAGGCAGTTCATGTTGAGTATTCTCGTAATTTAAAATTGATGAGTTGATAGTTTCAGCAATTCTCTAGCACACATTTTCAAAGTCAGGCAGCTTTAACTTTTTACTTAGGTTTTGATTCTTCAGGTTTTTTTTTTTTTTTAAGCTTGGTTTAGCGCAGTGTGAAATTGAGTAAGTGCAAAAATGATCATTACTGTAGTCTGAGAAGTGCGGTATTGCAATTGCTGTGTGTGTACTGCCATCTAGTGTTGCCTTTGAAAATTGATGACACTCGACTGCCACTTTTCTCTGCATAAGTTCTCCAGCCTGAATAAGAGACTAGTTTACCCATAGGTACGAAGTGAAACAATGACAATGACATTTTTTGTGGTTTAAATAAAATAAAATAATGGCATTATCATAAAGTTCAGCTCATACGATTAAATCAATATCCAAACAGTTTCTCTTGAGTAAGCATCATCCTCACTTGTGGAATAAATTTGTTATTTTTTTGATGCAATTTCAAGTCAATAATCAGTGCTTTAAATTCAGAATTATAAAAAAACCCTCCAATTCCTAAAAAATAGAAATGACCTAAAATCCTCCACAAATGAAATGTTAGATATTTTGAGTATTAAATGAATAAGCAGTTTTATTTTCATTCTGTACTTGACAGGATGTACCAGTAAGACAACAACTTTCCTACTGAAATCTGCTTTTTTCTAAAGAGGTGAAAACAAATGTTAAGTTCTAAACCCCAGAAGTTACACTGCATTTCTTTTTTTTTTTTTTAAGATTTTTTTTTTTTTTAATTGAGAGGCAGAGTTTCAACAAAGACAGGGAGAGACAGAAATCTTAGATCTGCTGGTTCACTCCCCATATGGCCACAAGGGTTGAAGCTGAGTCAATCCAAAACCAGGAGCTTCTTCCAGGTCTGCCGTGCAGGTGCAGGGGCCCAAGCACTTGGGCCATCTTCTGCTGCTTTCCCAGGCCATAGCAGAGAGCTGGATCGGAAGTGGAGCAGCTGGGACTCGAACCGGCGCCCACGTGGGATGCCAACGCCACAGGCGGAGGCTTAGCTCACTATGCCACTGTGCCGGCCCCATTCTGCATTTGCTATGTTTAGGTCCTTGTGGCCTGTGAGCCTGTCTACACCATGGACGTTCAGTTGGTAGTTTGAGAAACATCAGATCATTCCATTTAAAAAACAGTATTTAATTGCATTTTCTTTGAAAAACAGGAAGTTATCATGTGATTTCTCTTTGTCTCCTGAGAGCTGGTTGGAAACGGAGTTGATTCTTAGCTGTTGGCAGTGGGTAAAGCTGTCTTCCAAGAATGAACTGAGCTGTTGTTTCTCTGATTGCCCCCTCAGGGCCTGTTTTCCTAGTTTTACACTTGAAGAGCACGTGCAAGCATAAACAGATAATTCCGGTGCATCCTGTGCCACAACTCTAGTTGTGAACATGCTCTCACACACGTGTGCTGGCTCCACTCCTGTCTCTCTCTCTGGAGAGTAAGCTTGATACTCACGTGCAGACAGTGGGACCTCCACAGCTGTGGATTCTGTCCCCGCACTGCCTCCCAGTGTGTCAGCATGGCTGCAGCTTGAGGCCAGCACAGCCTCTGTCACACGGACGCTCAGAAGAGCAGGAATGAGGCGTGCGTAGCCCCAGACACGAGTGTCTGCCCTGGGCAGGTGTTGAGTAAGCTGCGGGTCTTTGTGACCGCTCTTCTCTGGGCATGCAGGTTGTGTATGTGGAATGCCACACCCGGAGCCGAGCCCTTGGCTGAGCCACGCAGGACGAGAGCTGTGCTGCCCATGGCCTTGGCAGCGACAATGCAGCTTTCATTCTCTCTATCACCGGTGTCATCGCCGTTTGCTAGGCAGGCAGTGGCACGGCGCGGAAGTGACTTGTGCTGTCAGAGTCAGGAGGTAGCTGACTGAGAATCCTAGCTTTGCCTCTGAATCGCTGCGCCTCTGTTTCGCCAGATGCACCGTGGGGACACTGGGAGTGCTGGGCACAGAGTGTGACCCGGCGGAGGAAGCGGAGATGGGTGGCAGTTGACAGTGGCACCGCCAGGCTTCTCCCACCTGCCCCGCATGCCCTGTGCTGTGGTCACGTGCACATCTCCATGGCTCTCAGGCTGGGGCTGCCCTCGGGTTCCAGCTTCCTCGTGGTCTCCTGCGCCCCTGCGCCTGCCGTGGTTCCCTTTCCGGGCTTGGGCACGCTGCCCCCCCACCCCGGTGAGAATTTAGTGCCCCTGTGCCCCACTGGTAGGTCTGCTCCAGGCTCCGTGCTGCCTGTGAGCCTTGGCGAGGTCACCGCACAGCAGGTAGCATCCCTGCATGCTTTCATCTTGCACGTGATTGAGCCGTGCTTGGTACGTGTTGGTTAGTAATGGGTCACACACGGTGAGGTTTTGTCTCCACTGGACATACAGAGAGTGGGAGTTATTTAAGGATTAATTCTCAGTGTGTGACTAAGGACCTTGGTGATGTGCCTTTGGGAAAGTGAATTCAGAAAACCCTGAGCAAGAATGTAAAAATCACAGGATTTATAAGATGAACCCTGCTAGACAGTGTGGCACAGTGGTTAAGAACATGGGTTCCGGGTTCCATTGCTGGCTACACCACTGACCAGCGCTGTGTTTTGGAGTGAATTCAGTTTCTGCTTCCTACACTTTGTGTGATGAATAAAGTAATAAACACTTGTAAAATACTTACTGCAGTACATAGCGAGATTAACACTTCAGTGTTTGGTAACTGCTATGTCTTTTTTTTTTTTTTTCTTCAGAAAAAAGTATGTTCTCATAGAGGTCTTCTCACCTTCTTGAAAATTTTAATTAAATGCTTAGGTTAAGTTTTTAATGCTTAGCCTACAAGCAAATCTACAACTAACCAAGGGATTCATGTGGTCAGGTTTCTGGGTCTTGACTTTTGAATTAGGGTACCCTTTTTTTTTTTTTAAAGAAAATTATTTACTTGAAAAAGACAAAGAGGCAGACAAACACCTTCCTTCTGCTAGCTCACTCTCCAAATGGCCACAACAACCAGGGCTTTGCCAGGCTGAAGCCAGAGTCAGGAGCTTCTTCCAGGTCTCCCACATGGGTGCAGGGGCCCAGGCACTTGAGCCATCTTCTGTTGCTTCCCCAGGCACAGTAGCAGGGAGCTGGCTTGGAAGTGGAACAGCCAGGACTCGAACCAGAGCCTGGAATGGGATGCCAGCACTGCAGGCAATGGCTTCACCCAGTGCACCACAGTGCTGGCTCCTGAATTAGGATCCTTGGGTATGCAGTTAGGGAGCTAGATGCTTTTTCTTCCTCCTTTTGTTTGCTTTATTCCCGTGGTAATCTGGGTAAAGTCCCTGCTCTTTATATCAGCCATTCCCCTCTTTAATTTTTATCCAAACCCAACATAGCTCTGCATTCTCCTAATGGTATGAGAATAAGCAAAGCCAGCCAAGCGAATTCTTTGATTAGACACAGATTGATTGTGTGCTTAGCGTGTGCCAGGCTTTGCGAAGATACAGCCCCAGCTTTGGAAATGCTCAGAGGCAGAGCCCCTTGCACAAGTGAAGCCCCTTCGCAGGTGCGTGAGCGCTCGCCGTTGTTGCCTGCGGTGCGAAGGGACGGCTTCTCCGGCTGCCGGGCGGACGAGGGGCAGGGGAAGACGTCCCCTGACTGCGCGCTCTTGAAGGGGGATTTCGAACCCAAATCTGTCTCTGCGTGAGATTCTCGCTGCTGCCGTGGGCATGATTTCAGGAGACGGCATGAACACTGCTGGAGAGTGGGTGCTCAGCAGAGCAGAGCCATCGTCTCCCTGGAACCTTTGGAGGGAGACCACGGAGGCGAGTTGCTATCGGATGGGGTAAAGACGAGGCAATTCCAGAGGACGGGGAAGGATCGTGGGCTTGGGGACAGCTTTGGCTTCACGAGCATACTCTCTGCTGGGCATTCTCGGGGCGTGGATGGGGAGGCTCTCCCTCCCTGGACCCCTCTCAGGAAGGGCCTTGGCCCTGCCGTGCAAGATTGGCACTTGTTTCCTGAAGGCCGCTGTGACGAAGCTGGTTCTTCATCTTCGCTAACTTTCTCGATTAACCGACAGATTTAGCTAGTCCCACTGGAGCCACCAGATGGTCTGCTTCCATCCTTGGTGTTACTGAACTGGGGGCTCTGCCGCGTGCACCTCAGGATCTCCGAGCTCCCCCAGCAGGGGTTCTGAAGGAACCCCTTCCTTCAGGCAGCCTGCCTTGCTGGCGCCTCATTTCTCCTGCAGCTGGAGGCTCTCTGGCTGGAGATGCGAAGAAGAGGGGAAGCCATACTTGTGCTGGAGAAGCAGACCCACAGGTGGGTCACTGCTGGGCCCCCTTTGGATGCCTCTCTTCTTGCTCTCTCCCGTAGTTGAAAGTAATGACCTGGAGGTCCTGTTGATCCGTGTCTAGACGCTGTCCATCATCCGTCTTCTTAAGAGTTTCCTCACATTAAAACCCCTGGGATGGCTGTTTGCCTAGTGTTCGAGGTGATGCTTGGGAAGCCTGAACCTCATTTCAAAGTGCCTGGTTCAAGTCCCAGCTCCGTTCCCTCTTCCAGCTCCCTGCTAATGCACACTCTGGGAGGCAGCAGGTGATGGCTCAAGTGCTTAGGTCCCCACCTCGCTCCTCAGAGGCGCACGTGGAGTTCTTAGCTTCTGGTTTTGGCTTGGCCCAGCCCAGGGTGTTGCTGGCATTTGGGAAGTGAACTAGTGAATGGAAAGTCTCCCTTTCTCTGTGTCTCTGTCTTTCAAATAAAATGCAAATAAAAAACAAATAAATAAAACCAGTATCCCAAACCTAATATGTTGTGATAATGCTTTAAGTCAAATCTCAACTCAAGAAACCTTTACCTATTTTTTTTTTTTTTTTTTTGCACTGGAGCTTCAGATTAAAAGTTGGTTCAGGCTTGACTGTACTTTATCAGCGTCATAGCCATTTGCATTTTAATTGTGTCTGCAAAGTGGTACTGATTTGACCAGTTTGCTCTATTTCTCCTTCTTTTGATATATCGGTGATGGTGTTTTGTTGTTGCTTCTATACCTGCCCTTCTCCCCAGATGGGCATTAATTTCTTTTTGTAGTTCCCCAAGGTGTCAAGGTGCAAAGGCTGGATTAAATTAGACCTCGTACTGAGGTGTTAGGTGGACTCCAAGATAAGTATAAATCTCAGACATTAATTGTACCACTGTATTTTCTTCTCAATCAATAAGATGTGCTCTCAACCCCATTATATTGTATGTGTTACTAAAAAATGGGCTGTTTCCAAAGATACTAAGACCCATGAAGGAAAAAAAAAGTCTTTGTTGATTCCTGTCTAAGAAAATTTCTTTATATATATATATATATATAATATTTATTTGTTTATTTATTTGACAGGCAGAGCTACAGAGAAGCTAAGGCTGGGGGGGGGGGGGAGCAGGGAGAGAGAGATCTTTCATCCGCTAGTTAACTCCCCACATGGCAGCCACGCCGGAGCTAGGCCAATCCAATCCAAAGCCAGCAGCCAAGATCCTCTTCCGGGTCTCCACATGGGTGCAGGGGCCCAAGGACTTGGGCCATCTCCTGCTGCTTTCCCAGGCCATAAACAGAGAGCCGGATTGGAAGTGGAGCAGCTGGGACTTGAACTGGCACCCATATGGGATGCTAACACTACAGGCGGCGGCTTTACCCACTATGCCACAGTGCCGGCCCCGAAAATTTGTTAATGTAAATTAAAAACCTTTATCTTCCCGCTGAAGAAATCCAAATACAATGCTTTTTAAATATTTTGTTTTTAGACAGGCAGAGTTAGACAGAGAGAGAGAGACAGAGAAAAAGGTCTTCCTTTCATTGGTTCACTCCCCAGATGGCTGCTATGGCCAGCGCGCTGCGCCGATCCGAAGCCAGGAGCCAGGTGCGTCCTCCTGGTTTCCCAGGTGGGTGCAAGGTGCAAGGACTTGGGCCATCCTCCACTGCCTTCCCGGGCCACAGCAGAGAGCTGGACTGGAAGAGGAGCAACGGGGACAGAATCCGCTGGAGGCAGGAACCCGAGAACGTGGGCCATCACCTCCTGCCTCCCAGGTGCATTTGCAGGAAATTGTGTTGGCAGCAGAGGCAGGTCTTGAACCTAGGCACTAAAATATGGGATGGCCGCGTCCCAAGCAATGGTTTAACCTGCTGTGCCGTGACTCCCCCTACCCCGCCCCAATGCCACGTATGCATGTGTGCGCATCCATACACATTTTAAAAAAGATATGTCTGTTTTGAACCTGAAGGTCAGGGCTATCCTCAGGCAGTTTGTATCCAAGGTGGAAAAAGAGCTGCAGGATATGAAGATGCAGTTGTCCCCAAGCTGTCCTCCATGGGCCGCAGCTGCGACCATTTCCTCGCGCACAAAGGACTTCCATTGGCCTTCCCTTTTTGGCACTGCACACAGAAGCCAGTTGGCACCATCTGTGCTAGTAATTAAGTCTGTGATACGGTCATTGGTGCACAGGGAACTTGGGGTGAAGCCGCATTTCACAGCAAGAACGCGGGGGGATAGGGGCAGAAAATACAGTTTGTTAATATTCTTTTATGCTAATAGGTTGTAGAAAAGCAAACACAAAGAGAAAGAACAGCTCTCTGGTACATCAGTGATGTTCTTCTGCAGCCTGTGAGCCGCTTGTCCACTGAGTACGAGCAAGGATGTAGGCGGAGCTCTCATGTTGTCTTGTGTTTGCTGTTAGATTTGTCCTAGAGATTGCCAGATTAATTTGGACATTTAATTTACTGATCATGGTTGCTGGGGGCCTGCAGTGAGGAAGGGGTTAAATGGCAGTGTTTTCATATCTCAATGCATTTGCTAAAACTCAAAGAGCTGCATACCAACATGAGTGATTTTTACTCTGGGTAAATTTAATAATGGGGGCTTGGTGTTGGGGGTATAACAGGGTAAGGCGCTGCCTACAATGCTGGCATCCCATGTGGGCTCTGTTCCGAGTCCTGGCTGCTCCACTTCCGATCCAGATCCCTGCTAATGCGCCTCGGAAAGCTGTGGAGGATGGCCAGAAGAACTTGCAGCCCTGCATCCACATGGGAGACCAGAATGAAGCTCCTGACTAGAGCCTGGCCCAGCCCTGGCTGATGTGGTTGTCTGGGGAGTGAGCCACTGGATGGGGGCTCTCTCTCTCTCTCCTCCCTTTCTCCCTTTCTCCCTCTCTATGACTCTGCCTTTCAAATAAAATAAAATACATCTTTAAAAAATTTAAATGTATAAAAACATATGGAACGATATTTTAGAAAGTCTTGTGTCTGATTCAGGATACGTTTATCAGAGGGAAGAAGTGCTTTTTTTCTTTTTCAAAGTCAAGGATGACATACCTTAAAGCAAATTGATCTAAAACCTGATTTTAGAAAGCGAACAGCTCTTTTCCAACTCCAGATAAGAATTCTTAGAAATACGGCTGAAAGGAACCTATTTAGGGGAAGAGTGAGCTGCTTTCGCTGTTCTTTGAGCCTTCAGAACCCGGCTTCACCCATAAAAGGAGCTGCTCATGGTGAGTGTTGTTTAGCTGCTGAGAGGAAGTTAATGAGGGGAGGCGGAATTGGAGGCGGAATTCTCAGCCATCGAGAATTCCCTGCTCCTGCCTAAGAACAAAGATGACCAGCTGGCTTAAGCGTTGTTTTCAGCATGTGGGTCATGCGCAAAAGAATGCAGACAATGTGTGGCCAGCAGGGTGCCTCTGTGCAGGACCTTCGGAAGGCAGAAGGTGTTGCGTGCCTGTAGAATGAGCAGGATTTGCAGAGGGCCATCAGAAGCAGTGCAGGGGGCACGCTCCGGAATCCCTGCCTCGTAATGAGTGAGGGGTCAAGGACAGACAGCCGGCACGTTTGCATTTGGCAGTTTTCTGTTACTTACGTGTTAAAGGTTTCTTTGTTTGAAAGGCAGAGTTAGAAGTGGAGAGTAGCACTGTGGCCTGCCCTGGGCTGTGGCTTGGCAGTTGATGTGCCGTCCTCGACACGGGGAGAAGGCTGTTGGGTTTGGATAACGTCCGTGCTGCTGAATGGGAGCAGTGCCCACTTCTGACCCTGAAGCTGTCCCGCTCCTTGTCTGTTTGCAGGAGGTCACTGGGGAGGGGTCCCCTCCGCCCTTGGGTTGTGTGCACTGGTGGTATCAGGAGTATTGGCCATGTCAGTGAATTATCCCACAGGGTCTGTGCTGGTCATCTCACGGACACACATACACATGCACACCCACATACAAATGCACACACCCCCATGCACACACATGCAAGCACACACCCACATGCACACACATACAAGTGCATACATACATGCAGAACACATAAAAACAAACCCACACCCCCATATGCATACACACACGAACGCTCACACCTCCTACATACATGCACAGATATACAAGTGTGCACACACCCCACAGGCATACACACACAGTTGTGCACACACATCCCCATGCACACACATGTATACACACACCCACATGCATGCACATACAAGTGCACACACATCCCCATAGGCACACGTGCACGAATGCACACCCCCACATGCATACACACATACAAATACACACCCCCACACACATGCATGCACACACATCCAAGTGTACACCCCCACAGGCATACACACACATACAAATGCACACACACACTCACACGCACACACACGTACAAATGCACACACATCCCCACATGCACACACACAGTAGACTAGAGTTCTGTAAATAGAGTGTGCAGTTAACTATTTCAGCCCTGGGAGAAAGCACCATTCGCAAGCCTTCCTGCTGAAGCTGCTCTCTTTTGTTTTGTCCATACCTACAGCATTTTATCAAGTTTTTAGCATGTTTTCTCCCACGTATACCTTTTGTGTGGGTACGGTAGACTGCTTCGTCTTCCATGTTTCTTGATATCTCATAGTGTCTTTTGATGTGATTTCATTTTTTTTTAATTTTACTTATTTGACAGAGTTAGAGAGAGAAAGGTCTTCCTTCCATTGGTTCACTCTCCAAATGACTGCTATGGCTGGAGCTACGCTGATCCGAAGCCAGGAACCAGGTGCTTCTTCCTGGTCTCCCATGCAGGTGCAGGGGCCCAAGCACTTGGGCCATCCTCCACTGCCCTCCCGGGCCACAGCAGAGAGCTGGACTGGAAGAGGAGCAGCCGGGACTAGAACTGGCACCCATATGGGATGCTGGCACTGCAGGCAGAGGATTAACCAAGTGAGCCACAGCGCCAGCCCTGTGGTTTCATTTTTGATCCTAGCTAAGAGCATGTGAAAACTAGGAAGCTATTCCCTGATAGGAATAAATAACGTTCATTATTTAAACTTTGTCCTTTGAGCTATAATAGGTTTGCATAATTCAGGAGGCTCAAAAACACAGGGAGAAGTCTCTGCTTCTGTCTCTTGGTCCACATTTCCTTCCCATGGAGGCAGCCAGCGTGATGAAGTGCGGTGTCTGCTCCCAGGGATATTGCATGCGTACCTGCACAGCAGTCAGTGATGAACTCTTACTTAGGAGCAGGGCTTTGGTGAATTTGTTGTATGCCTCCTTGTTCAGATCAAATAAGAATGCTATTGGCAATTGTAAAAAGCTCATTTTGAAGGCAAAGGAATGCATTCATACGAGACCCGCTGTGTTCTTGAACGCTATTTTGCAGCAAAGCAGTTTTGACCTTTTCAGAGCAGGAGAAATTCTCCCTTTATGAATAAGTGACGGGCTGAGGAGGAGGGATTTGTAAGCTTGTTGTCTCGGGCTTGAATCAGTTTCACCTCCAGTTTAGCAAGAGCAAAAGCTGCTTATGGATAACAAATATTTGGTGCTGCTTTTTGCCAGGGATAGTCCCGGGGCTGGACGGGGCTCAGAGCAGAGGAGCTGTCTGTGGATTTATTATATATGTATTTTTTTTAAATAAGAACTTCTTTCTCTAAAAACTGCTGCTAAGGCCAAAGGCTGCTTAAACAGAAAATTGTACACCTAGGAATAAGAATTAGTTTTTGTCAACAGTAGAATTTGACAAAAACACGTTGGATTAGGGAGCTTGGAGGCTTTAAAAAAAAAAAATAACAAGATGACTCGGGCCTGGCACTCTGGCACAGTAGGCTCAGCATCTATGGCACCAGAATCCCATACGGGCACTGGTTGATGTCCTGGCTTCTCCTCTTTCGATCCAGCTCCCTGCTATGGCTTGGGAGAGCAGCAGAAGATAGCCCAAGTGCTTGGGCCCTGCATCCTCGTGGGAAATCCAGAGGAAGCTCCTGGCTTCCGGTCGGCTCAGCTCCAGCTATTGTGGCCATCTGGGGAGTGAACCAGCGGGTGGAAGACCTCTCTCTCTCTCTGTCTCTCCCTCTCTCTGTAACTCTGCCTCTCAAATAAATAAATAATATTTTTTAAAAAAATAGCACTCAAAAAAGTTTAAGAAATGGGAAGTAGGTCTACTCTTTGACCTATGATTCTATTCTGATCATTTATCTTGTGGGATCACCCAAGGTAGGGCATGGCTCAGTCTCGGTGACAGTTTTGCCAGTGAACTTGTTTAAATCTTCCGGCTCTCAGCCCCTGCTTAGCTTTCTGGTTTGGTTCCCCTACCTGCGTGCGTCTCCTTCGTGTCGTAGACTGAGCTGGGGGCCCCCTGCTTTAAGCTGCGTTCTGATTCCATTCTTGGCTTGTTTTGATGGCATCTTGGGCTGAGTTCTTGATCTGAGAATTCTTCCTGGATTCAGGCCCTGGCTGTGTCACAGAGGCCACACAACCTAGAGGACGGATGGACACTTGTCCGTGATGCACAGGGACAGGTAAATGACGAAGAGGACTTCATGTGAATTCCTGCCTCACTGCCATCCAGGAAACCTCTGAGCACCCAGAAGCCGGAATCTCTGGCTTGGTGGCCCCCCCCCCCCCCCCCCCCCGTTCTAGAAGGATCATTGTTGTTGGTTTGCTTTTCTTTTGCATGGGAAAAAGCATTAAAATCATGTGAGCTAATTCGTTGTTTTGTGCGACTATAAAGGTACAGCATGAGGGATTTGGGGGGGATGATGAAGCTGTTCTGCACCCGATTCTGGTGGTGGTTATCTGAATCTTGGCACCTGTTAAAATGTATTAAGATGTGCAAAAAAAGTCAGCTTCGTTGCATGATAGAAAATGAAACTTAAAATGATTTTGTCTTGAGAATTTTGTATATCCCTGCAAATGTGGATCTGTCTGTGGGAGTCATTAGTTAAGGATTCACCATCATCCTTGCTGAACTGTTATATGGACGGCTTTATAAAAATTAAGATGTTCAAGGATAGCCTCAGACTTTGTCTATTTACCGTTCCTCCATACATACCAGGTTTCCCTGTTGAGTATAAGATCAGTTCTACACTGAACCGAGAGAGGATGGCAAGTCGGTGATGTTTGGCTTTTTTTTTTTTTTCTCCTAAATCCTTGGAAGAATCTTGAGCCATTAAATATTGAAGGTTTATAAGCAAAGGCAAAATACTTGGAATAGTCTGAGTCTCCTGTTCCTTTGACTATTACACCTTTATCCCTTTTGCATTTTAATAACTTTGTGGGAATGTTTGAGATTTTAATCCTGGCTGCTTGTGGTTCTGCTCTGTTCTTGGTGGCAAGACCCAGTCACTGTCACCCAGGGGGCTGGCGGATGAGTCAGCAGGGCACTGACTGGGGACGTGCCCCCGGTGACCCTCTGTGATGAGAGTTTCTGGTTATTGGGTGACACAGCACTGGACGCGGGACAATGCTTGCAGCTCTTTCATTATCATATTTTTAATTATGTAAACAGAATTGTAAGATTACAGGTTGTATTTTTATTTTTGAGACTTAGCATAAATGTACGCACGTATGTATTCCAGTGTACGCACGTATGTATTCCAATGTACGCACGTATGTATTCCAATGAGCTGAAATACAATGCAGAACCTTTTCATTTTCTGTATCAAAATATTTGAAAAATTATTTATTTTAATTTGAAAGAAATCTCCCATCTGCCGGTTTACTCCTGACATGCCCATAGCAACCAGGGGTAAGCCAGGCTGAAACAGGAGACGGGAACTGAGTCCGAGTTTCCCACCTGGAGGGCACACCCTCACCTCCCGAGGTGTGCATGAGCAAGAAGCCAGAATCGGAAGCAGAGCCAGACCCGAACCCAGGCCCTCTGATAGGGGTGTCGCAAGAGGCAGCTTACCCACTGACCACATGTCTGCCTGCGTTTCTTAAAACATTAATACTAGACAAAACCACCATGGACATGAAAGATACAGACATGCATCTGTGTCATGAGAATTCCTGATTTCATGTTCATTCTCATGAAACTGGAAAAGCTGGAGTAACGCATACCCAGTATTGGAATGACGTTGATCTTGGTTGAACTCTTTGAGCAAAGAATAAGCCAAGACTCGCCCTGTGAAGAATGTTAAAGCTATTTCTCCAAAGTAGAAATAGAATTTCCTTTAGGAATGCAGGTTGGTTCTTGAGAACCTGTCACTTTGTTTCTGTCTCCAGCAAAGCTGAATGATTAAGTAGCATGTGGGTGCCGACAGAGTGTGGTTGCCTGTACTGCTGACCACAGACTCATTCATGTTCTTTTTGCCTAGAGTTTATTAATAATACTGCACATTGATCTTAATTAGTGTGAACACTCAGGTGAGGCCCTGTAGATAGATCCATGCCTCATACGGTCTTCTGGAGACCCTGACCCAGCCGTACTCAGGGGCTCCTTGCTCCAGGTGGCAGTTCTGTTCTCCAGGGGTGATTTGTCTGTGTTCCAACACTTGTCTACCTCTATAGTTTACACCTGTCTACCTCTGTTGTTTGCCTGGTGTCTGACTGGACTTCCGCTGCACTGTGATCTCTGGAGCTGATCTTGCTAGATGTTGGTGTTTATTTCCCCTTTTTCATGAAACATGAAGTTCATGGTTTTCCTTATCTGCCAGCTGTGTTACAGGCATGAAGAATGGATAGAAATAATTCTCTCTATATTGACTTTTTAAGTTTATTTGTTTTTCTGGTTAAGAGGAAGAACAGAGGCCGGCACCGCTGCTCAGTAGGCTAATCCTCCGCCTGTGGCGCCAGCACCCCGGGTTCTAATCCCGGTCGGGGCACCGGATTCTGTCCCAGTTGCTCCTCTTCCAGTCCAGCTCTCTGTTGTGGCATGGGAGTGCAGTGGAGGATGGCCCAAGTGCTTGGGCCCTGCACCCGCATGGGAGACCAGGAGGAAGCACCTGGCTCCTGGCTTCGGTTCGGCGCAGCGCGCTGCACCAGCCATAGCGGCCATTTGGGGGGGTGAACCAACAGAAAAAGACCTTTCTCTCTCTCTCTCTCTCTCTCTCTCTCTCTCTCTCACTAACTCTGCCTGTCAAAAAAAAAAAAAAAAAAGAAGAAGAACAGAGATTTGAGTGTAGATGAGTCTGTTATCCTATGGCATCCCAGAGCTCTGGGATAATATTTTTTATATCTGGAAAAAGTTGAATTTATTTTGATGTTTTCAGATAATTTCAATATGTCCATTTTTGAACTGAAGAAGAGTGCTTTATGTCCTGTTTGGCTTGCAGCATATTTTATTTTTATTATTTTTGAATTGTATTTATCATAATTTATATGTGGTTTATTACAAAATCTATTGTTAACATAAAAGTAGACCACTAATATGTCATCCATAAGGGGGCAGACTGGACATAGTGTTATAGTTTAATTGGATAAGGGACATTTTGAAATTGAATTTTTATAAATATACAGCATGGAACAAAATGTGAAAGCCTTACCCTCAATCCATTACACAAATGAGTCCATAAATCTGTGATTTAAGTCCTGAGTAGATTTGTCCCAAGACACTAAAGAGTGGCTTGGGCTCTGTGGGGTGTGTGCTTGTTGCATGTGCTGTCTAAGAGAGAGCCGTGGAAAGTCTGTGGAAATGCACTTGGGTAAAAACTGTGTGTGGATTTCAAAATTTTTGCACCAAAAAATTGTGTGTTTTAAAAAATGTTGGATTTATTTATTTGAAAGGCAGAGTGACAGCGAGAGAGGGAGAGACAGAAAGGGAGAAAGAGATTGGCCATCGATTTATTCACTGCTCCAGTGAAGGTAGCAGCCAGGTCTAGGGCAGGCCAAAGCCACAAGTCAGCAGCTCCATCCGGGTCCCCCACAGCGGTGGCAGAGGCCCAAGTTCTTGGGCCCCGATCTGCTGCCTCCCAGGTACTGCAGTGTTCAGAAGCAGAGTAGGCGGGGCCGTCACTGGCTGTCACATACGGGATGCTGGCATTGCCAGCTTTCAACACGGGGCACCTAAACTTAGCTTTTAATTCCATTACCACGAATGTTTTGAAGTACCTTGATATAAATGCGTGTGCATACGTGTGTGTGTATTTTACAGGCACATACTATTTTTTTAATTGTTGTTACAGTTAAGCAGTACATTAGAAAGTATTTTAAACCCTGGGAGCACTTAAGAAAACCACTTTTACTGCTTCAAGTAGGGTGGAACTGAGACCATCCATGCTGTAGTCTGTCGTAGTTGCCGTATTTGAAGTATTGTAGAGGCACTTGGCGTACACGCATGACGCATGCGTGGCTGGGTACTGCTTGGGAGAATCAGGCTCAGGCAGGTCCGAGAAGTGAACACATGCGTAAGATACGGAACATTTGACCAGAAGTCCCTTCCTGGTCGCTCCCCAGTGGGAGCAGCCACCATCCTGCCTGCTGCTGCCGCTTAGCTCACATGTGACCTGTACCACCCGGTCTCTCAGGACATTTTTTTTTTTTTTCAATCATCCAAGGACACTGGACTTGTTTTCCATCGCTGGTGCTTTTTGGTGGTTTTTGTCCCTGACTCGTTGACACGTCACCGTGTGTCACCGCGTTGATGTGGCTGCTGATGCCTCCTGTGCATGGCTGGCAGTGAGCTGTGGCTCTCCCAAAACACGGAGATAATCATCAACATTACATCTCTCAACCCAGCGAAGAAATTGTCAAAAATGATGGCTAATTAGAGAGATCAATAAAATATGAAGATATTTAAAGATTCGGTGAGTGAGCAGGACAATTAGTACGTGGCTAATTTTAAAGGGGACTCTAAAATGGGAAAGACAATTTTTACCGTCCATATGTTCATCATATCCCCAGCTTAAGAGATAAGTTGGCAGTCTTTCCAAAGCTTGATCATTTTAATCATTCCATTGGTTTTATTTCTCCAAGTGTGCTGATTTGAATGACTTTTTTACTTAATACTTTCTAAGTATGTTGTGCGAATATGCTGGAGTGTATTTAATGTTGTCATCTGAAGACAGACGTGATCACTATGTTACAAAACAAACAAAATGAGTGACTCCAAAGTGGCGAGATGATGTTGGCACGTACCATGGCAGCAGCGCCTTGGACGTGGAAGGCATGATTTCCAGAAAACCCAAAGCTCAAGGTGAAAAACCTCCGTCACATGTCTCGTGAGCTGTTGCCGTTCAGAGCAAAGCGAATGTGAAAACCAGGCCCCTGCTCTCCCTAAAAGCAGCAGCTCCCCTCCCCTCCCCTGCCACTGCCACCGCCAAGTTTATTTGAGGATCCTGGAGAGCAGAAAGAAGACAGCACAAAACATCCTTTCCTACTTAATAACTCTTCTTCCCCTGCCTCCCTCGCCTGAAGTGTGGCTGAGGTGCTCTGTGGTGATGGGCCAGGAAGTTCACTGGCCTCTGGCCGGACTGGAATGTGCTTCCAGGGGGTGCCCGCCCAGCAGGTGCTTGGGTGTTCAGTATGCCTGGGGCTGGGCGCTGAGCAGAGGCAGACGTCTTTGGCCTTGCAGCATCCGCTGGCACAGACACAAAGTACGGAATAGACAGGTGGAAAGATCTGACGTGGCTGGGGTGAGGAGTGGGGAGCTTGACCTCAAGAATTGGGGAGAAGGTGTTTGTGAGGAGGAATGACCCCGAGCAGGGCTTGAGGTGAGAACCGGGCAGGTGGGGCTGCAGGGGCTGCCTGAGGCGGACAGGCAGAGTCCCACTAGGACATGGGGTCTCCATGGCTATGAGGGTGCAGGGAGGATCGTGCGGGGAGGCTGGATCACTCGCTTCTCGGGCCACCTTGAGGACACCTCTGCTTGACCTAAGAGCCCCAGGCCGTCCCTGGTCGGGGCAGGGAGTGTGACTGTGGTGCTGACTTGACCTTGTATGTCTTTTCTGTCCCATTCTCACTCATGCTCACCCTCAGGTGTGTCGGGGGGCCGGGGGTGGGGTGGGGGGGTGAGTTAGATGTCCCTGCAGCGGTCCAGGCGAGCACAGGTAAGCGCTGGTGGAGAGACCCGCGGCGGAAGCAGCATTCAGGGGGTCGAGGAGAGGGAGTGTCCTGAGTGAGCTGCGTTTTCTGGCCCGAGCGCTAGAGGAGGGCCGGTCGTTGCGATGGGGGCACTGGATCAAGGCTGAGTTGTGCCAGAAGAACTGGAACTTGCTTGAGGTCCTGCTGAGTCTAAGGCGCCTGCAAAGTAGGGGAGGAGCCTGCTGGGCACTTGAAGGAGTGGAAACCCAGGTCTGTTTAAGGGTTGCCCGGGGTGGGGGGGGATCCGTGTCCCCTCTTCCTCCCCTTCTCTGCCTCTGCCCAGCGGCGCCACACGTGGTCATCGCGCAGGGCACTCTGGGAAGGAGGGAGGCCCTGGTCGCCAGGGCCAGGCCAGGTGAGCATTGCGGGGGCTGCTGCTACATTCACCACGATACAGTCCTGTCTCAGCATTTCCAGGGAAAAGGTGGGGTTGAGAGCCTCCACGAGGAAGCACTGATCAAACCGCTTTCTGTAGTTTTCTGTGGGTTTCTCCCTGAAGAACCCAGCTCTTCAAAACTGGGCAGAAAATGTACTCGTAGTAAGAAAGGCACGGAAACGGGCAGTGCTGACACTATGTGGGTGAGGACTGCAGGAACACAAGCAGGGGCATATGAGCACACCTGACCCGTGCCCAGTGCTGGCTAAAGCTGAGTGAGTCGGTCCAGCCCAGAATTTCATTCTTCGGCTGCTCTCAGAGATGGGCTTTGTGACTTTCTTCCTCCTCATTTGGCTCTTCCTTCTCCAACCTTGATCTTGAGCTTCAGCCTGGCCTGGCCTTGTGGGTGTCTGCCCAGTCCTCCTCTTCACTCCGGCATCCCCTCCTGGGTGGGCTCCGTCCTCTGTGGCTGGCTGCGGCTCTCCTCCTCCTGCCTCCTGGGGGACATCCACTTGTGCCTCCGTTTACCCGGGTTGCCCGCCCCCGAATGCCAGTGGCTCATCTCCACCTCAGCAATCCGAGGCTCAGTTCACCTATCACCGTTGCCAGAACTTGGGGTTCAGCGCGCTTGCGCCCGTGTCTGGGCAGTGGTTCCACCTGGACCCAGTTTCTCTGCACTCAGTGCCTGGTGCATAGCTTGAGAGCAGGCCCTCGGCGTTTCTTGCCCTAATTGTCACAGCATGTTTCTGACGGGGGTGTGAGGCTCTCCATGCCGTTCTGCTTCTGAGGGTGATTGTCCCGGAAACACAGATGGGGTTTTGCCCTGTCTGTAAAAGCCTCTGCTGGCTCTTCCCCATGGCGGGGAGAAGTGAAGCCCCCCAGCCTGTCCCCACTGCCCTCTCCGCCATGCCTCAGCAATGCTTGGTTCCTGTGTGTGTGCCAAGCCCCGAGCTCCAGCTGCTGGGTGTCGGAGGTCAGGCTTCGAGCTCCGCAGGGCTAGCGTACGTTGCTGTCTTGGGTGTCGCTCTACCTGAAGACACAGTGCGGTGCCCATGAATCATTCCCTTTGATCCCCGAGAACCACCACCCCCTGCTCGTGGCCAGAGAAAGTCCGACCTTAGGTGCCATAACTGACAAAGCAGGCACTCTCTCCCAGCCTCCCTTGTTTGGAGGTGAGAGACACGGGGCCCTAGCTGGGTTCTGTGATAATTTCATGTTTACCTTGCCCGGGGTCCCCAGGCTGATGTCTGCAGGAGTCGCACCCTGTTACATTCCCATCGGCGAGGTTTGAGGGTCTGGTTTCTCTAAGTTCCCATCAACACTTGATCGCACTTTTGTATTGGAGCCATCCTGGCAGGTCCGTGGCCGTGTCTCATGGTTTTAACATGCCTCTCCCTCATGAGTCCCGATGTTGAGCGGAGTTCCCTGTGTGCAGCTTCTTGCCTGTCATCTATCTCAGGAGCTTCCTGTTCAGTTAGATGAAGTTCCATTTCGGTAATGGGCATTTTTCCTAGAAGTAAGCAGCCAGGGGTTCCCTACAACTTTGCATTTTATGGCCAGGCCCAGCTCTCTGTGAATACCGGTATAGGCTTCCCAGTCGACAGCATGTCAAAACTCAGCTCTCTCCCTCGACCTGAGAGTGGGCATCTACACAGGCCCCACACCGACATCCTGAACCATGAGGGCCGGTCAGGGACAGGAGGTGGATGCCCACTCTCACCTCTTGACGGTTGTGTTCAGCATTGAACTGGAAGGTTAGCCAAGGCAAGAAAATACCACCAGGGCCAACTAGGCTGCAAAGAAAGAAGTAAGAAACCATCTCTGTAGGTGACATGCTCTTGTACCATATGTAGAAAATTCTAAGGAATCCACTGAAACAGTTAGGATGCATGAATAAAAGCATTCAGCGAGGTTACAGAATTAGAAGATAATGTGCAGAAATGAATTACATTTCTAAACAGTGACAATGAGGAGATCAAAAACAAAACCACTAACACAGAACCATTTACTATAGTATCAAAAAGGATAAAATAGAGAATATTAAGACAACAATACTCTTCACATTGCTCTAAAAAACCTAACTCCGGGGTGGGCATTACTGGTTAAGAGACTGCTTGGGGTTCCCATATCCCATAATCAGATCCTTGGGTTCAAGGATCAGTTTTACTCCCAACTTCCTGTGAGCGCACACCCTGTGGCCAGCAGGTGATGGCTCAAGCAACTGATCCCCTGCCGCCCCCATGGGAGGCTTGGCCTGAGCTCTGGGCTGCCAGCTTTAACCTGGCACAGCCTGGCTGGCTGTCCTGGGCGTTTGGGGACTGAACCTGCACCAGGTGGGAGCTTGTTCTCTCTCTCTCTCTGCTTTTCAAATAAATAAGTGAACTTTTAGGAAGAAAACAAAAATCTCTGTATTAGAGTACATCAAAGGCCATGTGGAAATGACCATCAGAGATTTGGACAGCTCCGCATCAGGGCCAGAGGACCCCCTCCCTACTCGGGGGCCAGGATCTGGAGAGTTCATGTGCTCATCTGGCTCCGACCAGGTCCCGTGAGGGAGTTTGATGTATGTTCTCAGTTGAAGGAGAAGCACCGCTCCAGCTGTGAGTCTAATCTGATTGTGCTCTGCTCTGTGGATACGATTACAGAGACAGACGGAGGAGCTGAAGAAACACAGAATACAGGGGACGCGGCAGACAAAGCCCAGTGCTGGTAATTTAAGAACCTGCGTCGTGCAGCATCCTGAGACGTCCTGTCCAGACATGATGTGATAGAATCCTGAACATCTCTGTTACTCTCCTCACCCTGTCCGTGCATCCCATTCCAGTTCTATGTTTCAAAATGTTGTGTCCCCACCCCGTCCCCCCACCACAAAAACAATCACAGAGAGACCATGAAGAATTGCTGGTCGAAGTGTGGTCTGCAGCCTGCTGTTAGCCCACAAGGTGTTGTTGCTGGTTCATGAGGACGTGGGCATTTAGAGGCCTCTTTGGCAGTTTAAGCTTGCTGCAGCATGTCAGCATCATAGGCTCGTCTTGTTGAACGAGGCGTAGACCCGTGGTTAGGATGGTGTTCAGCTACATGGTGGGCAGTACACCGTGCCAGCTCATTTTGGTCACCTGCAGTGTGCATTGGTGTGCAGAACACCACCGGTTGGGTGGCTCATGTAGCAAGTTATTTTCTTGTGGTTCTGGAATCTTCAGCGTCCAACATCAAGGTGGTCTTCCCCTGAGGCCTTCTCCTGGCTTGCGGCTGACCCCCATCTTACCGTGTGCTCACAGGACCTTTTCTCTGGGTATATGAGTGGGAGGAGGGGGGAGAGTGAACAAGCGAGAGAACAGAAGCCCACCCGTGCTGCGTGGGAGCCAGCCGATGTTTATTCTCGTAAGGATGCCAGTCTGATCATGTTGGGTCACCCCCCCATGACTCCCTTTTCCTTAGCTCCCTGGGGGTCCTCTCCCAAAGATAATCACTGGGGGTTGTTAGGTATTCAGCAAACGACTTTTGGAGAGAACCTGTTCCAGTCTGTAGCGCAGTAGGGCTCTCGTGGATCAGGAATTGTAAAAAGTGGTTCTTCATCAGAAATCGTTTGAGAAGCTCCAGCGTAGGCCCAAGTGGCCGAAATACGATTGAGTCTTACTAACACAAGGGCAGGAAATGGCCTGCCTTGGTGAATGTATGAGAATTTATCAAGTTCAGGCAGTCCTGACATGTCTGAAACTTGGTTTACATGAAATGTTGACTTCAGAAGAGATTCGATTGTCACCACTGGACTGATGCTGAAGAAGACGCGCTGCGTTCGTAATTGCTCCAGAGGCCTGGCCGTGGGCCTGGTGTCCCTGCAGCACCGGAAGCTGCTCTTTTTTTTTTTTTTTTTTTTTTGACGGGCAGAGTTAGACAGTGAGAAAGAGACAGAGAGAAAGGTCTTCCTTCCATTGGTTCACTCCCCAAATGGCTACTACGGCCGGCATGCTGTGCCGATCCGAAGCCGGGAGCCAGGTGCTTCTTCCTGGTCTCCCATGCGGGTGCAGGGCCCAAGCACTTGGGCCATCCTCCACTGCCTTCCCGGGCCACAGCAGAGAGCTGGCCTAGAAGAGGAGCAACTGGGACAGAATCTGGCACCCCGACTGGGACTAGAACCTGGGGTGCTGGTGCCGCAGGCAGAGGATTAGCCTAGTGAGCCGCGGTGCCGGCCCGGAAGCTGCTCTTTTAGCATAGCTGTCCTGCCAGTGCGGACGTCTGCCCGCTAGTCCTCCCTCCAGAATCCCTCCTGTCAGTGCTGTCCGCAGGGCCTCAGGCCACAGTTGTCCTGTCCTGCGTCCTGCAGCAAGCACCTCACCACTCCCCCTGGCGTCGCTTCATTCCCTTGGTCTCGTGCTTTGGGTGGCCGGTTCTGAGCACATCAGCTGCAAGTGGAAAAAGCCTGTGCTGCCTTCTGGTTCTTGCGCCGTGAAGTCGAGCCTCTGCAGCGAGGGGCTTCAGGTCCTCTGTCATCTACCTCTGCTCCAGCCGTCTGTCCTGCCTGCTCTCCCGTCCCCCTCTGGCCTCAGGGTGCACGCCGTGCCCTGGGTACAGCTGCGTCTGGGGTTTCCCTGCTTCTGTGTCTCTGCCCAGCGTTTCTCTTGTCCTGGGACTTTGCTCACCCAGTTTCTGCTTGTGAGAAGAACCCCTCCTCAGACATCATTCCTTCCCCCACTTTGCCCTGGTCTCGCCAGTTAGGAGTAATGTTTAATGAATGTTCTTCCAGGATGTGCTGAGTGCCAGCCTCTGTTTTACCGTGTGCTCTCTCCTCCAACTGAGGAATTCCGTGAGAGCAGGAGCTGTAGTGTGTTCAGCCTTGACCTTGCCCGTGTCCCAGGTCCCAGTGCTGAGCAAAGGGTAGAGCTCAGCTGGGGCTGCTGCTGATAAGATTAGATGGCGGAGAACAGCAGTGCTTTTTTCTACATGTCATCTGAGGACCAGGACAGCCACAGAGGCAGCTGGGCACGTGTCCTGGCCCCTGCTCCGAGGGCAAGGTGGATCCCCAATGATTCACTCCCCTTCCTGGGAGGGGTGCAGTC
The DNA here is from genome assembly GCF_033115175.1 of Lepus europaeus. Lineage (NCBI taxonomy): Eukaryota > Metazoa > Chordata > Mammalia > Lagomorpha > Leporidae > Lepus > Lepus europaeus. Next base: position 16,473,451 of record NC_084835.1, read on the forward strand.
AAGGTAGTCATTCTACTTTCTGGGGGAGTACAGTCAGGGTGTTCACCCCACTTCCTCGGGGAGTGCAGTCAGGGTGTTTACCCCACTTCCTGGGGGAGTGCAGTCAGGGTGTTCACCCCACTTCCTGGGGGAGTGCAGTCAGGGTGTTCACCCCACTTCCTGGGGGAGTGCAGCCAGGGTGTTCACTTCTTGGGGGAGTGCAGCCAGGGTGTTCACTTCCTGGGGGAGTGCAGTCAGGATGTTCATTCCACTTCCTCGGGGAGTACAGTCAGGGTGTTCACCCCACTTCCTCGGGGAGTGCAGTCAGGGTGTTCACTCCACTTCCTCGGGGAGTGCAGTCAGGGTGTTCACTCCACTTCCTCGGGGAGTACAGTCAGGGTGTTCACTCCACTTCCTCGGGGAGTGCAGTCAGGGTGTTCACTCCACTTCCTCGGGGAGTGCAGTCAGGGTGTTCACCCCACTTCCTGGGGGAGTGCAGTCAGGGTGTTCACTTCCTGGGGGAGTGCAGTCAGGGTGTTCACCCCACTTCCTGGGGGAGTACAGTCAGGGTGTTCACCCCAATTCCTGGGGGAGTGCAGTCAGGGTGTTCACCCCACTTCCTGGGGGAGTGCAGTCAGGGTGTTCACCCCACTTCCTGGGGGAGTGCAGTCAGGGTGTTCACCCCACTTCCTGGGGGAGTGCAGTCAGGGTGTTCACCCCACTTCCTGGGGGAGTGCAGTCAGGGTGTTCACCCCACTTCCTGGGGGAGTGCAGTCAGGGTGTTCACCCCACTTCCTGGGGGAGTGCAGTCAGTGTGTTCACCCCACTTCCTGGGGGAGTGCAGCCAGGGTGTTCACTTCCAGGGGAGTGCAGCCAGGGTGTTCACTTCCTGGGGGAGTGCAGTCAGGATGTTCATTCCACTTCCTCGGGGAGTACAGTCAGGGTGTTCACCCCACTTCCTCGGGGAGTGCAGTCAGGGTGTTCACTCCACTTCCTCGGGGAGTGCAGTCAGGGTGTTCACTCCACTTCCTCGGGGAGTACAGTCAGGGTGTTCACTCCACTTCCTCGGGGAGTGCAGTCAGGGTGTTCACTCCACTTCCTCGGGGAGTGCAGTCAGGGTGTTCACCCCACTTCCTGGGGGAGTGCAGTCAGGGTGTTCACCCCACTTCCTGGGGGAGTACAGTCAGGGTGTTCACCCCACTTCCTGGGGGAGTGCAGTCAGGGTGTTCACCCCACTTCCTCGGGGAGTGCAGTCAGGGTGTTTACCCCACTTCCTGGGGGAGTGCAGTCAGGGTGTTCACCCCACTTCCTGGGGGAGTGCAGTCAGGGTGTTCACCCCACTTCCTGGGGGAGTGCAGCCAGGGTGTTCACTTCCTGGGGGAGTGCAGCCAGGGTGTTCACTTCCTGGGGGAGTGCAGTCAGGATGTTCATTCCACTTCCTCGGGGAGTACAGTCAGGGTGTTCACCCCACTTCCTCGGGGAGTGCAGTCAGGGTGTTCACTCCACTTCCTCGGGGAGTACAGCCAGGGTGTTCACCCCACTTCCTCGGGGAGTACAGTCAGGGTGTGCACTCCACTTCCTCTGGGAGTACAGTCAGGGTGTTCATTCCACTTCCTCGGGGAGTACAGTCAGGGTGTTCACTCCACTTCCTCGGGGAGTGCAGTCAGGGTGTTCACCCCACTTCCTTGGGGAGTACAGTCAGGGTGTTCACCCCACTTCCTTGGGGAGTGCAGTCAGGGTGTTCACCCCACTTCCTCGGGGAGTACAGTCAGGGTGTTCACCCCACTTCCTCGGGGAGTGCAGTCAGGGTGTTCACTCCACTTCCTCGGGGAGTGCAGTCAGGGTGTTCACTCCACTTCCTCGGGGAGTATAGTCAGGGTGTTCACTCCACTTCCTGGGGGAGTGCAGTCAGGGTGTTCACTCCACAACTCGGGGAGTACAGTCAGGGTGTTCACCCCACTTCCTCGGGGAGTACAGTCAGGGTGTTCACCCCACTTCCTGGGGGAGTGCAGTCAGGGTGTTCACCCCACTTCCTGGGGGAGTACAGTCAGGGTGTTCACCCCACTTCCTGGGGGAGTGCAGTCAGGGTGTTCACCCCACTTCCTCGGGGAGTACAGTCAGGGTGTTCACTCCACTTCCTCGGGGAGTACAGTCAGGGTGTTCACCCCACTTCCTCGGGGAGTGCAGTCAGGGTGTGCACTCCACTTCCTCGGGGAGTACAGTCAGGGTGTTCATTCCACTTCCTCGGGGAGTACAGTCAGGGTGTTCACTCCACTTCCTCGGGGAGTACAGTCAGGGTGTTCACCCCACTTCCTCGGGGAGTACAGTCAGGGTGTTCACCCCACTTCCTCGGGGAGTGCAGTCAGGGTGTGCACTCCACTTCCTCGGGGAGTACAGTCAGGGTGTTCATTCCACTTCCTCGGGGAGTACAGTCAGGGTGTTCACTCCACTTCCTCGGGGAGTACAGTCAGGGTGTTCACCCCACTTCCTCGGGGAGTACAGTCAGGGTGTTCACCCCACTTCCTCGGGGAGTGCAGTCAGGGTGTTCACCCCACTTCCTCGGGGAGTACAGTCAGGGTGTTCACCCCACTTCCTGGGGGAGTACAGTCAGGGTGTTCACCCCACTTCCTTGGGGAGTGCAGTCAGGGTGTTCACCCCACTTCCTCGGGGAGTGCAGTCAGGGTGTTCACCCCACTTCCTCGGGGAGTGCAGTCAGGGTGTTCACTCCACTTCCTCGGGGAGTACAGTCAGGGTGTTCACTCCACTTCCAGGGGGAGTGCAGTCAGGGTGTTCACTTCCTCGGGGAGTGCACTCAGGGTGTTCACTTCCTGGGGGAGTGCAGTCAGGGTGTTTACCCCACTTCCTCGGGGAGTGCAGTCAGGGTGTTCACTCCACTTCCTCGGGGAGTACAGTCAGGGTGTTTACCCCACTTCCTCGGGGAGTGCAGTCAGGGTTTCACCCCACTTCCTGGTGGAGTATAGTCAGGGTGTTCACCCCACTTCCTGGGGGAGTGCAGTCAGGGTGTTCACCCCACTTCCTCGGTGAGTACAGTCAGGGTGTTCACCCCACTTCCTCGGGGAGTACAGTCAGGTGTTCACCCCACTTCCTGGGGGAGTACAGTCAGGGTGTTCACCCCACTTCCTGGGGGAGTGCAGCCAGGGTGTTCACCCCACTTCCTGGGGGAGTGCAGTCAGGGTGTTCACCCCACTTCCTGGGGGAGTACAGTCAGGGTGTTCACCCCACTTCCTCGGGGAGTGCAGTCAGGGTGTTCACCCCACTTCCTGGGGGAGTACAGTCAGGGTGTTTACCGCACTTCCTGGGGGAGTGCAATCAGGGTGTTCGCCCCATTTCCTCGGGGAGTACAATCAGGGTGTTCACTCCACTTCCTGGGGAGTGCAGTCAGGATGTTCCATTGGCAGAGGGAGTCTTTGCCCTGGGCTAGTGTGCTCAAAGCTTGTGGTTTTAGAGAGGTGGCAAATTCCTAGCCATTCTAATTCCCATTTTAACTAGGTGTTTGTCTGTTTCACCTTGCAATCTTGTCACTTTCTAAAAAGGTGTAGTTCAGATATTTGATACTTAATGTCATGTCGTCTTGAAGAATTGGTCTCTTTATATTTGTGCTATAACCTGTTGATCGCTGGGGCAGTCGTCTTTGCTTTGAAATCTACTTTGTCTGATATTATAGTAAGTGAACTCATGCCGGTGTGGTGTAACTTTTTGTATCCTTATACTTTGAATCTGTTCTTCTGTTTCGGGTGTGTTTCTTTTTGGTGATACATAATTGTGTGTTACATTTTTGTCCAGCTGAACAATCTCCGTCTTTTAATTAGGGTATTACAGAGTTTCAGTGTAATTTAGTTATTGGTATGATTTGATTTAGTTATTATTTTGTTGTTGGCATGATTAGATTTTGGCCCACCATACTGCTCCGTGTATATCATTTGCTCTTCTCCTGAGTTATTGGCTGTACATGTTAGTTCAGTGATTAGGTGTGTGGTATATGCTTGTGTTTTACCACAGAAGGTCTGACACCACTTCTTGTACCGAGAAGAACCGGGCAGTGGTTCCCCTCACCCCATTTTACTCCTCCTTCCCAGTACTGAGTCATGGCCATGCAGGGCGTTCCCTCTGGTGACCCGTGAGCTGGGTTTCTCAGCCTGGCACATGGCCAGTTCAGGCTGCGGGTCCTAGAAATAAAAGTGGGCACCAAGGTACCAAGTACTGTGACGAAGCTGGGACCCTAACGGGTGTGTACAGAAAGCAAGTGAAAGTCCTCTGCCTGGCCCTGCAGCTCTGTGGTCAGGGTTTACATGGGAAGAAGAATGCTCACGTTCGTAAAAGATGATCTTCAGGCATAGAGAGCAATTGGACGTCGGGCAGACATTAATGTAATTGAGAAGACTTTGTGTAGCCTCCACTCCATGCAGAGATAGGCCTGGAAATGTCAGTCCGGAAGTAGGACACTCTTAAAGCACTTGTGAGGTTTTGCAGATATTGTCAAGTCCATGAATACCTTGATAGATGGTCTTTGTAAATTTGTTAAAAAAAAAAAAAACTAATTTGTGAAACTAGAGCAGCAGTAAAAAAGCTCACCAGCCACAATGTATAAATTAGCTATGCTGGAAATACAGTGATGTTTACTTTTTATGTTGAGCATGTTACACTCCATTATCTTGTCATCATTACGTCTTTTTTGTGTTAAACTATCTACTGTGTGTCTTAAAGCTATAGCCCTTAAAAATGAAAGCATTAAAGAAATCAGGAGATTTCCATTAGTTATATATATTAAACTATACCATCTTGCTTATTAATAATTTTAATGAAACTATGAAATGGGATAAGCATGAAATAGTTAATTTTGTTAAGATTTATTTGTTTGAAATGCAGAGTTACACAGAGACAGAGAGAGGAAGCTTGCATCCACTAGTTCACTCTCCAAATTGCCATGATGGCTGAGCCAGGCCAAAGCCGGGAGCTTTATCTGGGTCTCCACCATGGGTGCAGGGGCCTAGGCACTTGGGTCATTTTCCTCTGCTTCCCCAGGCCATTAGCAGGGAGCTGGATCAGAAGTAGAGCAGCCAGGGCACACACTGGAGCCAGTATGGGATGTCAGCACCGCAGGAGGTGGCTTTACCCACTTCGCCACGACGCTGGCTCCTACGTCATTACTTTTTGCCACCTTGAGGATGGTACGATTACACCAAAACTAAGTATGACTGTGTCCTACATAAAAACAATGCTCTTTTCACCTAGCGTACAGAATATAAACTCTGACCAACTTAGGGGATAGCTGTAGAGTTTTTCCAGAAGTCTGTTGGGTTTTAATTGCACATCAATTGAATAGAATGCATTTTTTTTTTTCAAGTCTGGAAGCTCATGGGTTCCCTTATACACAGTGAATGGCACATTTGTTTAAGGCCCAGGGTAATGAGAAGTGCCTGATTAGGCACAATCATGCCAAGGAAAAGTCTTCATTTTTTTTTAACAAAAGATTCATTTATTAATTGAAAAGAGTTAAAGGCAGAGAGCGAGAAAGAGGAGGAGGGTGTCTTCCCTCTGCTGGTTCACTTCCCAGATGGCTGCAATGGCCAGAGCTGTGTCGATCAAAAGCCAGGAGCTTCTTAACTGGCTTTCCCACATGGGTGCAGGGACCCAAGCACTTGAGACCATTTTCTGCTGTTTTCCCAGGCCGTAGCAGAGAGCTGGATTGAAAGTGGAGCACCCGGGACTTGAACTGATGCCCACATAGGATGCCCCCACTGCAGGCGGTAGCCTTACCCACGACGTCACAGCACCGGCCCCTTCATGTTTTTTTTAAAATTGAACTTCAAGCAAGATAGTTGGAGGTTCACATGCATTTGTAAGAAGGAGTGCACAGAGATCTCGTGGATCCTTGATCCAGTTTTCTCCAGTGGAAACATTTCTGCAGAGCTGATGCAATCCTTCAGTCCTGTTCAGATCGCCTCGGTTTTGCTTGTCGCTGTGGGGATTTCATTCTGTATGGTGTTACCACCCGGGTGGGTTCATGTCCCCACTCCAGCAGGCACAACCTGTTCTTCATTTCCAAAATGTTCTGTCTGGTGAGATGTTATGTAGATGAAACCGCTTTGGGATTGGCACTGTTCAGTGGAGATGTATTGAAGTTGTTGTGTGTATCCATAGTTTATTCATTTTGATTGCTGAATGTTCTGTGGTATGTGTGGTATACCTATCTCCCCAGTTTATCTGCCAAGTGGAAGCCATTTGGGCTGAGTTCAGTATTTGGCTATTATGGATAAAACTGCTATGAACGGTTTTGTGTGAACACACGTTTCACTTCTCTGGGACACGTGTCCAGCAGCAGTGTTGCTGGGTCCCCTGGTGATCACCTGTTCAGTTTCATAGGAAAGTGCTCCGCTGCTCTCCAGAGTGGCACTCCATTAAGTCCCCACCAGCAGTGCACAGATCGTCCGGTCTCTCCCCGTCCTTGCCACAACTGGGTGATAATCACTCATTTTTATCTTAGCTTTTATGATGGGTAGAGAGTGGGAAACCATGGTGGTTTGTATTTGCATTTCCCTCGTGGCTGCTGATACGATACGTCTTCTCAAGCGTTTAATTTTCATCTGTAAATCCTTTTCAGCGAATTGTCTGTTTATATATTTCCTATTTTCCAACTGGATGTTTTTTTCAACCTTGTGTTTCTAATACTCTTTTAACTATCTCAAGTGGTAGTCCTTTGTTATTTTCTACCGCTTCACATAAGTGTTTAAAACATTTCCATTTTGATTGGGCCCTTTTCATGAATTTTTGCTGTTTGGTCTTAGTTGAAAAGTACAGCTCTATCTTCCATGGACTTAGTGTGTTATTCTACCTGTACCCTCTTTTTTCTCTTCCTTCTCTTCCCTCTCTTTAGGAACATAAACATTTTTCTTGGCTGTGAATAATATTGTACATTATTCAACATATACTTTATTTCTAGTGTTCTAAATGTTCTCTTAAAAATCATTTATTTATTTTGAAGGTAGAGTGACAGAGAGAGGGGGAGAGAAAGAGACAGGGAGATCTTCCATCTGCTAGTTCTCACCCCAAATGGCAGCAACAGCCAGGGCTGGGCCACACCAAAGCCAGGAGCCAAGAGCTCTTCCAAGTCTCCCACATGGGTGTCAAGGGCCAAAGCACTCAGGCCATCTTCTGCTGCCTTCCTAGGTCCATTAGTAGGAAGCTAGATCAGAAGTGAACTAGTGGGGACTTGAACGTGGGATGCTGGTGTTGCAGGCAGGAGCTTAACCTGCTGTACCACAGTGCCAGCCCTCTGGATGTTGTTGATTAAGTCGCTGCGTTTTCCTCTTGTCCTTACACATCTAGGACTTTTTTCTTTATTTGAGCAATTATTTGTCAGCATTCATTGGTGGTGGTTTACGCTCATCAGCATGTATGCGCTGCCTGTGGATTCTTTTTAAAGCCACATCCATGTGCCATGATGTTTTCTTTTTCTCACAGTTAACAGTGACAGAACGGGGGCAGGCGTTTGGCTCGGTGGGCAAGATGCTGCCGGCGATGCACACATCCGGAGTCAGAGTGCCTGGGTTTGAGCCCTGGCTCCCTGCTGACGTGCGCTGGGGAGGTGAGGAAAGTTGGCTCCAGTGTGTGGGCCCCTGCCACCCTTTGGGAGGCCTGGATTGAGTGCTGGGTTATTGACTTGGGTCTAGCCCAGCCATGGCTATTTGGAAGCATTTGAGCACTGAACCAGCTGCGTGAAGATGGAGCTACCTTGCTTGCACGTGCTCTCTCTGCTTTTCAAATACAGTGAAAATAAATCAATAAAAAAGTATTTTTAAGAGGTGACGTAATGGTCCATAGAGGAGACCCCTGAGTTTGTGCATCACCCTACCTTTGGATTCAGAGATGGCTTTTCCCGAATGTCCTTGGCCACTGGGCCTAGCAGCCGCCTCTGTTCTCTAGCCGCCGTCAGAGGGTGGCCACGTTTCTTTGCTTCTGTTGTGTGAAGAGCGTGGCCTCTGCTGCGAGGGCACTTGGGCAGTGCTGCTCTTGGAGTGCTGTACTCCCAGGGGCCGGTGGTAGCAGGCATCGTGCCTGTGTGTAGGTGTGTGTGCCCGAGTGTCGTGCCCGCTGGAGGAGCCAGCGCTGGGTGAGCAGTGTGTGCAGCTCCCCAGGGGCATTGCACCACAGTAGGTCCCTGAGCCGTCCTGAACGCTCGCCTCCTTCATCCTGTGGGGAAGGAGCGGGGGCAGAGTAAGACCCCACCCTGCCTCTCTCCAAGAGCGTTTTAGAAAAAAAATCTGTCTATTCCTTTCCTGCCTTATGTGGACTCTGGTGAGAGAGCTACCTGCTGACTCTGCAGAGAGAATGGCCTTTTTACCTCCTGGGTAATGGTACCAAGTCTGCTAACAAAAATAGCATGGAAGCATGTCAGTTCAGAAACAGAATGGCCTCTAGAGTCTTCCCGTGAGTGGGAACTCGCACTCCTTCAGGTAATTCAGTGAGGACACAATGGCAGTTACTCAGTGCTGGGACACTTCGCTTGGCGGCGGAGATACAACAGTGAACAAAAGGAAGAAAAACATCTCTACTCTCACTCATGGGCCACATATCTCAGGGCAAAGAAGTGTCACCAAAAGCCCAATAAAATATATGGTATGTCAGTCACTGCTAAGCACGCGGAAGAAAAAGTGGGGAAGGGTGATGGGCAGTGTGGTGGGTGCACTTTTGGGGTGTGACCCGAGGGGCGTTCCCAGAGACTCTGACGTGTGTCAAGGCCTGGAGAGTGACAGGGGAGTCGGGCTGATGCCTGGAGGAGGAGCAGAGCAGGCACGGGGAACAGTGTCGTCCAGGCTAGAGATGCAGGTGGGCCTGGTGCACGCACGCACAGCAAGGAGACAACACCAGGCAGGCTGCACCGCCGCGAGTGAGGGGCAGAGCAGAGGGCAATGGGGCCAGAAACTCAGCAGGTCGGCTTCCCAGGTCACCGGGTGGCCTGGGACCCGCCTGAGGGTCGACGGTCCCACTTGGTCATGGTAATGAGTAATTAGGTCCCTCTGGCTTCTGTGTGTGTGTGTCAGCAGAGACAGTCCAGGTAGGAGGCAGTGACATGAGACAGAGGTGGTAGCGGCCCGCACACGGGGAGCAGATGGGGAGGTGGTTGAAGAGGCTGGGTTCTGGGCAAAATTGGAAGGATTTGATGAGGGGTTGAGAGTGGGACTGAGAAAAGGGAAGAAGCCCCAAGGAGTGACCCCCAGCTTTGACCTGTGCAGCATAGCAAATGGAATGACCATGTCTGGGACAGGGACAGCGTCATAAATGATTGGTGTCACATAAGAAGTAGGTGATACTGTAACAGCGTCCTGTCTTTAGTTTTTAACTTGAGGATGAACAAACCTAAAGTGCAATAATTTTAAATTACAGCCTTGAAGGAACACTATATCTTCCATGCACTCTGCTCATCCTTGAAAGTTGGGGGAGGAGGGATATTTTTTCTCCTATTTATAGCTTAAATACCTTATTAATTTTAGCATTTTAGGAAGCAAGATATAACAAAAATGTATTTATTCCATGAGTAACCTTTTATATTTATTAAAAGAAGAAGAGGAGGGGAGGGAGGGAGGGAGAGAAAGAGAATGCCTTCTCATCTGCTGGTTCACTCCCCAGATGCCATGGTGGCTAGGGAACCGGTGCTGGGAGCTGGCAGCTAATTCCAGCTTTCCCCTGTGGGTGTCAGGGGCCTAGTTGCTGGAACCATCACCTGCTACCTCCCAGAGCAGGAAGCCAGAATCAGAAGCCTGAACTGGTAATAGAGATTACCCAGGTATTCTAATGTGAGACGTGACCATCTCTGTTTCCTTTTAAAGATTGATTGATTGATTTGAAAGGCAGAGTTAGAGAAGAGGGATCAGTCTTCCATCTGCTGCTTCACTTGCCAAATGACCACCATGGCAGAGCTGGACCCATCCGAAACCAGGAGCTGGGAGCTTCCTCCTGGTCTCTCACATGGATGCAGGGGCTCAAGTGTTTGGGCCATCCTCTGATGCCCTCCCAGGCACATCAGCAGGAAGCTGAATTGGAAGTGAAGCAGCCGGGACTCGACCCGCTGCCCATATAGGATGCTGGTGCCACAGGTGGTGATAGCTTTACCTGCTACGCCACAGCGCCATCCTTAGGATGTGGACATCTTAACTGGCTTCTTAACCATTGGGCCAAGCTCCTACCCTGCTAGATACCTTTTATCCCTATTACACAGACACATATTTTCCTGGCGCTGCAGAGAGAATACAAAAAGTACAACCTCTGCGCTCGGGCCACGCTAGTTGAACATAAATGAATGGGGGTGAGAGCTGCTGCGTAATACCAGATTCAGGCAATCCTGCTGACGGCTGCTTTTTGAATTCTTGACTTGGCAAGTGCGTGTGTGTCACCGTCTCCTCTGGGACAGCTGTCACGGAATGACAGTGTTTGGGTTCTGTGATCTGAAAGATGGCTTCCTGAACGGAGCCTGCAAAGAAACTGCACTGCATCGTTCCCGACGCATGCAGGAGCCGGCGGCGGTCCTGCGGCGCACCTCGAGTAAAGGGCTGGAACAGGGTAGAGTTTGGGGTTTCGCTGGTCCCCGAGTCAACCCCTGGAGAGGGTGACATCGTGTGAAAAACGTGTGCTCCTCCGTCCGCTCACTGCGGAAGTACTGTCAAGGGAGTCCAGCCTGCAACCAGCCCTCAGGCTTAGCAGGAAAAACGCTGCGACAAAGCCATTTGCATTTCAGTTTGATTTTCCCATAGAAGTGCTGTGACAGCACATCGATTCTGGCCAGAGAGCCACTGCTCAACGTTTTGAAAAGATGGCCGTAAAATATGGATTAAACTATATTTATTGTCACATCTAAGTGCATTTGCCATCAAGCTTGCGTGGTAGGAACAGACCAGTAGGCACTCCGGTGTTTGGTGTATGCTGTCCCTCTCTCTGCCGCATTTGATGTGTGCTGTCCCCCTCTCTCTGCTGAGCACCTGCTGTGCTTTCTTGCTTTCTCCCTTCGTTTCACGGAAGCACATCCCAGAAGCTGGTGTTGCGCCGCAGAATTCAGAGCTCCCTTTAGATTTTTACCAGCTGCTTTGAAAGGTACATTGGACTCATTTTTAACCTTTTGAGAAACAAATTCAGAAATGATTTTCTGTCATTTCTCATCTTGAAGGTTCGTTGAAGAGACTCTGCCCTCCAAAGTACATGAACTACCCTGATTTTTAAAACTGACAGCTCTATTAGCAGTGGCAGGAAATCACGCATTCGGACACAACCGGAGTCAGCTGGGTACCCGTCCCGCGGACAGATCCGCCTGTCTTAGTAGAGATGTTTCGTGCTTCTCCTTGGGATCCTCTGCCTTGAACTTGCCTGCTTGTATTGGATTTTTTTTTTCCCATCTGCAGTTCCCCAGCACTGTACTCATATCGCGTCATTTATCCAACAAGCCTGAAAGCCTCCGTTCAGGTGGCAGCCTTCCTTGGGTTTGCTGAACTGTGCAAAGTCCTGCCTCCGCTGGGCAGTCCCTTGCCTGCAGGGCCACGGCAGCAGGACGCGTGGCTGTGAAGTGATGAGTCCTTTCTCTACAAGAAATGCATTGAGAAAGCCAGCCCCTCTGGGCTGGCAGAGCAGCCACAGCAGCCCGGAAGCTTTGGCTGGGGTTGGCCTGAAACCGATCGGGAACTCGTGTGTGTGTGTGTCTCTCTCTCGTTGGTTCAGAAATAATGTAGCCGCGTGAGAAAATGGGTCATTTTTCTGTTATGACTGTGCCCCATCTTCCTTTTCATACTGTTGTTCTCTTCCTGTGGTCTCCCTGGACCTTGTGGCTTAGCTCTGTCCCCCTCTCTTCATTCATTCATTGCTGCTTAGCTTCTGATTCATCTGAAGGGAGCAGGAAAATTGCTTTGTGACTTTGTAGCCATCACATGTGATCTTTGGGCTTGCTTCCCTCATCCCTTCTGCTGGGATGAGCATTGATACTGGTATGTTTCTAATATTTGATTTCCCCCTAAGGAAAAGAACTATCACCCTCCCCTCAAAAAAAAAAAAAAATCAAAATATATGAGAAAGTTTATTTCAGTTCTGTCGAGTTTTAAAGGTGTTCTAAACCACTAGAGGGAGCCCATATTGTTCTGATTTCCAAATCCTGTAATGTTTTGACAGCTTGAATTTTTTTTTTTTTTTTTTTTTTTTTTTTTTTTTTTGCTAAGAAAAGGATACCCTCAGCCAATGGTTTACACACCCATAAGTTTTAAAATTGTGGTAAAATACACATAACACAAAATTGACAATCTTGGCCATTTTTTCCTCCTAAGATTTATTTATTTTATTTGAAACAGTTTGGGAGAAAGAGAGAGAGAGAGAGAGAGAAGCAGGGGCCATCTGCTTGGGTCATCATCAGCTGCTTTTCCCAGCCTGTTAGCAGGGAGCTGGATCAGAAGTGGAACAGCTGGGACTCAAACTGATGTCCATATGGGATGTCCGTGTCACGAGTGGTGGCTTAACCTGCTATACCACATTACTGGCTCCCACCTTGGCCATCTTTAAGTGTAGTATTAAGTCATCATGTTCTACAGCCATCACCACTGTCCACTTCCATAACTCTTCTTATCTGGTGAAACAGAAACGCCACCCATTAAGCAGTAACTCCCCTTGCCCAGATCCTGCCAGCAACCATTCCTTCTCCTTCTATGACTTGACCTCACAGAATACCTCATACTTGCATAAGCGGAATCATGAAGTATTTGTCTTTTTATGACTGGCTTATTTCACTTCGCATAACTTCCTCATGGTTCACCCATGTTGTAGCATATGGCAATACTTCCTTCCTTCTTAAGGTTGAATACTGATCCATGGCATGTGGTATTAGCTTTTTGTTGCTCTAACGCATACCTGAGAGAAATTACTTAGGAAGGCAGGAAGTTTATTTCTGCTGGTAAGTTTTGGTTTTGGAGGTTCACAGTCTGAGATTGGGCAATCGCACTAGTCTGGCATCTGATGAAGGCAGTGAGTGGCAGAGTGAGGATGGGCAAGAGAACTCGTGGTGAGCCAGGAAGCAGAGACTCCGTGTCACCACAATTCACTCCCGGGCTCCACCGCCGGAACTTAATATGATCTCATCATTTTCCAAGCCCTCCTCCCCTTCAGACAACATAACTGGATTACGTTCCAGTCCCGTGAACACAATATCTGAGGATCAAACCCTTAATACATAGGCCTTTGGGAGGATACCCAAACTATTATCCAAACTATAACACAAGTGCTTCACATATTTTGCTTACATACTTGGGTTGCTTCTGCACTTTAGCTGTGAATGATGTTTTATGAACATGGCTGTACAAATATTTTTTGAGACCCTGCTTTCAGTTATTTAAATATATACCTGGAAGTAGAGTTGCTGGATTGTATGGTAATCCTATTTTTGATTTTTTAAAGAGCCCCATACTGTTTTCCATAGCAGCCATACCGTTTTACATTCCCATGAATGGTGCGCCAGGGTTCCAGTTTCTGTATATCCTCATCCACACATATCATTTTCTTTTTTAAAATAGTAACCATCGTAATGGGTGTGAAGTGGTCTTTAGGTTTATTTTAAGGAGAAAAATGGAAGATGACCAGATGAGGACAATTGCTTGTACACACAGTGCTCTTGTAGTCCATGTCACAGAATGTGATGTGGGTGAAGTAGCTGGGGACAGGACATTTTGACAGCCTGTCGTGGGGCCCATGGCTCTCCTCCTTGCCTTTTGTAACACGGTCATCTTCCACGCCTTTCCTATCCCCCAGTCCTTGAACAGATGTGTCCTGTTTAGCAGAATATCTGTCACGTGTGGACACTGCTGAGCTGGGCTCTGTGGCAGGTTGGAAGGTGACTAGCCAGCGGTCCTTCCTGTCGGGGTCACAGCCTTCACCGTCCATGCGGCTGGGGGAGGGTGATGGACTCATCCAGCCTGTTTTTCCTTTGCTCTGTTCTCCCTGCCTCTGCCTGGTGAACCTTGTCCCCTGGTTTCTCACATCCCCCATGCTTCTTCAGTGTGCCTAGGGTTTCTCGCTTTCCCTTAGTGGAGTTGTTGTGGTATCCCATCTCAACATCATTGGCGTTCATACAGTTTCATTTCTCGTATTCCTGAACACAGCTGATGTATTCAGCGAGAGATGTGAGTTGAGTCAGTGCTGCACACAGCACCCCAATTTCCCAGCCCTCTTATAAACCTTTTATAAGAAGCTTCACCTTTTGGTTATGTTTTTGAACATTATTCAAGTTGGAGCTCTAAGAAGTTGTATAGTTCTGGAAGCTTACATGTCCTTTCCAAATCTTTCTAGATTATTCCAGCTCAATTCAGAGTATATTCACTGGGAGAGTTTCTATAATGGCTGTGTGTGTGTGTGTGTGTACTAATGCATCTATTCAGTGTTTAAAAGGCAAATCCTGTTTTCAGTTGATTACATTCAAGAGTGGTTTTTACTGTAAATATCTGTAGAGTTAAAGTTTACAACAGAAGCTTAAGAGATTAGACTGCCACATTCCACTGATTCTAAGGGCAGATTAAAAAAATTATATAATTATCTGAAAGGCAGAGAGACAGAAGAATGCAGAGGGAGCGCACTGATCTGCTCGTTCACTCCCAGGTACCCCCAGCAGCCAAGGTTGTGCCAGGCTGAAGTCGGGAGTCTTGAACCCAGTCGGCTCCTCCCGTGTGGGTGGCAGAGACCCAGCCAGCTGAGCCCTCAGCTGTCGCAGGATGTGTTTTATCTGCAGAGTGGAATGGGAACTGGGACTGGAACTGTAACCCAAGCAGGCGCTCGACTTGGGATGCGCCTCTCTCCCAGGTGGCGTGTTAACTGCTCTGTTGAATGTCCACCTCGTGTTTTAATACCTCTGGAATGGAATGCGTTTTACAGCGGCTGTGAGGCCCGTGCCTGCTGTGATGTGGTTACCATTGTCAGTAGGTGGGCAGGCTTGAATGATCACACATGGGTGTTCCTGTGGCGTGACCTGGCAGTTGCATGAGTCTTGCATGGTGCTGCAAACCTTTCAGTGTCGCCTTTTGATGAGACCAGGAGAGCACATGAAAGTGTTGAGATTTCAGCTGGCGTCGGGTGCTTGGACAGAAATCCTGGATGCAGTAAGGAAATACTGCTTTAAGAAACACTCTTACTTACCACCACCGCCGAGGCCACACGAAATGATGCTGCCTTGCAAAGCTTGGGCATTGTCCACTCTGAGATGAAACTTGCTTTAGAGGTGTTTGAACTAAAAAAAAAAAAAAAGACCTTAGGAATATATTAGCCGGTGTAGTATGCCTATGGATACACACACACACACACAGAGAATGATGACTTTAAAAAGGCATGTTTAGGCCGGCGCCGCGGCTCACTAGGCTAATCCTCCACCTTGCGGCGCCAGCACACCAGGTTCTAGTCCCGGTTGGGGTGCTGGATTCTGTCCCAGTTGCCCCTCTTCCAGGCCAGCTCTCTGCTATGGCCAGGGTGTGCAGTGGAGGATTGCCCAAGTGCTTGGGCCCTGCACCCCATGGGAGACCAGGAGAAGCACCTGGCTCCTGCCTTTGGATCAGCGTGATGTGCCGGCCACAGCGCGCTGACCGCGGCGGCCATTGGAGGGTGAACCAACGGCAAAGGAAGACCTTTCTCTCTGTCTCTCTCTCTCACTGTCCACTCTGCCTGTCAAAAAAAAAAAAAAAAAAAAAAAAAAAAGCATGTTTAAAGATGTGTAAGAGAGTGCCTTCAAATTAGAGTTCTGTGTGAGAACACAATGGTGTGATGGGCAGCATTTATCTTTCTCAATGGTCCTTCAGAGCACAGTGTGTATGTCAGCTGCTGGCCCTTGGATTAGATCAAGTAAGGGCCTAGTGGGGAGTGTGTTCTGCCTCCGGTTTCTAACTTTGCTTCCTCTCCGGCACCCGGTTTTTGCACTGCTGGCAATGGAGCTGCTGAGTTCAAGACTGCCCACTGAAGTCCTGTGCATCCTTGGGGGCTAACACTGCTCGGCCCAGCCTTGCCTGGTCTGCGCTGCCCTGTCTAGAGCCTTTGTTGATAGTCTGTGGCCTCCGATGGGAGTATGTCATGTGAAGTGCACTTGTACACATGTTGTTGTGGATGCACTTCCATGTATTTATTTATTTTTGCATGTGTGTCACTGTGGAAATGTGTTGTATTTGTTGATGACTGACTTCTCCAGCTATAATAGATGGTCAGCGCTTTGCAGCAGGGTCTGTGTCTTCCAGCTCTTACGATTTTGCCAAAATATGTAGAATTGCTATGTACCCACTAGATAGAATCTTGTTGAGTGTAGCTCCACTCCAGATTTTCGTAGCATTGCCTGTGCCGTGTATCAGAAATATGAAGCTGTCTTATGGGAAAAGCAAGGGCAAGCCCTCCGTCCAGGGGCTTCTCCAGGGGAGCCCTAGGAACTCCAGTGAAAGCCATTAGTGACCCCTGGTTTCGCACCCATCACCGCAAGCCCCAGGCATTGCCACCTCAACACTGCCACGCTGCAGAACCATTTGATGGTGAGAGGATGTGTGTGTACATGACACACATAGAGCACGGATCCAGTCATCTGGAGGCCTGAGGACAGGAAATGTTAGAGCACCCCATTTTCCTGAATTTTCTTCCCCTTTGGATCACATGTGATGAAGGAGTAGTCTCACGCGTGGTGGACTCGTGTTGGGGCTATGCAGGAATAAGGAGGAGGGCTGTAGCACCAGGGAGGCTCGGCTGCGGTGAGCTGTGTAGTCCTGACTGCAGGACACAGGGAAGGAAGTGGCTGGTTCCTTTGTGCCAAGCCTCGCACCTCAGAGCTTCCGAACCCCACAGCCATTGGTGTTTACTCCCCACCTAACCACCACGTGCCGTCCCATCTGAGTTTCTCTTGCTTCCCAGCACGTGCGAGGGGCCAGGTCTGTGCCATCACCAAGTGGGAGTGCTCCCCGGGGGAGGTCACACTGCCCTCTCTGCAGCTTCATTCCGGGGAGGGTTGTTCTGTCTGCTGCTGTTTGTGTCCCATCTTGTGCACAGGCCTCACAAGCCCCCAAGGCCCGAACACCCAGGGGCTTCCCAAGAAGTGGGAAGGAATCCAGCTCCCACCATCTCCCTGCTGCACCTGCCGCCAGCCCAGTGGCAGCTGGGCCAGTCCTCAGGGTCTTGTCCTGCTGCAGACGTACTTCACAGCACAGAAAGGCTTCGCTGCTTGATGCTGGGTTAGCTCCGTGTGTGTGTGTGTGTGTGTGTGTGTGAATAAAACGGAGTATTATAAAGACACATTTGTGGTGAATTACTTGTGCCCTTGCTGCCGGGAGCAGCCCCTCAGCTCCCTCCCCAACAAGACAATGAAGAATATGAAGGACGGGCTGAGCGCACCCAGGGGGTGGTGGGGTCTTCTCTCCTTCTAACTCCAGGGTCTTGGTCTTCTTGGGATTTCTGTCTTAGGAGGCAGCCTCCCATGATCCAGAGCTGTGCTCCTAGGGCAGGCTTTCCTTCATTTTGTATATTATTAATGTTTCCCAGCTTGATGTTTCTAATTGCAAAAGTGTTATGCACTGCATGCAGGTACATAAAGTGAGGGTGTCCTGATACATGTGTGCTCACGTGTGCCCATGGATGAGAGGGTGCATCCTCCTGCTCTGGGGGTGGCCGTGGGAAATGTACACTTACCACGCACTGGGCCGAAATCACCAGATAAAGAAAGCTTGCCCACATCCCCGCCTTTCTGATCTGCCAAGGGGAATTCTTCCGCAAGTCCCACACCCGCTGTTGGAAGCAGGGTTGTTCTTTGACTCCAAGGATGCCAGAGGTCAGGATGGTCAGAGCGTATGGAGTATTCCAGAGCTGGGGCAGGGTAGGCCTGAACTCAAAAGACTAAATCACTGTCCATCTCCAGAAAGAGAGAGGGAACGGGCAAGACAGCAGACCTCAGATAGGGTTTGAGTTTCCGCAGGGACTTGGTTTCCTTGGGCGCTGTGATTGTGGGGGGAGGAGCACAGGGGATGTTCAGGGAAGAGACAGGTGGAAGAGCTGGAGGGAAGAAAGGCGGCTAGAGGCAGGACCTGCGAAATGAACAAAGGGCAGAATTGCTCTTAAAGGGCTCAGGTACAGAGTGTCCCCAGTGCCTTGGGCTGTGTTTCCTGCCCAGCGGTGGCAATGAACGTTTTTCCTGTTGTGTTTCACGGCTACTTGGATTTCCTGATTTTTCTTTTCAGTGGTTCAAGGACTTACTTCATATGTTAACTCTTTGGCAGTCCCGTTACAAGTACTTTCTGCCTATTGTTTATCTCCTGATTTTGTCCCTGGCATGTATTACAGAGGTGCATTTTTTTTTCCTGGGTAGAGTCCATGTTTACTTATTTTTTTTCTTTATTCCTCCTGGTTTCTTCTGACTTCCTATCTTCAAGACTTGAAACAATCCTTGGAATTTCTTTTATTTTGTTTTGTTGGCTTGTTTGATGTCTTATTTACGTCTGGATGTCAATTCATTTGGAAATTATTTCAGTTTTTGAAGTAGCAATCCAACTTCATATTTTCCAAAGAATAGCCATTTATGCTCATACCACTTAATAAACCATCTTTTCCAGCGTCCCACCGGTATCACAAACATTTTGAGTCTCAATGTCACTGATCTTTTTGTCTGTTTTGAGCATCCCTATCTTTTACTGGAATTGTGATAGTAGATTTTACTATCTGATAGGACATTCCCCCCCCCCCTAAATTTTCTTCCTCCAGTTTTCCCCTAAAAGGTTGTTTGAAATTATTTTTCTGTGTAAACTTTGTAATTACCTAGTTCAGTTTCAATAGAATTTCCATGTTCTGGTTGAAATTGTATTGAACGTACATGTGAACTTTGGACAGAGTCACACTTTTGTGGTAAGCTTGGGCAGGTGTATTCTTCCTCGACGATTCGTTACAGCAGAAGACTCTTCAGTAAAAGGAGATTTTTATTCATGAACGCGTAGCTAGATGATCATTTATTATCACAGTCTTATTTGATCAAGGCCACTAATGACATTGCAGAATAACAACAGGTTTTAGATTTTAAAGATCTGTAATACTTTAGTCTCCTGATGCCTTCAGTCATCGTACAAAGTTAGTATTTGAACAGGAGTAGATGGTTAGCCTAGTGGTTAAGCTGGCTGCATTCCACATCAGAGTGCCTGGGTTCGATTCCCAGCTCTGCCTGCTGATTCTAACCTTCTGCTGATGCAGACCCCAGGAGGCAGCAGTGAGGGTCACGTAGCTGGGGTCTTGCCTCCCACATAGACACCTGGTTTGAGTTCCTGGCTCCCTGCTTAGCCCCCAGTCTAGCCCTGGCCATTGCAGTCATTTGGAGAATGAACCGATGGATGGGAGCACTCTGTGTCTCTCAAATAACTAAATAAATCTGTGTTAAAGCAAGTGAACTAAACACTAATTCACTTACATTGTGGGCGTCACTGTACTTTCTGTCCTTTGTCTTAGGAGGGAGAGAGAAGGACTTGCTATGTGCTTTATCTTGTCAGCTGGAAAGGAGGTCATTTGGTAGCAAAATATTCCTCTAGCTCAAAGCAGAGGAAATGAAAGTAATTTTCTCTGGCCTGCCCTCTCCACACCAGCTCATTAGACCACACCTGCTCAGCACCTCGGTGAGCATTGCCGAGGAGTTCATTCTGTCAGACTGTGACCGCTGCCATCTCGCTTTAAGAACTTGCTGCCTCTTCCTGTGCCCCTGTCTGCCATGGTCCCTCTGCGAGGTGTACCTTCACCTCTCGCCGGGCCCTACTCCACGGTGCGAGAAGCTACAAGCAGGCCACGCGTGTGAGCGGTTCTGTGGGCGCTGGTGGCTTGCGAATCCCCTGAGCAGCGTTAAGTGCTTGAGGCAGTAGATTTTAGTTTCACGTGTGCTTTGCAAGCTTAGGAAGCTGGCCAAGTGTCAAAGATGGCCCCAGGACACAGCAGCATGAGAGATCACGTGAGGCTCTAACTCTGGAAGCTCAGGTCCTCGGGTGAAATACCGTTTTACAGTGCAGATGCAAAGGACAAAGCACACCACTGAGGGAAAAATGGAACGATCCCCCAGACACTACCAAATGTACAGTTACTGAACTCGGTAGAACAAAGGCTGACGTCCTGGAAGCCGATCTTCACCTGGGGTAGAGCGACCACAGAGGACATCCCACAACCAGTGAACGGAGAGAAGAAACAGGGTGGTGTATTGTTTTGTTGTTGTTGTTTGTTTTTATGTTTACAAAGGAAGTGGTTGTCTTAGGGACTTCCTGCTTCGTGGCTTTGGTGCTCATCACCCATCCGCATCCCAGAGCACATAAACTCGTTAGTTCCTAAGAGAAGATATAATGAAATAATTCTTCAACAGGACCAGAAATTGAATCTCCAACGAGCCAAATTTAATAAGCGCTCTCTTTCTTTGCATCCATGTCCTACTTATTGGATTGCTTGCCCATTAACTGTTTGTTCTGGAAACCGACTGCCCTGTCTCGCCCCTCGCCCCCCATTGACTGCCAGGCACCCCCATGGCTCCCGCTCCCCCTGCCCGGGTTCCCTGCAGTGTTGAGCCCAGAAGCACCAGCCAAGCAACCCCTGCTTGCACAGTTTGGGATTGTCAGGCAGAGGAGTCCGGCTTGGTTCGCCCACTGGCTTGGTTCGCCCAGTGCCCTGGAGAAGTCGGGAGCTGCTGGCTGTGGTCCTTAGGGCACACATTCCAGGAAGCAGAGGGCCCCCCGGGCAGCAGAGAGGCATGAAAAGGAGTTGGACTCAGAAATGGGGCCCGCCTGGAGCTGGGCGCAGTCGCTCTGTCCTTCGGGAGGGTCTCACTGTGCTGGCAGAAGTTCATGCCGGGTGGAGTTGTTCACAGTCGAAGTCCCCGGGCTCACGCTGGGGAGCAGCCAGTGCGTGCGATTATCTGAGGTTCCAATCCTGAGGTCCTGCAGTTGTGGGCAGGCGCAAACGGGCCTCGTTCTCAGTGCCTGCCAGAATGTAAAAACTCAGTCCTACACATCTTTCTGCTTAGAGTTGACCTAGCATGTTCCATTCCTTTTGTAGCCATGTTGTATTTGTATGAAAATGATACATACTCATAATTTCCAAGGTCAGACACTCCTTTAAGAGTAATAGCAAAAGAATGGATCACTGCCCTTCTCTAGTTTCCTAGAATCACTCATCTTTTTAGCCGATTCGTCTGCCATACACCTCTGCATTTCTAAACAACGTGTTTTTCAGTTTTAGTGACCCCCTCTTATAAAATAAAGGAGTGTTTTTTACATTCCACGCTCCCAGTATAGTTTTACATCACAATGTTTGGTTACCCCAGTGCTTCATGGTTATATCATCATGCAGATACCATTTCTAAGTGAGCACGTGGTGTGTTTGTGTTTCTGTAACATGATCTAGTTGGACCTCACCTTCCTTCCACCTGCCTGGTCTCCCGGCACCCATCGTGGATCCTGTCCTGCTCGGTCCCGTCGGATAGCCTCTCCTTTTGTCTCGGTGTCTGCGCAGGGGGAGTCCCCAGACGCATGCCGTGCCGCTCCAGCATATGCAGGGTGCTGCTCTCCGGACCTGCTGCCCGGGGCCCACCCTCTCTCCCCAGTTTCCTGAGCGGTTGTTCTGCTTTGCTCTCCCGCCCCCGATGTGAATCCCCCACCCTTGCTTTGCAGGTGAATGGCAGGTGGGGATCACCAGGTACCTGCACACACCTGTGTGCCCACTTAGCACTGCGTTGAGAGGCTGGCGCAGGCCGCTCCTGGCTCCTTCACCAGGGTTGCCCTGTCTGTCTGGAAGCGTTCACAGGCTGCTGCTCTGCCCTTTCCTCGTACAGCCTCTGTGGGCCCAGTCAAGGGGCCTCACACTCGCAGCACCTGTTCCCCAGGTCTGTGAAATTTCCTGATTGTGTCTTTGAGAGTTATTTGTCCTCCATCCTCTCTCTGTGTTTCTGGATCTCTGTGCCATTTTCTGGACGTAACCATTTGTTGTGTTCCCCCCATCCCCAAGCACCTGGCTTTGCTTTTCCATACTCTAACCTAAAAATAGAGATAGCATGTGGAAGTCTAGTGATCTATAAGATTTCCACCCCCACCCCAACTACAGTTGTGTCTTGGGAACCACAGGGAATTAGTCCCAGGACCCTCTGCCAAGATTCTTTGATGCTGTCCCTGTAAATGACGTAGCCTTTGCGTGTAACCCACACCCATCCTCGTGGATATTTTAAATCATCTCTAGATTATTTATGTAAGTAGTTGCTGTAATAGATAATTTAGGGAACAGTGACAACAAAAACATCTCTACAGGTTCAAAACAGACACAGTTTCTCTGCAGTGTTTTCGACCCCAGGTTGGTTGAATCCACAGATGAGGACCCCATGGATACAGCAGGCCTAACGGCTTGACTTCTCAAGCTTCTGCCAAATGGTAGGCCACAGCCAAGTTATTCTTAAGGCAACCTGCTATGTGTGCATGGTGTGAACAGTCATATTTGAAAATGAGCAAGTTGTATCAAGTGAGAACCTGGCAGGGGATAAAAGTGAAGCCTTTATATAAAATATTACTGTGCCCGAAAACATCTCCCCTTAAGAAGGCAGCCTGTGCTGTACAGGCCTCAGCGTGCATCGAGCCCCAATTTCTCTGACTGTGAGGCTGGTGAAATTGCTCATCCACGTGTAGAGAGAAGACTGTGGTGTCATGAAGAAGAGAGAGATTCTGGAATCTGACCAGTAAGATCCTGGCCTCAGATCTCACCAGCTGGGGCAGGTTAGTTTTTCAGAACTCGTGGTCCTAGTCTATAAAATGGGGATGTAATATAAAGGGGTGTGGTTAGACTTGGGCCCCTTACGAAACACATGGCTCCATGGTTAGGGCTCAGTAGGTGGTTTCAGTATTGCCCAAGTGCTTGCAAGAGGGTGCTTGAAGAAGGACATTTTAAGTCACTGTTTGCTGAGTAACCCTGCGTCCACCCCCAGAGCTTCAGGGTGGCTCTTGCAGCTGACTCAGTGTCCCTGTAACCTTGCCCAGAGTTGTGGAACCCCTCTGGCCCTCACTTTCCTCATCTGACTACTGAGTACACATAGGTCCTACCTCATCGCGTGGTTGAGTGCATTCAGTGGATAGAAGTTTGGAAAGTGATGAGAGGAGAAGCCAGCACTTGGAAAGCTCTTTGTAACGCGTGGACTTAAAATGCAATGACTGCTTCCCCAGAGACCTGGCCAAGGCGACATGGCTTCCAGATGATCCACCCTTACCTCTTGTGCGTGTTAGGTGTATAGATTTACTGCCCCCCTGCAAAAGTCAGAGAGTTCTGTCCAAGTAAAGCAAAGTTCTGTCCAGGGATACTTCCTCCATTTGCTGCCCATATCTAGGAACAAGCCCCTTCCGTGTTAAGGTGATGCTTTGTCCAAACAGGAAAGCTTGTCTTCCTGTGTGCTGTGGCACATGATCCTGCCCCCAGGTCCTCTGACAGCACACAGTGTTGTGAGGACGTTCAAGATGAAGATAAGGGGTCGTTTGTCATCGGGCCATTGCCGCCTGCTCTGAGGTTACTGCAAGCATGGTATCTCAGCCTGGATCAGAGGAGATAACTGGAGTTGCACTTGCCTTGAGATGGTTCCATGTGATTCATGTTGAAGATGTAGTGATTTGACGCTTAGAGAGCAACCGTCAGCTCTTTGCAAGTGTTGTCTCAATAAGATGAAGTGGTGAGTAGAGGTGAACAGGTTGTGACTTGTTTCATTTTCTGTTTCTACCATGAGGGCAGTGGAAGATGTTCAGTCAGTATCTGTGGGGAGTGTTTGGTGTGGCTGCTTGGGGTGCCCCTGTCACACATGTGAGCTCCTTGATTCACATCCAGGCTTTGCTCCTGATTCTAATCAGATCCCTGACACCCACGTGGGATACCCAGATTGAGTTCCCTTTATTTTCTTTTATTAAACTTAAAAAATTATTATTGATCTTCATGTTTTACTTGCAAAGTAAAGAAACAGAGAAATCTTCCATCTACTGGTTCACTCTCCAAATGCCTGCAATAACCAGAGAGTAGGCCAGGATGGAGCCTGGAGCCAGGAGCCAGGAACTTACTCAGGTGTCCCATATGGTTGTTAGGGACCCACATACCTTAGCCATCATCTACTGCTTCCCAGGGTGTGCATTGTCAGGAACCTGGGTCAGAAGTGGAGCAGTATGTGGGCGTCCCCAACAGTGACATAACTACTGCGCCAAAAACCTGCCCAACTGGACGAGAGCTCCATCTTGTCTCTGTCTCTTTGCCTTCCAAATAAATAAATGCTCATTGAGCACATAATTTGTAAATCATTTTCATATTCATATATGATACAGGGAAAACATAACCAGTACAGTGCTTTTGACACTGTGCTAGTTTTCTTAATAGTGTGCAATACTGCATCTTTTCAACATCATGTAATGTACTGATCAGTTTTAGTTTAAGGGATGAGGATGGATTTCTCTAGAGGTTTTCTCTAGGAAGAACAATGTACGATTGATGTGGGCTGCAGGGCAAGGATGGAGGGAAGATCTACTTTTCAGCATACCCTGTGTCTTGTTAGAAACCATGTGTGTCCCTCACTTTCCCAAATGAACAAGAATTGAACTATGTTAAAGAGAAGAGGTGTCCACACTGAAGGGCATGTGTGATATGGTAATTATGGTGCTGTTTACATAAGTAGTTGGGCAACTACGGTAGCTAACCTTCAAAGGTAAATCCGGTAATGCTGGAGATAGGAGATCTTTCCAAAGAGACTTTGTAGATTGTTCTGTGAATTGGGTATTGTAAGTGGATCCCTTGACTTCTCTTTGGGAAAGATCTGGCAATCTGTCTACCATGATCATCTGCCTCCAGAGGTATGCACCTATCTCGTAGATGCTTGGTAGACATTTGCTGCCAATAGAGAAATCAGAGATAGGTGAAATTATTTATTGATTGGCATACTAATTGTTGGTCACCATATTATTGATTGATTAGTAAGAAGGCTTACTATGGTTTTTTCTTCCAAAACCCTTAGTATGGTCATCCATGAATTCAGAGCTAGGCTTATTGATTCTGTTTTAAGTCACTCTTCAGTTATCTTATTTAACGCATTTGCTCTTTATTATTTATTTAATTTATTAATATTAAGTATTAATTATTAAATTATCTCAGTACTCTTTAGTTATCTCATTATTTTAATGCTTAATAATGGTACAACTTGCTCATTCAAAATTCCACAAAGTGATCTGACTGAGGGTTTCCCGAGTTGGAAGAGCTAAGGAAGATGGTGAACTTAGAGCATAAATCAGTGAAAATTACAAAAAGAAAAGAAAAGTAAGGAGAAAATACTATCAGCCTATGACTTCCCTTCCTGAGAAAGTTGGGAACCAACTTCAGTGATGCTGGGAGACCACTGCACACCTTGACAGTTGAGAGCAACATCAGGTGTGGGAGAAGCTGGGGCCCTTTCTGTGCTGGGATTCAGTAATGTTTAGAGACTGGGGGCAGGAGGTCCCGACAGTAAACACAGCCTGGGAGACAACAGTTCCTTTATGGGATATTTTTGTTTCTCACTGGTTTTTAATTAGATTTGATTTAAGTGCACACTAATTATAGAGGAGAAGTAGGAAAGCTAAAAGAACATCACTCAAATCTAATACCCAGATAAAACCAGCTACCAACATTATAAGGTAATAATGAGTAAATAGTATATCAACATATGGGATTCTAAAGTAAATCAAGTAGAACAAGCGTGAGCTGATAGAGGTGTTTCCTGGCATGCGTTTTAAAGCTACACTGAAGAAGGATGGTACTGGCCCCAGAACAGGCAGACGAATGGAGCAGAACACAAAGTTCACAAGCCATCGAAAGTATAGCAATGCATGTATCCAGTAGGTTTTTGATCGACATTTTCTGTCAACGGAAAATGGAGAATTGATTATTAAATAGTGTTGAGACACGTGGCAAGCTGTTTGGGGACAGTGATTACATTCAGTTCGACTAAATATATAAAATGTGAAAACTAAAATCATATAATCACATAATCCTAAAAAGAATTCTAGATAGTGATTTTTGGATGGGGGAAGCTTTGACTATAAGAAACTCTAAGAGGGAAGATTGACAGGTTCAAGACTGTGTAGAGGGCATGTAAGGTTCAAGACTGAGAAGGAGCTACGTGTCCAGCATCAGATAAGTGATTAGCTGTTGGCTTATCCTTACTATGGAAAAGCCTGCCATTATAAAAGTGAAACTGTACAGAAGTATCATTGGGAAGACAGCCATGACAGCTATGTGAAAATTTTGTAAATGTTTGGACATATGCTTTTTATAGGAAATGGCCTAGAAGGATGCAGCCCAAATGTTTACAGTGGTGGTTTACTCCAGCCAAGATTTATATAATTTTTCTGCACCCCCTACCCTCTCGTAGTGATTGTACGTTTGAATAATCATGTCCAAATAAAAACAAAAGGGCAGAAAGAGGTTCAACAAAATAATTGGTGATAATAGGATTGGAGAAAAAACTATCCTCAGCCACCCTCTTGAGTAGATGGCATTGGTTTCTTAGAAGAACTTTTTGGGGCCAGACATCTGCTTTATGTCATGATAGTGACATGTGTTTATATGGCAGCTTGGATCTATCCTGACCAGAAACGCGAATTTCTTTAAACACAAGAAACACATGTATGTATTAAAACAACTCTCAGATCATGTTTTCAAAAATATTCATTTGATTATAGTTGACGTTGAATTTACGTATATGTGTGTTCTTTTTAACCAGCCTTGCTTCATTTCTCTGAATTAAGCATCAAAGAGCTGCTTTTAACATGCACATTTACCACGGAGAACCAGAGTTAGTGAAAATGTCTCTTAATGAAAGTTTTGGTTTAGCCAATTAAAAGCGTTTACAAGTCAAAGTGTAATCAAGGACAGATTGTTTTAGCTCATTGTCTACCAAGAAGCCTTTAGCTGCTGACATGAAAAGCCCTCATTTTCTGGGGAAATGTTGTCCCTCCTGCTTTGAGCCTGCCTATGTTTTACTGCCTTAGCAGGGGTGGGGAACCTTTTTCCTGCCAGGGGCCATTTGGATATTTATAACATCATTTGATCAACTTAATGATTAGCCTTGTATGTACAGTTACTGTAGTTCAAGACCTATCTCTGGTTGCCTTGGCGTTACCAGACCAAATGATTTTACAGGCCTCACGTGGCTCGTGGGCCTGATGTCCCCGAACTGATGAGAGGAACAACATACAGGCTTCGGATAAACAAGTCAAATAGACCCCCTGAATCTATCGCCGTGCTCTTGGGCGTTGACATTCTTCCAGTGTGGGAAAGGAGAGCTCCGCCTGGAGCAATGGCACATCCACTCACCATCCAGTCTTACGGAGCCCTTTATACCCCAGGTGGAAGGAAGGGCCCATCCTTTTGCCATTGCTTGAAATGTTTCGTACTAAAACCAAAAGGTCTCTGTTTTACACACTTTGAGTCACACACAATCTAAAAATACTCTTCCATCCTTTGTTCCAAAACCGACCACGCAAGTGGGCAGGCAGGAAGGAAGGATTTGCATGTGTTTGCTTTGGCCTCTTCTCAGCCCAGCTGTGTTGTGGCGATACCCGGGTCATCTGGGCTGCTGCTCTCAGCGTCATCACCAGGGCTCTGTCACCGACGACAGAGCTCTGCATCTTTGGAGGATGGAATTTTCCTTAGAAAGCCTCCTCTCCCCTCTCCCGTGTAGTTGCCATTTGTAACGGAATCACTCGGGATCATTCATCTGAGCAGTATTTAATAAATGCCTAGAGTAGCCTCCTACAGTGAAGAAGTTTTCAGTCTGAAATGTCAGTAGGACTGAGGTTAAGAAACCCTGGGTCCAGTGAGTTTTCTTCTGTCTGTGCAGGAATTGTATTGGGTACTAAGAGAGAGAAGAATGAACGGGATCTTTCCTTCTGCCATTCCGGGACATTTTGGCACATCAGGAAATTCCACAAATGACTACAGTGGTGTGAGCAGTGATCAGACCCTGACTGTGCCCGCGGAGCTCCACACTCCACAGACAGGCGGGGGGGGGGGGGGGGCAGCTAGAGCGGTAGCACGATGAGCAAGGGCATGGCACAGCATCCAGGGGGAGCCACAGAGAGCAGGCTGGCCAAGCCCAGAGCGTCTATGCTGAAACAGACCAGAGGGATGTGGTATGGAGAAGACCAAGCTTAGAGCAGACCAAAGAGCCACACTGACCACCCGCTGTGCGTGAATTTTGACTGGATCCAGTCTGATAGGAAAAGAACTGTAAAAAAGACATTGTTGGGACAAAGCTCCCACAGAGAGGATTTCACAACACATTGAATTACCAAGATCAGTTTTGTTGAATGATTTTTTTCCCCAAGTTTTTATTTGAACTTTTCAAACATACAGGAATTTCAAAAGAATAGCATTGAGCGGTTGTTTACTTTTCACCAATACTTCATGATTGTCATTCATGTTGGTCATTTTGCCACATTTGTTCTGTCTACTTACACATGCAAACCTGGAAGATACCTTTTTAAAATGAACTCATGAAGTTGCAGAAATCAAGCCAATTTACACTAACGATTTTATCACACAGCTCTTAAGAATAAAGATATTCTAGTTAATCACATTGCCTTGTTCACAACATGGAAATGAACAGTTTTCTAGTGTCTTTCACCACCTGATCAATGTGCACATGTCCCCACTGTCCCCAAAATGTCACTTCACGGCTCTCTTGCCGCCCTCCAGGTGCCAGTCACAGTTCATGCATTTGGTTGGCATGCGTCTTTGATCTTCTGTAAATTATTATTATTTTTTTTTAACTTTTAGAATTTGAGAGGCAGAGAGAGAGAGAGAGAGAACACACTCTCATCTGCTGGTTCACTTCTCAAATGCCTGCAGTAGCTGGGGCCGGATGGCGGCCAGAGTCAGGAGCCAGGAACTCAGTCACTTGAATGGCCACTGCTGCCTCCCAGTGTCTGCACTGGCAGGAAACGGAAATCAGAAGCCAGAGTCTGCAACCGAATCCAGGTCTTGCACGTGGGTTGCAAGGCCCCAGCTGCTGTTGAGCCCTCACTGCCTCCTCCGGGAGTCTGCATGGGGAGGGAGCTAGAGCCAGGAGCTGCCGCGGGAAGTCACACCCACCCCTCTGATGGGGATGTACCCACCATGCTACATACCAGCTGCTGATCTCTGATTCCAGTTAATTGATTAATTTATCTTATTTGAAAGGCAGCGTGACAGAGAGAGAGAGATATATCTTCCGTCTGCTGGTTCACTCCCCAGATGGCTGCAACAGCTGGAGTAGGTCAGGCCGGAGCCAGGAGCCTGGAATGCCATCAGGGTCTCCCACATGTAAAGCAGGGGTCCAGGTACTTGGGCTGTCTTCCACTGTTTTCCTAGGCATATTGGCAGGGAGCCGGACTGGAAGCGGAGCAGCAGGACTTGAACTGGGCTCCCTATATGGGATGCCAGCATCCCAGGCAACAGCTAAGCTCACTGCAGCACAGTACCAGCCTCCTGATCTTTTATAGATTTGGACAGTCCCATCACACACCATGGCCAAACATGTCAGTAATTCTGTTTCATTTTTCAGATTTTTAAATGTTTTTTTAGCTTACATACAGGAAAATTCACACTTTTGATATTCAGATATATAAATGCACGTGACGACCATCACACTTAAGGAATGCCCTCAGCTGCCCCTCGATAGTCAAGCCCTCCTCCCTTACCTTTTCTCCTTCCCTGCAGTTCTGCCTTTGCTGGACTTTCCTAGCATTGGAATCATGGAGCGTGTGGCCTGTTGAGTCTCTCATTGGGCATAATACACTTGAGATTTAGCCGTGCCACTGCCTGAAGCAGTGGTTTGTTCTCTTTCGTTGGTGAGCAGCATACCATTGTGTGGATGTACTACAGTTTGTTTATCCTTTCTCCCCCCCCCCCCCACAGGTAGAGTTAGACAATGAGAAAGAGAGACAGAGAGAAAGGTCTTCCTTCCGTTGGTTCACTCCCCAAATGGCTGCTATGGCTGGCGCTGTGCCAGTCCGAAGCCAGGAGCCAGGTGCTTCCTCCTGGTCTCCCACGTGGGTGCAGGGGCCCAAGCACTTGGGCCATCCTCCACTGCCCTCCCGGGCCACAGCAAAGAGCTGGACTGGAAGAGGAACAACTGGGACTAGAACCCGGCACCCAGATGGGATGCCAGCGCTGCAGGTGGAGGATTAGCCAAGTGAGCCATGGTGCTGGCCTGTTTCTCCGTTCTTTAAAGAAGGATGCTTTCATTGATAATGGTCCTTGTGATTTTGGATGGGGCTGCTATAAACATTTTCTTGTAGGAGTAGGATTATTGAGTCACATAGTAAGGGAATATTTGACATTTAAGAAGCTGGTGTTGTTTTCCATAATGGCTGTAAGGTTTTTTGTTCCCTCCAGCAGTGTGTAAGAGTTTCAGTTGGTCTGTAGCCTTGTCTGTCAGCACTTGGTACTGCCAGGTTATTAATTTTAGCTACCTCATAGGTGTGCTGTGGTATCCACACTTTATTTCCCCAATGCCTAATGATGTTGAGCACCTTGTCTTTGCGATCTGCATGTCTTTGAGACTAGATCTGTTTTCCTGTAGGTGTTTCCACAGTGGGCTCTGATGGTTTCCTTTTGTATTTTGCTTTGTTTTCGTTTTCATTTCTTTTTTCTAGTTCCTCTGCCTCCCCCATATTACATTGAAAGTTGTGTTTAAAAACTTGATTAGATTCAGTTTAAACAGTCTGGGCAGGAACATTTCATTGATGATACAAATGTGAGCGATTTTGTTAGAAAATGCATTGGAGCTGACTGGAGGCCATTTTGGATGAAGCTGCTAACATACATTGTAGCTTCCTCAAGGACGAGAAGGGTGTCCATGGAGAATGGTGTCCCCGGAGGGCTGGCTGATGTCTAGGCACAGGTAGGTGGGTTGGACCTCGAGCAGAGGGAATAGGTAGAGGATGCCGATCCAAATGCAAAGAGGAGAGGAGGGGTGCAGATTGCCTCTTAGGAAAGCTACTGTTCCTCTGTGGAGTTACATCAACGGCAGTGCTGAGGAGGAGGAAGTGGGGGAGAAGGCAAGGAGAGTGGGGCACGGCGGGGACCAGGGAAAGACAGCACATGCCCCGCCCTGAAAGCCCCCTGGAGAACATGAATTTAAAGCGGGGTCGTCCACAGGTGTCTGTAGTTGTTGTAGACGTGTCAGTGTTATGGCATGAATTTAATCGTAAGACTTGGCTTTCAGGGATTTTGCCAGCATACGGAAGTATGCATCATTTATAGGAAAATCATCATGAGGACTGGGTACGGTGTAGAATTTAACTCCCACACCGTTTACCCAGGGTTTTTTTTTTACCTAAAGACTATAAACCATCCTGTCTCTGTAGTTGGGGGACCTGATGTGATTCCAGATCGAGAACAAAAAGTCTAGACTTCGACGGAGTATTCCATTTCCTAAACATAGAA
Source organism: Lepus europaeus (assembly GCF_033115175.1). NCBI lineage: Eukaryota > Metazoa > Chordata > Mammalia > Lagomorpha > Leporidae > Lepus > Lepus europaeus. The sequence goes on from NC_084835.1 coordinate 16,504,900, forward strand.
TTTAACAATTTTAATTAATTGTCCTCCCTCAAATATGACAAAAACTTGCCTTACTTGTGCTTGATTTCTTAAATGCTTTTTAAATTGGATACACTTTTACTGTTAGTTAAGCCTGGGATTGAGTACATGATGTTTCTGTAAATAGATTTCCAATTGGGGAAACAGTATTCTCAGTATTTCTGGGTCATCACACCAGTGTTATGTAAGAGAAGAGCTGATTGTAGCATCCCTTGGAAAACGTTTTAATGGACAAAGATTACTTTTACAGTCAGAATATATCCACGTAATGAAGTCCCATTAAAAACTCTGCAATCTGAAATTACAGTGAAAATTTTAAAATAATACACTTTATTTATTTATTTATTTTACTTTTACAGAAAAATGTCAGAAGAAGTACAGAGTCTTCACAGTCCCCTGGGCACCATGCTCTGCTTGTGCTAGCGGGGTACACTCGGTGCAGCTGAGGACCCAACAGAGGTGTTGACTGAAACCCACATGACATTAGGGTTCAGGTTTTTATTGGATACTCTGTGGACTCTGACAAACAAGTGGTGTCACATATCCACCATTATGGTATCCTACCATTGTGAAGATTTTACCATCTTCAAAGTTCCCATTGGCCTTGCACTCCCCTCCTAACCCCAGTTCCTGGCCATGATCCATCTTTTTGTCGTTTCTCTACTGTGGCCTTTTCCAGCATTTTGGAATCACATTTCACATTTGCTCCTTTTACTTAGCTGCATCTCTGTCAGGTTTCTGCGTGCCTCTTCTCCATGGCAACACAACTCCTTCCTTCACTTGGCCGAGCAACAACGTGCCATTGTACAGGTGAACCGCACTTTGTTTACCCATCCCTATCCTGAAAGATGTCTTGCTTGCTTACAACTGGGGCAAGTGTGAATGAAGCTGCTATAAATTACAATGAACTTTCAAAAATACAATTAAAATTGTTTGTTTCTCTTGAGCAGCATCTGCATTTGTTAGGCTGTTACTTTGACTGATTGACTCAGAGTGTCCATGGATGTTTCCCCGTGACATCAGGCATCACAAAAGCTCCTTCCCTATTGATGCTTGCAAGCTGTCTAGATAACAGCTGGGTTTTGTTCGAAAAAAGTATAAAGTATGTGTGCGTGTCTGTGTGTGTGTGTATATACATATGCATACATACACACATATATAGACATACACATGCATACACACATATATAGATGCATACACACACATACATAGATAGATACACAAAGATGTAAGTGAACCCCCACAAGAACTCTGAAGTACTTTAGTCATTAGAAGTTAAACACTGAGCACAGAGGCAGGTTTAGGGAGCACCTGGAGACCCAAAGTCGTGGGCTCCCTTTGGACGGGTCCTGGAGAAAATGTCTTTGACTTTGATGACTGTGATGAGTCTCTTATTTAGAGTGGTTTAATTTCTGAACATAGAAGTCGTAACTCTGGACACTTCCACTTTCACTCCTAGCAGTCCAAGTAACAAAACAGTGCTGTTAACAGGATGTGTCAAAGTCTCTGTCTGGTTTTCAGGTCCTATTGATTTGGTTCAATCAGTGGGAAATGAAATCAGTGTAAAACTGAAAGAATCATTGGAGTTGATTGGGGGTGGGAGGGGAACAAACCACGAAAATCAACTGTTTGAGGTAGGCTTGAAAACCCACCTAGAGGTTTAGGGGAGAGATTTGCTTATCACCTCCACAGCCTGACCTTCTGAGCTCACCTGCTTTGAAGTCTGCATGAATCCGTTACAGCAGTTGGCAACTAAGGGGTGAGGTGAAGTCTCACTGTGGTTTTGATTTGCATTTCCCTGACAGCTAGCGATCCTGAGCATCTTTTCATGTATCTGTTCACTATTTGGATTTCCTCTTTTGAAAAACTTCTGTTGAAGTCCTTTGTTCGTTTTTTAACTGGGATGTTTGTTTTGTTGTTGTTGTTGAGTTTCTTGATCTTTTATATATTCTGTTTATTAAATCATTATCAGTTGCAGAGTTCGGAAATAATCTCTCCCATTCTGTCAGTTGCCTCTTCACTTTGCTGAGTGTTTCCTTTGCAGTACAGAAGCATCTCAATTTGATGTAATTCCATTTGTTAATTTTGGCTTTGAGTGTGCATCTGGGATCTTTTCCAATAACTCTTTGCCTACACCAGGATCTTGCACAGTTTTCCCAATGTTCTCTATTATTTGATGGTTTCGAGTCATAGATTTAGGTTTTTAATTGATTTTTAATGGATTTTTGTGTAAGTTGTAAGGTAGGGGTCCTGCTTCATACTTCTGCATGTGGAAATCCAGTTTTCCCAGCACCATTTGTTGAAAAGACTGTCCTTGCACCAGGGATTGGTTTTAGCTCCTTTGTTAAAGATAAGTTGGTTGTAGATGCTTGGATTGATTTCTGGTGTTTCTATTCTGTTCCATTCGTCTATCCATCTGTTTTTGTACCAGTATCAGGTGGTTTGGATCACAGCTGCCTCACATCATGTCTTGAAGTCTGGTATTATGATGCCTCCAGCCTTGTTATTGTTAAGATTGCTTTAGCTATTGGGGAATCTCCCATGTTTCCATATGGACCTTAGCATCATTTTTTCTATATCTGAGAAGAATGTAACTGGTATTTTGATTGGTATCACATTGAATCTATAAATTGCCTTCAGTATTATGGACATTTTGCTGATATTGATTCTTCCAATCCATGAACATGGAAGATCCTTCCATTTTTTGTATGTTCTTATATTTCTTTTTTAAAATGTTTTGTAATTCTCATCATAGAGATCTTTGACATTCTTGGCTAAATTTATTCCAGGGTATTTGTTTTTTTATTGCTATTTTGAATTTCAGCTGTGACATTGTCTGTGCATACAAAGGCTATGTTTTTTTTTTTTTTTTGACATCCAGACCGAATTTATTCAGAGAAAATAAATCCCTCCAGGTGGCTGACCAACTGCCCACGTGCACATTGAAGGAACATATGGCAGAAGGCCAAGGCTATGTTTTTATACATTGATTTCACATCCTGGCACTCTACCCAACTCTACCATGAGTGCTAATAGTGTCTTAGTGGAGTCTTTTTGCATTTACTAAATACAGAATCATGTAATCTGCAAATATGGATAGTTTGACTTCCTCCTTCCCAATTTGTATTCCTTTGATTTCCTTTTCTTGCCTAATGGCTCTGATAAAACCTCCAGGACCATATTGAATAGCAGTGCTTAGAATGGGCATCCTTGTCTGGTTCTGGATCTTAGTGGGAACACTTCCAAGTTTTCCCCATTCAATAGGATGCTGCCCATAGTTTTGTCATAAATTGCCATGATTGTGTTGAGAAATGTTCCTTCTATACCCAATTTACTTAAAGTTTTCATTATGAAAGAGTGCTATATTTTATCAGAGCCTTTCTCTGCATCTATGAGATAATCATATGATTTTTGTTCTTCAATTTGTTAATGTGATGTATCACGTTGGTTGATTTGAGAATGCTGAACCATCCCTGTATACCTGGGATAAATCCCATTTGATCCAGGAGAATGAGCTTTCTGATGTGTTGTAGTATTTGATTGGCTAGCATTTTGTTTAAGGTTTTTGTGTCTATGTTCATAGGGATATTGTTCTGTAGTTCTTTCTCTGTTGCATCTTTTTCACGTTTAGAAATTAAGGTGATGCTGGCTTCATAGAAGTAGTTTGGGAGGATTCCCTCCCTTTCAGTTGTTTTGAATAGTTTGAGAAGAATTGAAGTTCATTCTTCTTTAAATGTCTGGTAGAATTCAGTAGTGAAGCCATCCAGTCCTGGGCCTTTCTTTGCTTCCCAGGATGGTCTCTATCACTGATTCAACCTCCATCTTGGTTATTAGTCTGGTTAGGTTTTCTGTGTCTTCATGACTTAATTTTGGTAGATTGTATGTGTCAGGAATCTGTCCATTTTTTCGAGGTTTCCAGACTTGCTAGCATACAGCTCTTTGTAGTAATTTCTGATGATTCTTTTTATTTCTGTGGTGTGTCTGCTGTTACATTTCCTTTTTCTTTTCTTTTTTTTTCTTTTGACAGGCAGAGTGGATAGTGAGAGAGAGACAGAGAGAAAGGTCTTCCTTTTTGCCATTGGTTCACCCTCCAATGACCGCTGCAGCCGGCACATCGCGCTGATCCGAAGCCAGGAGCCAGGTGCTTCTCCTGGTCTCCCATGCGGGTGCAGGGCCCAAGGACTTGGGCCATCCTCCACTGCACTCCCGGGCCATAGCAGAGAGCTGGCCTGGAAGAGGGGCAACCGGGATAGAATCCGGCACCCTATCCGGGACTAGAACCTGGTGTGCCGGCGCCACAAGGTGGAGGATTAGCCTGTTAAGCCATGGCGCTGGCCTCCTTTTTCGTCTCCAATTTTATTGATTAGGTTCTTATCCCTCTTTTTATTTTTTGTTAGTTGGGTGAATGGTGTGTCAATTTTATTTACTTTTTAAAATAAAACAGCTTTTCGTTGTGCTGATATTTTGTGGGTTTGTTTCAATTTTGTTTATTCTCTAATTATTTCTTTTCTCCTACTAGTTTTGGATTTGGTTTGCTGTTGTTTTCCTAGGTCCTTGAGATGCACTAATAGCTCATTTATTTGGTGCCTTTCCAATTTCTTGTTGTAGGCACCAACTACTAACAACTTTCCTCTTTTAAAAAATTTTTTATTTATCTTTTTGACAGGCAGAATGGACAGTGACAGAGACAGACAGAGAGAAAGGTCTTTTTTCCATTGGCCTATTGAGCCGTGGCGCCGGCCTTCAACTTTCCTCTTAATACTATATTCCATAAGTGCTAATATGTTATATTGTCATCCTCATTCATTTCTAGAAATTTTTTTATTCCTCTCATTTCTTCAATGGCCTACTGTTCATTCAGGAGCATGTTGTTCAGTCTTCATGCATTTACATATGTTCTAGAGATTCTTGAGTTGTTGATGTCCATCTTCATTCCATTGTGGTCAGAGAAGATGCCTGGTATGATTTTGATTTTTTTGAATTTTCTGAGACTTGTTTTATGGCTTAGCATGTGTCTATCCTAGATAAAGATCCATGCACTGGTGAGAAGAATGTGTATTCTGCATCTGTAGGATGAAGAGTCCTGTAGATATCCATTAGATCCATTTGGTCTATAGTGTTAACTGTTGTTTCCTTACTGATTTTCTGTCTGGTTGATCTGTTCATTGCTGAAAGTGGGGTATTGAAGTCCCCCATTACTATTGTGTGGGAATCTATGTCTCCATTTAGACCCATTAATATTTCTTTTAAATATCCAGGTACCCTGTAATTAGGTGCATATACCTTTGTAAGAGTCACATTTTCCTGTTGATATGATACCTTAATCATTAAATAGTGTCCTCCTTTTTCTCTTTTAAGAATTTTTGTGTTACAGTCTATTGTGTCTGATATTAGGATGGCTACATCAGCTCTTTTTTGATTTCTGTTAGCATGGAATATCTTTTTTTACCCTTTTACTTTCAGTCTGTATCTTTGTTGGTAAGATGTGTTTCTTGTAGGCTGCAAATAGATGAGGTTTTTTTTTTTTTTTTTTTTTTTAATTCATTCAGCAGGCTGTGTCTTTTAACTGGAGAGTTGAGGCCATTTACACTCAATATGACTATTGATAAGTAACAACTTGGCCCTGCCATTATTCCATAAATATTCCTATTGCTTACTTTGATTTCCTTTGTACTTTTACTGGTAGATTTTCTGTCTTCACCTTCTTTTGTAGTGATGACCATGTTTCTGTGTTTCTGTGTGTAGCACATCCTTAAGCATTTTTTGTAAGGCTGAATGGGTTGTGATAAAATCTTTCTGTTTATTATGGAAGGTCTTTATTTCATCTTCACTCATAAATGAGAGCTTTGCAGGGCACAGTATTCTAGGTTGACAGTTTTTTTGTCTCTTTAGACTTTGAATATATCTCAACATTCTCTCCTAGCCTGTATGGTTTTTGATGAGAAGTCAGCTGTGAGTCTAATTGGGGATCCTCTGAACATAATATGGCATTTCTCTCATGCGCATTTTAGAGTCTTTTCTGTATGTTTTACTGTGGAGAGTTTGGCACAATGTGTCGTGGTCAAGATCTTTTCTGGTCATGTCTAGTAGGAGGTCTGTGTACTTCTTGTACTTGGACATCCCTTTCTCTGAATTAGGGAAGTTTTCTGTCTTTATTTCACTAAAAAGCCCTTCTAATCCATTTTCTCTTTCCATGTCTTCAGGAACTCTTAAGACCTGTGTGTTGGATCATTTGATAGTATCCCATACTGTTTTTTAGTTTTCTAATTTCTCCCGTTTTGGTTTTTTTTTTTTTTTTTTTTTTGGTCTGACTGTAAAATTTCCAAAAATTTGTCTTATAACTCAAATATTCTTTCTTCTGTTTTATTGTCTATTCTTAAGGCTTTCCACTGTATTTTTTATTTGTTCTATTGTATTCTTCATTTCCAATATTTCGTTTTGATTTCTCTTCAAAATCTCAATTTTGTGGGGAAAATTTTCATGCATGTCATGTATGGATTTCTTTGTTCATGAATTTGCTTCTGATTATTTCTAAGTAATCCTGTGATCCATTTTTTTTGCATTCCATTCTGGCATTTTGTCAATCTCTTTGTCTTTACATTCTAGTATTAAAGTGTTGTGTTCTTTTGGGAACATCATGTTTTCTTCCTTATTCTTGTTTCTTGAATGCTGCATTTATTATTAGGCATTTGTGGTGATACTTGTTGGGTTCCCTCCCCTCCACCACAGTGATGGCTTTTGTGTTTGAACTATCCCTCTGTGGCTTAGTGGAGTGCCTCTCTTTGAGTGAACTGGGCATGGTCAGCAAGCTCTGCCCATGCTCCAGGGTGAAGGGAGTGTCCAAGGTGACACCCAAGTTGGGTGTGGGAAATCTTTTTTTTTTTTTTTCAAGCAGAGTAAAGGCTTGTTGTGCTCTGTTGGTGTATTCTCACACTCACCTCCTCTCCTTAGAGGAGACCAGTGCCTGGGCACTAGCCACAGTGGGTACAGTTTTCATCTGTGCTGCCACAGGAACAGTACAAAGGATCTGTGCAGTCCTTGGTGTGAGCTTGGATCCTGTAGCAATGACCCATGTGAGGGAATCAGGGAACCCCGAGCATGTGAAGTTGCCCAAGTGACTGCCCAAAATCCCAGCCACGACCTGAGCCCTCCCACACAGCGCACAGTGCATCCCCCAGTCATGAGCTTCCAGCCCCCACCAATGCTCCCAGCCATACTCAGGTGTCTCTTCCCAGCTGGTTGCTGGGTATATGGATACGACCTGGCTCAGCTGTTAGGTCTGTCCATAATGGCACCTACCCTCTCTGGATTAGTTATAGAATTCTGGTGCTGGTTGACTGGGGAGAAAGAAACGTGCCCCTTTTCCTCCTGCTAGGTTGGCAGGTACACTGTCCCCCACAGGGCTCCAAACCGTGCCCACACCAGGCTCTTCCCAGAGCTTTATTGCCAGTAGCTTGAGCTGCTGCAGTCTGGTCTCACCTCACTACAGGGCAGGTGCTGAGGCGCTTGGCTGCTGGAGTCCCGAGCTGTGCACGTCCACACCCTCCACGTAGGTCTCCAGTGTCCCCCCAGTTTGCATGGAGTTTCCTCTGCTGTTTTCTCCCTAACCCTTCTCTGAGTTTGCATTCTATCTACTTTTTATTAAACTATCCTCCCCTAGACTAGAGCAGTAAGTTCCCTCCCTATGCCACCATCTTGAACTGTCCTATTTTTTTTTTAAAGATTTATTTATTTGGACCGGCACCATGGCTCAACAGGCTAATCCTCCGCCTTGCGGCGCCAGCACACTGGGTTCTAGTCCCGGTCGGGGCACCGGATTCTGTCCCGGTTGCCCCTCTTCCAGGCCAGCTCTCTGCTGTGGCCAGGGAGTGCAGTGGAGGATGGCCCAAGTCCTTGGGCCCTGCACCCGCATGGGAGACCAGGAGAAGCACCTGGCTCCTGCCTTTGGATTAGCTTGGTGCACTTGCCGCAGCGTGCTGGCCACGGCGGCCATTGGAGGGTGAACCAACGGCAAAAAGGAAGACCTTTCTCTCTGTCTCTCTCTCTCTCTCTCTCACTGTCCACTCTGCCTGTCCAAAAAAAAAAAAAAGGTTTGTTTATTTGAAAGGCAGTTAGAGAAAAAGATCTTCCATCTACTGATTCACTCCCCAAACTGCCACACTGGCCAGCGCTGGGCCAAGCTAAAGCTATGAGACTGGCTAAAACCTGATGGGAGATTGAATACCCTGGGTTTCTTGTTGGTTGCTAGGAATTTGTAATTCATAAGAGGACTCCTATACAAGTATTTATATGTAGAAATACTTGCAGAATATTTTGTTGCAGTAGAAAATAAAGAGAGAAGGGGTATGGAAGAATTCTGTCAAACAAATCAAATCATTTCAGCCTCCCTTGGAAGCCTTGGCCGGACTGCACTGTCTGGTGCTAAGAACATACCTGAGGACAGGAACACAGGTATACTGGAATCTTTGTTCAGCTTCTCCCTGGAGTAGGCTTTGATGTGGGTGCCTGCCTCTGATCTTTAGGGAGATTCTTCAGTGAGTGCCATAGGGGTCTTCTTCCTTGGCAAGGACCCTCTGGGTCAGCGTTTGTAAAAGGTCTCCAGGATTGTCATATTTTTTGTTTTGCAAATTACAAAGATCCTACTAGCACAGGAGGAGCGTGTCCTCTGTGCATTCTGAGCTAACGAGCTGGGACCCTTCCTCCCTTGTTTACTCATTCACTCTTCTCAGTAGCTAGGAGCTCGGTGTAACTGAACGAAAGGAGGCAAAGAAACGTAGGTGATTGTTGGCAGCTCCCACAAAACTCCCACAGGAGCAGGAAGGCTCGATCCTATCAAAACCCGAGGCCCCACGTTCACCACGGCCAAACTCTCCCCGAGCTCGGAGCCGCTGATACTGCTCTCCTGCTCAGAATCACGTTTATTTTAGAATGTCATTTGTGGGATGACAAAGAGGTGGGGAACAAAAAGCCCATGGTGAACTAGGATCCTGCAGGAAGCATAGGTTGATTTCAAGTGAAACATGAGCAGATTTTTGCAGTAAGTTCTTCCCACCAGGGTTAATTCAGATAAGTATGGTTAGCAGACTGCGCGGGGGGGTATTTCCTGTGCTAAGTTATTAGTCACAGTGTCAAGTTCAATTCCATAGGAGTCTTTTTATCTGCTTTTCTCTCTGAATTTATTTCAGAGCATAATCAAGGCTTTTACTCTTCATTAGATTGAGGGTGAGCTAATTTCGCTTTTGGCAACTGTTACCCCAGTTCTTATTAAACACCATCCATAAATTGAAACAGTGACAGTGCCAAAACACATCAAGTGGATAGAATCATAATTTACTCTTGGGTGCGTCGTCATGGGGCATTAGAGATGGCTCTGGAGCAAGACTCACAAGTCATGAATGCCAGTGAGCTCTCAGTGTGAAGACCACATAGCTACTAACCATACTGCATTCCCCAGAACACTGCTGTCCACTTCCACCGTGCCGAACGTCACCTCCGACACACAGTGCTGCTGCTCCTACTCCTTGCTTCATGGCACAGGTGTCCTTGATTGTGTCTCCTTAATTCCCCCCTCTGATGCCCGGCCCCAAGTTTGGTCACCCATAATGGTATTTTTAATTTACATCCTCACCTTCTACCTCCCACTCAAGTGTTTAAATTGTGTTATATAGTGTCTGTTTTCATCAGTGAACAGGGTTTTTTGGGCTGTAGATCTCTATTTCTTCTTCACTCAGTATTAGGTTTCTTGTCTATGTTGCCATTTTAAACCTGGTTCATTGCCTCTGACGGCAGCATAGATTTCCATCTTCTGGGTATAGCAAGAGTGACTCATCCACTCCCCGTGATGCACAGCTCCTGGCCCGTAAGGCCAGTGCCATGTGCAGAAACACAGCCACGAATTTGCTTTCCTACTGATGTGTGTGAGACCCTGTGTTGGAGTGCAAGGGAAGGGAATGCCTAGGTTTAGCAGATTTTTTTTTTTTTTGTACCTTGAAGGTAAAAGTCAGTGTTATCACTGTGGAGCTTTAAAATACACCTGCTTTATATAAAAGGTGGCGTTCAGAAGTGAGGCTGAGATTAGCATTAATTACAAACCACACTGTCTGAAGGTGGTGTTTTTGTGGCAGCCTCTCCCTTTGCTCCTGGCGCTTCTGCAGGTGTTGGTGACTGTGCCGCACCTGCTGAGCACCAGCTTCCCAGGGACGGAGCCAACGCGAGTCCCCGAGGAGCAGGCACAAGTAGCTCCTCATTTTCTATTTAAAGAAATTAATTATTGCATCCTGTAGAAGGTACTGAGGTGGATTTTTTTTCAACCTTAAGTATTTGTTTTTCTTTGTCTCCACGGGTCATAAGCGTTCATGCCTTGTTCCTGTCACATTCTGAACTTGCTCCAGAATACTAGTGCCTGCGACACATTACTCTTGAGTCAGTATCACCACATGCACAAGATACAAGAATTTTCTTGTAAAGATTTTTGTTAATTTTTTTGAAAGAAAGAGTTCCATGGCGGGGGGGTGGGGAGATCTTCCATTGGCTGTTTCACTCTCCAGATGGCTGCAACAGCCAGAGCTGGGCCACACTGAAGCCAGGAGCTTCTTCCAGGTCTCCCATGTGGGTGCAGAGGCCCAAGCACTTGGGCCATCTTCCATGGCTTTCCCCAGCCCATTAACAGGGAGCTGGATTAGAAGTGGAGCAGCTGGGACACAAACTGGCATCCGTATGGTATGTTGGTGTACAGGTGGCAGCTTTAACCACTATAATATGTGTATATATAAAGATTTATGTATTCATTTGAGAGGGAGAGGGAGAGAGAGATCAATCAATCAATCTTGCATCGCTGGCTCATTCCCCAAATGGCTGCAGTCATTAGAGCTGGGCTGATCCAAAACTAGGAGCCAGGAGCTTCTTTCAGGTCTCCCATGAGGATGCAGGGGCCCAACCTCTGTTGCTTTCCCAGGTGCATAAGCAGGGAGCTGGATCAGAAGTGGAGCAGCCTGGACAGGAACTGGCTCCCATATGGGATGCCGGCACCACCAACAGTGGCTTTATCCACTATGCCACAGCACTGGCCACATGATATTTTTAATGTCATCTTAATCTTTGCTCTAAGACCCAGACTCAGTATCTGCTGATTTTAAAAGGGGGAAAGAATTAAAAAGATGTGGGCCAGTGTTTGTTGGACTGATTCTGTTTGGAAAGGTTCTAAGTGTAGCTTATTCAGAGACCTGGAAAAAGTCCCAACAGGAAGCCTCAGTGCAGCTGTGGGAGGGGCCTCAGGGCGGTCAAAGGGAGAGGAATAACCAGCCAGTCAGGTCAGTTAAAGGAGATGACGCTCAGAAGGATCCTGGAAGATGCCCCCAGGGAGCCGGCCCCCTTGCCTTGCTGACCAGGCCATTTCTGGCGTGCATCCTGGCTCACCCCCAGCCATCGCCCCCGGTTCCTGAGCTTCGGAACCTGGCTCACCATCCTGTCTACACAGCCTCTCTAACGCACATCCCTGCCCTGGCTGCAGACTGCCTTGACCTCTGTCTTCCTCCTGACGCCACCCCACGCCCGCAGTCATCCTGCTCACCCGTGGCTGGCCTCAGTTTAATTCTTAGTCCCTGACCTCACATAGGCATCTGTGTCCCTTGGCCATGCGTGCATCTTTCCTGTGCTCCCAGATGACTGTTTTGTGCCTTCTCAGTCCTCCAGGGCCTCCTTCCCTTCTCCCACTCTGGACTTGACCTTGCTCTCTGCTTCACTGAGAAAATAGCATTGGATGAACACTCCCATCAGCCACACCTCCTACTGCTTCTGTGCCCATAGGTTTGACCTGTCCTCACTTCTCTCAAGCCCACAGTCCCGCAGCCTCCCTCGCCACCACCTTCTCCCAGCACTTTCTGTTCCCTTCTTTGTGTCATAAGTGATGCCACTCTCTGATATACTACATATGTTCCTTACATAGTTGGATTGTGGGCTTCAGTTCAGTTCTAATGCTGCAGCACCCAGAACAGTACCTGGTGTGTGCTCAGTACCCGGGGAGTGTTTGGTGAACGAATGCATTTGAGTAGTCGCCTTAAGAAAGGTGTTAAATCAAAACTTTAAGAGATCTTGGAAATAAAAGGTTTTTATTGTGCTATTGTAGGTGCTAGCCAGAAATTAAAGGACCAATCCTGGGATAAGTCCCCAAAGGCCCCAGCAGCACGGGCTAGATGGCAATGGGAAACAGTCCACCAGATCTAAGGAACCAGGCTGCTTTACAATGAAAACCTGGGGAGAAGACGACATAAATTGCCTCCAGTTACACCTGCGCTGGTTGTAGATAAGAGAGCGGGATAGCGTGGAGTGGAGGAAGTCCTGGGGTAGGAGGGTGGTCTACAGAAGTGTCGCTGCTGCTCGGTTGGAGGGTGTGAGAAGTAGAACGCAGTGTGTCTCCTGAGCGGCACATCTCCACAAGGAAAGCAGTGTGGAACTGGTTGGTTTTTTTTTTTCCTTTTTTTTTGGCTTAGCCACAAGCTGTTAATACAGATAAACTCCTCTTGTCTTTTTCTCTCCTTCATCCTCTGGTCCTATAACTAAATTTGGGATGTATCCAAATTCTTCTCTTACCAAAGGATACACTGTATGATACAGGCATAAGCATAGACTTAGAGACCAATGGAGTAGAACTGTGGGTTAAGAAATAAACCCTCACACAGGCAGGGGTGTCAGGACAGTTTAATGGAAGAAAATAGTCTTTTCGGCTGGCGCCGCAGCTCAATAGGCTAATCCTCCGCCTTGCGGCGCCGGCATACCGGGTTCGAGTCCCGGTCAGGGCACCGATCCTGTCCCGGTTGCCCCTCTTCCAGGCCAGCTCTCTGCTGTGGCCAGGGAGTGCAGTGGAGGATGGCCCAAGTGCTTGGGCCCTGCACCCCATGGGAGACCAGGAGAAGCACCTGGCTCCTGCCATCGGATCAGCGCTGTGCGCCGGCAGCAGCGCGCCTACCGCAGCGGCCATTGGAGGGTGAACCAACGGCATAAAGGAAGACCTTTCTCTGTCTCTCTCTCTCTCTCACTGTCCACTCTGCCTGTCAAAAAAAAAAATAGTCTTTTCAACTGATGGTGCTGGGCGGACCAGATACCACACGCAGTAGAAGGAACCTCGGTCCTTACCAACACCATGTACAGGAGCTAACTCAAATGGAGCTAAGACCCAATTGTAAGAGCTAAGACTGGGGAACTCAGAAGGAACACAGATGTAAAGCTTTGTGGCTTTGAACTTGGCAATGGTTTTTTAGATAGGACACAAAAAGCACAAGCAACAAAAAACACAAATAGATTAACTGCACATCATCAAAATTATAACTTTTTTTAATAGTTTATTTATTCGTAAGGTGAAGTTAGAGGGAAAGACAGAGACGGAGAGATCTTCCACCTGCTGCTTCACTCACCAAATGACCGCAACAGCCAGGGCTGGGCCAGGCTGAAGCAGGAGCCTGGAACTTCACTGGCGTCTCTCATATGAGCGCAGGGACTTCAGCACTCAGGCCATCTTCCACTGCTTTCCAAGGCTCATGATCAGGGAGCTGGATTGGAAGTGGAGCAGCTGGGACCAGAATTGGTGCTCACATTAGATGCTGGTGTTGCAGGTGGCGACTTAACCCACTGTGCTATAACACTGGCCCCAAAATGACCACTTTTGTACTTCAAAGGACACCATGAAGGAAATGGAAAGACAGCCCTAGAAAGGGAGAACATTTTGCAAATCATAGATCTGTCTGGAGACTCGTCTCTAGAATATATAAAGAACTACCACAGCTCACAGAGAATTAAAAATGAACAAGGGATCTAAATAGACATTTCCCCAAAGAGGATTTTAAAATAGCCAGTAAGCACACGGACAGGTTTCACATCATTAGCCGTTGATGTAAAGAACTGGAAATCACAACGAAGTATCACTTGGTGCTTGCTTAGGTTGGCTCTCCTCTGAAGGACAGAAAGTAAGGGGTGTTGCTGAGGGTGCAGAGGAATTGGAAACCTTGTCCGTTGCTGCTTGGATGTGAATGAGGCCACTGTGGGAACAGCATGGCGCTTGCATACAGCCACCATATGATCCACCTGTCCCACTCCGAGGTTGATGCCCAAGAGAAGTAACAACGTGCGTCGACACAGGAACTTACGCGTGAATGTTCTTCTACTAATAGCTCCAACACAGAAATGATCCAAATGTCCATGAGCTGACAGATGGATAAATAGTGTGTGGCATATCCTTAGGTTGGAATATCACTCAGTGATAAAAAGGAGCAAAGTCCCAATGCATGCTACGACAGGGATGAAGTTTGAAGACGTGATGCTAAGTGTAAGAAGGAAGTCACTAGGGACCACGTATTGTTTGATTCCATTTATGCAAAATGCCCAGGACAGACTAATCTATAGATACGGAAAGTAGCCTAGTGATTGCTTAGTCTACTAGAGAGGGGATGGAGATGTGGTGGCTAAGAGGCGCAGGTTCTTGAGGGAGTGGAAGGCAAATGTTCTAAAGCTGATTGAGGTGATGGTGGCACAACCCTCTAAATATACTAAAAGGTTTTGAGTCTTATACCTTAAATGGGAGGATTGTTTGGAATGTGAATTATGTTTCAGTAAATCTACTTAAAAAAAAAAAACAGTATTTTGAAGTCTAGAGAGTATTTGGGGAACTTATTTTAGAATTGCTCTTTGGCCTACATTATTAGTAATGTATCTTTAGTATTTAAGGATGGATTTGACTTTTAAATTTTTAAAAATTTATTTGAAAGGTAGAATGACAGAGAGAAAGAGAATCTGCTGATTCGTGCCTCAAGTTCCCACAACTGCTGGGCTTGGGGCAGGCCAGAGACGGGAGTCTGGAACTCAGTCCAGATCTCCCACTTGAGTGGGCAGGGACTCAAGTACTTGAGCCTTCAGCTGCGGCCTCCCAGGGTGTGCCTTCGTAGGAAGCTGGAGTTGGGACTACAGCAGGGACTCAACCCCTGACACTCTCGGTATGAGATGCAGGTTGCCCAAGCAGCATCTTCACCACCGGGCCAAACACTTCCCACCGGTTTTGACTTTTAGAATAACCAAAATAGTTTAATATCAAGTCCTAGGAGTCCTCAGTGGCTAGACTGCCTCCAAGAGTCAAAAGCAGGAAAAGCAACACTAGAAAGCCACAGAGCTTTTCTGATTTGCAGTTCTAGTTCTCTATAATATTCATAGAGCTTCCCAGACATTGCCACGAGAGCCACAGCTATTTGGACATGCGAGTTCTCATGCACTTGTTTAAAATTTGTCTGCATTACTTTGTGGTCTCACGTAAGTGTGTGTGGACTCCCCTGCTAGACTGCAGGGTCTTTAGGTACAGAAGTTTGGTATTTCTTGTGCATTCTCCTTCACCTCTGCTCTCCCACCATCCCTAACCACCACACCCAGACAAAGCTGTAAGAAGTGGCTTTGGAATCCTCACGACGTGGTCACTGTCACAGGCCAGGTTCCCAGAGAGCACACGCTGGACCAGAGCCTGGTGTGCAGGACTTCTGGGGAAATCTTGAGGGAATCACGACCCACAGAAGCAGCCAGACCGAGCAGCAGTTGAGTCCCAGGAGAGGCCTTGGCTGATTCCAGGGCAGCCCTGATGTGGGGATGATGGGGCCGTGGTTCTCCCCCTTACAGGACACACGTGCTACAGGAGAGGGCGGGCCGTGGGCAAGAGGATGGCCTCAGCTGAGGTGTGCCTGCCTGCAACAGGCAGTGGTGCCTTGGATTCTGATGGGGCGGCTGGCGGCATGTCCAGTCTTCTCTACACTTCCCTGGTACTGCAGGTGCTTCTGTGAGAATGTGCTCCGGGACCATGGCTCAGAGAGATCTTGACATTGTAGGTGTGCTGCGCTGTACTTCGAAAGCAGGGAAGTATCCTCTTACAGATGGGCACTCAGTGTGAGACTTGAAGGATCTCAGCGTTGCACTATAAACTCTCCGCTGTAGCAAAGAATGTCTGGACTCGGCAGATCGCTCATCTATATGTAGGACTTCATCTGTGAGTGGATTAGAAGCCTTAGGAACGTATGGCCCAAACGCAGTACTTTTTAACTGACTGCTCTGTGGTGTCATCAGTAAAGATGACACCAGTTTTCTCATCAATGTTTTCTAGAGTTCAGAGTATCCTTACGGTGGCTTTGGTTCATGTAGTCTTGAATATTCTGTTCAGGAATCGTACTGTAAGGTATCACTTGATTTTTTAAAATGTCACAAATCCCAAAATTATTAATATCACATTTCCTTTTTACAGCCAGCAATTTCTCTAAGCCAGACACATACTTTGCACAGACCTCAGGGATCAGATTTCCCATGCTTTTCCTTGTATTTGTAGACCTACTTGATTCTAAACACAACGATAAAAACTAGTAGAGCAAAAGTCAACTGCTTCCCTATATACCAGCAAGGAAAAACTGGAATTGACATAAAAAACATCATCATTTATATACATTAGTACCAAAAGACACTTAGATATAAGCCTTTAGGCTTACATAAGTAGAAGAGCTAGATGACAAAAACTATAAAGCCATAGTGAAAGAAATCAAGGAAAATTTAAATAAATGGAGAGAGACATCATACTCATGAAGAGGAAGACTCTTGTTAAGACATCAGCTCTTCCAAACTTGATGTATGAATCGAATGCAATCCCAGAAACAACTTCGTGAGTTATTTTGTGACTATCAAAGAGCTGATTCTGAAAGAACTGAAGGAACCAGTATATTCATGAAGAAGAATGAAGTTAGAAGACCGACATGACCCAACTTCAAGACAGCACAAAACTACAATCATAAAGACAATGTGGTGGCCAGTGCCATGGCTCACTAGGCTAATCCTCCGCCTGCAACGCTGGCACACGGGGTTCTAGTCCCAGTTGGGGCGCCGGATTCTGTCCTGGTTGCTCCTCTTCCAGTCCAGCTCTCTGTTGTGGCCCGGGAAGGCAGTGGAGGATGGCCCAAGTGCTTGGGCCCTGCACCCGCATGGGAGACCAGGAGAAGCACCTGGCTCCTGGCTTCGGATCAGCGAGGTGTGCCAGCCGCAGCACACCAGCCACAGCGGCCATTGGGGGGTGCACCAACGGAAAAGGAAGACCTTTCTGTCTCTTTTTCCTCACTGTCCACTCTGCCTGTTTAAAAAAAAAAAAAAAAAAAAAAGACAATGTGGTAATGGTCAAAGAGTAGGGAAATAAATCAGTGGTATAGAACACTGAGCCAGACTTAGATGTTCTCAAACTAAGGAGCAAAGAGAATTCAATGGAGAAAGGGTAGCCTTTCTAACAAAGGGTGCTGGCACAACTGGACATTATATGCAGAAGATGAATCTCGCCACAGCTGTTAGGTCTTTCACAGACTATCCAGAATTGATCAGAGACCTCAGTGTGAATCACAAAACTGTAAACTTTTTTTTTTTTTTTGATAGGCAAAGTGGATAGAGAGAGAGAGAGAGAGAAAGGTCTTCCTTTTCCGTTGGCACCCCCCTAATGGCCGCTGCAGCCGGCGCACCACGCCAATCCGAAGCCAGGAGCCAGGTGCTTCTCCTGGTCTCCCATGCAGGTGCAGGGCCCAAGGACTTGGGCCATCCTCCACTGCCTTCCCGGGCCACAGCAGAGAGCTGGCCCGGAAGAGGGGCAACCGGGACAGAATCTAGCGCCCCGACCGGGACTAGAACCTGGTGTGCCAGCGCCGCAGGTGGAGGATTAGTCTATTGAGCTGTGGTGCCGGCCAAAACTGTAAACTTTCTAGAAGAAAACAGAGGAGTAAACCTCGGTGACCTGGGTTTGGCAATGACTTTACAGATACAATTCCAAAAGCACAAGAGAAATACTAAGTTTAAAATTAAAAACTCCTTTAAAATCAAAAACTTCTGCTCTGCAAAATGATACTGTTGAGAAAATGAAAAGAAAACCCACAGACTGGAGAGAAATATTTGCAAAACATGTAGTAAAGACTTTGGGTCAAAAATGCACAAAGAACTCTTTGACGTTCAACAAGAAAGAAACAACCCATAAACCAACAGTCCTGCAGCTCGTTCACTGACCATGGGGGTGCAGAGTGGACCAAGCCTCTTTTTAGCACAGTTGATGGTTTCTTAGACAACGAAAAATCCTCATCCCCTAGGATCCATCAGTTTTGATCCTTGGGATTTACCTAGATGAGTGGAAAAAAGTCACAGCCACACAAAAGCCTTTACATGAACACTGACAGCAGCTTTATTAATCGGCAGCAACCAAGACGGCCTCCAGCAGACAGCTAGTTAAAATTCCATGGTACATTGAGACAGTAGAGTGCTCTTTAATGTCTCAAAGAAATGAGCTATGGAGCAGTGAAGACATGGAAGAAGCTTCAAGCCTATTGCAAAGTTAAAGAAGTCAGTCTGAAAATGCTACCTAGTGTATGATCCCAACTACAAAACAAAACCAGTCACAGCCAGGAGTTGGGGGAGGGAAGCAAAGGAGGAAAGGCCACATGAATAGGTGGGCCCCTGGATTTTTAGGGTGCTGAAACTATGGCATGGGCTACTGTGATGATACAGGTATGATGTGCATCTTATTTAGCTCAGGCTGCTGTAACAAAATACCACAGTTGGAGCAGGGGTGGGGAGCAGCCAGCCTATAGGCTGAAGAAGGCCCAGAAAATCTTTTGGTCTGGCCCTGCCAAGGCTGCTGCAGGTGGGACTCAGAACTCCATAAATCTGCACGCTCATTTTTAAGTTGATACTTTTGTATGGCCCGCAGGTGATCTTACAAATATACAGAAGAAACATTGCCCAGCCCTGTTAGAGGCTGGGAGTTGGAAGATGAAGGTGCCAGATGATCTGGTTTCTGGTGAGGGCCCTCTTCCCGGCAGCTATGCAGTTGTAGGCAACTGTGTACTGGTTGTTTCCTCACATGGTGCAGGGAGGGCACTGTTGTATCTCTCTCTTATGAAAAGGCATGAACGCATCATTGGTGCTGCACCCTTACGACCTCAGCTAAACCTGTTAACCTCCAAGGGCCGTCCATCCTTCCTAAAACCATCTCTTTGGGGTCAGGACTTCCTGGTACAAACTTTGACAGAGCATAAACATTCAACATTGGTCAGAACCAGTAGAATGAACCCTGATATAAACTGTGAACCCTAGTTAAATAATGTATCAGCATTGGTGCATCAGTTATAGCAAATGGACAACTAGTGCAAGATGTGAATAATAGGGGAAACAGGAAATGGGAGGTCTGTGGGAACCACGTTTATTTTTTGTGCCGAGTGGATAAAATCCCTTAATAAAAAAAGGACATCATTAATATTTAACAAGTTCCAGTATAAATTAGATTAAATGTAAGCTAAGAAATGAGTCCTTTGTACTTAACGTAGAACTGAATCCGTGTGCTCTTTTCTTCTTCTGTGTGCTTTTCCCTTCCTTGGATGGTCCCTGAAGCTTCCCAGATGCTTTTCATCAGAAAGCAAAATGCAGATGGCTATTAAACGTGGGAATAGGTGCTCAACACCGTTTAGGGGAAGAAAGGTAAATTGAAACTGAACTAAACAAACACCCACGGCCGCTGATCAGATGAACAGAAATCCAGGAGAGGAATGTGGACTTGGGTCACCCACACTGCAGAGGAGTGGGCCGCTCAGACTCAGCTGCTGGGATTGCGTGTTGGCTCAACACCACGTGTGGAGCAGTTTGACAAGAACCTATTTAAATCACAACCACATGTGCCCTTCAGCCCAGCAGCTCTGCCTTCAGAAATTTATCCCACAGACAGACTTGTGTGTGCAAAAAATGATAAATTCTTGAGGATATGTATCGTGGCATCCTTAACTAAATACTGGCAGTGTTGCACAGGTCCCTCATTGGCTGACAGATTACTGATGCTGCCTATGTACCCAAGTGGAAACAGCACTAACAATAGTAAGGACTAAAAAGCAAAACAGAGCAGTTTTGGTGTATAGTCCTTTGATGTAAAAATGGAGAAAATATTGGTATATTCCTGTTTTACTTATGGGCAAGTGACACAGCAGGGCATTGAGCAGACAGGGGCTGGGACCGCAGGGGGCTTCTTTACCATATACCTTTTTTCCCCTGACTGCGCGGCTATATTACCTTCAAATATATGTTTCAAAAAAAAATACAGTGGGCCCTCTGTATCCACAGATTCAATCAACTGTGGTTTGAAAATATTCAGGAAAAATAAATTGTGTGTGTGCTGAAGATGGACAGACTTTTCAAATGTGTCATTATTTCCTAGAGAATACAACTGTTTGCATAGCACATGCTTTGTGTTAGGAATTACAAGTCATTTGCAGTGCAGTTAAAGTGTACCGAGATGCGCACAGGATATATGCAGCTGCTGCGCCATTTATGTCAAGGACTTGAGCATCCATGGATTTTGCTATCTGTGGGGTTGCTGCAGCCAATCCCCCAAGGATTGGGGGACTGACTCTTTACACATTTGACAATTTTTTTCCCATCTTTTCCAAAAAAGAAGCTATTTGCTGGTATCAAACCTTGGAAATTATTCTCACCGACCCATGGATAGCTGTCCTGCTTTGGGTGTTTCCCGTGTGGTGAGGTCTGAGTTGTTGACCTTGGTTGTTACTGTTTTATAGGCATGATTGTCTTTCAGCCCTGCTGCAAACATGACCTTGTCAGAATGGTTCAGAATTCGTCTGCGTTGTTGACAGTAGTGTGCGTGAGTACATCTAATTGATTCCGTGAAAAGCCAGAAGCTGTTTACCATATTTTCTTTAAGAAGGTGTACCAGTGGAGAACAGAAAATTTCATCCATGATCTTTTAACAGATGTGTGGTTGTAAAAAATGTTCACCGTTGCCTGCGACACTGGCTCTCGGTCGTGAAGTTAGATTTTGTGAGCTGGCTGTACTTGATGCCTCCCCATGCTTGTACATCCGCTGCCTGTACCCCATCATTCTCGTGCTACCTTGTGCCCACAAAGATGTAAAATATTCCTCAGGGCACAAACATGGGATATTGTTGATCCGTTCTACTGGGAGTAGGCCTAAAGGTTGTATCGTGATGGAGCCCGGGGAGCGGGGGGAGCGGAGCACGTGTTCCTTGCAGAAGCCGCGTGTGCTGCTGTGAACCCCCGCCGCACAAGCAGGCGGCCAAGGATGTCCCGCCTTGCTGTCACCCACCCCTCGTGGGAACCCCACACGCTGTGTTTCTCCCTCAGCCAGGCGGTATGCCCTCACTCGCGTCAGCATTTGGACAGCTCCCGGGAGTCCGAACAGGGGCACGATGCCTCTCGCCTCTGCTGTGGGCAAAGAGACATCGTTCAGTTTGGAAGACATGGGTCATCTTCAGGATTTTTATTGTTCCCTTGGAAGTTATTTGGAAAGAGTCTGCTAAGTTCTTTGCAGGTGGCTTCTTTTTCAGAGATTTGTTTGGAACCCTAGTTGAATTCTTTGTGTTTTCACCTGAAATTTTTCAGGAAATACATATGATAAAATGTAAAATAGTTTCTATGTTCCCCATAGATCATTTCCCTTCCCCCCTTGTAATTTTTTTAAAAAGATTTATTTATTTACTTATTTATTTGAAAATCAATGACAGAGAGGAGGGAGAGAGAGAGAGAAAAATCTTTTATCCGCTGGTTCACTCCTCAAATGGCAGCAACAGCCTGGCCTGAGCTAGGCCAGGTTGAAACCAGGAGCCACGCACCATCTGGGTCTCCCACATGGGTCGCAGGGACTCAGATAGAGTTCACTGGGCCATGGCCTGGATGTAAATCAAAACAACATCAATTTCACGTCCTGCAGTTCAGAACCTGGAGTCTCCAGGACCCAAGCCTTGAGGCCCAGGCTGTGCCAGGCCACAGGCAGGTGACTGAAGGAGGTTGAACGGTGTCCCCCTAGCTGTTCTAGAGGCCCCACCCTCACCAGGGCCCGGGCACCACATTCCACATGTGTGTGTGTCCAGTGTGACTGGCCCAATTAAAGTAAATGCAGTCAGTACACAGTAAAACAAAGCCGTGGTCTCCTCCCGGGCCTTAGTGTTTCTGGGCACACAGTTATTAAGCGTCACTTGGTTTTGTTCTTTTACCTTGTCAAGTGATCAAAATAAT
The DNA here is from genome assembly GCF_033115175.1 of Lepus europaeus. Lineage (NCBI taxonomy): Eukaryota > Metazoa > Chordata > Mammalia > Lagomorpha > Leporidae > Lepus > Lepus europaeus. Next base: position 16,526,989 of record NC_084835.1, read on the forward strand.
TGCTGATGAAAAACAAAGCAAGGCCACGAGGTCAGAAAACAGCTCTCCCACAGGTTTCACTTGGTTTTTCCGTCATCAGGTCTGGCCTCGGAGCTGCTTCCTGCCTGAAACGTGGCTCTGAGTGGGAGGGAAGGAGGCCTCCAGGTGTGAATTGCAGGGGTGTGTTCCGTGGTGACACAGGATTGACAGAGCCTTGAGAGCCAGCTGTCTGACCTCAGTGACAGATGACAACCCACCCCCCCAGCGCCCTTCCCCTGTGATGGTCAGCATGTCCCTTACCCGTCCTTGTCCCTCTGAGGCACACAGCTAAATGTGTTTGTAATCTTTTACATTTTTCTTTCTGTCCTTCCAGTCTCATTGGTATTTGCTTTTCCAAACCATGGTTCTCTTAAGTGGCAAGCCAGAGGAGGAGGTCATAAACTGTCTATGTTTTTGGCAAACGCCGCAACTCACTTGGCTAATCCTCCACCTGTGGCGCCGATACCCCAGGTTCTAGTCCCGGTTGGGGCGCCAAATTCTGTCCCGGTTGCTCCTCTTCCAGTCCAGCTCTCTGCTGTGGCCCGGGAAGGCAGTGGAGGATGGCCCAAGTGCTTGGGCCCTGCACCCACATAAGAGACCAGAAGGAAGCACCTGGCTCCTGGCTTTGGATCAGCGCAGCACGCCGGCCGTAACAACCATTTGGGGAGTGAACCAGCGGAAGAAAGACCTTTCTCTCTGTCTCTTTCTCTCTCACTGTCTAACTCTGCCTGTCAAAAAAAACCCCAAAAAACTATGTTTTTGCAATGATCACTTTTCTTATCTCTCATGTGTCACCTCTCCTAGTGTTTGCCAGTGCCGTTTTCCCCCTGCCCATTATTTGTAGACTTCTTCTTCCCCTTGGCCTTTAAGCCCAACTTAGCATTGCATGGACAGAACTTGGGATCCAGCCCTGCAGGCTGCCTAGAGGCCCAGGCTGGCAGGGTTGATAGCAGTTTTCTGCCAGTCCCCTTGCCGCTGTCATCACAGGGAGTGAGCCTGGACACACAGGGCCTGTCTAGAAGCTTATGGCAGCAGGCAGGACTGGGAGAACCTCACCAGCCCACAGCCCAGGAGCTTGCGTCCTGCCACGTGCCTGCCAGATGCCCTGGTGTCTCCACGGTGGCACCTGGGGAGGCTCTGCGGCTGCACTGAAGCAGCGACAGGAAGGGAAGGGACGGCGGGGACCCCAGGTGTCATCTTGTATCCACGTGAGTCAGCTGAGTGATTAAATACTGAGGGTTTTCAGTCTTGCTGCACACTTTGCACTGGGGATGTTGAACCCTAGCCTGAGAGCCACATCCTCCTGCCGCCTCATAGTGAAGCTGTGTGGCTCGCAGCTGCACCACCTGCTTGTATATTGCTTCTGGCTGCTCTTAATGCCACAGGGAGGAACAGAGTTGAGTAGGTGGGGGAGAGACAGAGACAGAAAGAGACAGACACAGAGCAGAGAGACACGTACAGCTTCGAAGCCTAAAACGTTGAGCATGTGGCTGTTCAACAAGCGTGCTGACCCCGCTGGAGACTAAGGGCTGTTTTGTGACAGGTATCGCATTGCATCAGTGGCCTCTGGGTGGTGTAGGCTATGTGAACAGTGTGCGAGTACATGATGGCTTTCCCTTTGTGTCTAATTTTTTGTAACACATGGTTTTGTAGTTTTCAGGGTACATATCTTTCACCTCCTTGGTTAAATTAATTCCAAAGCATTCTATTCTTTTTGATGCTATTATAAACGGGGTTGTTATCTTGATTTCATTTTTAGATTGCTCTTTGTTAACTTTGTTTCTTGCAGCTTCTACTGAATTCATTTATTCTAAAGATTTTTGTGTGCACAGTGTTGGGATTTTCTAAGTTTACGATCACATCATCTGTGAACAGAGATAATATCTCAACTTCCTTTCCAATTTGGATGACGTTTTATTTTCTTGCCTAATTTCTCTGGCTAGGACTTCAATACTTTGTTGGATAGACAGGGCAAGAAAGAGTACCCTTGCCTTATTCCTGATTTTGAGGCAAAAATGCATTTCTTTACCATTTAGTCTCATGTTAGCTGTTGGCTTTTCATACGTGGCCTTTAGGATGTGGAGGTGTTTTCTTTCTCCTCCTGTTTTGTTGAGTGTGTTTACCCTAAGAGGGGCTTGAATTTTGTCAGATACATGAGTACTTCAAAAAGTTCATAGAAAATTGAATTAAAAGTTGTTTATTTGGGTGTAAAAATTTTTGAGATCCATGCTTAGTTTTTTTTATGATGCCTGTTTTTCAAGACCTGTTTAAAGACCTCTTAGACTTTTTCTGCATCAGTTGAAAAGATCCTGTGGCTTTTGTCATTCATTTTGTTAATATGATTTATTATGTGACTGATTGTCATTTGTCATTCCATTCTTGCCTTCCAGGAGTAAATCATGCTGGGGCGTCATTCTGTGTAACCTTTTTAATGTGTTGTTGAATTTGCAGTATTCATGAGAGATGTTGGTTCGTAGTTTTCATGCATTTTTGTCTAATTTTGATATCACAGTAATGTTTACCTCATAAAATGACTTTGGAATGTTCTGTCCTCCAGATTTTTGGAAGATTTTTGAAAGGTGTTGGTGTTAATTCTTCTTTAAATGTTTGGTAGATTTGACTAGTGGAGTCATCTGGTCCTGGGATTTTGTGAGTGAATTCTTTTTTTAAAAGAAAAAATGATTACTTATTTTATTTGGAAGGTGGAGTTATAGAGAGAGAAGAAGGGAGGGAGGGAGGGAGGGAGAGATCAATCTTGTATCTGCTGGTTCACTCCCCAAATGTCTGCAAAATCCAGGACTGCTCCAGTCCAAAGGCAGGAGCCTCATCCAGGACTTCTGTGTGGGTGCAGGGGCCTAAGCACTTGGGTCATCTTTTGCTGCTTTCCCAGGTGCATTAGCAGGGAGCTGGATCAGAAGTGGAGCAGCCAGGACTCACACCTATACCCGTATGGGATCCCAGCGACAGTATTGTGCTACACCACGATACTGACTCCTGTTGGTAAATTCCTGGCTACCAATTCGATCTCCTTACTAGTGTGGTCCTGTTAACGTGATTTTATTCTTCATGATTCAGAGTTAGGCTTGTGTGTTCTTAGGAATTTATCACTTTTCTCTGAGGTTATCCAATTTGATGGTATATACAGTCCTTTTTATATCTGTGACACCAATGTTCTGTGATTTGTAAATTTTAGTCTGCAAATCTCTTTTTCTTCATTAGGCTAGCTAAACATTTGGCAGGTTTTTTCATCTTTTCAAGAATTTTTTTTCAGTTTTTTTATTATCTATTTTTCGCCAGTCTTTCTTGTATCCTTTCTTCTGCTAACCTTGGATTTAGTTTTTCTTTGTAGTCCTTGAGGTGTCAAGTTAGATTACTGAAGTGATCTTTCTTCTTTCGTAGTACAGGCATACCACTGAGCTTCCCAAGTAGCACTGCTTTCCCTACATCCCATGAGTTTCCCAGTGTTGTGTTTTTGTTCTCATTTGCTTCAAGATATTTTCCAATTTCCCATGTGATTTCTTCTTTGACCCGTTGGCTATCCAAGAGTGTGTTAATTTCTACAATTTATCAATTTTTCAGTTTTCCTTTTGATTACTAGTTTCGTTCCGCTGTGCCCAGAAAGACCCCTTGATGTGTTTTCAGTCATGCTGGATTTGTTATGACGTGTTAGTCTTGTTATCTGTCCTGGGAAACGTTCGATTTACACCTGAGAAGAGTGTTTATTCTGCTGTTGCTGGGCGAAGTGTTTTGTGTCAGTCTCTTGGGTCAAGTTCTCAATTTGGCATTGTTTATGATGTCTTTAATTTCCTTTTTTCATCTTCTGTCTGGTTATGCTGTCCATGACTGCAAGTGGGATATTGAAGGCCATTGTCACTCTGTTTCTCCCTTCAGTTTTCTCAGGGTTGGGTTGGTGTATCAGGTGCGTGTGTGTTTATCATTGTTACATCTTCCTGGTGATCCTTTTACTCTTAGGCAACGTCCTCCTCCATCTCTTGTGGCAGTGGTTGACTGGGAATCTGTTTTGTTTGATATAACTGTGACTACATCTGGTCCCCTGTGGTTACTATTTATATAGAATATCTTTTTCTGTTCTTTCACTTTGGTTCTTGGTGTCTTTATACCTGAAGGGACTCTCTTGTAGCATATAATTGGGCCTCATTTATTTTAATCTGTTCAACTATTCTCTGTCTTTTGATTGGGAAGTTTAATCCATTTATATTTAAAGTAATTCTTAATAGGGCAGGCTTACCATAGCTATTTTGTTGTTTGCCATATGCCTTGTTGTTATCTTGTCTCTATTTTCCTCTCCTACTGCCTTTCTTTGTGTTTTTGTTGATTTATTCTATAGACTTACCTTGATCTTTTCTCATGTTCATGTTTGTATCTTCATAGGTATTTTCTATGTAATTACCCTGGGGATTACACAAAACATCTCTAGCTACTTCTGTTTTAAAGTGACAGTAACTTCAGTAGCGTACAAAAACTCTGTAACCTCTCTATCCCCCTTGTCACTTTGTATTATGAATGTCAGAAATCACGTATTTTGTTTCTGTTACTACTGATTTATGCTTTTATCTTTTAAATTCTGTGCCACGATTCAAAGTGATTTGTGTGCCATCTATATATTGTTACCGGGCTCTGTGTCTGTCTGTATATAATTTGCCTTTACCAGAGAAGTTTTTCTTTAATGTGTTTGTGCTGCTGCCTTGTGTCCTTGAGTTTCAACTTGAAAAATTCTCTTTAACATTTCTTGTGACTCAGGTCGGCTTTTGTTTATTCTGGAAGATCTTTATTTCTCCTGCATTTTTGAAGGACAGTTTTTCTAGTTACTGTAGTCCTGGTTTGCAGTTTTTGTCTTTCAGCCCTTTGAATACATAATCACATCCCCTTTGGCCTATAATGTTTCTGCTCAGAAATTGGCTGATAATTGTCTGAGAGCTCTGTAGACCTGACAAGCTGCTTGTCACTTGCTGTGTCCGGAATTCTTTTTGTGTTGGACTTTTGACAGCTTTTCAGTTTAGTTATCGTGTGTATGGGCTTTTGGGGGTTCATTCTAGTTGGAGGCCTTTCAGCTTCTTGAATTTGCGTATCCACTCCTTTTTTTTTTTGCTTTGGAAAGTTTTCAGCTGAAAACTTATTTATTTATTTGAAAGATAGAGTAAGGGAGGGTGGGGAGAGAGAGAGAGAAAACATGCAAGTTTGCTTCCAGCTGCTGGTATACCCCTCAATTGCCTTCAGCAGCCACAGTTAGACCAGGCTGATGCCAGGAGTCGAAAAACTCAGTCTGGGCTTCCCACGTGGGCAGCAGGAACCCAAGCTCTTGAGTCAGTACCTGCTGTACCCCAGGTGTCATTAGCAGGAGGCATTGAGTTAAACTATGTCCCCCTTTTCTCTCTTCTCCTTCTGAAACTCCCATATTTTCTTCACTTGTGCCATCAAGATTACTTCACTTTTCTTTGTTCTTTTTTTTTTTTTTTTTTGTTCCTATAACTCAATCATTTCATGGGGCAATCATTGTGGCATAACGGATTAAGCTGCTGGCTGCAACTCCTAAATCCCATGTGGGTACCAGTTCATGCCTTGGCTGTTCCATTTCTGATCCAGCTCCCTGCTCATGGCCTGGGAAAGCGGTGAAAGATGGTCCGTGTACCTGGGTCCTGCCACCCATTTGGGAGACCTGGAAGAAGCTCCTGGCTTCAGCCTGGCCCAACCCTGACCCTTGTGAGCATTTGGGGAGTGAACCAGTAGATGGAAGACTTCTCTCTCTCTCTCTCTCTCTCTCTCTCTCTCAAATTCTGCCTTTCAAATAAATAAATATTAAAAAATAATAATTTCAGGTATCCTGTCCTTAAGCTTACTTATTCTTTGCTATTGAACCCCTCAGGGGATTCTTTTTTTTTTTCCAATTCATTTATTATATTCAATTCCAGAATTTCTGTTTGATTCTTATTTTCATGATTTCATTTGGTTGCTTGTGTTTGCTTGTAGCTGATTGAGCTTCTTTTAGACTTGAATTCTTTGACAGATAATTCATAGACTTTCATTTCTTTTTTAAACAATTTTTTATTTAAGGTAAATAAATTTTGTGTATTTCAAATATACAGATTTAAGGACATAGTGATACTTCCCACTCTATCCTCCCTCCCACCCACACTCCCACCCTTCCTCCTCCTTCCCCTCTTATTCCCTCTTTTAATTTTTGCAGTGATCTACTTTCAGTAGATTAACCCTACACTAAGTAAAAGGTTCAACAAATGGTAGGAAGAAAAAACATTGTTCCTCAACAGTAGAGACAGGGGCAGTAAACCATCATCGAATCTCAAAATGTCAATTTCACTTCTATGTATTATATTTTTGGTATGCGATTAGTCACTACAGATCAGGGAAAATATATGGTATTTGTCTTCTCGGAACTGGCTTATTTCCCTAAGCATAATGGTTTCCACTTGCATCCATTTTACTGTGAAAGGATTTCTTTTTTTTTTTTTTTTTTTTTTTTTTACAGCTGAGTAGTATTCCATGCTATATGTACACCACAGTTTATCCAGTCATCAGTTGGTGGACATCTGGGTTTGATTCCATGTATTGGTTATTGTGAACTGAGCTTTGATAAACATGGAGGTACAGATAACTTTCATATGCTGATTTCATTTCATTTAGGTAAATTCCCAGGAGTAGACTTGCTGGGTCATAAGATAGAACTATTTTGAACTTTCTCAAGTATCTCCATACTGTCTTCCACAATAGCTGTACTAGTTCACATTCCTACCAAACACTAGGATTAGGTTATCTTTTCCCCCACATTCTCACCAGCATTTATTGTTTGTTGATTTCTCTATGAGAGCCATTCTAACTGGGTAAAGTAAAACCTCAGTGCGGTTTTGATTTGCATTTCCCCGCTAGCTAATGATCCTGAGCATTTTTTCACGTGTCTGTTGGTTATTTGGATTTCCTCTTTTGAAAACTGCCTGTTCAAGTCCTTTGCCCATTTCTTAACTGGGTCGTTTGTTTTGTTTTTGTTGAGTTTCTTGAGCTCTTTATAGATTCTGGATATTAATCCTTTATCAGTTGCACAGTTTACAGATATTTTTTCCCATTCTGTCATTTGCTGAATGTTTCTTTTGCAGCACAGAAGCTTCTCAGGTTGATATAATCCAGTTTGTCTGTTTTGGCTTAGACTGCCTGTGCTTCTGGGGTCTTTTCCAAGAAGTCTTTGCCTATGCCAATGTCTTACAGAGTTTCTCCAGTGTTCCCTTCTAATAATTTGATGGTATCACATGATAGGTTTAGATCCTTGACCCATTTTGATTTGATTTTTGTATAAGGTGTAAGGTAGGAGTCTTGTTTCATACTTAAGCACTGGAGATCCAGAAATGGAGCACCGTTTTTGAAGAAGCTGTCCTTTATCCATGGATTGATTTTAGCTCCTTTGTCAACAATTAGTTGGAATAGATGTATGGTTTGGCTTCTGGAGTTTCTATTCTGTTCGATTGATCTACATGTCTATTTTTGTGCCAGTATCAGGCTGCTTTGATTATAAGTGCCCTGTAATATATCTTGATGTCTGGTATTGTGATGCCTGCAGCTTTGTTTTTGTTGTATAGGATTGCTTTAGCTATTATGATCTCTTGTGTTTCCATATGAATCCTAGCATCATTTTTTCTAGATCTGAGAAGAATGTTGTTGGTATTTTGATTGGGATCACATTGAATCTGTAAATTGCTTTTGGTAGTGTAGACATTTTGATGCTGTTAATTCTTTCAACTCAAAAACATGGAAGATTTTTCCATTTTTTTGTGTTGTCTTCTGTTTCTTTCTTTCATGTTTTGTAATTTTCATCATGGAGGTCTTTCACCTCCTTGGTTAAATTTATTCCAAGGAATTTAAAGGTTTTTTTTGTAGCTATTGTGAATTATACTGATCTTACAAGTTCTTTGTCCACCACAGCATTGTCTGTATACAAAGACTATTGATTTTTTTGTGTGTTAATTTTATATCCTGCCACTTTATCAAACTCTTTTATGAGTTCCAGTAGTCTCTTAATGGAATCTTTTGGTTACCCTAAATATAGAATCATGTCATCTAAATAGGGATAATTTGACTTCCTCCTTTCCAATTTGTATCCATTTGATTTCTTTTTCTTGCATAATGGCTCTGGCTAAAACTTCTAGAACTGTATTTTTTTAAGATTTTTTTTTTACTTGAAAGAGTTAAAGAGAGGCAGTGGCAGAGAGAAAGAGAGGTCTTACATCCTCTGGTTCATTGCCCAAATAGCTATAACAGCCAGCCCTGGGCTGATCTGAAACCAAGAGCTTCTTCTGGGTTTCCCATGTGAGTGCAGGGGCCCAAAAACTTGGGCTATCCTCCTCTGCTTTCCCAGGCCATAGCAGAGTGCTGGATCGGAAGTGGAGCAGCTGGGACTCAAACTGGTGCCCGTATGGGATAACTGCACTGCAGACAGTGGCTTTACCTGCTAGACCACAGCACTGACCCCAACTATATTGAATAGCAGTGGTGAAAGTGGTCATCCTTTCAAGTTGCTTCCAACTTTTCCCATTCAATAAGATGCTGGCTGTGAGTTTGTCATAAATTGCCTTGATTGTGTTGAGAAATGTTCCTTCTATACCCAATTTGCTTAAGGTTTTTTTTTTATCATGGAAGGATGTTGTATTTTATCAGACGCTTTGCCTGCATCTATTGAGATAATCATATGGTTTTTTTTTTTATTTGGCTTGTTAGTGTGATATGTCACATTTATTGATTTGTGAATGTTGAACCATCCCTGTATACCAGGGATAAATCCCACTTGGTCCAGGTGAATGATCTTTCTGATGTGTTGTTGAATTCTATTAGCTAGTATTTAATTAGGGATTTTTGCATCTATGTTTATCAGGGATATTGATCTGTAGTTCTCTTTCCTTGTTGCATCTTTTTCTGGTTTTGTAATTAAGGTGATGCTGGCCTCATAGAAGGAGTTTGGGAGGATTTCCTCCCCTTCAGTTGTTTTTGAGTAGCTTGAGAAGAGTTGTAGTTAGTTCTTGAAAAGTCTGGTAGAATTCAGCAGTAAAGCCTTCCAGTCCTGGGGTGTTCTTTGTTGGGAGGGTCTTTACTACTGATTCAGTCTCTGTCTTGGTTATTGGTCTGTTTAGATTTCCTATGCCTTTCATGACTTAATTTTGGTATATTGTATGTGTCAGGAATCTATCCATTTCTTCTAGGTTTTCTGATTATTTGCTGGTATACAGTTGTTTGTAGTGATTCCTGATGTTTGCTTTTATTTCTATGACATCCTTTGTTACATCGCCCTTTTCATCCCTGATTTTACTAATTTGGGTCTTCCCCCCCCCCCTTTTTTTTTTGTTAGTTGAGCCAATGGTGTATCAATTTTTTTTTTTATTTCTCAAAACGCTATCTCTTCATTTCACTGATCATTTGTATTTTTGTTTCAATCTTGTTTATTTAATTTTAATTATTTCTTTCGTCCAGCTAATTTTAGTTTGGTTTGTTGTTTTTCTGGGTCCTTAAGATGCATTGATAGCTCATTTATTTGATGCCTTTTCAGTTTCTTGATGTAGGCACTGATTACTATAAAATTCTCTCTTAACACTGCTTTGGGTGTATTCCATAAGTTTTGACATGTTCTATTGTCATATTCATTCCTTTCCAGAAATTTATAGATTTCTCTTTTGATTTCTTCTGTGAGCCACTGTTCATTCAGGAGTGTGTTGTTCAGTCTCCATATTTTCTAGAAATGCTTAAGTTGTTAATTTCTAGCTTCATTCCATTGTGGTCAGAAAAAAGTACATGGTATGATTTCAGCTTTTTTGAATTTGCTAAGACATGCTTTATGGATTAGCATATAATCTATCCTAGAGAAAGTTCCATGCACTGATGAGAAGAATGTATACTCTGCAAATGTGGGATAAAAGGTTCTGTAGGTATCAGTTAGGTCCATTTGGTTCATAGTGTCAACACTCTGTATAACTGTTGTTTCTTTGTTGATTGTCTAGTTCATCTGTCCATTGATGAAAGAGGGGTGTTGAAGTCCCCCATTACTATTGTATTGGAATCTATGTTTCCCTTAAGATCCGTTAACATTTGTTTTAGATAACCAGGTGCCATATATGTGTGTGTGTATACACACACACACACACACACATATATATATACATATATATACACACACACATATATATATATTATAGTTGCATCTTCCTATTGAATTGATCCCTTAATCATTACATAGTGCCCTTCTTTGTCTCTTTTAACAGTTCTGGTGTTAAAAGTCTATTTTGTGGCCTGCGCTGCGGCTCAATAAGCTAATCCTCCGCCTTGCGGCGCCGGCACACTGGGTTCTAGTCCTGGTCGGGGCACCAGAGTCTGTCCCGGTTGCCCCTCTTCCAGGCCAGCTCTCTGCTATGGCCCAGGAAGGCAGTGGAGGATGGCCCAAGTGCTTGGGCCCTGCACCCCATGGGAGACCAGGAGAAGCACCTGGCTCCTGCCTTCGGATCAACGCGGTGCACTGGCCGCAGTGTGCCGGCCGTGGCAGCATTGGAGGGTGAACTAACGGCAAAGGAAGACCTTTCTCTGTCTCTCTCTCACACTGTCCACTCTGCCTGTCAAAAAATAAATAAATAATAATTGGCATTTGGCATTTTTTTTTTTTTTGAAGAAGGCTCTTTTTGTGCCCATGTGGCTGGGCTCTGAATGGGAAGAGCCGATGCCACAGCAGCACCACTGTGGGCATCAGGTTAGCCTCAGATTTCTAAGGAGCCAACTCTCAATTTGCATTTTTCCGATTCAGAAGAGACAAGGTTGGGGACACACTGCCACAGAGCACAGGTGCAACAGCCGATCATATCACGAGGGTTTTTTTTTAGGTTTTACAACATAAATTGGTTCCGCTCAGTCTGTGCACCTGGCGCAAGCCTCCCAGCGCCTCCCAGCCCTGCGGTGGCCTCAGGTGAGCGGGGCGCCGGCGTCTCTGTGTGTATTGGTGTGAAGATTCTGCCCCTCTCTGCACCCTGGCCCATGAGTGCGTTTCTCCTCTACTCTGTGCGGGAGATCATTTTGTCAGTTTGACCTCAGAAAACTGGTGGTGGAGGATCACGGACTTGGCCCATAACGTGATATCTTTCCATAGACAGGCTCTTCCGCCCACCTGTTCTTTCCAGGTGTATCTTTCTCCAAATGTGAGTAAATTCCTGTTTCATCTTGGGTTTTCTTATAAACCTAAACAAGCCAAGATAGCTGAAATACTTTTATAAAGGAATTTTACTTTGAGAGTTAGGGTTACAGACAGAGGGAGAGACAGAGAAAGGTCTTCCATCTATCTGCTGGTTACTCCCTGAATGCCTGCACTGGCCAGAGCTGATCTTATCCGAAGGCAGGAGCCAGGAGCTTCTTCTGCTCCTTTCCCAGGCCATAAGCAGAGAGCTGGATTGAAGAGGAGCAGCCGGGACACAAACCAGTGCCCATGTGGGATGCCGGCACTGCGGGCAGAAGCTTAGCCCACTACGCCACAGCGCTGGCCCATGAAATCTTTTTTCCCAGATCAGTTAACATAAAGCAGTTCCCAGCCTTGGATCAGAGTGGTTGTGTGGGAAATCTAAACTATTTTAAGAATTGATCTTTTTGATACACAGTGTTGTAAATGTTACTTAGGTTTCTTGCATGGAGCACATGATTTCCTTCATCCGTTGTGACAACAACTTAAATTCAGGGTCCTGTGTGAAAGAAACCAGGAATAAGAAGGGGTGGGTGTGGGGCAGGTCTCATTCATCCTTCCCTGGCCACAGAGGGGACCGTAGGGCCTTTGTGCTTCTCCCTCTTCCTGGAAGCTCGTCCGCCGCCGCAGCTGTTCGTGTCTCCACTGTGCTGTCTTCCCACCCCACTCCCAAGTATTCACGGCTGTTTGCCGAGACCTGGTGAGGGCAGGGGAGTGTGGGTGGAGAGAAAGAATTTGCGAACACCAGCCGATTAATCAGCCAGGGGCCGGCGCTGCTTGGTGCAGTGAGTAAAACCACTGCCTGCAGTGCCGGCATCTCATATGGGCACTGGTTTGAGTCCTGGCTGCTTCTCTTCTGATCCAGCTCTCAGCTAATGGCCTGGGAGGGCAGTAGAGGATGGACCAAGTCCTTGGGTCCCTGCACCCACATGGGAGACCCAGAAGAAGCTCCTGGCTCCTGGCTTCAGATCGGCCCAGCTCCGTCCGTTGCAGGCATTTGGGGAGTGAAGCAGTGGATGGAGGACCTTTCTGTCTGTCTCTCTCTCTACTGTGGCTGTATCTCTCTGATAAATAAATGTTTGAGAAACGGTGAGAGGAAATAGCCTGGCACTTGAGGGGTGGTTAGGGAGTGGTGGATGGCAGCTCCAGGTGAGCAGGCTGGCCCCACCTTTCGGCAGAACGAATGGATGCCAAGTGACCAGTTCCCTCCACTTCTTTCACACTCGGACTCCAATCAAAAGGCCCAGTTCTCTGAACTGCAGGTTGCGTGGTTTCAGTCTGGGCGGCAGGGAAGCAGCATGAGCCTCTGCCTGCTGCCTGCCGGGATGTGCACTGTGGGCAGCGGGGTCGGAGGCAGAGGAGTGAGGACGTAAAGCAGGCGTCGCAGGCGGAGACGGACGCTGCTGCGCCAGACCCCTGCTCCACAGGGGAGATTCGTGAACGTCCCGCGTGGAAACCACACCATCCACATGCCCGTGGCCTTGTCCTGCTCCCGAAGAAGAGCTGCCATGCTTCCCAGGTGCCTTGCCACCAACACGCCTAGCCTTCCTTCGCAGGGTGGCTTCCCAGTTTCCCACCAGGGCGCTGGGGAAGATGTAATAGGGACAGATTTGTTAGGAGAATGGAGGGGGCTGGTGACCTGCTCACCGTGGGGGTCTAGCCACTTAAGGCCTCACAGTTTCTGAAAAACACCTGAAATTTATTTCCAGCCACTAATTTGAGTACGGTCATGACCTAATATTTCCACGGAAGGTATAAAATTATATCTCAGCGCCGTGGCACACTAGGTTAATCCTCCGCCTGCAGCACCGGCATCTCATATGGGTGCCAGGTTCTAGTCCCGGCTGCTTCTCTTCCAGGCCAGCTCTCTGCTATGGCCTGGGATAGCAGTGGAGGATGGCCCAAGTGCTTGGGCCCTGCACCCGCATGGGAGACCAGGAAGAAGCACCTGGCTCCTGGTTTCGGATCAGCATAGCAGCCATTTGGGGAGTGAACCAACGGAGGGAAGACCTTTCTCTCTCTCTCTCTCTCTCTCTCACTGTCTGTAACTCTACCTGTCAAATAAAAAAAAAATTGTATCTCAGTATTTTAATATTAAGAAAGGCTGGTGAAGTTGAGCCTTTTCTGAATAATTCATTTCTCCTTGTTGGTCACAACCGGGTCCCTGTCAGCTCAGTTCCTCCAGCTCAGAATTCCAGCGGGTGTCGCTTGGTCTGTGCTGTCTCGCCTCCCTGTTTTTCCTGCTGCAGATCTCTAGCAAGTCCCTTGCAGTGTCGTCTTTGGCCGTGGCCATGACATTGAGGTGAAGGCCGCCTGTCCCCGATCCTCTCCAGGTGTCTTGTGAATACCCAGCAGTGCGTGGCCGGCCCTGGTTTTCCAGTTCTCTGATGGAATGGCGGCTGGCCTGGCCTGGTGCTGATTTCCTCAGTGGTCCGTGCTTCTTCCCTGAGATTAACACTTGTCATGTATCCCTCATTGTCCTTTGGAAAACATCACAGTAAAGGATTCGCATTTTTCAGCTATCTCCTTTGTCGGTAATTCAGCATGACATTTCTTAAAGGCTGTTCCTTCTCCTTCATCCATTTTTCTTAATACCTTTTTAATTATTTCTTAGCTTAAAAAATTCACAGCTTTTAATACGTAGCCATCCACAGCGCCATCCCAGAAGCAGCCGGACTCTTGTGACTGTTGAGGTGTCGGGTGCGGGGTTGGGGGGAGAAGGTGATCCTGGATCCCAAAGAAGGTGCTAGGTTTGGGGAAGCATCAGTAGGTGGAGGCTGCACATCGGAGAGGCAGGAATACCCATGGGTCAGTGCCGTTGGCTCAGTTACAAGTCTCACCATTCTGTAACAGAGCGCCTGCGCAGGGTGCTGGTGGAGATGGGAACCAGAATGGCCAGGTTTGGTGTTTCCCAGATCATACTGATAGACTCTGCGTTCTGTGAACCTGCCCTATGGGGCATGGAGTTTGCAGTGTAAGGTCATCATGAATCACAGTCAGCCAATCGGTATTCACATTGATTATCATAGCACGAAAGGAACTGAGCCAGTCACTAATGAGGACATCGAGACTCAGGGGACCTTAGGCTGAGGACCATGTGGGTTCCATCCAAGTCAGCCTAAAGCCCAGAGCCCAGAGTGGTTGTGCACTCGGAATTAAGGCACACATAGAAAAATGTTTTCTTGGGAAATAAACTTGATTTTTTTGATAAAACATGGAGGGTATTTTTTTGATAAAACATGTTTTGATAAAACACTTGCTGTCGGTGGGTGGGAATAAAACAAATGGGTCAAAGTTACTGTACAGGCCACAGTGAGGTAGTCTAGATGTAACTCACCAGCCGGCTAGCCTTTGATGCTCTTCAGGCCAATGATAACTAATTACAAAATGCCTGACTTTGCTTATGGCCTTCTCTAAATAACGTCAGAGTTTGTGAACTCAGGAGGCTTCCATAGCCTTGGCAGCTCATGGCAAGAGCCTCGGGTGATCACTGACGTCATAAATAAGAGTGTCAATTGTTAAATCAACAACAAGAGTCACTGTGCACTTGCTCCCCATGTAGGACCTCTGTCCTTAATGAGTTGTACTGAGAATTAACGGTAAACTTGTCTTCAAACAGGACTTTATACTTTTTTTTTTTTTTTTTTTTTGGACAGGCAGAGTGGACAGTGAGAGAGAGACAGAGAGAAAGGTCTTCCTTTTGCCGTTGGTTCACCCTCCAATGGCCGCCGCGGTAGCACGCTGCGTCCGGCACACCGCGCTGATCCGATGGCAGGAGCCAGGTGCTTCTCCTGGTCTCCCATGGGGTGCAGGGCCCAAGCACTTGGGCCATCCTCCACTGCACTCCCTGGCCACAGCAGAGAGCTGGCCTGGAAGAGGGGCAACCGGGACAGGATCGATGCCCCAACCAGGACTAGAACCCGGTGTGCCGGCGCCGCAGGGCGGAGGATTAACCTAGTGAGCCGCGGCGCCGGCAGGACTTTATACTTTGTGTGTCTGTGTGGGCGCAAACTGTTGAAATCTGTACTCAGTATAGAGTTGGTCTTCTGTATATAAAGATAATTAAAATGAATCTTAATGAAGAATGGGATGGGAGAGGGAGTAGGAGGTGGGATGGTTTGGGGGTGGGAGAGTGGGTATGGGGGGAAGAACCACTAGAATTAAAAAGTTGTACTTAATAAATTTATATTTTTAAAAGCTTTCTATAAAAAAAAACAAAAACAACAACAACAAAAAAGCAAAACAAAAGGAAATTGCGAAGGACCCGGGTGGTTGGGTGCCGGTTTGCTTCCTTGCACAGCCGGTCTGCTGCAGCACGTCAGTGTGTGTTTTTCTTTGTTTCAGCATGCACTCCTGGCTTTGAAGTTCATCCTCGCGTTTGCCATACCTGATAAGCCCCGGCATATCCAGATGAAACTGGCCAGGCTGGAATTCGAGTCGTTGGAGGCGCTCAAGCAGCAGGTAAGAGCAGCTGTTTTGACAACTGGGTGTGTTTCAGCAAGTGACAGGAAACACAGTTCCGAGGAGTCACTGTTAGCAGGCCAACCTAGCACTCAGCCAGAGAACAAGCAGAGATACGTAAGCATCACCCCAGCATGGCTCCCCACAGTTTATAAAATGCTGTCTTGTAAAGAAACATTAAGGGAGGAGAAGAAAGTAAAAGAAACCCCGAGAAGTACCCTGCAGACAAGGAGAAATGAGACCATGTGGTAAACGCACCCACATGGCCGTGAAAGGAAAAACTTTGTCAGTGACTTCCATGTTCTACCAGAGACCAACACAGTGAAGGGGGCGGGGGACGAGTCTTGCTGAATTCACCACTTGGGTGATTGCTTGTAGGAGAGCGACAACAGAGAGGCAGAGGTTGCTAGTTGGCCCAAGCTGCTTATCTCCAGGGACATGGGAACTGAAGGGAGGCATGGGAACCGGGAAGGCATGGCACCTAAGAGGCCCCTGTCCTGGTCCAGGACCTGGTTGACCCACACAGTCTCTTTGACCTGCCACCCACTACACTCAGGAATATCCTGGTGTTTGGGGATCTGGGAGGAGGGGCTACCCGAGCTGACCCTGTGACAGAAGCCAGGACTCCGAGGGCAGTGTCCCAGGTGAAGAGCCCCACACTGGAGTAGTCCCCACTGCTGAGTGGGTGGGGTGACCCCAGAAGAGCACTCGTAATCAGAGTCAGGGAAGGAAAAGCTGACCTTCCATCAGAGTGGGGCTTGTGGCGGAGGCTGGAGGCTGGCGGCTGGCGGGGCCCTGTGAGCCACGTGTGGGCCAGCCCGGGGGTCAGGATCTTTCCCCATGGTCAGACCCCGGGTAAGGAGGCAGGTTACCATGCTTACCTAAAATCATTTATTGCCTTTCGTAAGGAGTAACCAATTAGAAAAGATGAGTGAAGCAAAAACAACCATTTTCAGGGAGAAAAACCAAATATAAAGCCTTCAAATGGTAGCTTCTGAAAACAATACAGATTTTTGCTATGAAAAATACTTTTTAAAAACTCTCCTAGAATCAGAATGTTCAATCTCAGTGCCAAGTATGTAGAAATAAACATCTGAGAATAGCAAGGAAACTTTTGGAAAAGAAAAAAAAAACTGGAGATAATGTCTGTGCCAGATGTTAAAATGCATTGTGAGCAGCACGCCCCTTACAGCAGGTGCGTTTGGAGTTAGAGAAGTGGACGGGTGCGTGCGACAGAGCAGAGTTCACACGGGGGAGCCAGTGGATGATGCAAGGGACAGTTTGTGTCAGTGGAAAGAAGGATCACTTGTTCCACGATTTGGTGACGAGCAGCTGTTTGGGGAGATTACCGTGCTTTGTTGCACCTCCTTCTTTATAAACCCCCATCCCCAAATTCACATCGTTGAGAGCTTTAAATGTTCAAAACTTGAACCAAAAAGCAGTGTATGAAAAGCCTGTGTATACCCTCCTGCCAGAAATGCCTTCCACGTGAGGACAGAAGCCACAGTCAGACGCCGATCAGCACGATGTAAAACTTCTATTTGGCAAAACACAAGTCAACTCAAAAGATAAATGGGACAGGCTGGGGAAGAAATTTCATATGGGGCAAAGAGTTAGTCTTGAACTCAAAACATGTTTCCACGGTTCATAAAAAGGTGAGTCCAGGGACCAGCAGTTGAACATGAAGAGATGTTCAGTCCCGCTGAGAATGAAAGAAAGGTAGCTTCCAGCCCCAGGGAGGTTCTGCCCTGCGCCTCTTCTATCAGAGAATTGCGGAGAGCCCCATCCTCTTTGCATATAGGGAAATGGACTTTTTTTTGTATGTGCTAGAGAGAGGTGAAAGTGGGGGCAGCCTTTCTAGAGTACGGTCGAATCGAAGTTGAGATTATTCCGGAACATTAAGTAACTCTTGTTTTGGTTGTATCTGCAGAGTATACCAAAATACAGCCTTTACAACATTTTAAAAGCAAAAATCTGAGATGATGAAATTTCTCAGTAGGAGAGGGGTTAAGTAAATTACAGCGTATCTGTATTATAAAATTCTGTGACTGTGCATTTTAGAGAAAGATCTCTCAGTGCTGGGTGTGTGTGTCTGTGTGTGTGTGTGTGTGTGTGTAGCCTGCCATCACATTGGTCGTTTGATAATTCCTTGAATTCTCTTAGACCCTTTCCAGGCATTTGCAGGTGCCTCTTCCGTGCCCGCCCCCTCCTCCTTCCACCTCCTTTTCTGCAAATAGCCACGTGCATTTGTGTTTAAAGAAAACACACAAAAATGTCAGCAGCACGTGAAGTTGCTAGAGAGATGCTTGTTTCCACTTCAGGGGTCTTTGAGCATGAGGCCGTGGACCAGGCGTGGAGGCCCAAGTTGTCAGGCCAGGCCAAGTGAGCCGTGTGAGTCCCTCAGGGAGGGCCAGAGCAGCCCCAGGAATACAGGACAAACCCACACGTTGCTCCTTTGACACCCAGTCAGTATTCGAAAGCATTGGCTCATCTGAGAGGCCCTGGGGGAGGGGCAGAGAGGTGGGATGAATCCGAGGGGTGGGCGGATCATCGCCCTGGGTACGGCCAGGCCCCTCAGACTGTGCAGGGGGTTCGCAGGCACAGCCCACGTGAACGAACTCAGTTTTCAGATGCTCAGCTTCCGCTCATCCCAGCGCTTTCCTGAACCCCAGTGTCCTGCTGCTTCCCCTGTCTGTGCCGCCTCTCCTTGTCCTGTTCCTGCCTCCCACCTGGCAGAAGAAAGGCGCACCTCTGTCCTGTCTTGAGCCTACCTGCCTTGTGCCCCGTTCCCGGGATGAAACCTGCAGGGTGGCAGAGAACCTCTTAAAAAGCAGGGTGCCATCCCAGTTGCCCCTCTTCCAGTCCAGCTCTGCTGTGGCCAGGGAGTGCAGTGGAGGATGGCCCAAGTGCTTGGGCTCTGCACCCCATGGGAGACCAGGAGAAGCACCTGGCTCCTGGCTTCAGATCAGCGCGGTGCACCTGCCGCAGTGCGCCGGCCGCGGCGGCCATTGGAGGGTGAACCAACGGCAAAAGGAAGACCCTTCTCTCTGTCCACTCTGCCTGTCAAAAAAAAAAAAAAAAAAAAAGGCAGGGTGCCATGGGCTGAGCTGCTTCTGACACAGGCGCCCAGTCTCCTGCCCACCAAGACCAACTCTGTTCCCCGAAGGGAGGCATTTCTCAAGTGTATCCAGAACTCTGCTTCATAATGGCTCGTCAAAATGTGTGTGCGGTTTTTAGTCATTTTTGCAGCAGCAATGCTTCAAATAACCAATGAGTCCTTTTTTTTTTTTTTTTTTTTTGACAGAGTGGACAGTGAGAGAGAGAGAGAGAAAGGTCTTCCTTTTTGCCGTTGGTTCACCCTCCAATGGCCACTGCGGCCGGCGCATTGCACTGATCTGAAGCCAGGAGCCAGGTGCTTCTCCTGGTCTCCCATGCGGGTGCAGGGCCCAAGGACTTGGGCCATCCTCCACTGCACTCCCGGGCCACAGCAGAGAGCTGGCCTGGAAGAGGGGCAACCGGGACAGAATCCAGCGCCCCAACCGGGACTAGAACCCGGTGTGCCGGCGCCGCAAGGCAGAGGATTAGCCTGTTAAGCCACGGCGCCAGCCCAGTCAGTCCTTTTAAACGCTCAATAGTGAGCCTTTGTATCCTGGGAAATTCTGAAAGGATTTGAGGCTGCAGTTTAGGAGTCTGTTACTACAGCAACGTGAGAGTGCTTCACAGACATGCAAGGGATAGATACACACATGCGTGTATATGGATAGCATATCTTGGGAGAAATAGAAAATATAATTTCAAAGCAGGAAAAGGGAAAAACAAAAATTTTATTAACAAGAGTGTGGTCATGTTCGTTTTTTAAATAGGTGATGATAGCTAGAGCATCGCCACAATAGTTAGAATGCCTCAGTATCTTTAAAAGAATGGCTTCACACCTGGCTCCTGGCTCCTGGCTTCGGATCGCTGCAGCGCACTGGCCGTAGCAGCCACTTGGGGGGGAACCAACAGAAAAGGAAGACTTTCTCTCTCTGTCTCTGTCTCTCTCTCACTGTCCTCTGTCTGTCAAAAAAAAAAAGGCTTCATAGTTGAAGTGTCAATATTTGCCAGATGCTAGAAGATACATTTTTGCAGCTGTTTAATTTATGATGAAAAATCCTGGATGCCTATTTAAAATTCTGTGCACATGGCATCTGAAGCTTTTTAGGGCCTATGTAAGCAGAAAAATAATTGTACACTATTGTCCCTGCAAGAGTTGCAGTTCATCAGGCTTTATCTCTGGTAATTTTTGTTTTAGAAAAAAATACGTATTTATAGTTGAAAGGCAGAGAAACCGAACAGGGAGTGGGGGAAGAGACAGAGATCTTACATCTACTGGTTCACTCCTCAAATGACTGCAACAGCGAGAGCTGGGTCAGGCCAAACCCTGGAGCTTAAAGTCCAGCTGTGTTTACCACATGGGTGGCAGGGGCCCAAGTACTTGCGCCATCTGCTGTTGTCCCGGGCACTTTAGAAGGGAGCTGGATTGGAAGTGGAGCAGCTGGGACTTGAGCCAGTGCTCATATGGGATGCTGGCACTGCAGGTGACCACTTAGTAAGTTATTAATTGGCTATACCACAAAACTGGCCCCCTCTGGGGATATTTTGTAGATGGGGAAGCAACTTCCTTGCTGCTGTGTGCAAATCCAGCTCAAGGTGAGACCCTGCACGTGTCAGTTAAGCTTTCCGCTCAGGATTTTTAGCTATTGCATGTTCGTCTATAAAAACAGGTTTTTAAAATTGACAGTGGATATTATCAACATGTCCCACGCTCGCAGATACATTGATGGGAAATGCTTGCTACAGTTCTGCCGGCTGTGCCACTGGGGGCGCCGTGGGCCACTGTGTTTGTCCTGGATGTGGCTACACAGCCGCTCAGTTCATCTCAGCTCGGAGACACCCCCCCACCCCCCCACCCCCGTCTTCAGGCACGCTCTGCCTGCAAGTGGGAGATGTATTTAAACTCACCTCCTTGGGCTTGCTGGACAGGCACGTCACCCTGCCCTGCGTGTGCCACTTGGTCGTGTCCGGCCATGGGCTTGGCGGCAGCGACGGTGCGTGCCGGCGTCAGGATTCCCTAGGGCCCTGCAAACCCAGGAGGAGCATTCCTCCCTCCCTGTCTGTGCGTCTTTTCTGTTTCTTTAAATCCTCCAGCTCAGGATAAAAGTCCCAGGTCAGAGCTGGGCAGAAAGCGCAGTGGCTGGCCCCCTGGTGCAGTCCCCGGTCCCTGCGCGGCCAGCACCGATACAGGGCTGTAGTCTGTGCCACCCCCAGCCACACACGTGGACTCTCATCTCCCTGGTGGCCCAGGAGGTCCTGGGCAGTCTAGGACTTTGTGAAAACTCCCACTAACCAGTGACGTTTGGGGTCCACTTGCTGAGCTGCCACCGTTTTAGGACACAGAATTTTCCCTCCTTTTTCTCGTACCTGACACTTGCCTGCTTTGTAACTCAGTGTGGCCTTGGGTCCCGGGTTCCTCCCTTCTGCTAGCTACCCTGGCCGGTGTGTGGGCCTGGATCACAGAGCACTTAATAAAAACACATCTAGGAATAAATCCCACTAATACCCGGCCTGTCGCGGGGCTCCTCCTGGTGAGTTGCCGGAGGTCAACACTTGCCATCAAGAAGTTGTTGCCCTCAGTAGAAGCTTGTAATACTGAGGAGTAATTGCCATGCAGTGTTTCCATTTCTGTCGCTGCTTTTAACTCAGTTCCTGTTCTATGGACAAAGTAGGATGGAGAAATTGAAGTCATCACACATTTCTTCCATAGGATGGTGCATTTCAAATATAAAACTTCAGGAAGTGCAGGTTCTTAGATGCAGCTCCTGAACATTATGATTTCCTGATTCCAAGATGGGGGCCCCAACCCCTCCTCCTGCTGCCCCAACCCCTGTTTCCCCAAGCCCCGCCCTCTCCAAACAAAGTCGGAACCCAGGCTGGCCAGGTAGCTGAGTGCCAAGAATGCACAAGTTCTAGACCAATTTCTGCTGCCTGACGCTTTTTGCACCTCCCTGTTTAGTTCTACAAATTGTAAGACCGAATTCAGTGGACTGTGGAACCAGCAGTGCCAGTGGTTATAATGCAGGAGTCCTGGGGCTCAGCTGGTGGTGGGCAGCGTGTGTGGTTGTGGGGGAGAGGGGAGATTCTAGGACAAATGTGGAAAGGAAATGTACCAGAAATGGAGTTTTTTGGGGTATCTGTATGGAAGCTATGTGGTGTTTCCAAATATGTAGGCAAATCAAATAGACGCGAAGGTGAGAGGCAAGCTGGGGAAGTCAAAGTTTGCTCTGCAAAGGGCATTTTCAGATGAGCCGGCTTTGGTGGCCGAGACCTTTAGGAAGAAGTCTAGACAGTAAATATCAACCTAGTGATGCCCTTTCTTTCTTCTCAAATTGATTTATTGAATGCTCAGGCATGTTAAGAGCCAATTAAGGGGGAGGGGATTAAGATGGTGGAATAGGGAGGGAGCTTGCTGCTCTAGTCTAGGAGATGACAGTTTAAAAAAAAAGTGGAAAGAGTTCAGTCTCAGGGAAGAGTTAGGGAGAAAACAGCAGAGGAAACTCTGCAAATTGGAGGCCCCAGTGGATCTGCGTGAAGGGTATGGACACCCACAACTTAGGACTCCAGCAGCCAAGAGCCTCCCCACCAGCATGGAAAGCGAGGTGAGGCCATCTGCAGCAGCCCAAGCCACTGACAACAGCTGCAGGAAGAATGTAGAGGGAATTCGGCTTGGAGCCCCGTGGGAGATAGTGTACCTGCCAGACTAGAGGAGAAAAAACAAAGAGGGGGCACATTTCTCTCTGCCCAATCACCATGCAACAGCATCCTGTAACAAGTTAATAGAGAGCAGGCACCATTTTGGACACACATTACAGCTACACCAGCTCACGTCCACGCCAGGCAACCGACAGAGTGGAGACTCCTGAGTCTGGTGGCGAGAGCAGACTAGGGGCTGGGTGCTGGTGACTGTGGGAGGCTTGTGTGCCAGGACTGTGAAAACACACACAGGCTGTTTGAGAGGACTCAGGGGTGTGGCTGGGACATTGGGCTGTCACTGTGGGAGGCTCCATGGGCTCAGGGCTCCCTGGTTACCTGGTCAGAGACATGGCTGGGGAATCTGGGCTTATACTGGGCACTGCACAGATCCTTAGTGTGGTCCTTGTGGCAGAGCACGCACTGGTGCTAGCCCCCAGGCACTGGTCTTCTGTGAGGAGAGGAGCTCAACTGAGTCTAGGACAACAGACAAGAACAAACCTCCCCTCTGATTAAAAAAAAAGAGAGATTGATTTACCACACCAAACCTGGGTGTGTCACCTCAGACATGCCCTTCACCCTGGAGCACTGAACAGAGCTCCCTGGCCACACCCACCACAGGGCTCTAGGCATTCCCTGAAAGCAGACACTCCACTAATCCACACATAGTCCAAAGATAAAAGCCACCAGAGCGAAAAAACAAACCAATGAGTATCTCCACAAATACTGAGTAACAAATGCACCAATTCAAGATACCAAAATAAGGAAAACATGACACCCTCTTCAGTACATGACGACAACACTTCAGTACTAGATTGTGAAGATGAGATTGCAGAAATGGAATTCAAAAAAATCGATCACAAGATTACTTAGAAGTAATCAGAAGCAGATGCACGAACTAATGAAATCTATACTTGACATGAAAGAAAATTTCTCCCATGAATTTGAAATCTTAAAGAGAAATCAAAATGAAATGAAGAATTCAATAGGACATATAAGAAATGCAGTGGAAGGCCGGCGCCGCAGCTCACTAGGCTAATCCTCCGCCTTGCGGCGCCGGCACACCGGTTTCTAGTCCCGGTCGGGGCACCAGATTCGGTCCCGGTTGCCCCCCTTCCAGGCCAGCTCTCTGCTGTGGCCTGGGAGTGCAGTGGAGGATGGCCCAAGAGCTTGGGCCCTGCACCCCATGGGAGACCAGGAGAAGCACCTGGCTCCTGCCATCGGATTAGCATGGTGCGCCGGCCGCAGCATGCCAACCGCGGTGGCCATTGGAGGGTGAACCAACGGCAAAAGGAAGACCTTTCTCTCTGTCTCTCTCTCTCACTGTCCACTCTGCCTGTCAAAAAAGGAAGAAAAAAAAGAAAAAAAAGAAATGCAGTGGAAAGCCTTCACAACAGAATCAGTGTAGCTAAACAAAGAATATCTGATGTAGAAGACAAACCACAAGAAATTATACAGTCAGACCAAACACAAGAAGAAATTAGAAAACTAAAAAACACTGTTGGGAATCTATAGCATACTGTCAAACAACCCAACATACAGGTGCTAGGAGTTCCTGAAGGCGTGGAAAGAGAGAAAGGATTAGAAAACCTTTTTAGTGAAATAATAACAGAAAATTTCCCTAATTTGTAGAAAGAAAGGGACATCCGAGTACAGGAAGCACATAGAACTCCTAATAGACTTGACCATCTTCACCAGGACACATTGTAGTCAAACTTTCCACAGTAAAACATGCCGGATAGAAAGGCCAGATTACTTTCAGAGGATCTCCAATTAGACTCACAGCTGTATGATGGCCCTGCAGGCAGTTACTCAACCCATTGTGCTGCAACACTGGCCCCAGAGCTGACTTGTAAGAAAACCAGTGGGCAGCAGTGCCAGAGCCCGAGCCCTTGGACAAGGGGTGGTCCATCTGCTAGGGCCCCACTGCAGGTCCAGGGCTGGTCTCCATCCAAGGAAAGGTGACCCAAAGTTTGTAATGTTTGCAGGGGATAGGTCTGAGCTGACCTCTCTCTTTCTTTCTGTGTCCAGTGGTTTTTCTCAGCCCTGTGCAGGTAGGTAACTTGACTTGGCTGTGTTATGGTCTCCCCCACACTCCCGTGGGCCTGCCGACAGCGGGGCCCACCTCGGAAGTTCCAAGTGCGGCTGAGATGAGACACTACATGACCCACAGCTGTAACTGGGTGGTGCCGGAGGAGAGGGGCCCCCCGGGAGACAGTGGTCCCCTGATGGGTGAGTCAGGATCACACCTCTGTAGCAGGCCCACCTGTTTGCATGACCCTAACCCAGCCAGACCACAGTAATGGCAGCGAGGAGAGTAGCCATGGGCAGTGAGGTAGAGGGACCAAGCAGCAGGCATTGTTCTCAACCTGTGCCTGTGCCAGGGAGTTTTCAGAACAGTTCTCCTGGTGGGGTCTGCTAGCTGTTTGCAGGGCATTTCTGGCAGATTTCTTCCCAGTTGATAAAGGACAGCCTTCTTTAAATACGATTAACAACTAACGCGCTAACAGATGTCGGCTCCTGTGCCTGTCATGGTCCTCAGGCAGCATTCTTCCTCTCACCTTTGGTCCTAGCAGGATCCCCAGCCCTCCTGCTCATTTGCAGCTCTGGCTACCCAGGGACCTGTGCTCTGCGGCCAGTCTCATTGACCCTACCAGCTGGGGACAGCCTTCCCCACACTGTGGGACATGGGGACCGGTCCCCATTTCTGTGCATTGGACCCTTTTGCTTGGTGCTGCTTCTGCCTGTCCTGGGAGAGCTCCCCAGGGGCTGGGCAGTGCCTCACCCAGCACAGGGCCTGGTACCCAGGAGACGGGGGATAAATCTCTGTTTAATCAAACTGAGTTGTTGACTCAATGCATAGTTCAGAAGCCAGGGTAGTAAATAAATGACAAACGACGTCCTTGGCCAAAAAAAGAGAAAAGTCCTAAAGTAGAGTCCCTGGCAAAAATGGAAACAGGTCATGTGCCTCTCTGGGGTCACCGGGGAAGAGACTACGTTCTGAGCAATTAGCTGTGAGTACCGTGCGTGGGCCTTGATGAAGCCCAGATCCTAATTTCTTCTGAAAAAGCCTGAGAGTGATGTCAGTAACAAGGGTACCTCCCTGAGACTATAAACTGACCCCACGTCAGGCCAGGTGGAATCCTGAGACGGCCTGTGCTTGGGGGCCAGAAAGCCAGGCGACAGACTCGGGCCATGAAGCCATCCTGATCCTCGCTCACCACTGGTGGGTAGCCTTGCCCTCTGGGCTTAGTCTTCTCACGGGACAGGAATCCCGAGGTCACAGGAAGACTGCTGACCTTGACCGCCCTCCCATCATGTTTGTGTGCCCCAGTCAACAATCTGCATACGTTGCTGTTGATCTCATTGATTGTTTTATAAGCAGAATGTAAGATTTGTTACATCACTTTTCCCCTGATGAAAGAGACATGGCTGAACAAGAGCCAGGTTTATTTTTACCTCTGGAAACTATTGGGTAGACTCTGAGACGGAGTGACATTCAGCATTTTCCTGGCTGCCCTACCAACAGGTCCTACAGTGAGTGGGAGGGGCCGGTCCGTGGACTGAGACCTCAGGTCCCCACTCTCAGTGTGGTGGCAAGGGCTTATGTCATTAAGATACGCCTGTGTGTGTAAGGAAAAAATGTATCCCTTAAAGGCTTCAGAACGCTTATTATACATGAAGATACTTCAGAAAGTTCATGGAAAACAATTTAAAAGACAAATGTATTTTGGTATAAAAAAATGGAATCTCTGGTTTTTATAATAAGCATTTTCCATGATCTTTTTGAAGCACTCTCCTATTTAATTACAACAGAACTGTATACTGTGGTAGCAAGTGTTATGTTATTTGCATTTACCACAATAGGAAAAGTAGTTCATTATTTTTTAAAAGATTGTGCTGTTAGCTTTAGCAAGGTCGAAGATAATTCATCTGTGACTACCAGACAAGAAGCTCTTGAGCAGGATTACTCTGGACATAGAATTTTTTATATTTATTTATTTATTTATATATTTGAGAGGCAGAGTTACAGACAGAGGGAAAGACAGAATGAGAGAGAGGTCTTCTATCTCATGGTTCACTCCCCAGATGGCCTCAGTGGCTGGAGCTGGTCTGATCAGGAGCCAGGAGCCTCTTCCAGGTCTCTCACGTGGGTGCAGGGGCCCCAAGCACTTGGGTCATCTTCTACTGTTTTCCCAGGCCATACAGAGCTGCGTGGGAAGAGGAGCAGCTGAGACTAGAACTGGCGCCCATATGGGATGCTGGCACTGCAGGTGGTGGCTTAACCATTGGCCCCCAGACATCGAATTTGTTTTGAATGAGTCATTAATTAAATGAACATCATTAGGTGAAAACTCAGTCTCTCTGCTTTTTTTCTCTTACTACATTCCTGTCCTTTGGCCTTGTACTTAGCTACTGTGCTTTATATTTGCAGATTAAACGTGGGAAACCATTATTAGCTATTTACCATATATATATATATATATATATATATATATATATATATATATATATAATCATGCTTGATTTTAGTGGTCGTGTTTAATTATTTATTTGAAACTCAGAGTTACAGAGAAAGAGACACAGAGGTCTTCCATTCTCTGGTTCACTCCCCAGGTGGCTGCAGTGGCCAGGGTTGGGCCGGGCTAAATCCAGGAGCTCCATCCAGGTCTCCTGAATGGGTGCAGGGGCCCAAGCACTTGGATCGCCCTCCGCTGCTTTCCAGATGCTTTAGCAGGGAGCTAGAACAGAAGGGGAGCAGTTGGGACTCAAACCTGCGCTCGTATAGGATGCTGGTGCTGCAGGCACTGGCTTAGTTCTGCACCACAATGCTGGCCCCAGTTGCTCAACTAGGAAACCTTTTATTTAATACAATAAACAGTAGTATTTTTCCATTGGTTTTCAGCGGTGTCCCATCCCGGGGATATGACAGACTATTGTGTCATGCGATGAATGAAGGCTGAAGAGATTGGGCTGAAAATAGAGTGATTGATAAACCAGGGAATACAGACTCGTGAAGGAAATCCTTAATAACTGTCTATTCGGTCATTTCTCTATTTCTCCTAAGAACAGAATTCAGAAAACAAGCAATGATTGGATTTAAGAACTCGTTGAAATACTATCTAATTAAAGGAAAGTAATCACTTCACACTAGTAACAGTTCTGGGGATGTAAATAGTAATATTACGAAGAACACATACCTAAGTCAAAATGAAAACACAGATAATAGCACAGGTGCTGTGGCACAGCAGGTTAAGCCTCTGCCTGTGGTGCTGGCATCCCATATGGGAGCTGGTTCATGCCCCTGCTGCTCCACTTCCAATCCACCTCCCTGCTGATGGCCTGGGAAAGCAGTGGACGATGGCCCAAGTGTTTGGGCCCCTGCACTCACATGGGAGACCCTGAAGAAGCTCCTGGTTCCTGGCTTCAGATCAGTCCAGCTCCAGCAGTTGTGGCCATCTAGGGAGTGAACCAGCGGATGGAAGATCTTTCTCTCTGTTTCTCCCTCTCTCTATAACTGTGTCTCAAATAAATAAATAAATATTTAAAAACACAGATACTGGAATTCAACAAATATTTAGTATTTTGTCTTTATTTTTGAGTTTCAGATCCTTAGACTTAATCAATGAAGGATCAGAATTTTTAAAAGAATAATAAAGTTGCAGCCATACTGAACCTATACACAGGTTTTATTTTTCTTTTCAATATTCTCAACATTGAGTAATAGTAACTACATAGCATTTAGTTGTTTCAGGTATCATAAGTCATCTAAAAATCAGGATTTGCAGGGGGGTATGGGTAGACTGTATGCAAATGCTCTGCCTGTTCATGCATGAGCATCCACAGATTCTGGTATCTCAGCAGGTCTTGGAACCATTCCCCTGTGGATCCCACGAGATAATGGTACATTCTATGATGAAAGCCCAAAAATACAATGACTCACAAATTCCCTGCAACATGTCCTTGTCAGATGTTAGAACTGAAACTACAGAAATGACCCTGTCCCAAGCCCTGTTTTTACTGATTAAGGAATAGGGTCTCTAACCATGGTTGTTAGCTTCAAGATGGCCACCAGTGAGCCTTCCCTCCCCTCCCACTTTGTATCCTGCTTGTTGTGCGTAGGCAGTGGAATACTGCAGAAGTGATGCTATGTCTTTCCTGTGGTTATTGGAAATGCGTGATGGCCTCTGCCTTCTTCCTCTTGAATCACTTGCTCTTGGGAAGCTGGCCAGGTTGTGAGCACACGGAAGCAGCCAGCGGAGAGGCCTGCATGACTAGGAGTATGGCCTACTGCCTACAGCCATGTGAGCAAGCCATGTTGGACCCAGGAGTTGGCAAGCTTTTTCTGTCAAGGACAAGATGGTAACTATTTTAGGTATGCAGGCTAGGGCCGTGCAGTCTCCATCACAGCTACTCAGTTCTCCCCATTGCATTGCAAAGGCAGCCATGGGCAATGTGCCAATGAAGAAGAATGGCTGAGTTGCAGTAAAGTTTGATACGAACAGGCCAGGCGCCCAATGAGGCCTGCAGACCGCAGATTGTCACCCCTGCCTTAGCCTCACGTGAGCTCTCAACTGGCTGCCGTTTCTGCCTGTGGCCCTGGGCCCCAGCCTCCCAGCTGCCTCCAGATTCCTGACACGCACAGAGTGGGACGTAGTAAATGCTTCTCCTTTTAAGCCACTAAATTTTGGAGTACTCTGTTTTGGCAATAATAGACAACTAAGGCACCAACAATCCAGGCTTAATTGTGAGCTGGTGATTGTTGACGCCAAGTGATGGGACACAGACTTCATTATTCCCCTCCGCTTTCATGCAATACTAAGCTGAAAAAGAAAAAGAAACCGGTACCCAGGAAGGATAAGCGATTTATATAAAATTAGAGCGTCAGTAAATTGCAAAGCCCGTATCACACCTCCAGGTCTCTGGCTCTGAAGTCCTGTGTTCCCTTGCCGCCTCCTTCCAGGGTCAGGAGCCCTGAGTAAAGAGTTAGCTGTTTGGCTAAGCTCCCCTCTCCACAAGGTTCTCTACCCCCTTAGCACCTGCAACTCAATAGACCCACAATAGTTCTCTGGACTTGGATGGCGTTGCTGTTGTGGAACCGTCTTGGAGAGCTAATTCCTCCCTGTTGAGACTGCAGACTGTAGGATGAGAGCTGAGAGAGCCAGCCTTGTTGAGGCATCTCTGGAGTCCTAGCCAAAGTGGGCCATAGTGTAGCCATGCTGAAAATGTCCATTTTTGTTGAACTTGGCCCTTGACCAAGCAGCAGCGAATCATTCGCACACAGTGCATAAGGATGGGCCTCTCGGAGTTCTGTATTTGATTTAAAATAAAATCTCTAGGTGAAAGTTCCTAGCACAATGTTTGGCACATTGCAGTAAGTTCTAAAACAGTGATTTTTACCTTCTCTTCAAACTCCTCTTGAAATTGGAGATGAGCCTAAAAGTGTTTTTTTTAATATGGCTTCATAAATAAATGAATGCACTGATTGTTAGGTACGCGGAAGGTGTGTTGGAAATGACTTGTTTTCCCATCCAGTACATCGTTAGCCTGCTTACCGTCCTGGAGTAATTGTTTTTTGAATTTTCTCAGTCTTCGCCCATTAAGAGGATGGGTCCAGATTATTCAGATCCTGTCGTTTTTCCAGGGTAACCATGAAATAACAGGATTTAATCCTGGCTTTTGACTGTGTTACGGCTTCTGGACATTTAACGAGAAGTCCTTGGTGATGCCATTTATAGAAGAGATAAACTTGTATGAACAAGGCCTCCCAAGAACGTGATGGGGGGGCCCAAAGCAGATATGGGACCTGGCCTGCCACCAGCTTGGGAAATTCAGTTCCCAGGGCCTGTAGCTCCTTTTCCCCTTGAAAAATGTTTGTTGTCTATGTCTTCCTGTTCTGAAAATGTGGTTTGGAGCAGATGGATCCCCACGCCCTGCCCTGTGCGTTTGTCAGGTTTGCTTTTTGTTTGTTTTTGTTTTGGGTGGTTATCCTCTTAGAGTCGCTTGCCCTTGTTGTGTGCCAGGGAGCTATGCTATCAGGGCTGCGGCTTTCATTTCTTAATCTCTTCCCCCCCAACCAATTGGGGACAAAAAAAATCTCTTTTCATTTGCTGCTTGGAAAGTAAACGTCGGAAAGGGGGTGGTCTGGGTGAGTGGGTCTGCAGAAGCTCAGCGTGAATGGTCCTGGGAATCACGCGAGGCAGCTCTTTAATGTGCATGTCTGGTCTCAGTCACAGGCTCAAGTGCGAGTAAAAGCCCCTTGTGGGGAAGCCAGCTCTTTGTTCCCGTGTGATGTGCGTTATGTTGATCAGAGACAATGAATTCCGGCTGCCTTTGTGTGACGTCTTGGACTAATGGGCTCACTTCTTCAGATGTGTGTTGTGGAAAACCTTTTCCAAAACAGACATTGGTCTGGCTTCATTTAGCTTTGTCCAGGATAGCTGTCCACAGATCATCTCCGTGAAAATGAAGTGTGATTTTGCCATCCTCATCAGAGCAGCTCAGTGGGAACGGTCATGGTTGTTGACAGTCTGCACTGAAACGTTGGCCTTCAGTGAAGCATTTTGGTTGAGCAGGTTATCAGGAGGGGCAGGGCACGCACACTGTGTGCTTCGATGGCTGTTGGTGTAGGGTGCACACATCCGGGGAAAGCTGGCTTTCACCACTACACAGTATCTCTGGGCAAGCTACCAAACCGGTCCAGGCCTCCGTTTCTTCCACTGGAAGTGGACGCGATGATTGGAACAACCACACAGAGTGAGCAAGTGGAGTCAGGCCCAGGTCGGTGACTCAGGTCTGTGGCTTTCCTACCTGCACCCCCACCAGAACATGCAGAATGAGTAGAGTGAATGAGTATACATAGTATGGACTTCGTGACTGTTAGAGAATAAACTAATTACATCCTTGGAGACTTTTTTGAAGTTAATTTTTTTGAAAAAAATTTATTTGTTTATTCGAAAGGCAGAGTTAGAGAGAGAGAGAGAGAGAGAGAGAGAGAGAGATCAAGACCTTCCATCCACTGATTCACTCCCCAGATGGCTGCAACAGCCAGGGCTGGGCCAGGCTGAAGCCAGGAGTTAGGAGCTTCTTCTGAGTCTCCCACCTGGGTTCAGAGGCCAAAATATTTGGGCCCTCTTCCGCTGCTTTCCCAGGCACGTTAGCAGGGAGCTGGATCGGAAGTGGAGCAGCCAGGATTCAAACTGGCATCCCATTGTGCCAAAGCTCTGGCTGGTTATTTTGTATCTAAAACACAGAGAGATTGAGAACAAGCAAGCAGTCAGTGGATCTTCTATCTGCTGGATCATTCCCAAATACCAGAAATAGCTGGGACTGGATCAAGCTTAAGTCCAGAGCCTGGAACTCCATCTGGGTCCCCATGTGGACACCAGGGGTCCATCACCTGCTGCCACCCAGGGCGCACATAAACAGGAAGCTGGATCCGAAGTGGAGGTGGGACTCGATCTCAGGCGTTCCGCTGTGGGACGCAACAGCTGAGCCCGCAGCCTCAGAATGCTCCCCCTAGGGGTAGATGATTTTGATACTGTATCCCTGGACACAGACTTGAAAAGACCCATCTGTCCTTACGGCAGCTGAATGCACCGAGCAGTGGAATGGAACTGAATTTGATCTCAGAGTTTGTAATAAGAATAGTGATGCCGGCTGAGCACAGCAGCATCGGGCCTGGTATAGAGAATTTAGTATTCTGTCCAGTCTGTGTGTACCTATCACCATTCCTTTTTTTCTTCTTCTTTCTTCTCCGTTTTCATTTCTTCTTTCTTTCTGTTTTTCAAGCAAGTGAAAATGCTGAGTGCAAACAGTTGGCTGTTCTTTGAATTTGATGTTATCCGAATCCCTGCCTTTACTCTCCTCTTGTTGTGCTAGTGTGACTGTCTTGGGGGGAGGGGTGGTGGAGTTTCTTTCTAACAGATTATCCTGCTTTCTCTCCTGTTTGCCCGGTGCTGGCACATCCCTTTTCTATTCGGATGGTCCAGCCTTCTGGTCTTCCAAGCTCTTGGTTTCTACTTCCCACCTGGGATTCTCTGTGTGAAAGGTGACTTCTCTCCGGATGGGGTGGGGTAGGGGTGTGCGGGGCCCTCCCAGGGCAGGCTGCATTCAGATCCCGCTTCCTCGGGTTCCGCCCTACAGCCAGTTTCAGGCCGCCCCTGACCATGAACCAGGTCACTTCTCCGTGTTGCCGCACTGCGTGGCCGGCAGTAGCTCTGCAGCCTACGTGGAGATGGTACTCAAAACTGATGGCAGGCGGGGAGAGGGCGCTTCCGCCCGTAGGGAGAGAAAAAACAGGCGGTCCGCGGGGACGGGTGCAAGCCCCCGACTAGCCTTGGCCTGGGCGCTTGTCTCCACTCCAGGAAGAATTCAAGCAAGCAGCATGGATGAAGTGAGAGAGAAGCAAGGTGTATGGGGGGAATGCCGGAGCTGTCCTTTCCTACTGGGCGGGGCTTGAGTGCCGCTCTTTGCCCCGTGCTTTGGACATCTCAGGTGCAGGATGGGGTGGGCGTGGCAACCATGGTAATGTTATTAAAATAACCCGAAGGTCCGCCTGCCAGGGGTGGGGCTTGGGCGGTGCGCATCCGGCTGCGGCACGGGGCCAGTGTGCGGCTGCCTCCCTGAACCTGTCCGCTGCGCGCTCGGGCTCTCCTGCGCTTCCCTGGTCCAGAGCACACAGACCTCTCACCGGCCCGGCCAGGCACGGGCTGCACAGTTGTTTGCCATTTCTTTCTTTCTTTGCTCCAGAAGAAGTAGCCGGGCATGAGAACGCTTGGGGCGCCGCGGCTGTGACGGGGAAGTGCCGCAGTGCGCCCTCGAGGGCCGGGAGGAGAGGAGCCGAGGGGTGGGCCGAGGAGGACCGCTGCGCGGTGGGCAGAGCGGTGGGATCCAGAGTCTTTGCGGCCCGCTCCAGGCGCCCCCTTCCCGTTCGCACCGCAGGTTGTGACCTGCCACCCACTCTAAAGCTTTGTCTCACCCCGCACCCTCAACTCCCTCTGCTCTCCTGGTGCCCTGCGTTTGGTGGCAGGTGAGTGGGCGGGTGGGCGGCCAGAGCTAGTACTGTGGCTGGAGGCGGAGCCAGTTTGTGGCCCATTCACATCTTCTTGCATGCGCGGGTATTTTTCCATCCCGCGTTTTAGGAGTCCTGTTGGAGCCACCCAGTTTGTGACAGTCCAGGGAGACTTGTAACTGACCTCTTAGCTAGAAAATGCATTGCGTGCGTCCTCCTCTCTTGGAGCCCCCTCTCCTGGCTGGTGGGCAGATTTGTGACCTAAATAAATCTCGCTTTGCTCAAAAAAATATTACTTTGTGTACACATGTATATACGAACATTAAAATAACCCTTTATCTCTGCGGTGCTCTCGCCTTGTCCTGGCTGCTGACACAGGGAGCTTGCACTGGAGAAAGTTAAACTTCCTCTAGCCTCATTGGACAAAGACAAGCACCAAGTCTCGTGAGAGAATTGCAGCTTGACACCGCGGCCGCCCCAGGAGGAGATGGCTGGTTGGCGCGTGGCTGATCCCCTGGGAAACTCCTTTACCTGCCAAACAGGAACTGGGATTTGCACTTGCCTCTGAGCCCTATCGTGCACGTGGCCTGGGCTGCGGGTCAGTGCTCCTGTGTTAGACCTGAAACCATGTCCTTGTGTACTGCCCAGGAACATGGTTGCTCTGTTGCAAACACCCGGATGGTGGTGTCACCACGCTGAGAAGCAGCATGAAGCCAGGCTCTGCCAGCCCTGCCCAGAGAGGAAGCGCAGGCTCCTTCCTGTGGATTTAAAGATCAGGGCACAAAACACCCGAGGAAGATACAGTGTCTCAATATAGAGCTCCGCTCCCCCCATGCTCTCCTGGGCTTCCCCCAGGTTAAATCTCACTCCATGTGATACCCATTTGCATTCGACCATCATCAGAGATCAGCGTGGTCTGCTTTTGAAGGGCTCCAAATAAAAGGAGCCGCAAGTTTCCAGTGTGGGAGATCCCTGGCGAAGCAGAGGAAGTGAAGCGTGGCCTCCGAGCAGGCCTAGGGGTCCCTGTGGTCCTTCCTGCAGTCGCCAGTGGAGTCTAGGTGAGCGTCTCGGGCGTGTGCACTCAAGCATGCCCAGTGTTCCCTCACCAGCCCTGACAGCATCAGTGCCTGCGCCTAAGGCTGCAGGCGTCACCGTCGCGGTAACGATGTGCTTTGCGGTGGAGGGAAAATGCCGTGCACGTGGCCGCAGGTTGCTGAGGGCTGCTTCCTGCCATGCTGTGGCACTTCTCCGGAGCTAACCCAGGGAGGAAGCGGCTAGCCCCTGCTTGCCGGGCTCCCAGGACCACACCCGTCAGACAGGAGTCATCAGGTGGATGTCACACGGCCCACCTCTGCAAGGCACGCTCGCCACTTAGAAGCATCTTATCCACAGAGCCCTGTTGTGCTCAGGCTGAGCTTTCTCAAGCAATTAAATGCAGTCAAGTGTACATGGATTTTCCTTATTTATTTATTTTTTTGAAGGGCAGTGATAGGGATGTAGGCAGGCATCTTCATCTCCTGGTTCACTCCCTGAATGCCTGCAATGGCCTGGGGCTGGGCCAGGGCAAGTCAGGAGCCAGGAGCTTCTTCTGCATCTCCCATGTGAGTGCAGGGGCCCCAGCACTTGGGCCATCCTCTGCTGCTTTCCTGGGTGCGTTAGCAGGGAGCTGGATTGGAAGTGGAGCAGCCAGGACTTGAACCAGCACTCCCGTATGGGATGCAGATGTTGCAAATGGCAGCTTGACCTGATGTACCACAACAGCTGGGACTTGAACAGGTGCCCATATGGGACGCCAACATGGCAGGTGGCAGCTTCCCCTGACTACACCCCTCGACGAAGAATCTCCATACAACAATTTTGTAGTAAAATACAGTTTAAAATGAAATTTACGCAGCGTGCTTTCCCCCTTTGTTTTGCCTTTCCATCCTGTTACATTAACTGGGGCGGGCGTTGTGGGGCAAGGAATGGTTAGTCTCACACAGTGTCACATGCTCGGTTGTCTGGTGCAGGGTGCCCCGTTTCGGTAGAAGATGAGATCCCAGCTTCTTGACTCCCTCTCCCTGCTGTCAGCCTCCTCCGTACAGGGCGGCTCTCCGGGAATCGTAGTGCTGAGAAAAGAAGGCACAGTGTTCCAGTGCGATGGGAAAAGTGGGAAAAGTCAGCCCCCTTCCTGGCTCTTGAGTAGACTCAGCCTTGGTAGTGCTCTTCTTACCGCAGGGTTTTGTTAACACGATATTAACCCCAAGTTATTGGTCAGATGGGTTGGTAGGGTTTTATCTTACTGTTTGGTCATGTAATATGCAGATGCTTTGTAAAATCTGCTACAATTTTATTTCATCAGCAATTCTAATTGTTCTTCATTGTGTCTTAAAATCAACAGGCAGAGTTTTTTCCAGTTCTGGGTAGCGATTGTTATCAGTAGCATGGACTGCACTTTGTTTCTGGAGAAACATGATTCTAGAAGACCTGCACCCTTGGCTACAAGAGAATGAGACTTGTGTACCCTCACCCCCATGGCATGGCTTCACACTCTCCATTTTCATTCTTGTTGCTGGAATACGGGCTATTTGCTTGGGTAGTGGTGGCGGTGATGGTGGTGGTACTGTGAGTTTAGGAACTGTCTGGTGGTTCATGGAGGAGGCAACTTGATTGCAAGAAATGATTGGTGCTGGACAGTGTGACTAGTCGGGAAATAGCTAGAGCTGCGGCTCTGTGTACTGTGGCCTCGTACGTGGAGTCCTCAGCAAAAGGGACAAGCTGGCGAGAGGGAGTCCGTCCTGCGCTCAGCACAGGCACCAGGACCCTCGGGAGGTCGGGGGACACTGAGGCCTTGGAACATTCCTGCTGTGGCTCCGATTCGTTCATCAGGTAGTCTTTACGTACCGTGTGTGTGTTTTAAACTGGGCAGAGAGTAAACAGGGCAACCGTGGGAGGAGCAGATTGGGAAGTGAGACATTTTGGGTGAAATTGCAAGTATTAATTACAGTTCTCCAGTAGCCAGACTCTGAGATTACCGGCTTAAGTTCCTCCAAGGAACAGCATTGAGTTGAAAGTCAAGCTCATTTTCAAAATCAGAAAATATACCGCTGGGTCACCTTTGTAGCTCTACTGTCACTTGGTTATTTAAAAAGTACAGAAATCATCCTAAGGCCCACGATAATGTAACTTAAACTTTTAAGATTAATTAGTATCCTGTTTTAGTGAATCTGCTTAAGAAGAATTGAGATTGTTTTATAACACTTGGGACGTCTCTGGACTAACAACCGCTAATTATAGTAACAAGCGATGGGTTTGGAGTGGAGGTGGTGTGGTTTGGTTTTGTTTTCTAAAGAATGCCTCTTCAAAGCCCAGTTAATGAATTTACTTATTTGTTCAGTTGTTTTTATTTGAAAGGCAGACAGAGGGAGAGAGAGATCACTCATCTGCTGGTTCACTCACCAAACGCGTGCAACAGCCAGGGCTGGGCCAGGCCACAGCCAGGAGCTGAGAAGTCCATCAGCGTCTCCCTTGGGAGTGGCTGAGACTCCAGTAGCTGAGCTTTGACGGCTGCCTCCCAGGGCGCGCGTGAGCAGGAAGCCGGACTGGAAGTGGAGGTGGGACTCCACCCAGGCACTCACCGGCCGAGGGATTCAGGTGTCCTAGGCAGTGCCGCAGTACCTGCCCCACACACTGGTTCTGGACGTCTGTTGTTGAGGTTAGGAACTGAAGAACCTGGCTTGTGGGTTTTCACGGTACCCAGCCGTTGCCAGTATTTTTTGAAGGGAGCCTGCCTGTTAGGAGTTGTTAATGGGCTCTCAGCCTCTGCCTGCTCTCCCTGCCTCCACCCCTCCTCTCCTCCGTCCAGCTTTCCAGATGTAACTGTCACCCTGGAACGGGCCTGCCCAGCATCCGTCTCACTGCTCCGTTCTTCACGAGAAACCTCTGCCTTCTGCAGGCTGTGTTCCAGCCTCGCCTCCCTGCCCAGGCCCTCTCCGGCCACGAGGAGCTGCGCCCTAGAACATTCCACGTTCTTTGCCTCTGCACATGTCCTCACTCTGTAAGCTGCCTCTTCTCCTCTTCCCTTCCTGGCTACTCTCCCCTTCTTTTTAAAGACCCGTTTCATGGATCCGCACCACAGCGATGCCCTCCGTTGGGGACACTGGTGCTGCATCGTGATCCCCGGGTTGCATCCAGGGAGTGACCGGCCATGTTCCCTTGATAGCTGCTCCTGGTGGGTGTGCACTCAGCAGTGACATCTTACCCCTTGACCTGATGGTCCCAGGCTTGCACTTGTGCTCCCCAGAATGGTGGCACATGCCCTGCTGCTTGGCGCTGTGCTGTTCCCCTGGTGAGAGATTGCTAGAGACAGGCCTTCCTGCAGCCGAGAGGGGAAGTGCAGGTGAGAGAGAGAGGCGTTCTAGTTGGAGTTAGAACACGTGCAGTCAGCCTGGCACTCTCCTCAGATCCTGGGATCTTAGCAGTGGTTCTAGGAGCTTGTGAACCTGAGGCCCAGATTCCAGCTGACCCTGGGCGTGGAAAAGCCACACAGGCTCAGGCAAGTCTTTCCACTCTTGGTTTTGACATCTTCGTGACTCAGCTAAGGAACTGGAGTAGGTACCCCTCTGTCCCACCTCTCCTGCTCCAGGGCGGTCTTTCCCAAGGAGACTCAACTTGTGCCTGCGGGGGGGGGGGGGTAACCGGGGGGCTGCTCCCCCGAGAGTTCAGGTGACAGTCACACGAGCCACTGCACCTGGGTATAAGGCACCTGTGCTCCCAAGGATGAGGAAGGCACTGGGACTGGTGTGGACAGAAC
Source organism: Lepus europaeus (assembly GCF_033115175.1). Taxonomy (NCBI): domain Eukaryota; kingdom Metazoa; phylum Chordata; class Mammalia; order Lagomorpha; family Leporidae; genus Lepus; species Lepus europaeus. Next base: position 16,565,287 of record NC_084835.1, read on the forward strand.
TCAGTGCGCACGTTATCTTCTTTGTGGTAGAGTTGTGATCTGCTTTTAACTCTGCAAAGGGACAGCTAGGCCCTGAGGGCCGCTGAGGATATGTTGGCTTTGAGCAAGGCCTCTGACACTCCTGTCTTTGCTGTGAGACTGTCATACATTGCACGACAAGTGGTGTGATGCATCATGGGAGCCCCTTCAGTGTCCTTAATAGCTGGTCCTGTTAGGTCTCAAATATGAATTGGAGGTGGTTTCCTCTAGGCTAATCCCTTATCAGAGTACCACGGTGACTCTTGGCTCTTGTCATGACTTCTGTCACTTCACGCCATTGCACACTGTGCCTCTGGGCAGACATTGAGCCTGGAGCAGAGGGCTGTGCCCAAAGAAGGCAAAAGTGATAAAAACCTAGCAAAATCAGATAAGTTTCTCAAAAATTAGGCAATGATGAGTATACATTTATTTCTCTTTTTTAAAAAAAAAGATTTATTTAGGGGCTGGCGCTGTGGTGCAGTGGGTTAACGCTCTGGCCTGAAGCACCTACATCCCATATAGGCGCCAGTTGAAGTCCCAGCTGCTCCACTTCCGATCCAGCTCTCTGCTATGGCCTGGGAAAGCAGTGGAAGATGGCCCAAGTCTTTGGGCCCCTGTACCCGCGTGGGAGACCCAGAAGAAGCTCCTGACTCCTGGCTCTGGCTTGGCACAATAAAAAGATTTATTTATTTGAAAGAGTTTGAAAGAGATGTCATCATGCCCACTCGTCTCCAGAGGGCGTGTTTTGCACCACGGCTTGAGCTGTGCTGTTGGGACACCGACCGCGTGGTCCGCAGACCTAAAATATTGACCATCCGGCCATTCAACAAAAGTCTTAGCAGCTACTGTTCTACGTGTTCAGCATAACACCAAAAAAAATCCGAACATTTATTTTGTGGAAGTTGACGGGTGTGGTCCTGAAATTCGTGTTGGAATGCAAAGGGCCCAGACAAGCCAAAACTTGGAAAGAAAAGAGAAAAATTGGAGGATGAACGCTTCCCATCTTCCCAGCTTGTTGTCAAGCCGCCATGATCTCAACGCTGGCGACAGGGCGCAGACTGCGGGGCAGGTTAGAGGGTCCAGAGAGAGCCCCTCACGGATCTCTCGTGCCACTGACTTGTGACCAAGGCTCTGGGGACAGTAAAGAAAGGCTGGTCTCGGAACAAATGCAAGACCCTGGAGAGGGCCCCACACGTCTTCCCAGCGTGCATCGTAGACCGAAATGTAAAACCGAAAGCAGTGTGTTTCTCAGCAGGGAAAGTGGGTGGAAGATAAGATCTGTGCGAGCCCGTGTTAGGTAAAAAACTCCTTAGCTGTGACTCCTCCGTCTTCATTGCATTTGGACACATGTGCCCTCTGCAGGCCCCGCCCTCTGCAGAATGAGCAAGCTGGAGGAAAACCGGCCCTGGGGGCCTCTGCCACTCTGATGGCGCCCCCTCCGCACCGAGAGCCCCGGCCCCACCCGTGCCTTCTCGGCCTTGTGGGGACAGAAGCTGGGCAGCAGCCCAAGCCAGCGGACTCACGGTGTCCTGGATCCATACACTGGCTCCAGGAGAAATCCAGAGGAGGTGCTTCCCGGGAAAGCCAGAAAAGACGGGAAGTGTGGGGAGTGCATGGGACAGCGATTGGAGCGAAGCAGCCCTTGCAGGGTTCAGGCCTGACTTTGTCGGCAGCAGAGCCTCCGGCCCGCGCCCTGAGCTTCTCGCGTATCAGCTGCTGCACCTGTGACATGGGAGGCGTTGTCAGCCCTGGAGCTAAAGGGTGCAGCCCCACAGACCTCGTACCCGGTAGGCTCCGGACACTGTCACTGCAAGTCCGTGACGTGATGCTGCTTGGGGAAGGATTCCATAAAACGTGACAACAAAACGCAAGTGCCAGGACGTCGGGCTCTGTTTCTCCCGTCATTCCCAGCCAGTCTCCTTGCTAGGAGAGCAGGCCTGGGCTTGGAGTGTTTACATGGGATTACACGTCCCTGTGCAACACGGAAAAAATCCCAGAAGGGAGCCAGGAAAACAAATACCCTGACAAGGCTAAGACAGAAGGTGAGGGGAGAATCTGACGCAAGGGAACAGGAGAAACGCAGGGCTGCGGGTGGCGTGTTTATGGCAGGAAGGTTTTTCCCATAGAGGGGAGGCCTTCGTGGAAGAAAAAGGGTCACAGCCAGGTCACAAAACACCTGTGCTGGCCGCGAGAGCCTGTGAGGACCGGAGGAAACCAGGCAGGCAGAGCCGTGGCGCTTTGGCACTGGGTTCTGCCAGCCCCGCCCATGCCCACCTGTGACCCTGACCTCCCAGGCAAGTGAAGTATGGAAGAACAAAGTGGTTCCCATAGCCGGTGCGTGCTCGCATCCTGCCCTGCCCCCAGAGTGTGCGCTGTGCCTGCTGATTCCCGGGCTGGGCAGTGGTGCAGAGGGCACAGGGGCTGGGGGGGGGAGGGGGCTAGGCATCGGGCTGGCTTCCTGGCCCTCGCCGGGATCTGCAGGTGGTGGGAGAGACCAGGGTCTGTGAGTACCTGGGGGTGCTTGGGGAGGGGATGGAATGCCAAAGACCAGCTGCCCCTTGGGGAGGGGACAGAATGCCTGAGGCCAGCTGCCCCCTGGCCCACAGGATAGCTCAGCCACGGGAAGCAGTGGCAGTGCTGTCTCCCGGTGCAGTCCAGACTTCATTGCCAGCAAGGAAAGGAAATAAATAGTCTCATGGAATGTCGAGGAACGTGATTTGGGTTTCTGAACAAAGCTGAAAATACCGGAATGTACCCGCCAACAGGAAGTATCTCAAACTGTGTCTCAGGAAACTGGCCAGTGTCGGGAAGAGAACTTTAAATTATAATTTAAGCCAGAAAAACATTTGTCCAGACGAGGGCTTCAGACTAGGTAGAGTTATAAACAGCAGGCATGACATAGTTAGCTGAAAAAGGTGCCCAGTAATTCACAGGGGGAGCCTAAGAATGATGAGATTTAGGGACTTTCATAGCCTGGGACACCTCTGGCTTGTTCCCATAAGATTCACAGCTGTTAAATGAACTTGAGGGGGAGCAGGTCTGTCTGTGGGCCCGCCCCAGGGCTGGGGGAATAGCCCACCCAGTGATGTCATTAAGGATCTTGGTGGCATTTTTCTGTTTTCCCATCCAGCCATGTGTGGTATGTTGGCAAGGTGGCTGCCATGGCTCCAGCACCATATCCTCACACGTGTGCCCAGAGGCAAAGGAGGAAGGGGCAGCTTTGTATCAGGGAGGAGAACCTTGCCCAGAGATCCCCAGCGGCCAGCCTCAAGTGCTGCTGGCTAGGATTGAGTTCACACTCTGACTGCCGGGGAGATCCGAGGACGCACATGGCATTTCTTACGTCTCCTGTGAGATTGGACTCCCAGTGAGGAGGGAAGGTGCAGGACTAGCACTGGAGGGAATGTGCCTTGTAGTTGTTGTTTGACGTAGAAAAGAGGTTCATTGACAGCATACGGAGGAGCTCTTGGACGTGCCTAATGGCTGCAGCGCCAGGTTTGGAAAATGACCAGGAGCCACGCGCTCCGGGCCACAGCCGCACAACACCACAAGCCCGGCCACTGCTGCGGCCACTGGCCCTGCAGGTGCTGCAGCCCCAGAAGTGTCCCTGGCCCTGCTGTGGCCAGCACTGTCCCTGGGCTCTGCTGCCTTCAGGCTGGTGTCAGGGGGCTGTGGGGGTGCTGGGGCTGTAGGGAAGGCAGCCTGAGGGAGGTGACATCCCCGGCAGCAGTGAGGTGGGGCAGGGGCTCTTAGAGGCCCACGAAGGCAGCACGTGTGATGACGTCACCATACTGTGATGCCTGATCAGACTCGAGACTTCCCACGGAGGGTCTGCCATGGCCGACGCCGTGGGCGCCGCAGGGAGGGTAGGAAGCACTTTGGCTTTGCCCTTGGGCACTGGACTGTGCAACCCCATGCTGCAGGTTGGTAGCTGTTGCTCATGCATGCTAGGAACATGAGGGGAGACCTGCTTTCGCTATGTTGTTAATGAAAGCAAAACGAGCATATTAAGCGGTGCACACCCTTGGTACAAGGATGGAAACGAGTATGGGTAGGAGGTCCTGCGCAGAGCTGTTTTGGGTCAGGGGAGTGGCATGATGGGTGTTTTTTTTTAGTTCAAGGTATACAGATTTTGTGTATTTCATATATACAGACTCAGGAACACAGTGATGCTTCCCACTCATGCTCCCATCCTTCTTCCTCCTCCCCTCCCATTCCCGCTCTTAATTTTTACAAAGATCTAGTTTCAGTTTACTTTATACTCATAAGGTTAACCCTACACTTAGTAAAGAGTTCAACAAATAGTATGAAGAAAAAACCATTTCCTCAACAGTAGAGACAAGGCTGCAAACACTCATCGGATTTCAGAATGTCAATTTTGCTCATATACATTACATTCTAGACGCTTTATTAGTTACCACAGCTCAGGGAAAACATAGGGTATTTGTCTTTCAGGAACTGGCTATTTCAATAAATAGAATGGTTTCTAATTGCATCCATTTTGTTACAAAAGACTTTTTTGTTTTTGTTTTTGTTTGTTTTTTTGTTTGTTTTAACCACTGTGTAGTATTCCGTTGTATACATGTACCATAATTTTTTATCCAGTCTTCATTTGCTGGACATCTGAATTGACTCCATATCTTAGCACTTGTGAATTGAGCTGCAATAAACATGGGGGGGGGGTGTGCAGATAACTCTTTCATATACTGATTTCATTTCCCTTGGGTAAATTTCTAGGAGGGAGATGGCTGGGTATTATGATAGGTCTGTATTCAAATTTCTGAGGTATCTCCATACTATCTTCCATAGTGGCTACATACCAATTCCCAGCAACAGTGGATTAGGGAACCTTTCTCCCTACATCCTCGCCAGCGCTTGTGGTTTGTTGATTTCTGTATGAAAGTCATTCTAACAGGGGTGACGTGAAACCTCATTGTGGCTTTGATTTGCATTTCCCGGACAGCTAGTGATCCTGAGCATTTTTTCAGGTGTCTGTTGGCCATTTGGATTTCCTCTTGGGTAAACTGCCTGTTCAGGTCCTTTGCCCGTTTCTGAACTGGACTGTTTGTTTTGTTGTGGAGTTCCTTTAGCCTGTTACAGATTTGGTTAGTGATCCTGTATCAGTTGCATGGTTTGCACATCTTCTCTTCCATTTTCTGATAGAAGAAGCTGCCAGCCGTGCTGGGTGGCAGGAAACGCGTGGAAGTGAGACGGAGGCAGCGGGGTGCCCAGGATGGAGCGGTTCAGCAAGATCTGGGCAGGCTTCTCCATGAAGGTCAGAAACGCAAGTGCAAATGAAGTCTGCGTCAGAGGAAGGGCTTGCGTTTTATTTAAAAAAAAAAAAAAAAAAATCAGTCACAAAAGTACAGGCAAAAAAAAAAAAAAAGCGAGGAAGCCAAGTTCATGTGAGAAGAGCAGGCCTGGCCCCTTGGCTGCAAGTTCAAATGGGCCAGAAGCGAGGCTGCCAGAGCAGCTTACGTAACGTGGGCTGCAGTCACAGGGCACTGTCCAGAACAAAGGGGCGGACCCCAGCCCCTGTCCTTGTCCGAAGTTCTCTGCCCCGCCTCCGTTGCCCCTTGGCTGGGGGCCTTCCTCCGCAGCTGCCCCATACACAGCCCCAGATGGCCTGCACAGCTGCCCCAGGCCCTCGGGCCTCTTCATCTCTGCACTGGGTGGGGCTCAGACGCTACTGGCTGCTTGGTGTGAGTGGCAGGGGTTTAGTGGCTGTCCCTTCGCTTAAAGGGTTAGCCAGGGGGTGTCCCAGCTGCACTGTGGTGGACTGGGCACGTGGAGAGTGGTGTTTCTGACATGACTGTGTCCCGGAGTCCCCGCTGCTCGTGCTGGACACATGTCCTCGTGAGTTCCAGACTCTGCCTGGTGCTGGGCCCTGAGGTGACCTTTGACCTCCCCAGGCGTGGCAGGGACCCGAGTGCCACGTTAGATTCTGGGCGCCACATTTCAGTGAGGGCGCCGAAGAACCCAGGAGCGGTCAGGGTGCTGTGGTACCCGGAAGAGTCAGCAGAGCTGAGAATGAGACTTAGCCCCTCTGAGAGGCGCGTGCCGCCTCAGAACCGCTCCCCGCACCCGGCGGCCCTTGTGGGCAGTGGTGCCGGGCACAGCTTCTGTGGTCGTAACGAAATTGCCAGCACTCTGCCAGGCACAGATCCCGGATGCCTCCGTGACTTGGGGACTGCCATCACCTCCATGGCGAGCAGTGGGGCCCCATGGCAGAGTGGCCAAGAGGAGCCTCTGTGACATCGTAAGACCAGGGCCAGGAAACATCCCAACATGGCAGCCAAGGGTGGGCGACCCCAGAGGGACCTGCTTCAAGGCATCGGCTGGGTCAGGAGCCAGGCGGGAGTGGCTTGCAGAGCGAGGGGTCAGAAAACAGAATGGACAACTCTATGAACAACGTTTGGGAAAGAGAGGAGAGAAACAGACAGGTCCACGGGACGGGGACAGGGAAGCAAGGGGCGTGGAGGAGGCTTTGTTCCCGGAGAGGAGTGGGTGTGTTTCAAAGCCATGGAGGACTGTGGGAGTTTATTCCAGATACACTCACATGTATTTAAGGAGTTTGTGTGTGCGTACACACACAAACGGCCCGGGTTACAAACAACCTAGATGGCCAGGTTCAGGGGACTGGCGAAATGGATGACCCTGCTCACACGGTAGAATTCTTACAGCCACCCAACTGAAAACCCGTTCTAGAACCCAGGGCCGTCTCCACGATTTATCAGGTGGTTTTGCCAGGTACACAGCAGGGTGCACCAGTCTTCATGTTGAAAGCAGGAAGGGGGATGTTCCAGAGGTGACCCATTGCTCCCCCCCAAAAAAAAGAGCCACAAAGCTGTGACCGAGTGGTTACGGAAGTCACCTCCAGCATGGGGAGGTAGAGGGCAGAGTGGGCCAGTCGTTTTCTTCCACAGCAGTTTGGTACTGCTTGGTTTTTAAACCATGCACATGTACTGCTTTGTTTTGAGAGTGTTTTTTTTTTTTTTTCTAAAGTGAATAGGCTGGATTCTGTAGAGAGAGGTTAGTCAGGAAAGGGGGCGAGAAGGACCCACCTCCTGCCTGTCTCGCAAAGACCCCTTGGCGCCTTGTTAGCACAGTGGCCGAAAGCTGCCTGCAGCCAGGCCTGTGTTTCTTGACGGTTAGTCCTTGTGACTCCAATCATAGCTTTTTTTTTAGATTTATATATTTATTTGAAAGGCAGAGTTACAGACAGAGATGTATTCCATCTGCTGGTTCAGTCCCCAGATGGCCACAACGGCCAGAGCTGAGCTGATCCGCAGCCAGGAGCCAGGAGCCAGGAGCTTCTTCCCGGTCTCCCATGCAGGTGCAGGAGCCCAAGCACTTGGACCATATTCCATTGCTTTCCCGAGCTATAGCAGAGAGCTGGATTGGAAGAGGAGCAGCCGGGACTAAAACCAGCACCCATGTGGGATGCTGGTGCCACAGGCAGGGACTTAGCCCGCTGTGCCACAGCGCCGGCCCCCATTGTAGCCCTTGCTGAGTAACCAGTGACCCCCAGCCCCGGCAGTGTGAAGCAGTGGGCGTTTGCTGTCTCACTGTTCCTGTAGATCTGCACTTGGCTTGGCTGAGTGCCTGTGACTCTCTCTCACGGCCACGTCCAGGCCCCACTCAGTCTGCTGTGGGCTGGAGGTGGCGGGGCCTCCCCACAGGGTGGCTCACAACAGGGCTCCCATCCGAGCCAGCAGGGAGCCTCTGCACCTCGTCTCAGAAGTGACAGCCCATGCCTCGCCTCGTGCTGTGTGCTGTGGGTTAGCGGGAGGCACCGGATGTAGCCTGTGCTGTGGGGTCGCGAGGCCGGGGCCACCCACGCCACAGGCCAGAACCCAGCTGAGCTGGGCCCTCCTTCCTGCGGCTGTGTGCTCTTCCAGTTCATTGAAAGAATGTTTGTTTCATGAACAAAAAGGAATTCATGCATCCATCTTTTGATGTTTTTTTTTTCCCCTAGAAAAAGCAAATGAATTGCTGCTTTTGTATTCTCCCATCTGTTTCTGGTACTTTAAAGTTTTATCAACTTGATCACATTTGGGAAGTTTGGTAAATGGGACACTGATGTCTCTTCACCCTTCAGAATCATTTAAGGGAGTCCGTCCCACAGTTACATGAGAGAAAGGCCTTGCTCGTAGGAGACAGACATTGGCGTACTTTGAAAAGCTTATGGAAAATGGAATTAGAAGATGTTTATTTTGGTGCCAAAAATATTTTTGAGATGCACACAGTTTTGAACAGATGCATTTACCCTGAAGTTGTTCTTTGGTTGTTTTGTTTGTTTTTAAAGATTGGTTTATTCATTTGAAAGGCAGAGTTAAAGGGAGGCAGAGAGAGGGAGGGCTTCCATCTGCTGGTTCATTCCCCACATGGCCAGAGCTGCGTCGATGCAAAGCCAGGAGCTTCCTCTGGGTCTCCCACGTGGGTGCAGAGGCCCAAGGACTTGGGCCATCTTCTTTTTGGGCCTGCTTTTTCAGGCCATAGCAGAGAGCTGGATCAGAAGTAAAGCAGCCAGGACTAAAACCAGTGCCCCTGTGGGATGCCGGCACTGCCGATGGCAGCGTGACCTGCTACACTGCAGTGCCGGCCCCTACCCTGCAGTTTGTGAAGCGCTTTCGTGTCTAAGGCTAAAGAACATGATGCCTGCAGCTTGCTCTCAGATGGTTCAGAAAATGTGATTTGTGGAGAAGGATGAAGCTGTTGGGGCGACATGGGAGCCGCTGCTAAACCTGACTCGGTATCCGTGACTCCTATACACCATGCTTGCATCAAAGCTAAAACGTTGAGAAAAAATCCCTAGGCTTGTACTAAGGGGGCTTGCAGGTGGGGCCTGGGAGACTGGTTCTGTGAGAGCACCTCTGGTGCGTTCAGAGTGCCGCTCAGCACCACGTGAACGCGTGGGCGGGGCATTCAAGCATCCTGGGAAGTGGAATACAAAGGTTGTGTGCCTCTGCCACAAGCTCTTTGAAGACCTCTCTGCCTCATTCCACTCTTCCAGCTGTGTCTGCACCGAGCACCAGGCATTGCCAGTTGAACTCTGGGCAGCAGAGGTTATCCCCCGATATGTCGCCGGGCTCTCCTCCAGCTGCGCAGCTGGCCTCTCCGAGGGCCTGGGGTCTTGATGGCAGCCAGGGAGCCCCACTGGGCAGCTGAGCGGGGAAAGGAGCCCTCCCAGCAGCGTGAGTGTGTGTGTGTGAGAGAGATAAAAGATAAAGGCAGTGGCTTCAGTGGAGCTGTGCCTACGTCCTCCTCCCTCAGCTTCTTTCCACTCAGTCCAGGGCTCCGCCAGATCTCCGAGACGGTGAAACCCACGGACAAGGCCCACATCAGCCCCTTCACCAGGCCTGTGTGTAGTGGGCACAGCCCAGTGGGAGCACAGTGTGAGGCACACAGGCTGAGGAAGGTCATGGGAGATGTCACCCTTGCACTGTGCCTTTTATTTTTCAAAACGATCGATTGATTGATTGATTGATTGATTTGAAATTTAGAGACAGAGAGATCTTCCATCCATGGGATCACTCCCCAAATGGCCACCATGACTGGGTTGGACCAGGCCCAAGATGACTTGGATCATGTTCTGCTGCCTTCCCGGGCGCATTAGCAGGGAGCTGGATCGGAAGTGGAGCAGCAATATGGGATGCTGGCTTCAGACTGGCCCAGGCCAGGGCTGTGACTAACCCACTGCACCACAGCACAGGCCCCTGTACTGTGCCTTGATGGGGTTCTGCAAAGCCATGAGACTCAGAAAAGAGAGACCCACCCATCCACCCACCCACCCACCCACAATGAGAGCCCTGCTGCTACTTAAGTGCCCCTGGCTGGGAGTGGGGGCTGTGGTTGCCCCTGAGTGCCCTGCACAGGGCCCTGCCCTGGGGAAGGACTGGGAGAGGAGAGCCCAGAGGGTGCTCAGGTTCCAGACCATGTGTCAGCCTGGGGACCCCAGGAGGCAGCATCACAGCCCAGTGCTGGGGGCCTGGGGCTCTGCTGCCTGAGGACCGGCTGGCAGAATTCCTTTCCCCAGCGTGTCCGTGTCGGGTGAGCACTTGTCCCTGCGGAGGGCTTTTTTGGGAGGTGGCTGTCCTCGCGTTGCACGGAGGCCTCCGCACACCTGCCGCACCCGGCCGCTGCTCCGTTTCATTCCATTTCCATCTTGTGTGTGGTGTTCTCTGTGACCAGCAGTCACCTCCTCCAAGCCCAGGCCATCTGGCCGCTGGGCTGTGCACACGCGGGGACTGACTGTAGCACTGCACCTCTGAGGACCCTGAGGACGTCCCACACCTGACACCGGCGCCTCCGTGAACGTGGGTGTGGTGGGGCTGGACCCCCGAGCCCGTCTGATCACTCACAATGGACGTTCAGCTCTCCCTCGCAATGGCTTCCAGCCCCTGTGGGGAAGAACTTTTATCGGGGTGCTTCAAAGGGCAATAGGACAGATGCCCACAGCCCGGGACAGTTGCATGCTTATTAATGTGGGGCAGGGTTGGTTGATTGACTTGTCCAAAATGACTTACGGAAGTACCGGTTGGCTTCCCCCTCCTGGAGGTACATAAGTAACACTGAATCAGCTCGAGCTGTGCTAGGTGACACAGAATCACACCACCCAAACCCGGCCACGTGCTCCTCAAACATTCCTCCTGTGTCCTAACAAACCGGCCAGCAGGTCGTTCAGGGTAACAGGCTCACAGTGTCTCCGCTGACTGCTCCTGGGGATCCCGCTAGCAAGCAGCGTATCTCTCGTGCTCTCTGCTGTTTGTGGCTCCACACGAGAAAGTAGCAGTAACATTATAGGACGGACTGAATAGCTAAAACCATATTTAATTCAGCAGCTACTACATGGATCAGCTCGGGTTTCTAAAAAGCAAAGCAGGCGGGTGGCATTCTGACACCCAGGTGTTGTGACATCGGGTAGTGACGTGTTGTCTGCAGGTCTCAGCGTGTGGGCAGGATTGCAGTGGCCGGCAGCGTCACCTCCGCGGTGACCGCGCACTGCTCCAGAGGTCGCACTAGGGAGAGTGCCAATCACGTTTGCAAGACCCCATCTTTCTCGCCCGTTTCTGGAAAATCTGTGTGTGATGGGGACAGAGCCGGAAGCCACACAGCACAGCACGTCTGTGGCCTGAGAGGAAGTGAGCAGGAACAGGTGGAGGGGCGCCGAAAGCCGGGTCTGGGCCTGCCGTCTCCCGGGGAACTCCAGGGAGTTCTCTTCCTTCTCTTCCTGTTTGGTACATGCTTCTGTCTTGGTCCAGTTTTTTTTTTTTTTTCCTTTCTTTAAAAAAAAAAGATTGATTTATTTATTTGAAAGGCAGGGTTACAGAGATGCAGACGCAGAGAGGGAGGGAGGGAGGGAGGGAGGGAGGGAGGGAGGGAGAAGTCCTCTATGCATTGGTTCACCTCCCAAATGGCCTCATCCGCTGGAGCTGAGCCTATCCAAAGCTGGGAGCTTCTTCCTGATCTCCCACATGGGTGCAGGGGCCCAAGGACTTGGTCCATCTTCTACTGCTTTCCCAGGCCACAGAAGAGAGCTGGATCGGAAGTGGAGCAGCTGGGACTAGAACCGGCGCCCATATGGGATGGCGGCCCTGCAGGCGGTTGCCTTAACTGCTCTGCCACAGTGCCGGCCCGTTTTTGTTGTTGTTGTTACTAGAACGAAATACCCAGGGCTTGCTGCTTCGCAAAGAGGTTTGGCTGGCAGTTCTGGAGGCTCAGGGCCGAGGGCCTGCATGGGATGGTGGTCTTCTTGCTAGCAGAGCTGCAAGGCGCAGGGCATCATCTGGTACAGGGAGCATGTGTGTCCGTTGTCTTCTGGTCTCATCTTAGAAAGTAAATCCATTGGGATTCAGTCATGGAGGCTGCACCCCACTCACTTAATCCTGGTCACCGCCAGCGGCCCCTCCTGTAAATACCGCAGTTGGATTAATTTTCCATCCTCTCATACCCCCACAAAGGGGATTAAACACATGACACCTTGGGGGCCCTCGAACCCTGTCCAAACCCTGGCTGCTTCTGACCATGCTGTGTAGACACAGCCCCATTTTAGTCCTGGCTTTTATTCTCTTTGTCAATTCACAGTGTTTTGTTTTGTTTTTTTCCAAAGCAACACACTCATATTCGGTACGACTGGCTTCACCTTAAGAACCAAGAGTACCTGCACGCATTTGAGAAGAATCAGTCTACCCTCCGTGCCTACTCCTCCCCCTCTCCTCCCCTCCCCCGTTCCTCTCTTTTCATGCTTTCCTTGTACAGTAGTTTATCTGAGATGGCTCTCGGGAAGCAAGCCGAGCATCAGCCGGAAGCACGGGGCTCCTGCTCTCCCGGCTCAGAGGAGCAGGTGGATCCTTGAAACCCCGGCTCTCCCAGGCAGCAGGGACTCCTCGGGGCGCCCAAGTCGGGACAACAGCAGGGGAGGGTGCTCCTGCCTTGTCCACAGCAAGCTGGGGCCTGGGGGAGAAGGCGTCACCAAGGTGAGGTAGAAACTCCTTGAGGGAGGACTTTGTCGCCTGTGTATTGTTTTTAATCAGTAAAAGCCAGGCACGTGCTTGGAAGTCCACCTCGCTTGTCACTGACTGTGGCCATCCGTAGCTGTGGCCTGCAGGAACGAGCAAGGACGGAGAGGCTCTTGGTGGCTCCTGTGCTACAGGTGGGTTTCCGTGGCCTGTTGCCACCCAGTGGGACAGCACCGTGTCCCATCGGTTCTGGATTCCAGGAAACCCGAGCTGGAAGCCGTGTGCCCTCAGGACCCTGTGAGTGATCACTGACATTTTTATCAGCCCATACGGAGCTACCAGTGTTTGTCACCGAGGCTGGCACTCACTCCAGAAGGGGACACGGGTACTGGAAAGGTACGGGGGAGAAGCAGTGATCCGTCTCGCCTACTGGGGCGCATCCCTGGGGTTGAGTGAGAATGGGCTGCTGGGAGGGGACAGGAGGGTTCGGAGGTGAGCCAAGGCCAAGGCCATGCCCAGTACTGGGTATTTCTAGGGAGAAAAATCTAGCAGAACCAGGTCTGACCATTTCTGGCCCTGGCTTTGCCCAGGCTCTTCCAAAGGGGCACCCAGCACCAGCCATTTGGGTAACTGGCAGCCATTAGCACCCAGGCGGCCACTCTCGCCTGGCCAGGGCGCAGGGCCTGGCCCTGGAAGGAGAAGGTAGGAGGTGTTCTCTGGAGAAGTGAGGGCGATGCAGAGCTTGGCAAGCCGTGTTACTGTTGTCCGTTTGTCCTCGCGGTCCTGCTGACTCTGAAATGCCGGAGGGCAGTGAGCGAGCATACAGAAGGCGCTGGCCGTGCCCGTGCCCGCGCACCTGGGCCTGCACTCTGGAGGGCTCTGCGCCCACTGCACTGTCGGCCGTGGTGTTTCTCTGTGGTGACCTGGGGCCTTTGCTGTGTGCCGTGTGTGTCACAGTGCAGTGTCCCCGTCACCCTTGGAGCTGAGAGGGGGCCGGAGTGAGGTCCCCTGAGACGGTGCGTCTCGCTCCTCCCGCCTTCCCTGTCCTGGCGGCCCTGGCAGCGTCTTCCCAGGAGAGTCCCCTTCGGACCTAAGAGAAGTGAAGTGGGCCATGGGAGGCCAGACACCATGTCAGGCACCCCCTCTCCCCCGGCATCACGACGCCGTCACCCCTCTCGGCTGCATTTGGAGACTTCTGCAGTTCTGTGGTTTGGCAGTTGTGTCTTTCTGTTCCCTGGGCCTTAGAAGCCCTCGTGTCACCCCTTGCCCTAACCACGTTGCTGGAACTTCAGCTCCATCATCCAGTGTGGCTTGGGCTGGAGGGGCGTGCGGGGGTTTCCTTGTCATCCCCAGGCCTATCCCGGCCTGCCCTGCGGGCTGAACCCTGAGCCCCGGGCTGTCCCCATCTGTCATCTTGGAACACGCATATGTCAAAGATGAGGCTGGAGCAGGTGGTCATCCCAGCCTTGGTCTTGACTCCCAAGGGACACTCGTGACCCCCCCCACCACCACCACCACCATGGGACTGCGCTGGGGGCTCACTGGCCTCTGCAGCCTCCTCTTCAGCTCCCAGGGCTCCCAGAGAGGGAGGGAGTTCTGTCCAGAGGGCCAGCACAGCCTGCCTGGTGGCCCGGGACGAGGGACAGCCAGCCTGTGCAAGGGGCAGGAGCTGCTTCCCTAGTACACGAAGCTGTAGGAGTCTGGTCCACACAGCGTCCCTCCAGCCCGGTACCACTGGCCACCTGCAGGGGCTGAGCACTGAGGCTCCTGTCCTGGGAACATCACCTCGACGGCAGGCCTGGCTCGGCCCGGGGCTGTAGTGCGACCGGACAGCAGGTATCCCTTCTGCATTTCAGTTTGCAAAATGACATCACACCTGGAGAATCCAGGTACGTCTGTGACGGGTGCCATAGAAAGTCACTGGAACCTGGTCCTTTCACTGCTAGTGTGGGGCAAACTAGTCACTGCGTTAATTTTTTTTAAGATTTATTTTGCTAATTTGAAAGGCAGTTAGAGAGGGAGAGGTAGACCGAGTTCTTCCATTTGCTGGTTCACTCACCAAAAGAGGCTGCAATGGCTGGGGCTGGACCAGGCCAAAGGCAGGACAGGAACGTCATCCGGGTCTCCCGAGTGCACGCAGGGCTCTGAGCACTTGGCCCATCTTCTGCTTTCCCAGGTTAGCAGGGAGCTGGGTCAGAAGTGGAGCAGCCGGCCCGTGAGCAGATGCCGGCATCACAGTGGAGGCTTAGTCTGCTAGGCCACAGCACTGGCCCCACTACACTATTGTTACGTCATTATGGCCAAAATATGAACTTCATATTTTTCACACAGAAGTGGCGTCACCTCCAGCCGTCTTTTCTCTGCTCCCATGTGAGGGTGTCACTCTCATGCCTCCGTGGCCCTGACCGTGTCCCCTCCGCCCCAGCTGTCACAGGTCCCACAGCCACAGGCCAGCCAGGAGTCGCTCACTGCACTTCTGTCTGTATTGGGATTGTTTTATCTCCTTAGGGTGAGGCGCAGCTTGCTTGGATCTCGGGTGGGGACTTTGCTGCTTTTTATTTCCTGCTGACCGCTACTGTCCCGATCCCAATTGCGTTCAGACCCCGGCCTGCACTGCGGGGCTCCTGAGCAGATGGGGGGAAGTACTGTGCCCAGGCCAGGCCATCGCTTTCGTGGACGTCCCCGGCGCACGCAGAGCCCACGATTCTCCTCACTCAGGTGTCTGCAAAGCTCGGGCACCCGGTTCTGCAGCCTCTTGAACAGCGACAGTGAGCATCCTCGCCGCCTGAAGGAGGCCTCCGCTACCCCGCCTCACTCCTGCATCGTTCACTGCCGTCTCGGCCGCCCATGTCGGTCTCCAGGCTCCTGTTCCTCCTGAGGTGCTGTTGCCACGCCTCTCCATCACCAGCCCTCAGCAGGTGCCTGCGGCTCACGCGTTTGCCGTGTAGCCAGCTAACTTCCCACTACCGTTCGCAGTGGCTTGTGCTTGTTGTGCCAAAGACTTCTGGATTTAAAAAAAAAAAAAAACCTGATTCTTAAACTCCCTGTCCAGTGTTTTCAGCACCTTTTAATGCTTTGCTCAGATGTTTGCTTACGGCTGAGGATTGCTTACGCTGCCTTGGGCTCAGGGATTTAACAGAATATCCCAGCCAGCTGTGTGTGAGCGGACAAAATGTAAGCCTCTCCCAGTATCCAAGAAGACGCGCCCACCCTCTCCTGTTAGATGCGTAAGCAGCTGAGTCTGAAGCTGAGGCACAGGTGGCCCCGTGGACAGCCGGGTGACGACAGGATAGCACAGAACAGGGTGGCAGGTCAGGAGCCCTGGCTACGGGGTGCCCGGCCTCAGTGCATCCCTCCTGTGAGCCCTGTGACCTGGAGCAGTGTCCCCACCTCCCTGCACCTCCGGCTCTGTGAAATGATGCCGTCAGGCTGTCTCTCGTGGGAAGGTTGTGAGGAGTGGGGGATTCACGCGGATCCAGAGCCGAGAGCAGTGGCCGGCATGGGTTGTGGTGGAGGGGCCGGCCACTGTACATTCCGGCAGTGCACGGCGGAAAATAGAGCAGACAGTACATGCTGCGTCCACAGAGCAGCCAGGTAAAAGGGGTTTTTATGTACAAATAGAGACGCAGGCAGTGGTGCGCTAAGGAGCCGCCATTGGCATGAAGCTGGGAGCACAGAGGGCTCCTGCCCAGCCTGGGGCTGGGTCCACCCCTGGTCCTAAGCCTCACAGCCTGCAGGAACCATCTGGAGGCGGGGCAGCCACCCCAGAGGGCCCTGGGTTCCCGGGGAAGGGCCCGTTGACTGATGGCTCGCTGGTTTCACGTGTGTTTTGGTTAAGTAGACAAGATCAAATGTCGGGTGCCTCTCACTTGGAGAGAATGTCAGCGGCCACTGCTGGGGCCTGGCGGTTCTTGTTGCCCCTCGTCCTGTCTCGCAGACCCACAGCAGACGTGGGTCCCTGCTGTGGCGCTGGCTTGCTGGTTTGCAGTACCATCTAACTCCTTTTACCCGCCCATGGAACGTCATGGCCAGTAGCATAGGGCCAGGCTGCGGCAGGCCAGACCCAACCGGTTCTTGTTCCAGGGCCGGCAGAAGGAGGGCAGCCCGAGCGGTGGCCAAGAGCGAGCCTCTGGCCCGTGCAGGTGCCGCGTGCTCCACGGGAAGGGATTTGAAGTCAGAGTTTCAGCGAGGTCTCGTCGTGACGCACCTGGGACGTCTGCTGTAGCGGATCTTGCTCTGAACCCCCAGTGCGCAGAGAAACCAGAGCTCAGAGAGATTGAGAAACAGACGCGTCCCTCAAACAGAGCTTTTTTGTGCCCTCCCGCGGGTCGGCTCTCTCGCAGGGGACACAAGGCCCGGAAGTCTGGTCCTCTGGTCCTCACCGCCGCGTGGGCAGGGTGCTTCTCGAAGCAGGACTTGGCGTTCCTGGAGGAGTCTGTTTTCAGCTGGGACCAGGCTGAGGATCTGGCCACCTTGCTCCTGCCCGAGCTGTGACTGTGGACCACCCTGCCCTGAGCGCAGCCCCACGGGCGGCTCTGTGGGCCTAGAGCCCTGCCCCCACTGAGTCTGGATCACAGGGACTGAGCCCCGGATCCGCAGTGTCCCCCGGGCAGGTGACGGGCGGGGACTGAAGTCCTGGCACTTCCGACGTCCAGTCCTGTCACCCGTCCCCGTGACTGACAAAGCTGGGGTCCAGGGACCGAGTACGTGCCATTCAGACTCGCGTGAGAAGGGGCCAACCCCCGTCGGACTTCACTGTGCCAGGAGTCCTGGCTGAGTCGCCCATCCCTGCCGGCTCCTGCAGGCCGGAAGCTGTGCTGGTTGCCCCCCACACACAGGTTCCGCAGCCCTACTCCCCAGAGATCCCGTCGTCAATGGGATGGAGCAATTAAAACAGAAGGAAGGGAACCCCGAATGAGAAGCCAGGGGGTGTAAGCAGCGGGCAGGCATTAAAACAAGGGTGTGCCAGTGACAGGTGGCTCTGGGGAGGAGACGGGCAGGGGACTGATGGACAGGGGAGCCTGCGGGCAAAGCTCGGCAGAGGTGGAGGGAGTCTGCCTTGGGGCGGACCCCCTGCTGGAGTGGGGGCCGCCGGGGACGGGTCCAGGGGAAACTGGGGGCTTGAACTTCAGTCCTGAGCTGGGGGGGAGGGGGAACCCCTGCAGCAGTCTGTTGTGGTCCTCGGGTTGAAACCCTGGGGCTGCATTCCCCAGCAGTGGGGGAGCCAAGGGGGTGGCCTCGGTGTTGGGCGGAGGGGTGCGTGTGCTCAGCAGGAGGAGCGGGCCTTGTGGAGACTGAGCTGTGGCTGCCAGTGGTGCCCTGCCTGGGACGGGACGCTGGGGCGCGGGGCTGCCTGGGCTGGGGAACCCGGCACACTTGGTTGCCAGCAAGCCTTACTACATTTTCCTATGTTGTCACTATGTTGTCAGATACTCCAATGAAGCCATCTCTGCTGGGGGACTAGAACAGTCTGCCCCGAGCCTGGCTGGACACTCTGCTTAGCCATGCCAAGTCCCCACGGCCATGCGTAGAGCAGCCCTTCCTGGGATCTCGGGGTGGCTGAGGGGCGCGCACCGCGGAGCTTGCGGGGGCTCGGGTGCTTTGTGCTTGGCTGCCCACCCTGCCACACTCCCGGGAGGCCTGCTGCAGCCACTTCCTCTCAGGTGTGGTTCTGGCCTCGGCTGCTCTGTGTGCAGGTCCCGTGGGGAGCTCACAGAAGTCTCAGTGCCCAGGCCAATGAAACGAGCACAGGGTGTGGGGGCACATGGAGCGGTGAGCAGAATGCTCTGGGGCCTGCATCGCCGAGGCTGGGAGATGCTGTGGCTGGACCTTCCTGGCCGGAGACCCCCGCTCCTGGACCAGCTGCTGCTCCGGGACGCCTGGCCCCTTGCTCTGTACCTGGGGGGCCAGGGGCCTGTGAGGCCTCCACGGAACAAGAGAACTGAGGAGCGCAGGGCTCTTCCCCTCCTTCAGCCAAGAGCTGCTACTGATGGCTTCTGTGGGCGGTGGTTTGGGGGAGGCAGGGGTAATGGAGAAGGGCGAATAGATGCCAGGTTGGACAGTGGCTGTAACCAGTGGCTGAATTTTTTTATTGTTGTGAATAGAAGGATCCTACGGTTGATTCAGGGCTCAGCCTGGGATAGGCTGTGGAGTCCAGCGTGGCCAGCCTAGTTCTTGGGAAAAACATTGCAAGTCTCAGAAAACTGCTTTTCTGACAGTGGTTACGATGGTGCTGGGGATGCCCACGTGCCATATTTTAGTGCCTGGTTTCAAGTCTTGGTTGTGCTTCTGATTCGAGCTCTCTGTTTAATGAAGACCCTAGGAGGCAGCTGGTGATGGCCCAGGTACTTGGGTCCCTGCACCCACTAAGGAGAATGGATGGAGTTCTAGGCTCTTGGCTTCAGCCTGACCCAGCTCCAGCTGTTGTGGGCATTTGGGTGTAGACCAGCAGATGAAAGATGAAGATTTCTCTGTCTCTCTGTCTGTCTCTCTCTCTCTCTCTCTCTCTCCCTCTCCCTCTCCCCCAACCTCCCCTCCCTCCCTGCCTCCCTCTTTCAAATAAAAGGATAGTAAATAAGAAAATTATTTAAAAAGAAAAGCTTGGGGCCGGCGCCGCGTCTCACTAGGCTAATCCTCCGCCTGCGGCGCCACACCCCAGGTTCTAGTCCCGGTCAGGGTGCCGGATTCTGTCCCGGTTGCCCCTCTTCCAGGCCAGCTCTCTGCTATGGCCCAGGAAGGCAGTGGAGGATGGCCCAAGTGCTTGGGCCCTGCACCCCATGGGAGACCAGGAGGAAGCTCCTGGCTCCTGGCTTCGGAACAGCGAGATGCGCCGGCCGCAGCGGCCATTGGAGGGGGTGAACCAATGGAACGAAGACCTTTCTCTCTGTCTCTCTCTCACTGTCTAACTCCACCTGTCAAAAAAAAAATTTTTTTTTTAATTTTTAAAAAAAGAAAAGAAAAGCTTGGGACCCACGTTGTGGTGCAGCAGGCTAGGCTCATTGATATTTGCATCCCATATTGCAGTGCGAGTTCAAGTTCGGGTTGCTCCACTTCCAGTCCAGCTTCCCGATAATGCTGGGAAGGCAGCTGATGATGGCCAAAGTACCTGGGTCCCTGTCACCCGTGTCGAAGACCTGGGCTGGGCTTCTGGCTCCTGGCTCCAGCCTGGCCCAGACTTTGACTGTTGCGGCCATTTAAGGAGTGAACCAGTAGGTGGAAGATCTCTCTCATTCTCTCTCTCCCCCTCTCCCTGTCTCCTGTCACTCTGCCTTTCAAATAAAATAAATCAATCAGTCTTTAAAGAAGGAAAGTTTTGCCAGCGCCGCGGCTTACTAGGCTAATCCTCTACCTGCAGTGCTGGCACCCCGGGTTCTAATCCCGGTCGGGGCGCCGATTCTGTCCCGGTTGCTCCTCTTCCAGTCCTGCTCTCTGCTGTGGCCCTGGGAAGGCAGTGGAGGAAGGCCCAAGTGCTTGGGCCCTGCACCCGCATGGGAGACCAGGAGGAAGCACCTGGCTCCTGGCTTCGGATCAGTGCCGCACCAGCCATAGCGGCCATTTGGGGGGTGAATCAACGGAAGGAAGACCTTTCTCTCTGTCTCTCTCTCTCACTGTCTAACTCTGCCTGTCAAAAAAAAAAAAAAGTTTTTTGTTGTCCTCGGGGAAGAGGGATCGGGCACGCAGCCTTCCCCGGGTCCAGCTGTGCGTGTGGCCAGCACACCTGCTGGTCACGTGCCTGCTACACTCACTGCTGATGACGCACGACCTCAGCCTGTGTTGTGCAGAGAACAGCTGGGAGCGTGGCTGTCACAGTGGATCGTGAGTTGGGGGAAATTCTGCTCTCTTCCTTTGGACAGCTTTCTGTAGTTGGAAAAGCTGTGTTGTCGACCTGCTTCTGTTCTTAGGAAGGTTTTAATTAAGGATCCCCGAAGTAGCCAGGTTTTTAAAGAGGGAGTCACATTGCTGGCCCCCACCCCACTCACCCTTCAGCCAGGGCTGCCAAGGAGGAGAGACCATGAGCTGAGCCACAGGAGGCAGCCTGGCCCCGCGCAGCCCACTCAGCCGAGCCACAGCGTGGCCTGGGGGGGACCCGTGGGCTCCCAGCTTGCTTGTCTGAAAGGGCGGATGGTCAGCAGCCAAACTGAAGGTCCTGGGCGTGCCTGCAGGCCAGGGAGTCAGCCTCTCATGGAGGGCGGTGCGTCTGTTTGACCAGGTCCCAGGACCCGTAAGTGGCCATAGGACCGAGTGGTTCCTCCCCATTAGAGATTCTGTGACTCTGAGGTTAATTGTATCCATTTTGGGGATTGGGGAGGGGTGTGGGCAGTGGAGGCCCTGGGGAGGGACAGCTGCTGGCTCTGCCCCTCTGCACCGGGAGGGCAGGTTCGTGTCGCAGCCGCTCTGCTGGGCACGCACAGGATGCATGGTCCCTTCCAGAGAGGAGAGAGACCCATGGCAGTGGAAAGCAGTTGGTTTACCCAAGACACAGCGTCCGAAGGCCAGAGCAGCACCAAGCAAGCCTGTGCTCCTGGCTCGGCCTTGCAGACAAGGCCTAGGCTCATGCAGGAGAGCTGCGGGCGCCCCTCCCCTCCCTGGCCTGCACCCCTTGAACTCTAACCTCACGCCGGGCTGGCAGCTCGTTGCTCCGCTCGGCTTGTTATTTGGGGCACAGCTGCAGGTGTCTCCCAGCAAAGCAGTGTGGGCACTGGAAGCCCCGGGAGCCCAAGCTGAGCTCCAGGTCACCTGCAGCCCTGGCCTCTCGGAGTGCTCCTGAGACTTCTCCACGTGGGCCCATCACGACACTGCAGAGGCCACCAGGCTGGCCCCATGTGGGGACCACCAAACTCCAGCAGGGCTGGTGGGAGCCCCGGAGGGAGAGGTGAGGGTGGACCTGGCCTGACTAACCAGGCCGGGTTAGGCTGGGTGGCTCGTGGCTTCAACAGAAGCCTTGCTCTAGGACACGCCACCTGTACCATGGGCAGCTCTCCCTGTGCAGCGGAAGCGGAAATTTGACCAGGTCTAACTGCCAAGGTCACTCCACTTGGGCAGAGTCAGGGCCTGGCCCCAAGTCTGTGCCCTGTCCTCTCCCGGGCCTGTCCCCCACTCCCCTCTTCCTGGAGGTCCAGGGCAGTGGACGTGCCAGCCACGTGTCATGTCAGTGTCTTCAGTCTCTGCTGTGTGCACCGGCGTGGTGGCGCTACAGGTTTAGCCCCCACTGGTGATCCCACACTGGAGCACTGGTTCGAGCCCTGGCTGCTCCACTCCTGATCCAGCTTCCTGCTAACGTGCCTGGGAAGGCAGTGGAAGATGGCCCGAGGGGGATGGAGCGCTAGGCCTGACCAGCTCTATGAGATCTGCCTGCCTCTGTCACTCACTCGCTGTCACTCTCCTTCAAATAAGTCTTATAAAAAGGAAATGTCTGCTGCGCCCCCCTCCCCGGGCTGTCCCCCGACGTGAGACCCGGGGCTATACAGGAAGCCATGGGCAGCGGCGGCCCGAGGGGCACAGGCATCACTCTGGTTCACCTACAGTCCTGTGTTCTCTCAACAGCAAATGAAGCTCGTGGCCGAGAACCTGAAGGAGGAACCCCGGGAAGCTGGGAAGGAGAAGCCGAGCTGAGCGCAGGCCGCCCCGTCCGCCCCAGGCCTCTGCCTGGGGTCAGCTGGTGCCTGTGAGGGCGGGGTGGTCCCCAGGACAGCGTGGAGGCCAAGTGTGGCTGCCACGTCCTGGCTCAGGGCGGGTAGAAGAAGGCAGTCATGCCCCCCCCACTACCCCACCCCACGCACCCCTCTCCTGCCACGTCACTTTGTCCAAAGCCACTGCTGGGTCAGGGTCACCAGCTCTTCACGTTGTCCTCAAAGAAGGTGATGGCCGCTCCCAACCCTACCACAGCCCAGGGATTGAGGCAAGGTGGTGCCTATGTACCATGCCCATCACAGGAGCCATGGGGGCGGGGGGCCTGCCGACCCTGCGCCAAGAGTGACCGAGGTGTCCCCCCGCGGCTCGGCCTCGGCGCGTTCTGTCCTGCAATGTGTTAACAGACTCCTCACCAACACAAATGCTGGTGGCTGAGCTATTAAAGCCTGTGCCTCTCTGATCTCCGCCTCCCTTCCCGCACGTGGAGCCCTGGATCTGGTGATTAACGGTTGAGCGGTGAGATGGGGGGTGGGGGGGGTGGGGGCGGGACGGGGGGTAGCGCAGAGGCGGGGCGCAGCCTGAGGCTGGCACCAGAGCTGGCAGCTGAAACCCGGGCTGTCTGGGAGCTGCAGCTGGTGCCTGCCCAAGGGAGCCCACGGGGCACTGGGCTGGGGTCACCCGAGGACTGAGCCCACGGCACCAGGCCAAGGGCCAGCAGCTGCAACACCCTGGTGTGGACTGGAGCCTGCACAGGAGGGGACCCCTCTGAGCTCTCTGGGGGGCTGCCCCGTGTTCATGGAATTAGCAGAGCCCCAGAGGCCGCCCTGGCCCAGAGCACAGAGGCCAGGCTGCAGAGCCCCCGGCTGGCCGGCTGGGATCGCTGTGAGGACCCCTGCTATTCCCCGGGTGCCTGGATGCCGCCCTCACCTCGTCCCTGCTCCTGGAAGCCGCGGCTCCCCGCCTGCCGCCTCTTGGATGCCACTGGGTTCCCAGACAGCCCTGTGGGAGTCAGCGTTGCCCCTGCCTTCCTCGGGCAGCAGCAGCTCCCATCCGGCACTTTCCAGAACAGGCTCACGTTCCAGAGCGTCGGCGAGCGGCAGCCTCCAAACAGGCCCAAGCCCCGAGGCCCCCATCTTCCCTCGCAGCCTGGGCTCCCGTGCTTGCTGGGGAAGAACAGAGTGCAGATGCCGGCCTTGACCCTAGCTCTGGGTCTCCTCGCCCCACCCGGCACTGGTTTTTCTTGGGGGGTGAGGGGCAGTCAGGTGCGTCTGGTCCCTTGTGAAGCAGCAGGGCCTGGGGGCCACCTGCAGCCGCAGCTGCACCAGCCAGGCCCAGGCCTCCCTGCCCTGGTGACTGGGGCATCGCCAGCGCCTCCCCCCGCCCCTCCCCAGCGTCTGATCAGAGAACACCTCTGCAGCAAGAGCCCAGCCAGAGCCCCCCCCCCCCCCCCCCGGCTGGGGACGAGGGAGGCTGGCGGGCAGGGGCGTGGCCTGGCCCCACTGCTGCACTCCCGAAGGCGGCCCTAGCGCACCGAGGGGGCCAGTGGCTGGCGCTCAACCTGTGGCAGGATTCACAGGGTGGAGGTGGTGGAACCAGGCTGTGTCTCGGCTGCACGGTTGTCATCTTTGTAACCACATGGAGGAAGACAGCCAGGACCAGGCGGCCCACCCTGCACCCACACACCAGCCAGCAGCCCCTTCCCTGAGCCCCAAGCACTGTCCCCCCCGCCCCCAGCTCCCTGTACTGCTGGCTGCCGGCCCGAACGCTCTGGGGACCCTGGCTGTGCTGCCTTCCACTCCCCATGGTCACCAAGAGATCACTCCCCGCTCTGCCCACCCGGTTCTCCTCAACACCCTGAAGGCTGCAGGTTGTCCATAGCCCACCTGCTCCGCTGTCATCGAGGGCTGGGAGGCCCCTGCCTGCCACCCACAGACTCGGACCCCAGAGATCCCAGCCCTGGCCTGTGACACCTGCCTGCAGACCAGGCAGGGACAGCTGCTGAGGGCGTGAGTGCAGGAGTCCCAGCCCTGCCCTGCCCTGCCCTTTCCAGATGAGGAACCGCGCAGCTCACGGAGGGGGTGAGGACTGCAAGCCCTGGGCGTCATCACGGAGCCCCTGTCACAGGGGGCAGGGACAGGTCATGGGAAAAGAACCCTGGCCGGGGGAGCTGCATGCTCGGCCCAGTTCTCACGCAGAACCCAGCAAGGCAGGAGCGGAAGCAGAGCTGGCGAGCAGGAGACCTCGGGGGAACGGCCCCTTCGCCCAGGGACTGCACGCTCTGCATGCCAGGCTCCACCCGGGCTCTGGGCCCTGCACCCAGGCCCCTGCGGCAGCCATGCCTCAAAATGCCTCAGGCGGAAGGGGGCCAGGGGCTGGTTCCTCCCCACCTGTGTCACACGTGCCCCTAACTCGCCTGCCTCAGACCATGAGATTTAGGTTGTCACCAAGATCCACTTCACAGCCCGGCACTCTGCTCTTGGAGCCACTGCACGGCAGGTTCTATGCCACGGACCCTGGAACCTCCAGGGCTGGGCACTGTCACACCCCACACGAGAGACCCCCAGTGTCTCCCGGGGCTGCAGCCTTGGGGCAGGCAGGCAGGGACCTCTTTGTCCCGATGTCCACAATGTCACTGAGAACCGAGAACAAATCTTCATTGTCGCGGCACTCAGGAGGCAACAGCAGCCAGTGGTTGGTGCTGCCCAGCCCTGCAGCAGAGCTGGGGAGGCCGGAGCCCGGGGCACTCCTTAGGCCTCCACATTGGCCAGGTGAGCAAAGTGTCCCCGACACTGGCTGTCGTTCTCACAGCACCCACACCTGAGCTCCACGCTGCACCTCACACCACCTGCTCTTCCCGCCGGAACCTCGGGCGAGGAGGAGGAAGGCCAAGGCCGTAGGACGAAGGCTGCGGAGTCCAGACCGGTCCTTCACCAGTCTCAAGAACTGCAGGGCCCAGTAAGAACAGGGCCTGGTGTGGTGCCTCTGTCCGCAGCTGTGTGCCGGGGGCTCCAGGCTCCACTATAGCATGAAGCCAAGGGGACTTGACGGAGCTGCAGCCTCCGAACCTCCAGGGACCTCATGGAAGGGCTTGGCCCCTCTGCCAGGGTGGCCGTGTCCTCAGGCCTCTGCCCCAAACACAAGAGGGGCCACAGCCCCTTCAGGTAGAGGATGCTTTCCCTGGTCCTGTAGGCCCCGGGCCCCGGGCCCCAGGCAAGGTGTTGCCGAGGGGCTGACCCAGCCACTGTGGCCAGGGAATGGTTTGGGAGGAGGAGATGAGGTCACGGGAGTAACGGGGACAGGAGACTGGGGCCCTGTGGGCCGCCGCCACAGGACCAGGCTTTGCAGTCCGAGATGGGAAGCCATGGCCGGGGGAGCTGGAGCATGGAGCTAAGCGCTGGTTCAGATGGAGGAAGAGGAACGTGATCGGCCCAATTGCTTTCATCAAGTAGAAAAGCAGACAATACATGGAGCAGCAACTTCCAGACATGGGCAGCAGAGCGCACAGGAACCACGTCGGGTGAGTCCTGCGAGTGCTCGCTCGCGGCCCGGAGGGGAAGCCCACTGTGGGTGGGTTCAGGGGAGCCGATGCAGGCAAAGTTCTCAGGACAGAGTAGCCCCAAACAGAGCTACCCAGTGAGCGAGCTCCAAAAACCTGCAGTCTCTGGGTAAGTACCGATCAGCACTTCTGTGCAGGAAAGCGACCAGGGACTGGAGAAGGGCCCACCCGAAGGCAGAAGGCTGAGCGATAATCGGAGCTTACCTGGGCCCGGGCAAGTGCTGGCCAGCGACAGGAGCCTGCTCTGGACACCCTGCCCAGCAGAGCGTGCCCAGGGGGATCTCAGGGATCCCGAGTAACCGGATGGCAAAGGGAAATGGAATACACTTAAGAATACAACAGAATCCAGCTCCGGGCAGCGTGCAGTGTGTGCGACAATGAAGTCAGCCTGGAATTGCATACCCAGTGAAGGTGTTCTTCACAGGTGGAAGTACCCTTTCAGACAGCAGAGACAAGTGTCCCGCTGGCAGACCTGCGCTCTGTCAGAGAATGTTCTACACAGGTGGAGGGAGAGTGCCGAAATGTGGACCTACACCAAGAGATGAAGAGTACAGGAACTGATCAGTGAAAAATACTCAGCCTGTAATCTCTTAAGAAATTGATCTAAAGTAAAAACTCGTCCACAGGTGAGAAGTGTGCTAGCACGAAGAGGAGGAAGACGCCACGATTCTGGCCTGCACAAGACTAACGAAGCTCCCATGCTGTCCTTTGCCCAGATGGGGCGCACTCTAAGGGCTGGACGGGAGGACCGAGTTACGGACTTGGAGCAGCCACGCTCAGGTTCCTCGTGGCAGACGTGGGCTACGTGTATTTTGGAGTTGTTTCCACAGATGACCAGAAGCCTGAACAAGCTCACTGGGACACTTGCATGCAAAGAAGGCACCCGGAATTGAACCTCGGAGAATTCCAAGTGTAGGGGTTGGGAGAAGACAGGGTAACGAGTGGACTGAAGAGCAGGTATCAGTGATGGAGCAACACAAGGCCGGGCGTGCGCAAGGAAGAGGGTTGACCTGGGCCTGAAAGGTGACCATGGGAGTCGTGGCTGCCCAAGGCTGGCAGTGAGGGGAGGCGAGAGGACAGGGCACTAATGGGCACTCCGAGAATATTCTAGAACCTCAATCACAACTGGTGACGGGCGGCTCGGGAATGACACCTCCTGAAAGCTGTTTTGTGAAAACTGAACCAGGGGATTTGGCACGTGGAAGTTAGGGCAGTGGTGGTGGTGGGCACAGACACACAGGTTGCCAGCTAGACGCAGAGAAATAAAATGTTTTTGTTCCCTGTCAGCTGTGATCCAGTAGAGAAGCAGTGTTTGATGACGCAAGAGAAAGCAGAGGGTGACTGCAGCGAGGTCCCCAGAGCCGCCAGGGGCGACGGCACCTAGAGCGGCAGTGGAGTGGAGGGGACGACCCTGGAATCACCTACAAAGGGCAGAGCACGTGAGTACCTGTGACGGAAGGGAGCTCGGAGCTTGCAGCAGCTCAGATCAGGCGAGGGAGTAGATGAAATGGAAACACAAAGTGCAGGGCGGGGCCGCGCTGGGGCCCGGCCGACGGCTGTGTGTGGCCGTCAGTGAGCAGCAGCTCATGTGTTCCCCCACAGCTGGTGGCTGGTCACACACAGGGCACTGCCAGAGAAGAAACAGCACCCGGGACGCAGCTGATATTGCTGAACACCAATATGCCACTTTATTATCTGGACATTTTTTCCCATTGGACACATACCTGTTGATGTTTACACAATGAGGAAAATCAACCAACATCGGGAGCAACTGACCAAATCAGTTGCTAATTCTGTACCCTCTGAACATCAATTCTTACTCAGTGGGGATATCTTTAATTCATTTCAGTCTCACGGCTATGCTTAAAATCGGTGTCGAGATTGTCACATCTTTAAATACAGATAGAACTGCCAGAAGTACATAATTTTTATATATATATACATATATATATATACACACATACAGAAAAATACAAGACTGTTTCCCACAATATTTAATTTATACACTACTGCAACTATATGAACTTCTGAAGACAGATCAAGGGGTACAAGTAATGTTTAGAGCAAGTGAGCAGTTTGGTCCAATATTATCTGAATGTCATGGTTTCTCGCTCCCTCCCTTTTACGTGACACACACTATGACACACAACACATGCACAGTCATTCACCTGGGAACACATGGTTAAGACACCACTCAGACTGACATCTGTACACCCAGAGGGTCAACCACACACAACTAATAAGGCTATGATACAGCTATGCAGCATAAATGGTCAACACTGCTGATCCTAAAGTGAGCACCATATATACATTGGAATATAAAAAAAAACCATTGAAAACCAAACACATATGGGTTAGTTAAAAGGTGCCATCCCGAGGCTGTCCGTAATCACAGGAAAAACTATTTACATTGCTTGGAAAACAGCTGCAGCCAAGAGTTTATTGCCAAGGCCCTCTGTCCACTCTCCCCTTGGTTTCCGTGTAACACAGGTGGCACGCTCACCCTCCGTGTGACCCCACGTCTGACTGCTGGCCCCTTGTAAGATCCCTGCTCAAGAATCTCAAGCAAGTGTGTTCTATGGCTTCACCCACACATCTATTCTCATGGCATTCGGTTATAAACGTCACAATGAGCTAGAGCTGTAGCTCAAAACGTTGTCTAGCCTAGGACCAGAAACAAAAATAGTGAAGTATCTACCATTTTTACTTAGTTTAGTAAGTACACCGTGAAATTGCGAGTTCTGAGTAAAATAACAATCCTAAAGCGGCACAGTCGGCGCGTACTGGAGAAGCCACGATCCGCCTCACGCAGGTCTTTGGTGCTCTGCCCACAGCGGATTACGTGACCCAGAGCTGCGCGTGGGGGAAGGGCCTGGGCCCCGGCCACGTCCTGTCCCCTGTGCCCTGAAGCACTGCTTTGAAGACCCCCAGCACACAGCACGGAAGAGGAGCGTGCGGCCCGTCAAGGCTAGCAGTCTGGAGATACTGCGTCCTACAAGGTAAATGTCCCAGGAGCTGACGACCTGGTCAGAAGTAGTCTTTGTACAGAAACAGGTTAAAGCAGGCGTTCTTTGAATACTGTTTTGGCAGGAAGGCAAAGGGAAAAACACTTCTAGGGGGAAAAAAAAAGGGTTACAAAGCAGGCTTTGTGCATTTTTGTTTGCTGTATGTGTGAATTTTACCCTTTTCTGGGTGTTTTCTGATGAGTCAATTTTCACAGCTAGCTGAGCCAGACGATGCACTAGAATGGAAATAACGAGACAGTCTAACCACCAGACCCCAAAAGAGCCGTCCTACCGAGCCTCGTCTGGCTCTGTTCTACTCTACGGAGTCGTGACGTTGCCAGCCTGTGTGGGCACCTCTGCTTCCGTCCCGGGCCCCGTCGTCTGCCGCCCAGGAAGGCACTGACACACAACAGTGCTTCGTCCTGTTAGACACAGACACACACACACACACACACACTGTGAGCAGAGTTCACGTCACACATCACAGATTGTCTGCTTGTCCTGTAGCATGACAGGGGCAGCTGCCTTCTCAATTTCTATCTCACCTATTACAAAAAGACAATCGTCTTCAGTGCAATCTGAAGAGATGTGACTGTTGTCCACACTGTAGCTTAAGACAAACAGGCGTGGGACGTCCTCCGTGCAGGCCCTTGTGGCCTGCTCTGCTCCGGCCCCGGCCCGGCCCGGCCCGCGCCCACGGCGTTATTGCTTTGGGAGTGCGCCTCAGAGCACAGGTTTCTGTCTCACAGAAGGTCGGGACAGGAATTTAGATTTTTCGCAAGGGAACAAAAGCATTTTTTTTGCTCTCTAGGTTAAGTGCAGAACATCAAATTTCTAAGTGCTCCATGGATACTACGTTCCAAATATACATTTTAATTTAATCCTGATCGTCCACATTAGAATCATGAATGTAAAAATTACACAACAGACGTGTTGGCTGCAAAAGAAAGGCAGTGTCTGGCAGCATGCACAAAGACCATGCATTGTCGCGTCGGCGGGCGGGCCGAGGGAAAGGTAATAAATAATTGCTCCTGACGCCCACTCTCGAGCAGTACCGCCGAGAAGTGGAGAAGGGTGCAGGGAGCCGGGGCCGGGCCCAGGGCGCTCAGATGACGTGGCAGCAGCTGGCCTGGCTGGAGGCACACAGCAGCCCCTCCTTCGGGTTCCGCTGGATGTTCACAGAGATGGTCTTTTCGCACAGAGGTAGCTGGAGCACGTTATTTTTCAGGTTCTTGCTCTTTATCCGTTCCAACTCGGTGGTGGTGTCTGCCATGTGGTCGGAGAAAAACTTGATGCCGCCCACGGCCGGGGCCTGCCCCGCGTGGCCCGTGGAGCTGATGCACATCTTCCACGAGGACTTCTCCTGCACCTTGACGCTGGAGAAGGACAGCCCGTGCTGCGGGTCGATGATGTACCTGGCGCTCCCGTGCAGCTGCGAGCCCAGGCA
Organism: Lepus europaeus; assembly: GCF_033115175.1. NCBI lineage: Eukaryota > Metazoa > Chordata > Mammalia > Lagomorpha > Leporidae > Lepus > Lepus europaeus. The sequence goes on from NC_084835.1 coordinate 16,595,404, forward strand.
CAGGCTCATGAGTTTGAGGCTCTCCACCAGCTCCCCCGCGCTGCGCGAGGCCAGCTGCATGGAGTTGCCCGGGCCGGCGCAGCGGCGCGTGGTGCCCGAGGTGTTGGTAGGGTTGCCGCCCGAGCCGCCGGCGGGGTTGCCCCCGCCGGCACTGTTCTCGCTGGGGCTGGCCTTGTCCGCGCCCCCGCTGCCATTGCTCGGCTTGCTCTGGCCCCCGCCGTCGCCCTCGCTGCCAGGGGGGCCCTCGCTGCTGTCGCGGCGGTGCCAGGAGTAGGTGAAGCCGCTATCTTTATCGAGCCGCCGCCGGCTTTCCGAGTCGTCGTCGCTGGTCTCGGAGCTGCTGCAGCTGGAGCCCCGGCCCTGGCTTTTCCGCCGGTGGTAGCGCTTGTGGACCGTCCCCGGGGACGCGATGTTCATCTTCAACCTGCTCAGCTTGGGGGGCAGGTTCTCATCCATGTCGAACTCGTCGTCTGACTCCCCCTCCTCAAAGATCTGGTTGAGCACAGGAGCGCTCTTCCGAGACGTCAGGCGGTTGGTGACGGATGGCTTCCGGCGCAGGACCACCTGGGTGGAGAGGGACATGGGCTTCTTGTCCTCCTCGTCTTCCTCTTCATCTTCCTCCACTCGGAACAGACACTTGCGCCCCCCGGCTGTGGGTTTCAGGCTGGCAGGTGGCACAGCAGACAGGGCCGGGCCAGCCAGCTCGGGGAGGTCGTCTTTTTTAGCCGAGTCACACAGGCCCCCTTTGCTCCTGTGGCCATTGAGGACGTTGTCGGCAGCCCGGGCGGGAGACTGAGGGACAGTGGCGTGGGACAAGGGAGTGGCTGTGAGGTCGTCCTCGAGGTCCTGGGGCACGTCGATTTTGGTGGGCCACGACTGCCTGTGTAACAGATGGGAAAAACAAACAGCCACTGGTCACACGCAATGCCAGCAAGGGCCGCGGAGTCAGACCGACGGAGACGACCCCCGCAGACTTCACAAGGACGGGAAGCAGCAGCCTCGCGCACCCGCTGCCTGACCTGTACACGTCAGTCAGGAGCCCAGAGGAGCGACGGGCCCCTGAGACACGGCCAGACGAGCCCTGCGTCAGTGTCGGGGAGAGGGCAGGGGGCGCACTCTTCACGGCGAACACTGAGCGCGAGGTCAAGGCCATGGAAGCACAAGCAGAAGCTGGGCAGCCTGGGCTTGTTCCTGGGAGTCTCAGGTCACAGCCTTCCAAGGGACACTGGCTAACAACACTCCCCTGCCATCGCCAGTGCTCCTCAGCTACCTGATGGTGTAAAAGCTCAGTGTTCATAAAGACGCAGGCGAACAGCTTAAAGAATTTAAATACGAGAATACTGGAGAGAAAAGGCAACGGGTAACCAGCATCCACACATCTCTGCTTCTCTAATTAGAAAACTGCTAATGTACAGAAGTACATTTTTCACTGGCGTGTCCAGAATCCTGCAGCCTGCTCTGAGCGCACCACCCCAGGGGACTGCACAGGCCAGCGGCTCCTCTGATGCCAAGACATGTACAACGGCCCCTTCCCCACAGTGGCGTTTTCATTTCCCACCAATTGTGTTATCCAAACTGAATCTACAGCTTTAACAAGCTTCCAGGAATCAGACACCAGACGTCTTCTCCAACTGGGAGCCTTCTCCCACCTCTCGGGGCGGAGCGCGCCTGCCTGCCCGTGTGTGAACGGTGGGACACTCCTGCTGGTTTTGCATCAGAAGTCGTGTGTCCTCCGCCCACAACAGCGAGCTCACAGCCCTGGAGGGCAACACACAGCAGTATTGTCCTCAACATGAGCAGCCACTCAGCAGGAGGCGGGCAGGGACCCAGCAGCCCGGTGGCCCCTCAAGCAACACAGGCAAGGGAGCTACACTGCAGGTCTCCCTCCCTCACCAGCCCGAGAATCCACTCCTGAGACGAGGCTGGCAGCGCCGAGGGTCGTGGTCACGCCGACAGCCAGGCAGGCAGCTCAGTTACTGAGCACACCTCTGCTCGTCCTCCCAGCCACCACACAGCCTGGCGAAGACAAGCAGCACTGCCGACAACGACTGCAAGTGCAGGTCCCAGGCCCAGCAGCGGCCCGCCGTCGCGACGAAGCGTGAGCCCAGGGAGCAGGCGCTAGTGTTCAGTTCTCTTTCCAGATGAAGAAATCTAGACACAAAGAGGCTACGTAGCCTGCCCGAGGTCTCCCGGGCGTCGACACTGACTACTGGCCGCAGGCTGGGTACAGGACTGCCCGCCTCTCGGGACGGGGCTCCGTCTGCACACACTGACCACGCCCGTGGTGGTAAACTGTTCCTCCCGGGGACAGCCTCCGTGTAAGCACTTTACCATCGCCTGTCCTCCCGCCTTTCCCCATGAGGCAGTGTCACTGACTTCACAGATCACAGCCGGATCACACAGCTACTCCACCAGCCCCGCTCAACTGACTGCCCAATCAACGCCATGACGCATGACGGAGGGAAAAGCTGGCCTTGCTCCCGCAGTGGATACTAAAGAAAGCTGCCTATGACCACACTGGAAGGGTGCGGTGCAGATGACCGGACTGACGTCACTTCTGGCCAGGCCCATAGATGCAGCCCTGCCGAATGAGCCAAAACGAGCCAGCACAGCTTTTCAAAAACATTCACTAAACCAGCGAGGACTTTTACTCACCTGAACTGTGCCTTGATGTTGCTGGGGCTGGCCGACCGCGTCTGTATTTCTTTCTCTTGCTTTTCTCGCAGGATCCTTTCGGCAAGCAGGAAGTAAGTGGCTGTGATGTGGTTGTACCTGTTGGTTTCCAGGGCTCTGAAGCACACAAGAGGAGACCAAGCCTCAGCCACACGGGTAGGTTTGCTTTTCACATGAAGTACGGCACGTAAGACCCATGCCTGGGAATCTTTAAAAGCAGGCAAACACACAACCCAGAAACACAAAACCCAACCAGCAGTGATCTGGGTCGCTCTGGAGATTCAAAAAAAACACAGGACTGCATAAATATGTTGACTTTAGTGAGAAAAGTCCAAGATGCTGACAGTGTCTGAGCTGGATGTCAGGGTGGATGCTTAGGCAAAGGGAACAAAGCTCCCAAGGGCGCACACGTCATCCTAGACGGAGTGTGAACTGACTGCTCTGTGTGCTTCAGAAGGAGCACACAGCCCAGATGAGGTCAGCAGTACACGAACTGACCCAGAACACCAGTACCAGGGCACTGAGGGGTTCTGTATCTCCACCTGCGCTGCCGGGTCTTCTCTGGATAAAATCAATATATTCATTCATGCATCTAAAAAGTTATGGGGGGGGGGCACTTAGCCTAATGGTTAAAATGCCAATTAAAACACCTTTGTCCCATACTGGAATACCTGGGTTCAATTCCCAGCTCTGGCTCTTAACTCCAGCTTCCTGCTAATGCAGACCTTGGGAGCAAGCAGGTGATGGCTCGTTTCCACGTAGGAAACGGGGACCTTGGCCACTGTAGGCGTTCTGGAAATGAACCAGTGGATGGGAGCTCTCTTTTTATATCAAACTTTTTTTTAAAATTTATTTGACAGAGTTAAACAGTGAGAGAGAGAGACAAAGAGAAAAGTCTTCCTTCTGTTGGTTAACTCCCCAAATGGCCACTACGGCTGGTGCTGCACCAATCCGAAGCCAGGAGTCAGGTGCTTCCCCTGGTCTCCCATATGGGTGCAGGGGCCCAAGCACCTGGGCCATCCTTCACTGCCTTCCCGGGCCACAGCAGCGAGCTGGACTGGAAGAGGAGCAACCAGGACTAGAACCAGGCGGCCATATGGGATGCAGGCGCCGCAGGCAGAGGATGAACCAAGTAAGCCACAGCACAGGCCCCAATCAAACATTTTTTAAAAATAAAAAGTACTGGCTGGTGTTGTGGCATAGCGGGTAACGTGGTCGCCTGATAGAGCAACATCAGATATGGATGCAAGTTTGAGTCCTGGCTGCTCCACTTCTGATCCAGCTCCTTGCTAGTGTTCCTGGGAAAGCAGCAGAAGATGGCCCAATTTCTCCACGTGGGAGACTCAGAAAAAGCTCCTGGGTTCAGACCAGCCCAGCTCTGGCCCACTGCCACCATCTAGGGAGTGAACCAGCAGATGGAAGATCTGTCTCTCTCTCTTTCTCTGTAAACTCAGACTTTCAAATAAGTCTTTACAAAAGTAAAAATTAAAGAACAACATCCTTAGAACACCTAGTGTTGCCAAGGCACTGCACTGGCCAGAGGGTGGGAACATGAAGCCCCACGAGACCCCGAGCCCTGCCTACTCTCCTGCAGCTGGTCTGTCACAGGACACAGTAGGAGAGGGCTCACACAGCCGAGAAATGCATAACTGCTGACTTCAGAAACCTCTGTAGTCATTAGGAAAGAATCAATAGCAGAAATCCCATCTCAGAAAACGCACAGTGGGGCCACAGCTAACGGGGACCAGCAAGGGCAGGTCAAGGCCTGAGCGAGCTTCCTTCAGCCTAGCCCGAAGCCGTTTCCCGCTCTGAGACCAGGACGTGTGTTTACTTTCAGGAGTCGCCATCTGAGCAGCAAGCCGGAAGAGACACCAACTGAGGGAGCTGCACGCTTGCTTCTCCAGTGCCCACTACACTTCGAAAACCAGCTACTCACACTGTTCCCCTTTGGAATTAGAATTCGGTTTACATGAAACAGTTCTATAAGACACCATTACCTGCAGGCTGCATTTAAGCTAAGAAAATCAAGCCCATTTAGGGAGATACAAATTGCACTGTACCCGCTCAAAAATGGAAAGCCATTTTCTACACATTGCTAAAGTAAGTGCAGCAGAAACAGTAGGGGTGGGTCCATCTGTGGACTCAGGATGCACCTGGAGACTGGAAGCAACTGGACTTAGCCAGAATGATGACCTGGGCTTCCTGCGCACATCTCTCCTTTCCATGCACACAGACCCCTTTACACACACATCCACTTCCCTCCCCAGAGAACACAGCCTCCCACTGGCTGCAGATGAGGAGCTGTGGGCTCAGCCTGCAGCCAGCACGTACTCCACGCCGGGGATCTGGGTGAGATCCCACAGCCAGGCCAGAGTGGCTCCACCAACGGGATCCACTTCTGTTTACCTTCCAGAATAGCCCCACTTTCCATTATGCCGCTGTACTCAAAAGCTCTTCACTGTGCTGAATGAAACAGTTAACTTTTTATAGTCAGGGCCTTTACATGAGTTACTGTCATCAGAAGGAAGTCACTGCATCTTTGTATAAATTCATTAGAGATTAGTAAAAACTGGCTTTGGTTTTTAAAGGATTTAATTAACAGGTTTCTGCAGCAAGGACCCGGAGGCACCAGAGAATAAATTTCTAGGCTCTGCAGGGTATGTGGTCACTGTGCTGCCACTGGCAATACAGACCTTTACCAACAGAACCGTGCACCTGGGCTCCCTGAGCCTGCCTGCCGTGCTGCGCTCTTCCCCCTACGCACTCCTGTGGGGACCACAGCAGACACAGAAACGAGGAGGGCGCTGGGATACAACCCACGCCTCCAGGAAGAGAGGAACGCCACAGCGCTCAGACACCACTTAAAACTATGTGCCGGGGCCGGCGCTGTGGCCTGAAGCGTTGGCATCCCATATGGGTGCCCGTGCTAGTCCCGGCTGCTCCTCTTCCGATCCAGCTCTCTGCTATGGCCTGGGATAGCACTGGAGAATGGCCCAAATCCATAGACCCTTGCACCCATGTTGGGAGACCCAGAAGAAGATCCTGGCTCCTGGCTTCGGATCGGCACAGCTCCAGCCATTGCGGCCATCTGGGGAGTGAGCTAGCGAATGGAAGACCTGTCTCTCTCTCTCTGTAACTCTTTCAAATAAATAAAATAAATCAAAAACAAAAAAAACTATGTGCCAGGTACTAGGCCAAGGATGCTGGAATTCAGTGGCCTAGCTCCTGCCACTGGGCACCCGAGCCGCACACACGATGCACACAGGCCCCGCCCCGGTGAGCATGGACTTACTCCACGATGGCGTCGCGGTCCGCGATGTCCCCAAGCACCATGCGCTGGATGATGCTGTTGTGCTCCTCTTCCGAGAGGTTTTTGTATGACACGAGGGGGATGTTGTACTTTGTGGCTGGCGAAGGGTCCACTCCTTGAAGCCAAGGATGGTTTTCAATCTCTTCTAAAGAGGCCCTTCTCTTGGGGTCTCTCTGCAGCATCCGCGTGATCAGGCTGCAAAGGAAGGACAGAAGTCCACTGCTGAAGCAGACTGCTGGCTAAGATTAGCACTGGGGCATTACTTTACCTCGGTCCCCTAGTGTGGTGGGGAGGGAGAGGGGGATATTTGGAAATAATGGCAATTCCGTGCACAACCTTCAGATGCGCTGCTAGGCCAAACCCCAGCACAACTCCCCATCATCCAGCACTCAACATACAAACAAACACGTGCTCTTGAATTAACTGCTGGTCTAGTGGAGTGCAAGAGCCAGCTGCAGCAGTCATCGGTGACACCGAAGAGGGTGCACAAACCAGCTCCTGCTTCCGAAAAGAGGGCCCTCTCAAGACAGCTGTCGTGTCCTGTAACCGACTTGGAGAATGGGTGTAAAGGGCACTGTGTTGACAGAAAATACTCAGAACTGAGAGTGCAGTGAAAGCTGGGCTGTGAGGCGGCAAACAGCAACACTGGCCGTGGCTGACACACTGGGTGCGTGCGACTCCATGTGATTCACGGAGTCCACGGACTGTCCCACTGGACAGCCTCAGTGAGAAGGCAAGTAAGAAATCAGAAAAAATCTGCTCAGAGGGCTCAGCAAAATGTGCCTGCCTCCATGGGGAGGGAGAAGTCCTTCCAAAAACAAGCAACTACAGCTGGCCCTCACAAAATCCACAGTCCAAATCAACAATACCTGTGTGGTACACAGAGTGAAACCAGTTTCAGCTGGAAATGTGCTTGGGCACATAAGAGATAATGAGAGATATACAAAGTAAACGTACAAATCCTTTTTGTAGGAATGCAGTGTAAAACCAGGCCTCAAAGGGTTCCTCAAGTGATATTACCAAGAGTAAGGCAGGCAAAAAGACAGCAAAATTGGCAGGCAAATCCCTGCAACACCACGACTTGCAGAAACGGGATCACCACGATAAATGTATTTAAGACTTGAAAAAGCTGCTCCAGCACGGATCACGGCACAACAGGTCCACACACTACCACAACGCAGTCTCCAGAAGAAGTAAATGGTGCTTCTAAAGTGAAAAACCACCACCGTAGCTGAAAGACCAAAGGGCAGGTTTTAAAAGTCAGACATATAGAGAATTAATGAATCTGAAGAAAAAAGTAACACATATTGTGGAGTGAGAAAATACGAGAAGTCAAGACAAGGAAGACAGGGTGAAAACATCAAACACACACCTCATCAGCTTGCAGCAGGAAATGAGAAAAACATGTGAAAATAAATGGCTAAGAATTTTCCAAATTGGTCAAAGAACAGGACTCTGAAGCAGGAAGCTCTAATACATCCTAAGTGCAACAAACAAAATATCTGAGAGCAGCCGAGAGGGAAGACAGAACACACCTACGTGGGGCTAGCATGACACTGGGCAATGACACATCAGAACACAGGACCAACACCGCCCCGGGCAGAATGCTGTTCACCGGGGAGTCTACCCTCAATAAAGCGCCTTCCAATAGTGTGCATAACCTAAGACACTGTCGAACACAAACTGAGGAAGTTTATCACCAACAGATGCTCATCAAAAGAAACGTTAAGGGATACAAGGTTGTGCTCTCAATTGGAAAGGTGAACAAAGTTCTAACCAAACACCTGGGTGATTACAAATAGTTAATATTGGCCGGTGCTGCAGCTCACTAGGCTAATCCTCCACCTGTAGCGCCGGCACCCCCGGTTCTAGTCCCGGTCGGGGTGCCGGATTCTGTCCCGGTCACTCCTCTTCCAGTCCAGCTCTCTGCTGTGGCCCGGGAGTGCAGTGGAGGATGGCCCAAGTGCTTGGGCCCTGCACCCACATGGGACACCAGGAGAAGCACCTGGCTCCTGGTTTCAGATCAGTGTGGTGCGCCAGTCGCGGCAGCCATTGAACCAATGGCAAAGGAAGACCTTTCTCTCTCTCTCTCACTGTCCACTCTGCCTGTCAAAAAATAAAAAATAAAAAAACCCAAATAGTTAATATTAATAATTAAATGCACATAAATAGAAGAATAAGAAGGGAAAACTATATACCACACAAATGAAATGAAAAAACAAAAAGAATGTGAATAATTTTGGACAGCATAATGAGTAAGCTTTATCTTAAGGATTTGTATAGAATTCTAACCCCAACAACTAGATAAATATACATTCCTGTCCAAAAAAAAAAAAAAAATACTATAAAAACCTCACCCTTGGCCATGAGCCTCAACAATGTGAATCAAACCAACCTGGTACCAGGCAGACTATCTTCTTGGACCACACTATAATTAAGTTGTTACAAAAAAATCTAAACAGAAAAACACCATACCTTTGGAAATTTAAAACACCTGTAAACAACTTATACGTCAAATAAATCAGTGGAAACTAGAAAATACTTAGAACTGAAAAAAAACAAAAGGGATATACATGAAAACTGCCAACAGGGATACAGCTAATATGGTACTACACAGTCTTCAATATTACAACAGAAAAGACAGTCTTGGGTGCTGAGTACCAACACAAAACCCATGTAAGCAGACAGGAAACCTGAGCACTACAAACAAAACCAGTGACAAGCACATGAAACTGTCACAGAAGCAAAAGGCAGCGCTTCGAAAGTGATTAATAAAATCAACAAACCTCCCAAAAAACCTGATCAAGACTGATTAAATTATCAGTTCTGGAATGGAGAAAGGGCGATGTCCTCACAGATCTAACAGACTGAAGGATAATATAAATACTTAAGGCCAATAAATTTGAAGAATTAGAGATAAAATGAACCGGTTTCTCAGAAAACACAGCTTAGCAAGACTGACACAGAAAAAAACAAAAATTAATGATCCTATACTTAATCCCTCCGCCAGGGACTCAAAGAGATGTCTTCTAAGAAGATAACAGTAACTGTTTGGTTTCCTAAGCTGGATAACGGGTAGACAGGTGTTTGTTTTATTATGTGTAAACTTTCTGAATGATATAGGTCAATATAAAAATAAGTTAAATCTGCTTTAGTTTGTTAGGTAATGGCTGTGGAGACCTCCCTTGAATTACAAACATATAACACACACGCCAAATACACCCACAGACAGTGCTCTGTTTGTGAGGGAAGAAGACCACAGTAAGAGCTTTAAAAACCACCATCACCATCAAGATTCACAGACTCTGTCCTTTATGCTAAGGACTGAAATAAGAGCTTTAAACAAATATTAATTTCTTTAATTTTCACAGTAACCCTGTAAAATCGATTCTATCCCTTTCATATCATTTGTAAGTGGAGAAGCCAGTATGTGAATGCAGAGTTTAAGTTATTAATCATAACCAAAAATGGGGCTCCATTCAGAGAAAACTTCCTCTGGTTATCAGATTTCCTTCCTAGCAGCTAAGAGGAGAAACTCCAATCTTTGCTACGATAGCAGTGTAGGTTCTACTCTCCGCTGAGCTCATTTAAAACTACACTCACACTATCAAAGAATCACCAAACTTCCAATACACTTATTCCGTTACCGTATTTCTCCATACACTCAGCAGTGAACGTGAGTGTGCTTTTCATGGCTATTTCCCACAGTCAGAGAAAGCAAAACAGAGCTCCAGAGCCACTCAGGGAGGAACATGGGAATAAAACTCTGAGACACGCGTGTAAATCCCAAGTGACAGACTGATGATCTACTCAGCAAAGAAAATGCCTGCGCCCTCGTCTAGAACTTAAAATCACCCAGGTGCTCCCTTCCGCCGAGGCAGACAAAGGCGGTTCTCATGGTACTACCTGTACTTGCACTGCAGGACCCGCCTCTCCTGGACAAACTGTGCACTCGAATACTCAATTTCAAATCACACTCTGGGCTAATTCCTCCCACCCCAGATAGTATGAACAGTGGAAATACTATATACAAAAAAAAAAAAAAAAAAGGAACTCAGATGCTTGGATGTTGAATCACCTCAGACTCTGGATGTGCTAATGGATTACTTAAGATTTCCGGGTTTCCTATGCATTCTGAAGGTGCTCGTAGTGTTTACTTACTCTTTACACTCTTTAGACACATGGGATGGTACTGTGTATTTGCAATCCATGATCATCGTCAATGTTTCACTGTCATTGGCCTCCTGAAAGGGCGGCTGCCCACACACCAGCATGAACAGGATCACTCCGAGACTCCATATATCTGTAAATCAAAGACATACTTTTTAATATTGGCCTTGTCAGAAAACCAAGACTTTAAGAATATGAGCAGGCTAACAATATTACTTTATTTTGAGCAGTCAAAAGCATTTATATCTTTCAGTAAAAACATCCCAGAAAGAAAACCTCAGCCCCAACTGGACAGGGAGGGTAGCTTTCTTGTTCAGTTTTCATATTAATTCATGATCCAAGCAATGTATTGCCAGTGCAAAGTGAATGACCAATAAATATTCAATGAAGAGAATATAAATTAATTCCTTTGTTAATGTCAAGAACATCAACTGGAAAGCACCTATCCAGGTTCTAAAGACAACATACCTGCTACTGTTTTTCCCATTACAACACAGACCAGAAATAAAGCTAAAATGTTAATACTCTGAAATCTGAAAGGGATTTTACCTCTCAGTTGTTCATTACCTCAATCTTGGCAAGGTAATCAGGTTATCCGAGTATGGTCATTTTATAGAAAAGAAAATCAGAGGTCAGAGAGGAAAGCAAGACTCTTGATGAGGAGAAAAACCAGTTACACAGCACTGCAGAGGATGGGGACAGGACCTAAGGCACAGGCCCAGTAACCCTACCCCAATGCCTGGGACCACGAGGGCTTCAAATTCTGGATATTTTCAGATTTTTGAATATGTGCATATATATATATATATATATATATATATATATATATATATATATATATATGAGATACCTTGGGGATGGGACCCAAGTCTAAGCATAACTCATCTGTATTTCATATACATCTCCCCATACATGACCTGGTGGTCATTTTATATAATATTTTTAGTACACGTGTTTCGACTGCAACATGGCATATGTGATCAAAGGCAGAATCTCCCATTTGTGGCATCATGTTGGTACTCAAAAAGTTTCAGATTTTGGATTTCAAGTTTTCTGATCAGGAATGCTGACCCTACATAAGTAACCAGGAAGCACCGTTCAGTTTACAACAGTGGGAGCTACTCAATGGAGCTATCGTAAGTTTCCCACCACTAAAAGTATCCTATCAAACAACATCTAAGTACTCTGCATATGGCATTCTTTGCACCAGTTGTAGGGTGGGACCTGTTGTTGAAGGGTATCTGAGCACCCTTCCAACTCTAGCAACTCACAATAGTAAACAAGTTCCTGTCTCTGTCACTAAATAAAACACGAATCCATCAATCAGTTGGAAAACTTTTTTTCAAAAAGTTTTTTTTCAAAAAGTTTTTCTTTAGATGAAAAGGATTTAGAAAGGATATTACAAATCATTCATTCATTCCAGAAACTAAAGTACAGACATGATAACATAAAAAGAAACCAGGAGCTGGCAACTATGGCACAGCGGATAACCTACCACCTGCAATGCCGGCATGCTTGGGCCCCTGTACCTGCATGGGAGATCCAGAGGATCTTTGTCTTTGGATAGGCCCAGCTCCGGTCATTGTGGCCATTCCGGCCATTTGGGGAGTGACCAGTGGATGGAAGACCTCTCTCTCTCTCTCTCTCTCTCTCTCTGCCCCTCTATAACTCTGCCCTCTCTGTAACTCTGCCTTTAAAATAAGTCTTAAAAAAAAAAAAAAGTAAGTCTTAAAAAAAAAAATCACAATAGTTTCCAGACTACAGAAGACTTAGAGGACTTAAAAAAAAAAAAAAAAAAAAAGTCTTTAAAAGAAACCAAATCAATGCTTTCTAGACTACAGAACACAGGGAGCTTTGTCATCACATCTTTTAACGCTCAGCTGATGTTTCAAAACACCCAGAACTATTAGTTCCAAGTTAATTTTCCAAAAGAGTTAAAATTTGTTAATAAAATATATTTTCCTTGGCTTCATTTAAAACAAAGGGCAACAAAAACAGAAACCCAGAAGTCACACACAATGTTTACTTTTCTATATATACAACAAATTTGACTAAGGATGTGCCAATAAAAATTAGTGAAACAGATGGAAATATCTACTGATCAGCATGGGAGTTTGACCTGCTCCTTTTCCGACCTGGGCCAGTTCACCCCTCCTTAGGCAACCTGGTGGTCCCCCGCTCCCGGAAGGTCACCATACTGATGTTAAACTTAGTGTGGACGCCCAATAGCACACAGCACACAACAGCCCAGAACTCCTGGACTCAAGCGATCCTCCAGCCCTCAACCTCCCAAGTAGCTGGGACTACAGGGCGCACCACCGCGCAAGGCAGGAAATATTTACTAGTAGTAAAACATTCATGTCAATGAAGATGAAAAGGACCTAAGAATCATTCAGTCCATACCCTTCATTCTGCAGTGCCCTAGTAGGTCCAGCTGGAATTCCTTTTTTTTTTTTATTTGAAAGGCAGAGTTATAGAGAGAGAAGGAAAGAGGCAGGCGGGAAGGAGGGAAGGAGGGAGCAAGAGAGAGAGAGAGAGAGTCTTCCATCCCCTGGTTTACTTCCCAAATGGCTGCAACAGCTGGAGCTGTTCCGAAGTCAGGAGCTTCTTCCAGGTCTCCCATGCAGGCGCAGGGACCCAAGGACTTGGGCCATCTTCTACTGCTTTCCCAGGCCACAGCAGAGAGCTGGATTGGAAGTGGAGCAGCCAGGACTCAAACTGGTGCCCATGTGGGATGCCGACACTGTAGGCAGCGGCTTTACCCGCTACGGCACAGCGCCAGCCCCCAAGCAATGCTTTTTTCAATGCACGAAATTACTGCCCAGGAGAGTGGTTCACAAGTCCAGTCTACTCACTGGCATTTCTCTGCCTTGACCCTGGAACCCAGAGGGCCACCACCACTCAAAATCCATCTGAGTATCAGCGGCTAGTTACATCTAATCTAAATAGCCAGTGATATCACAAATCTAGTAGTACCTTATTTTAAAAGCAATTTTATATAGTTGATATTTAACTTAACTTTCTTTGCACAACTTGAACCTGCCATTTTTGGTCACCTGCCCAACTCCCAAGCCAACGCTGTGAGCAGTGGCAACCACAATTATTCTCCCTTTACTGCATGTGTCCCTCATTTTACAAATAACTATGTTCTAGAAATTAAGTAAATCCACCTGTCCACTGATAGTCATTATACCATGAGGAGAATTTTTTTCTTTATAAAAGGAACTTTACTATCCTCCCCCTACCAAAGAAAGGGGGGATTTTAAATGGCTTACAATAAAAGTGCGCAGACATTAAAAATCTGGACAGTTAAAATAAAAACTCTTCTGTTGATCTATCGATAATGTTTACTGTTTCTACTACAATCCTACCTAATCACTAATACATATGGATTTGAAATACAACAAATTAGTATCTTTCTATATAAATCCTACAAAATAACAACTTTTATAAAATGAGCTTAACTACATTATTTCCCCTACCATCTCATACTATAGCTGGATAAATCAGTTTGGTTTTTTTTTTTAAATTAACTTTTCTTTCTGCTAAACTGGAAATGACAACTGACTGCAATTATGCAAAACTGATGTTTTAAAAATACAATAAAATAAATATCAACTGAAAGTCATGCCAAATCCCTTATCTGGTTAACAAAAACTTTCTTTTCCTGTTAAGTATTAACAAGTCCGATCACTTGGAAATTATTCCCTTCAGGGTCGCTTGCTTCAGCTGTTTAACACAGCGCTGGTTATAAAGTGACCCACGATTAGAAGAGCAAAGAAAAACATAAAGCAACATAAATATGTATTGTTTCTTTAGTTTCCAGTTAGGACACAAATAATTTCTAAATATGGAAATGCTTAAAAGTTGAGAGGCTTAGAGACAATTTACTAAACTTGGGGACATCAAGTGTCACGCTTAAACTAGAAATGAGTAGGGCCAGCACTGTGGCATCTCCCTCCTATGTGGGCCTTGGTTCAGGTCCTGACTGCTCCACTTCCAATCCGCCTCCCTGCTAATGGACCTGGAAAAGCAGTGGAAGATGGTCCAAGTGCTTGGGCTCCTGCACCCACATGGCAGACATGGAAAAACCTACTGGCTATGGATACGCCCAGCCCAGCCCTTGCAGCCATTTGTAGAGTGAGCTAGCGAATTAAAGATTCCCCCCGCCCCACCTTCTCCCTCTACCCCAATCTCCCTACCCTTTTAACTCTGCCTTTCAAACAAACAAATGCATCTTAAGTAAGGTAGAAACAAGCAACAGTGTAACTAAGGGAGCAAAGTTTTAGAGTGGGCAAGTGAGATCGCCATTTGTTCAGGGACAACCAAGGGTAGATCTAAATATATATATATATATATATATACACACACACACACATATATATATATATGGTTACATCTATATTCAACCTTAACAGACGTTTTTCCTGCTCTTATTCCCAAAGTAACAACATCTTGGAATTATTTACATAGCATTCATATAGTGCAAGGTATTCTAGGAAACTCAGAGATGACTTAAAGGATATGGGAAGATGTGTGTGGATTATAAGCAAACAGGTCACTTTACAGACGGCACCTGAGCATCCCTGGACTTGGGCATCAGCAAGAGTTCTGGGAACCAATCTCCTGCAGAGATCAGGAGATGGCTGTATTTATTTTCCGTAACACTTTCTATTTCTCTTCTTATTGTGTTTAATCATTTTATTTTCAACCCAAGGGCCAAAGCAGAGATAAAAACAGATCACTAAACAGTGGTATGACTAACCAAGCTATTTAAAAATGTGCCCTTGATCTTCAAAATGGGGATGCTAACAGTAATCTACTTCCTCTAGCACTGCTGTGGGCGTTACAAGGATTACAGCAGAATCCCTGCTAAGCATTCAGCACACAGGAACACACGGGGCTGCCTCTGCCCGGCCCTCATCACCTGTGGCAGGCACTGGTAGAGGAACAGTGGACAGAGAGGAACCCAAGACGCCCTCGCCCTGGCAAAGCCCCCGGTTCACAACGGGAATCAGACGGCAGGCAAGATCTAGGGGGCACAAAGCAGAGCTGGAGAAGAAGCGAACACAGCCAGGAGGGAGAGGCAGGGAGGCTTCTCAGCAATGCAGGGAACAAGGGTGACGATCCGGCGTCCCCAGGACGAGACAGCCGCTGTGACAGGACTGAGGCCACCCTCAGGAAGGATTATCTACCATGCTTCCCTACAGAAGGCGGGAGACCGTGCTTGTTTTAATGACAGTTCACTTCAGTGAATATTTAATTTTTTTCCCAATAAAAAAGAGAAGTCTGCTATGAACTCCCAAGGTGTCCTCAGCTTCAGATCCCAAAATCCCAAAACTGCGAATAGGGAGTGGAACGTGGAGTAGAAGCACTTTATGTTTCCATTAACTATATATATTTTACTGGGATTGTTGATACACAGGTTACCAAACATCAACCATCCATTTGAATAATCAAATTTAACACGGATACCGCTATCTAAAGCATTTATTTGTGCATGTATTTTTATTTCAGATATAGCCATAGGCCCTTGGTTAATAAAAATGAAAAAACAATATTACTTACTAAATGTAACTGGTTTTATAAAACAACAAAAACTTCCAACTCATCCAACTGTGGACGGGGTGTGAGCTGATGAAGTAGGTGCTGGAGTTCCCGGTCCCTCTCCCAAGGCGCTGTCCGCTGGATCCAGACCTCAAACGAGCGCTGAGGTCTCCTCTACTAAACCCCAGGGAGTCCCAGAGCGTAACTGAATGGTGCTTTTTCTGGGGGTTCACTTTAGACAGGCTAACAGAAGACGCAAATGGAACAAAATAACATGCTCATCACTGATCTGAGAAGAAGGCACTGCCAAGGAGGAGGATGTCATGACTACTGAGAACTTTTCTAACCAAAAAAACCCAAAAACACACATTTCTAAAAGAACTTATCTACACAGCAAAAAGAATGGCAAGTAGAAAGTAAAAAAAAAAAAAAAAAAAAAAGACAGCAGGAGAAAAGTTTCAGACAGAAGCCTCTATGTTTTCCTTTCTTTTATCAGCAGAGCCATGAGTCAGGAAAGCAGCAATGGAACTAGAATGTTAAGAATCACTACCGATGGAGCAGAAGCACCTCTAACACCAATATACAAAGCTGCCACATTTAGGCAACAACTTTCCAGCTCCAACCACGGTCACCAGCAACCAACAGAAGACGCATGACCGCCACTGGAAATGGTGACACCTTCCTGGAACAGTGGACCTGTTCCCGAGCTCCACTTCACGGTCATACCCAAGACGCCTGCTTCTCGTGTGAGACCGACACCTGGCTGTCCACAGGGCACCAATCCCAGCTCCTCTTCACACTGCGAGAACCAGTATGCATTCAAAATCAGCTGGCACTTGGTTTCCCCGGAATCTCTCTTGCTCTGAATGAGATCGGTGCTTATTTTTAAGGGATATGACTACAGAGCATTCTGAAAGCAGGAAACTGTCAGGTTATTTGAACGAACAGAAAAAAAGTGAAGAATCTGGACTAGATTTTTAGACATGCTTCACAATCTCTCTATTATCCTGGTTTCATCAATACTTTAGTTAGAAGTAAGGCTTTTTTACTGAACAGGGAATGTTTCTTCCCTGAAAAGGGGGTAAGGGCAGGTTTACATGCAGTGAGTTAGGCTGCTACTTGGGAAGACTATATCCCACCATACAGGGGTGCCTGGGTTCAAGTCCACCTCCACTTTTTTTTTTTCAAATCATGACAAGCACAGTAGGATAAAATTTTACCAAAAACCAGAGAATTCACATTTTCACACACAAATATCAATAATCAATCTCAAGAAATCACAAATCAACCTCAAGAAAATTGCCAAAGCATTCCCCCAAAATTACAATTCCATATACTATTTATATCAATGAAATAAAACTGGAAATTTAAGGAAGCTAAGCAAAAAATCTGTTTCAAAACTTTTTAAAAAACTTTCCAAGTAACTCTTGAATTAGATGACTGTTACAAAGCCGTGTAGTTCATATTCAACTGTCTCCTAACCACATCCTGTGTGTTCTGTGAGTATCTGTGCATGTGCTAACTGAGCAGACAAACTTTGGAAGTGTGTCCCTCAAAGTGGAAACGCAAGACCTCCAATTCCAACACAAAGTGCTCGTGAAAGCACTGGGTTTTATATACAAAAAAAACCCAAGAGCCAGAAAGATGGGGAGAAGAGGTCTGATGGGGACAGGCCCCGGGACCTGAGGACCACCAGGCAGTGAGTTCTTGGGGTTCGAAAGTCCCAACAGAAGTCCACTCTGTCCACCCCAGGCCCAGGAAAGCGCTAGCCTAGCGAGACAAAGCTTTAGACCACAATCGCTCGACTCCAGCCAAACATGCCAAGAGTAAGCGGCCCCAACTCCACAGAACCCAGCAGAGGCCTGGACTCTTCCAGCTTCGCGAGGCCATAATGAGGTCCACCCCACCCTATCAGGATGGATCACAGGAGAACACATAGGGAGCTGGAGCTCCCAGCCCAGGCAGCAGTAATGAGGAGTCCCCAGCATGCACTGCAGGAGTCACAGGAGGAACCTGGGCTGGCCCCGTGTCCACCTCCGCTTCTGACACAGCTTCCTGCTAATGCACCCTGGAGGCAGCTGATGACTCACCTACATGGATCCCTGCCACCTATATGTGAACCCTAGATGGAGCTTCAACCTTCTGGCTTCAATCTAGCCCAGTACCGGCTCTTGTGGGCATTTGGGGCTTACTCGCTCACTTACTCTCCCCTTCTCTGCCCTTCATGTAAGTATTTGAAAATTTTTAATAAACGAAATGAGAATGTTGTCATCTCAAATCGGTTTTAAAATTCCTCCCCCCTCAGACCTGACTTTCAAAATGTCCCCTGGTGACTTACAAGGCTCCCAGTGTGACTTACCTTTCCTGAGGTCTCCCACACTAGCGCCTGCCCCCAGAGGTGCAGAGCTGACTGGTGGTGCAGCACCACCACAGGGCTGGGGTTACATGGTTCCCATTTCCCTCCATCACAGAGCCCCCTGAGGCGGTGCACACCTCCTACAGCCAGTCAGTGCCTGCTCGGCAGAAGCGTGCTGGATGCAGAGAATCTGAGTCTAAAGAGATCAGTTCTGGGGCCGGCGCTGCGGCACACGGGTCAAGCTGCTGTATGCAGTGCCAGCCTCCCATATGGGCGCAGGTTCAAGTCCCAGCTGCTCCTCTTCTGATCCAGCTATGGTCTGAGAAAGCAGTGTATGAAGGCCCAAGTGCTTGGGCCCCTGCAGCTTAATGGGAGACTCAGAAGAAGCTCCTGGCTCTGGATCAGCCAAGCTCCAGCCGTTGTGGCCATTTGGGGAGTGAACCAACTTCCGACGGAAGATCGCTCTCCCTGCCTCTGCCTCTCTTTAATCTGCCTTCCAAATAAATGAATAAATCTTAAAAAGGGGGGGGGGCAGTTCTGTAAATATGCAGCTAATAAGGCAGAGTTCAGGGGCAGGGCAGGGAATAGTAACTCCTGCCCACTGAAACACGAAGAAGGAAAGAAGTCCCAGAAGCACTTGCGGCCAACTGAGGGAGCTCAGCGAAGACCGGCAGCAGTTTGCTTTACTCAGCCGTTCAAGGCTTTGTGCAAACTTGTTTTTTCCAAGGCAAAGTAAACAGGAAAAAGTGCATGAAGTCCAAGGGTTATCAATCACACACCATGAGCCTGCATGGGCTCACACACATCCCAACAGACAAGCAGCGGCTACCCTTCCACTCAGTGCTCTGCCACAAACCACTTTACGGACCTGACTGTGGGAAAACAGTGAACTTCACAAACGCAGAGGGAAAGCAAAGCCAGGCCAGCCCGGCACCGCAGGGTGGTTTCTCTCTGCGTGGCCTACTGAAAAACGCCATACCTGGCAGACCAGGGTTCAGGCCTTCCGGGGCCGCTTGGCTCTGCAGGCTCAGCCGTAGCCCAGCTTCTCCTGTGTGTGTCTGAGTTCTCTCTGGCACACGGTGTGGACCGCCCACTCACCTGGTCACTTCTGAGAGGGCGCCCGAACAGCGCTCTCCACGTATCACTGCTGAGCCCGCCCACAGCGGCTGCCAGGAATGGCTGCCTCTATGGTATGGGAGCCGCACAGGTGGAAAAGCAAAGGGAATTTTTTATTTTCTGCTCAGTACAAGTCTGAGTTCTTTGAATTACCACACATGAACATTCACTTCCTCTACAAATAAAAAAGAAATGAATGAGCTGCACTTTACAGACAGTGTGACATGGACAGCAGCGGATGCTTGGACTGGAACAGCCCAGACATACTTCTCTAGGGGCTGAGACAGCAGCTTAGAACGTGGGACCAGGGAACAGGAGGTCCTGCGAGGTTCCTTTAGGGGTTCCCAGACCAATCATTGAGTAACATGAAAAGTTACAGGGAGAAATGTTTTTAACTGTTAGCACACAGAACTGCTTCAAGAGTGAAGAAAAATCAAATATTAAACTTGCTGGTGTTTCCCTAAAATCTGTAATAACCTTAGAGGTTGTGATAAAAGGAACAATGAGCGAGGTTACAAAGTGCACAGGGTCTCTAGACCTCAGTGACTGGTGCTATCGAATACTGCTACTGTGTCCAGGGAATGGGTCTTAGTCTCACAAAACCAGAGGGGGATCAGGACAGCACTGCTGGTCACACCACCCTCCAGTTCCATTTCCCCCCTTCAGACCAGATCTGAGCACTGTGGAGTTGAAGGTGATGCCCAAGCCAAAGTCACCACGCCGTCACCCACCACAGGTACATTCCCCAGTCAGTACGGATGCTCTGGCTGCCTCAAAACTTCTACCCAGCCAGAGCAAAGCCTCAAAACACCTCACCAAAGAACCCCTTACAAATTCATACCTTTCCAAAATTAGATCCTTTCAAGAATCCCCCATGAAACCTCAGTACCTCCTTTTACAAATCACGGGGGGGAAAAATCTCACTTTTACATTAATATCAGTCACAAAATCGGGAGTGTTCACAGAGGGGACAATGTCGTGGCACAGCAGGCTGAACCGCCGCCTGCAACTCCGGCATCCCATATCTGAGGGCCAGTTCAAGTCCCACTGCTCTGCTGTTCCACCTCGGGAAGCAGCGGATGACAGCCCGAGTCCTCGAGCCCCAACAAACACGTGGCAGACTCGGACACAGTTCCAGGCCCCTGGCTTCCATCTGACTTGGTTCTGGCAGCTGCAGCCAGCGGGGGAATGAACCAGCTGATGCAAGATTTCGATCTCTCTCCCTCCCTCTGCCCTCACTCCACCTCGATGACCACGGGATAAATAAATCTTTTTTTAAAAAGAACGTTCATATATTGGAAATACTTTTGAAATGGGGAACACGCTATCTGTGTGGCAGTATGCAGCACAGTCTCCCGTGAGGCGCAGCAGCATGGACTCTCCAGGAGGACCACTGGACACCTGCTTTCACTGGATACACAGGGACCTTAATTCAGTTCCATGCAGTGACTTCATTCAAACATGCCCCCAGATGCTGACAAATACAGTGCAATTTTATAAGTCTAACTTCAAACCAGGAGGTAGAAATGTTTGACTTTAGTGCCAAATCTAAAAGTCCATTTCTATTTGTCTAATGAGACAAACACAGCTAGACTATGGTGTGGTTAGCATTTTATAAATCTCAAGTCTTTGCACAAATGACCCGTTCGTAACAAATGGAGTAACTTGAAGTTTTCTTAAATTGATTTTAACTAAGTCTGCATAGGTGGAGGTGTGCTTCACACAAGACAAATACACAGACCGTTAACATGCCAGTTAGTGAAAACCACCTGCGTGTGGCAAGTCTTGGCCGGGACATAAACAGGGAGGTTCTCTTTCAAAACGCACACACTGTTCCATGAAACAAAGCCTTCTGCTCAGTCGGGCTGCCGAGTCAGGGAGGGCCGCCTTTAACAGAATCTCTCACTGCCCTCTCTTAGGGAAAACGTTCAAGTTGTCAGGAAACCTTTAACTTCCTCATACGAGGGAGCAAATTAAAACTGCAATTTAATATAATGAGACTCAAAGGACTAGTCCATCAAGTGTCTGGTTTGGACAGTTCTCCACACATAACACCTAAATTAGACATGTGGTTTAAAAATGTATACAACTGGGGCTGGCGCTGTGGCACAGCGGGTTAATGCCCTGCCCTGAAGCGCCGGCATCCCATATGGGTGCTGGTTAGAGACCTGGCTGCTCCACTTCCAATCCAGCTCTCTGCTATGGCCTGGGAAAGCAGCGGAAGATGGCCCAAGTCCTTGGGTCCTTGCACCCACGTGGGAGACCCGGAAGAAACTCCTGGCTTCGGATCAGCACAGCTCCAGCTGTTGCAGCCAATTGGAGAATGAACCATCGGATTAAAGATCTCTCTCTCTCTGCTTCTCCTCTCTCTGTGTAACTCTGACTTTCAAATAAATAAATAAATCTTTTAAAAAAGATACTTATTAAAAAATGTACACAACTTATTTTCCTATATTTTAAAAAAAAAAGGTTATGCTTTTCTAGGAATTAACAGTAAGCAGACTTCATGGTTAGTTCCCCATAGGATTAAAACTTCCATATTATTCCTTCATTTTATAACTTCTGCCAGAAAGCTGTCTTAAATATAACCACTTAACATTTATTTTCAGATTATGAAAGTAGTGCCTGTTTATTTAATGTCAGTAAGAAGCTACTGGCAGCCTATGGGAAGGCCCCACACTGACCAACAGCATAGTTAATCCTCAGTATTAGCCTATCATACAGGAAAAGTGATTAAGAGTTGTCTTAATGTATACTACCCTATTTTCACCAATTTCTTTAAAGTGTAATTCATGTAACACTAAAATTCACCAATTTTTGTGTACGTTTCTCCAACTGCTGACAAAAGCAGCCTTGTAAACCACAACCACAATGATGACATGGAGCAGCTGTTTCCCTCCAGAAAGTTCCTTTGCCTCTCTAGTCCACCCTCCCTCCAGCCCAGACCTGAGACCCCTGGTATGCAATCTGTGCAGCCTGGCTTTTCCCACTAGGGCATCTGAGATTCCTCACGCCGCTGGCGTGCTCGGTTCTCACTGCTTTTCACTGCTGAGTACTATCCCATTACCAGGAATCCCAGAGCCCATTTCAGTGTGGGGCACTTACAAATAAATGTAACTCAGAGTGTTTGCACATAGGCTTTTGTACAAACATTGAGTTTTCATGTGTCTTGGGTAAGTATCTAGGAGTGGGTTTGCTGGGTCTTGTTGGGTAGGTATATGTTTACCTTTGTAAAATACTGCCACACCCTCTTCCAAGGTGGAGCAACATTTTTACATTCCCACTAGAAATGCATGAGTTTCTCCATTCATGTCCTTGACAGCTCCTGGAACTGTCAATATAAAAAAATGTTGGCCATTCTAATGGGTATGGTTTTAATTTGCATCTCCCTAACACTTGATGATGTAGAACATCTACATGTGCTTAATTTTGACATCAGGCCTTCTCTGATGAATTATTAATACAAATATTTTGCTTTTTTTTTTTTATGTGAAAGCCAGAGCAACACAGAGACAAGAGTCAGAGAGAGAGGGAGAGAGAGAGAGAAAGAGATCTTCCATATGCTGTTTCACTCCTCAAATGTCTGAATAGCTAAGGCGGAGCCAGACCAAAGCCTGGAGCCTGGGACTCCGTCTGGATCTCTCAAATGCATGAGCTACCACCTGCTGCCTCCCAGAGCCCACATTATATGCAGCTGGATCTGAACAACACAGGGACTGGGACCAATGCACTCCAATGTAGGATGTGGGGATCCCAAGCAGTGTCTTAACTGCTGTGCCGAACACCTGCTACTATTCTGTGTATTTTTCAAAAATCAGATACATGATTTGCAAGTATTTTTTTCCAGTCTGTTGCTTAACAGTATCTTTGAAGGAGCA
The DNA here is from genome assembly GCF_033115175.1 of Lepus europaeus. Taxonomy (NCBI): domain Eukaryota; kingdom Metazoa; phylum Chordata; class Mammalia; order Lagomorpha; family Leporidae; genus Lepus; species Lepus europaeus. The sequence continues at coordinate 16,618,454 of NC_084835.1, forward strand.
AGAGTTAATTTTGATAAAACTGAATTTATCTAATTTTTCTTTTATGAATCAGGCTTTTAATATTATAACTAATATATGTTTGCCTAAGCTAAGGTAGCAAAGACCTCCTATGGTTTCTTCCAGAACTTTTAGAATTGATCATTTTCCATTTAGATGCACAAGACATGTTAAATTTTTTAAACGATGTGAGGAACCAATTGAGGGGTTTTTTTTTTTTTTTTTGCATATAGATGTCCAACTGTTTCCACAACACTAAAAATAAATTGTTCTTTCTCAAGATGCTTTAGCATGTTTTTGAAAATAGACCACATATGAGTGTATGTAGGCTTATTTATGGACTTCCCATTCTATTCCACTGATCTATCCATCTACCCTTTTGCCAATACCATACAGTTTTGATTACTGTGCCTTATACTGAGATCTGAATACTTGAATTACTTTTAATCTTTTTCTTCTTGATTGACTGTATAACATTAAATGAACTTTCATTTGGCCTACAGGAGAGTGCGTCACTGAGTTGCAAGAATTCTTTCTATATTGACAACACTATATTCTTTTTTTTATTTTCTTAAAAGATTTGAGAGGTACAGTTACAGACATAGAGAAGGAGACATAGAGGGAAATCTTCCATCCACTGGTTCACTCCCCAAATGGCCGCAATGGCTGGAGCTGGGCCAATCCAAAGCCAGGAGCTTGGTCCAGGTCTGCTACATGGGGGCTGGGGCCCAAGCACTTGGGCCATCTTCACTGCTTTCCCAGGCCATTAGCAGGAATCTAGACTGGAAGCAGAGCAGCTGGGACTCAAACCAGCACCCATATGAGATGCTGGTGCCACAGGCTGAGGCTCAGCCTACTATACCACAGTGCTGGCCCCAAGAATACTATATTCTTTTCTGTATCATCTCCTATATTTATTTTTCCATTTGTCTATATTACAATTTTGATTCAAATATATATGCATCAGCCATAAACCAAAATCAAGTCTATCACCTTTTTCCTTACAGCTCCTGCTTAGAAAGACCAAGAACATTTGATTAGCCAGTTTTTAATTTAATCCTTCATTTATAAATTCTTAATTCACTTGAAATTAAGCCTCTTCCCTAAATATTTAATTACTCCAAACAATCTATTAAATAATTCTTCCTCTGATACCATTTGATAATAGAGGAATTTTAAATTGTTAGTTCTATCCTTTGTTCTGCACCACTCAGAAAGACCAGCTGAAGAACCGGGCTAGGATACGGAGGTGCCCACAGGGGTATCAGTTCCCGATACCACAGGACCACAAGGCAGACACTGGCAGGCGTCTTCACTGTCAATAACCATGCGGTGCCACGATCAGCCAGGCACTGTGTGAACTGTGCTAAGATCTCAGACACAATCCTAATGAGCCCTCGGAGGGTGTCAAAGAAGAGAGAATTTCAAGGAGAGACAGCACCACTTCCCTCTGTGCCCTGGGCCTGGCCACGTTCATCTCAACTCACAGCAAGTAACCACCACCTGACTTGCAGCAGGTGGCTCTACCTCATCCTCCAGTGAGAACTGTCCCTTTAGAGTTGAGTCTATGGCAAGCAGGCATCTCACCTTACCTCAAGAAGTGCCCAGAAGAGAAGCACTGCTAACAACCTGGACTCCAGGCAGCAGAGAAAGGCACACACTATGTTTTAATGCTTTCCATTAGGATGTCATGATTCTCTTTCATCTCTTGATGTAAGGGTGCCTGCCTTTAGAATAACCTTGCTACCTGACAGCAGACCACTGGAAACTTTCTGGAATTTTATGTAAAATTAACTAAGGGTCTGGAAGAGACCCTGAAAGATAGCTTTGAATTTGTGCACGGACTTAGCACACACCATTTCAGATATCCAGAGTCTTTCTTTTCTTTTCTTTCTTTTTTCTTTTTTTTTTTTTTTTTTTTTTTTTTTTGACAGGCAGAGTGGACAGTGAGAGAGAGAGAGACAGAGAGAAAGGTCTTCCTTTGCCATTGGTTCACCCCCTCAATGGCTGCTGTGGCCAGCGCACCGCGCTGATCCGAAGCCAGGAGTCAAGTGCTTCTCCTGGTCTCCCATGGGGTGCAGGGCCCAAGCACTTGGGCCATCCTCCACTGCATTCCCGGGCCACAGCAGAGAGCTGGCCTGGAAGAGGAGCAACCGGGACAGAATCTGGCACCCCGACTGGGACTAGAACCCGGGATGCTGGCGCCGCAGGCAGAAAATTAGCCTAGTGAGCCGCGGCGCCGGCCAGGAGTCTTTATATGCTTTGCTTTCTGATGCTGTGTTCAGGACAACACAAGAACTGACCTTTTAAAGAAGGTGACCAATTAACTGCTAAGAATCACCAGCTAAGAATTTTGAAGATAATTTAATTTGATAAAGTAACAAAAAAAAAAAATAGTGAAAAGCTTCATTATCATATGGAAACCTGTTCCCCCTTTTCCCAGACAACAGCTAATAGTCAGGTTTAGAAAGTCCAGAGACACTCAAATTCTCTACCTACTCTTGCCTCACAAATTAGTAAATTCATTTATACATGTTATTTGAGAAGCACAGAGAGACAGAGAGATCTCCCAACCACTGGTTCACTTCCTAAATGTCCACAACAGGAAGAGGCCAGAGCGAGGAGCCGGAAACTCAATGCTTGTCTCCCAGGGCAGAAGGCATCCAACTACATCAGCCATCACCTGCTGCCTCCCAGAGTCTGCACTAGCAGGAAGCTGGAAACAGGAGCTGGACTGAGGGATTCCAATGTGGGGTGCAGGCATCCTCATCAGCATCTTAACAACTAGAACGTCCACACTAATAAATTTATTCTGATGCTGAAGCTAGATGGTAGATCCAAGAAATTTCTATCAAATTATATTTTAAGAACCTGATAATAGTCCTTCCAAATTAAAATCCACTCCCCCGATCCCCCAAAAACATGTAAAATTTTGGGGAAAAAACAGCTACTCTGATGCAAGAATATAAGCTTGTAGTTGACTGCTATATCTCATCACGTACATCAGTCTCTTAACTTGTTAAGGGGCCAGCACTGTGGCGTAGTAGGTTAAGCCTCTTGCCTGCAGTGCCAGCATCCCATATGCGTGCTGGTTACAGTCCTGGCTGCTCCACTTCCAATTCAGCTCCCTGCTGGTGGCCTGGGAAAGCAGTGGAAGTGCTTGGGCCCCTGCACTGGCATGGGAGACCCGGAAGAAGCCGCTGGTTCTGGCTTCCGGTCAGCCCAGCTCCAGCCATTGCAGCCATCTTCGGAGTGAACAGTAGATGGAAGACCTTTCTCTGCCTCTCCCTCTGTCTGCAACTCTGCCTCAAAAATAAATAAATAAAATTTGTTAAGCCAGTTTTAGTCCTCTAGAAACTAGGTACCACCGAATACAAAACTAAGAGTTACACCACAGAACAAGCAGATGGGGTGCACCATCTGAGGGCTTCTTCCCCATGCAAAGTCTCTTAAACTATAGCAGGGGCCTCCAAATATCAGGTAAGAGTTGATACACACCAGCTCTGTTGATAATACAAAACAGATCTATAAACAAAAACGCATCAAACATACCAAATACTACAACTTAAGCTTATTTGACTTTAAAAAATGAAAATAGTGTACACTCTAATGACCTGGTATCTCTTTTGGAAACAGCCACATCTACAACCTTGCCTCCAATTTCCACAAGTGCCTACCCAAGTCACACCAGGAAATATAAAACACAGTAAGGAAATTCAGAGATCTAACAGGTAAAACAACAACGAATTACAGAGGAGTACCCTAAAGCACAAAAATAAGGACAGTGTTCTGCACCTCTATTTTTATACTCCAATGCTTATTGCACCATTGCTTGCACTCATTCTTTCTGTCCAAGAGTGGTAAGCTCACATTTTACTTTCCCCAAAACAAGATCAAAGAAGTTCTTTACAGTGGTCAGTAAACACCTCTGAAAAGAAATCAGAATATACATGTGTGTGCACTTCTCTAAGAGTGTACAGGAGGCAAGGAAAAGGAGTTACGACATGAACCTTTGGTCTCTTTAGACCAGGAAGAGCCAGAGAGGATGAACACAATTAGACTTCACAAAGTTTTCAGAAGAACGTAAATTTTAATTTCCTTAGTTCAGCTCTGTAATATTTACTCATTTAAACAAACAGTAAGAGCAGGAAATGTTTACCAGGCAAGGGATCCAGTGAAGACATAAACACAGACATAGCGCACTCATGGAAGGACCTTACTACTGAGCAAGGGAGCTGAGTGAGCCATCTGGATGCAGTCCTGGCATCATCCCATCCAACTCCAAAGCGGAAGGGCAGTCAGGGATTGAGTCCTCCCAATCTCATCATCCTTTTTTTAAAAGCCATCCACTGCCCCTCCTTTATTTTCATCCAACACACTAGTGTGACTATTCTGTGCGTGGCTACAGCACATGCCAGGATGTACCTGGGTCTACAAAGAGGGTCTACACCATCTGTGTGCCTATTCATCAAATGCTGTGCCACAAATGCTACAATTCAGGGCTTAAAGTAATTCTAAAATAAAAATTTTCAAATATAAAATTAGGTAGTGTTTTTTGCTATAGTACATGTGATTTTTTTTAAACATATCCCTAATAAAACCTTAAAATCTAGGTAAATTAATGTTTTCCAACAACAAAAATGGATTACATAGAAGGATGGGAATAAGAAATGAAGGCAGGGAAAGCAAATGTCTGGAATCCTAGCTTTTACTAAGCACTAGCCCCGTAGGGCAGCCTCTGCTCATTCTCTCTCAAAGTCAACAGAACGTGTGAGGATCGGACAGAAGCCACAGCCCCTGAGAGAACTGCACCATTCTGTGTACACATGTGATTGTGCGTGTTTCTCAAGCAGCCACTGTGGGAGTCACAACAGCCTAACAATCACACCTGTAACTTCCTGACGTGACAGGACAGGATTTCCCCAGAAAGGGAGACCTGCAGGCAACGGATCCTGCCAGGACCCCCTCAGAGGAAGCACAGGAGAGTAACCTGGTACAGCAGTCTGCATAATACCAGACAAACCTATTCTCCCGTACTTTTTAATAGCACTACCTTACTCTCATCTGATCATCTGGAGTTTCTATCCAGCAGCTTACTGTAAATAACAAGATGCTGGATTTACAGTGTTAGGTTTGTTCTTACTACTGATTATCGGCTTGGAAAACTAGTCTTTCTCCATCAAAAGGCTTGTACTTCCTGCCTCAAGGAAAAGCTGAGAAACACGACAAGCAGATTTAACATGTCAACGCTCCAGAGGTCTCCTAGGCTATTCCAGTGAAGATGAGAAGATTCAGCAACTGTGTGTGCTTCTGTATTAAACCAGGACTGTTCTGTGCGATCTGAAAACTTTCCTCCAGTTCCAAGGAACTAACCAGTTATCAAATATATTCAAGAACTGACTTTTGTTTTTTGTTTTGTTTTGTTTTTTTGACAGGCAGAGTGGATAGTGAGAGAGAGAGAGAAACAGAGAGAAAGGTCTTCCTTTTTGCCATTGGTTCACCCTCCAATGGCCACTGCAGCCGGCACATCTCGCTGATCCGAAGCCAGGAGCCAGGTACTTCTCCTGGTCTCCCATGTGGGTCCAGGGCCCAAGGACTTGGGCCATCCTCCACTGCCTTCCCGGGCCATAGCAGAGAGCTGGCCTGGAAGAGGGGCAACCGGGATAGAATCTAGAGCCCCGACCGGGACTAGAACCCGGTGTGCCGGCGCCGCAAGGCGGAGGATTAGCCTGTTAAGCCACGGCACCGGCCCTGACATTTGTTTTTTATCTCACACTTAAAAAACAGAGAGAAAATCTCCCTACTTTAGAAGTCAACCTATTCCCTCAATACAAGCAGCCTAACATGCTCAAAGTTGAACACAACATGTGCGAAGACAGAGCACAGGCCCCGGGCCGGCCCTTCCCTGCTGTTTTCCCACCACAGCCAACACTGCAGAAATTCCCCCGGGGGCCAGCACCTTGGATGCTGTCTCCCCATCTCCCAGAGAGCGAGCGAGAGGCAGGAAGGAAACACTCTAAGGTCCAGTGTCCCTCCAGGACAGCAACCGCAGCAGCATGAAAACCTAAGGCATTCCTGGGATCTCCGTGAAGGGGAAGCGCTGCGTGTGACCTCTGATGCACGCAGGGCTGACGATGTGTCTGCTGTTCCGTGAAGAACTTCACATGTATTCATTCATGTAATCTCAACAATCGAAAGTCAGGAAGGATTGCTTCAATTCACAAACGGAGGCAAGAGCAGAGAGCCAGCGGGGCAGGCAGGAGGGAGACAAGCAGTGCTGGGCCCACAGCTCTGGAGAAGCGAAGCCTCACAGGGGGTGCAAGTGGGCCAGAGGTCCCTAGGCAGAGCCGGGCCTGGGCTGTGACTAAGAGCAAGGAGCCAGTGCTGCACCAGCCAGGGGAGGCGCGGTCAGGGGAGAAGTGAGCAGCCCAATCCTGCGGGCTGCTGTGGCCGCCTTGGGGACTCTGGTTTGCTTCTATGAAGTGGGAAGTGTTTGAGGAGGTGCAAGGAGTGACAGGTCAGACGTCAATTTTATAAGGAACAGTGAGTGGTGTGGTGGTTACCCGCAGGCTCCCCACCACCCACTCAAGGAGCTCCCCTCTCCTTGCTGCTCTTATCAAAATTCCCACTTGCCCTCACCCAAAGCCCCAGGCCTCTGGGTTTTCGATCCCTGAGAACTGTGGCAGCCTAGAACAGAGAAAACCTGAATCCACAAACCTCCTTTCCTGCATCTTCTCTCTAGCATATACCTGCTCATGCCACTCAGCCCTGTCACACAGGATGGACACGCCCAGGCTCAAAGGCTGGGCTCCGCTTTGATATGTTGATGAATATTAACTTCTGACATGTGCTCATATTAGCAGGAATATAATGGCCAACTGTACACACCTCTGTCATTCCACACAGGATTTCAGACATACAGCAGGGACCCACTGCACAACAAACCAACAAAACACCTTTCTAAGAAACAGAGTCCCAGAGAACTGCGAGCATGCCACGATGGCCCCCGAATCACAAAAGACATCTGGACTGAGCTGGCGAGGTGCCAGCCTTCTCTCTGCCTTGAAGGACACCAGGGGACACCCTCACCAGCAGCTGCAGCGGAAGGCAAGGGTGCAGGATGGCCTTGGGCCCCTCACACAGAAAAGGCCAGGCAGTCAACACAGCAGGGAGCCCCCAGGAGCATCCTGCTGGAAGTTCCACACACTGGTTCTGGGGACACAGAGCCCAACCAGCATTCAGAAGGCTTCCACCCATTCCTAAATGAGCACAGACCAACAGTGGGACTCAAGGGAAGGAAAAAAAATAATAAGCTTCAATTACTGACGTCATAAAGAAAGAAACATCATTCACATCCAGAAACTAAACAAATTAATTTTTTTCCAAATACTTATTCCTTGAAAAGTATTACAATTAAAACACTGGGGATCTATGCATTTTTCCAATAATATATATAAACATCTGATTCTTTAGATTAGAATCAGCAGTAGGCAAAGCTGGATACACATCAGAATCCCAAAACAGCTTCCGGATAAAGACCTCACTTATGAGACCTTGGGAATCACAATTTCTAAGAGTAGGGCCCATGCCCTTAATTAACCTTCCTTGATCTCCAGGTAAAAATGATGGATGGCGACCACCGAGAACCACCAATTTAAATCTTACCACACCACTATTAGAGTAAACAACGTTTTTCAAAATAGAATCAACACACTTCATTTGATCTGAGCCTAGTAACACAGTGCAAACAAACAAGATAACAAAAAATGCAAGGTAACAAAAAAATTTTAAAAAAACACACACGATTTCTATATTTTTCAGGCCTTTCAAAACATTTTAAAATCAACAGCTGAGTTAACATGAAAAACCTACTATGGTACCTACTGACTACACCAACCAAGCATGTTTTATGTTCAGGAAGCTTTATTACGAGTGTTGAATTGAATAACTGTTCATCTGTGAAACTCACAAGATTTTACTTGATGCACAGAATCCCTGCCACCTGCTGTTGTAATCCTTAATTATGCAACACTGACATTATAAAGCCTCCACACCATGAAGAAAAACTGATTCTAAATGAACGTGCTTTTTATTTGTAGATGGGTTCACGCCAGAACTTATCCTCAACCGAAGTTTCAGCAATACCTGTTGTTTCTCACCGACGTGAGAAACTTCAGGAAGCTCAAGGAAAGATTTTCATTTTGTTCCTTTTGGTTTTCTATGTCAAGTGGCAATGATACAGTTGTCTAAGATATCTTTCAGAGTGTGTGTGACTGTTCACTTGGCAGCTTGGATGTGGAAGGTGTGTACTTCATTGCCAGGGATCTGTTGTTTATTTCTTGACAATTTAGTATAACACCAGCAACGGTGGCTGGGAACATTTATTTTTAGTAAGATTTATGGATGTACTACTTTAAGGCACCAAACTGCTTTCCCTATCCATAGAAGAGGTACAAAGCATTCCTTTACACGGATACTCCCCAAGTCTGTGACATAAACCTGACGTCTTCTAACCCAGGATCCATCAGGTCCCTACATCCAAGCAGCAAATAGTACAAGAGTTAAGTAACACAAAAGTTAACCAGATTCTGACTCTGGGAAGAGAAGGTCCAGGTGTGCAAACACTGAGACATCACGCAACACCTGCCTCTAGCAAGATACTGAGATGCGAAATGAACCTGCACATTCAGATTGGAGTAGCTCAGGAAGGGCTGTGAAGGCCAGCACACGGACAGCTTCCCTGAAATAAATCTGAAGAAAAAGCTAGGAGTTACCAGTTCATGATACAAACTCCAAATACAGATGTGTATCAACCAAAGAGGAAGTTTCTCATTCACGTAGGTCCTTCTGAAATATTTCAAAGGTGCATCACAAAGGCATGGCAGCTTAGAGCACTACCTGCCAAGACCCTTCAGAAAGTTCCCCCTGAGAAAACATTTTAACAACTGTATACTCAACGTGACAATCCTATTTCTTTTGGCAGCCACATCCTTTTTCCAAATTCTCTAGAAGACACGAAACTAAAGAACCTACTGAGGAGATACTTTCTCACAGAAACTAGAGGGCAAAAAAGGACTGCTACAACTCCTGCCTGGAATGTCAACATTTCTAAACTGATATATTATACAAATTATGAGTACCATATGGGGGGGGGGGGGCGGTGCTGTGGTGCAGTAGGTTAATCTTCCGCCTACAGTGCCAGCATCCCATATGGGCGCCAGTTCTAGTTTCAGCTACTCCTCTTCCAGTCTAGCTCCCTGCTGTGGCCTGCAAAAGCAGTAGAAGATGGCTCAAGTCCTTGCGCCCCTGCACCCATGTTTTGGGAGACCTAGAAGAAGCACCTGGCACCTGGCTCCTGGCTCCAGATCGGCGCAGCTCCAGCCATTGCAGCCATTTGGAGAGTGAATCAACGGATCAAAGACCTTTCTGTCTCTCCCTCTCATTATCTTTAACTCTACCTCTCAAATAAATAAATAAAATCTTTTTTAAAAAAATGAGTAGCGGCTGGCGCCATGGCTCACTAGGCTAATCCTCTGCCTGCGGCGCCGGCACCCCGGGTTCTAGTCCCGGTCGGGGCGCTGGATTCTGTTCTGGTTGCCCCTCTTCCAGTCCAGCTCTCTGCTGTGGCCCGGGAGTGCAGTGGAGGATAGCCCAAGTCCTTGGGCCCTGTACCCACATGGGAGACCTGGAGAGGCACCTGGCTCCTGGCTTCGGATCAGCGCGGTGCGCAGGCCGCAGCGCGCTGGCCACAGCAGCCATTGGACAGAGAACCAACAGAAAAGGAAGACCTGTCTGTCTCTCTCTCTCACTATCCACTCTGCCTGTCAAAAAAAAAAAAAAAAAAAAAGAGTAGCATATAAACTAATAGCCAAGAATACCCCAATTTACGTTTCACTAATCTACCTTATCAAAAGGCAATGCAATTCATTTTGAACAAGCAGAAAGCCATTTTTAGATACACATATGCAGTAAGTAATCAAGATGTTTAAGGACATAATTCTAATAAGTTTCTATAGTCTTTATGAGATCCTAAGGCTTCAGAAATGAGAATAAGAACTACTACTATAGGGGCAGGTGTTTGGTCTAGCAGTTAAGATATCAACTGCGACACCCATGTCCCACCTGGAGTATTAGGGTTCAAGGTCCACCCCCAGCTCCCGACTCCAGCTTCCTGCTAATGTGAATCCCAGGGAACAGCAGTGATCGATCAAGTTACTGGGTTCTGGGGCCAGCATTGTGGCTTAGCAGGTTAAGCAGCCACTTGCAATGCTGGCATCCCATATGAGCACTGGTTCCACTCCTGGCTGCTCCATGTCTGATCCAGCTCCTTCCTAGAACAGATGATGGCTTAAGTACCTGAGCTCTTGCCACCCACATGGGAGACCGGGATGGAGTTCTGGACTCCTGGTTTTGGACTGGCCCAGCTCCAGCACTGCAGCCATTTGGGGAATGAACCAGCAGATAGAAGATCTCTCTTTGTCTCTTCCCACTCCTTCTAACTCTGCCTTTCAAATAAATATATATTTTTTAAGTTATTGGGTCTGCCACCCAAATGAGAGACCTGGATTGAGTCCCCAGCTCCCAGTTTTGGCCTGGTCCAGTTGGTGGAAGATGTATCTATCTGTCTCTCTCCAAAAAATAAAAATAAAAAAAGAGTCACTACTCTAAAATAAATACAAATACCAGCTATATTAACACGGTGACGGCTAAATGTTGTCAGCTCTGGGAGGACACCCTATGTTTCATGACTACCTGTTTTTTTTTTTTTTTTTTTTTTTTTTTGGACAGGCAGAGTGCATAGTGAGAGAGAGAGAGAGACAGAAAGGTCTTCCTTTACCGTTGGTTCACCCTCCAATGGCCGCTTAGTTTTATAAGACAATGACAATAAGCTATCTTAAGTGGTTTTATCAGTGATTTCTCTCCTTTTTTGTCAAAATTATATTAGCTATTCTAAGTTCTTTGCCCTTCCATACAAACTTTAGAATAACATCACTGGGGCCAATGCTGTGGCACAGCGGGTAAAGCCGCTGCCTGCAGTGCCAGCATCCCATATGGGCGCCGGAGTCCTGGCTGCTCCACTTCCGATCCAGCTCTCTGCTATGGCCTGGGAAAGCAGTGGAAGATGGCCCAAGTGCTTGGGGCCCTGCACATGCATGGAAGACCCAGAAGAAGCTCGTGGCTGCTGACTTCGGATTGGCGCAGCCCTGGCCGTTGTAGCCACTTGGGGAGTGAACCAGCGGATGGAAGGCCCCTCTCTCTCTCCCTCTCTTTCTCTCTCTCTCTCTCCCTCACCGTTGCAGCCACTTGGGGAGTGAACCAGCAGATGGAAGGCCTCTCTCTCTCTCTGCCTCTCTGTAACTCTGCCTTCAAATGACATCTACATTTTGTTGTCTTCCAATTCAGGAACATGTATGTCTCCCCATTTATTTAGGTCTTCTTTGGTATCTTTCACTAGCATTTTGTCATTTTCATTTTCACAGTAAATGTTTCTGTTAGATGTGTTGAGATCGATACTCAAGTATTTCATCTTCTTTACCATGACTTTAAATAGCATCCTTTTAAATTTTGGTCTTCACACATTTGTGGTTATTGTTATAGAAATACAATTGATTTTTCTGTGTTGATTTTGTAACTGTGATCTTAGATTCAAGTATTAGTGATAGCCATTTTTCTCAAGATTCCTTTAGGTTTTCTATGTAGAAAATTGCATCATCTCCAAGTTAAAACATTTTTATTTCTTCCTTTCCAAACCTGTATGCCTTTGAGTACCACGTGGAGTGACAGCAGTACTTGTAAATCCCTGCCTAGCTCTGCACTCAGGAGAGCATCCAGGCTTTCATCGAGGTTAACTAAGTTTTTGCACATGCTCTTTATCAAATCAAAATTGTTCCTTCCTTTTTTTTTTTTTTTTTTTTTTTTTTTGAGACAGGCAGAGTGGATAGTGAGAGAGAGAGAGAGATACAGAAAGAAAGGTCTTCCTTTTTGCCATTGGTTCACCCTCCAATGGCCGCCACGGCCAGCGCATCGTGCTGATCTGAAGCCAGGAGCCAGGTGCTTCTCCTGGTCTCCCATGCGGGTGCAGGGCCTAAGGACGTGGGCCATCCTCCACTGCCTTCCCGGGCCATAGCAGAAAGCTGGATTGGAAGTGAGGCAGCCAAGATTCTAACTGCACCCATATGGGATGCTGGCACTGCAGGCAGCAGCTTTACCTGCTACGCCACAGTGCCGGCCCCTAGTTTAGTTTTTAAAGAGTAAGGTCTTTCCTAACACTGTTTTGAAAAGAATCCTACTTCCCCAGAAACTGATTCAGAGCCTCAGACGATCAGGCCACCCCACAGGGCAAGCAGCAAGGCATCCATCAGCTTCAGCAGAGCAAAGGCATGGAGCGGCCTCGGCTCAGCAGCACAGGTTCATTCCTCTGCCCGCTACCTCGCTGGGTAAACCGCCACCGCAAGCAGCAGTAACGAGCTCTCCCCACATACACTGCCGAACTACAGTCTCTACCACAGAAATGTCAAGGCCGGCAAGGATAAATTCCAAGGTTTTTCATGCAAATCATTTTTCCTCTTTCCTTTCTAACTCAGCCAGGTCAACTTCATGCACTGTCTCAGAAGCCCATCACTGCCCATGATCTTGACACCCTTTCTCCCAGAATCCCCAGACATGACAGAAAAGGTAGACCACGTTGATCATATGGAAAGAGGACATGGGAGCCCCAAAACCTAGAGGGCAGCTGCTTCTGTGGTACTTTCTAGAGGCCGGAACGGGAGCAGGAAGGAATGGCATCAAGACAACTGTCAGAGGGTAACCGAGCTGGAACTTCTCCCGGCCCAGAGCTCTACAACAGCACCAACATGCCCGAAAGACACAGATCCAGGCAGGAGAAATCACTAGGAACAGAGAGAGGATGGAGCCCAGGGGGTCTGTCCAACAGCAAGAACAGAGGCCAGGCCTTCTCACGTGGCCACGGCCTGTCCTCTCCCATAGACTACAACTCTCAAACACTGTGTTCACAGACAGGCTATCTAGGAATATGAGAAACAGAGATGGGCAAACAAGCAACATCGCCAAGGCCTAGAAAAACGAGTACTGGAGAAAGAATGAACCCCCAAGAAACCCATATCATAAGGTGCCTCCAGAAGTGTTAGAAAATGAAAAAACATGCCACAAAGCATCAAGGAAACAGAATCCTACCAAAACACAGTCTCAGACTTTTCACTGGCAATGCCGGAAGGAAAAAGACGACAAGAAATATATAAAAAATGTATATACAAAGTTGACAGGAAAATGAATTTTACTACATATTTCTATTACCAAATTATCATTCAAATGTGAGGACATTTTTAGAAAGACTGGGGAATTTTTCACAAATCCTCTCTGAAAGATTACAAAGAAAACTAAGTAAAAATAACCCAAGTGAAGGTTAGGGGGGTTGACAACATTGTAAAATGAAGTAAAAATTTATTGCAAACAAGAGGACAGCACATTTTTAATATTAAAGGGAAGCGAAAGTAAATTGTGGTTATTAGTAGGGTAGGAGAAACAATATGGATACTGATTAACTCTGGACATTAAGAGTGGATACCAATACAAAGAGAAAAACACAACCTCTTGTAACCACTGTGGCAGGAAGGGTAAAGAACACTTAAATAATTTAAGAAATATGGGAAAAGGTAATACATAATAAGGCAAATGAAAAACAAAATAAGGTAACACAGAGGACAGCACAGACCAGGTAAAGGCGTGGCCTGCAGTGCCGGCATCCCATCTGGGTGCTGGTTTGAGTCCCGGCTGCTCTACTTCTGATCCGGCTCTCTGCTAAGGTCTAGGACAGCAGCAGAAGATGGTCCAAGTGCTTGGGCCCCTGTACCCACATGGGACACTTAGGGGAAGCTCCTGGCTGTTCAGGCCACCTGGAGAGTGAACCCACAGATGGATGACCTCTCTCTCTCTCTCTGCTTCTGCCTCTCTGTAAATCTGCCTTTCCAATAAATAAATAAACCTTAAAAAAAAAAAAAAAAAAAAAAGATTGACTCAGAATAGATCCAGAATCCATACTGTTTAAAACAGATAAACCTGGCACCACCCTTGTGGTTTAGCAGGTAAAGCTGCTGCCCGTGACACTGACATCCCATATGAGCGCCAGTTCATGTCCCCACTGTTCCACTTCTGATCCAGCTCCCTGCTAATGGCCTGGGAAAAGCAGCAGAAATGGCCCAAGTGCTTGGGCAACTGTACCCATGTGGGAGACCTAGATAAAACTCCTGACTTCAGCATGGCCTAGCACTGGCCATTGCAGCCATCTGGGGAGTAAATCAGATAGAAGATCTCCCTCTCCCTAACTCTTTCAAAATAAATAAATCTTAAACAAACAAATAGCCACTATAGTGGGTATAAAGATAAATATTATATTTTAAGAGAGATAAACTTTAAATAATGACAAAACAGAACTCAACACAATAAGAACTTATATTGATAACAGCTATAGCTTATCATATAAAGTAAATTATAAAAATTAATATACCTAACACAGTGTTAAAATACTTGTATCATATATGGGCAAAAAATTAAGTGAACTACAAAATTCACAAATTACAGACTAGCATAATTCTCTAAGAAAATGACAGATTAGATAAAAACAAATATACAAGGGAATAAACTGCACAATGAACAATTTTGATTATGCATAAATCTCTGTATGCAAGAATAAAAGTATCTTATTTACACAGAGAAAAGTCAACATAGTAAAAATTATGTGTTAGACTACAAAGGAAATCTACAAATATTCCCCAATGCAGAAATTGATTGAACGTATCTATTAACTTCTATGTATTAAAATTAGAAATTAAAAACCAGTTAAAGGATAAGTAAATCTATCCATTTTGATTTTAACAAAAAACTTCTTAAGTAATTTTGGGTTACACAAGGAATCAAACAATAAAGATAAACTTCAGCAATAAATGAAGTCCCCAGGATACCACCAGAGATGGTGGGAGACAGAAAATGCATCTGTTAGAAATCCAGACAGTAAAGAAATAAGATTTTGATTTTGGGGGCTGGCGCTGTGGCAGGTTAAGCCTGCACCGGTTCAAGTCCGGCTGCTCCACTTCTAATCTAGCTCCCTGCTGATAGCTTGATATAGCAGTAGAAGATGGCCCAAGTGCTTGGGCCCCTCCACCCACATGGAAGACTCAGAAGAAGCTCCTGGCTCCTGGCTTCAGATCTGGGCAGCTCCAGCCACTGCGGCCATTTAAGGAGTGACCAATGGATGAAGACCTCTCTCTCTGTCTCTCTCTCTCTCTCTCTATGTCTCTGACTCTGCCTCTCAATTAAATAAATAAATAAATAAATCTTTTAAAAAATATTTTGATTCTAGACACTGAAAAAGAATAAAAATAAATAACCTCAAAGATCCTAGAGAAAATATAAATGTAAAAAAAAAAAAAAACATAGTAGTTGATAAGCAAAATCAAACTCTGACTCTCTTAAGAGTACTAGGGTAATTCCTAAACTCCCAATGCCGAGAATCAGCATTAACATTTGCTTATAAAACTGAACTTAAATGTTTTTATTTAGCAGCATCTGGCAATTAATGCAATGACAGATTTTTAAATTTTAATTTTAGTATTTACCATTTTCTAAAAACAACTATGGAAAAAATCACTGATTAGTTCGGTATGATAAACTCATTGTATATCAACAGAAAAGTGTCCATTTCTTACAAGCAATTCTATATTTCAAGCACATAATTATACAAGATCAATCAAGATAAATATAAATATCAAAACTGAAAAGTTTACCCATGAATTCCACCCAATCTTATTTCCAACATAACGTAACCATTTATCAGATTGGTGAACATCCTCCCAATTTTCTTCTGCTTTATTGTAATTTTTTAAGTTTTATTATGCAATACTTAAATAGAAGGAGAAAAAAAGATTACAACGAACATTTGTGTCCCCGCCACCCAACTTAGAAAGTGAAGACCACCACCAGTTCAGCTGAAAGCCTACGGACATGCCCATCCCTCAGAAGCAATCTATCTTGTTCTCCTGGTTTCCTACATGTGCGTGCACCCCTTCATCTATTTCTCATTTTTTTGTAGAAATGCTATAATAGTACAGTTATTCTTACCCAATTTACCTTTTTTCCCTTTAAACATTGTCCTTGCTAAACCTAGTCATGCTGACATGCATGTTTCATTTTTCACCAATGTATAGAATATGCCGTATTGATGTACATTCAACAATGTTGTTAAAAACATTCTTTAAAAATCCCTTGAATACAGGAGTAAAAGAACAGCTTGGTCATGAGAAGTGCACATCTTTCTTTGGCAGACAGTCAGATTTTCTTCTACATGGTGTCACAAGCTCCTGAGGCTCTGTGGTCGTTTTGTCTGACTTCAATTTTTCCCAATGTGAAAATATGAAACAGTATCTTATAGTGATTTTACTTTGCCTTTCCCTGTACTAATGAGGCAGAGGATCTTTCCTGTTTAGACATTAGTGTTTTTTGTAAATTCCTGGTTTCATTTTCTGATTAGAGTGACCCCACCAGTCAAAAATCTCTGGCTCAAATATCCTAATCAAAGTCTTCAGTGAAGCCTAGTTATCTGAGTACAAAGACACCATTCAGGAACCCTTTCTTTTCCAGACACAACACTCTAAACTCAGTGCCTTAGCACACAGAGTATTCAGCATCACACACCCCCATTCTTCAAAGCTGACAGAGCCTTCATCACTAATCGTCTCTAACCTGTATTCAAATGATCAGAATGCAAATAAAAAAACTTTTATCTATGAAGTCTGACTGACATCATGTGCATGTAGTACTGGGATGTATTTTTCCAAGACGCAACTTAAAAATTAAGTTAACTGTACCTTCAGGTCAATAAATCCTTAAAACCTAAAAGTAAATTCCTTCACCATCTTCCAGAAATATCTAATCCCAAGGGGGAAAGCAGTAAACACTTCTCCCACGAGTAGATTACTCTTGACAAATGAGAGGGAACACGGTGCTGGGAGTGACAGGGGAGGGCATCTGGGAACACCAACGGCTACAACTACTCCAGAACACAACATGTATGCCACTTCCCGTTCTAAACAATGAGATGGACAACCACCACCATGCAGGTCGCTGTGAAAAGTAAACAAGATAATATGAGAATGCTGTATCTGTATCAGATTTCATTACATTTTAGGAATGCAGAACTCGAACAAAGAGAAGTCAAGTATCTATTTAAATTCACAGTTAATAATTGATTCCAATACCCAAATCCTTGTGCTGCACTGTAATATTCATAGTACTTCTCTAATACGGGCCTCCAATGACTGCTAAAGGATACTCACAAGAAAGAGATGATAGTTCTAGGTTCCCAGAAATATCCAAAACAAGAAAAGTCCTCAGATCTTCAGAAAAAAATGACAAGGAGCAGATGAGAGGGGACCCTAAACAGCATCACTTATTTTCCTTTGTGCTGACAAAGGAAATTTGCCATTTAAAGGTTGAAATAAACCAACCCCTAGCTTTAGGTATACAGAGCATTCATGAAATTCCACGTGTTAAGATATACATAATCAAAATTGTCTTAGAAATCATTTTTTAGATAAACAGTCAATTTAACCAACAAAAAAATAGCTGGTAGAATTCAAGTGGGCAAATACTGGAGAGAAGATTACCTACCTACTGCGGGTGCATCATACTCATCACCAAGCAGAATTTCTGGAGCAGAATATGCAAGAGATCCACAGCTTGTCGTGAGCTTCTTCCCTGGTTGAAATTTGTTGCTGAAACCAAAGTCTGTCAACTTTACAAGACCTTGTTTTTCAAAGAAGACTACATTCTCTGGTTTTAAGTCTCTATGAACCACATGGAGTTTATGACAATAAGATATAGCATGAACTATCTGAGCAAAGTACTTCTTGGCCAAGTCTTCATTAAGACCTTCCTCGTGTTTCATTATGTAATCAAACATATCTCCTCCATCCCCAAGTTCTAGAATAAGATACAGTTTGGTCTGGGTGTCAATAACTTCATAAAGGCGTACGATGTTAGGATGTTGCACCAATTTCATGCATCTCACTTCCTGGAAAAGATGGCCAGTGGCTAGAGTGTCCAGCTTTGTCTTGTCAATAACTTTTACTGCCACCTTTTCACCTGTAAACACATGCCTGGCAAGTTTAACCACTGCAAAATGACCTCGACCCAAGGTTTTATCCAGATCATATAATCCAGCAATCTTTCCATCATATCCTCGCTTGAATCCTGCCATGCTGGTCAACAGAAGGCAAAATGTTTAGAGTGTCTGAAACAGATCTTCTCATATAAGAATACCAGATGAAAATATGGAATTCATTTTCAATCTCATCAAGGACATCTACAAAATAAGAGAAGAAAGAAAAGTCAATTTCTGTAACTTTTCCTTCTATAACATACTTTGTCTTTTTACATTTCAATAAAAGCTTGAGGTAAATAAACTGAGCCATAAAACGAGTCAAGGTAATTTGCAAGAATGAATTGTTATATTTACAGTTTACATTTTACACTACAAATTTAACTACCATACTAAATTTTACAAACTGAAAAAATTAATAATTTTATGGAAGCAACTTCTTGGTGATGTCAGTAGTAAGAAAACTGGCATTTGATGAGCTATGTTTAAAAACAAGTATTTTCCAAAAGTAATTTCAAGTAATGTCTTGAAAAAAAAAAAAAAAGGCAACTGTAGACGAGAAAGAGAAAACATAAAGAGTGAACATCTGGACAAAACTCAATAATTTTTTACCTACTGTCCCCAGATTTGCAATATTTCAAGTGGAAAAAAAGAAAAGAATAGAATAGAATAGAAAACTACCCCTTCAGCAAGGCTTCTCTAACCCTCCCAGCTAGAACTACCTTCTCTGTATCTCCAAAGTGCCTGGTGACACCTGCACACCGTGTAGTCTCATTTATCTAAGCACACCACCTGTTTTCAGGATGGCAGGTTCCTGACAGCATTCTACTCCACTATTCTAGTTTGTTCTTCTCCCAGCAACTACACAGGGTTTACAACTAGCAAGCAGGTCTTCAAAACTGTTTCCTTACATTTTGGAATGCAACTTTCATCCAAAATGTTTATGAGACAACTGTTCCATTTGGTATCACTAGTGCCAGGAACATGCCTGGCACCTAGCTGGTGCTTAATAAATATATACTGACTGACTACAACTCACTCTTCGTACTTTATTATCATTTTCCAACTCTCCATATAACCCACCACAACCTGCTTCCATGTCAAGGCTAAAAGAGCAGGCATTCTTACAGACCACTTAAATCTTAAAGAACATTTGATTTTAAAGATCAAAATTCATATGGTATCCAGAACTCTCAGCCTTTACATAATGTAAACTACCAACAGACACAGGTTAATGTAGGTGATCCTGACTCAGAGAAACAAACAAATGCATCAATTTATACAAATTAAGATATAAATCTCAGAGGCTTAACTGCCACTTTCATTTTTTCTAACTAGAATCTGATAGAACTGGACCAAGAAAGCCAATGAGGACCACAGCAGCCCCAAGGCGAGCTGTGAGCCCTAGCAGTGCACATCCACCTGCTCCAGGAAGCCCTCTCCTGGAGCTCCCGGGAGCAGGTGCAGAGTCTCAGCTACACATTACTAAGACCAGCTCTAGCAGTATTTAATCTCTATAGGTGAAAATACACCAAGGAACTAAATTTTAAATACAACAAGGTAGTTTTTTTCTTCAGAAAGCAAAAACACTGCATTCCTTTATATTTCATCATCAACAGAACAGGGGAAAAAAACTAAGGTTTAACAGGTACTTGCACAAAATGAACCAAACTGGATTGCATCATCGAATCAACAATCCAGAAAAGGCAGCCTGAGTCTCATTTTTATAGCCAAGGAAACAGATTCTGCTCTCAGGTACACGTGACTTACGTTATGTGCAAAAGCTGAAGATTCAAGCCTAATTCAGGTTTGAATCCCACACTCTTTATAAAGCCCACACTTTATAAAACATTCGACCACTCCAATCAATGCTATATTTAGGATGATAGTAATATCTTTAGAGTAAAAAGAAGCAAGAAGTCATTCTCACCTCAGAAATTACCTGAATCACATGAACTAGCAGTCTATCAAAAACTGGATGTATTATAGACTCAACAAGTCAATGTCAGCATGTTTACAGACATGTTTTTTATATGTTAGCCATGACTGTGATAATAAATAGCACTGCTATTCCCTGGTGAACATTACATGCCAGTCACATACCAAATGCTTTACCTCATCCTCATGTCACCTTACAATTGTCCTCAGAGACCGCAATGATAAGCCCTGTTTTGAGACACAGAAAGCCTATGTACCATGGCCTATGATACAGGTCCAGTAGGTAAAAGACCTGGGAGTCAAACCCAGGCAGTCTGACACCAAGGCTGTGCTTCTCAACCATACACCATGTTGATTCTGCAAATTCATTTCAAAACTAAATTAATCCTGTTTCTATCAAGAATAAACCTGTATGCCATAAAGGTGTTGGAGGGGAAAAAAGCCAATTTCTTCCATACTGTGCATTTTCCCTGTCATCTAGGCTAGTAATTTTAATGATAATAATTTAATGATTTTAATTAACAGAGAAATCCAAATTGAAAGAACTCCCTTGTTTGGACAGCAGCTCCCCAAAAGAAACATAAATTTTTGAAAACAAAAACTGTAGGCTAACTTCAGGGGACAGGAAGATCTTTAAATCTCTAACTGCAATTAATTCTAAGGGCTGTAATTACTCCTAACATTCTACCTAAAGGTGTCTACTTTTCCACTGCACAAGCTTCCAAAACAGATTCCTTCAGGCTACCCTAACTTAGAAAATTTTTATTCATCTACACCTATCACTCTAGTTTAGCTGTGTTCCTAGAAAGTGGTATATAAACAAAATTTGAAAAAATGAATCTGAGGTTTTCATTAAAACCATTTTATTTCAAATGAATGTTTTAAAAGTTTTTTTTCAGGATCTCAGACCCCAGAGACAATCACTTAACACCTTGATGCTTCTTTTCTCAGATCTACGCCAGGAAAAGGGCAAAATGAAGTAATTTTTAATCCACTGATGAGCTCATGGCAAAGAACCTAACAGTGTCTTCACAATGACAGTGTACCTTCTAGTGAGACAATCACTCTCACTATCAAAGACTTTTTGGTGCAGGCAGCCCTTCCTGAGAGCCCATGAAACTATCACTAAATCATATACATAAAGAAAAGGACAATACCATTAACTAAAGGTTGGGAAGAAAAACACCCTTGTTTTTAAGTAACAGCCCACTACCTAATTCTACTAAAGGGTAATTTTAGTACAAAATTATTAAATCATGTTTTGATCTCTGAGGTGCTGTTTGTGGCTAAAAGTCATTCAGAACATCGATGCCGAATGTCAAGACGTGGCTTATGGGAAACAAAGGGGAATCTGCACCGCATGCCCCAGACATACCCTGCCAACTGTATAACAACAAGGGTAACAAATCCTTATCATCACTGTGCTTTGTTAGTTGCTTCTTTCTCCTAAAAGAAAATACAGGAAAAAAAATCTCAGTTTTGTTCTATTTAACTTTGTTTCAAGTCAGAATATAAGCCCTAAGGCCAGGTTCTCGATAAAAGTATAAAAACGGCAAAGCCACCTTTAGTGACCAAGTGTCCCGGCCCTCTGTGAATTCCAACTCCTTTAAGCAACCTTTAGTGAACAGACTTTCAGAGTGAATGGGCACAGATATTCTTCCAGATAGCTGGGTCAGAAAGCTAATTCCACTAAAGGAAAAACTGAACACGAGCACATGTGCCATTTCCTAAACGCCTCCTGAGGGAGAGGCTCACCATGTTTCACTCGATCCTCACAGGGAGGCTGCAAGTTAGGCCCATCAGGCCTGGCCTGGCTGCTGAGCGGCAGGCTCTGGCTCTAAGCCGGACCAGTCTGGCTGCAGAGTCCCTGCTGGCTCATGAGACGCCCACTGACACAGCCACAGACAGCAACCTTCACAAGATGCTGTCCTCTAGGAAGCACCAACGATGATGCCCGCAACACGGCACACACGAAGCACCTTCACACTGTGGGCTTGCCATCTGAGAGTTAACACCATCACTAAGAACAAAATGTGAGCAGGGCACTGCTGAGACAGCCTTCCGAGCCCTTCCACAACAATGAGAAACCACAAGCACGGAAAGTCTGAACACCCACCGGGGCCACGGCAACTTCCGCTACACACTAAAGGGGAGCAGTGTCCCAGTGACCACGAAGCCCCCAAGCTCCAGGCACTCACGTGAAAAGGAGTACAGAGTACACAGGAGCTGGAAGGAGGAGGAAAGGTGGGTGACCCCGGGATATAAATAAGCCGACTGCTGGGGGTAAGGGGGTAAGGACAGACAGGCAGGACTGCAGCACTAACCAGCCAGCAGAGCCACGGCTCAGGTCCAGACAGGGACAGGCAAGCCCCAGGATGTCTACTGCCTGACCCTCCAGCACTCCAAGTGCGACAGGACAGTTCCTCCCATTATCCTCCCTGCCTCTCTCTTCCCAGCAGCCCCTACTGCAACCAAGCCAGTGCGCTACTGCGCTGGCGGAGCACTGCTTCGGAAAGCCAGGGGCTGAGCTGAGTCCCAGCTCGCCTAGCACTAGCCGCAGGACCTCGGCAAGTGACCTCACCTCTCCGCGTGGTCAGTTTCCTCTTTGGAAGATGCTATTAAATAAGACACAACTTTACAGGCCATGGCAAGAATTAAATGAGTTAATAAGATAGGCAAAGAGTTTAAAACAGGGCCTGGCACAGAGTAAGCCCTCAGTAACAGCAGCTGCCACCACCATGGCTGCACACCCACCACCCAAGCAGAAACTCTTAGCTGCTCACTATTTCAAGCAAAGCAAGGCTTTTTTGCTTTCGTTAATTTTTTTTTTCAAAAAAGTTTTGCTTTCATAAAAAACTAAAACTTATTAAATTGAAAGTGAGTGCTGTTAAGATTGCGAGATAAAAGAAATAATGTCCCTAGTGGGACAGCAAAGCCTGAAGTATCTCAAAATCTAAGTATTTGCTTTAAAAATAATAAGATAATTTTCTATTAAATGTACCCTTTCAAAAAGGACTAAATGTTCCCTTACCTTCTTTTCCCCTATTAAAGTAATATATTCTCAAAGAAAATTTGGAAAACACAAAATAGGGAAATAGAATTAAAAAGGTACCCGCTGGCCGGTGTCTTGGTGCAGCCGGTTAAGCTGCCACTTACGTCGGCATTCCACATAGTACCGGTTTGAGACCCAGCTGCTTGACTTCAGATCCAGCACTCTGCTAATGAGCCTGAGAAAGCAGCAGAAGATGGCCAAGTACCTGAACTCCTGACACCCATGTGGGAGTCTTGGCTGGCGTTCTGGGTTCCTGGCTTCAGCCTGCTCCAGCCCAGGCTCTTGTGGCCATCCAGGGAGTGAACCAATGGACAGATCTCTCTGCCTCACACCCGTGACCCTAGCACTGAAAACCAGCACTATTAACATTCTGGTAGTCACCTAACGATCATACACAGCTTCTGCCCTGTTTGTTGCACAGAAGGATGCTCTTTCAATGCATGACTTTCAATCCCACATGATACTTTTTTCACTTGACTACACTGTCCCTTGTTTTTGCATCTGTGTTTCAATTATGAAAGGAGGGGTGGGCATTGTGGTACAACAGGTTAAGCCACCACCTAAACTCTTGCATCCCGTACCAGAGGGCTGGTTCAAGTCCTGGATATTTGGCTTCCTATTCAGCTTCCTGCTAATGCATCCTGGGAGACAGCAAGTGATCCTGGCTCAAGTGCTGGGACCCAGATACAGTTCTGGGCTCCTGTTTTTAGCCTGGCTCAAGCTGACCTTTGTGGGCATTTGGAGAGTGAACTACCGAGTAGAAGAGTTTCTCCTTCTCTCTCCCTCTCTCTGTTACACTGCCTTTCAAAATAGTAAATAAACATTTTTTAAAACTATGAAAGGAGTATCTGTTTAGGGGAAAAAGAAATTACAAGTCAATCATACAAACTTGCAAAAATGGCCAAAAGAGAGGAAGATTTTTAAAAATGCATCCATTGCCTGACTCTCTAACCAACTGTCTGCTAACAATTCTGGAAAGCAGCCCTCAAATTCCTTTTTATGTATAATATATGTCCAGACACAATGTTTTTATTTTTTTTTCTTTTTAAAAAGATTTATCTATTGTATTTGAAAGTCAGAGTTACACAGAGAGAGAGGCAGAGAGAGAGAGAGAGAGAAAGAGAGAGAGAAAGAAAGTCTTCCACCCGATGGTTCACTCCCCAATTGGCCACAACGCCTGGAGCTGCACCAATCCAAAGCCAGGAACCAGGAGCTGCTTCTGGGTCTTCCATAAGGGTGCAGAGGCCCAAGCACTTGGGCCATCTTCTACTGCTTTCCCAGGCCACAGCAGAGAGCTGGATCGGAAGTGGAGCAGCCGGGTCTCTAACCAGCACCCATATGGGATGCCAGCACTTCAGGCCAGGGCATTAACCAGCTGCGCCACAGTGCTGGCCCCCAAACACAATATTTTTAATAAAATGGGATCATATACAGGGCAAGGGTGGGAGTGCAAACATCAGCAGGGAGAGAGGTTTGTTACTATTTTCAAAATGTTGCTATCCAAAAAACAAGTTGGACAAATTCAAGTTCATTCTAGAAAATTCAGAAAATGCAGAAAAGCACAACAAAGTAAAATCACCTGTTACCTCCCCTAGGCTGGCTGACCAGATCTGAGTGTTAACTCTTTGTACTTGGGCTTCCTTACAAAGCCAAGCTGGTGAATGTGAAGTCTGGTAACTACTTTCCTGTACTTTATATGATGAACATTTCCCATGAAATGAGTTCTTTTAAATCCATATTTTTAATGACCACATGGTGAAAATGACACTTTACATGGCAAACACCACTAAACCCGGCCATCCTAAGGCAGCCTTCTTACTCAGCCCGGTCGCCTGCGCACAGACCCAGGCTGGACCCATGCGTAACAGGCCAGCTGGCCAAGGATGTTTACAAAATGGAAATTTATGTTTGAGAAACAAGCCCTGGAGTGTGTTGCAAGAATATACTGATGTTCTCCCAGCTAAAGAGAGCAGAAGCAACCGAAGCATGTGGGTGTGGCTGGAGAAGAGGAAGGAAGTGTGGGTGGCCCCACACAGGTCTGCAAGCTGCTGACAACAGTCGCAGAGCCAGCCTCTGTTCAACCTACTGGGGACCTGGAATTCACCCTGTTACTCTGGCTAAAACTCACTCTCAGCTTTGGGTGGACATCATCACGACTGCCGCACTGCACAAATGTCGCCTACCCTTATGCTTTCCCCCAGGAGAGACACGGACAGAAGGACACAACAGGATGGTGAGCAAAGGTGGCTCTGCCTGGATGCCAGGGACCAACATAGGGCATGAAAAAGCAGAGGATTTGGAAAAAAGGGGCCAGCAAAATCTAGGCTAATTCTATAGCCTCTTTATGATTTGCTTGGAATATTATAAACTTCCCCCAAAATCAGTCCACCAATATTTCAAGACATGTTAAACACTGTAAAAACAACTATGCCGATGCTCTCTACTACAATTAACACTTTAATTTTGCAAAGCTACTTTAACACTGCATTTAAGCTTCTTACATGGAAATTCTCTAGTATCTTTTACAAATACCAAAGAATGAAAACTGCAAGCCTCAGTCATGGGAAAATCAGACTGAACTGTACAGATTACTGAAAAACCAACTTAAGTAAGGAAACTAACACTCTCTCAGTGAGTATTACCAACCTGATCTAACCGCTAAAAATTAAAGAAATGTATGGCAAAAAGGGCACAGGCTGAAAGGAAGACAAGAAGCTAAATCCTCCAGGATTACCAATATCCCCCAGGTCAAGCAAAATCAACACAACCTACCATGCAGCCACCACTGCTGTTCTCTTGATCTAAAATCAACAACAGTCCACTCTTCTAGAACAGCGCCTCCTCGTGAGAGTTATCAATACAAGCTACAACTCCAAGATGAAGAACAGGTCCTAAGTTATAGAATTTCTCACTGGACCAGTTGTGATGACCATG
Source organism: Lepus europaeus (assembly GCF_033115175.1). Classification (NCBI taxonomy): domain Eukaryota; kingdom Metazoa; phylum Chordata; class Mammalia; order Lagomorpha; family Leporidae; genus Lepus; species Lepus europaeus. The sequence goes on from NC_084835.1 coordinate 16,644,547, forward strand.
TAGCCACTGTGCAATCACTGGATGGAATCAAGATGGGGACTACACATAAAAAGTTAAGCACGTTATTTGTTAGTAATCACTGACCAAACTGTGCCTCCGAGTCTTTGGGAAAGCATTTTCCCAGGGGAAGGTAACTGCCTGCTAAAGTATGTTCTCAGTTTTCTTCCAAGTCATTTTAATTTTAATAGACTAAGAGGGTCATACTAGGAGCCTGCTCCATCTCAGGGCAATGACCAGGTTGCCAATGCAGATCAATCCTGCAAGGACTGGCTTAAGTCATCTTTAATTCATCTAAATAAAACAAGCTGAAGTCCAGGTTAATCAAGGAATTTAGATATATTCAGGAGTCAGGCAAACCATTAACCAACACAGAGCACTATTGAGTATTAACAGACAGAAAGGGGTTAGCGCTGCAAGCCACAAAACTTGGACTAGCAATGCAAGCGGTAAGTTCAAATTCCTATACAGAATTTGCCTCTTGTTAAAGTGATGAAAAACACTAAGCAAATCATCATTTCTACCTGTGGGTGAGACTTAATCAGTATGGAGGTCCTGGCAAAAAGTGTTCACACAATAAATAATGATTTAAACAAAACTGGTGTGCAGAAATCACTCCAAAATAAAGCCAGCCCACAATCACGCACTGTTGCCAGGAAAACAAAAGCTATGGAAAACTTAAATCTAAATCTCATCTTCCCCAAAGCTTTTATTTCCACTATCAAAACACAACTTAACTTGCTGTCATCTTTTTTTCCTGATAATATGATAAAGATGGCAATTTTAAAAAATGGTTAAAAAAAACACATACACAAGACCAGAAAAAACAAAAATAATCAGGAAACCAAGGCAGTAGCAACTAACAAGAAAGAATCATTTGGTGATTCTGACACTGATGGGACAGCAAGTTAACTTTTTGAAAAGCAATTGGGCGATAGGTGTATCAACTGTGCTCAAATAATTAATATCCTTGACTTAAATCTCTTACTACAGGTTGAGCATCCGTAATCTAAAAATCTGAAATGCTCTAAAGCCAATACTTTTTGAGTGCCATGACAGCATAAGTAGAATATTATACTCTGCTTCATGCATAGATTAAAAATATTCTATAGAAAATATCTTCAGGCTATGTGTATAAGCTTTATTTGAAACATAAATGAATTCTGTGTTTAGTCTTGGGTTTTTTTCCCCAAGATATCTCATATGTACATGCAAATATTCCAAACTCAAAAAAAAAAAAAATCCAAACCATTTCTAGTCCCAAGTATTTCACATAAAGAATATACAACCTGTATTAGATTTATGTCTTAACATAAAAAAAAATATGTATATGCAAATATTCCAAACTCAAAAAAAAAAAAATCCAAACCATTTCTAGTCCCAAGTATTTCACATAAAGAATATACAATCTGTATTAGATTTATGTCTTAATAAAGATGTGGCCATTTATATCCCACAGTGTTCAGTAACACTTACTTATGGCCAAAAACTCAGAAATAACGTAAAGGCCTATATAATATGAAAATGTTTAAATAAATCATAAAATATCCAACATGAACACTATGCTGCTATATTTTGAAGCTGTGTGGGAAATTCTGACAACATTAACGTTAAGTAAAAAAAAATAAAATCATAAACCAAATTTCAAAGCATATGATCCCAATTTTTTTTTCGTAAGCCCAACATTAACTGTGAGGACTTTTTAATATTTTATTTATTTATTTTAAAGGCAAAGTTACAGACACAGAGAGGGAGAGACAGAGAGGTTGGTCTTCGACCCACTGGTTCACGCTGCAAGTGGCCACAACAACCAGGCCAAAGCTAGGAGCCAGGCGTTTCTTCCAGGTTTCCCACACAAGTGCAGGGGCTCAAGTACTTGTGTCACCTTCCTCTGCTTTCCCAGACCATTAGCAGAGATCTAGATCAGAGAGTAGCAGCCTGGACACAAACTAGTGTTCATATGGGATGCCAGCACCGCAGGCGGAGGCATGGCACATCACAGCATCGGCCCCGTCATCCCAATTTTTTAAAAAGCATGTAATGTGTGTGGATTCTCTATATTTCAAAAATCCACAATGTTAAGTTAGTGAAATTATAGAATTTTCTTCTTTTAATGTTTCTCTTCTATTAAATTTTTAACAGTGAATGTTGTTTTCTTAATCCAGGAAAGGTGAAGGTTATTAACTATTTTTACTTTCTGTACATAACTACTCAATCTACTTTTTATTAGGAGGTCTATGAAACAGAAAGTCAGTTTCCCTGAAAATGTACTATCGGATGCTTGCTTACATAACTGCAATAAACAAGACATGTTGTGAGAGAGACTGCTCCTCTGAGGGTCAGGGGTGCAGTTCCTTCAGGCTGCAAAGGGGAACACCAAGGCACCTGCATTATTAGCAAGCTGAGCCCTAACTGTTCAGGATACACCACCATCCGTGTCCTGTAGAACCCTAGAAAATGGGATGTACAAATAACAAGATGATTACCGAGGCAGCCTCGGGAAGTACAGGCTCATCAAGGCCGGGGGTGGCCCACGACCCAGGGCTTACGGCCACAGGGAGCAGAGGCGCACCCCACTCCCAAAGCAGGGGAAAGAGGCAGCAGAGCAACAGCACCCAGCTGGCAGACTCAGGAGAGGAGAGCGCCAATTTGGGTGAAGCTATGATTCCAAGTAGAAGACGAGTAGGTTTAGTAAGGTCATCGAGAACGCTGATTTCTGAAGGCTCCCTGATGGCTCTCCACTTGACCAGCTGTGCCGAACATGCGGCCTTTCACAACCAATGGAAAGCAAGCCGCATTAATAACTCGCCATGTATCTATCTCCAATTATACTAAAGTTTAAGTAAAGTGTCATTAAAGTGTTTAGAACACACAGAGAAAGCTTCTTCTCAAAGAGCTGATATAAGAAAAATTCTTTGCGTGTTATATGAAAGCAACATAAAAATAAGGTTCATTAGACAATCTTAAAAGTTCAACATTCACTTCAAAGTTTGACAAAACACTGATTTTTGTTTTGACTCATTAACGCTCTCTCATTACACATACTACCTTTCTAAAGACCTACTACTAACCTACACAGGTATATACAGAAATTAGTTTTATAGCAAAACTACAGCTCACTTTTCTTTCACTTCGCATTTTAAATCAAAAAAAAAAAAAACCTTTTATTATCTCAATTCCCCATTAGAATTCTAGCTTTGTCTGAATGCAGATCTCAAAGAGAGGAAAACAGAATTTCATGACTGGAAATCTATATAGCTGCTGGGCTTTTTATTTGTTAAACCACTCAGTTCCTCACAACCAGTGACAAAATGCAAGTAGCATACCCACTTTACAAATGAGAAAGCAGAGCCAGAGACAGCAAACTCACTCCACGCTGGTCCTCCGCTCACAGCCGCCTGGTCTGAGCCTTGCATTTTTCCCCCTGCAACAACACAATGCCTCCCTTTGACCTGTGCCTCCTAATTCCCAGGGAAGCAGAAGCACTGAGACACATCTAGGTGTCGGGATCCTTCTCCAGTTCTGACATGCCACGCGAGTTACCTGCCAGCAATCAAATTTCCTGGCACCAAACACTTACACACTTATCTAATAAACAATGATAAGTAATTCTAATATTTGGTGAAATGTTTAGAAACTGCTTTGTAAGTTGAGAAAGGAAGTTACAGGCAAATAACCATTCAGACAAACTGAGGTAATGACTGGTTCTCTAAACACAGAAGAGCACCTTGAAAATAACTTGGCACAACTGCTGGCACACAGCTTCAAGTGGCAAGATTCCTTCCCAGCCAAAACCAAGGAAGAAATTCAGGTAAAATATGCATAGGTTTTATTTTCTGCTTAAAAACTTTGATTTTTCCCAAACTGAATTTTACTTTACAATTTACATTCTTTCCATTTGTTTCTGCGAAAGCATTTTCCTTTATAAGAGGATTAGTTACTACTTGTAAGACAGGAGAGCAAAGGACAAAATTGAGCCATGAAACTGCAGACTGAATATTCTCATTCCACAGTTTTTTTGCACCATTCATAATGCTGTACAATAATGAAGAGAAACTTGCACAATATGAGGTAAAACAGAAACAACTATACCTTAAAAAGTACTTTTGTCCTCTGGTAAACAAAAAGGCTGTACATGAGTATGACTATTTTAAAGAGATCCATGAATATAGTATACTCTAGCTTCATAATATGTCCATAAGTATTTGTTACTAAGAATTTTGTTTAGACACTGTTAAAACTTCCATTAAATACCTAAAATGTTTCTTGGGGCCAGCATTGTGGCTTAGCGGGTAAAGCCACTGCCTGCAGTGCTGGCATCCCATATGGGTGCTGGTTCAAGTCCTGGTTGCTCCACTTTCCATCCAGCTCTATGCTATGGCCTGGGAAAGCATAAGTCCTTGGGCCCCTGCACCTGTGTGGGAGACCCTGAGGAAGCTCCTGGCTCCTGACTTTGGATTGGCACAGCTCTGTTCATAGTAGCCAACTAGGGAGTGAACCAATGGATGGAAGACCTCTCTCTCTCTCTCTCTGCCTCTCCTTCTCTCGCTGTATAACTCTGACTTTCAAATAAATAAATAACTCTTTAAAAAATAAATGTTTCTTATAACCCACAGAGTTGAATATGAAAACAAGTTCAAAATATTATTCAGATATTTCCCCTAGTTATGTAATACAGAATAAAAGAAAAATAATGACCCAACAAGTATGTGTGTACATACTGGGGAGAAGGAACATCAGAGAAGCTAGGGCAGTAGCCCTGAGTCTCTGCATGTCCAAGTACCAACTTTTCTCCTTAACTTCAGCACGGGGGTACACTTTAGGAAAGATCAAAATTCCTTTATCCAGCAAACATGCACAGCAACATGGCAGTTCAGTGGAAACAGCGCCGCGGATGTAGAGCCCCACAAGTTACTCAACTTCTATGGACAGGCATGCCTTTATCTGTAAAGCAAGGATAATTACCACTCTGGGCAGTTATTGTGAAAGCTAAATGGGGTAATATAGGTTAACAAGCTGTGAGTGGGATCAAAATCACTCAAGAATTCTTTCCCCTAACTTCTCAGAACTGGCCTCCCTCCCATGAGAGTCCAGTATTTGAAGGGGGTCATGTACACATTTCCTAATCTTATTTTGTTATCAGCAGCCCAACCCGCCCAACAAACTGGTTCCTAAACACCACTGGGATATACTAGGAGGCTCCGGTTTACAATCTGTTACAGGAACAGACATGCAAAAAGAGGTGTTCTTTCTCCCAAATCTGCCTTGGGGAGTTCATAGAAGACATCCCAGAGAAACTACTCTCTCTGTGTTTGAGCTAAGAGCTGAAATTGGCAATAGTGGGAAGAGGCTTTCCAGGAAAGAGACCTGAGACAGTCTAGTGTGACTAGGACAATACAATACACAGAGCACAGGAGACGAGCAGGAAGGACCACATACCCAAAGGGCCTGTTCCCCACGCAGATAATCAGTCTGTATTTCTCCAGTGTGGCCGGCCCTTACCCATGCTTCAGGTCACCCTCCAGAAGTCCCACTTTCCCTCCTCAACTCCCCGCACAAACCAGCTCCTACTCACAGCACCATGCCCTTGGCCACCACGACTCTTCACAACCATAGAGTCATAATTACCTGTGTGATCATGTGGCAAACAGTGTGTCCCCCAACAGACTAAATGATTAGTTCAGTTCCCTGAAGGCCACTAACTGCTCACTTTAGCGCTATATCCCAGGGCTTGCACAGCACATACCCATCTCATTAAATGAACAAATGCAGGCCAGTATAAGAAGCCCAAAAAGAACACTGGACAGGAGAGCAGCAATCAGAGAAGACAGTTTAACACATCACTCTGGCAGCAAAGATCAAACCAGACGACAAAGGCAAGACCAGAGCTGGGAGACAGGTAAGCAGACTGCTGATAATGTCGCCAGGTAAATGATTACAGACCTACAAACCAGGGCAGCCACCACAAGAAGCCATGGAGACACGTTTCAGAAGGAGAACCCGAGAACTCAATGCACAGCTGGCGAAGCACAGAGGGACATCTAGAACCACTGTGGTAGACAGCGGAAGCTGGCAGTGTCCTTAGACTGCAGGACAGCACAGGAACCACCGTCTCCTGAGCATCTACGATGCGCTAGCACAGTGTGGAAGATTCGCTTCTTGGCCTAGAACTGTATGACTGAACAATTTCAGTCCAACCTAGCAACATGAAAACAGGTATGGTCCTACTAATAGGCTGACAAAAATCAACAACGATTATTAGGCATCTATAAGGATATTCTTGGGTACAGACTGTCTATCAGGCATCACTCCGGTCTGGGGACGTACAGATCAGAGCAGTGTTTTCTGCCTTCAAAGAGCTGAATCCTCTGGGTTGGAGAACGGTAACTGCACATCAACAGCGGAGAAGCTCGGGTCCACTGTGCCTGTGATCTGAACAGTTACATTGGGTAATCGGAGTTTCTCGCACACTGATTTCACAACCTACATTAAACAGTCCAGGCAAATATGATGTAGTTGGGGGGGGGGGGGGTGTGCATCGAGATGCACATTCAGACCCAATCTTGCTTTGAGTCTGGAGACATTCCAGAACTTCAAACATCACGGCCCATGGACACCTGACGCTTCTGACTTTTAAATAACTGCTGAGTAGCCACACGCCAGAAGATGGGGGGACCCAATCCAAGCAAAGAAAGGGGACAAGATCTGATCTGTCATGGAAGAGCCTGCCTCAGTAGAGGCCGAATGCTGGGAGTGCCAAGGCAGGCTCTCGGGGGTCTCTGGGAGCCACAGCAGAGAAATAAACAAATGTCCAGGGAGAGCAGAGCAGGAATCTTCCTTAGACAGGTTCCTCCCCTACCACTGGCAAGAAATGTGCTTCCATGGGACACAAGGGCTCAGCCCAAGCACAGGTGCAGAAAAGCAGAGGAAGGAACGACCCTCACCAGTGTAACACCGCTCCAGACCATCCGGAACAGACACACACTGCAGTGCTGGCGCAGGGGTTTTTACACCAGCTCTGCCCAGATCACAACAAAATACCCAACACCTTTCTCTTCCATCACTAACCCTCCCTCCCTCGTGCCCCACCCCTCCCTACCTTTTCAAAGACTTTAAAGAAAGAACAGCTGCAGCTGCGTCCTGTCTCCCTCCTCAGCTCCTGCTCACCCACGTGGGTCCAGGTTCTTCTCCAGCCACTTGATCTTGTCCTCTGCCTTCCCCTCTCTCCCTGTCCTTCAAGACCACTTCACTCACCACTCCCAAGTCAGACTGTCCACCGGCCCCTCTCGGGCTTCTGCAGGGCTTTCTCTGAGCCTCACCACGGCAGCCATCGGCTCCAATTATTCTGGTTTACCTTGCTGTTTCCCAACAGCCTTTTAGCTCCAAAACATGGCGCCTGCTTTGTATTCACTTGTCTACTGCTACCTCTACCCTAGGGCCCAAAAACAGAAATACAAAGGTTTCATGAATAAATGATCAAAGGCTAAATTTATCTTCCAAGCTGCTAGAATCAACTCAACTTTTCCACGTTAAGTTGCTCTAAGAATTTACCTGCTCATACACAGACACTGGCAAGTGTCTGTACCCTGAGTAACAGTTTTTCTTTTTTGACAGGCAGAGTTAGACAGTGAGAGAGACAGAGAGAAAGGTTCACCCCCCAAATGGTTGTCATGGCCGGCGCGCAGCGCCGATCCAAAGCCAGGAGCCAGGCACTTCCTCCTGGTCTCCCAAGCGGGTGCAGGGCCCAAGCACTTGGGCCATCCTCCACTGCACTCTCGGGCCACAGCAGAGAGCTGGACTAGAAGAGGAGCAAATGGGACCAGAACCCAGAGTGCCCGCGCCGCAGGCGGAGTATTAGCCTAGTGAGCCGCGGCGCCGGCCAACAGTTTTCTTACAAAAGTATCTTAGATGAAATCTTTGAGTACACAGTAACTCCCAGGAACCAGTTGAGATAGAGTTAAATTAAGACTTCCTAACAGTTCCTCATCTGTGTTTTTAATTCCTGAAATTCTGGCCACGTGGAAGGCTCGTCTGTACCCTTTTCTCCCTGGACAGTACAACGAGCTCTTAGGCTCAGACAAGCTGCCACCAGGAAGAAGCAGGCCTTATTTATGCTCATGCTTAGAACTGTGGCTGCTCAGTATCTCCAAAACCCAGCAACTTTTTTCTATTTAGTTTCACTTTCTATAGGGAGGAAGCGCCCACAGTGAAGGCTGAGAGCAGGGGTGGGGAACATGTTTCTGCCAAGGGCCATCTGGGTATTTACAACACCATTTGCCAGCCATACAAAATTATCAACTTAAAATTGAGCCTGCTATATAGTTATCGAATCTCAAGTCCTGCCTGGGGCTGCCTTGGCAGGGTCAGACCAAATGATTTCAAGATCCTTAGGAGGCCCACAGGCCGGTTTAGGCAAAAAGTGCTTCCTGGGACCAGGACAAACAACACCCAACACGGATGCTCTTCCATTCTCATAAAGGCCACTAAAAGCCTTCCGCTTAGGATGTGTGATTAAATCTGAGCCACAAAAGCCCAATCTGCATTTCTGATCTAAGAAAACAGAAATTACTACAACTTCTGAGTTCTCCTATGCTTCAAACTATGGATCTTACTGCAATAACAGAAAAAAAAATTTTTTTTTTTACTCAGAATCACCAAAGAGTAGAGCTACAGTAATTTTGTGCACAAATATGAGAAAATAAAAACTAATTCTGCAGATGTTAAAAACTGAAAGGTAGCATTCAAAGTTTCCTGCCTGGAAAGTCATGAAGATGCGAGTGTCAAGAAAAGTTAGCTGCACGCACTTGACTTCTACACCGCTCAATAAGTGACCTTGGGAATGTCATGGAATTTCTCTGTAACATGGGAATGTCACCTGTTTCCCTCACGGGGACAATTACACAGAAAGTCGGATCAAAATGTTATTTGGTGCTCTTTGAAAAAAAAAAAAAGAAAGAAAGAAACGTGTCTAATTAGTGTGCTTTAATCACCACTTGTACAGTACATTCCAGTTCAGGAATCCAATTCCAAGAGAAATATTTAAGCAGACGTTGAAGACAGATTTCCTTAAGGGAATGATTTTATAAATCTGGAAAGCAATGTTACCAGATTATAAATTAACAAGTTGATTACATAAGCCTTGACAACCCAGGCTGGAAAGTACGCTGATACTCATTCTGATAAGTCAAAGCCTGATGTGGGACACGGCGACCCAACCGCTGTACGGAACCCAAACGGAGGCTTTTCACGCCCCACAGGAATGTGGAGCAGATTCAACAGGGGGCCCGAGGCCTGCAGGTCCAAGGCCACTGTCAGGCCAGCTTCACCTTAACCCTGTGGAATCAACACAAGCAGGTGGGCCCCTAAGACTTGCAGAATGCGCTCCCTAAAGGGGAGGGGGCAAAGCACCCTGACAGGCTCCAAGGTCCCCAAATCCTCCACCCGCCTACCGACTCTGGCAACTCCACGGCCAGATTCTCCCCCACCCCGTAAAGCCTGCACCTGGTCCCCACTGCCCAGGAAGCCTCTGGACCGTAGCTGACTGTCCTGGGAGGGACAGCCCGGGATCAAACGGATGCCACTTCCCCGGACCCCACGTCCAGGCGAGAGGCAGGCAGGGCTCTGCCGCCCGGTGCAGAGAGGGGACTCAACAGGCGATGGCCAGGGCGAGGAAGGCAGGCTTCCCGGCTGTCCCTCGGGATGGCACCGCTCCTCCCGCCGCCCCTTCTCCGCGGGCGACAGCGGCCCCCGCTCCACTGCACAAGCCCCCCGCGGCGGTCACATCTCCCCGGGACTCGCCCGCCAAGCGCTAGCAAACGCAGCCCAGCGCGGACGTGCGACCGCCGAGCCCCGCGCCCCCGGGAGCCCGGCCCGCTCCGGGGCGGGGCGCGGGGATGCGGGCGCCTCCCGAGGTGCCGCAATCCCGCCGCGGCCGCAAGGGCAGGGCCTCCGGGCGCCCCGCCGCCGCCGCCGCCGCAGTGCCGGCTCCCGCCCGGGCGCCGCCGCCCGCCGCCAGGCCGCGGCGCCGCGCTCGGGCCCCGCGTCCTCGCCGGCCGCGCGCTGCGGAGCGCGCAACTTACTTTCCGCCCGCGGCGGGCGCCCCGGCCCGGGCAACGGCGGAGGCTCCGCAGGCCGGCCCGCACCCCCCCACCCACGGCCGCGCGCCCGGCCGCGCTCTGCGCTCGCCCCTACCTCAGCAGGCAGGCGGCCGTCCGTCCGCAGCGGCCGCGGCGCCGACAACTCCCTCCCGGCCGCCGAAACCCCGCACCCAGCGTTAATCATAATACCGAGCGGGCGGCCGGCCTCGGGGAGGAGGGTGGGCCTGAGCTGCGCCTGCGCGGGGCCGCGCGTCAACCGTGACGCGACGCCGGGGCGGGGCGTCGGGGGGCGGGGCGTCGGGGGGCGGGGCCTCGAGGGGGCGGGGCGGGGCGCACCTGCGGGCGGCTGGAGGGCGTCCTGGCGGCGTCCTGACCCCGCCAGAGGGTGCGTTGTGGCTGGCGGAAGGAAGCGGGCGAGGCGCCCGAGGAGGATGGGGGACGGTGGAGGAGGAAGCCCCGGGGCCGCGGGACAATGGCCGGGAAGGGCAGCGATCGTTGTCTCTGCGGATCCGGCGGCCTTAGGGACGGGGCGGGGCGGGCGGGAGGGGGCGCGGTGAAGAATCGCAGGTGCTCGACCTTTTAAGGCTCACCACCGTCACTGTCCCCCGCCAGGTTTAAGCAAGGGAAGCAGGTGCATCCGCGTGTGAGGCCACATATACACAATACTTCTCTCTCTCTCTCTAGTGTCTTTTTCTGGGCCCAATTTGAAGGAATTCTGTTGCTAATTAAAGACAAGCGGGAGACACTGGCCAGCCAGCGCTGGAAACAGCGTGGGAAGAGCCAAAGCCCCTGAAGTCAGAGATTCAAAGCGCACCAGGTGTTAGCCGACCCCGGATGCTCCAAGATGCGGGTGGGGGTAGGTTAGTGACGGCTGGGAAGGGGTAGGGGAGAACTCCTAGCTGTCACCCTTGGAGGCTTGATGTGCCAGACCGGCTCTCCTGGATCTGCAGAAGGCCAATAAACCAGATACCGGGCAGCTGTCTCCAACCCCCTTTTTCCCTTTCTGTTCCCCCCTCCTGCCCACCTTGCCCCAAGAAAGGACGGAGCAAAGAAGGAGTGAATTTGCTTGAACTGAGGGCAGGGAGAGCAGAACCCCAGATGGCTCCCTCTGTTGACCTGCAAATGCAGAAAACCTCTTCCTTCAGACTCTTTTTTTAAGATTTATTTTATGTGTCTCAAAGAATTACACAGAGATGTAGAGGTCTCCCATTCACTGGTTCACTCTCCAGATAGCCCCAATGGGAGATCTGAAGCTAGGAGCTTCTTCAAGGTCTCCCACATCAGTGCAAGAGCCCAAGCACTTGGGCCATCCTCAGCCGCTTTTCCATGTGCATTATCGGAGAGCTGGATCAGAAGTGGAGCAGCTGGGACTCAAACCTGTGTCCATGTGAGAAGCTGGTGCTGCAGGTCAGGGTTTTAAACTGCTGTGCCACAGCACCAGCCCTATCCTGCAGACTCTTAGGGTATCTTATCCATCTGACAATGACTGGGGAGCCAACGCGTATCCATGTGACTCTCAGAGTGGACACGAGGTTTTCTTTGCAAGGGGGACTCCCAGTTACCCTAATGCCATAGCACTGTGGGGTGATGGAGGGGCACCAGGGACAGCCTCCTCCAAGTCCCACCTCTGGGACCACTGTGACTCAGAAAGACCATAGGAAATTCTACCGTACGTAAAAGTCCCCCAGGAAAACAGCGCCTACCTTGGGTTTGTGTGACTCATTTCTGAGTTGTTGGAAAGCAGGAAGACGATGCACTTTTTGCTTGAGGGAGGTATCCCTATTCAGGATAGGAGCAGCCAACCAAAGGGGGGAAATTCCACTCTAATGGTTCCCCAGGGACTCCCAGGGGTTGAAGACACCACCACCTGGTCGGTAGCCCCCAGACATAACAGGAACCACAGAGCAGTAACCATAATCTACAAGCCTTTGAAAAACAGTATTTGTATTGCTGCCATGCAACTCAGGTTTTGAATAAACTCTCAAAGGGAAACAGAAAAAGCAAAATAATAAGTGAAAGGGGAGGGGGAAAATAAGAAACTGATTTAAAAATAAGCTCAACTCTAATTCTCTTCCGAAAAGGGGGATGCAGTCCTAGCCATGTGGTAAATCATTTACTCATCTGCAATTATTTCTTGGGACGCGGGAGTGCGGCTGGGAAGAATGTGACCCATTTTCGATTGTGCACCATAAATACATAAGGTGATCTGATTATGCTTGGGCAATATTTAAAAATCATCAAGTACAATTGAATATGCTGTGGCTTAACTTTGAATTTAAGCAAATGTGCTTATTTTAATGAAGGACCCCTTCTCCAGTCTGCCCCAGCACTTTTTCCGACACACTCTGCTTTTTTTTTTTTTTTCCACATTAAGTCTTTTTATGGACCTGTAAGAAGCTTTAATTAGATATACAGCACTGTACAAAATGACAAGATGTAACATACAGGCTTGCCTTCCGGTCTCTGGGACTCAGCTCTCAGAAATAACATCGTGTCACCAATGTAAGAAAGAAGTTGTTTATTGGAAGGAAACCAGGGCAGGTGCTATGAATTAATCAAGATGTGACTATCACATAGATTCTGGAAAGAATTGCCATTATCATCTAGAGACCCCAGCCCCCAAAGCAGCAAGGGTATCAAGTTTATGTTCTCTAGATATTGCTAGCTTTCATAATTTTGAAAACATTTAAGATGCTTACCGAGTATTCATGTACAGTTCAATTGTGAGTTGTGACATTTAATGGGATTTTCTTTTACATATGTGGTTAGTCATTTGGTGCATTGATACTTGAGTGTTTCCAAATCCTGACTTCATTCACTGGAATGACCTAAAGGGTTCCTCATAAACTTTCCCTCATCACCACCTCGGCATCAGCTAACACCCCCAACTCTTCTACCTCAGCTGTCAGCTAAGGCCATGTGTGTGTGTGTGTGTGTGTGTGTGTTTAATCCTGATAGTTGCAAAGAACAATTGGAAATGCCACTACTGGGGCAGGCGTTTGGCCTAGCAGTTGAGATGCCTATTTAGATACCCACATCCCATATCAGAATGCCTGGGTTCAATGCCCTGCTACACTCCTGATCCCACCTTCTTGCTCAATGTGCATCCCAGGAGGCAGCAGGTGATAACTGAAGTAGTTGGAGTCCCTACGCCCAACATGGAAGACAGGACTAAGCTCCAGTCTTCTGGCTTCTCCCAGCCATTGCAGGCATCTGGGGAGTGAATCAGTGGATGGGACCTTGTTCTCTCCCTCATACTCCACCCCAAATATAATTTTTTTTTGACAGAGTGGACAGTGAGAGAGAGAGAGAGAGAAAGGTTTTCCTTTTCGGTTGGTTCACCCCCCAATGGCTGCTGCGGCTGGCGTGCTGCAGCTGGCGCACCGCGCTGATCCAAAGCCAGGAGCCAGGTGCTTCTCATGGTCTCCCATGCGGGTGCAGGTCCCAAGCACTTGGGCCACCCTCCACTGCACTCCCAGGCCACAGCAGAGAGCTGGACTGGAAGAGGAGCAACCGGGACAGAATCCGGTGCCCCAACCAGGACTAGAACCCGGGGTACCGGCGCCACAGGCAGAGGATTAGCCTATTGAGCTGTGGCGCCAGCCCAAATATAATTTTTTAAGAAGCTACACTAGAGCTAGTGTTATAGTACAAGGTGGGCTAAACTGCCACTCACTACCCCAGCATCCGTATCAGAGAACCACCTTTGAGTTCCAGCTGCTCCACTTCCCATCCAGCTCCCTGCGAATGCAACTAAGAAAGCAAAATGTGGCCAAAATACTTGGACCCCTGCCACCCATGTGGCTGACACTGAATGGTGTTCCAGGCTCCTGGCTTCAGCCTGGCCCAGCCCTGGCCGGCCATTTGGGGAGTGAACCAGCGCATAGACGATCTCTCTACACACTCTCTCTCTCTCTCTCTCTGTCTCTCTCACTATGTCTCTCTCATCTTTCTCCCCTTCTCTCTGTCACTCTGCCTATCTTGATTTTGTTTTTTAAAGCCAATGCTTTGCTTGGTTGCAACCAAACACTCGGAGAAGCAGCAGTGTTGTCTGGCAGTGAACCCCTTTTCTACGGCTGTCTGGCCCCGGGCAAGTTGCCCAACTGTCTCCTCTTCTGGAAGACGGAGTGAAGGTGAAGACAACCGGACTGCACCCTTTCTTAGAAGGCTGTTGGAAAGCAATGCAACTTCTCAGCTCCACACAGACCGGCTCCCGTCACAGCCAGAACCCCATTCCTCCCTGCGGATCCCACGTACAGCTCACAGGTTTTAACTGCTTCTTGTTCCATTTTCCTCCCTAGGGCTCTTAAAATCCTGGAAGAAGGATTTTATTTTCTTCAAATTTCTTTTCATGCCATGTAGCACTGAGATCACAAACAGGCAGTCCAAGAGCTTTCACTCACAGACTTATTTATTTATTTATTTTTTGCCATATACATTCCTTACTTTTTGAAGTTTTACAAAAGTTATTTATGTATTTATTTGAAAGACAGAGTGACAGGAGAGGGAGAGAGATAGAGAAGGGGTGGAGTGGGCAGAGAGAGAATCTTCCACCCTCTGGTTCACTCCCCAAATGGCCACAATGGCCAGGGCTGGGGCCAGACCAAACCAGGGTCCAGGAACTCCATCTGGGCTTCTGGAGTGGACGGCAGGAACTCAAGTACTTGGGCCACCATCTACTGCCACTCTGGTGCATTAGCAGGAAGCTGGATTGGAAGTGGAGGGAGGACTGCATTTCAGGCACTCCAGTATGGGACACAGACGTGTCACAGGGGACATGGTACTTACAGACACAGGGGATAAAATGGCAGGGGCTTGCAGGTGCCCAAAAGCAATTGCCTAGCAGCAGGCTGACCTGCTACCCCACAATGCCTGCCCTATAAAGGTTTGTTTGTTTTATGAGTTTGAATTAGTTGAGAATATATTTAAGAATATATTAAATGTAATGTTTTTGTTTAACATTTTTTTATTGAAACATGATTTTCATACCATAAATTTACTCATAAATAATGCATAAACAATCCAACTATTTCTATTAAATGTATAGTTGTGCAACTACCTGCCAATCTACTTCTGCAACTTTGCCATCTGCACCCAAAAGCTCTCTCGTGTACACTACAGCCTCGAGCACACAGCAACACTGATCTGCTTTTCACCTCTACAGATGTTCCTTCTCCAAAAATGTCACGAAAATGGAATTCTACAACATGTCGTCTTCTGTGTCTGGCTTCTCCCCCTTACCATGTGACGCGCCGTGGCATGTATCCGTGGCACCAGTGGCAGGCCTTTTTATTGCTGGATATTATTTCATCACATCGATAAAAGACGTAGTAGATTTCCTTTATCCATTCACCAAGCGATAAGTATTTCACTTATTTCCCAATTTTTACTATTTGAATAATGCGGTTATAAATATTTACAAAAACTCTTAGTGGGGACACGGTTTCATTTCTCTTGGGTAAATTTCTGGGTAAAATTGCTGAGGAATTAAATAATTTAACTGTCACATTTTGAGGAACTGACAAGTTGCTTCTGAAGTGACTAAACCAATTTGCATTTCCATGAGCAATGTATGAGGATTTTAGTTTCTCCACATCCGTGCCAACACTTGGCATTTAGTTTTTCACCATTCCATTAAATGTGTAGTGATATCTCGGTATTTTAATCTGCATTTCCAAATGTATAAGGATGTTGATAATCTTTGCATGTCATTCATGATTAAATCTCTGTTCAAACCTTTTGCCAATTTCTATTATTTTCTAAACAAGTTGGGGGCAGAATTTAGGCTTTTCAAAACTTATTTCTATTTATTTTTATTTCTTTGAAAGACAGGGAAACAGAGAAAGAGACATAGACAGAGATCTTCCATCTGCTGGTTTACTCCCTAAATGTCTACAGCAATCAGGGCTGGGCCGAGTGAAAGCTGGGAGCCTGGAACTCAATCTGGGTCTCCCACTGGGTGATAGGGACCCAAATACTTGAGACATCACTTCTGCCTCGTGCCATGAGCATTAGGGGAAACTGGAATTTAAAGTGGAGGTGGCACTTGAACCCAGACACTCTGACATGTGATGCCTGCTTCCCAAACAGCATCTTAACCAATGCACCTAATGTCCGTTCATTTTGCCCATTTTTACTCGGATTGTTTGTCTGACTGAGTTACAAGAATTTCTTAAGATATTTTGGATCCAATTTATTTCGTTTTCATACATGATGTGAGGTAAGAGTTTATGATTTGTTTATTTTTTAGTTTAATTTTTGCATTTGGATATCTACTTATTCCAAAATCATTCTCTCAACAGGATTGTCTTGGCACTATGTTGAAAATCAATTTAGGGGCCAGCACAGTGGGTTAATCCTCCGCCTGCAGTGCTGGCATCCCATTTGGGTGCCAGTTCTAGTCCCAGCTGCTCCTCTTCTAATCCTGCTCTCTGCTATAGTCTGGGAAAGCAGTAGAGGATGCCCCAAGTCCTTGGGCCCCTGCATCCTGTCGGAGGAGGCTCCTGGCTCCTGGCTTCGGCTCAGCTCTGGCCATTGTGGCCATTTGGGGGGTGAACCAGAGGATGGAAGACCTTTCTCTCTCTTTCTCCCTCTGTCTGTATCTCCAAGAAAGAAAGAAAGAAAGAAAGAAAGAAAGAAAGAAAGAAAGAAGGAAAGAAAGAAAGAGAGAGGGAGGGAGGGAGGGAGGGAAGGAAGGAAGGAAGGAAGGAAGGAAGAAAAAAAGGAAATCAATTTACTATGTGTAAGGATTTTCGGGACTTTCTGTTCATTGCCATTGATCTATATGAATATGCATGCACCATTATTATATAGTCTTGGCACAACTGTTTTATAGTAAGTTTTACTTTCCTTTCAACCAACATATCAAAAACTCTAGATATTTATGGGCTTCCATGCAAAGCATAAATATATATACACATATATGTAAATACACATGTATTGTAATGTCCAGTGATTTTTAAAATGATTAAGTCATCCAACCACATTTTTGTATCATGTGACATTGCTTAACTCATTTCTTAGTTCTAGTTTGTGTGTGTGTGTGTGTGTCTAAGATTTATTTTATTTGAAAGGCAGAGCGACAGAGAGAGAGAGAGAGAGAGAGGGTGGGAGGGACCCTAAGTACTTAGGCCATCTCCATTGCTTTCCCAGGTGCATCAGCAGAGAGCTGGATTAGAAGTGGAGCAATTGAGACATGAGCCAGTGCTCATATGGGATGCCAGCTTCATGAGTGTTGGCTTAACCCACTGGGCCACAACACCAGCCCCAGTTCTAGTTGATTTTTTTAGATTCATCATGCTTTTTCAGATATAGATTCATATCACCTGCAAATAAAGACAATTTTCTAAATAATAAAATTTTTATGCACTTTTTAAAAAGTAATAAAAACCTGTATTTATATAATCTTTTATACTTACCTACATATTAATATTTCTGTTGTTTTCTTTATCTCTACAGATTCAAGTTTTTATCTGATGTTATTGTCTTTAAGTCAGAAAGACTTCCTTAAATATTTCTTTAAGGCATATGTGCTAGCGACAGATTTTGTCTTTATCTTGGAATATTTTTATTTCACTATTGCTTGTGATAGCTTTGAAGACTGAGGGTTTGGTCTTTCAACATTAGAACACAGTGGTGGCCAGCGCCGTGGCTTAACAGGCTAATCCTCCGCCTTGCGGCGCCGGCACACGGGGTTCTAGTCCTGGTTGGGGCACTGGATTCTGTCCCGGTTGCCCCTCTTCCAGGCCAGCTCTCTGCTATGGCCCGGGAAGGCAGTGGAGGATGGCCCAAGTCCTTGGGCCCTGCACCCGCGTGGGAGACCAGGAGAAGCACCTGGCTCCTGGCTTCGGATCAGCGAGATGCACCGGCCGCAGCGTCCTTTGGAGGGTGAACCAACAGCAAAAAGGCAGACCTTTCTCTCTGTCTCTCTCTCTCACTATCCACTCTGCCTGTTAAAAAAAAAAAAATAAAATAAAAAAAAATAAAAAAAAAAAACCACAGTGGTACACTTTATGTTGACTCACAAGTCTCTGAAACTCTATTTTTCTTTTTATAAAATTTGATAATTTTTATTCGTCATCACACTCACTGATTATTTCTTCTGCTATTTCAAATCTTCTCTCGACACCAGAGAATACACTTTTCATTTTGGTTATTGCAAACTGCAAATTTTAATTCATTTCTAATTCTATAATTTCTATTTTGATCTTTGAAAATGTTTCCATTCAGGATGAGTGTTTAGCCTAGCAGTTAAGACACCAGCTAAGAAGCCCATGTCCCATGGCAGAGTATTGGGCTTTGATCCCTAGCTCCAGCTCCTGACTTCAGCTTCCAGCTAATGCAGACCCTAGGAGGCAATGTTAGCGATTCAACTGGTTGGGTCCTCACCACTCCCAAGGGAGACCTGTATGTATTAAGTTTCTGGTTCCCAGCTTCAGCCCCAGCTTGGGGCTGTTGAGGGCATTTGGGGATTGAACCAGTGAAGGGGAGATTGTGCTTGGGCTCTCTCTCACTACTCTTAAATAAATATGTTTTAGGGGCCGGCACCATGGCTCACTTGGTTAATCCTCCACCTGCAGCGCCGGCATCCCATATGAGCGCCGGTTCTAGTCCCGGCTGCTCCTCTCTGCTCCTCTCCTCTCTGCTGTGGCCCGGGAAGGCAGTGGAGGATGGCCCAAGTGCTTGGGGCCCTGCATCCACATGGAAGACCAGGAAGAAGCTCCTGGCTTCGGATCAGCGCAGCACTGGCCGTAGTGGTCATTTGGGGAGTGAACCAACGGAAGGAAGACCTTTCTCTCTCTCTCTCTCTCTCTCTCACTGTCTAGAACTCTACTTGTCAAATAAAAAATATACATCTTAAAAATTATAATGGTTAATTTAAAATATTTCCATTCATCTATTGAGATTTCCTATTTGTTGAATCATTAGCATCATATTTTCCTTTAATTCTTTTTTTTTTTTTTTGACAGGCAGAGTTAGACAGTGAGAGAGAGAGAGAGACAGAGAGAAAGGTCTTCCTTTTTCCGTTGGTTCACTCCCCAAGTGGCCGCTACAGCCAGTGCACCAAGCTGATCCAAAGCCAGGAGCCAGGTGTTTCTCCTGGTCTCCCATGCGGGTGCAGGGGACCAAGGACTTGGGCCATCTTCTACTGCCTTCCCAGACCACAGCAGAGAGCTGGATCGGAAGTGTAGCAGTTGGGACTCGAATCAGCACCCATATGGGATGCCGGCACTGCAGGCAGCAGCTTTACCTGCTATGCCACAGCACCGGCCCTTCCTTTAATTCTTTGAACATTTATAGCAGCTGCTTCGAAGTTCTTTCTGCTAAACCCAGCATCTGAGCACACTCAGAGTCACTTTCTAGTAACTTCTTTTTCCCTCAATCTTGAGTCACACTTTTCTACTTCTTTCTACATTTTGTACATTTTTGTTGGAAACTGGACATTTAAAAATAATACAGCAACGCAGGATTCTGGTTTTTTTCTCCCTTGGAAGGATTTCCCCTGGCTTTTGTTAGCAGCTTGCCAGAACTGAGCCTGCAGAATCTGCCTCCCCAGGATATACAGCAGCTGTCTCTGCTCAGTTGTTTTGTCCTTAATTTTAATTTTGAGCCTGGCTTCCTCATGTTTGCTCCTGTACCTGTCGATTTTAAAAGCCAATGGCTGGGCAGACATTGTGTTGAAATCCGTAAGGTTTCCACTCTCTGCCAACGGATCTGTACATGAACTGAAAAGCAATGTACTTTTGCAGTCACTTTGCAGCACACCTTCACATATGTGTATACCTGCCCAGCCAGATGGAATGCATACAAAACTTATCAGTTTCCTCTATGACTCTCTTCTGTCTCTGCGCTCTTCCCTTTACGTTTCCACTGGTCTATTTCTTTTCAAAGATTTACTTATTTACTTGAAAGGCACAGTGACAGGCAGGGAGAGACAGCAAGAGAGACCTTTCATCCCCAGATGGCTCCCAGTGGCTGGGGCTGGGCCAAGGCAAAGCCAGGAGCCGGAGTGGCAGGCACCCAGGAACTTGGGTCATCATTTGCTGCTTTTCCCAGATGCATTAGCAGGGAGCTGGATCAGAAGTTGAGTAGATGGTTTTGGTGTGGGCACTCAAAATGGGATCTAATGTTGAAAGTGGTGGCTGATCTATTTCATACCTCAATAAATACTACAGCTTCAGATGAGCCAAGCTTTCTATTTCTCCCTTTGCTTCCTACTGTGGTTACTACTTCTACTGACAATGCCACGGGGCTTGGACTTTTTAGCCTCCGCTCCAAATCATGTTAGCTTACTTTCAAAGCAACACTACTGGTTTTCATGGCCAGTTATATCCTGTAAACACTACTTTTCCAACTGAGCCATCATCACAGTAGGGAATGTCCTGCATACTTCCACTGCTGTAACCTGAAGTTTTAGAAGTTTTTGAGGCCGGCGCCATGGCTCATTAGGTTAATCCTCCGCCTGTGGCACCGGCACCCCAGGTTCTAGTCCCTGTTGGGGTGCCGGTTCTGTCCCGGTTGCTCCTCTTCCAGGCCAGCTCTCTGCTGTGGCCCGGGAAGGCAGTGGAGGATGGCCCGGGTGCTTGGGCCCTGCACCCGCATGGGAGACCAGGAGGAAGCACCTGGATCCTGCCTTCGGATCGGCACAGCGCCGGCCACAGCAGCCATTTGGGGGATGAACCAACGGAAGGAAGACCTTTCTCTGTCTCTCTTTCTCTCACTAACTCTGCATGTCAAAAAAAAAAAAAGTTTTTGATCAATGTTTCTCTCTCTCTCTCTCTCTCTCTCTCTCTGGCTGTTGCTGTTCATTTGAATTTGGTCTATTTCTAGTGCTCTGAAATCATTTTTTTTCACAACTTGGATAGGCAGAATTCTAAGAATGATCTCTGACAACTCTTTCCTTTGTATGATCCCTTTCCCTTTGAGTGTGGGTAAAACCTCTTTATGTGTGATGAGATGCTACTCCTTTTCTAGCAAAAGGGAAATTCTCTAGTGTATCTAACCTAATCACGGAACCCTTTAAAGAGCAGAGATTCAAAGCATGAGAAGAATTCAGTGTGCCATTGCTGCCTTGGATGCTGGAGTTGCCGCATAGGAAGGACCAGACTGAAGCCCCTAGAAGCTGTGTGGTCCCCCAGCCTGCAACTAGGAAACAGGATATTGGGTCTGTAGCTGAAAGGAATCGAATTCTTCCAACAACTGGAAAGAGCTGGGAAACAGGTGCTTTCTCAGAGCCTCCATATAAGAGGCAGTTCTGAATGACACTGTGATTAGATCTTAGGAGACCCTAAGCAGAGAACCTAGCTGTGACCCCCGGGACTTCCGGCCACAAACACTGTTGAGTTGGAATTCATATGTTGTTTAATCTAGCATTCTGAGTGTGCACATTATGAAAATAGGTATAGACAAATAAATAACCAAGAGAGTACCCAAGAAGCTCTCTATCATTCTATCATGACCCCTTCCCAACCCCACCCAAGGGAAACCACTATGTGACTTCATATAGAATTAGTGCTGGTTCTTTAACTTAACAACAAGGAAATTATGGAGTGTGATCTCTTTTTTTAAGGTTTATTTTACTTATTTGAAAGTCAGAGTTACAAAGATAAAGATAAGAGGAGACAGAGAGACACTTCATCCATCTACTCTTTCACTCCCCAAATGGCTACACTGGCTGGTGCTGGGTCATGTCAAAGCCAGGAGTCAGGAGCTTTCTCTGGGTCTCCCACATGGGTGGCAGGGACCCAAGCACTTGAGCCATTTCCTGATCCTTTTTCCAGGTTATTAGCAGGCAGCTGGATCACAAGTGGAGCAGCCAGGACTCGAACTGGTGCCCTTATGGAATGCTGGCATTGCAGGTGATAGCTTAACCCAATATGCCACAGTGCCAGCCTTCAGAGTGTGTTCTCTTTGTGGCTTCTTTCACTTGCAGCATGAATATTAAAGGGAAAAACACTAGAGACCCCCACCACTCTGTGTCCATCCTTTTAGTGGTCATGTGGCTCCAGGTTAAAAACTCTTTTGAATATCTCCCCTGGGAAGGAACATTCCTCACTGTTCTACCGGTCATGTCTCTTGACTGGAGGGCAAATGGGTTAATGATAATTAACTCAAGGAACAGAATACCATTACTGGTAGTCTTGGTTTTCTTTCTCTCTCTGTCTCTGTCTCTTTTATTTTTTTTTAAAGGATTCATTTGTTTTACTTGAAAGGCAGAGTTACAGAGAGCATGAAAATGTTACAAAAGTTACAAAGCATGAAAATGGCCCAAATTTTTCTTTCTCTCTATTTTTTAAAGATTTATGTATTTAATTGAAAGACCGTGTTACAGAGAGAAAGGACTCCTCCATACTCGGCTTAGTCCCTAAATGGCCACAGTGGCCAGACCTGGACCGGGCCAAAGCCAGGAGCTCAGAACTCTCTCTGGGTCTCCCATGTGGGCACAGGGGTATAAGCACTTGGGCCATCTTCCACTGCTTTCCCAGGGAGCTGAATCAGAAGTGGAGCAACCAGAACCTGAACTGGCACTCATATAGGACACATGTGTCACAGGTGGGGGTTTAGCCCACTGTGCCAGCCCTCGTCCAAATTTTCTAACAAGAAATTTATTAATTAGCCTTAAGCAAACCAAGACTGGGGCTGGTGCTGTGGTGTAGCGGGTTAAGTAGCCGCCTGCAGTACCAACATCTCATATAGGTGCTGGTTCCTGTCCTGGCTGCTCCACTTCTGATCCAGCTCCCCGCTAATGTGGCTGGGAAAGCAGTGAAAGATGGCTCAAGCCCTTGGGCCCCTGCACTTCCATGGGTGACCTGGAAGAAGCTCCTGGCTCCTGGCTTCAGGCTGGCCCAGCTCCAGCTGCTGTGGCCATTTGGGGTGTGAACTATTAGAGTGAAGAATTCTCTCTCTCTCTCTCTTTCTCTCTCTCTCTCTCTTAGTCTCTGCATCTCCCTCTCTGTGACACTGCCTTTCAATTAAAATAAATGAACCCTTAAAAAAAAAAGAGAGAGAGAGACAGAGACAGAGAGAGAGAGAAAGAAAACCAAGACTACCAGTAATGGTATTCTGTTCCTTGAGTTAATTATCATTAACGCATTTGCCCTCCAGTCAAGAGACATGACCGGTAGAACAGTGAGGAATGTTCTTTCCCAGGGGAGATATTCAAAAGGGTTTCTAACATGGAGCCACATGACCACTAAAAGGATGGACACAGAGTGGTGGGGGTCTCTAGTGCTGGCTGACCTAGGGTCCTGGAGCACCAGCTAGGCCAGGCCTGAGCACTCGGCGGCTGGATTGCAGGATGTCCTTGGTGGGGTTTCTCAGGTGACCAAGGCAGCAGGACTTGAGGGACCCAGGCAGCAGCTGCTCATCAGTCAGTGCCGAAGCACTCAGGTCTCACGTCAGTTGAGCGCATCTCAATGTCGGCACTGCTCTTCGTCCTCAGGGCGTAAAAGTTTGGGTGGAACTGCGGCCACTAAGTATTCTGCCATCAGTCGATGTCACTACAGCTCACATGAGGAGTCCATGTTGGTGGGGGTGAGCCTGGCCTGCCCCCTAGTAGCTAGGAGGAGACCAGATGCTTGGTAGTACACACCCTGTGGATGGAGGTGGCATCTGATAACTGAACAGAGCTGAGCTGAGCCACCAGGGCCTGGATGTCACAACAGCTAAATCTGACTTCCTTAAGGAAGTCTTGCAAATCAAGCCCTGCTTATTTCCAGCTCTTTAACTTCGGGGCTGGTGCTGTGGCATAGCGGTTAAGCCGCCACATGAAGCAGCCAGCATCCTATTTGAGTGCCAATTCGAGTCCCGGCTGCCCCACTTCTGATCCAGCTCCCTGCTAATGCACCTGGGAGAGCAGTGGAAGAGGGCCCAAGTGCTTATACCCCTGCACCCATGTGGGAGATCCAGATGAAGTTCCTGGCTCCTGGCTTCGGCCTGGCCCAGCCCTGGCCATTGTGGTCATTTGGGGAGTGAACCAGCAGATGGAAGATCTCTGATTCTCTCTCTCTCTTTCTGTAATTCTTTCAAATAAATAAATAAATAAATCTTTTTTAAAAAATCCTCTTTAATTTCCTGACTCTGCTTCAAAATCAGGGAGTGCTAGGCAGATGAAAATAACAAATAATAATAAAAATGGGATAAGGAAAGTGGATTTAGGTCTCAAGATCGCTCTCCCAGAAACAGTAGCTCCATATTCACTCTCAGTCCCTCCCTTGCCTGCCTGGACCGCAGAGGCCAGTAAAACCATCTTCCTTTGTAAGTGGGCAAGGCTCTATGATCTGATTCTGGCCAGCAGATCCAGGAGGAATTCAGCTGTGGTTCCTGGGAGAGAGCTTGGGGAAAGCTTTGTTTTTCTCCTGCAAAGGGACAGCTGCAGTTGGCTCTGGCAGTCTCCTCCCCTGTCCTCACTGTGGGCATGATGCCTGGAATCGGAGCTGCCATCCTGAAGCCATGGAGAGGCCAGGAGAAATCACAGCGATGCTGGCTCTGGGCTTCACGAGCTGAACAAATGCTAACCGCTGTCTGTTCCAGACTTCCCATTCTATGAATCAAAGGAAAACTGTTCATTATGCTTACTTACCACTGAAAGCATTTCTAACTGATAACAACCAATAGGAACCATTACTTGGCGTGGATGGGCAAGAGGCGGGGACACAATGAGGATTTTCCAAATCTACCTAACACATCAGCAAGAAGCTGCAGCTACTTCTTGTTCCCAAACACAGGGGAAACCATCAAAGACCACTGGGGTCGGGTCAAAATGGCACAGAAGCCGACTTGAAAGAGTTTCTATTGGCCAAGAGGGGACATGTGAGCATTCACAAACAACAGCTACAAAGGGCTAATATTACTTGAACATGGATGAAGGGAAAGAATTGAATGTTTATCCTGACTTTCCTGTATGAACTGTGTTTCAGAGGAACCAAAGAGATGGTAAGGAATTGGTATTAGTTCATTTTCTGTTACTGTCATGAAATACCCGAGGCTGGGTGACTTTATAAAGAAAAGAGGCCAATTTAGCTAACAGTTCTCAAGGTTCATGGGCACGGCGCTGGCATCAGCTGGGTTCTAATAAAGGCTGTGTGGGGCAAATGGTCCCACAGTGGCAGGAGCACATGACAAGGGGAGAGGTCACATCAAGAGACAGGAAGCTAAAGAAGAGAGGACATAGCCAGTCTTGTTTGTTATTGTCACAAGCCCCTCATGAACACGACCATCAGCAGCCATTAGGTGAAGGCATGACAGGGAACTTTATGACGGAGATGACACGGGTTAGATTGACAATATCTAAACCCACTGCTCAATGAGTGCATCTCTAAAAGTGGTCCAATAAGGTATGTCCCTCTTGATGAGCCACTGCAGAAGACACACAGCATCTCCTAGGAGGTTTTACAGCCAAAACAACACCCTTAGCAGGAATAGAATCCAGTTCACAGGAAGTGGAAGAACAAGTTAACGACACCAGGAGGAAATGGCCAATGTGAGATATTCTATAGGATAAGGAACTTGTTTCTCCTCTTTCTCATGTGGATGGCACCAAAAGGGGGAAGGAGGAAGAGTTTTGTAGAGTGAAAGAGACTTCAAGGTCCTTTCAATAAAATGACCATGAGTAGATTCCTTTTGGATTTTGGTTTGAACAATAACAACAATCCATAAAATATTTGAGCTAATAAGGACAAATTTAACATGCCCTAAATACTACATTATGCAATCATGGCATTATAGTTTTAGCCTTTAAAAATTATTTCCTGAGAGATAGCCACTCAAATATTTATGCACAAAATAAAATGGTGCCTGTAATTTGCTTTATTATATTCCAGCAAACAAACAAAAAACTGTGTGTGGCAAGGTAGGAAGGAAACAAAATAAGGTGACATGTAAAGGGGTTCATTATAATTTTTTTCCCAGTTTTATCCATGGATAGACATATTTGTTTCAAAAGACTTTTTGAGGTGATCATTTTATCTTCCTGTGATCTAGAGGCCAGTAGCTAACAAAAGGAGAAAGAATTCTTTTAAAAGCCTGTCAAAGTCCCTACTTTCTACTTCCTCCATTCGTAGTGTGATCTTCATAAAAGCTAGAACAAACACTACCATGACAGACTAGGATATAAAGCAGACTCTCGTCCCAGCACATTAGAGCACAGGGTTGTAGGGCTACTTTGGAAGCACTAGAGCTTCTGCCCCACACAGCCCATGTTCGTGTCCATCTGTGGGACTCTCCGAGATGGTTATTGCCTCTGGGGCATTAGGCTCTTCCTATTTACTTCTAATGACTTGTCCAATTTCTCCCAGAATGCAATTCCTCCTCTCTATCCAAATCAAAGACCAAGAAAAAGTCCTATTATTCTCTTCATTTTACTATTGGATGCCTAGCAGGTACTTAATAAATATTTGAGGAATGTATACATAGATCCCAATTCACTTACAGAGAAACAGAGGCAGAGAGAGAGAAGTCTTCCATTCACCGGTTTACTCCCTAAATGGTCACAATGGGCGGAGCTGGGCTAATCCAAAGCCAGGAGCCAGCAGCTTCTTCTGGTCTCCTATATGGGTGCAGGGGCCCAAGCACTTGGGCCATCTTCCACTGCTTTCCCAGGCTATCAGCAGAGAGCTGGATCAAAAGAGGAGCAGCTAGTACACGAACTGGTATTCATGTGAAATCCTGGCACCACAGGCAGAGGCTTAGTCCACTATGCCACAGCTCCGGCCCACTGAATTCAGTATTTTTTTTCCCACACCTGTAGCACTTGAAATCCCAAAGGGTAAAGTTTCTGAGCTAAGATAACGACTTGTCAGGATCAGAATCATTCCTCAGAACGTGTAACTTCTGGGTCCTAATCTCATTCTAATTCCAGGCATCTTCCTCTTTATGGGAAGATCTTTTCTCTACCTGTGCCAGACATGCCGTTTTCAGTGCTCCCCACCTCAACCCTAATTCTCACAACAAACGCAGCATTCTCGGCCATGATTCTTTTGGATCTTTCTCATAGAAGACATCACTCAAATCACTTTAGGCAGGGGAGATTACAAGCAATTTGGTAACACAAGTGGCTTGATGTTTTCAACCACAATGCATGAAATCTTAGCACTCATGCGTTCAGAACTACTAGCCATGCTTTATTTCTGTTTCAACTTCTGACTTGCTGAGCCCAAAAAAAGAAAAGAAAAGAAAGCCAGGTATTGACCTGCATTACTTATTTCTTGACTTTCAGCCCCAAAGTAACTGGCATATACTGTGGCACACATGATGATCCCCTTCTGACTGGGAGCAACCTTCATTTGCTCTGAGCCTTGCTGGTCACTCGGGGCCAGCTCTTGGCCACAGTGCACCTAGCCTACCAGGAAAGACTTTTTTCTGATACTCTCTAAAGTGACAAAACACAGCAATGGAAAGCCAACCCAGACATCCATTTCCCACCCTCATGGCTTACTTCTCCTGTGCCCCTTTGATGCCACACCCACTGATGTCTCTTCGCCATTGGCCAGGCATCTTCACAGCTTCTGTTCCCATAACACATCTAAGTCATCTTCTGTGGCTCCTCCAACGCACCATTACCGTTGTCTCCTTATTTCTTTCCAGTTCATGACCTCCACTCCAAGGCAGAGAATCTAATCTTTCACCAGCATAACCCCAGTACCTTATCCATGGTAATTATCCGATAACCGCTCTATTCAGTGAATTTACCAAATAGCTGAAGAAGTAACTTTCAAGACTCAAAAGTCCAGTATTCAGGCCCTAAATTCTGACTATCACATTTGGTGAAGGTGTTAAAGAAATACTATTGTCCTTAAGGTTTAACTGTCAAGAACAATGTTGAGGGGCTGGTGCTGTGGCGTACTGGTAAAGCCATCACCTGCACTGCCAGTGTCCCATATGGGCGTCGGTTCGAGTTCTGGCTGCTCCACTTCCAATCCAGCTCTCTGCTTTGGCCTGAGAAAGGAGTAGAAGATGGCCCAACTTCCTGGGTCCCTGCACCCGAGTGGGAGACCTGGAATAAACTCCTGGCTCCTGGCTTCCAATGGGCGCAGCTCCAGCCGTTGCAGCCAAATGGGAAGTGAAACAGCAGATGGAGGACCTTTCTCTCTCTGCCTCTGCCAACCCTGGCTTTCAAATAAATAAATAAATAAAGCAAAAGAAAGCAAAGAGGCCAGCGCTGCGGCTCAACAGGCTAATCCTCCACCTTGCGGCGCCGGCACACCGGGTTCTAGTCCCAGTCGGGGCACCGGATTCTGTCCCAGTTGCCCCTCTTCCAGGCCAGCTCTCTGCTGTGGCCTGGGAGTGCAGTGGAGGATGGCCCAAGTGCTTGGGCCCTGCACCCCATGGGTGATCCTGCCATCGGATCAGCGCAGTGCGCTGGCGGCGGCCATTGGAGGGTGAACCAACGGCAAAAAGGAGGACCTTTCTCTCTGTCTCTCTCTCACTGTCCACTCTGCCTGTCAAAAACTAAAAAAAGAAAGGAAAAGGAAAGGAAAGGAAAGGAAAGGAAAGGAAAGGAAAGGAAAGGAAAGGAAAGGAAAGGAAAGGAAAGGAAAGGAAAGGAAAGGAAAGGAAAGGAAAGGAAGAAAGAAAGTCAAACAGTGCTGAAAGGGAGGAAATGTAACAGTCTCCCAAAAGTGATGGAAAGATTTGGTAAAAGTGGGATGAGTTCCATAGGCACCCATTGTTCCCTCTCACTTACATTTCTTTCTAAGGAGCTACCTGCTGTGGCCTGAGGCCTGACTTGTCCTCCCCACCCCACCCCACCCCAGCCCCTTCTGCCTCTTTTAGCGGACAGCTGGGGCAGTGGGCCACATTTAAAGGAACAAAGACTGCTTGCAAAGCGAAGCCTTCCTCTTCTGACCCCTCCTCCTCTGTGTTCCTGGGGAACCTGACTCACGGAGGAAGACTGCTATCAGATCCCTATGGGAGTTTGAGGCCCTTCCCAACAAGGGCCCCTTGCCTGCCCCTATGCTAATTAGAAGATCTCAATCTACAGAAAGGAGAATAGGTGTGGGCTACTTATGATAAGTCCCATACTTCCTAGACAGTAAACACTTAGTTATTCAAGGTAATGGGAGCTTGGACTGATAGAAGAGCCAAAAAATAACAAAACCAAGGAAATCAACCAACCGTCCTAACCTAGCTTTCAGGGTTGCTAAACTTGGTTATAAATTAGGAAGGAAAATAGTTAGACTAACACAACTGAAGTTCAAACATGAAAGTGTGTTTTCACCAAATGTCTGTAAACTCAGGCCTAAACAGTTTAAATCATTACAATTTTTCAAGTATCTTTTCAACAGATGCACTAGTTTGTCAGTTGTGGTAGGAAAATATCAGTTGCATTACATCGTCATCATTCAATTCAACCTCCATCATACCTGTCCTTCCGAGAAGTCAGTAGAAAAGGCCCCTTAGGCCTAAGCCCTGGGGACATGAACTCTAACCTATGCCTTGCCCTCAGGAAGGTGATAGTTCACTTGCTGCTAGGCCCACAGAACAAGAGCCAATGCAGAGTACACACAAGTGAGAGCTTTGGTTTGGGGGATGAAGGAAAAAAGAACATCCCCATAGCAGATATGGGCACCACTCTTGACTGGTAAAGACTTTTTGCCCCCACAATGCTTTCATATCCACCTGAATTTAAATTCCATGACAGCAGGAACCTCATGTATTTTGTTCACCACTGTAGCGCTGGCACTTGCGCAGAGTAAGAACTCCATGGAAATGTGTTGCATGCATGAACTGATGCCATGCAACTGACACGAATGAGTAGCACAGATTTGTGCATTGCGTATTTTTGGGAAAGAAAGCTGAGAAGCCTAGATTTCCTTGAGACAGGGGTCTCCAGCACAGCTTTGGGTATGTAAGTCTAATTATGACAGCTAGTTACTCATAAAACACAGCCAGACTCTATCTTGGTGTTGCTCTAATATTTTCTAGAAGACAGGAAGATATGGAAACACGTGACTAAATGACATACACTTGAAGAACTAATTTGACTCCATGTCTACAACGTGGCATCCACCATTCACAAAATTATAGACCGAAAGAACATTTCACGGGAGGAGTAGAAGCAAGCAGCACAGTGTGGATCTGGTGTCTTCCATGGTGAAATGACCATCTCCAAGCTCCTTTCTGCTATTCATTGCCACTTCCTTGCTCTGTGCTAGCGTGTGACCGTTGGTGTTCTTATGTCAGTAGAGGACATAACAAGGCACTTATGTAGGTCACAGAATATTTTAGAATCCCAAACAGAAGAGTTGCTAATGAATTTAGTCCGGGGTGTTTTGCCACCAGAAAAATGACAGGCCTCTCCCACACACCTTTGGCTGTTGGCTCATCAAGAAAAGTCACACATTTTCTCTCTGTAAAAAGTGTCAAGGAAAGATTTTTTTTTAAAGGAAGGGGTGGCGAGTGCATTTGCCCCTGGGATGCTCTGGAGACTGGGACTGTTTTGAAATTCAGTCTCTATTGTGGCAACCCGAAAGAATCACGAGAAAGCTCCACTCAGGGTAGGTCCGCGAGGTCTGCGTCCTTTGTTCCACATCAAAGGAGACTGAAATGCGTCTACCTCTACGTGTCCTCACCCACGGAATGCAAAGGAGAGCTTGCTTGTGTTTCTCGTCAACAGTGCTGATGCCGACGTTCCAGAAACTTCTGCCTCTGCCACAACCACTTCTGCTAACCTTTCACTAGCCCCTGGATAAAGCTTCTGATACACATTTTAACCATGTGATAGGACGGTCACAATGCAAATCCTGTGGTTTATCTATGAGTTGATTACATACATGGAGGCTCAAAACTACCTTTTAAGAAAGCCTCAGGCTGATGAGGTCCTTTGCCTCTGAGAACTCTGAAGGGCACGCAGAGTGCAGAAGACGCTGACTTGGAATCTTGGGTCCCTATTTCATTGCTGTCCAGTCTTGGTCCAGGACTCAGTCTGGCATCTGTAGTCAAGGGTTGTTGAAATGAGACTTAAATGAGTGAAGTCACAAGGAATGCTTAGAAAGGTATCTATCACGTGTGATAGTCCTAGGAGGTTTTGATGCCAAACACAAGGTTCAGTTCCACACTTGGAGGGAATCAACTCCAAAACAAAGGGATGAAGCTTGAAGGTAAAATGGTGGTGGGGCTGCAGCTTTTTCAGTAGTAGCTGTTAACGTGCAAAGCACTCATTCTAACATAACTGGCAATTCTACTTTCCAGCTTCTCACTGTCTCTACCCTAAAGAAACCCACACAGGTTGGCACAAGGAGGCATATGGAAGCGTGCTCCCTATGGCATCACTCAAGCAAGCAGAACACTATAAGTAACCTACAGGTCCACTAATGGCTTCAACAATCTATTTCCATCATGAAACATCCACCGTTAAAAATGCCAAGGTGACCCTCTGCTTTCTATCACAAAAAGTTTTTCAAAACATATTGTTGAGTGAAAAAAGTAAATTGCAGAAAGACAAAAAGTAGCATTTATGTATAACTCCAAACACAAAATAATCATGACTTCACTGGAAGTGTGTGTGTGTGTGTGTGTAAATCAAAGATAATCTGGCATCAGGCAACGGCAGAGTAGCATGGCCAAATGAGAAGTCAGTCATCTTGGAAATGATTTGCTTTTTTACAACGTATTTCACACACAAAATAAAACTGATCATTTATAACACCTAATAGCATATATTTATATAGCAATGTATAACAATTTAGAATCAACCTAGCAAAATTTATTAATGAAATACTCCATTAATTTATTAAATTATGATGTTTATTTATGCAATTCATAATCTGCATATGAAATAAAAAAGTTCTACTTCGCGCTACCTGTTAATCACGCAGATTCCTGGATCTCACCTCCAGATATTTCAACTCCCGTATGTTTTGGTTACAACCCAGGAACCTGCATTTTTGGCTAGGAGATTCTACTGCTGCTGGCCCAGAAGCTACATGTTAAGAACATTTCATTTGAAACATCTCATTTCTTCTGCCACTGTCGGGGCATACCTGTGCCCCCTTAGAATCCTGTTAAAGCTCAAGTCAGCTGCTGCAGGTAAGGGGTGGGCCTAGGACCATGTATCTCTAACGAGCTGATGTTGCCCATCCTCAGCTACTATGAAGCTTGACTTGAGACCCATCTTTGAAATGAGTAGAGATTTGTGGGAAGGTCTGTGGAAGAGAAAGAGCAGGTGTGTGGAAGCAGAAGTGAGGGAGCTATGCTGAGGGACACTCTGATAGTCAGCTTTTCGTGACTTTAAATAAAATACCTGAGAGAGGCTACTCAGGAAGGAAAAAGGGGGATTTCCTTACTGTTTTGGAGGTTCCCAGTCCAAATGTCAAGGAATCTCATTGGTTCAGACATCTTGTAAGGCTGGAGGATGGTAGAGGGATGGCAAACCAAGAAGTGGGGCGGGGGGATCACAATTCAATCACAGTGGCCCACCCCAATAACTTACTCCAATCTAATCACTTTTCAAAGTCCCACTTGTAGTCACTGTAATTCAATTACGTTCCATCCTTAATCCATTAGCATAAGACTCTAAGGACCAAGACTTTAACACAGGCTTTTGGAGGACAACAAAATTATTTTCCAAACTACAACAAACATCCAGGGGACTGGCCTGATAGAAGTTGGGCATCAGGAGAGCCTTGTGGGTGCCGTAATGTCAGGCCTGGGGCTTGAGATGAGGTCCATCAGCGACTGATCATGGCTTTCCATGGAGGTTTAGAGTTCCAGTCACAAGGGGAGGAAAAGAAGAACATGGGGTGGAAGCTGGGGGGAAGGCAAGGCCATGGCCCCAGGCACAGGTGCTCAAGGAGCATCCAGTGATCCAAGATTAGGCCTGAACCCAGAGTCATGCCTGGTAAGCCATGCCCTCCTACTCTCTGCAGGGCAAGGATTGTTCTGGTCCCTCTCCCTGAGACAAGGGTGTAGTCCCTAATTATAGGGCGGCTCCAGGGTCTCTTATGCTCTGCATAAGCAGACAAAGCATCCTACATGGATGTGACCAGGCAAGTACCTTCAGGCTGACAAAGCCAGTGTCACTTTCCTTTGTGTGAAATGGTACATTTTCCAAGTTGGTAGAAGGGGAAAGCTTTCATTGAACTGAATTGGAGCGTGCTGAAATAACTGTTGAGAAGTTCTCCAGAGAAGGCTGATGATTAAGGTCAAGATGAGACTACAGGGTAGGGGGAAGGTAGGGACAGAGCATTGCAAAACCCAAACATTTCTGGATCATGCTCAACTCTCAAGCATGTTATTTGGTTCTGAATGGTTAGTTTGATTCTCTGCCTCACTTCACAGTGGCATGGAGCCACCCACTTTCTTCCCAAACTCATATCCAGAATGACTTCTGAAAAACAGATTCCCATAGACACCCATTTTGCAGGCAGCTGCTACTACTCTGCCCAGGAGGCAGCTGAGGTTCAACATGAACCTCATTTGAGGCATCAAATACATGCACTCTGGGTGGGACACACCAGCAAGGGGAGCTTGACCCTCCCAAGACCCCTGTCTGGCCATACCCCCATCTCTCATAGCAGCGCATGGTTCTACCTCTTGCAAACCTCTGTCTGCTTGTTATAGTTTGGCAGCACATCTTGAGCCCTTGTCATTTGGAGATTATTGTACAATCTGTTTTAATTGCATCCAAAGGAAATACAAGCAGGCACCTGCATTAAAACTTGACAGCCCTGCAGTTGAGTAGAATCCCATTTGCATGTGAACAGTTGCATGCAAACCTGAGAATCTCGTTCTGTTGCAGGAACAAAACTATGAGTTATGATAATTACATCTTTTACAATTTGATCTTAATGGTGCCGTTGTCTCTTCAATTAAAAACACAACTTATCATATACATTTGAATGTTTTTGAAACCGACCTGTTCAATCATTTTTAATAAAAACACTTCCTTCCTAATTTGAAAAGCCATATGAGTTATCACAGAAAATAGAGAGTGCAATGAAGACTGTGAAAGTCACCCACCATTTCTCCAGCCTGATATTTATATTGTGTGGTATGTTAAAGAAGAAACTGGATAAACTGTTTTGTCACATAAACTTTTATTTTGGAATACTTTTAGATTTACACAAAAGTTGCAAAGATAACACAGAGTTCCCATATAACCTTTGCCCGACTTCCCCATTGTTAACAACTTACATAACTATGGAACATTTGTCAAATGAGGAAATTAACACTGCTACCATACCATTAGCTGAATCACAAAATCTATCCAGATTTGGCCGGTTTTTCAACTGAAGTCCTGTTTCTGATTTAGAATTCCGTCCAGGCTGTGCACTGGATGGACTTAGTGCTCCGTTTTTCTAAGTGTCTATTCTCAGGCATAACACACAACGTACTGGTGAGAAAAGACTGGGCAGCAATGACGATGCCCATGTCCCCTAGCAGAGTGCTTGGGTTTGAAACCCTGTGGTCGGCGCCGCGGCTCACTAGGCTAATCTTCCACCTGTGGTGCCGGCATTCTGGGTTCTAGTCCCGGTTGGGGCACTGGTTCTGTCCTGGTTGCTCCTCTTCTAGTCCAGCTCTCTGCTGTGGCCCGGGAAGGCAGTGGAGGATGGTTCAAGTACTTGGGCCCTGAACCCACATGGGAGACCAGGAGGAAGCACCTGGCTCCTGGTTTCAGATCAGCACAGTGTGCCGGCTGTGGCGGCCATTTGGGGGGTGAACCAACGGAAGGAAGACCTTTCTCTCTGTCTCTCTCTCTCACTAACTCTGCCTGTCAAAAACAAAAACAAAAACAAACAAACAAACAAACAAACAAAAAAACAAAGGAACCCTGTGCAGCTCTGACTCCAGCTTCCTGCCAGTGCAGACCCCAGGAGGCAGCAGGTGATGGCCTTGGTGACAGAGTTCCTGCCACCCTATGTGGAACACCCAGATTTTGTTCCTGGCTCGCAGCTTTGATCTGGGTAAGCCCTGGCCTTGGCAGATGTTTGGGGAATGAACCACTGGTTGGGAAATTTCTCTCTCAATGATAAAATAATGACAATAATTTTTAAAAATACTATATTTATATTAGTTGGGTTTTTTATTTTATCATTTTATGTTTTTGAGCGGTGGAATAAAGTACTGGGAATCTGTAATCTTTGAGTAAGTAGTATGGGAGGATGGGGAATTTGAGTTGTCCACATAAAGGAGTCCAGGGAGGTCCCCCTACAGAGGATCAAGTGTGAGGTTCAGGAAGCTGCAGCAGTGGTCCCCTGCTCAGCAAGGGTGCAGAGGCCCCAAGTGCTTGGCCTGCAGAGGTCACTTGTTATGAACATGAGTGTGGACTAGTATCATACAGAGGTCCCACAGAGGGTCAAGAGGGAATCCCTTCCTCCCTCCCTTCTTCCTTTCTTTCCTTCCATAATGCTACTCTCCAAAAGGACCCCCAGAGCCCCGCCATGGCTCTCAGTCTCCCAATCCCTACCCAAACCCCCGCTCAGTAACCTATGACCTCTCCCTCAGCCCACAGGACAGTCCAGCACTCGCAGTCCCTGCAGCTGGCGGGGTTGATGCTCTGACTGACCCCTCCCTTTAGTCCAGGTGGGTCCTTCCCAGCAGCTCACCTGCTCCAGCTTCAATGTTAGCTCTGTGCCTGTGACAGCTCCGTGCTGCCCGCTCTCCCCTCCCCCTACCACGCAGTCTCCTTGCAGAGGGATTCGCCCTTCCGTGCTGCAGAGCCCTGTCCACCTGGAGGCTTTATCTACATGGGATGCTGCTGAGAGGACTTGGAGACAGTTGGCTTGCTCAAAGAATTTTTGAAAGACCAACGGTGCCTCACATGTTTGACAACAACCTAAAGAACCAATATCAGAGGTGCCGGCATGTTGAGTGACAAACAGCATGGTCTGTGCGGTCAAGGTGACCTCTGCTCTGGCCTTACTGCCTCCTCCAAGGCTCATCAGTCTTTGGAAAGACTGGCTGATGGCAGTGAGAGGGGAATCTGCATTCTTGGTTTTCCCTAACTCCTAAGGCCACACAGAAAGAGATGTCTCAAGGGGTGAAGGGAGTAGAATATGAGAGGATGTTGAACACAAGACAGCCCAAACTATGACATGTGTTTCTGTCTCTAGCCATTATCCAAACCCCATCCCAGGCATTGGAGGCCCTACAAAGAGAATAAGACATAGAAACTTCTATTCAGGAGTCTGCTTTTACCCCTGCGGGGGATAGATGGGAAACTCATCAGTGCTGAAAGGGCTGGAGGAGCCTCAAAGTACACTGCATTCGTATGCACAAAGGAAGGAGTGATTAATTCTGCACGGGTAGGCTAGGGGTGGTTGGTGAAGCTTGATAGTAGAGATAACTGGAGTTACATCTTGAAGGAGGATTGTTTGGCTAGTCGGCAGCTCGTGGGTGAGTTTAGGCAAGATACGAGAACATTCCAGACAGAGAGAGCAGCAGATGCAAGTGCATGGAAGTGTGAAGTGGGCGCCCTGTTTAGGGAGTTGTAAGTCATTTGTTATGGCTGGAATTCCCAGAATGAATGAATTCTGGCAAAAAATTAAAAAAAAAAAAAAAACCCTAAGGCTGCTCCGATAGTGAGAGCTAGGTCATGCCTGGCCTTTCGATTTCATTCTCTAAGACCTGAGCTGTCCAGTATGGTACCCAGTAGCCATATATGGCAATTTAAATTTAAATTTAAAATGCAATGAAAAATTCAATTCTTCAGACCCTCTACAATGCAAGCGCTCAATAGCCTCATGTGGCTAAGGTTTACCGTCTTCCTACACTACAAAGATAGAACATTTCCATCATCGCAAGAAATTCAATTGAACAGTGCTGGTCTAGACTGTGGGGGACTACAAGAGAATTTTAAGCAAGGGATTGACATACCCATATCTGTAGCTCACAGAGTATTCCCCTGAGACCACTTGGGGCTGGATCAGAAACGGGCATAGTATAAGGCAAGAGACTGGTTAGAAGGCTAATGAAAGAACATAGCCCAGAGGCTCCTGCCACAGCAAAGCTTGGCCTAGAGCCTGCCCTTTTGCTAAGCAGACTGGACAGCTCTTTAGGGGGACTAAGTTTCACCTTAGTCCTCCTGCCCTGTAATGCCAATTTGGGAGAGACAGTTTTCCAAAAGATCGTACATTAGCCTCCAACCGGAGAGAATGGGTCTCATGTCCTCTCCAGCAGGTCCTGAGGCTGTGATGTAACCCCAAAGTGTATTCACAAAGACCCCCAACCTCTAGGAGTCACATGCCCAAGACCCATCACACTCACACCAAGTGGATGCTGACTCAAGTTTTGCTGCCATGAAAATTGGGTCTGATGTTCCCTGGAATCCCCTGTTGCCTACTGCCCTTAAACTCTGAAGTCGGTAGAAGTTAGGGGGGCAAAGAAAGTGGACTAACACCTGAGCACTGACAAACATGCAGTGAGCGTCCACTGGTTCAGTGCCCCTAGCTGGGTGCAGCTGCAGACACGGGGTGTGGGAAAGTCTCCACGGCCTTGCTCTGAGTACAATGTGTGACACTGTGCCCGGTGCGCTGTTGACTCAGAGGGAGCGCCCCACAGAGATTCCACTTCAGGCCTCTGCTTTCTGAGGGTGTGGATGTGCCCACACCAACCACACTGGAGTGTGTGAACATCACCCTTGCGTTCCTGGCTGAGTCAGATGCTGATCCGGGGATCAGAAGACCTGGTTCGAGGCAGAGCCTCACCAGTCAGCTAAAAGCAGGCTTGTTGGTA
Organism: Lepus europaeus; assembly: GCF_033115175.1. NCBI lineage: Eukaryota > Metazoa > Chordata > Mammalia > Lagomorpha > Leporidae > Lepus > Lepus europaeus. Next base: position 16,682,313 of record NC_084835.1, read on the forward strand.
ACACTCCAACAGCCCACAGCCCTCACTGCAAGCTGGGTCCTGTCCTAAACCCTCAGAGCTCCTCATTTAGTCCTCACAGCAGCTCAGGAAGCCAGCACTGCTGTTATCTGTACTTCACATAGGGGAAACTGAGGCATGGTGGTTAAGCCACTTGCCCCTGTGTACGTAGCTATGGGGCTCAATCCTAGTCCCCTGGCTCTAGTGCCTGCACACTGCATGCTACTGACAAACACAACACGCGTGGACAAGACTCTGTGGAACCCTCTGCTGCCAGTTCAGCACCAGCTGCTTCTGCCCTTAGTGCTGTGATCACTAAGGTGATAGTGATCCTGGGAACAGAATGAGTGCTCCTTTGGGAGAGGCTGGCACAAGCATCCGGAACACACACCAAGATCTGGGCCCTTTATTATTACTCCAAACAAGGAGATCTTGCTGCCTTCGTAGCCTGATGTGGCCACGATGGGACTCTTTCCCACGTCCTTATGGCTATATCGCAAGCTTCCATCACATGTCCTATGCAGAAACACCTCTTTGAGAGTTAGTTGTAGGGTGAACAGTGCTGGCACAGAGATGACAACGCACACCTGAGGGCTTTCCCAGCACCGGGCCAAGCACCGCCCACCCGTGCATTCTCCCTGGCACCTCTCACTGCAGCAGGCTGGGTCAGCCTCGTGTCCTCACCACCTGTCCCAGGGTGCCAGCACACATGTGTCCGAGGACCCCTTTACCAATGAATGCACTGCCCACCGAGGGGTCATCGCTACCAAAAATCAAGTTCATTGGGAAGATATCACAACCAAACCCTGACCCTGAGGTCAAGGCAATGATTTGGGAGCTTGGCTTCCGGAGAGCTTGTCTGTTTCTGTTATTCTGTTGGGTGGTCCCAACAACTTGCATAGGGAAAAAAAAACAGGGCTATCTTTCTAGCTTCAGGTCTGCCTTGATCCAAGAGCTAAAGAGTGCCATCAGAGTCATTAGACTTGTTTTCTCTTGGTCTCTTAGCCCTGCCATCCATCTGTGGCTCCATTCTTGAAATCCATGCTATGTCTCTCTCTCTCTCCCTGTTGAAGGCTGGATGGCTAAACTCAATGGGAAAAAGTGGAAATCTCAGAGCCTGCAGAGAAATTCCCAAGATCCATTCTGATTGGACTGGTTTAGACTGTGTGCCTGGAAACCAATCACTATTGTCCTGGAGTGAACTCGCTTCCTGAAAAATGAAGACAGGGCAGATCACCAAACAAAACCCAGGGGTCTTACTGGACAAGGTGGGATTAAGAGAGCCTGAGCCCTGCTGTGAACACTCCTATGAGGCCAAGGGCAGGTGTGTGGGTTTGACACTGAGTAGTCAAACCACTGATGTCCAGCAGGTACGTGGGGACACTGCTCCCAGTGAGACTCTGGAAGTGAAGTGATGTCTCCAGGGATGGCCAGTAAGAAAGCAGCAGAGGTGAGTCTGAATCTTAGGCCTTGATTCTTGAGACTCGTTCTGAACACATGACCTGAGCCAGCTCTGGGTATCCTAACTGCGCCTTGCCAACACGCACAGCTACGCTGTCCCCTGAGGTACCCTGTATGTGACAAAGCCTAATGTGGCCTCGCCGCTCACTGCCCTCAAGGCTCTGCCCTTTGGGTTCTTGTTTTGTCTCTTCCACGTGCCAGCAACAACTTCTGACTCTGGGTTTGCAGCCTTCCTGTTCAGGACAGGAAGGATCCTTTCAGTCTTTCCCTGGAGCTGTTTACCACAGAGCATCCTTCAAGAGTGGCCCTGCTGCCTCTGCGGGCCCCCCTCCCCGGGCACTTCCAGCTCCAGCTCCGTATCCAGCCCAAGGAGATGCCAATTCCCCCATTCCAAGGCTTCATTACCTGAGATTGCATCATTTCCTGAGATTGCATCAAGCACCAAATTACTCCTTTAAAAATAAGGTACTGTGTCAAGTGGGGAAGGAAGGTTCTTATCGTTTCCAAAACAGCTCCAGGCTCTGCAGCCTCCGACCATTGGCAGTGTGCTCTCCAGGGCCTTCCTCGCCTGCTCATTGCCTCCTGCTGGGCTGGTTCGTACTGCCACTTCATATCGCTGCTTGGATCGCACCTCTTCCAGGAGGACTTTCTGCTCACACTCTTGGGAGAACCTCAGTTTCCTTGTGGAGAGTCCACCCTAATATGTGGAACTGTTGAGACAGTAACTCCAACAGAGCCCTGTGGCCAACAAAGAGAGAGCCTGAGCCCGGCTGTGAACACCCCTATGAGGCCAAGGGCAGGTGTGTGGGCGACGCTTGTCCATTGCGATGGTGGAAGAAATGGTTGAAGCTCGTTCATCCCACAGGCACTGACTGCGCTCTTCAGCTGTTCCTGTTCGTATAATGCCAGTCCTCATAGCCTCCACCCAGCTCTGCCTTCTTTCCTGAGTCTAAAAACTTTTTCTGCAACTTCCTTGTCAATCTGTGGCTCGTGGGTCTTCCCATAAACTCAGTCTTGTTGCTGTTAGTCAAAATCTGTTTCTGGTGCTTGAAATCAAAAGTCCTTGGCTTATATATTTTATGTCTCCCCATTGCTCCCCAGTGTGTCCCCAACATCCCCATAGTGCCTGGCACAGAGGAGCCAGCAGCAGCTGCTACAGGCATGTCGAGTGACGTGGTCACTGCTGGCCCCAACCCTTTCTCCAGCTTCCGTCAGCTGGCATCTCTTGCTCACATAAAAGTGAGGTCGACAGTGCACATGGCAAAGGCTGGCCTCCGACTTCCTCGGCTTCCCCTTCACTGCACAGGGAGGACCTCGCCTTTGTTCCAAACCGAACGTGACCGCCCATTCAGAGCAGAACCGTGGTTCTTTCCAGCGAGCACCCTTCAAGTTTCGGCTCTGCCCCTCAGACTCCTCATCTTCTCCTGTTATATTTCATTCAAAACTACATCAGGCACTCCCCACTTTGCATGGTCTAAAGCAATCTTGAGGTCCTCTTGTTTACTAACCAAGGGTTGGAGCCCCCCCACCCCACCCGCTTTTTTCACCCTATACAGACTTGGGAATTGCTTACTTTCAGAAATTTCCAACAGAAAATGACATGAAACCTTTTATCTCCCTACAGAAAGAGATAAAGCCACGTGGAATAGAGCTTTCGCTCAAGACTTGACACAATGTTTGCATTTTCTGGACTGACTTACCACAAGTGAAATCCAGCTGACAATTAAACCGCAGGGTTATCACTTCATCTTGAGGTGGAGGCAGCTGTTTTTTATTTTAAAATTTATAGTAATTGAATCCTGTTATGCAAGCACATGGTAATGGATTGAGGGGAAAATAGCTTAGGGTGAAAAGTAACAGTTTGCTATTCCTGGTCTGGCCCCTCAAGGCCATCTCTCTTATCAATATCTACATACCTTTTCTCTGATAATTTCTGTGACACAGAAATGAGCCTTTTCATGAGTATAACTTTGCCTTGTGTCTTAGATCAGGTTCCCTTGAAGTAGAGCCCGAGCTGTGATGGGAAGTAGGATGGGGTGGGGAAAGGAGCAAAGATGGGGTGTTGCCTGGGGCAGGCTTCAGCCCATCCCCATGCGGAACTCTGGACATAAATTGCACCAGAGTTGACTGCATCAGAGTGGATCCCAGCTGGAAGCTAAGGAACTTCAGTCAGCCCTGGTTTGTGGGCTGCCTTGGGCAATGGAGAAGGGCCCAGGGCTTCTCCAGCAAGGCCACTGTGGATGTATTTCAAAGCCAGAGAGGAATAAAGGCAGAGACTGATCTCCATCTGCTGCTTCACTCCCCACATGCCTGCCACAGCTGGGGCTGGTCCAGACCGAAGGCAGGAGCTGCAGTTTCAGTCTGTGTCTTCCATCTCCCATGCGGGTGGCAAAGACCCAAGTATGTGAACCATCACTGCCACCTCCAGAGGTGCACATTAGCCAGAAACACTGGAACTGGAAGCAGGGCCAGGATGCCCAGTTAGGCATTCCAATACAGGACGTGAGTGTTCCAAGCAGTCTTAACCATTGCATCAAATGTCCAATGCATCAAATGGCCACCCTTGCTTTCTTTAGAATATATGAGGGTACTTTAAAGCATTTGTAGGAAAATGGAATTAAAAAGCGCGTTTATTTAGGTGTAAAAATAATTAGAAACATATGAATACTTTTTTATAATACACATTTTCTATGAAGTTTTTGAAGACCCCTTGTATGCCTGGATTTCAAGAGAAAATTGGCACCAAAATAAACTTACATTTTAATTGCATTTTCTATGAACTTTTTGAGGTAGTCCAAGAAATGGAATTGTTAAACTGAAATGATGGATCATGCATTTAACTCTTAAAACATGCTTCAAGAGGAAACATGTGCAAAAAATTCAGGCATAGCCCAAGCATTAATACTTCATCACGAATAAATCAAACACAACAGCTAGTCGAGGCAGGCCCCTCAGCTGATGGAATGAAACAAGGTGTGGGCAAGTTTAGGGAAGATAAGAGCAATATCTCCTAGGCATAGCAAGCTAGCCAAGGCTTCCTTGCAGAGAACTGCAGAGAGACTGAGGAGGGAAGGGGGAGGTTAGGGGGAGACAGGCATCATGGGGAGAAGCTGTTGCTGGGATGAGGGCACTGATGCTTGGCTGGGGGGGGGTATGTGACCCTGACCGAGGAGGTGGGAAAGTCCAAAGGTGAAACTTTCCTTTGTGTTTGCTAAGAACCTAATGATATACTTTGTTCCTGTGCTTTATTTATCAAATATTTCAATTTCTATAATAAGTTTCAAACAATTCAGAGACAATACAAAAAGAAACTTCCTCCACTCCTCACCACGCTAAGTCAGTGCGCCAGCATAACACAGCTCATAGTCGAGTAACAGTAACTGTTCTGCTTTGCTTGTCCTTTGGAAGGGGATGGCTTATTGCTCCTCCTCCCAACTTACAGGTGTTTTCAACTTCCAGACGCCATAGAATGCAAATAACAGGAGAGAAAAAGGACTCACATCCCAAGCCAAGTGTTCCTACCTGGCAACAAGGCCCCTGGAGGGTGCAGCAAGAGACTCAGCGCTCACAGCAATTGCCATGGGACCGGATGCTTTGGTCTCCTGATCAGCTTCTGTGTCTCCTCTGTTTCCCTTTCCACCTCATGTCCCCTTTTGGGCCAAAGAGAAAGGTCTGCTAATGTTTCTCAACTACCTCTTTCTCTATCATGGGTCATGAAAAATCCACCAAGCTAGGCTCCCGGTTTCCATTTCTCAACATGCACACGATAGAATCATTGCTCTGTTTCTGTTCAAAATGAAATAACATACCAGCTTGTTTAATCTGAGAGAGCCAGAAAGGAGACTTCTGTTTCCTGTAATCCAAATAATATTCAAAGAGCCAGACAACATTCTGTGTGTCACTTCTCTAAGAGACAGGTACTATGGAAATAGTTTGAATTGGAAAATTGGTCTCCAAAGCACTTGCCAGCACAAGCTACAGACTTGCTTCTAGTTCCTGGTACTCCAGCATCTGCAGGACCATGGAGATGATGACACATTAATAAGAAGACAAACTGCCAGTGTGTTAGTCTGTTTTCTGTTGCTATAACAGAATACCCAAGAGTGGGTGTTCTATAAAGACTAGAAGTTTATTGGACTCATGATTCTGGAGGCTGAAAGTTCAAGGGCCTGGGACTCCCATCGGGCTGGCACTGGCGAGACTCTTCTTGCTGTACTGTAACACGGCAATGGACATCACACGGTAAGACAGAGCAAACATGCTGGTCTGGGCCTCTCTCATCTTACAACATCACTGATGCCATCATGAGGGCTCCACACTCATGACCTCATCTGATCCTGATTCTCGACCTAACACTCTACCGCCAAATACCAATCAAGTAGGAATTTCGGGACTAAGCTTCCAACACATGAACTTCCGAGGACCCATTCACACCACAGCAGCCAGGATATGGCCCAATGGAGCCTGTGGTGCTTTTACTCCATGCCAGCAGTAGATGCATGTATCTGATGAGTTCAATGAACATTCACCATGAGCCTGGCAGAGTGCTCAACACACACACTCTCTCTCTCTCTGCAGGATCCCACATAAATAAAACAGTCTAGTTGTTTGGTTTTGAGGACACAGTCTATAACAAGTTCAAATCACAGCGCAAGTAGCCATCACGCAGAATGGCATAGGTAAAAAGAGCTAGAAGTTCAAAGTGATAGAGGAGTGGCATGCAGGTGTGACAGCATCTATTGAGGGGTTACACGGAGGACTTCCTGGAGGAGAAGGGGCATGTGCATTGACTTCTAAAGATGGGTGGGCCGGCGCCAAGGCTCAATACGCTAATCCTCCACCTGCGGCGCCGGCACACCAGGTTCTAGTCCCGGTCAGGGCACCGGATTCTGTCCTGGTTGCCCCTCTTCCAGGCCAGCTCTCTGCTATGGTCCAGTAGTGCAGTGGAGGATGGCCCAAGTGTTTGGGCCCTGCACCCCATGGGAGACCAGGAGAAGCACCTGGCTCCTGGCTTCAGATCAGCGCCGTGCGCCGGCCATGGCGGCCATTGGAGGGTGAACCAACAGTAAAAGAAAGACCTTTCTCTCTGTCTCTCTCACTGTCCACTGTGCCTGTCCAAAAAAAAAAAAAAAAAAAAAAAAAAAAAAAAAAAAAAAAAAGATGGGTGATGATTTGGTGGGTGGGGACTGGATGATATTTACATATAGATTACACGTTCTAAACTATCCAAGGGGGGACGGCTGACAGAAAGGCCAGCAACAAGGAGTGGTTCATATCTGGGAGTTCAAGTTAACTATGCCTGTCCTCGTACCAGGATCTAGAGCCCCACCTGAGAGTCATCACAGCTCACATTCTGAGAAATGTCTGATGCAGTAACACACTGCAGAAAAGTTCTTTGAGAATCTCGACACAGTGGGGGACAGACATTTAGGAGGGAGAAGTCTGGAGCCAAGATGTGTGGGCAAAAATTACAGCTACAGCAACGTGGTAGGATTTCACACACATACTATTGCTGCAGGGACTCTATCTCTATTGTATGATTCATTTTATAAAGTTCTTTTTTTTCTAATTTTTATTTACTCCTTTTCTTCACTTCAAAGAGAGAGAAAGAGAAATCTCCCATCTGCTGGTCTCCCCAAATGCCTTCAATGGTCAGTGCTGGCCCAGGCCAATGCTAGGAGCTGGGAACTCAGTGTGAGTCTCCCACAAGTGTAGCAGGCACCCAACTACTTGAGCCATCTGTGCTGCCGCCCAGGGTCTGCATTAGAAAGAAGCTGGAACTGGAAGAACTGGGGCTCAAATCCAGGCACTCAAATATGGGCTTCAGGCATCCAATGCAGCTTGTTTACTGAACCAAATGGTTGCTCCCCTCCCCCTGCCACATAAAGTTTTTTAAAAGGCAAATTAGGGACTCATACTGCGTCTTTCAAAGGATAAAGAAAAGCCAGGTATCCACAAAGACCAACCGAGTAGTTCCTTGTTAAAGGGAGGAAAATTGTACCCTGCCTCTTGGCCTGGGTGATGATTATACAGGTGTTTGTTCGCCAATAATTCATTAAGTTTGTAAGTCAATTCTATATTTAATGGTGGTTTGCACTGACCTCTTCCTTCCATGCTGTGCCAAAGGCAAACCAGGGTTTGTGTCTCCTTTCTCCTTCAGGCGTTTTGTCATCTCTGGAATTTATGTCACTTAGTTCCCTTGTGACCTTAGCTGTCTGGGGGCTCCAGAAAATTTAAGATTTTGAATATTGTCTGGTTCTTCATATTGCTAGAGTGGGAGCCATGTTCTTTGGTGGCTTTCAATATCCTAAGTGGGATTTTCATGTTAAAGCTCACAATTTAAAAATCAATCAATAAATAAAGGAGAAATAGGCAGTAGTGGTCTGAAAGCAGGAGCCCGGACAAGAGGGTGCCCTGAAGGGTCTTCGGGAAAGTAAGACTGAGGGCAGGGCTGGGAGGGGCATGGCTTGAAAGGTCTGACCACTGCGGAGTGTGGGTTAGTTTGGAGGGGAACGGGAAGCAGGTGTATCAGCAGGAAAGGAGAGAGGCTGGGGCGCAAAGCGAGAGTCCCCCTGAGCTGACTCAAAAGCCTGAGCAGTGGCAGGCAGGAGGACTGGGAGAAAAAGATGTGAGTGTGAACAGAATCCGTGGTTAATGGAGAGGAAAGGTGAGGGGCTTGGGCAAGGAGCTTGCTTAGGTATCACCAGTCAAGAGGTGATGTTTGCAGCAATGTGGACACCACATGTGCTGCCAAGATAAGGATGTCTCCAGGTAGTTTTAAATGCAGGAAATATTAGAACTTGCTCCTGTATATAAAGATAATTGAAAATGAATCATGATGAAGAATGGGGTGGGAGAGGGAGTGGGAGATGGGATGGTTGCGGGTGGGAGGGAAGTGATGGGGGGAAAAGCTGCTATAATTCAAAAGTTATACTTTGGAAATTTTTATTTATTAAATAAAAGTTTTTTAAAAAAAGAACTTGCTCCCAGAGCTCCTGGGGATTAATTCAGAAAGCAGGGCGGATCCTGTAACACCTAACAGGTAAGGTTCTGCCTGGAAGGTGAGAAGCCTATGCTGCTCACGGGACTTGTGTATAATTAGTTTGTTCCTGGCATCCATATTTAATGTCTTTTTTTTTCCAATGCTGCAACCAATTAACACCATTCTGTTGACTCTTGCACCTACTGTCTGTTGGTCGGTATCCTTCTCCCGATCCATCATCTGTTTATGTCCCTGGTGGGAACCATGAGTTTAGTCTGTTGGGTCCTAAGGATTCTTCGCTCAGTGTCAAGTCATTGATACTGATATTTTGTCCTGGTATGCTCTGCCCATGCTCCCCTGTGCCTGCTGGAGTACAAAGGGTAGAGGTTATTGCTGATTTTGAAGTTTAACTCTGGAATCTGGATGAACAGCCCTTTGCCACTACAGCAAATGGCACTGTTGACTCAGACAACACCCAATCCCAATGCGAAATCTCTCTTTTTACATTTTACTTCTTTGAATACGTATGCCTTAAAACTTCTATCAAAAACTCAGCCAAAGTGATGGAAGAAAGTTACATCTGTTCCTACAAATACACTGAATTAAATTCTGCAAAATAAAATAAATATCACTTTGTTTGCTGGTGTTGGGGAAATTCTTTATTCTCCAGTTGTCTATGTTTAATTTGAATAATGTTCTCATATGGGGTGCCAGCATTGCCAGCAGGGGCTTAACTTGCTGTACCACAATGCTGGCCCTCCAAAATTTTGAAATCCATGCAAATGTAGTCTTCAAAAAGATCATGGAACAATACATATTATGAAAAAAAAAAACTACGCATGATTTTGAAAGATTTTGTATTCCCCCCCCTCCCCCAGCAACAACTTATCTTTTTTTTTTTTTTTTTTTTTTTTGACAGGCAGAGTAGACAGTGAGAGAGAGCGAGACAGAGAGAAAGGTCTTCCTTTACTGTTGGTTCATCCTCCAATGGCCGCCGCGGCCGGCGCGCTGCGGTCAGCACACCGCGCTGTTCCGAAGGCAGGAGCCAGATGCTTCTCCTGGTCTCCCATGCCGGTGCAGGGCCCAAGGACTTGGGCCATCCTCCACTGCACTCCTGGGCCACAGCAGAGAGCTGGCCTGGAAGAGGAGCAACTGGGACAGAATCCGGCACCCCAACCGGGACTAGAACCCGGTATGCCGGCGCCACAGGCGGAGGATTAGCCTGTTGAGCCACGGTGCCGCCCCCAAGAACATTTTGAAGTCCCCTCATATACAGTAATCAGTGGAAAAAGCACTGATCTTAAATATCCAGCAGCTCACTGAGCTTTTAGCAGGTGTGAAACCAGGCAGAGGTGACTATTTAGAATTTACTACAGCGAGGGAATCAGCTTCATCACTAGCCTTCCGCAGAGACCCAGAGGCTGGCAGGGCAATGGGAGAATTTTACAGTAGAAACGTGAGAAGGCTTCAGGCGTGCCCTGATGCCAGGGTGTTGGTATGGAGAAGTTGGGGATAGATTAATGAACGATAGATGTCTTAAGTGATCGTTTAGGGGAGCATATTTGGCTTCCTTTGGTTGCTCCCAAGTTGGAAAGGTGAGGCAAAAAAATTAGAGAAGCTGGCAGTTTTAAACCAAGTCCTGACCGTCCTGGGCCACTTGCTTCAGAGCCTGTGATGCCGCTTCCTGGGTTTCTAATGTGGAGCAGAGTTCTGCTCTCCCAGGTGGTCTGGTCTGCCCTTTGCATGTTCAGCCTCTCATGTGTGTGTATCTGTGTCATCACCCGCAGGCCCAAGTGAATGTCTGAAATTAGCTATTTAATGCTTTGCAGAGTACAGATAACATCAGAGGCACATCCTGCGCCCAGAAGGCCCCTATTGCGTTAAGGGAAGCGATTGTTTAAAGTCTCAGGATAACAAGGAATTGCATGCAGGAAAAAGTGCTTCCCAAATGTCTGTGCAAGGTGCAACTTTTCCTTATTTTAAATTTTCTCTAATCTCAGGGAAGAAGAGAATGGAAAAAGGAGAAGAAGAGAGTACTGACGGTGGTCATGAAATATGACTGGAAGAGGGTCTGTGGTGCTGTACGGAGAAGGGGATTAGAGACAGTCTGAGGAGGAAGACTTGTAACAGAGAGCCGAACACTTGGTTGACATGGCCTTGCTACTTCCGACTGCCCTTCTCCTGCTTCCATAGAAACGTAACTCTTAGCTGGACACAGAGCTGTCAGAAAAATAAAAAAGTTACACTTCCCAGCCTCCCTGGCAGTTAGGTGTGAACACAGGACTATTTAGGACCAATGGGTAGAAGTTATATGTGGAACTTCCAGGTTGTTCTCTTGGGAGTAGAGGAGGACCCTCCCCTTCTCCTTTCCTACTGGAATGATGATGAGTCATCTTGGATTACTTGGATAAGGACAAGATCTTGGGGACAGTGGAGAAATAAGATTGAAGAAATCTAAGGCCCTCCATCCTAAAGCCATTTTACCTCTCCTGGACTACTAATGTCTGGTGTGCTTCATGGGAGACAAGCAGCTTCCATTATTGAGTTGCTATAATTTGGGATTTTCTTAGACTATGATGTCTCTATGAAGCGTCCCCTCTTCATTCGTCCACCCATCTGCTCTGTCTTCTATAATAGATGGTGATGCTTTGCCCACTAACACTCCCCTGGCTACATGCCTGGAGACCAGTCTGCCGGTCTTATCCCCAAGCCATCTACTGGAGTGGCCAGAAGGGGAAAGCAGAGCAACCATAACCAATTCCATGTGTGCCTTTCAGCCCTGGCTCCATGGCATCCACCAGCAAGCTGTTACCACACTTGAACCTCACCCTGAAAGCCAATCTCCCTGGAGGCTGATGATCCAAGAATGCCATGAGGCTGACTGGGGGCTTGCCTTGCCATCCCGTCTTGCACATAGCTCAACAGCTTTGAGGCTCCGGACCTTTTTTTAATCCTGATTGGAAGCATCTGTGTTAAGCATCACTGCTATACTCCAAATTCTGGTTCTGTTCATCAGCTGTGTGAATAATAATGTCGGTTTATTTCTTTTATTTTTCTCAGGAGTTCACTCTAGGCCAATTCACTCCAAGACACCTGGTGAGCCTCAAGGCAGTCTAGTTCCCAGGATGCCTAGCGTTTGTAAAACAAGGGCTACTTACTTTCCTAGCCTAGCACACAATTAAATTAGCATTCATAAGGCTTCCTGAGATGTTCCGGACACAAGCCATTACCCACAGCATCCTGCTGTATACCAGAGGGGCCCTTTTCATTGCTGGTTGCTGGAGTTGCACACTTCCTGGCCCTGGCTTGGGCAGAGAGTGGCCAAACAGTGGCCTCTTTCCTGCTTCCTCTTGCCTGATTAATTATTGCCAGACTCGTTGTTCTCAAGACCAGAAATCACGCCAGCCAAATCTGCTTTGTGTTTGGCGCATTTACCTTAAATGATGCCAAATCCATTCTTGACCCTAATTATTAGAAATCTGCTTCCATAACTTTCTGCTAGGTGAGTTAAAATAATGCCGGGGATGCAGTTTGGACCTCCTCACCATAACTTGATTAAGAAGCATTCAAGGATCTCAAAACACATCACATACTTCTTCCCATGCTATTATACTCAGGGTCACCCGCAGAGCTGCCAAGACCCCAGTCTAGTGCCAGGACTGTACTGAAAGGGACTGAGATGGAGTGTGGGCTGAATTTTAAACACAGAACAACACCAGTGACAGAATCCAGCTTCTCTCCTGTCCCCCCTCTGCCTCTATCACACACACAGATGCCCACAATTTGGCTGGTAAGCCCACTTGATCCCAACTTTTCTCCACCCATTCCCACATACCCATTTTTTCATATCCATCATCCAGAAAAGCTTTCCCAGGGAGCTGCTCTGTTTCAGGAGCGTGACTGACCGCTCAGCATCTGAGCAGGCCGTTGTTTTTCTTGACTGCATTCCAGGTGGACACTTCCGGCCTCGATGTTGACCGGGAGACACACACAGGCTCTCTGCTTCCACTCATTCTTCTCCGGGCACCAGGCTTCTCTGTGCTTCAGCAGCACGGATGTCTCTCCCCTAAACACATCCTGTCAAACACAAAGGCCAAAAACATCCCAGACTGGGAGCCAGACGGACTTGGAGTTTCTTAGGCTCGTTTTGCACTGCCCAAGCTAATCAGATTTTACACATTCTAACACCATGTGTCCTGCTCACAATATTCTGTCCCTAGGATACAAATGCCCTGATTGTACTCCATGGCTCTGACTGCAGAGGCCAAGCCATGATCATACCCAGCTCTTCAGAGTGCCCCCTTGAGTGTATCCAGAGCTAGTCCAACCGCTGAGATGACAACCAGCTTGACAAGGATGCAACTCCATCTCCTATGCCAAAGCTTTATATTCATTTACCTTCTGTGTATAAGGCTGGCAAGCTCAACTTCGCCTCTATCTTTGTCATGAGCCAGGGGCCAACAGACGGAGGCACCACTTTGAGAAGGTTTCATTTCTTGGCTTCTAGGCAAGTCCTAAAGGGTCTATTCTTTTGGCAACTACCCACTCAGAGTCCAAGAGAGGAGTGGGAGACTTCTTTCTCTTCCCCTAGGGTTCCTACTATAGGCTTCATCAGAGACGTATCATTTCCAGATGAGTTGGGTTGGTCCTGAGTTCTGGTCTATAGATTCATCATGAAATTTGCTTAGGCTGTCCTAGGCTCCTTGGCCACAACATTGGCTGTGGCAGCATGGGAGGCATTCCCCACTGGGCGCCCTTCTGGACAGGCAGTGTTGTTGTCCCTCTGAGACCCACCTCTATGCCCCCCAGTAATCCTCAATCCAATTCCGCACACAAATGTTGAATGCCTGCTCTATGCCAAACGAAGCAGGCAGCATATTCCTCACAATGTTTTAGTCTTGCATCTCTTTGAAAACCCCAGGGCAGCTGCAGACTCTCCTTCTAGAAAAATACACGGACACAGAAATTTTTCTAGGCAATCCCCTAAAGCCAGCCGGAAGACTCTAGGTTAAAAACTCTCTGAATGAATGAGAAGAAAAGTATGTGGGACCTAGACTGAGATGTATGGGGCCTGAGATGTACCCCTATCACAAGCCAACAGTGAGATGGTCGGGGAGGGGGGCGCACATTCTGAACATCAGTTTCTTCCAACGTGAACTAGAACTGGTAATGCTTGCCTTGTCCTCGTGCCATGGTAGTGAGACTTTAGCGATGGAATAAATGTAAAAACAGAAACTGTTACATGTGGACACTCACTACACGTGTGAACAGATACGGATTTCAAAGTCTCAGCTGCTGGAAGGAGGGAGAGCAGGATTCAAGATTTTCAGCATTTTACAAATGGAAATGTCAAGGCAGACGAAATGACAGGCTTTGACATGTTGAATCTACATCTTCTGACAACCGAGGGACAAGCAGGTGACCAAATATGAGAGACTATCACAAATTCCAGGCCTGAGGCAGCCCCTGATGTCCCTCAGAAAGCCTTTTTATAGACAATACGGAGCAGAGCTAACTCGGCTTGCATTCCCAGAATCCTCCCTGCTGGCTGACGTCTGCCTGAGGGCCAAGGTGGTCACATGAGGAAACATTCAGCAGCAAGCCCACTACAGCTATGAGGCATTTGGCCTGGAACAAGTCCCCTTCACCTTTAGGGCTTTGAAAGCAGTTCTCTGGGGGGAAAACTTTAGCTCTCCCAAGGTGACTGCAGATTGAGAGCTTTGGTGGTGCCACCGGAATACTACTGATGCAGAATATCTGAACCCATGCTGTGTTGCAGGCAGGTTTTGGGTGAGGGATGCAAGGCCTTGTTTCCACTGACAGCTGACAGTTCTGTTGACCCTTGAATCTGGAGAGGATATGCCATGAGTAGATGGGGAAGCAGGAAGAATGGAAACTTTTCTGTTCAACATTTGTACACAGCTAGAGAAAACCTATTCTCAAGAGGTTTCTGGAAACTCTATAAAACAAACTTTGATTGTTTTTTTTTTATATATATATATAAAAGTATAGCATGACAGTTTGGTGTGCAAAAGGTATGTCAGCAGCCCTCCGTGCCAAGGAGGTGAACATCACAAAAGCCTGGGAAGCAAGGGAGGAAGGCAGAGAGGGAGGGAGGGAGGGAGGGAGGCAGGCCAACAGAGATTCAAAGCAAGCGAAAACTCTGTGTCAGCAGTTTCCATATGAGCAGAACCAGATCAGCAGCTAATGAGCAGAACAAGAACATGTTCTAGGAACCATAAAACCATGCAAACCCAAGTGTCTGCTTTTATTTATTTTTGTGTTTTCAAATTTGTGCCAGGAACCTAATTCAGGTCTCCTACATGGGTGGCAGGAACCCAACTACTTGGGCCATCACTGCTGTCTTCTGGGGTCCACATTAGCAAGAAGCTGGAGTCAAGAGCCACAGTCAGGGATAGAGGCAGGAATTATAGCCAGGCATTCTGATGTGGGATGTGGCATCTTAGCACCTAGACCAACCCCTCCAGCCCACTGAGCTTCCTTTTATAAGAGCATTTCGTGGGATATAGCTGAAGACACGGATCACCAGCCACCCTACATTAAAACTTCTCTGGGGGACCGGCACTGTGTTGTAGCAGGTAAAGATGCCACCTTCAGTGCCAGCATTCCATATGGGTGCCGGTTGGAGCCACAGCTGCTCTACTTCTGATCCAACTCTCTGCTAAGGCCTGGGAAAGCAGTAGAAAGTGGCCCAAGTCCTTGAGCCTCTGCACCTATGTGGGAGACCTGGAAGAAGCTCCTGGCTCATGACTGGTGCAGCTCCAGACGTTGCGGCCATCTGAGGAATGAACAGTAGATAGAAGACCTCTCTCTCTCTCTCTCTCTCTCTCTCTCTCTGCCTCTGCAACTCTGCTTTTCAAATAAATAAATAAATCTTTAAAAAAAACTTTTATGGGGCCGGCACTGTGGCGCAGTGGGTTGATGCCCTGGCCTGAAGCACCGGCATCCCATATGAGCACCGATTCAAGATCTGGCTGCTCCACTTCCAATCCAGCTCTCTGCTGTGGCCTGGAAAAGCAGTAAAGGATGGCCCAAGTCCTTGAGCGCCTGCACCCACGTGGGAGACCTGGAGGAAGCTCCTGGCTCCTGGTTTCAGATTGGCGCAGCTCCGGCCATTGCAGCATCTGGGGAGTGAACCATCAGATGGAAGACCTCTCTCTCTCTCTCTCTCTCTCTCTCTCTCTCTCTGCCTCTCCTCTCTGTATAACTCTGACTTTCAAATAAATAAATAAATCTTTATTTAAAAAAACTTTTATGGGTAGAAACATAATACATTAATCTTTTTTTTTGAGAACACAAAGAATAATACTGGTTGTCTGAAGAGTCACCAAAGGTATACATAACACTAAAATCAAATTATGTAAAAACAGATAATAACAAGGGACATCTGTATTGGGCTTTACAGCAAACCTCATACTTGGGTCGACTTTTCTTTTGATCCTTATAGCAGCCTGCCAGGTGGATAAAGCTGACAGCTTTTATTAATCTCATAATGAAGTGAAACTGAGGTGTCACCGGGTATCCAAGGCTACAGGCCCTCCTCTGTCAGCTTGGTGGTGCTCTTTAACCTACCGGCCAGGAGGAGAGAGAGAGACACAGCTCTGAATCAGTAGCTGAGGGAGGGGAAGAAGATCGGAGATGGAGCACTGGCCTCTACAAGATCCTGAATCAAGGACCAGCAATGGCCCCGGAACTGGGGGCCTGCATGAGCCTCACTGTCCCCTGGAAAAAGAACAGAATGAGGCTGGGCAGGGAGGGCTGAGACAGCAAGAAGGCCACAGGAATGATCTGCAGAGACTCCTCAAGAGTCTGAGGAGCTCTTATCCTGCTGGGGTAGGATTTTGGTGAGGGCTCCAGGACCCTGTTTCCATTTGCTTTTGATGGGTGCTGACACTTGGACTGGGGCTAGTAGGCCACTGGTGGGTAGGGAGAGCCTTAAACCTGAGTTTTCCTAGGATTCTTGGTCCAGTGCTCTTTCTACCGCAGTAAATGGCTTCTGTAGGAAAAGCACAATTATGTGTGCATTGCAGCAACTCATTTCTGCTAACGAAGTGAAAGTAGGAGTGAACTAGAGTCACATCCTACCTCCAGGATGTACTTGGTCCTCATCACACAAGTGTGTCTGTCACAAAGGGACTCAGGGTGGGGGAGAGGGTACGGGGAGGTTGGGGTTTGGTCTAGTGGTTGAAGATGCTGGGTAAGATGCCTGTGTCCCATGTCAGAGTACCTGGGTGTGTGTCGCAGCTCCAGCTTCCTGCTAGTGGGCACTCTGGGAGACAGATGGTGATGTCTCAAATACTTGGATGGCTGCCACTCATGTGGGAAACTACACTGTGTTCCTGAAACACGGCTTCAGCCAGGCCCAGCACCAACTCTTGCAGCCATTTGGGGAGTAAATCAATGGACAGGAGCTCTATTTCTCTGTCTCTAGCTCTAAAAAAAAAAAAAAAAAAAAAAAAAAAAGCAGGGGCAAAGAAACGTTGGAACGTGTCTACATCATGTTCCTGAGCGACCTAGGAAGGGGGAGTTCTGGTGCGGGCTGCTCCATTTCTTCTGGGAAGAGGTAGGCGGAAGTAACCTTCCCTGACCTTGGAACCAAAATGCGGCTTCCTACAGAAAAGCCCAGAAATCTGTCTGCTTCTCCAGTGAGCAACGGTCCCAAGATGTTTACAGAGCATGAGCTCCTTCTGACATTAAGAGGAAATACCCAAAGGAAGGCCTTGGAGGCAACATGGTGCTTGGCTAACCAAGATTCACCAAGCTTTTCTTTTCTTGTTTTTAAATTTATTTGACAGGTAGAGTTAGACAGTGAGAGAGAGAGAGAAACAGAGAGAAAGGTCTTCCTTCCATTGGTTCCCCTTAAATGGCCGCTACGGTCAGAGCTACGCCGATCCGAAGCCAGGAGCCAGGAGCTTCCTCCCGGTCTCCCATGTGGGTGCAGGGCCCAAGCACTTGGGCCATCCTCCACTGCCTTCCTGGGCCACAGCAGAGAGCTGGACTGGAAGAGGAGCAACCAGGACTAGAACCCAGCGCTCATAAGGGATGCCGGCGCCGCAGGTGGAAGATTAACCAAGTGAGCCATGGCGCCGGCCCCTCACCAAGCTTTTCTTAATGGACCATTCAGAGCCTTTACTATGCCAGGTGCCCAGTGCAGTCACTTCTAGAAGGAGCAGCCAGGATGCAGAGACGCAAGACTTGTCTGGCCATGGGACTCTTGCCCTGTGGGTCTCCTGGGAGAAGGGTGTTCCGTGGAATACATTAGGCTGTAGTATGAATCAGATCTTCTCACATTACATTCAGGTGAGCATAGCAAATGTCACTTCTTTATTTTTCTAAAACGGGTCTAACCTTCCTCCCCAGAGCCCATCCTGTTGGGAGTGGATGAGGTCGGAGCAGAAGGGAGCATATTTAGTTTGGGCCAATGTGCTTCATCAGGTCCAGACATTTAAACACCCTTTCTAGATCTTACGGGGGAAATGCTACACTGCTGCTGCTCCTCTGGGGTGGCATCCAAGTGTATGGGAGAAGACTCCATTACCCAGGATCCTGTGACATTGGAGGGACGCTAGGTTCTTGGATAGATATGAGGTCTGTTGGTTCCTGGCCAGTCTCTGCTTCAAAGCAGCTAGCTGGGGTTGGTGCACGCAAGGGGACCACTGGTCTCCTGGTGGGTGGGCCGTCTGCTGCCGTCACTGCTGTAACCCACAGCCTGGCTGACTCGGTCCATCCTTGCTTCGGTCAGCAGCACATGCCCTTCTGCGTCCCTGTCCCAGTCTCCTTGGTTCTGCTGCCAGCTTGTCTCCTACCAAGGGTCCCTGCTGGGTTCAGTGCCTCTCAATTCAATTTCTTCCTCTGCTTAGAGGGCACATATGGACCATGGGGTACCTTCCACGTCACAGAGAAGCCAAATGCTCTCCAATTGGTCATGCTGTGCCCCTGACATTCCTCTGATGCGGCTGCACATGGAGGGCTGGTGACAGAGCTTACAGGCTGTTCTCCTCTTAGGACTCAGTTGTGGATTTTTTTTTTTTTCATATTTTCTATATAAGACAATCATGTCGTCTGCAAACAAAGACAGTTTTATCTCTTCCTTCCCAATCTGTATCCCTTTTATTTCCTTTTCTTGTCTTACTGCATTAGCTAGGATTTCCAGTTCAATGTTGAAAGAGGGGTGAGAGGGGGCCTCCTTGTCTTCTTCCTTATCCTTGAATTTCCTCATTAAGTGTGTGTTAGCTGTAGGAAATTTTCCAAAATTTCCTAGTGTATTTTTTTTTTTTTGACAGGCAGAGTGGACAGTGAGAGAGAGAGACAGAGAGAAAGGTCTTCCTTTTGCCGTTGGTTCATCCTCCAATGGCTGCCGTGGCCAGCGCACCGTACTGATCCGAAGCCAGGAGCCAGGTGCTTGTCCTGGTCTCCCATGCGGGTGCAGGGCCCAAGCACTTGGGCCATCCTCTACTGCCTTCCCGGACCATAGCAGAGAGCTGGCCTGGAAGAGGGGCAACCGGGACAGAATCCAGTGCCCCGACCGGGACTAGAACCCCGTGTGCCAGCGCCGCAAGGCGGAGGATTAGCCTGTTGAGCCACGGCGCCGGCTTCCTAGTGTCTTTTTAACATTAAATTTGTTCAAACCAGTATCTAACTAAAATTGTCTTGGAATTCTGCATTGAGATATGCATTGCTGCTTAAGGAGTGTTAAGAAAAGCATTCAATGAATTGATTAATTGAAGTCAAATTAATGTGTCAAAAAGACATCTAGAAAGTAAATGTCTTTGCAGTTGACTTTTTTTTTTTCAAAGCAAAATCTAATCAAGGTTTGCCTACAAGTCTTGATTTTTAAATTATTCTTTAAGATGGTAAAGTTATTTATGTTGACTGATAGAAGCATACTATCTGAGGTGGGTATTTAGCATAGTGGTTAACATACTGGCTAAGATGCCTGCATGCCACTTCAGAATATCTGGGTTTGTTTGCCTGCTCTGGCTCCCAATTCCATCTTCCTGCTGACGCAGACCCTGGGAGACAACAGTGATGGCTCAAGTCATTGACTTCCTGCCACCTGTATGGGAGACCTGGATTGTGTTCCTGGCTCCCAGTTGCAGACACCTGGGGTGTGAACCAGTGGTTGGGAGCTCTCTTTCTCTGTCTTTCTGCCTCTCAAATGAGTGAATAATTAAAAAAAAAATACTATCTGGGGGCTGTGGTGCCAGCATCCTGTACAGGTGCCAGTTTATGTCCCAGCTGCTCCTCTTCTGATCCAGCTCTCTGTTTACGGCCTTGGAAAGCAGTGGAAGATGGCCCAAGGGCTTGGGCCCCTGAACCTGCTTGGGAGACCTGGAAGAAGCTCCTGGATCCCGGCTTTCAATCAGCCCAGCTCCAGTTGTTGCAGACATTTGGGGAATGAGCCAGCAGACGAAAGACCTCTCTCTCTGCCTCTCTGTGCCTATAACTCCCTCTCAAATAAATAAATAAAATCTTAAAAACAATACTATCTGATATGTGTGGTATATATATCTAATGTTTAAAATAATGGTTTTTTGTTGCTATCATTCACTTATCAGAAAATTCAGCCTTTTGAAATGTACAGTTCAGTGGCTTTTACTATATTCACAGTTATGCAGCCACTATCACTACTCCACTGGGAAACATTTTCTTTCTTTCTTTTTTTTTTTTTTTTTTGACAGGCAGAGTTAGACAGTGAGAGAGAGAGAGACAGACAGACAGAGAGAAAGGTCTTCCTTCCGTTGGTTCACTCCCCAAATGGCTGCTACAGCAGGCACACTGCGCCGATTCAAAGCCAGGAGCCAGGTGCTTCTCCTGGTCTCCCATGTGGGTGCAGGGCCCAAGCACTTGGGCCATCCTCCACTGCCTTCCCAGGCCACAGCAGAGAGCTGAACTGGAAGAGGAGCAACCAGGACAGAATCCGGCGCCCCAACCGGGACTAGAACCCGGGGTGCCGGCGCCGCAGACACAGGATTAGCCAAGTGAGCCATGGCAACGGAAGGAAACATTTTCACCACCCTTAAAAACAAACCCCATACATATAGCAGTCACTTCCCATTTTTTCCATTTGTCCCTGGCAACTTCTCATCTACCTCTTACCTCTATGGATCGCTCTCATTTAACTAAGGCTCTCTCTCTGCTCTAAGCATGTCACACAAGTAGAATCACACAGTTCGGCAGGCGCCGTGGCTCACTAGGCTAATCCTCTGCCTTGTGGCGCCAGCACACTGGGTTCTAGTCCTGGTCAGGGTGCTGGATTCTGTCCTGGTTACCCCTCTTCCAGGCCAGCTCTCTGCTATGGCCCGGGAGTACAGTGGAGGATGGCCCTAGTGCTTGGGCCCTGCACCGCATGGGAGACCAGGACAAGCACCTGGCTCCTGCCATCGGATCAGCGCGATGTGCTGGCCACAGCACGCCGGCCACAGCGGCCATTGGAGGGTGAACCAACGGCAATAGGAAGACCTTTCTCTCTGTCTCTCTCTCTCTCTGTCCACTCTGCCTGTCAAAAACAAACAAAAAAAAAGAACCACACAGTTCATGGTCTTTGTGTAATGTTTTCAAGGTTCACTTACACTGTAGAATGTACCAATACTTCATTCCTTTTTATGGCTAAATACTACTTCATTGCCTGGATAGACTACTTTTTCTTTATTCATCAATCTATCACTGTATAGACATTTGAGTTGCTTCTACTTTTTTACTCTTATGAATAATGCTGCTATGAACATTCATATACAAGTTTTTGTATAGATGTACATTTTCAATTTTTTCAGTGACACTGAGGAGTGAGATTTCTGTCATATGGAAGTCTATGTTTAACATTTTAAGGAAATACCAAATTGTTTTCCAACGCAGCCATTCCATGTTATAATTCTTTTTTTTTTTTTGTAAATTTATTTATTCATTTATTTTTTGACAGGCAGAGTGGACAGTGAGAGAGAGCGAGAAACAGAGAGAAAGGTCTTCCTTTGCCGTTGGGTCACCCTCCAATGGCCGCCGCGGTAGGCGCGCTGCGGCCAGTGCACCGCGCTGATCCGATGGCAGGAGCCAGGTGCTTCTCCTGGTCTCCCATGGGGTGCAGGGCACAAGCACCTGGGCCATCCTCCACTGCACTGCCGGGCCATAGCAGAGAGCTGGCCTGGAAGAGGAGCAACCGGGACAGAATCCGGCCCCTGACCGGGACTAGAACCGCAGGTGCTGGCGCCGCAGGCGGAGGATTAGCCTATTGAGCCACGGTGCCGGCCCCATGTTATAACCCTTTACTGAAGTAAGCATGTAAGGTCTATTTAAGAGACAGCAGTTGATTCCTCTGCTCTCTACATATCTGACAACCTCGCCAATGTGAATGAAATTTCCCTAGTCTTACTCCTTAGAGCTAGTCCATTGAATGCCTTATGTTAAAAATATACTCATCTAATAGAAATAAAATATGGAGCCATTGCCAGTTATAATGAGTATATCAGCCTGGCTTGGGCCAGGTACATTGTGATAGCAGGATTGGTGAGAAGGGTGCAGGTGGAACGCTGATAAGTCAGGGTGTGAAGGGGAGTGGGCGGATCAATCTAGAGGCGCCTGTTGCTAAGAAAACTGCAGCGGTCACAGGGCAACACCTAACAACTACGCCTTGGGTTGCTGCTTTCCTTTTTGTTGTTCTAGGAACTGAAAATGGAGCTAAGTATTTGTTCATTGGAAACCAGTCCTAATTTGATTGGCATAGTGGTAAATGTTTACCCACTGGCTCTTTGAAGGGGAAGAGCCTTATCGGAAGGATCTGCTGATTTCTATAGTACAACAACCTTTATTCAGCCTGATTTCAGCCTACCAAAGTGATGCTACAGAACACGCCACTGGGAAGAAATATGCCTAACTGACAGTCTTGGGGAAGTAAGAGCGGGCTCCAGCACACAACTGGTTGAAAGGAGGTATTCAGGGCCGGTGCCGCGGCTCACTAGGCTAATCCTCCACCTGCGGTGCTGGCACCCGGTGTTCTAGTCCTGGTTGGGGTGCCGGTTCTATCCCGGTTGCTCCTCTTCCAGGCCAGCTCTCTGCTGTGGCCAGGGAGTGCAGTGGAGGATGGCCCAAGTGCTTGGGCCCTGCACCCCATGGGAAGCCAGGAGAAGCACCTGGCTCCTGGCTTCGGATCAGCGCGATGCGCCGGCCGCAGCGCGCCGGCCGCGGCGGCCATTGGAGGGTGAACCAACGGCAAAAGGAAGACCTTTCTCTCTGCCTCTCTCTCACTGTCCGCTCTGCCTGTCAAAAAAAAAAAAAAAAAAAAAAAAAAAGGAGGTATTCAAAAAACAGAACCAGGGAGTGGCAGCTCTTGTCAGGTTGGTAGTGGCTAGAGGTAGGAGAGAAGGAGGCAGAATGAGAGTAAGCCTGTCACGGATGAGAAGATTAACATGGCACAGAAGGTCTAGTGTGCACAGGGCTGGTCATCCACACATGCCACAGGCTGAATCTCGGTGCATTTCTGAGTTTCTCTTTGACCATGCAAACAGCTGCCTGAAACACAGAAATCTGGTGCAGAGGCTGCAGCCAAGGTTCTGCTGCACTATGGTAATAACACTGCCAGCCAGGCCAAACGTGGCTGCCGTCAGGAAGCCCTGGAGAGGCCTGTCTGGGCTGCCTTGGCCTCCCAGAGGTGGAAATGAAATCGAAGAGTCAAAATAAATGGAGGGTTTTCCTTCCCTCTGGAGCGAGCCTTCGTGGTGCGAGCATATTTTCCATCAAGAATTAGCTGCTTAGGGAAGAAGGCTCCAAGCAAATCTGGACCAGGTGTTCACTCCAGTTAGTCTCATAGCCAAGAAAAACCATTTTCTGTGGGCACTGTGAAGAAGGAAAAGGAGAATGGCAATTAATGATGGCCTTTCAACTTGTTTCTTCTCATCAAGGGGACCGGGCGTGGTCCAGCCAGCCCTCCCAGCTCCACAGGGCAGTGGAACCTCATTTCAATAATCATGTGTCAATGGACCCAGCAGGGAGCTTTAACCTCTGGGAAGTCAAAGCTTTAAGCCTCTGGGAAGTCAAAGCTTCACCTGCAGCAGGCTCTTCTGGAGCAGACGCAGGCAGCAGGCAAGGAAAAATTCAGTGGCTGGATCTGGAGGAGCAACCAGAAGGCCATGGACGTCAAATAACCGGGCTGATGAATTTTTCGCAGAATTGAGTGGTGTTTTGGCAGAACCATCCTGAGTGACTGGTTGCCGCGGTGATGCGCAGCCATAGCTTTCTTCTAACTCAACGGGATGCCGATGATCTTTTCTCTTTACCTTCTAGAGTCCAGGGGGACAGAGAGCCGTATGGTCTAAGAAGGTGAGTGAAATGAAATCAAGGTGATCATCTCAATAAATTATGTGTTCATGTACCCCGGCGGGGAGAAAAGAAAGGCTGATTCTCCTCCTAGAGCAGCCCCTTGATCTAGCCAATCTATTAAAGAATAATTGAGCCAGCAACAATCACTTCCGTGAAGTATCCACTAATTACACTGCTCTATAAACAGACTGCATGCAGACATGCCAATTGCTAAAAATGGATCCTTGCATCACTCAGGGAGTCATTAGCGTTGTAACTATGCCCAGATTCCGAAGCTCTAACCCTGAAAACTGCAGGCTGGTGTCTTATTTTCCCTGTCCTGACAGTACCCCAATTTTTACCTCACATATTCCGAATCCTTTGCTGTTCTCCAAACTCAAGTCCTTTATCGTCTCTGTGTTATGAGTCTCACAAGGTATCCAAAAATACAGCATTTCCCTGAAATGAGTACATAGTCTCTGTCTTATTCAGCTGACAGAAGAGGCATCCCAAACCGAGCTGGATATAAGTCCATTCCAGTTTCCATTTTTATTTTTCAAATGAGGGGCTTGGGTGGTGTCTGAGTTCGGCTTTGGATTAGCTTAAACAGAGATGCAAATACTGATGGTTTCAATCAAGCATAGGAGGTAAACAGTGCAGGGCTGGAACGGTAACTCCATGATCACCAACATCCCGTACTCCTGCTATCTTGTTGCTCTGCCATCCTCCAACAGCACTTCCACCTCCTGCTCAAGGATGGCTGCTCCTGCTCAAGCCATCAGGTCAACTTTCCTGCTGTGAGTTAAAAGGGGCACGTTGCTTCACTGAGACAGCACCACCAGAAGTTATACTTAGTACTTCCACTTAGAATCTACTGGACAGCTGCAAGAGAGTCTAGGACAGGAAATACATTTTCTGAGAAGCCATTATTAGATAAGTGCTTCCATTCTGAAACCATGGAGGAGAGAAAGAGAACAGATATTAGGAGGAGCGAGTCTGCCACTACTAGACTAGATTTGCGATTTTTAAGTTGTATTCTCACAGTCTTGGAGCTTTAGAATTCACTACAGTGGCTACTGTGGGTTTGGGATTGGGGGAGATATGGACAAATTTACTTAGGAACCCAGAAAACTTCCTAAAATCAGGACATCAGGATCCCATTTTTTAAAGGGCAATTGTGAGGCAGGCACTCTAGTGACATAGGCTAAGCCTCTGCCTGCAACACCAGCATCCCATATGAGTGCTGGTTTAATGTCCTGGCCACTTCTCTTCTGCTCTTCTGATCCAGCTCTCTGCTACGGCCTGCAAAAGCAGTGGAAGATGGCCCAGGTGCTTGGGCCCCTGCACCTGCGTGGGAGACCCTGAGGAAGGTCCTGGCTCCAGGCTCCTGGATTTGGATCAGCCCCGCTCTAGCTGTTGCAGCCATTTGGGGAGTGAACCAGCAGATGGAAGACCTTTTATTCTCTATGTCCCTCTTTGTCTGTAACTCTGCCTCTCAAATAAATAAATAAAATCTTTTTTAAAAAAAGCAATTGTATTAGAACATTTCTGATGGGAGGCAGCGGTATGCATTGAGAACTGACTGCTAAGTACTCTCTGGACCCCCAGAGAAGGGGTATATACTTCAGTGGTATGCTGGGCTGGTCAATGGGAGAGCAGATTCTGGAACAGGGCAGAGCATCCGGACAAGAACAAATAGGGCTGATGTGAGACCAGATTTCAACACTGACATCACATGACACTGAGAAGAAACAGGAGCTGCCCACTGGGCCCTAAAATTGGACAGCTAAGATGTTCTATTTTCCTCTCTCAGAGGACTGCAAGGCAAGTGACGGGTAGAGATGAATTTTTTAACCTTGGTGCTGTTGACTTTCTAATCCAGATAATTCTCTGTTGAGTATAACAGCAACACATACTACAGGATGCTAAGCAGCATCCCTGAACTCTACACACCACAGGCCGCTAGCATCCCCCCAGTTATGATGACTGAAAATGCTCCAGACCCTGCCAAATACACCCTAGGAAGAACCACTAGATGAGAACCACTGGATTACAGTTTACATAATGGTGTCCATTTTCATATCTTGGTAACAGGTGCACAGTTTGGTACCAATACTTTCATAGATGAGATAGGACCCATATCAAAGACCTTAATACGCTCATGATCTTGACTTAGTAATCCCATTTCCTAGACTCTATCCTAACAAAGCAACTGGTAGAAAGCTTTCCGTTGAAGATGTTCATTGTAGTACTGTTGCAAGAGAGACCATTTTGAGGCAATACAAAATGTTAAATGGTAAGGAAACAGTTAAGCAAGCCATGGTAGATCCAAATACCCCCTGAAACATGTTTATGAATCTACAGTAGCATGGGGGATATTTTTGATGTAATGATAAATCAGCAAACCAAAAACTATGCAGAGAGTAACACGAGAAGGGATTTGAGTACAATGGGAAGTCTCTGGGAAGGGGCTGGGGAGTTACTTGTCATCCTTTCAGCTGGCTCTTCCTGCACAAGGTTGCCACACTTGGCACCAAGTGACGTGGCCATAGTGAACACAGTCCATTGATCCAGCAAACCCTGGTATGGGTATAGCTTCCAAGAGGTGGGGAAGCCTTGACCTCCCACACACCACCAAATGGGATTATTTGATATTGGTGAATGACAGGCAGCACCAGTCAGGAAGTGGTTCAGATAAAGATCTCTCTGAGAAGCATCTCTGACCACCAAGAGGATTAACAAGGACAGTCAGGACATCAAGCAACCATGCACCTGCAAGGACAGGAGCTATTATTTTGCTTCTCCATGAAGCCTTAGCAATGGCCTTCCTTGCTCCTTCACTTTCTTATCAGAAGCTTCTACCACACATGGCAGAGTGTGACCACTCACACCCAGTGTCTAAACAAAACTGGTGTTTCAGTGTGTGTAGTACACACCACACTGGCAGCTGGATCCCTCCTTCTCCATGCTAAGGACCTCAAAGGCCATCCCACAGATGAGTGGCACGGGACACTTATTAAAATTCTAGATTCCCCGCTACTCCCCTAGGTACTGTCACTCAAGAATTTGTGTTTAAGATTTCCCAGGAAGTTCTGGTGCATGATGGACACATTGCTTTACTCAACATTGGAATAACTGCAACCCCACAACCTAACTCTGAAGTAACCCTTAACAGTATCGAGGGGTTCTTCAAAAGAATGAAACACAGAACTATCAGATGATCCATCAATTCTACTTCTAGGCATATACCTAAAACAATTTAAACGAGGGCCTTTATGATAGATGTGTATATCCATGTTCATAGTATCCTTATTCACAATAGCCAAAAGCTAAAAGCGATCCAAGTGGCCACTGATGGAGGACTAGATAAATCAGCCTTAATAAGGAGGGAAACTCTGATGCCTGTGGCAACATGGATGAACCTTGAAGACATTTTGCTAAATGAAATAAGCCGGGCACAGAAGAACAAATATACTTAGAGGATTTCACTTCTATGAGGTTCCTAAATGGGCAAATTCACAGAGACAGAAGGTAGACGGGTGGTTGCCAGGAGCTATAGGGTGGGAGGAAACGAGAGTTCATGTTCAGTGGGTAAGGAGTTTCAGTTGGGAAAGACAAAAATGTTCAGGAGATGGATGGTGGAGATGGTTGTGCAATACTATCAGTGTGAATGTCACCAAGCCATATACTTACAAAGAGCTAAGACGGTAAAATTTACACTATACTCATACGAAGGGGCTTCAAAAAGTTCATGGAAAATGGGGTATAAAGGTTATTTGGGCACAAAAAAATTTTGAAATCCACACAAAGTGTCTCTAAAAGGTTCATGAAAAATTCCATACTACGAAAAAGCTATGCACGGATTTCAAAATGTCTTGCACCAAAACAAACTTACCTTTTAATTCTATTTTCCTAGGAACTTTCTCAAAGACCTTCAAAATTTTTATTATAGTTTAACACACACACTCAGGTGAGTATCATTAGCAATCGCCAAAATAAATCATGAGGTTCTTTCTAGCCATCTCAAAGAAGCCATAGCCAATAAAACAACTTTTTTTTTTTTGGTACAAAACACTC
This sequence comes from Lepus europaeus, assembly GCF_033115175.1. Lineage (NCBI taxonomy): Eukaryota > Metazoa > Chordata > Mammalia > Lagomorpha > Leporidae > Lepus > Lepus europaeus. Next base: position 16,710,139 of record NC_084835.1, read on the forward strand.
TTGGAAAAAAAATCTTTAGAAAATAAAATTAGTACAAACCAAGCTTATTTTATCCTATCGGGGTCACTCATCATAAAATAAACAAGGAGAGGAACAGGAAATGAGAGACTAAAATAAACTTTTTGCTTAACGGGGGAAAAAGTCACTCCTACAAGCTTATAAGCAGATCTTAAAAATTTCTCTGAAGATTTGCAGCTTAAAGAATTCCAAATACCATCCCCTCTCCCCAGTCCCTGAGGGGTATGCATCTACTTCCTCTCTTAGAGGAATCAACTTTCTGTGATGTTCAGACAGAGCTGGTTACTCTGGAGGGTGCCCCACAGAAGAGCACTGTGCCAGCGGGGCACTCTTCAGGGTGGGAGGTACCTTTCTCTAAGATAGGCAGAGGAGAAGGGAGACAGTGTGACAGAAGAGGCTATGAGCTGGGGGAGGCTTATTAGGGGATATAAATGTGAACAGCTATTAGGATGGTAAGCTGCTAATCACTTGTTTCCAGACAATGACACAAAAAATAGAAGTGGCCTGTGCTCCAGCTGGGTGGTATTTGAGGTTGGTGAAAATCCAAGACAGCAGTGGCTTCAGCTACACAGAAGTTCATCTTTCTCTGCTGCTCAGGTCTCCAGAGCAGGGACTCTGGGGTAGTGTAGCAACTTGGTGATGGTGCCGGGGCCCAGGCTCCTTCTGTCTTGTGGCTCTGCCACTCTCACTCATGAGCCAGTGTGACAAGGGTACTTCAAGAAAGTTCATGGAAAGTGGAATTTAAGGGAAGTTTATTTTGGTGCAAAAGTTTCTGAAATCCATGCACAGTTTTTTCATGATATACATTTTCCGCAAACCTTTTGAAGACTCATTGTATCAGCCATGAAATCTGTATTACGGCCCTGGGGACAAAGAAGTGGGTAGAGAAAGTTACTCCTTCCATGGACAAAAGCTACACATGACAGTCCCAGTGTATCCCAGTGGCCACAACAGCCTCATGGCCGCACTTAGCTGCAAGAGAAGCTGGGACATGTGGTCTTTATTCCAGAGAGCTAAAAAGGGAGAACCCAAGTTGGCGTATGTGATTAGCAATCATTGGTGCTAGGAATTTAGGTAGGAAGAAAGAATTCTGGGAGCTCCTTTTCAGCCTAGGAAACTACAAGATTTTGACAGCAGACTCTTCTAGACCCTCTGGCTTATTTAATGCTCATGCCTCCTGCTGGGTTTTTGTTATCAGTTCCATGTCGCAAACAAGAGTACTAAGATCCCAAGAGCTTATGTCACTTATCCAAAGGAATGCTATAAACTGTGCTGTTGGCTTCCAAATTCTTCAGAATCAGCCCCGTGTGGTCCCAAATCCCCTTCCTCTCTGGCACCAAGAGGAGCTCATTAGAGTCTGACCTGGGGATGGCTGTGTTGGTCTAGGCATGGTCACCTCTATACTCATGTGTCTTCTTAACTCCTGACCAGGCCACGGAAGAGTCAGGAGGCTGCTGCATGGCAACTCAGCCATCACCCCAGCTCTCTCTCCTTTTATCCAAAACCTAGGTTGGGCTGCTGGCTCACTTGCTCTGGGAGCTGATGTGAGTACTCTGGGTGGGGGGACTTACTCATCCTAGGGTTGCCTGCTGTACCCTCTTTCATGGAGAACATACTTGTGCTAAAGTGTGTGTGTGTGTGTGTGTTGTGATGCTGACCACTAGCCCCACAAGGCCAAAGAGAAAAAGGAACATTATCCAAAGACATCATCACCCATCCCCTACTTACCCACCCAATACTGACACAACCATGTTAGGAGGAAATACTTGAAACTGAGAACGCTAAGAAGGTCCCTTTTATTGGCCTGCTTCTCTCTTGGTGCTTATATATGTTCCTTTCATCTCTTTTAAAAATTTTATTTATTTATTTGAAAGGCAGAGGATAAAGAGAGGGGGGAGAATCTTCCATCCAGTGGTTCACTACACAAATGAACACAAAGGCCAGCACTGGGCTGATCCAAAGTGCAGAGGCAGGAGCTTCTTCCAGGTTCCCTGTGCGGGTGGCAGGGGCCCAAGGACTTGGGCCATTCTCTATTGCTTTTCCAGGCCACAGCAGCCAGGACTCAAACCAGCGCCCATATAAGATATCAGCACTGCAGGCGTCGGCTTTACCTGTTATGCCACACTGCCAGCCCCTGCCTGCTCCACTTCTGATACAGATCCCTGCTAATGTTCCTGGGAAAGCAGCGGAAGATGACCCATGTCCACGTGCCCATGTACCCATGTGGGATACCTGGATGAAGCTCCTGGCTCCTGGCTTCAGTCTGGCCCAGCCCTGGCCCTTGAGACCATTTCAACCAGTGGATGGAAGACTCATTTCTCTGCCTCTACATCTCTCATTCCGTAACTATACCTTTCAAATAAATAAATAAATAAATAAATAAATAAATAAATAAATGCTTAAAAATGGTTCTGGGACCAGCACTGGCATAGCGGCTGAAGCCTCCACTTATAACACCAGGTTCCCATATGGATTGCTCCACTTCTGATCTATCTCCTTGCTAATGAACCTGGGAAAGCAGCAGAAGATGCCCCAAGTGCTTGAACCCCTACACCCATTTACCCATTTGGTAGGCCCAGATAAAGCTCTTAGCTGTTGGCCCAACCCTGGCTGTTGCAGCCAACTGGGGAGTGAACCAACAGATAGAAAATGGATCTCTCTCTCTCTCTCTCTCTCTCTCTCTCTCTCTCTGTCTCTCCTTCTCTCTCTGTAACTCTTTTAAATAAATTAATAAAAATATTTTTTTAAAAAATACATCTTTCCTTCCATAACAACTACACCTGAGAACTCAGGACCAAAGGCTGCCCAAAAAAGAAGGTAAATCACAACCAAATTCAAATACATCTGTTTCGGAACATCCTCTCAATTGCACCAGCCCCTGAACACTTATCCTGCCCAACAATCCTCTGTTATCTGTGACCTAGGCTGAGTTCAGAGCTGACCTAGATAGAGAATACTTCCTAATTTCCAGCCCTCCAAACCATCTGGTCCTGGATAAACAGGTTACCTACACAGTTGGAAGCCTCATCACTCAACTAGCTTTCTCCTTGCCAGTTTTCTAATAAATATTTCCTACCTTTCTCTTTACATGAAAAAGAAAATATGGATGTCCTTTTCCCCTGAAAGCCAAGGAGCTTACATTTCTAACCTTGACAACCCTGCAGAGTCAATCGGAGCTCCTGAAAACTCTGGAGAGAGTGGGAAGAGAGAGAAGAGGACACAGCCTGGATTCTTGTGGTCACAAGGACGTGGGCCTGCAGAGTTGTCTCTGTGTGCTAATCGAGTTGATTTAAATATTTTAAATATTTTTTGTGGTTGGGAGTGGGGGCAATGCCAATTATCTTCAAAATTGAGATTCTGTTCTTGGCTACAAATGCTTTTCCAAATTCCTAGGATTAAAGCAGATTGTTCTCAAGGCTCATAAGCTATTTTTATCTGCAACAATATGGAGTGCACGCACCTGTTTGCACGCACGTCTCTGTGCTTGGAAACTGTGTTCCCTGTGTTGAAGGCACAGTTAAGAGACAGTAAGATTGGCATCTTAACACCTAGGTGGACAGGTGCTGCTGTGGGACGAAGGACTGCCCTCCTTTACAGCTGCTCTTGTCTTATATGATGTTTTGAGTTCCTACAATCAGTCTTGTGAAACAAACTAGACCTATTTTTAGAAGCCTCCATTCCTAATCGTGTTCACTGTTGTGTTGTGGTCTCTATTCTTTTGCTCAAGCATTTATTAACCATGTAAAACATCCCTGCAAGGGGCTACCATGGACAAAGCCCTCTGCTGAGCACCACAGCAGGTGTCAAGACACAATCTCGGGCCCAGTTCCATACTCACAAGCTGTCAACCAGTAGTTGACACAGCCTCAGTCTCTGTCCCTTTAAGACAAGGCACCTGTGCTATCGTCCATGGGACATTACCTTTGCTACACTTGTGAGCTTCTCTTGGCAGCATGTCTTTTCAAATACCTGCTGACCATTTGTGTGTTCTCTTTTGGGAAAATGTCTATTCAGGTCCTTTGCCCATTTTAAAATCAGATTTTTTTTTTTTTTTGCTCTTGAGTCATCTGAGTTCCTTACATATTTTTATGTTAATCCCTTATCAAATATCTGGTTTGAAAAATTCTATTTTGCTGACTGCTTCCTTTGCTGTGCAGAAGCATGTGTGTTGGTGGCAATTTGCAGTTGGCATCGCACACCACAAGTCCGAGAGACAGGTGGCTCACTCTTGGAATGAGGCTAGAGCCCGCATGGAGCTGTCCATCCAAGCCATGGATACAAGCACAGGTAAGTCACACAGAAACTGATGTCACATCAAAGCTGGCTGGTTCAGAACCTCACACCATTTGTCGTCACATATTTGTGTGCTATTTTTACATGTTTCATTATGAAAACTTTCAAAAGAACATAATGTAGACAGAAGAGAATACTGAAAAGTTAGATATCATCACTCACCGCCAACAACAGCTCCGTCCATATTACTCCCTGTTCTTGTGAATTCCAGACATCCTCTCATTTCACCCACGTGTGCATCTGCAATTGATAATGACTTTTGAGAAATGTAACCATCATGCCATTATCCATCTTAACAAAATGAACAATTATCCCTAACATTGGATTAGTTCTCTTAAACATCTCTCTTTCAGGTTGATATTTTTGCCAAAGTTAGAATCTAAAAAAGGGGATTGGCACTGTGGCATAGCGGGTAAAGCCGCTGCCCTGCTCGCAGCCTGCAGTGCCAGCATCCCATACTGGTGCCAGTTAGAGACCCGGCTGCTCCACTTCCAATCCAGCTCTCTGCTAATATACCTGGGAAAGCAGCAGAGGACAACCCAAGTGCTTGGGCCCCTGCAACTGCGTGGCCGACCCTAAAGAAGCTCCTGGCTCCTGGCTTCAGATCAGCTGAGCTCTGGCTGTTAAAGTCACCTGGAGAACAAATCAGCAGATGGAAGATCTCTTTCTCTCTCTCTCTCTCTCTCTCTCTGCCTCTGCCTCTCTGTAACTCTGTCTTTCAAATAAATAAATTTTTTTAAATCCAAAAACAGGTTTACATATTTTATCAGATTCTCATATCTCTTTAGTCTCTTTTGTTCTTTAATAATTCCCACTCCTGACTATGTCAAAGTAAAAAGCTTCTGCCCAGCAAAGGAAACAGTCAACAAAATGAAAAGGTAACCTATAGATTTGGGGAAAATATTTCCAAACCTTATATCTGATATGAGGTTAATATCAGAAATATGTAAGGGACTCAGACAACTCAATATCCAAAAAAAAAAAAAAAGCAGATAACCTGATTTTAAAATGGGCAAGGGACTTGAATAGACATTTTTTCAAGAAGAATATAAAATGATCAGCTGGTATGTGAAAAAGTGTTCAACATCATTAGTCTTCAGAGAAATACAAAGCAAAGCCACAAGGAGACATCGCTGCACATTTCTCAGGATAGTTATTATCACAAAGACAAAAGATGTCAAATATTGGCAAGATGAGAAGAAAACAGAATTCTTTTAAAAAATATTGCTTATATGCCATGCTTTTTAAAAAAAAAAGATTTTATTTATTTACTTGAAAATCAGAGTTACACAGAGAAAGAAGGAGAGGCAGAGAGAGAGAAAGAGAGAGAGGTCTTCCATCCACTGGTTCACTCCCCAATTGGCTGCAATGGCTGGAGCTGTGCCGATCCAAAGCCAGGATCCAGAAGCTTCTTCCGGGTCTCCCACACAGTTGCAGGAGCCCAAGGACTTGGGCCATCTTCTACTGTTTCCCAGGCCATAGCAGAGAGCTGGATTGGAAGTGGAGCATCCAGCACTCAATGTGGGCACCAGTTCAAGTCCCAGCTGCCCTGCTTCTGATTCAGTACCCTGCTAATGTACCTGGGAAAGCAGCAGAGGATGGCCCAAGTCCTTGGGCTCCTGCACACACATGGAAGATCCAGAAGAAGCTTCTGGCTCCTGGCTTCAGATCGGCCCAGCTCTGGCCATTGTAGCCATTTGGGCAGTGAACCAGTGGATGGAAGACCTCTTTCTCTCTCTTTCTCTCCTCTCTCTCCTCTCTCTCCTCTCTCCTCTCTCTTTGTAACTCTGACTTTCAAATAAATAAATCAATACTCTTAAAAAATGTATGTATTTGAATGTTTTAAAAATTATTTATTTGAAAGTCAGAGAAGGACAAACACACAGAGAGACAAAGAGGGAGGGGGCTGGCACCGTGGCATAGTAGGTTAATCCTCTACCTACGGTGCCAGCATCCCATATGGGCACTGGTTCTAGTCCTGGCTGCTCCTCTTCCCATCCAGCTCTCTGCTATGGCCTGGGAAAGCAGTAGAAGATGGCCCAAATTGTTGGGCCACTGCATTCATGTAGGAGACCGGGGAAAAGCTCTTGGCTCCTGGCTCCAGGTCAGCACAGCTCCGGCTGTTGTGGCCATTTGGGGAGTGAACCAGCGGATAGAAGACCTTTCTCTCTGTCTCTTGCTCTCACTGTCTGTAACTATGCCTCTTAAATAAATAAATAAAATATTATAAAAATAAAACAGACGGAGAAGTGTCTTCCATCCACTGGTTCATTCCCCCAAATGGCCACAATGTCCAGGGCTGGGCCAAGCCAAAAAGTCCTGTGTTTGATCTGAGTTTCCTATGTGGCAGGGGCCCCAGCACGCAGGGCATCCTCCTCTGCTTTCCTAAGCCATTAGCAGGGAGCTGGATCAGAAGTGGTGCATCCAGGACATGGTGGGAATACAAATTGGTAAAGCAAATACAGAAAACAGTGAGGAAGCTTCTCAAAAAAAAAAAATAGAACTATCATAGAATCCCACAGTGCCACTCTGAGTACATATCCAAGGGAAGTGAAAGCAGTATGTCAAAAAGATGGCTAAACCCTTGTGTTCACTGAAGGATTACCTACAATAGACAAGATATGGAATTAATATAAGTGTCTATGAACAGATGAATGGAAAAGGAATATGGATATACAAAGAATACACACACAATAGAGTACTATTGAGCCTTTCGAAAGAAGGAAATTGTGTCCATTATGACAATGTGGATGCACCTGCAGCACATTAGCCTAAGTAAAATAAGGCAGATGCACGCAAAAACATTGCATGACCTCACTCATACCTCGTAGAATCTGCAGATTCTGAGTTCATAAAACCAGAGTAGAATGGTGGTTATCACTGGGAGGCCATTAGGATGACACAGCTCCAGTGTCTTGGGTTCTTACCTAAGCAAACTGAAACTCAATTCAGCATAAAGGGTAGGAGGAAATCTGAGCTTAATCAATCAGAAACTACCAACTAATTTCCTTTTTTAAAAAGATTTATTTTATTTATCTAAAAGACAGAGTTACAGAGAGAAGTAGAGACAGAGAGAGGTCTTCCATCCACTGGTTCATTCCCCAGATAGCCACAATGGCCAGAACTGCACTGATCTGAAGCCAGGAGCCAGGAGCCTCTTCCAGGTCTCCCACTTGGGTGTAGGGGCCCAAGGACTTGGGCCATCTTCTACTGCTTTCCCAGGCCATAGGAGAGAGCTGGATCAGAAGAGGAGCAGCTGGGACTAGAACGGGTGCCCATAAGGGATGCCAGTGCTTCAGGCCAGGGCTTTAACCTGCTGCGCCACAGTGCTGGCCCCTGCCAACTAACTTCTAATTAGGGGCTTTCTACTTGAATGATCCAAATAAGTTTAGTGCCCCCCTTTAATCAATCAGTATTTTCTTCGTCTTACTTCTGCTTTCACAATATAGAAATCTTCCCTTTGTGCCCCTTCAGGGCACAAAACAAATATTTTGGGGGCTGCCTGACTCATGAATCAGCTCAGATAAACTCTTCAAAATTGAAGGTGCCTACGTTTATCTTTCAACACCAGGGAAGAGGAGTGGGGGAATGATATAAGGAGGTGGTGGTCTTGTAAGAAGGATGGAGAAGTTCTAGAATCTATTGCCCAGCATAGTGACTATAGCCAATAACAGTGTCACGTTACTCTATGCTGAAAATCTGCTCCAGAGTAGATCTTCAGTGTTGCAACCACACACACAATGGTAACCATGGGGGCTGATGGACATGTTAATTAGCTTGACTATAGGCCACACTTTACAATGTATATGTCTATTAAAACATCATTTCAGAGGCAGGCACTTGGCGTAATGGGTTAAGCCACTGTCTGCAGTGCAGGCATCCCATATGGATATCAGTTTGAGTCCTGACAGCTCCACTTCTGATCCAGCTCTCTGCTAAAGTGCCTAGGAAATCAGTGGAAGATGGCTCAGGTGCTTGGGCCCCCACAGCCCAAGCTGTGGGAGACCCAGATGAAACTCCTGGTTCCTAGCTTCAGCCTGACCTAGCCCTGGCCATTGCAGCCATTTGGGGAGTGAACCAGCAGATCCAAGATCTCTCTCAATCTCTCCCCATCTCTGTAATTCCGACTTTCAAATAAATAAATACTTAAAACATCATTACACTCAAAAGATAAGTTTCTTTTGGTGCAAAAATGTTTTTTCATTTATTTTTTGTTTTTCTTGAACACAAATATTAATATCACAAAGTGAGAAATTCATGGGGAAATAGAGTATATTGTCTTTTACATGATATGATTTAATGAAGCAATATTCATAACTATATACCAAATGATATGACATCCACAAAATTTTTATACTCTACAAACTTCTACAATAGCAGAAAACATGGGATCTTTGTCTTTCCGAGACTGACTTATTTCTCTTATCATAATATTCTCCAGTTCCACCCATTTTCTTGCAAATGCTGGGATTTCATTTTTTGTTAAATCCATGTCGACATGGCTTTTAAAAAAATTCATCATGAATCTGCAATGTGAAAAAACTATGCATGGATTTCAAAACTTTTTGCACCAAAATAAACTTGTCTACTAATTCCATTTTCAATGAACTCTTTGAAGTACCTTTTCTATATAATTTTATTTCAAAAACAAAATAGTACTCATTTCCTTTTGTCTTCTTTTCCATGACATTAATTTGAAGAAAGTAGGTCATTTATCTTGTAGAATGTTCTCCATTCTAGATTGAGCTGATTGCTTGTTTATAATATTGCTTAAATTGCCCTTTGGTCCATTTTCTATAAACTGGTAGGAGATCTGGAGGCTTGATTAGAGCCAAGATCAATTTTTCTAAAGCAAGAGTGCCTCATAGTTGGTGCCTGTGCATTGCATGAAGCCACAGCAGGAAGCATATGTCTGTTTATCTCACCTACAGTGACTGATTCCCGGGTATAGGTGGGGTCAGCCTCACTGATCTGCCATAGGTTCCCCATCATCTTTTCCTTTAAGACTGACAGCATCCAACAACGATTGTATCCTAAATTCATTAAGGGCTATTATCATTCTTTCTGCAATTAATTTTCTATAAAGCGATTTCCCCACCGATAGTTTTGTTACCCACACATACAGAAAGGAAAGGTAGAATAAAGTTTCTCTCTTTACTAATTTTTTGAGAAATTAGTTGAAATCCCAGCCACCTCTATTGGAGAACTGCTATCTTTTCTCTTCCTTTATTTTCTTTATTGAAGTACCATTCTGAACTCATGTTTATACAGTTTACTCCATTGTTCTATTTTTGTTGTTGCTAAAAATTTTCTACCTTCTGAGTAGAAACTTCCAGCTGACTTCTGGGTCCCTCTGAGATGGACCACGCGTTCCCTTCTGGAACAAGACGTCCCAGCATCACCTTGCACATTTGCTCCTCACTCTTGGAATCAGTCCTTTCCCTCAAGGTGCCCTGTCTCTGATACTGGAAAATGGTATGTAGAGACCACAAGCTGGGCACTAAGGAGCTTAGCCCTGCCAAGGCTTTTCAGTGGTTAGCACTACAAATAAGTATCTTTTAAAGGGGAAAACTATAATTTCACATCCCATTTCTAATTCAAATTTCAAATTTCAGATCAGAGTGTTGGCTTTACATCAGTATATGGATCTACTATAACTGATTCGGGTGCCCTTGTTGTGTGGTTACTTGGTTAACTCATGTGTCCTTCCAGACTCTAAGTCTTGTCTGATGTCCACTTTCAGTTCCTTCTGTATTCCTTCTTCTTAGCACAGTACTTCAGACATAGTAGATGGCCCAGAAATGTGTGTGGGATGACTGGATGCTTGACCCTGTGCAGGTACCCTCCAGCCATGAACTGGTCTCCTCTGACCCAGCCACAACTCACCAGGTAACAATCCAGCACACTCTCCTTATTTGCATTGCAAGCCAAAGAGCCACACGCTTGGCTACCCTCTGAGAAGAGGAGGGTTGTGGTAAATTGGATTATCAGCTTCAATTCTCTACTCCCCGTGAATAACAGGGTTATATGCCTTTGCCAATTAGCTGTGCAGTATCCTCCCACTGTGGGCAGAGTACATTGCTCCACCCCACCAGTGTAGGACTTGAACATGTGACCCATTCTGGACATCGAATGTGTGTGGACGCAGGGGTGAGCAGAGGACTTTCACGTTCCTGTGTGGTTTGGCCTGGACTTTTGTGTCTTTTGCATGAAGCATGGGAAAAACGTGGGCTGAATAACCATTGTCCTTTCTTCCTGAGTCCCAGAACAAACACAAATGTACTGTATTTGAACCCATCCTGAAGGGGAGAGTTAACCCCAGCCAGTCCACAGTACAAAACAGAGCCAATACTTGAGCCCAGCCTAGATCAGCCAAGCTGCAGTCAACGTACTGGCTCATGAGCACAGGAATACATGCTCACAGTTGATAAACCATTGACTTTTGGATACTTCATTAAGTAGAATTAATAAGGCAGGAGCTGACTGATACAGATGAATGAAGATTCATAGAGCCTGTGACATTTGACCATCTACAAGGTTTGCTCCTACTACATACTCACCTAAGTCAGCATTAGAGAAATTCCATCTCTTCCTTGCCTGCTCTCTGCCCAGTCCTGGGCTCTCTGCCTCTCTAAGGCCCAGAGGCCAATGTTTATATGCCAAGTTTCTCTAGTCCATGCATAGGTACTTAGAAATAGTTTTGTCTCCTTTTCATCTGAGGTTGCTCAACAAGTAGAGGAATAATAATGAAAACAGTAGCTAGCAATGATTGAGCCCTTCTTTCTGGCCAGGCACCATGCTAAAATAAATGTGATAGTTCTGCCAGTGATCTCTTTTACTCCTGGAGAAGCCAAGGGTCTAGAGGGAACAGCAGTGGTAAGTTAACTGGGCTTTCCAGACAAGAAGCAGATTTGTGGTTTGAACTTTCTCAGTCAGACTCCAGAATTCATACTCTTAGACATTACCCTATTCAATGGGAAGGGCAGATGCTCTGCTTTTATACCATTTCTCTATTTCTAGGTCCCTACCCCAATCACTCACCCTACCCCACTTAGCCTTTGTGGAGTGCCAATACCACTAGGTGCAAGCCAGCCGAGGTGTTTTAAACTAGGCAAGAAGACTAGTTCAACATGCTAAGCCAACGGAAGGGCCAGGTGTCTGTCTCAGGTGCTCCTTCTCTTCTCTCCTGTAGGTGGTGGCGAGAGGTGTAAGGGGTGGTGAGGGTACAGAATCTGATGAGTCTTCCATGGCAACTGTGTTTCCCTTCGACCCTAAAACCATCATGCTCTGCTGTAGGTACATCAGACCCCACAGTGCCAAATGTCAAAAGGACTGAGAATGACTCTGAAAGAATGTGGCCGCATTTGCAGGCTTCATACTAAATTACCCGATTTGTGCAGCCTTTACAGTGACTGACCTGTGTCCTCACTTTGCCTTCTTCTCACGCCCTCTTCTGTCGAGACTGTTCTCATGGGCCTTCCTCTATCTTGCTCCTTCTTCGTGGGACAGGAGTCTCTCAGCACAAGTACTTGCTGACATCACACTGCCAAAAGCAGTGTAGGAGCAAGAGAAACTGGGTGTTAGAGATGCTGTTCTCTGTTTAGGTCTCCACCAGGGGGCTTACATTCTCAACCGGGGGGTCTACGTCCACTTCTACGAAGGGAAGGAGTAGCCCCCTCAAGAAACTCCTGGCCAGGTCCTAGACACAGGGAACTCAAAGCACTATGGTGGCATGGAAAAGGCAGAGAAACAGAAGAGGGGTCATGTGACTAGAAATTAGACAAATACAGGACACCAGCCTCTGGCCCTCCACGTGTGTTTTGTTAAATTAACTCAGGCACTTTCCACTCAATGCTTAGCTGTGTTGCAGGCCTTCCCAGTGTTGTGGGCCATGGCCCAGGGGATCTTTGGAGTTTTTCCTCGCCTCTGTAGGCTTTGTGACTCTCTGAGCCTTCCTCTCTGACACTCGCAAGGAGTATCTGTAGGGTGGCTAACAGTTTACAAGGCCATCGACCCCCATTGACACTCGCAGGTGCCTGAGTCTGAGTGACCTGCTGGAGGTCCAGGATGAAGTGGCTAAGCTGAGCCTAGAGCCCACGGCCCTGAGGTGCTGAGCATCTGCCCCTCTGCCTCCTCCTTCCCCAGGAGACTCACTTCAGAGAGCCAAGAGGGGCCTGGCCACCACAGGCTTCAGGGCCCAGGGACTCTTCTCAACTGGGTTGACAGTGCCAGTTGCATTTGCCTTCTTCGTGGTCTGCATCCTGTGGGAAAACATTGGCTGGTTATTCAGACTGGAAGAGGAATTCTGGGGGGGGGGGCCTCCTTTTCCCACACTAGTTAATGAAGGCTTTTGTAGTTCCCCAGGGTGCCTCCTTGTGCCACATTCCTGTTTTAATTGTTGTTGCTCCCCCCCACCACCATTTTTTATATTTAAAAATAGCATTTTCTTAACCCTAGGAGTCATATGCACTCACTCTGAGGATATCAGAAAAACAGAGAAAAGCATAAAGAAGAAAAGAAAGCTTGTTTCATCTTGGGCCACCAGGAGCCCCAGTGGGGACACGTTGTTTCCTTCTGCCATTTGGCTTCCTGGGCCCCTCCAGGCCCATGCTTTAAGATTCTCTGTGCCTGGAGCCTCCTCAACACAGGCTGCCCTCTTGAATATCTGGGTTTGGCTTCTTTGGAGGCCTGGCAGGACTGGAAGGAGGGGGAGGCTGGGGAATTGGTCCCACTGACTCCCTCTCTGCTGGGTAATCTTGCTGAAGATCATTGCGCCTCTCAAGATCCGGGGGTCTAATAAGTCCCTTCCTCCTGCCAGGCTCTGGTTACTGCCACTAATCCCCTTCCTGTGGGCCTCAGGGCGATGAGACACCAACTCTTGCACTATTGGTTGTGCCTCCACCCACTGTTTTGAGTGTGCCATCTGTTTTCTGTTGGGCATTGGATTCACCTCTGACTCATTCACATTTCAAGCCTTTTCCCTGGAAGCTCCCGTAGCTCCTGGGTTTTCTGAGGTTTCCAAAGATGTTGCATGGAGTGTTATCTACTATCAACTTACAGGTTGTGGGAAGAGAAGTCTTGATTTCCTGATTCTTCTCTGATGCCACCCCGACCTGGCCTTGCACAGAGTTGGCCCTATCCATGTATTGTGATGTGAAGAATTCCACACCTCCACCCACTTCCAAGAAGCTCCAGCTCCTACTGCTACTAGCACTGCATGAGTCACTCCTTTAGTTACCAGAGTTATCTCCCGAAGGTCCCGAATGGAAAGGAAGTTGTAGGAGAGAAGGAACGAGCTAGGACTTGCTCAACCTAGTGTCTTTGCAGACCCCATCTTCCTGTCTGGCTGAGTCCTGTGTACCTCACTGGCCTCAGCTGTGATGAGGTCTCCACTGTGCAGCCTTCTGGTGATGGGTCCTTCTTCTGTGTTTCCCCATAGCTCTTACTACTGTGTTGTAATCTGTCTCACGAGGCCATGAGGTCATCCAAGAGGGCAGAACTTCTGCTTGGCACCTGCCACATCCCCTGGCTTAACCTCTTCCATAAATATGTTGAACACTGCACATTTGGAGATGTCTTCCAATATTGTTTCCCTATGAGACCCATTTTGAGGGCTATATCTCATTGGAAGGAATCTTGGCTTGAGTAAGTCAGCGATCTCTTTCTTGAATGTATGTCCATTAGAATCCCTTTCTCCAACCCACGGGCTCTAATGTGATGAGACCCTGGACAGGTATGCTTCTTGGTTGTGGGGATGAGGTGTAGAACAAAAAGCAGAGCTTTGTCAGAGAAGTTTGTGGACTTGATACTTGTGAGCAGATGAGCAGAGCCAGGGAGAAGGAAACAAGCACTCTATTTCACCATCCTCCTAAGAGCCAGGTGCAGGAGAAACTTCTGGTGCTGCTGCTAATCACAGGAACACAGACTCTGGATGCGTTTTCAGTCTTCTGGGGTCACTTCTCATTTTGTCTGCCTTGTTTGACTTTATCTTCTAATGTGGGCAGAGAGGAGCTTTGTGCACCGGTACACTGTTTAAAGCTCCCATTTTAGGGAAAACAGAAGGATTTGCATGAAGGAATTTTAGAGGACGTACAGGAATGTTGATGTATGTAGCTGTGACCTCTGGGGATGGCATGGAGGACACAAACAGACTGTAGCAGCCTTGAGACTGCAACGTCTCACTCATTTCTTTTGATCTCATTTTGACTTTTGAATCATAGGCATTGATACCCATGCACACAAATAAAAGAAAATGGCATTTGAAAAACTTTGCCTGCGGAGAGCAATAACCTTCCACCATTGTCATTTTGCTTTACAGTCAACCTGCTGATGTGGAGCAAAAGCCCTCGTTCTCCATCTAGTTTACCCTTTCTCACTTTTGAAGGTTAAAAAAGATGAGTCTCCTTTGTAAGAACTGAGTGTCACGGTACAAGAAGGACTTTTAGGAGGGGATGTTATAAAGACATTTGCTGTCACACTAGGGATATTGACTCCTATTTGATTCTCAATGTATGCATATCTTTCAATCTAGTTATTAGAAAAATCATAGGATCTGAATACCGATGCGGTGGAGATAGAATCCTGAACGTTGTAGGGTGATGAGATCACAGGCCATGAACTCCGTGGATAACACAGCAGTGGCAACTGATGGAAGTGACAGCGAAGCTTGCTTCCTTCTAGGTGTGGGCGTTCCAGCCACCCCAGGTGTGGCAGCCCAGCAGGAAGTTTGGTAGTGACGTGTGGCATGGATGACAGAATTTGGGGGAAGAGGGTGTGGCACGTGGCATTAAATTATTCAGGTCACGCATAAATTTTGGTTCACAAATTCCAAATTCAGTCATCCTTCATGACTCTCTTAATAGGTTACTAGCAAGGGGCAATGCGTTCTCCACACAAATGTCAGTGGGAGGACCTAGGGCATCCAGCAGAGCAGGAGAAAGGATTTACGTGTTTGGAGAACAGTTCTGTTCATCGGGAGAATCCTTCCGTATCATCAGTGGTCTGCTTAGAATCACCGCATTGGCAAACTTTTATAAGCACAGCCAAAGTCCTATAGAATTGGGACTCTGTGCTGGAAAAGATCACTCAGTCACCCCAGGTATTTTCACAGCCAGCAGCAGCCCTCCGACGAAGAAGGTCCTTCTGACGCATTAGCTTTGGCATCCGGCAGGTCATTTCTGGAAAGAACTTGCCATGTGCACTGCAAACACGTGGAGAAATCTTTTCACAAGGAGGCTGCAAGAGCTGGCATGGATAGAGCAGCTCTATCCCTTACCCCACACTGGCTCATATCCAAGCTTCCCACAGCAAAGCCATGGTAGAGATCTCGATGCAAGAGTTTTAGATCCACTCGTTCCACTGTACTAGGATCTTCTCAACCTTCTCGCCTTAGGGTCTCACCAGCAGCTTCCCTGTTTTTGTTATGTCTCTTAGGTCTGACTCCACACTTGTCCTTTGAACTTGGGGACCCTCTTGGGCTTTCCCAGCTTGGTCCATTTTGGGCTGTCATTTGAAACTTGTACCTACTCTCATTTTACCTACATTAGTCTATTTCAGGTAACCATGCACCTGACCCACCTCCAGTTCCATCTTCAGCCCCAGTGAATCAGAGCACAAGAGCAATGTAGTAAAATGAAGTCTTTCAATCAACTGAATCCAAACGTGCCTGCTCTGTGGCCTGCTGTAATTACTCACCACGAATACCTAGGAAAAAGCCAATCACCTATTATGGATCAGCACTTTCTGGAAACTGAGATGGTATATGAAATCTGAGTTTACAGTCAGCCAGATAAGTACTGAATTACTTCCATATTGCTTAGTGTAGCTATTGTCACACCACCCTGATCACCAGGAACTCTCTGGACCTTCTAATCCTGCAATTAAAAGGGGCAATGCCAGACCAACTGCAGTGGCGGTGGGGATTGAGCTCTGATTGGTTGCTCTGGCCAACTCCCTTCTGATTCGTCAACAGTTGAGCAGGGCTAGTTGTCGTAAACCTTAAACATCAACCCTGAGCAAGTCAGCCCTGGTCTTCGAGACTTCCATAAAAAAACAATGAAAAAGGAGAGGAGTCACGCAAGTGACAGCTGGGCCTCGAGTCCTTGCCTGCGTTCTCTTCTCTCCAAAGGCCACCCAGAGGTGTGAAGGTTTCTTTGCAACAAGACAATGATTTCATGAATGTTGCTCTTTGCCAAATTCCCTGAGGCCTTGCATGTTGGGTGCTAATAAAGTGCAAATTATTATTAGGCATGTGGTCTATGTAGGTCACTGCCAAATACAGGCGTGAAGAAAAGGAAAGAAAAGCAAATGTGCTCACCCCGGAGAGAGCACAGAAGAGGACTGGCAGCTCCTTCTGCAGATGAGAAGCCTGCTTGAGATCTCTGTTCTTAGTCTCCCAGAGGGACTTAGTTTTCCCACTTGCAAAATGAAGACCCCAAAAATGACCTTCATTTGTCATTCAGGATTTTGGAAAACAGGAGGCTTTTCCAGAAGAAAGGACTTGGGGGGGGGGGGGGTGCTACTAAAGAACGGATTGGGAGACTCAGCCACACCCTATAGCTTAGGGTTCTCAGTCGCTGCCACATGGTTGTGGCATTTGGCTTTTGCTCTGTTTGGGCAGTCCCCCGTGAGGGAGTGTGTCATGAATGTGGACAATACGTGCTCCAGGAAGGCAAAATATTCGCTGAAGCCAACAGCGGGTGTGTGAATCTGATGCTGCAGTGGAGGCTACGCTAACAGGAAATTGGCCTGGGTCAAGCTTTCAGCCCCCTTGGACAAGGCCCAGGACAATTCATTAGGGAGACCACTTCCTGAGCACGAAGGGACACACGCATTTCCCCAGCATCCTGTTGGGTGGTGACATCCCTTTCCTTACCAGGGTGCTCAAAGTTGCAAGAGAATTGGCACATGCAAGAGAGGCAGCTGGACTGTGGGTCTGGAGGTGGAAGGTGGAGTTGGAGGTGTCCGGGGACAGGGGGAGTTATTACTGAACCCTCGATTTGGTGGGCCACTCCAGGGAAGAAGGAGGAGGTAAGATACTGCAGAGGCAATGGATCCACTGGAGCCAATATATGGCCTCTGGGGAGGAATCTCCCGCCTGGGTCATCCCCTCTGACTCTGGAGATGAATAGGAAAACTTAAGGAGGAACTGCAGGAAGAGATAAACTGAGGCTGAGCTGGAGGCAGGCAGGGGACTTACAGGACAGTGGAGACCAAATCAGGTCCTGAGCTTGCTCCTGTTTGTTTGCTTATTTGTTTGTTTACGGAGAGAGAAAAAAAAAAAACTCAGCTGATGTTTGCCTCGTCCTGTCTTAGAGAATATTTCAGGTAAACTCACACCTTTATTTTTATTGATGGATGAAATAAGCTACATGCGCACTGTGCCAGAGCTTGAGTTTTGATGCATTTTAGTCCCCAGGCCAACTGAAGGGAGCGTGTGTGGTTCTTCTGGGTGCACTGCGAGGAAACTGAGGCACAGGAGGTTACACATCTGTTCTTCCAAGCTGTGCAACCTGTGAGGAGCTGGGATTGGACTCCAGCAGCCCGGCTTCCAACCGTGTGCTGTCCCCCTGTGACATCGATTTGAAGAACAGATTTGTCTTTTTTAGAAAAGATTTACAGAAAATTAAGATAGTATAGCAAATGCCATACCCAATTCTTCTATAAACATCTGCCTTTAACATCATTCATTAGCTACAGTTTGTGAAGCAGTGTTCCTGTGAGATGTCCAACTGAAGCCCACAGTTCATGTGGATTTCCTTAGTTGTTACTCATTTTGTCCCCTGTTCCAGGATCCCATGCAGGACACCACATTACATTGAGGTTCCTCCTGGCTGTGACCTTTCTCCCTTGTTCAAGATGACCCTGATGGTATTTGGGGATGTGTCTGATGGTTTTTTTTTTTCTCTCGTGATTAGATTGAAGTTCAATCATTGATTTTGATGGGTACAATGACCTCTTGCTAAGAGAGACATCTGTATTGATGCTACCAAGAGTTGGCAGAATTCACACTACACACACACACACACACTCACACACTATATATTTGTTTCTTTTTTGAAAGAAAACCAGACTCCTGTTTGGTAGTTCATCCAGGTCATCTGGTCCCAATTAAGAGGAATAATCTTGACACAGACTCTAGCTGGTATGGGGGAAGGGCCCTTAATCTGTGCCAGTCTTCAAAATACCCCAGCTGACCTGCAGTCAGCTCCCTGAGCCCTCCAGCCCAACCTTGCTCATCCCTGCTCAGACCAGAACTCCAACACAGAAAGGAATCATAAAAGAAGCACTGGCAGGGGCTTGGCCCTGGAAGGCACTGCCCTGCCCACTCATCTCTCATCCGGTTCTGCTTGCTGCTATGTAGTCCTCTCTTCCTCATGCCTTTGTCTCGCCCTGCTGACCAGAGCCACAGCCCAGGTCACGTGTACGGCCAGCTGCCTCCAGCCCCATGTCTCTATCTCTGCAAACTTCCCTGCCTGCTGTCTCTGCAGAGACCTCCTCAGGGAGCCCCACAGGTGCATGTTTGTAGGACCCCAACCCCATCTTCCTCAGGTGCTCCTGGGCCAGGTGGGCCCATGCACCCACCAAACCCACCCTCCCAGGCTGTAGGTCGACACTGTCAGGTGTGTCCTTGTCCTGTCTAAGAACATCTCCATTTCCTCCTGCCAGGGAGAGCTCAGACCACAACGATGTTTACACACAGGCAAAATGCTTGAGACACCGTTTAAAAATACGCACAACCTTTTAAAACCATAGCAACACAAGAGGCAAGAAAACAGCAAAGTAAAGTGCATTTAAAATATGGCTATGGGTGGCAGCTTTGGAAATAAAGTTTTTAAGGAAAACAGCTAAAGGGAATAAGGGCCTGGCTGCAACCTCACCTATACTGTGTTCCAGCTCAGGGCCCCACCAAGCTCCAAGCCAACCATCCTAAGTGTGTGTTGTCTGCATGACTGAAGGAATGTGCAAAAGCATTTCCCAGTTGCCTCCAACAGGCCAGAGCCCACACTTCTGTCCCTCCCTTCCCCCTCTCTTCCCGTGGGCGGGAGAGTCAGATGACAGCTCCATGACTTACGTTACCTTCCCAGCTCTCTGCGCACTTGATTGAATTTCTGGCCTCAATTCTTCTCCTTCTGCTCCTTATGTACCCTCTACACCCCTTGCTGTGGGACTTTGTAGATCCTCCCACGATCTTGGAAAGAGGATACTGATTTTGCTTTGACCCTTGACTCTGGGCTTGCTCATGGGATATTAGCAGATATGAAACACCGAGGGGCTTACAATGTGCTTGTCCAACTGGGTGTGTTGGACCTCTGCCTCCGCCATTGCCCTAAGGAGAACATGCCCCAGCTAGCTCGCCAGTGCTGAGACGATGAGAAACACATGGAACAGGCCTGTACCCAAATAGCAGCTTGGGCTCAACCCTGCTGATCCCAGCCAAGATCAGCCAAACCCCAGCTGATGTGCAATGTGTGAGTGGGACACTAATGCTAGCGGTGGGCTGCTGAGGCTCGGAGCTGTTTGCTCCCCAGCAATAGCTGACACTCCTCTCCACCTTCCATTCTCTTCATGTCACATCCTGTCTCAGGAGAGCATTCTTCCCTTAAGTGAGACTGACTAGTGATGTCACAGCCACTGTGACTCACTTCTCCCAGAGAGCATTAGTGTGTCGGTAATAACAGTCATTAGCATTCACCTGGGGCTTTATGAACAGAAGGTGGCTGGCGGCATACAACTATCATATGAGGTGGCGAGGCCAGGATTATTATACCCATTTTGCAAAGAGAAAATAAAAGGCCCAGACGACATGAATGACTCACAAGGACTGGACCAGGAGGCAGCTGTCTGAAGGAAGAACGAAGATAAGGAGTTACTTTCATCCAGAGTGTGTGTGTGTGTGTGTGTGACATCTGTGTGTGCACTTTACTTTAACTTTTTCATTATAAAAGGGATACCTGCCAATTGTAGGAAAATAGGAATTAGGTGATGGAATTATGGGTTAAACCATCACTTGCCACACCAGCGTCCCACATTAGAGTGCCGGTTCAACTCCCAGCTCCTCCACTTTTGATCCAACTCTGGGCTAACATGCTTGCCAATGCAGCAGAGGATGGCCCAGTGGGGAGTGAACCAGTGAAAGATCTCTTGCTCTCACCTCTCCCTCTCTTTCTGTCACTCTGCCTTTCAAGTCAATCAATCACTTTAAAAAAAAAAAGAGAAAAACAGCAGATGCAGACATCATTTGAAACATGGCCACACTATCTAGTAGTATTTTTATGTATTCTTCTTTCTTATTTTCAAGTATGCATGTCTGTTATAAGTTATACTCGTGCCCTATATGAGGGGTCTCCAAATGTCCACAGAAAATGAACATTATTTAAAAAAAAACTCTTCATGGATTTCAAATTTGGGGAGAGCACATTCTTCCATAATTGTTTTTGCAATTTTTTCAATGTAAACTTATTTTTAATTTTTTAATTTCATCTTTCTGCCAACTTTTTGAAGTACCTTTGTATGTAAGAGCTTTTCCTGTGGCACTTAAAATTATTTAAAGGCTTTTACGTATACCATTATATTCTATGCACTAAGTTGTTTAAGCATTCTCTATTGTTGTATATATAGAGCTTATTTTTAATATTTTTACTAATAAAATGCTTTTTCGGTGAACATGTTTGTGACACAGGGGATCATTTACATCTATTTAGTCCATAGTACATGGTATACAAATAAATGATAACTAGTGAGAATCCTTGCCTAAATCCCCAATAGTGTTCTTACTTCCAGGTGAATTTGCTGGACTAATGAATTTTAACATTTAAACAGTTTGAGAGACGTTTTGTTGAATTGCTTTCTGGAAAGGATGTCAAGGTGCCAACCTCAGAGCCTCCTCACTGGCACTGGGCACCTCTTTAAAACAAAGTGTTGCTGACATTACAGGTGGTAACTAGGAGCTCACTGTTCCTTGCTTGACTACTAGCGATGCTAAAAATTCCTACATAATTAGTAACCATCCATCACAGGATGGCTCAGAAGGCATGTGGGTCAGGATCTGGCATAATAAGTGGCTTTGCATGAGTGAGTTTCTCAAAGATGGCCATGCTGTGGGTATGCGTGGTGTCACTAGGTCTTGGAGTGGCTGAAGTCTTGACTTTGTGGGCAAGGATTTGTTCCCAGTCCCGTCTTTCTCACTTTAAAGTACTTTCCGATGCACAGAATTCTGGGGTAGGAGTGTCTATGGGGTGAGAGTACTGGGCTTGGAAGCTGCCAATCACGCAGGGAAAAGAGCTGGGAGGCAGTCCCTGGTCTGCTCTCAGCACCTGGAGCTCGCACAGTGGCCCACGGAGGCAGTGAGCATATCTGGGCTCTGCAGAAAATTCTGTACTCGGGGAGGAGGGTGGGGTGACAGATGTGGCTTAGCCACAAGACTGGTTGGACTGGATCAAGCCCTGCCCCGCTCCCTCCTGTGTTTCTGTTCCTCCAGGCAAGGTGGGACCTCCTCCCTCTGTCCCCGTGCCTCCTCCACCTCAACCCAAGCTCCCCTGGTACTGAGGACCCTGCATTGTCAGGTTCCTCTCACAAGCCACAGTGGTCTCATTGATACAAGCTACTTGAGGGTGGAGACAGAGTTGTATTATCTTCGTGTGTTCAGCAGCCGAGAGCATGAGAACGAGTGCATGGAAGCTCCGGGAGCATCGAGAATACACAAAGCACCTACAACTGCTTCCGAACCTAACTGGGCGAAGAAGGCAAAGTTGATTCTTTATCCATCTGATTGATTGCATGGGGGAGTCACAGTGCAGACAGCAGAGTCTGGGGTTGGTTGGGTTTCTGGCAGAGGTTACATCACACGCCCTAATGCCCTGAAGGTCTCTGTGCTCTGGTCTGACTTTGCACTGAGAACCAAATCTCAGCAAAAGCTAGATTTGATTTTCTTTTTTTTCAACCATCTGCCCAGCTGTCTTCTAAGGCAGAGGTGCTCAAACCTAACTGAGAATCAGAATCATATGGAGGACTTCTCAAAGTGCAGGGAGCTGAGACCACACCCAGAGCCCACGCAGATGGTCTGGGCCACAGTTTGAGACCTCTGGTCTGAATATTTTAATCAGGCCCCACACGGGATGCCAGATGGGCCTTCTCCCTAGTCCAGGGAGCACGGTGTATATAACATTTGGAGGCTGTGCCCAGGCCCTGCCCTGTTCAACTCCATGTTAGGTATGGGAAGTTCTTTCATGGCAGGAAGGCAGACTGGGTGTTGGTGGCCTAAAGATCACTCCTGCAGGGTCTGACACCTTCTCAGGAGGTCTGGTAGATTTCTAGAAGCCTCAGGGAAAGTAGAATTTTATATCCTGGGAAGCTCCAGGCAGTAGACACACGTTCCTTTCTACCACACTACAAATAAAACCCAGACTCGTCACTGTGGCCTGAGGATGCCAGGTTCTTAGACCTTAAGGATGCTCTCCAAACTTGTCCACTCCACTCCGGACGCACCAGCCCCTCTGCTGACACTCAAACACCAAGCTTTTGCCCATCTTGGAGCCTGCAGATGCTCTGCCAGAAAGCCGGGACCCCAGATGGTGGGCAAGGCTGGCTGGTCAGGTGACCTCCCTCTAAAAAGAGCTTCCCGTCAGCTTCCCTAAAGCAGCCCTCCCACCTGCACAGCCAGGGCCTGTCACCATTGACATGTGCGTAGAGATTTTTTTTTAAAAGATTTATTTATTTAAAAGGCAGAGTGACAGAGACAAAGAGAGAAGCAGAAAGAGAGAGGGAGTGAAGGATAGAGAGGGAGATGGAGGGAGGGATGGAGGGAGGGGGAGAGAGAGAAGGAAAGAGAATCTTTCATCTGCTGGTTCACTGCCCAAATAACACTACAATCCAGGCTGGGCCAGCCTGAAGTCAGGGGCCCAGAATTCCATCCTGGTCTCCTACTGGGGTGGCAGGGACCCAAGTATCTGCCCCCGCTTTTAAACAGTTTTTTTGCTAAGATTTATCTTATTTATTTGAAAGACAATTACAAAGATAGAGACAGAGAGAGAGAGGTCTTCCATCTGCTGGTTCACTCCTCAGATGGCTCAGAGCTGAGCCAATCTGAAGCCAGGAGCCAGGAGCTTCCTCTGGGTCTCTCTCCCATGTGGATGCAGGGGCTCAAGGATTTGGGCCATCCACTGCTGTTTTCCCAGGTGCATTAGCAGGGAGCTGGATCAAAAGTAGAACAGCCGGATGTTAAACCGACGCCCATATGGGATGTTGGCGCCGCAGGCCAGGGCTTTAACACACTGCACCACTACGCTGACCCCTAGGCCATCTTCCCAGGCACATTATCAGGGAGCTGGATCAGAAACATAGAGCAGCTGGGACTTGAACCAGTAATCGGATACGGTATATATAACCTTGTTGCATGTGGTGGCTTAACTCAGTGCACCACAATGCTGGCCCCTCCTAATTTTTTTCACTTGTGTATTTCTCACCTGCCCACCCCTTCCAGAACATAAGTCCCCTGAAGGCAGCAACTTGTCTGCCTCACTAGCTGTGCCTGGCACCTGGAACCTCACACACGTTCGATAAATGCTTATGGCTTTTGTGGACTCTTCCAGGTACACCGTGGACGGTGCAGTCTGAAACCTTTACACAACACATCCCAGACCTTGGTCTTTAAACCCAGAACCAGACTCCAAGGTTTGTTTCCAAACAGCTTTGTTCAAAGAGCCAGGAAGGGAGTTCTGTGCCTCCCCTGCCACTCTGGATACGCACGTGTGAACCTGCCTGTTTCCCTCAAAGAACACAGGTGCTACCTGCCCCCAAGACAGCATCAGGGCTCAAAGGTAGTAATTGCTGGGGAACTGCTATGCCGGGCAACGGGTGAAAAGGATGTCTTCTGGCTTTAAAATCTGCATGTGACATTTAGTTTTAGGTGATTTCCTTCATCCCATTCTTGTTTTTAAAAGCAAGCACTGGCCGGCGCTGCGGCTCACTAGGCTAATCCTCCGCCTTGCGGCGCTGGCACACCGGGTTCTAGTCCTGGTCGGGGTGCCAGATTCTGTCCCGGTTGCCCCTCTTCCAGGCCAGCTCTCTGCTGTGGCCAGGGAGTGCAGTGGAGGATGGCCCAAGTGCTTGGGCCCTGCACCCGCATGGGAGACCAGGAGAAGCACCTGGCTCCTGCCATCAGATCAGCGCGATGCGCTGGCCGCAGCACGCCAGCCGCGGCGGCCATTGGAGGGTGAACCAACGGCAAAAAGGAAGACCTTTCTCTCTCTCTCTCTCTCTCTCTCTCTCACTATGCACTCTGCTTGTCAAAAAAAAAAAAAAAAAAAAAAAAGCAAGTACTGAGGGCTGGCACTGTGGCACAGTGAGTAAAGCCATCGCCTGCATCCCATATGGGTGCCATTTCGAGTCCCGGCTGCTCCACTTCCCATCCAGCTCTCTGCTATGGCCTGGGAAAGCAGTAGAAGATGGCCCAACTCCTTGTGCCCCTGCACCTGCATGGGAGACCCAGAAAAAGCTCCTGGCTCCTGGCTTCAGATTAGCACAGCTCCGACCGTTGCAGCCATCTGGGGAGTGAACCAGCAGATGAAAGATCTCTTTCTCTCTGCCTCTCCTTCTCTCTCTGTTTAACTCTTTCAAACAAATAAATATTTGAAAAAAAATCAAGCATTATTTAACTTCTTTGCAAGTTGCAGGCAAGCCCATCACAGACAGACTAAACATGTAAGGAGCTACATTTGAAAAGGAATATTCTGGAATTTGACCCTGCTAGAGAACCTTGACCTTGGTTCTTTCTCTGCCTCTTTCTTCCCACCCAGGAACACACTTGCCTGCTATCCTGCCAACGTGGGCTGAGCTTGGTGCCTGGCATTAGAGAATGAAATTGTGAATTAAGGAACAGTTTGGGGTACACATTCCTCACCCTAGGTATGACTGGAGAATGATCTTAAAGTGCCTTTTTCATTGATTTCAGATTAATGGCTACACTGGGGAGATCTGACACTCTCATGTAGCCTGGAGTCCTCTTTAGGCATCTGGCCTCCTATCTCTGGGCAGGCAATGGATGGAAAAAGTTCCTTCTGGAGGAGAACTGGAGGTGAGTAGCCAGAGTGAGTCAATAAAAATATAGGATGCCCTGTTTCACTTGAACTTCAGATAAGCCACACATGTTTCAGTATGAGTATATCCTGCCAGAAACCAGCTCCAGCCAGGCCAGGGGCCCCTTCACCAATATCCCATAGTGCTGTAACTGAGTAATTGTTGTGTATTGGAATGTCAGATTTAACTATGTGTCCTACATTTTACCTGGCTCATTCTGGCCCGTGAGTCTTTGGTCCCAGGGGGGAGGGACAAGGAGACTGCTGACCCTTCTTTTCTCCCAGCCTGCTCCACCCCACACATGGGACTGTGCCACTGCCTGTCCCCAGTGACTGCAGGCCCGTTCCCCTTCCTCCTCGTCCCAGGCTGTGGGTCACAGCCACAGATGGATGTGACCTTAAGTAACCCTTCTGCCTAGGCTGTCGCTAAAATGCTGTCCATGCAGTCACACTCCTTGGAATCCACGGGGCACTTTACCAAAGCGTGTTGCCAGAAAAATGTTCAGGTCGGGAGACAAACCGGGGCAGGAATGTTTTATAGCTGCTGGGAGCATTTGATTCTTAGATAAAGGGCCTAGGAGGCCTGGAACACTCTTCTAAATGCAGGGCAGAACTCCCGTGTCAGCTTATTTGTTATGGCATTACCAAACACCGCTTTTATTACTAATAATACCTCGCACTCATGTTGTGCTTTTCATCCAGGCATCCCTAGGGACTTATTAACATGAAGCAGCACAGCCTTATAACCCCTGAATTATATAATTGTAGAGAGACTTTTTTTGAGGTAGGAAGCCTGACCTGTTGTGGAAAAGAACTGGAGAGAAATTAGGAATCGCTGGATCTACACCCGACCGGGTGGACGTTTTGGGTACAAACATGATGGATATTTGGGTGTCGGTTTCCCACCCTACCCTGCTGACTGGCGGCCTTTCAAGAGTAAGGTCAGTATTGTCTTCTTAGAAAAAGAACTCCCATCATGGAAAACACAGTGACTGGAACATAGCAAGTGCTTGGGAAATGTTTGCTGAAGTAACTGAGTTATGAACACACAAGAACATTTCTGAATCCTCTGCTTTGTTTACTTAGGGGTGTGACGTGTAGCAGGTGCTGTCTGTCCTGTGTTCACATGTCCACGGAACCGTGGCCATTTCTGATCTCCCCCTGTGCCCTGCCCCCGCCAACACCTGTGTGCCTCTGTCAGAGGATGGCTAGCAGGTGACTGGAACCGCTTTGCTTGCCTATACCGTGAGCCTCCCTGGCTGCAGTCTTTAGCTAATGGCCAGAGGAATGAAGAGATGAAGTGTCCAACTTCCTTGTCCCTGATGGGGTCACTCATGTGTGACCTTTCCTGTGCCCCGTGAGGGACCAGGCCAACATTATACTCCAGGGCACCTGACTTTGGCTTGATAGCACAACCATTCCCAGCTCCATTTCTCCAATCCACTTTGGGTTGCCCTGAGAACACCTCCTAGAAGCTTCTCTCAGATTCTGCTTTGGAGGAACCGAGCCATGGGTTACTACTGTCAAGTAAGTTTGTCAAATTCTTATGCACACAGGCCAGCGGCCCTTGTCATGGGTTCCGCGTCTGCAGGCTACCTTCTGGAAAATCTCTGCAGGAGCCGAGAGTCGAGACTGGGAGTGGCTGAAAGGTGGAGGCAGGCTCCCCAGGTAGGAGGTTGTTTCTTTGCCTTGTCTGGGTGAGATCAGGGGAGGCTGATGGCAAAATGGTGGGTCAGGTACTGAGTCAGTGGCGATGAAGGCTCAGGGACCATGTGTCCTGGAAGAGAGACTTTTGAAGATGCGTCCCTGCCTTCTTGGGGTCTTCCTGTCCCACGTCTTCCCGCTGGTTGAGGTCAAGTTCAGGGATTTGGAGGGGCCGTTCCTTCTCCATCTGAGAGCTTCAGCAGACCAGGTGGAATGGATTTAGTGACTTGTTTGTACTCTATGAATGCAGGCGGGGTCAGGTGTCCCTGAGCTCCCTGAGATTTTACTGGCTTGTGACATTTTTAAGGGGCCCTGGTGATATTGCCACAACCTACTTCAGAGGAAACGATTTATTATTAACACGGGTTTAACACTTAACTTTCTAGGGTATTTGTGGATGGCACAGTCATACATCTGCCTTTTTATAGTACCTGGTGACAGAGCACAAGACCTTCTGACTGACACCTCATAGATCATCCAAATTAAGACCTCTAGGCAAGAAGAAGAAAGCAGGGCAGGAGTGGGGAGGGGGCAGTAACTAAGGAAGACTCCAATGGCCTCCATGTTATCTTGCCTTTAGAGAGAGACCATTTTTATTACAAAGCAAATTATTCTTAACATGAAGATGTCCTTGTCTCCGTGGCAACGCACAACAGCTAGAAAGAAGTGGTCCTCCGTGGCCAACCAGCAAGAGGATGCTTCCTGTCTGATTGGTGGTTGGAGAAAATTAACCCCGAGTTAGAATCAGCCAGCTAAGGGTCAGCACTCAGCAACATAATCCTTGAGCACTGAATCCTGGAATTCAGCAAGCCAGGACAAAGCCTCTGTCTCCAACATAAACCCGAGATTTTTGCTGGAGATTTAAAAATTACGTTAACAGAAATTCTGATCACAGGAAGAAAAATGCCTTTTGCTGTTGCTGTCGAACTCTCCCTCATGGTCCAGTGTAAGCAGATAAACTGGGATCTCTCTTGCCTGACTACGGAAACACAAGCAAGGATGATGGCGTTGTGGTGTGCTGGGTTAAGCTACCACTTGTGATGCTGCCATCCCATATCAGAGCTCCAGCTTGAGTCCTGGCTGCTCTGCTTCCAATCCAGCTCCCTGTTAATGTGCCTGGGAAAGTAGCAGATGGCCCAAGTGCTTGGTCCCTGCATACATGTGCGAGATCCAGATGAAGCTCCTGTGGCGTGGCTATTTGCGGGAATGAACCAAATTTAAAAGGCAGAATGACAGAGAGAGGGAGGGAGGGTGAGAGGGAGGGAGGGAGATCTTCCATCTACTAGTTCATTATATATATACTGGTTTACTATATATATATATATGACAAGCAAGAGACTGTAACGATTGAGTTTTCTATATGCTCACATCCATGGACTCCCTTCTGTCACTCAAAGTGGCCCAGTGTGACAACCAGGAATGTCTTATTTTTCCACTGCTCTATAGCAGATTTTGACCTTTATCTGGGCTACAAAACTTACCCTGTAGCACAGGAGCCCAAGCTTTATGCTGAGAGGGGACAATAATTTTATTGTCTGTAAGCCCTGGGGCCAGCACCATTCTGACAGAGGGAAAAAAGAGAACCAAGGAAAAGAGGATGAAGATTCCCAAAAATAACCACTTGGGGAATTCTTGGGGAGATGACATAAAACCTTGAGACTTTCCCACTGGCGTAGTGGCTGCTGTTTGCTCCGGGCTGTCAGGAGTCAACTGTGCATCACAGGAACGTAAAACGAGCCCTTCGGCAGAGATCTCTTTCCTTGTCACCTTTTGTCAACAGTGTGACATTAACAACACCATATGACATTTGCATTATGCATCAAATACTTGTGCATGCCTGCTGGTTTCCAAACAATACGCCCTGAGAGAAACAGAGCATCACAAGCCAGAAAAGGAAACAGAAGAGGAGAAGGAGTCTGCCTCCTGCTGTTGCTGGTCGATAAGTTCTCCTAAAGGCACTTTACAGCCAAGAGAGTGGGAACAAGCAGAGAGAGCCTTCCCTGTCCTGAGGAAATGGAAAATGACTGGGGGTGGGGTGGGGTGCAGGGAAGCTGCACCTGCTGCTATGAGAACAATGCCCAAGTCCTTGCCTCCTTTCACGGATGCTCCTTCATCAAGCCCAGCCATCCATTCTGGAGCAATCGATCTGGAGCTAGGTTATGCTTTTAGGATTTTTAAATCCTGAATGATGGCACATTTAAGTTTCCTGTCTCAGCTGTGTGTGTGCGTGAAGGAACACATACAACAGTAGTTAGGGCAGCAAGTGAGCCAGGAATGTCTGCCCATCACCTTCACGGGAGGGAAGATGTGGCCTCTGCTGGGGTTACCCTGGTTTGGGCAGCTGATACAGAGGAGCAGGTGACTGGTTCTGTGGGCCATCAAGATGACCAAGTAGGACTGGATCATTTGGTGACAGCTGATAAACCACTTAGAGCCCACAGAGAGCCACAGGGCATGGAGTCAGTTCTTGTGTGTCCCTCCTCTGCGCCCTTCCCTAGCTTCCGGTTCCCTTCCCTTAGCCCTCCTCCCCCTGCCTGCATGCCCTTCCCGCTCCTGCCTGCACAAGTGCTGGCGTGGAGCTATCACTTCCCTCCATCCTGGCTTTCCTTCCGCACTGCTGACGTCGGCAGGGGCCTGGCCAGTGTCCAGGACAGGAAGGGTTTTTCCACTCTAGGCCAGAGGCTGGGGGAATCACACTGGGAGAGAATGCCAGGTTGTGGGGCTGCTCAGGGGACCCTCAGTTTCTAAGGCTCTGGCCTGGATGCAGCGCTGGGTTTCATGTGTGTGCACACATGTGTATGCTGTTCATTACACACCCACACAGAGAAAAAACGAGGCGAGGCTTCACTGGCTGGTTCCCACACAAAACTCTCCCAGTCTCAGGCCAGCAACAGCTGGGAGGAGGGGCTCCCTTAGACCCCGGCTTCCACCCCCTCCATTCTGCACCCAGCCAACTCCAACAGCTCCCTGTGAGCAAGCCTTCCCTCCTTGTTGCCTCACACATGTCTCTAAGCGGCTGGACCCGGACTCCAGCAGTTAACATTCTAAGGAAGTAAAGTTATAGATTCCCATCGGAAGTGAGAGGCACCCCAAGCTGTGGAGTGCAGGCACAAGGAGGAGAGAACCGTGTGACTTTCCTACAAGCCTGACTTTGATTTACCCTGAGAGGCAGCTTAGCATGGTGGTTAGGCCATGAATTCTGGGGCCAGCTTCTTTGCTCTGCTGGGCAACCCTGGGCAAGTCACTTAACATCCTGGTGTCTCGAGTTTTAAATCTGGAAGGTGGAGTACTAACTCGCCTGCTGTGTGGGGTGGTTAGGAAGATGCAGTGAACAACACACAAGAAGCACTCGAAGCAGCACCTAGCCTGGCACCATGTCAGCTCTCTCGTCCTGTTACCTTGCCAGGTCCAGCAACCTCATGGACGTGAGGCTGGTGCAGAAGCCCAGAGCCTCATATCAGAAGGGTCCTGTACTCAGTTCAATACTTCGTGGCTTCCATCTTATTAATCAATTATCTTATCGAGGCACTTGTGTTTTGGAAGTGAAGACAATGAGACAAGAGTGCATACCCATGAGCAGAAGTAAGTGAGCAACAGAGCTGCCCCATTTGCATAAAGAAATCATGATGGCCCCTAAGCCCAGAATTCCAGGGCACCCACGAGGCAAAGGGAATTCAGTGGGACCCAAAGTGAATACAAGGGACGCGTGTCACCTCTGTGAATGGCGGCTGCTGACAGTCCAGAGGAGCCCTGCTTTCTACTGAACCAGAACTCGTGTTCAGAAAGAAGCCAATGCTGTGCTAAGCACATCCGAGGAACCTGATCGTATTCTTACTCGCTTTACTTCTGTGTCAACCAACCACTTATTCTGAAAAGTATGGCATGGCCAGAAGGATGAACTAGGACAGCCAGAGTTTCTGATCCTTTCAGGACTTCCTTACTTCTCAGAAAGACGAGGGCAGAGGGAGCTGGAGGAACGTGTGCATAAGGAGAGATGGAGAAAAAAGTGGTTAATGTATGACCTACAAAAGGAACACTGCACCACTTAGGTGGTTCTGTATCTGAGCTAAATACTTTTACACGTGCATTTAAAACCAGTATTGCATTATGTAAAGATTAATAGCAAAATTCATGCTAATAATTTAAACTATTTATACTTAGGACAGCATTAGAGGACAAATTTTTTTTTAAATACCGTAACAAGTCAGAGAGAGATCACAGAAGAATGGCACAAGCTTTCTATTTAATAGCTTCAACTTTTAACTTTTCTTCAACAACAAATGTTTTTTTTTGCACTGGGTTTTGCAAATTCTGTAGCTGGGGGTGTATAAATACAGGGGTTACGAGGCTGAAGAGCTGTGAGGTGTTTTTTAACTGAAGTCTGGCTTCTTAGAGGCACTTGGTTTCCCCTAAGAGCCCTTTGAGTTCCCTTGGCACCTGTAGACAGCACTGTCTCTGGCTGAGAAAAGGACATGCGACCTCACCCTGAAGCCACCATGCCAGTGTTTTCCAGATGCCAGGCGTGAAAGAAAAGCCCAGCCACAGGAAAGGAAGGAGGGACCGCAAACCCACATCACACGGGGCAGGGCAGGGCCCAGCCAGGCAGATCGGGCCTGTGGACCAGGCCTTGTTTTGAAGGGCAAGAGCGAAGCAGGGTTATCATTTTACTTCCCGGGATCAAAATCAGACAAATCTCCTCTTTGGCTTCCCAGGCGGTAAATGGATAACGCCAGTGGCTGTCAGGGCAAATTACAGCTCCAGTCTCCTGTCGTCAGCTTGGTGCTGCTTCTTGTCACTTTAATGCAAAGAGACAGCAAGGCGCTGATAACAAGCCAGAAGGGTAGGGGCTTGGGGGGGGGTGCGGTTTGACTGTGCTGGGGACAGGGAAAATGCACATCAGAGAGATGGATTCATGACAGTAGAGGCCCACAGGGATGCTTTGTTTCAGGGCATTGGGTGCTTGGGCCATGTCTCCTGGGTATTCCCAAAGCTGAGCAGTCACTTCATCCATTCAGTCCCACACTCATCCATGCGACTGTCCAGCCACCCATCCTCACAGGTACAGTGCGGTCTGAAGTTCTCGTGGGATCGCCATCAACTGCTCACCACTGTTTTCCCAGGGTTTCTCCAAAACAGAAGTTTGAAGGACTCTTGGGAGGGAAAAGCTCCTTTCCTAGCAGTAAACAAGGGTGTTGGGGATTTTTCATTTTCTCAAAACCAGTCCAGGGACTGTTCAAAGCATTAGTTATACCCTGTGGAACTGCATCTCCCAGAGTCGGGGGTAAATGCCACTGTCTCAGGGGCCCCCAGAGCTGAGAGATCTGATCTAGCTTCCAGCCAGCCAAGGGAGAGAGCGCCTGGCATTTTGTATGCCAGCACTTGAGTGTGCCTGTCTGTCGTGGAGCCTGCCAGGTCACCCTACAGAATGACGCAGCCTCTCTCTCCCTTCCACCTGCACTGCACGTTTGAGGCACAGGTGCAATCAGGACAACACAAACCCAGTCCTTCTAGGGTGGTGCTGGCAAGTTTGTGTCCGAGAAGTTGCAAAAGGGCCCAAGAGGATAACCGTATGGTGGACGCACCAGCACACCTTTGCAGGCTGCCTCAGTGACTCGGTTCTCTCCCACAGCTGGTGCCACATCTGCTGTTGGGGGCCCTACAATGTAGGGTTCAGGTAAACCATCTCTCTATGGTGAGCAGTCGTCAGAGACAATAATACAAGGTGGGGACTCACTCCCCTTGGGGTGAACCTTGGCCCAAGACACAGAAGACCGGGGGAGCAGAGAAATCCCCCCACAACTTTCCTTCTTGCTGTGGAGTGGATGACCCTGGATCACGCTTCCTTCCTGCTGCCATTCCTGCGCTAAGAGAACAACTCCGCGGCTGCCCACCCCTGCTCCTGGTGGAACAGGTCATCACAGGAACACAATGTATTGCTTCACAAGACTTTGTCTTTTGCCTCACTTCCTTCCTTCCCCCTCATCTCCGTCGCCCTGGGCTTGCACCGTCTAAACAAACCCCAGCGTGGGAACAAGGCCCCTTCCTTGCTCAGGTTCTGCTTGCTGGAGAGCCCAGACAAAGGCGGTAAATAATATTCCTTTGGGGCCGGCGCTGTGGCACAGCAGGTTAACGCCCTGGCCTAAAGCGCCGGAATCTCATATGGGTGCTGGTTCAAGTCTCGACTGTTCCTCTTCCAATCCAGCTCTCTGCTGTGGCCTGGGATAGCAGTAGAGATGGTCCAAGTCCTTGGGCCCCTGCACCCACGTGGGAGACCTGGAAGAGGCTCTTGGCTCCTGGCTCTTGGCTTCGGATAGGTGCAGCTCCGGCCATTGCAGCCATCTGTGGAATGAACCAGCGGACAGAAAACCTCTCTTGCTATCTCTACCTCTCTCTGTAACTGTCTTTCAAATAAATAAATAATTTTTTTATTTTTATTTTTTGACAGGAAGAGTGGACAGTGAGAAAGAGAGAGACAGAAAGGTCTTCCTTTGCCGTTGGTTCAACCTCCAATGGCCGCCGCGGCCGGCGCGCTGCAGCCGGCGCACAACGCTGATCCGATGGCAGCAGCCAGGTGCTTCTCCTGGTCTCCCATGGGGTGCAGGGCCCAAGCACTTGGGCCATCCTCCACTGCATTCCCTGGCCACAGCAGAGAGCTGGCCTGGAAGAGGGCCAACCAGGACAGAATCCGGCGCCCCGACCAGGACTAGAACCCGGTGTGCCAGCGCCGTAAGGCGGAGGATTAGCCTATTGAGTTGCGGCGCCGGCATAAATTTTCAAATAATAATAAGAATACTTGTTCAGCACCTGCTAAGTGTCTATGGTGTTTATGATAAACCCAACTTGACCTTAGTAACTTGGGAAATTTATTCAGAAGAGCAAGGCAAGGAAGTCAGTGGCAGCGTGGGTGTGGAATTGTTGGAACTGGACTGAAAAATGGCTGGTGAGAAAAAGAAGGAAAAGAAGGGGCACAAGGTGCAGTTGGGTGTCACCTGAGTTCAGATAAAGAGAGGCCTTTTTATTCCTTGAGACCGCTGTCTGGACTGCAGGCCCCCAAGTTGGTCCCCAACTTAGAAAAGATATCCACTGTGTAAATTTACTTTATACAATGATTTTGTGATTTTTTTTTTCCACAGCAAAAGGAATTAAAGAGTGAGGAGAGAAAGAGAGAGAGAGAGAGAGAGAGAGAGAGTTCTGTACCAATATACAAAGGTACTTCAAAATGTTTTTGGAAAAAAGGAATTAAGAGATAAGTTTATTTGGGTACAAACAAGATTTTAAAATAGATGTGCGGTTTTGTCAAAACACACAATTTCCATGCACTTTTTGATGACCTCTTGTATGCCTATCTGTCTCTCTACCTCTCAAATAAATAAAAATTTAAAAGAATCGGTTGGATTTGTTCCAGCCAGTGAGGCTTCTCTAGGCAAGTGATGATTCAACTGCCACCTGACAGAATGAAAGTTGGGTTCCGTTATCAACAAAATAAGGAATTCTCGTTCCTGATTTATTTGTTTTCTCAGATGTTGAACTTTCCACCTGCACAAGGTCTACTTGGGCTCTCTTTTATGTCTTCCATTTCTTTCATAATTGAGCTTAAGTTTTCTGTGAACAGCCTTGGATATAAAAGATCTATAATCGCTATTTTAATGTCTTTGTTGGATAATTCCATCATGTCTGCCATTTCTGGGTCTTTTTCTGCTTCTTTCTCCTGATGATGAGTCATATTGTCCTGCTGTTTTGCAAGCCTGGTAATTTTCTATCAGATGCCAAATAATGGAAACTTTACAATGCGAGTGCTGGATTTTGTTTTATTCCTTGTAAGAATATTAGATTCTGCTCCAACCACTGCTACTTGGAAACATTTGCTCTTTCCAGGACTTGCTTTGAAACTTTGCTATGGTAAGTTCAGAAAAATCTCTTAAGCCTAGGACAAATTTATCCCTAATATTAAGGTAATAGGCTTCTGAAGATGCCGCCATGGACAAGCTTTTCAAGGTCCTTCTACTTGGACTGGTGAGAATACCAGCTCTTTCTGGACCTCTAAGTGTAATCAAGAGTGTAGGATTCAGGGGAGGCAGGGGCACAGGAACATGGGCAGAGAATGAAACAACTTACTTCCTGGAGTTTATTTCTCAGAGGATGTTCTGGGAAAGATTATCCCATAGCATTGTGTCCAGAAGGGGCCAGGCCACCAGGGACAAGGAACGCTTAAGACACCAGTATGAGCCAGATCTTTACACAATGTGTGAAGATGTATGTCACTTGAACTCCTGCTCCCTGTCTTCCACATCCCTGATGCTCCCCCCTAATCCTTGCTTCTCAGAGAGGCAGTTTCTTTAGGGAAGGCCCTACCACTGCCTCCTTGTCACAAGTAAATAAAACTTTCCTCTGAGCAACTCCCCACCACGAGGCTGATTATTCTGGGACACCCCAAGCAACTACACCCCTCGTGTCTGCTAACATAAGACCCCGAGGAATTGTTCTGCCTCCTCTTTGCAGGTGGATCTTGTCCCCGCCTTGAGGAATTTATTCAAGGTCAACTTTGCACCTGACCATCTCTGCAGTTTTCTATGCATGGAACTCCCATGTCTCAGGTACTCTGCCCTGCAAATTTGAACTGCTGTGGCCTCCCAGAATGCTGCCCTGTGTCTCCTAAACTCTGTGAGGACCCTGGGTTTCTCTCTAGGCAGGGAGCTGGTAGCTTCACAGGGCCCACCCTTTTTGTTTTTGACAGGCAGAGTGGACAGTGAAAGAGGGAGAGACAGAGAGAAAGGTCTTCCTTTGCCATTGGTTCACCCTCCAATGGCCACTGCGGCTGGCGCACCGCGCTGATCCAAAGCCAGGAGCCAGGTGCTTCTCCTGGTCTCCCATGTGGGTGCAGGGCCCAAGGACTTGGGCCATCCTCCACTGCTCTCCCCGGGCCACAGCAGAGAGCTGGACTGGAAGAGGAGCAACCAGGACAGAATCTGGTGCCCCAACCGGGACTAGAACCCGGTGTGCCGGCATCGCAGGTGGAGGATTAGCCTAGTGAGCCGTGGCGCCGGCTTTTTTGCCCTTTCTAAGATCCCAATCTTTTCCTGACTGTTAAACAATGTTGGAAATTACTGTTTCATAGACATTGTCTGTTTATCTAACTGTTTATGGCAGATGAATCGGCTGAATCCCTACTATTGCATCATGTCATTCCCATGTTTTTTTGTGTGCTTAATTTTAAAAGCAGATTTATTACTGATATAACAAACAAAAATACAGCATACAGTTAATGAGTGTTGCCATCTGTGCCTGCACCTGAAGTCATCACCAGATTCCATTCACTGCCCTCCCCAATCTCCTTCATGCCTCTCTGTAATCCTCCCTCCTGACCCTGGGCCCCTGCCTCCCCACGACAAGCACGGACTGGCTTCTTGAGTCACAACAGAGTTTGCATTGTGCAAAGGTGTATATGAAGGAAGCCATCCAACGTTACTCTTTTTGGTCTGGCTTTTTTCACGCGGTGTAACCACTGTGGTACACCCACGTTGTTGCTTGTCTCAGTAATTTCTCCTCTGTCACGGCTTGGTAGTATCATTTTGTACGGACACTCCACAGTTAGTTCAGTCGTGTATCCCATTTGTAGGCATGTGTGACTGATGGACAACTGGACTGTTTCCAGTTGAAGGCCACTCCATGCAAAGCTGCTAAGTTCTTCCATGTAAAAAAAGAATGTATGGGTAGATGCTTTCTTGTTCCCTTGGGTAAATACCTATGAAAGTAGCGGCTGGACCACATGGTAGGTGCATGTGCATACATGTAACTTTTCAAGAACCTGCCAAACTTCTCCTTGGGCATTTGTTTTAAAAGCCAGTATTTTTTGTCTGTGTTTGGGTTCATGCGGCAAAATGGTAAATCTGTGAGATATGTGAATGTAAACTTATATTCCAAAGCAAGAAGCAGGCACATCACGGCAACTGTCACACTGAGAAGTGCAGGGCCAGCCCCCATGCAAGGGTGGGGCAAGTGGATTTCTACCCCCAGGGGAAAGTAAGAAAGGGAGTCGGTGAGGGGCTCCCAGTCTTCCTGACAGCCCTGGGAGATGAGTCAGAACCCAAGACTTTTCACTTTGCAGCATTTACATGGAAATAAAAGCAGATTTATTCTTTTTGGATAATTCATCCTTTTCTTGTGATTTTTTTTTTTTAATATGAAGTGTTGGAGAACTTAGGTCGGGCTTTTTTTTTTCTTTTATGTTTTGATCTGTTTCCTTGATGTTTTGACTTTGGTGCTTCTGTCCGTGAATAAATTCAGCCTTAGTTTCACCTTTCCCTGCTGAACAACGGCAGTAAGTTGGAAGGAAAGATCCTGTCGGGGTCAGTAGCTTTTCTTTGATCCACACACAAATCAAGCACTGAGATCCATTTTAGCCCACAGAGTGGGATTCACAAATGCCTGTCTGGCTCTCAGCCATGCATTGTATTCAGCAGAATGGACAATGTGGCAAAAGCCACGTCCCACTACCTTCCTCCCCTTCTCAACACGCCCCTGCACAGAGGGATCCTCTTAAAGGAGTTTGCTAATGACAGCCTCACACGCCGGGCGATATTTTCATCCGTGTATCCACATCTCCTGCAGTAGAGAACGTCAGGCAGTTGGCAGAGCCCCTTGCAAGCCACTTCATGCTGCAGGTGGGATGGGGTGGATCTAGAACGGAGAAGAGTGCTGATTCCATCTTCAGTTCAGTTGCCGTACTCACAGGAACAGAGAGGAGTGCAGACAGTCTGGAGGACGCCCCTGATACTAGTTTAAGGGCCACTGGTGAGGTCTTCGTGATCTACCAGCACCTGCTGACAGCTTCAGAGCCGTGGCAGCTTTGCTGGGGGTTGTGGGCACTGCCGAGACTCTGGCTGGCGTAGCTCAGCATGCAGCCTGCGGAAATCCATGCTAGCACATCCACGTCCACACTGAGAAACCTCTGACTAGACAAAAGGCAAAGGAGGGGCTGGCACTGTGGCACAGTGGGTTAAGCAGCCGCCTGCAGCACCAGCATCCCCATATGGGCACTGGCTAGAGTCCAGATTGCCCCACTTCTGATCCAGCTCCCTGCGAATGCACCAAGGAAAGTAGTAGAGGATGGCCCAAGTGCTTGGGCCCCTGTACCCATGTGGGAGACTCAGGTGAAGCTCCTGGCTCCTAGCATCAGGTGGGCTCAGCCCCAGCCATTACGGCCATTTAGCAAGCGAACCAGCAGATGGAAGATCTCTCTCTGTCTCTCTGTCTCTCTGTCTCTCTGTCTCTCTCTCTCTCTCTCTGTCTCTCTCTCTCTCTGTCTCTGTGGTTCTACCTTTCAAATAAACAAAACAAATCTTTTTAAAAGAAGAAATAGCAAATGAGCCCCTTGGTGCCTTTTCTTGGCTTGGCCTTCTGGTAAACCTTTAGCTATGAGCTATGGGATCACACCCAGAACCCTGTCCCCACGCATCATTCTTAGCTTCCTGTTGTTGGTTTTAGTCTTTACTCTTGATAGCTATTTTGCGATGCGGCCTTGAGCGGCCCACCTTCCCATGCGCAGTGTGGGACATGCGTTTGCATGGAGTCTTCTCAAGCCCTGTAGCCAACCTGGTGCTGCCTATGCCTCCAGGCAGGGGCTCCTGGCCCCACCTACCTCTCCAGTTCCCAAAGGATTCACGACTGCTGTAGCCAAACGGGGCGATACAGACAAGGAGCTGTCACTGATGTCACGAATGATGGCAGGCTGGAAACAGACCAGCCAGTCCCTGCCACCCACTCTAAGGTGTCTGGCTGGTGAGAGGTGGGGGCCAAGGCTTCTCTTTCTTGGCTTCCACTTCCTTTGGGATGTGAGTCGTGTTGGAGAAATAAACATTCAATTGATGTCACTGCCTCCAAACCCCTGGCACTGTGGCTGATGATTGCAGTTGTCATGGCAGCAAGCAGCATTTCCATTATCATCCGTGGCCTTTCCCCTCCCCGGGGAGATGTTCTACACGAGTCTTGTATCTCACTGCTTCTGTTCCTTTGCGGGCCACAGCCGCTTTCTCTCTGCCCTGCCCAGGAAGACCTTCCATTGGTTTGGAGGGACAGGGCGATATGGGGAGAGGTGGGTGCAGGGCAAGAGAGAAGAGACAATATATTGTTGTGTATGGGGAAGGGTGTAGGGGATGGAGCATCGGCACAGGGACACACTCATGCAGCAGCAGGTCCCTTCTGGCATCTCCATGCTTGCTGAAGAGGCCCCGGTGTGGCGCCCTACACCCTCCCCTACAGCAGACCCCTGGTGAGCCAGGGCTGATTCTGCTTCTCAGGCTCCGCCCCCGGCCCCAGCACCTACTTGGGAAAGGTGAGCCATTCAGTGATGAATGAATTTGTTCTCAGAAATGTGAGATCATAGAATGGGCGGGCTGGGGGATATCAGCCAGAGAGTGGCTCCTCTTCCTCCTGGGAATCACCCCCAATTCAGAGGCACCTGCTGCGGGGCTGCCGCTCAGAAGACAAGCTGGAGGCCTTGGCCAGGGGCTGGGCCGGTTTTCCCAGGCTCTCCAGCTTCTAAGTATCCAGGCCCAGGGGCTTCAGGCCTGCAGCAGGACAAGTGGCTCTCGGCCGCTTTCTCTCCTATGTGCCCAGGTCATGCCCACGCTCTCTACCTCTTGGGATGGGAATGTGTGTGTATGAGTTAGCACGCATGTGCTATATGGTGAGGATTCGGGGGTGGGAGTCTGGCACAGCAGTTGAGACACAATGTTCCATCCAGGAGTGCCTGGACTCGCGTCCTGGCTCCATTCCGGAGTCCAGCTTCCTGCTCACACACACAGGCAGCAGTGATGGCTCCAGGAGTCGTTTCCCTGCCACTCTCATGGGAGACCTGGAATGAGCTGCAGGGTCTCCAGCCACTGGAGCCATCTGAGGAGTGAACAAGCAGACGGAACGTCCCTGGACCCAAGCCCTTCTTGCAGGGCCCTTGGTGGGGGATGAGAAGAGGTTAAAGTGAGAAAAGAGAGGGAAGATGCCGCTGGTCTTGCCTCCTGGGAATGTCCCATACGAAAAGCTGGACTTGTGTTCCTTCTCATATTAAGATCAAAGCTATGGGTCACCTCCTAACCACAACCAGCGTTAGGAAGCAGAAATGGTTTGCAGTGGAAAATACCAGCTTATATGCAGTGCTGGCAGCCTTTGGCCTGTTTGTTTGTGGGAACAAACAGCAAGAAAATAAAGTAGCTGATCTATGCTAACCAAAGTCACAGGGGACTGATTGCTAAACCCACACACTACTTTTAATACCTGTAGTTCATTCTCCAAGTTCTTTGATATCTGAAAATCTTTCCCTGATGCTAAAAAAAAAAAAAATCCTCATCTTATGACTAGTGGTGCAACAATGTCTGTAAAAGAAAAAAAACAGGAACAGGTCCATATTTTTCCCAAGAAAAGTTTGGTGTTCTTTTCCCTTAGTAATTCTTGGTTTCTGAGTCAAGCAGAACTTGATGAGAGACACAAAGATTAAGATCCACCGAATGACGGCTCCAATCCCTTCCTTGTGGCTGCACCCCAGGGAGTTATACAGCTTCCCAGGCCTGGTGGAGACCCAGGTAACACAGGTGCCAGCCATCACTTTGGAGCCTCTGGAAGAGCTAAGCTCTTTCCATGGTTTTTGCACATCCTCAGGAGGCTGGAGTTGCTTGCGACCCCTTCTGTCTCCTGCGTCCCCTGGGTGCTCCTATTTGCCACTAGTGTGATTCCCCATTCTCCATGCTTGCAAGCCAAGTTTTGTCAACTTTATGATAAAAATCTCTCTCCTACAAAACATATCTGAATCGAGCAGAAGGTATCAACTGTTTCAGGAGTAAAAGAGCTAGGGCGGGCAGTGAGGACAGTTTGGGTCTCAATAACACAACCTCACAATCTGGCAGAAGGGTGTCCAATTCTCTCAGCCTCTCTCCATCCTGCTCTCTTCTGCTCACTCCCCTTCCTTCC
The DNA here is from genome assembly GCF_033115175.1 of Lepus europaeus. Taxonomy (NCBI): domain Eukaryota; kingdom Metazoa; phylum Chordata; class Mammalia; order Lagomorpha; family Leporidae; genus Lepus; species Lepus europaeus. The sequence continues at coordinate 16,751,187 of NC_084835.1, forward strand.
AAACGCCCTCAGGAGCTGAAAAATAGCACTCATGTGTTTTATGACTTCAAGGTCACCCATTTATTAAGGCCTTTTTCCTGGGGCCAGTGCCACGGCTCACTTGGTTAATCCTCCACCTGCGGCATCGGCATCCCATATGAGCACTGGTTCTGGTCCCGGCTGCTCCTCTTTCAGTCCAGCTCTCTGCTGTGGCCTGGGAAGGCAGTGGAGGATGGCCCGGATGCTTGGGCCCCTGCACCCGCATGGGAAACCGGGAGGAGGCACCTGGCTCCTGGCTTCGGATCAGCGTAGTTCCAGCCGTAGCGGCCATTTGGGGAGTGAACCAACGGAAGGAAGACCTTTATAATAAAAAAAAGGCCTTACTCCCAAACAAAAGTAGTTCTCTCAGAGGCACATTTATGCCACTAAGACAACAGATCATTGCACCTTTTTTCCTAGATGAAACCTTACATCATTCTACCACATTTTCCCGCAAGTACCCCAATGACTGACCCGTCCCGAGAGCCACTCCTTTTCGGCAAGGGTGCTGACCGAACTCCTTGCTGCTCTCTGGCTATTTCTGGATAAGCATTTACCATAAAGGCAGGTGGTGGTGCAGTAGGAGTGCAGGCAGAAGGAAGTTCTGGCATCTGCTGGCTGTGGGATCTTGGACAAAGTGTGTACTCCCCCAAAGCCTCTTCCAGGAAAAAAGTAACAGCCAAGACACAAAGCTACTGCAAGGACTGAGTAACAAGAGGCATGTGAAAATACTGTCAGCCACAAAGCTCAGTGTAATGCCTACTCAGGGGGCCATGCTAGTCAGGACATCAAGCAAGGTGGCATTAATTGTCTGAGTTTTTTCCTGTGTCTGAACTTCCTTCCCCCTTGGCATCTTTGTGCACAGTAGGTCATACCATTTAATTTTTCTAAACGAAATTGAAACTACCTCCGCCACCCAGTTGTCAGATCCATTCACTCATTCAACAGGTATTTACTGAATGCTTTTTATGGGTTAGGCACTCTTCCAGGCGCTGAGGGTGGAGCACTGAGGATGAACAAAAATCCTTGCCCTTACCCAGCTGACAGTCTACTGGGGTGGGGGTGGGGGGGAGACAGGCAAGAAACCAAAGAATAAGAAAAGCAAAGAGATCAGATCCCAAATGGCAGCTGGGGACAGGTGCGATGGAAACATCGCAGCAGAGGGAGGGCACCGAGTGTTGGGAAGGTTGCAGATCAACAAGGGCTGGGCTGGGCAAGCCTGAAAGCCATGGCCTGAAGGAGAGGATGGGCAGAGGCACCTGGAAGTGGGGAGTAGAGCTTCCCAGCATGTGCAAAACCCCTGGTGTGTCCTGGGAATAGCATGGAGATCAGTCTGGCTTAAAGAGAGCATGTCAGAGGGAGGGAGGGAGGGAGTCAGGGGAGAGACAGGAAGGTCCAGCGGGAGGACTCGGCCAACTGAGAGGGGAAACCACTGGAGGATCTGAGCAGAGGAGGCACACACGGACTCAGGGTTGAGAATGAACTACCCACAGGAAAAGGTGGGAGCAGCAGACCTACTCTGAGGCTGTCAGCATAATCCAGGTGTGAGATCATGGCTCCTGGGACCAGGCGGTTGTGACAGGTGGCAAGATGAGATGGAGTTGTGACCTACAGATGCTCCTTGACTTCCCACGGGGTTAAATCTTGGGAAACCTATCGTAAGCTGAAAATGTCATAAGTCAAAAATGCGTTTAACCCAGTCACCTACCTGACACCCCAGCTTACCAATGCAGCACCCGGCAGAGCACTGGTGGCTCTTTGCACCTGCCCTCCACTGACTGAGTGGCTGACTGGGAGCTGCCCAGCACTAGAGAGAACAAAGCACACACTATGAGCCCAGAAAAAAAAATCAGTACTCACCACTCCCACTAAGGTTGCTACTGAGTGTTTAGCACAACCCTGCCGTCCCAAAGTAGAGAAGCCACACACTGTTAGAAGACAGGGAAAAAACATCTTGACGTGTATCGTGGGAATGATTTTTTGGATATTACCCTAAAAGCACAGGCAAGAAAAGCAAAGATAAAAAAGTGGGGTTATGTCAGGCCAAAGAGCTTCTTCCCAGGGAAGGAAGCAACCAAGAGGATAAAGAGGCAACCTATGGAATGCGAGATGGTTGTAAACTGTACATCTGATTAGGGGTTAACTTCCGAAGAACAGAAGGAATTCACACAACTCAAGAGAAACAAAATACATAACTCAATTTAAAAATGGGCAAAGACTCAAATACACATTTCTCAAAAGAATGAATCAGTGGCTAATAGGTATATGAAAAAATGCTCAACATCAATAATTAGGAGGGAAATGCAAATTCAAATCACAATGAGTTATCACAATTCTTAGAATAGCTATTATCAAAAGGATAATAAATATTGGTGAGGGTGTAGAAAAATAAGAAAAGAGAATCCTTATATATTAATGGTTGGAATGAAAACATTTTTAAAATTAAGAGCAAATTAAATAAAAATAATAATAACTAAAAAAAAAATTAAGAGCCGAACTACCAAATGATCCAGCAATCCTACTAAACATATCCAAAGGAAATAAAATCAGCATGTCGAAAAGATATTTGCACTCACATGTTTATGGCAGCATTACTCATAATAGTCAAGACACAGAATCCAAGTAAATGTCCATTAACAGAGGAATGGATACAGAAAAATGTGAAACACACACACACACACACACACAATGGAATACTATTCAGCCTTAAAAAAGAAGTAAATAAAAAACATTGGAAAGAAAGAAGGAAATCATCCCATTGATGACAACAGGAATGAACCTGCAGGGCACTGAGCTAATGAAATAAACCAGGCACATAAACACTAATACTGTATGAGCTCGCTGACATGTGGAATCTGAAAACACTGCACTCAGAGCAGCAGAGAGTAGAATGATCATTTCCAGAGGCTGGGAGGCAGAGTGAAAGTGGGGAAAATACTGCTTAGGAGCCCAAAGTGCCAGTTAGATAGCAGGAATAAATCCAGAGGCCTGGCATATAGCATGGAGACCACAGTTAATAATGATACACTAGATACCTGGAAGTTGCAAAGAGATCAGATCCCAAATGGTCTACACACACACACACACACACACAGGGCAACAGATGAGGCAACAGATAACTTAATTCTTTCACAATGTATGCATTTACCAAGACATCTTGTACATTGTAAACAGACACAGTTCTTATTTATCCATTATACCTTAATAAATTTGTGTGGGGAGAGAGGAGAGAGGAGAGAGGAGAGAGAGAGAGAGAGAGAGATCCTCTGCTTCCTTTGTCCAGGCTTTCCTGAGATGACCTGTGAGCAGCAGAGCTATTTGTGGGCTTAAGGACAGACGTGGTGTTCACTCTGTCCCCGAATCTGTGCCTGGAACCTGGGCCCTTGTGAGCCATTTCACTCTCAACAATTCTTGGAATTCTTGCGCCTCTTTGGATCTCAGCTCTGAATAGCTGGTTAATATTTTCCATGAAGCTCCTCCAAAGAAAACAGAACACGCAGAGCCCTTGAAAGGAGCTGCCGGCCTTGCTCCTGGTTGCAGGGACGTTTGTTCTGGGGGCTGGGAACAGAAGCTGCTGAAAGGGTTTTCAGTTTCTCACAGCTAAAACTGAGGGAGGGTCTCCCCGTTTCCGGGGAAGGCAGCCAGCCCTAAAGAACACCCAGGGGCTCTTTTCTCCCTCAAGGCGTCCCAGAACATGGTGGAAAAGTTAGGAGTGAAATAGACCTCCACTGAAATCCCAGTGCCAGCCCTCCCCCGTTGTGGGAAACTGAGTGGTTCTACATCCACTGACTTACACTGCCAGTGAGAAAAACCAAGGCCTACACATTCGTGATAAGACCTGTGGCTAGTCCTCTCCCCTTCTTTTAAACCCAAAACGAGCCCCAAGGCCCAGGCCAGTGACCCCTTGGTTCCTTCATCCTGCCTGGTTTCCGTATTGCAAAGATGATGTCAGAGGCCCTTCCTGGCCACCATGTAGAGAAATGCAACTGGGGGCTCCGCGAGTTCATCCATCGCCCTCCTCGGATGCATCTCCCATGAAGCCAGCACACTTCATTGTCTCTACCGTCTCAGGGATTCCAAGTGGGCTTGCCTTCCAGTTGCCAGAGAACGCAAAGAACACACTTGGGGAATCCTGTGTCAAATGTAGACGCCTCTCCACGGCTGCTTATGTTCCAGAGAGCTCCTGCAGCTAGGCCAGTGCCTTTGAAAGAAGAAAGACTGCCTTCTCCCCAGGAAGACAGCCCAGCTCCGGAAGCACCAGCAACAGGAACAGGAAGGGTGCCGGGTAAACAGGTCCGAACTGTTGCTTAGCAATCAGGCAGTGAGTTCAGACTGAATTTCCCACAGATCATAGCTGCCTCTCACCTGCTCCCACGGTCGGTCCATCCACTGGACAAATCTCCAGCTTCCCTCCTCCCCCTCATTTCATTTCTCCTTTAACTTTCCTAACCCCTGTGTTTCCTATGTTCTCTTGTCCTCTCTCTCTCTCAGCTAGAACCCCAGATCTGGGTTCCTGGTCCTTATCTGTGATCATTTGAACTAGCCCCTGGGGAAGAAGACCAGCCTTAATATGTGACTTTGCCTATGAGCCATTATTGGAGCAGAGTCCTCAGGTCAAGAAAGGAGCTGTCAGAGAAAACTGCTTTGCCCTCCAGTGTGTGGCTTGGAGCAACCTATTTCCCTCTGCTGGGCTTCAGCTGCCTCCAGCTGTACAATGACATGTCCCTTTCCCTGTGTCATATCCATGGCCACTCCCTGCTAGGCTCACCAGAGGGACTTCTGCGTAACAGAAAGACGTGCCTAAGGGGAGTCAACACTGAGTGTGATGTAGCTTACCAGGGCTGGCCTCAGGGCTGTGGTTTGATCACCAAACCACCTACGCAGGTGTCACAAGCAAAGGAATACCAGCCTGCCCCTGCTCCACCCCCTCCTGCTTCAGGGAGGAAGCGTGGAATGACTCAGATAACAATGTTTGCAGCCAGGCTGATAGGAGTTCAAACCCTGACTCCTTGTCTCCAAACTCTGAGACCTGGGCTACAATTGTTGACCCTGTCCGAGCCTTGGTGTCCTATCTCTAAATTTTGGTGATAACCTCTTGGTCACCAGGCCATGATAAGAGGCATTAAAGGAGATCTCTTTGGAAACCCTCTGGCCATAGGAAGTATGCAATAAGTCTCCATCCCACAAGCCGCACAGCCAGATCAGGTAGGAGCAGCACACACTGCCCCTTGCAGAGAGCGCTCCTAGACTGGGCAGAGGAGTCAGGTGAAGCCGACCGCCCCGGACTTTGCCACGACGGCTGGTTTATGATCACCAGCATGTGCTGCACCTGCCTTCCTCTTTGCTCCAGTTTCTCTACCACACTTTGTCAGGCCTGTACCCTCTTGTCTGCAGTCCTTTCCAGCAAGATTACTAAAAGAAGTGACCAGGTGAGCAGAACGGCCTGGATCACGGGCCAAGAGGCATCTGGCTACAAAGCCTGCAGCATATTAGCTGTTATCTGACTCGATTCTTTTTTTTTTATGTCAAAGGTTTAATTTAGGATCCAGATGTTCACCAGAGCTCCAAATGATGAAAACAAATGTATTTTAAAAGCCAATAGCACAAGCAAACATATTTTTTCTCTCTCTCTCTCTTTGCAATTCTATTGGGCTACATCCTGGCCTTGACCTTAAAATAGCTCAGTTTATGTGCAGATAGCAAATGTGTACATGGGCAGGATTTCCCGTGCCTCCACCTCGCCATTTCCTCTCTGTTTCTGAGTGGGTCCCATCATGCCCTAGTCCCCCCTCCCGCCCCCCGCCCCCAGCTTGTTCAGGTCTGTGGGTAAATCTGTGGGTGAGGTTTTAGGAAGCAGGAACATTTAAGCTCCAGCCAGGCATGAGTTCAAAATTCCAGCTCAGCCATTTCCCGGGGAATGCCCCTTTCTGAGTGTCAGATTTTCATCTGGAAACTGGGAGAATAAAAAAAAAGAAAGATTTTAGGAGCCTGGCACAAGAGAGAAGGCAACAAATGAGACTGGACCAGCCCTGTCCTCCAAAGCCAAGCAGGAATCTGTGACTCCCTCCTACCTAAGTCAGACTGACCTGTCCTGGGTCCCTGCCCAGGATTCGGCCAGCCATGAACTAACCCTGATGAGTGGACCGTGGTGATGTTCGACCAGGGCCAGGGAACAAGGCTTCAGGGCAGCCCTGGCTGTCACTCGGCCAGCATTTCCCAAATGTCCTGGACCAGGAGATCGCTTTTGGCAATGCCGCCATGAACTTTGCCCAGCCCCAAAGGGGACTAATGGTAGGCACCTGGGCAGCAGTGGGCAGGCTGACAGAGGAAGACCTTTGCCTAGGACTTGAAGTCACACTGCTTGGCCCATCTGTGAATCCACTATCTGTATCTCCCCAGAGCAGGCAGGAGTGGCAGGAAGGCAGGGTGGCCCTTGAGCTACGTGCCGCTCATGCCCTCTTCCTCCCTTTCTCCCGGCTGTTAAGATAATGCCATGCCAGGGTCCAGAGGTCAAGGGTAGACCCAGTCTGGCCATGACTCACACATGACACAGGGCAGGTCAGTGCTCCACTGTGCTGGCTAAAAGGCTGTGTGTTTGGCCTCTCCCTGCCTCTTAACGGTGACTCGGAGGAGGATTAATGAGGAAATGAAGGCTAAACTTTGTGAATACCAGCTTTGTTCCCAAGCTGGGGCCTCCGATTATTCCACAAAGCCCATGACTAAACCCAAGGTCAAGGTTCTCATTGTGTGAGGTTCAGGTTCTATGGTCGCAGGAGGTGCCTCTCTCAGTGTGGTTCTGAGCTCTGGGTGTGTGTCGCTGTCACCAAGGCCCAAAGAGACACATTTGCAAAATGCTGACCTGTGTGCACAGCAGAGGAGGGTCTCGTTCTCCAGGCACTGGTCAAGGGCTAAGGTGTTTCCTATGTGAAGTCACCAAGGGAACGGATCTCGCTGGGCCTCTCGGGATCTTCCAGGAGCAAATGCCACAAAGCAAACAGCACCTGTCCCGGCCAAGGCCGGTAACCGTCTTGCTGGAGATAATGTGTTTCAGGATCAGCTCTGTTTGTTTCCCATGGTGGACTCTGTTGTGTTACTGAATTTTGTCTCTCCTGGCAAGTTGACAAGCCCCCGGCACCACGTCTAGGACACAGGCAGCTGAGGCTGCGGCCCAAGGAGGGGGGGGGGAAGCAGATGGGGTGACCGGCTGTGGCCCCATCTACGGCACCAGTTGGAGAAGTGCCTTCCCTTGGGGCTGTGGCTTTTGTGGCTGAAAACCAGAAGCTGCCTTGGTAAAAGGGCTGAACAGCATTAAACTGACTCTCCCAAGAATTAAGGCCTAGAGGATACAGCAGATTCTTTCTAGGTAGATAATAATTCACATGGCTCAAAAATCAAAGTGATATAAATTAGATATAGAGGTGGATGCTTGGTGGAGTGGTTAAAATACTGCTTGGACACCCACATCCTGTATCTGAATGGGTTCAAGTCCCACCTCCATTTCCAATTTCAGCTCCCTGCTAGTGCACACTCTGAGAGGCAGAAGGTGATGGCTCAAGTGCTTGGGGCTCTGCCACCCATATGGGAGATAAGGATGGAGTTTCAGGCTCCTGACTTCAGCCTGGCCCAGCCCCAGATATTCTAAGTATTTAGGGAGTCAACCAGCAAGTGGAAGAACTCTCTCTGTCTCTCTCCCTGTCTCTCTGCCTTTCAAACAAAATGAAAATAAATACTTAAAAAATTAGATGCAGGGGCTGGCATTGTGGAATACCGGCATCCCATATGAGTGCCAGTTCATGTCCCAGCTGCTCCACTTCCAATCTAGTTCTCTGTTAATAGCCTGTGAAAGCAGCAGATGGCCCAAATGCTTGGGCCTCTGCACCCACGTGGGACACCTGGAAGAAGCTCCTGACTCCTGGCTTTGGGTTGGCCCAGCTCCAGCTGTTGTGACCATTTGGGGAATGAATCAGCAGATGGAAGACTTTTCTCTCCGTCTCTTCCTCTAATTTTACCTCTCAAATAAATAAATAAAATCTTTTTTAAAAATTAGATGTAATGAAAAATCGTAATCCACTTCTGTGCTGGGCCCCACAGTCTCCCAGCTATGGTAAGCTACTTTCATTAGTTTCTCATGGATCCTTGCAGTATTTTTCTATGCAAATTCAAATATGTATTTTCATCCTGACACACCCCCCCCCTTCGGTACACAAAAGTTCACCCATGGTACACCCTGTTATCAGGTAGGGTCTGGAAAGAAAGCAAATGGAGCTGGATAACTGGGCAGGGAGTGGGGGGGGGGGGAGTAGGGAGATTATTAAAAGAACAGTTAGCAAGGGTGTGGGGGAGGCAGCACCCCATGGCTGGTGTGGACGAGAGAGAACACTGTGTGGAGAGGTGTGAGCTGCTGCAACTCTGCAGGAAGGGACCCAGAGGAGGGACACGCAGCCCTCACTCCCTTCCCACTCTCTGGATCACCTGCAGGGCCCCCGCTGGATGATCCCTACTAGAACTCATGAGACAAGGAGGCCTGTGGGTGCAGCCTTTGTGAATCAGCCTCCCCAGGCAGAGAACATTATGGAAAAGCATGTGGGCAAAGCAGGAGGGGTACACAGAGATACTCGCTGGGGTGTTGCTCCCTTGATCACCTGACAAGGGCCTTGGGGGTCTTTCCAACATCACTCTCCAACGTGGGTTTCATGTGCCACTTCCTCACCTGCTCACCCACCGTTCTGGTGCTACATGGCCTTGGGTCCTAGTGTCCCCAGCCTACTGGGACATCCTTCCCTTCTGACACTAGAGGAAAACCTTATCCATCCTCACCAGTGGTACAGTGTTTTTCTGGATAATTCCCAGAAATTGCAGGTGTCACCTCGTCCTCACAGCCACCTGCCCCGTTACCCCTCATGCTCACCTGGAGCTTCTGGTCCTTGTCTCTGGCTCTTTTGTCATTGCTTTGCACGTCACTGTCCTACCTGGCCCTGCTCTGCAGGGGCAAGGACACAGCTCCCCCGGTCCCACGCATGTGGGAAGTGTCTGTCCTTGAGGTTTGAGGACAGCAGAGAGGAATGACCGTGTAGAACAGGAACCCATCTCAAATTTACCAACAGATCTCAGTGCTGGCAAAATTCACTGCCGGCCTTGCTGCAGGGAGTCCTTTCTTGGCCATCTGGTCTCCCTGGGCTCCCGCCACTGCTGTGTTCTTGGGGCCTCCCTCCCTCCCCGTCCGTTTCCATTTCCTCTCTCCTCCAGGACCAAGTCCCGTGCTTCTCGCCTGTCCTCGTCCAGCTCTGTGACTTTGCCTTTCTTCCATTTTCTTATACAGAGTGATTAAATTCCCATTTGCCTCAGAGTCTCCTGCGAGCCTCTGTCCAGGAACTTGCCCTCTTAAACCAATGGACGGTTTTCTTCAACTGACTCCTCTGCACCCTGTCAACACCATCCACCCAGAGACAAGGGATGAACCTTACATGTAACGTTCACATGTGCCAGTAGCTATGTTTTTTTAAAAAAAGGAAAAGGAACAGGTGAGATTCATTTTACTAAGTTCTATTTAACCCAACAGATCTAAAATATTGCCGTTTCAACATTTACTCAACATGAAATTCCAACAAGACATGTGAATGCTGGCATGTAATGAGGTACTTTAAATGCCACGTGCATTTTGCACTTAGAATACTTCTGAGATCAGAAGAATCGCCTTTCCAGGGCTTAGAACATTGCAGTCAGGAGGAATGGGCCCGGGATGCAGAAGGACCTGCAACCAGCTGTTTCCTAACAGTCTTATTTCTCAACCCCCACCATGTAGTGGCTCCCAAGTTACATGAAACCCTGTTTATCATCCTTGCTTCTCTTGCCATAAACACTCTGTGGCCCCTTGTTGCTCTCTTAGGTGTTTGCAGATACAAGTTTCATGTTCTTCCTCCCCAGACCATCTCCTGCTCCAAGGCCAAGGCCTCAATCTCAGCTGTGTTTGGCCACTTGCCCCAGAGGCCTGGGCTGTGAGTGCTCACTGAATGAATCAAAGCCACTCTGTGGATCCCCAGGCAGTGGGTCTGACGCCACACACCCAGAATCCTTGTCACACACTGTCAACAGGACCTCAGAGCAGTGGGGACTCTAAACACCCAGAGGCACACAGCTCCTTCAGAAGGCCTCGACGCTGGTCTAGAATCCAGGGGCAGGGGCAGCACATAAGGCAGGAAGTGTGCCATCCACCCCACACCGCTCCCTCGCCAAGCCTCTGCCGTCACCTTGCTGGGCCCCATTCAAATACATTATTAAGGGGAAAGAAATGTGAAGAGGAAACAAAGTGGCTTGCAAGGATGCTCGTTATTGTACTACAGAAAGGGCTGGAGGGGGTTCCACAGTCCATTAAGTTTGGGAAGCACTAAGTTGAGCAGATGTCTGGACTCTGGATTCCATGCCTTTAATGCCCGATACATGTCCGAGCATCTAACAGGCAGCATCCCCCAACTCATCTGGCCATGGGACCCCTCTTTTCTGCAGCTCATTCTTAAGAGGGATGAGGATTTTAGGAAATAGTTTTAGACGTCCATATGGATAAACTTCTCCCTGAAAGTCTAGTTGAGCGCTTCTCTCGCTGAGGGCACTGGTAAGAGCAGGGCTTTGAGAAACAGTTCTCAACCCACTGAACGCCATCCCAGCTCCGTACTCTGTGCCTGTGTATGCTGGGGGACCTCCCCCACTCAACCCTCCCTGCTCCCACTGATTCCCTGGCAGATACTGATGGGCTGAGGGATTTGAGGCCCATACACAGGGAGTGCGGGCCAAGACCCTGGGAACTTGCCTGCTAAGCAAAACTTGGAGCTGGTGCATGCCCTGGAGACTTGAACACAGATCCCCCTGCCACTTAGCCATCATCAGAATAGTTTTTCATTTTAAACTATACAAATTAATCTATTCTTATTAACATTTAAGAAAAAAGTCTCCCTTAATATCACCCAATCCCACTAGCTGCCCAGAGAGAACCACAATTATCATTCTGGTCTTAAACTCCCACTATTTCTATGCATTTATTCACATATGTAAGTACCTATGGAAATCCAGTTTTTAATGTGGTTATTTGTTTTTTACTGAATGTTATTTTTCTGTAATTTGTTTTCATTTAATAACACATTTTAGAGTCCTTTTCACATCAGTGCATGTCAGTATTCCATTGTTTTCAGCTGGGCCGAGGAATTTCATAGTGCATTTGACCATCTCCCAACAGATAACTTAAGATGCATCTGAAAAATTTTCAAATTAGCAAGCAAATTTGCAGTAAACATTTTTGTGCACACAGAGGAATATATCTGTAGATTCAGAACTAAAAAAGGAAAAGGTTAAATCAAAGGTTATGCATATTCAGAGATTTTAAAAGATTACTTATTGGGAAAACAGAGGGACAAAAAGAGGAAGAGAAAGCAAGAGAGCAAGAGAGATCTTCCATCTGCTGGTTTACTCCCCACCAGGCCAAAGCTAGGAACCAGCGGATAGCAGGAACCCAAGCACTTGAATCACTACCTTCTGTTTGTCAGGGTGCATTAATAGGACACTGGACTGGAAATACAGAGAGCTGGGACTCAAACCAGGTACCCCAATATGAGACACCAGCATCTGAAGCGGTGGATCAACCTGCTGCACCACAGTACCTGCCCTACATTTTAAGATATTGCCCTCCAACGTGATGGCACAATTTACACTCCCATTGCAGGTGACCAGAGAATCCATTTTTCCACAAGGTAGGACAACTCTCAGGATCACTAAGCTTTAAATTCTTTGGTGAAGTGAGAGTGAAAGGAGGCAGGAGAGAAAAATATTGAAGAGGGGCTCTCCTTCTAGGATGCCAGCAGGCAGAGGAGTCCAACATCTGAGGAATCAGGATTAACAGCGTAAATGAAAGGACTATGACACGGTGCAATTTGTCTCCCCAGAGGATGGAGGAGGCTGACAGGGAAGGAAGAGGGCACCTCAAAATGTTCTTGGAAAAATGGAATTAAAAGATAAGTTTATTTTGGTGCAAAATGTGTAAATTTATGCATAGTTGTCAAAATTCACTTTTCATGGAATTTTTTCTTATTGACAGGTAGAGTTACAGACAGTGAGAGAGAGAGAGAGAGAAACCTCTTGCTTCCGTTGGTTCACTCCCCAAATGGCCGCTACGGCCGGAGCTACACCGATCCGAAGCCAGGAGCCAGGTGCTTCCTCCTGGTCTCCGATGCAGGTGCAGGGGCCCAGGCACTTGGGCCATCCTCCACTGCACTCTTGGGCCACAGCAGAGAGCTGGACTGGAAGAAGGGCAGCTGGGACTAGAACCAGGCGGCCATATGGGATGCAGGCGCCGCAGGTGGAGGATTAACCAAGTGAGCCTCGGCACCGGCCCTTTCATGAACTTTTTGAAGGTTTTCTTCATGCATGAATTTTTAAAAAAATCTTGCACCAAAATAAACTTATTTTGAAATTACAACTCCCATGAATTTTTTTTGAAGTACCCTTATAAAGACAGAAATGCTGGAATTAGAGGTTTGAGTTATCCAGATTATAAAGAAACAAACAAAAACAAAACCTCAATGGCTGAGAATGGAACAGCTGAAGAGCAAGTTATTACTTGTAAAAATCTAATTGGGATTTTTTTTTTTTTAAATCAGAAAGAACATAGAGGGGCCCGGCACCGTGGCTCACTTGGCTAATCCTCCGCCTGTGGTGCCGGCAACCCATATGGGCGCCGGGTTCTAGTCCCAGTTGCTCCTCTTCCAGTCCAGCTCTCTGCTGTGGCCCAAGAGTGCAGTGGAGGATGGCCCAAGCGCTTGGGCCCCTGCACCCACATGGGAGACCGGCAGGAAGCACCTGGCTCCTGGCTTCGGATCAGTGTAGCTCCAGTCGTGGCGGCCATTTGGGGGGCGGTGAACCAACGGAAGGAAGACCTTTCTCTCTCTCTCTCTCTCTCTGTAACTCTGTCAAATAAAAATTAAAAAAAAAAAAAAAAAAGAACATAGAAATGATGAAGAATGCAGGGCCGGCGCTGTGGCGCAGCGGGTTAATGCCCTGGCCTGAAGCGCCAGCATCCCATACAGGTGTTGGTTCTAGCCCCGGCTGTTCCTCTTCCGATCCAGCTCTCTGCTATGGCCTTGGAAAACGGTAGAAGATGGTCCAAGTCCCTGGGCCCCCACACCAGTGTGGGAGACCCAGAAGAAACTCCTGGCTCCTGGCTTCAGATTGGTGTAGCTCCAGCCGTTGTGGCCATCTAGGGAGTGAACAAGCAGATGGAAGACCTCTCCCTCTGTCTCTACCTCTCTCTGTAACTCTGTCTTTCAAATAAATAAAATAAATCTTAAAAAAAAATTATGAAGAATGCAAAGAATCTGAGGAGGAAATTAAGAGACACAGTTCTAGAAGTTTGGACATTCATCTAATAGGATTTCCAGAGAAGGAAAAGAAATCATCAAAGAAATAACAAAAGGAAACAGCCCTGAACTAAATAAAAGCAAACCCACGCCTTGACACCAATCTTTTAATTTTATCTCAGAAATCATTTCCTGTCAGAATATAAACATGTACTTCATTCTTCTTGATGGTTGCATAGAAGTCTATACCATGTGCAGGTACACACACACACACAAGTACATCTTTATTTATTCAAACACTTTTCTGTTGATGAACACTGATATTTTTTCTTGTTTTTTTTTTTTTTCAGACGTATTCATTTATTTGAAAGGGACACAGAGAGAGAGAGAGTGATACAGAGACAGAGACAGAGAGACAGAGAAAGACAGAGATCTTCCATTTGTTGGTTCACTCCTCAAATGGCCCACAATGGCCAGGGCTAGACCAGAATGAAGCCAGAAGCCTAGAACTCCACCTGGCTCTCCCACGTTCTGGCAGGGACATAGAAATGTTCTTGGCCTATCTTCCACTGCTTTCCTAGGCACATTGGCAGGTAGCTGGATTGGAATAAGGGCAGCCTGGACTTGAACCAATAGAGATATGAGATGCCAGTGTCACAGGCAGCTTAGCTCACTGCGCCACTGGCCCCCACTCATATGATTTGTAATAGTCACTGTTAACATTAATGGCCCAATGAACATTGGACATACATTTTTGTGGACATAGGTGAATGTTTCTACAGTATGATTTCTAGAAATGTTAATGGTGAAATACATTTAAATTATTCACAGCTGAAGCTAAAATGCCCTCTGGAAATCTGTAACAATGACATTTGTGAAATTGCAGATTTACCACACTGTCCACTCTGGGTATTGAGGTATGTTTCATTCATGCTAATTTGATGAGTGAGAAGTATAATTTCAATTTCTCTGGTGATGTATAAGACTGAGCCCTTCACCTATTTGTTAGCCATCTTTATAATCTATTACTTTTCTATTAGATTTACTGCCTTTTAAAAATACTGAGTTTTAGGGGCCCAGCACTGTGGTGTAGCGGGTAAAGCCACTGCCTGCAGTGCCAGCATCCCCTATGGGCGCCGGTTTGAGTCCTGGCTGCTCCTCTTCCGATCCAGCTCTCTGCTATGGCCTGAGAAAGCAGCATAAGATGGCCCAAGTCCTTGGGCCCCTGCACCCACATGGGAAACCCTGGCTTCAGATCAGTGCAGCTCCAACCATTGTGGCCAATTGGGGAGTGAACTAGTGGATAGAAGTCCTCTCTCTCTCTCTCTCTCTCTCTCTCTCTGCCTCTCCTCCTTTCTCTGTGTAACTCTGACTTTCAGGTAAATAAATAAACCTTTAAAAATAAAATAAAATGCTGAGTTTTAGATGCTTGCTTTATATTCTCATATAGCTCTCACTGGGTACTTCTCTAACATCTGCCTTCAGCACTAGGGTGTTTTCTTCTACTATATCTTTTTCTTTTTAGCTCCTTTCTACTCATTCTCTGCGTTCTCACCTTTGTAACTCCCATGAGAAGTATTTATCAACATTTCATTTTATACTTCATTTTCACTTAACTTTTTAAAAAATTGTATCTTTTTTTCATAATACAATTTGAGAGAATTCCTTAGCTTCATCTTCCAGTGTATTTAGTGTCCACTTGTCCATTTGGCCCATTTATTGACTATTTTTTAAAATTTTGGCAACTATGGTTTTAATTTCCAATAACCCTGATAATATCTTTCTTATAGAGGCTCTGTTGACTTTTAAATGCATGAGAGATTCTCTCAACTCTCCTGGGACATTCATTTTAGTTGTTAAAGTTTTCTTGTTTTGGGAGGACGCTGTAGCTTTCATGGAGTCAGTGTCATCTCCGTGTGGTGCTTCTCTTAGGCTCTGGCTTTTCTGAAATGACTGGCAATTCTTGCTGCTGTTGATATTTGCGGATATATGTGTGGACTAAACAGTGCTGGTAGCTGAATGACATTTCCCTACTCCACGTAAGACTCCTACTCCTCTGGCTGAGTGTGCCTCAGGTGATTGTGTGTACAGGGCAATGGTCAGTGGACAGTGGCAAGGCCCTAGCTCAGCCATCTGCCTTGTAGTCCATCCTTAGCTCATTCTCTCCTAGCGCTTACTGCTCTGTTCTGGAATTCTGCTGGGAGATTTCGCTCTGTGATGACTGTGCCTCTGGCTCTGCAGCACTGCAGCTTCTGTTTTATTTCACCATTAATCTGTTCCTATATTTGTCTTTCCTCTCCCAGAAAGTCCTTAATCTTCTGGACTTTAACCCTCCTCCTTCTCCTGACTGTCCACAACCACTATGCCCTTATTCTTGCTTCTGCTCTTCTGTCATTTCACTGGGATTTGGGCAAGAAAAGAGGTAAACTCCAGCTTGTCCTTAGCATGCTGAACTGGATGACACTCTGCATCTGGAATTATTTCATAAAAAGAAGTTGTCAGAAGTGGGGTTATTGGCCCAGAGGGCAGGAACATTGTCGGGGTTGTTGAAACATATTTACACACTGGTTGCTGGGCCAAGGAGTAGAACACAGGGAAGGTGGTAGTTTTGGTGGGGAGGGAGTTGAGTTACAAAATCTCCAAGTTTCTCCACTTGCCACTTGCGTAACCAGAGTGAGTTAGGAAACCCATCTGAATCTCAGTTTTCCCATCAGTAAATTGGGGGCAGGCATGGAACCTACATAATGAGTACTGTGCGGATGGGCTGTGTCACATCTCACCCAGGACCCAGCCTATAAAGATGCTTGATACACGCAGCTCATCAGCGTTGTCTCAAATAAGTGGTTTGTCAGCATCAAAGCAGTGTTGATTCCATCAGGAGAAAGGCATTCTGCTTCATGGCCATGGTCCTCTCATGCTCCCAAGTCGGGGTCTCCATCGCCCCAGAAACAAGCCCCCTTCCTCCTTGCCTCGCTGAAGGCTCCTGTGAAGATCCACCGCTATTTTTAAAGCCCTTAGAGACGCTCAGAAGAAAATCCCTGTGTGCCTTTGGGCTTCTGTTAATTGTGGGGCCAGGTCCGGAGCCCCTGCCCCCAGCTCCAGACTGAGTCACTATGAGCTGTGTTCCTCCCCCTGAGCTCAGTCAGGGGTGAACTCACAGGAGAGAAAACGTGAGGCTTTTGTTCTGGGTCAAATTTTAGAAATTTAACTTCTTCCTCAGCTGAAATGCTGGTATTTATAGCCTCCTTTTCCCATTTGATAGCTTATTAATCAGAAATATCCAGAAAATCTGCTCCAGGGAGGCAGGAAGATTTCTCACCATGGCCATGTGCTGGGCCAGGCCCTGGGTGCCAGGACCCAAGTCCTCTCTGCCTAGCCCAGAGGGAGGGCTGACCTTGACTTTCCCTAGAATGCCCTAGCCCAGCAGCCCAGGAGTGCTTTGACCTGGAAGGAGTAGGGAAAAACAGCAACCAGAACATTATTTCAAAGAAACCAACTCAGTGGCAGAAAGAGAGAAAATTGTGTTTTCCCAGAACCAAGGCGGCCCCAGCGCAGTGGTCAGCCAGGAAGCAGCACTGTGAAAGGTTACTGAGGCAAGGTTCTGGCAGAGAGGAATGAGGCAAAGTCGGGTGGGATGGCAGAGGAGGAGAAAGGGAGAACTCATTTGGAGAAGGAACAAGAAAACTGTTGGGCAATACAAGGCTTGGAGCAGTCTATTGGTGTTTAATTTAGGTTTTTTTTTTTGTTTTTTTGTTTTGTTTTTTTGTTTTTTTGACAGGCAGAGTGGACAGTGAGAGAGAGAGACAGAGAGAAAGGTCTTCCTTTTGCCGTTGGTTCACCCTCCAATGGCCGCAGCGGTTGGTGCACTGCGGCCGGCGCATCGCGCTGATCCGATGGCAGGAGCCAGGTGCTTCTCCTGGTCTCCCATGGGGTGCAGGGCCCAAGGACTTGGGCCATCCTCCACTGTACTCCCGGGCCACAGCAGAGAGCTGGCCTGGAAGAGGGGCAACCAGGACAGAATCCGGTGCCCCGACCGGGACTAGAACCTGGGGTGCCGCAAGCGAAGGATTAGCCTAGTGAGCCGCGGTGCTGGCCTGATTTAGTTTTTTAAAAACCACAACAAAAAGATGTGGGGTATGAACTTAACAGCAGCTGCCCTTCGCACAGACGGAGCAGCTGTCACTCTAAGGATCTCTTCCTTTCTGGTTTCAGTAGCCACCATGGTGGAAAGGGCAGGTAGAACCTTCAGGAAATGCCTTCCAGAGGCTGAACAAAGAGAGGGCAACAGGACCCAGGGGGTGGGTAAGTGCCTCAAGAAGGGAGCTTTACTTCCAGAAGTGACCCTCTCTCTCATTCCTTTAGCCTCTCCCTGCACACCATGGCCCTTCCCTCTGCTCCCTGAGGGCTGTTTGCAGCCAACACATGCAGTGCCAACTAGAAGCCCTAGGCAGATACAGGGAGGACAGTGACAATGGCTGACGATTCCTTGACTTCTTGCTGGGGTGAAAGGAAGCAAGTGCAGAAGATTCCATGACTGGCACAAGGTCACACAGCTAGCAAAGGGGGAACTAGCATCCAAACCAGGCGGTTTCTAAAGTGTCTGCATTAGCAAAAGGAAAACACTCTGAAAAGATCTACACAGAGCAGAACATGAGGGTCTTGGAGGGCTGCCGGGGGCATCAGCACCGCAGCAAGGGCAGAAGGTCCTATTCAGAGCTCCCCTGAAGCACAGGGAGACTGCTGTGGGCAAGGTAAAGCCAGGAGCAGCCCTTGGGGGCACTGTCTCCATTGCAGCTTCAGCTCTCCTCATCTTTGGGAAATTAACAGTGATTCTTAGATGCTATTGAGTCTGGTTTCAGAGCACTGTGACAGAGGGTAGCCCTCTCCCTTCCTGTCCTTCTGCCTCACTCACACATAGGGTTTCTTGGTGTCCTCATGCAGCCTACTTTGGGTGTAGATGTGCCCACCCTCCTGGGGACTCACTCTTCTTAGATGAGAATACATGTACAGATGTTCCTTACTCACGGTGGGGTTACATGCCTACAAACTTTTAACTCCACTATTTGATTCATTTACATTTACTATAATTATTATTATAGTCATCTTATTACTTCTTACAGTCATCACTTGTTTTCTATATGCCTGTATCTGTGTTCCTCCTCTTTCACTGTTGTCCTTCTTTGTTAAATAGACGTTTTCTGGTATTGTCATTTTAGTTCCCTGGTTTCTTTTACGGTACTTTAAATTTATATTTCCTTTTACTGTATTTTAAAATTTATTTTCTTACTGGTTTCTTTGTGGATTACTATCAGTATATTAATTTAAAGCAATCTATTTGGATTAATAATAATTAAATTTCAACAGTACACAGAAACTTTGCTCATATATAGTCCCATACCTTCCACAATTCTTTTATGCTATGGTTGTCATGAAAATTACATCTTTATACATAATATACAACTTACACATACACATAAATTATATCTTTATACATGATATACATCAACATTCTTTTTTTTTTTTTTTTTGACAGGCAGAGTGGACAGTGAGAGAGAGAGACAGAGAGAAAGGTCTTCCTTTTGCCGTTGGTTCACCCTCCAATGGCTGCCGCGGTAGCGCGCTGCAGCCGGCGCATCGCGCTGATCCGATGGCAGGAGCCAGGTGCTTCTCCTGGTCTCCCATGGGGTGCAGGGCCCAAGCACTTGGGCCATCCTCCAATGCACTCCCTGGCCACAGCAGAGAGCTGGCCTGGAAGAGGGGCAGCCGGGACAGGATCGGTGCCCCGACCGGGACTAGAACCCGGTGTGCCGGCGCCGCAAGGCGGAGGATTAGCCTAGTGAGCCGCGGCGCCGGCCATACATCAACATTCTTATGTGGCTGCCTTTTAAATCAGATAGAAGAGTTATCAGAAAATTATACTGTCTATAATATTTATGTAAGAAGGTATTTTACTAGTGTTTTTTATTTCTTGATGTGATTATCAGCATCTACTATCTATAAAAACCTGAAGAACTTCCTTTGATGGTGCTTATAAAGCAGATGTGGGAGCTAGTGCTGTGGTATAACAGGTAAAGCCACTGCATCCCAAATCTGGCTCCCTGCTAATGTCCCTGGGAAAGCAGTGGAAGACAGCCCAAGTCCTTGGGCCCCTGTACCCATGTGGAAGAACCTGAAGAAGCTCCTGGCTCCTGGCTTTGGACCAGTCCAGCTCTGGCCATTTGGGGAAGTGAACCAACAGATGGAAGATCTCTCTCTCTCTGTCTCCCACCTCCTCACCCATTGTAACTCGGCCTTTCAAAATAAATTAATCTTTTTTAAAAAATAAGCATAGCCAGCGCCACGGTTCAATAGGCTAATCCTCCGCCTGTGGTGCCGGCACCCTGGGTTCTAGTCCCATTTGGGGCACCAGATTCTGTCCTGGTTGCTCCTCTTCCAGTCCAGCTCTCTGCTGTGGCCCAGGAGGGCAGTGGAGGATGGCCCAAGTGCATGGGAGACCAGGTAAAGCACCTGGCTCCTGGCTTCAGATCAGCATGGTGCGCCGGGCACAGTGGCCATTAGGGGGTGAACCAACAGAAAAAGAAGACCTTTGTCTCTCTCTCTCTCTCATTGCCCACTCTGCTTGTCAAAAAAAAAAAAAAAAAAAAAAAAAAAAGCATATATGTTATTGATGAATTCTCTCAGCTTTTGTTAATCTAGAATATCTTAATTTCACTTCTATTTTTGAAGGATAGTGTTGCTGAATTCATAGCCTTTTTCTTTTTTTTTTTTTTTTTTTTTTTTTTTTTGACAGGCAGAGTGGACAGTGAGAGAGAGACAGAGAGAAAGGTCTTCCTTTGCCGTTGGTTCACCCTCCAATGGCCGCCGCGGTAGGTGCGCTGCGGCCGGTGCACCGCGCTGTTCTGATGGCAGGAGCCAGGTGCTTCTCCTGGTCTCCCATGGGGTGCAGGGCCCAAGCACTTGGGCCATCCTCCACTGCACTCCCTGGCCACAGCAGAGAGCTGGCCTGGAAGAGGGGCAACCGGGACAGAATCGGTGCCCCGACCGGGACTAGAACCCGGTGTGCCGGCGCCACAAGGCGGAGGATTAGCCTACTGAGCCGCGGCGCCGGCCTCATAGCCTTTTTCTTTCAGCACTTTAAATATGTCATCCAAATGCCTTCTGTCTGCCACTTCTGATAAGAATTTCCATCACCTGTCTTACTAAAAAGCTCTTGTTTGTGGAGAGTAATTTTTCTTTGTTTCCAAGATGTTTTCTGGGTCTTTGACCTTCAATATTTTGACTAGGACACGTATCGGTGCATATGAATTTGAGTTTATCACACTTGGACTTTATTGGGGTTCTTGGATATATGGATTAAATTTTTCAATCAAATTTGAGAATTTCCAGCCTCTATTTCTTCCAATACTTTTTCTGTACTATTCTGTCTTTCCTCTCCTCTGAGTCTGTTATGCAAATTTTGGTACACTTGGGGGAATCCTCTGGATTTCTGATACTCTGTTACTTCATTCTTTTTTCTCTCACTTCATCAGAACGGATAATCTCAACTGACTGATGCTCTGGTTTACTCATTCTTTCTTCTCAAATCTGCTACAGAACTCCTCTAGTGAATTTTTCATTTCAGTTCTTATACTTTTCAACTAAAAAATTTCAATTTGACTCTTTTTAAAAATAATTTCTTTTTATTGGAACTATCTATTCAATGGGAATTTGCAGTGTTTTCCTTCAGTTCCTTAGACCTGGCTTTCTTTAATGACTTGAACATATTTTAAAGTCTAATAATTCAATGTATGGCCTTATTTATGGATAGTTTCTATTGATTGCTTCTCCACTCTCCCCATATGTTGGTCATACTTTCCTGTTTATTCCATGTCTCATAACTTTTTGTTGAAAATTGAACATCTTAGATAATAGTGTAGAAGATATGAAAATAAGAACAGCCTGTCCCCAGGGTCGTTGGTGTTTTTGCTTGTTGTCACTCTGCTTACTTAGTGCTTTTGCAGGATCACTTCCTGTAGAACACGGACACTGAAGTTTCTGCTCACTTTGCTTAGGTGTCAGGTCCTGATTGTTCAGACATACCATTAAATTCCTTAAACCAACACATTTTCCACCCTTGCCAAAGGGCTCTGTGTATGCAGAAGCGAGCCTTGAATAGTCAAGCAGGTTACTGCTCTGCCTTAGCTCAGTGTGAGCAAGAGGTGAGAGATGGGGCTCCATTTTTCTCCCAAGCAGGCTCGCAGGATATGCATTTGGCTCTGTAGATTGTCAAGAACACATCAAAGTTTCCCAGCATTTGCTATGGACATGCAATTCCCTAAATGTTCCTTCTACAGGTCTGACCAGCCTCTTCACTTTGCTCTGGGGGCAGGATTTTTCAGATCCTCCAAACCCAGTCTAACAATTCACTCCAGCTCATAAAATGCCGATGCTCTGCTCTTGCTTTTTGTCTTTTCTCATGAAGAACCCTCCTCCACCCCAACTACCCTATTTCAACTAAAGGACATAGTAGAGCTTCCACAAATTTGGTCTTACTTAAAACCAAGCAAGACTGGCTTTGACAGGATATGATAAAAAGGGTCAGAAAGGGCCTAGTTTTGCTTTCTCTTTTAGCAGACAATGTGGTCTAACTGCCTTGATCCCCCTCAGACCACAGGAGCTCAGGTTGCAAGGTGAAGTCAGGATACAACCAAGGCTTCCCATCAGCTCTCCTTGAGTTGTTTCCTCCCAAGGTGTCTGGAGTGACCTCAGCATCATGAACCAAGCGCCAAGTGGACTGTGTGGTTGTGTGTGCTGACGCATCCCCGCATCCTACCACCACCACTTGGTGGCCTTGGGGACTGGTAAGTGGGAGAGGGAGCAAGTGAACTGGCGTTCAGAGAAGAGCTACCTACAAATCCACACGACTCCACAAGGGCTACCACTTTGCCACAGGAAAATAAAGTTGGGCCTTCTTCCTCAGTGTAGCTATTCCCAGAGCAGAGAGCATCCTCTGCAAAGATCCAGCTGTCATGTCTTTGTCACTTCTCCATGTTGAGCTGGTTGGCAGTGAACATGGCAGGAAGAACTTGGCAGCTGCAGTGGCCAGAGGAGTGTTCTGTGCCGCATTTACAGAGTCACGTTTCCCACTTGGTTGAAAGTAGAATCTTCAATAATAGATAGATTTTAAGCGACTGAAGGCTTGCTCACGCCAAGTCCTAGCGTAAGGCGTATTTTTACAGCTGAGATGATAAATCCCTGAATGACGGCACTTACCACGGAACTGCTGACACAGCCTTTCATTCCTTTCACAGTGATTAAAATCCTCATTTCAATTTGTTTTTCTTTATTTTGAGCTGGAGTCATTTGCAAGCCCAGGAACACATCTCGCTGTGATAGAAAACTAAATGCTGCCCTCTATCGGGAAGACGATGGAACTGTTCTTAACCCCCTAGAGTGGTCAGATCTTGGTTTGGAGATTCAAGGATAGCCAGAAAAATGAGCTTTCATACCTGCAGTCTTGCCAGGAAAGAAACTTCCATAGGACAAACCTTCGCCACTGAGAAAGTGAAGCAGAGAAGGGAAGACAAGCAATCAAGGGTGCATCAAAGCAGACGCCGCAGGAGGCAACTGGAAATACACCCTTTGAGGAATTCTGAGACAAGGCATCTCAGATCACCCCTGCTAAAGCACAGGGGAGCTGGATGTTGATGCACCAGCTCCCATCAGTCACTGGTTTCAGGTTGCTCTGCACTGCTAGCTTCCATGGCCAGAGGAAGGCCTCAGCCAACGCGTGGTCTCGGCAGTTGGAGGTCGAGCCTTTGCTAAGCAGGCCCAGGCGTATGTGCTCAGCCTCTGACCTGTCTGCTAGACTGACTCTCCTTTATCCCTTCTCTTCTCTTTGGACTGTTTGATTTGCACACATATGTTACATGATTAGAATTTAAGATATTCTTTGTGTATCCAAGGCCACAGTGGCTGCCAAACCAAAAGTTCAGTGATCCTACGAAACAAATGGCCCCGAAAGTCTTTCTACTTTGCAAATCTTTTAATAGGAAACTGCAATGGATCAGGGAGGACATCTCATCTGCCAGTGAGATCTCAGCAGTGCTCCTGCTCGGAGAGCTGATGATGTGTCTCAAATGTTGCAGCTTAGCAAGGCTTCCGTCAACAAAGCCAATCACAACAGACTTGACCTAATGGGACTCGAACATATCCTTAGTTCTTCACAGGGTCAGAGCTCTGCACCGGGGGTTTCCAAAATGAGTCCCAATGAGGAGCAATCAGTCTGCAGGGATTCCCCTCAGCTCAGAGTTCAGACATCAGCTAAGGCTGATAAGCTGTCTCGGTACAGCACTTCCCTAAAGATCACAATACCAACTAAGACACAACAGCACTTCAAGTCTGTGGAAAATGCAATTTAAAGAGAAGTTTATTTTGTTGCACTGCACTTTCATAATATATATCTTTCATGAACTTTTTGAAGTAGCTTCATTTAAAAAAAAATCTAGTTATTTGAAAGGCAGAGGGGTGGGGATGAGGAGAGACACAGAGGGAGAGACAGACAGAGAGACAGCAAGCAAGTGCACCCATTTGCTTGTTCATTCCTCATTGGCTGCAACAGGTAGGGCTGGTCTAGGCCAAAACCAGGAGCCTGTATGTCCATCTAGGTCTCCTACATGGGTGGCAGGGGCCCATCTTCCACTGCCCGACCAGGTGTATTAGTGGGAACCTAGATCAGAAGTGGAGCAGCCAGGGCTCACATCAGTCCTCAATATGGGATGCCAGGGTTGCAGGTGGTGATATAACCTGCTGTACCACAACACTGGCCCTCATATGAAAAGCTCCGTAACCTGTAAGAGGGAAGGTCTTGTCATTACATGTAAGGGTGGGTCCAAGTCCATGCAGAAACATATGCCAACATAGGCTATGTGTTATAGTACTAAGGCTTAGGCTCCTCCTGGGGCAGAGATCTTAGTATTAAAATGAAGCAAAGGGTGACCTTTGCCTACTTTCTGACCGATGTGCCCCCTTGCTGTTCTTGCAGTAGGGTGTGGAGCCAACCAGGGCAGCTGGAGAGTCCATCTCTCTCTAAAATGTGACTGGAGATCCAAGAAAAAAAACAACATTGAGGAACATCAGACCCTGTTAGGGTCTTAAAACAGAAGTCACAATGAAGGCTTTTGAGCTGCTAAGAATGGAAAGACTGGAAAAATACAAACAAGCCAAAAGGGAAGAAAAGGCACTGATGAGTGTAAAGGAAGAAAATCAAAATGCGGCAGGATCAGCTCAGGGCACCTGAGATGGAGCTGGGAGGCCACTGGCGAGCGAGCTTTCTGGCATGTGTACAGTGGCACCTTTGACCTGGGCTTCCTGCACAAAAGCACGTGTGCCCCAGATCCGTGCTGACCTCTGCACTGGGTCAAACTGCCACCCACTCACTTTCGTTATCCATTTGTAACTCCTCCCCTTGCTTCTCCTAAAGGACCTAAGGATTGAACTCCTAACCTTTTTTTTTTTCTTTTCTTTTTCTTTTCTTTTCTTTGTAGTAAGAAAGAATATTTTATTAGGAGAAATAAAATTTTAAAGTATGAAAGCAGAGCCCTAGTCACTTTTCTTCACACTGACTTGGAACTTCACCTTCTAATATACCTAGTTCAACCTTAGATTAGCTGATGGAAAACAAAACCATTTTCTTTTCTTTAGGATCCATTTATTTATTTGAAAGGCAGAGAGAGAGAGAGAGAGAGAGTGAGAGAGAGAGAGGGAGTGTGTTCTTCCACCTGCTGGTTCGCCCCACCCCCTCAAATGCCTGCAAGTCAGGTGTGCGCCAAACTAACAGAGTTAGCAGGAACCCAAGCACTTGAGCCATTATCTGCTGTCTCCCATTAGCAGGAATGCTAGCCTGGAAGCAGAGGGACTTGAACTGGCACTTCCTTATGGGATACTGGCATCTCAAGCAGGGGCTTCACCCTCTGTTCTGCAGTGCCCACCCACCCAATCATTTTCTTAAAGACATCTTACCACTGGATGGCATCCATCACAATTCCTGACAGGCCAGTGACGTGACCACCATTCCCTTGCTAATGTAAGCTATAGCTGTGGCCACCATTGTGCAAAACCTTGAAACATTTTTTCATGGTGGTTTGACTCAGTGGTTTCCCAACTGCAATACTAATTAGTCTCAAATAAATGTGATTTTCTTTGTTCTTGCCCAAGTTGATTTGGTTCTCCCTCAACAGGGACAATTCCTATGGACATTTTGGGTACTGGACATGTGTGTTTGTGTCTCTGTTATAGCCTTCCTTCATGAAAAGGAGGTTTTTGTTGTAACAGGGATCAATCTCTGTCCTGGGGCTATGTTCATTTTCATGACTTCTGATTCTAAGTAGCAGACTCATAAAATAAAGCACATATCTCAGCCAGCAGGGACCAAAGAATCATTCTGAATGATTTCCAAAACCCCAGGTAGAGGAAAATTCCTTCACCATATGCCGTACCTCTTACGGCAAGCCAAGAGAGCAAACAAACGGGTAGGAAGAGCAAAAGATAATGCAGGATGATTTCTCAACTGTGTAAAATATTTAGTATAAAAAGCAGGATAATGGAATATACCCAAGACTTCGGAAGGTTGTCTGTGCAAGATGGGTCCAAAGCTGACTTTACGTTCTCTTTTGCTGTTGTGAAAATGAAGCATAAAGGTTAAGTCCAAGTGTACTCAAAAGTTTGTGGAAATGTTGTGATTATGTTGATTATGTTGCAAGGATCAAGAGCCCCAGATAGGCTGAGAGAGACCCTCTGCTGGACTTAGCCCAGGTTCTTGTCTTCCCGTGTACAGGAATACAACTGGGAGATGTAGACAGAGGTGAGCAGAAAAACAGGATTTACTGAGCCACAAAGGATAGTACATACTCAGATGTGAGTGTGGGCAACCTCATGAGAGACAATTGCTCCCTACCCAGGCAGGGGGTGATGCTCAGGGCAAGGCCTGATTGAATGTTCAAAGGAGGCAGAGTTTGGGGTGGGGCTTTAGCACACATGGTGGTCTCTAGGAAGCTGTCATGGTGTCTGGTAGCTGACAGAAAGTGGGGCTCAGCTGCATGATGGGAGTGAGTGTGCTGAGTCTTCAGCCATGTTGAATCAGCCCAGAAGGCGATGGGATGTGAGGGGTGCACATGGCTTGAGTGTTGACAGTCCTTAGCTCCTGGTCTCTCACTATCTGCCTACCCACTTCTGAAAGATGGCACTGAAAGATAAGTTTATTTTAGTGCAAGAAGATTTTGAAATCCAGGCATAGTTTTCTGTAATGTGTAATTCCATGGGCTTTTTGAAAATCCCTCTATGGATGTATTTCAAAAATTTTTTAACAAAATAAATTTGTCTTTTAATTCCATCTTCTATGAATGTTTTGAAGCCCCCTTATATGTTTTAAAAGCATGGGCAAAGCCAGTGACAGTGGTACCAAAGCAGAGTAGGGGACACTGTGTCTTGTGGGGGGCTTGCCTGGGAGGTGACACAGCCCCTGGGACCAGGGACCCCTCACGACTCTCCCACCCGAGGGCTTATGCGGGGCAGCAAGGCTTCGTGCCCTCCAAACGCAGCTAGGCACAGGCGGGGTGGCTCCAAGTGCAGTGGGAGGTGCAGCTGCTTGTCATAACCTCAGAGCAGCCCTAGGAGGAAGCACCAACACCACCCCTTTGCACAAAAGCTCCCTGAGCACATGAGCACCCCTCTTCCCAGAGGGCTGGCCCTGGCTCTTCCTTCAGTCGGCTCATCTTTCAGGTCTGCTCAGAGAGGGTCTGGGGGAACTCAAGAGCACATGGTGGGGGCCAGAGCTGTGGCATAGTGGGTAAAGCCACCACCTGCAGTGCCAGCATCCCATATGGGCGTGGGTTTGAGTCCCGGCTGCTCCATTTCCAATGCAGCTCTCTGCTATGGCCTGGGAAAGCAGTGGAAGATGGCCCAAGTCCTTGGGCCCCTGTGCTCTGATGGAAGACCGGAAGAAGCTCCTGGCTCCTGGCTTCAGATTGGCGCAGCTCCAGCCATTGCAGCCAATTGGGGAGTGAACCAGCGGATAGAAGACCTCCCTCCCTCTCTCTCTCACTTGCTCTTTCTCTCTCTCTCTCACTCTGCCTCTCCTTCTGTGTTACTCAAATAAATAAATAAATCTTTAAAAAAAAAAAAGAGCACATGGTAGAGCCAATGCCTGCCTGCCTGCCTGTCAACCCTACACACTCAAGTTTTGTGCTCTCAGAGAGTTTTCAGATAGCCATGGTTGGAGGGGAAAAACAAAAAATTCTACCCTAAGGTGGACCCATGAAATCATGAGCAAGCTGAAGCCAACAGGAGAACAATCGAGGTTTAATCCAAATCTCTTTCTGTTTCAGATAATGCCTTGGCTGAAAACGTGGAGGACAAATCAAAATGTGCAGCATCAAAGATGACCAATGAGTACCCACCAGATGTCATGCTGTCCTGCCACAGCAGGGTGATATAACCCTTCATTTCTTCTGGGTCACATCTTCACATCGTTCTCCCCAACCCTCCATATAACACAGCAGCCCATGTCACCTGCAAACCCCTGGTCTCTGTTTATCTTTAGCATCTCTTACTCTCTGATGTCACACCATCTTCCTCTCTCTGTTCCTCCTGAGCAGCAGGTGTGTGAGTTAGCTCGTTCCCTTGGATTCTCTGGTATCCAGAGCACTGTCTGGCACCAGTAGGTTCTCTGTAATATCTGCTGGTTGAATGTCTACACCTGTTATTATAGTAACTTGTGTGTGTATTAGAGCTTCAGGAGTTCAGGGGGATTCAGGCAGTTTGACCTAAGTTAGAGTCCTAACTCCTGCCCAAGTCCTTGCAGTCACAGCTCAGGTTTCTAAGAGCCAAGAGTCCTCCACAGGCCAGCTGTCAGGCAGCAGAGCATGAGCCTGGGGACTGGGCTCTGGCTGCTTTCTCCTCTGTGTCACCTCCAGATGCCCCCTTCTCCTCTCTGCCCATCAACTTCTTCATTTCGACAAGGAGGTGATGAGGGATCGGGTAGCATTGTACTGCCAGATAAGCATCAGCAGCAAAGTGAACACTGACCTTGATAATCAACAGGAAGAGAGAGGGGTCAAGCATAGGAGCCTCCATGGAGACTTCTGCACCTGTCTCACTGGCTGGAAGGCGGTCACATGATGACATCTGTGTGCCAGGGAGGCTGGGAAACAGGGTCTAGCTGCGTATCCAAGAAGAGGAGGACAGAAGGCTTATCAAGGACCGAGTAGGCTTTGTCCCACCCCAAATGTCACAGCTGTCATCTATCTAGGAAACAGGAAGCCGATCTCATAGTTTTGGTCTGGGCCTCACCCCTCTTCCTGCCCTAGTCCCACTCCTGCAGGCACCACTGCTCTGCTCCCAACACTCATGGGCCAGTCCCTGGATCCCTCTTGTATACCGACCGAGAAGACCCACCTTGCTGGAGTAGGTCAGTGATGGGGGCAGTGGTGCGCGTTTGCTGTTTGGAAGGTGCTCTTACAAAACGTTCTAGCCTAGTACGTGACTCCCAAGGCCCCCAAGTCAGCACCGAAACACATGAAGCGCAGCCCCCTCTTACACCTGCTGACTCCCGCCACCCCACAATTTGCAACCACCTTTCTAAAGGGAGGGGTGTGCCAAGTGGGGAGAGGGGCCTGGAAGCAGACCTCGTTTCACCGTGGGCATCCCGTGACCACGAATATTTCATTTTCTCTTCCTGAGTCAGACCTCTCTGCATGGCTAGTTTTCACAAGAAAAAGGCTGTGTCCCTGTCTAGGAAAGGAGGCAAATCATGTGGCTGCCCAGGCCAAGAGGACTCCCTGAGCCCACCCCTGGGGTGCCGGCATGCTTCCCTGCCCATTCTTCCCATCCTTCACCTGGTCTGTCTGACGTCTCCATGCACAGGTGAGCCCTGAGAGATAAGGAAGCAGACCTCTGTTGGTCTTTTAATTCTTCTTGTGGGGCTCAGATTCTTTGAAACCCAGCACATTTGGGATGATAAACAGCTGCATCCAACACAGCAGTAAGGAGCCTGATTGTATTTTCAAACACTTCTATTTGTATTGTAATTTCATGAGACTCCAGTCTCAAGCTGCCCTTCAGGGAACAATGGCCTTTGAAAAAACTTGTCTGGACTTGCCAGGAGCCTGTGTGTGTCTTATACTTTAAAAAATATATATTTATTCAAAAGTCAGAGTTACATAGAGAGAGGAAAGGCAGAGAGAGAAGAGCAAGGTCTTCCATCCAATGGTTCATTCTTCAATTGGCAGCAATGGCCGGAACTGCACTGATCCAAAGCCAGGAACCAGGAGCTTCCTCCGGGTCTCGCACAGGGCACAGGGGGCCAAGGACTTGGGTCATCTTCCATTGATTTCCCAGGCCATAGCAGAGGCTGGATCGGAAGTGGAGCAGCCAGGACTAGAACCGGTGCCCACACGGGATGCCAGCGCTTCAGGCCAGGGCATTAACCTGCTGCACCACAGCACCAGCCCCGGGTGCATCTCACACTTTTAACAAGGGAGGGCAGAATGCGACCTGCTCCATTGGTGTAAGTATGAGGAGCATACAGAAGTTGATCTGCCCCGAAACATAAGACAAACGACGCCACCCATGACGACACCACCCACCAATGAGGACTGCACGTGACCGATAAGGCCACGACGAAGCAAATATAAACCACCAGCAAAGCAGCCTCCAAAGACTCTCTGAACAGCCTCTCCTGAGGGCGGCAGAGTGAAAGCTCCAGGTCGACCCACCGCACTCAGAGCTTTCCGCAAGGCAGTCTCCCAGCCAGTCTGGGGCTGGTCCGATGCCCTGACTCCACTCACGCCCTTTTTAAAAAAGAAATATTTTATTTTATTTGACAGGCAGCGTTACAGACAGTGAGAGAGAGAGACAGAGAGAAAGGTCTTCCTTCCATTGGTTCACTCCCCAAATGGCCGCCACGGCCAGAGCTGCACCAATCTGAAGCCAGGAGCCAGGTGCTTCTTCCTGGTCTCCCATGGGGTGCAGGGCCCAAGCACTTGGGCCATCCTCCACTGCCCTCCAGGGCGACAGAAGAGAGCTGGACTGGAAGAGGAGCAACCAGGACTAGAACCCGGTGCCCATTTGGGATGCTGGTGCCGCGGGTGGAGGATTAACCTAGTGCGCCACCGCGCCGGCCCCTCCACTCACCCTTTAAGACCTACATTCTTTGGCCCAAGGCACCACCCATGTGGCTATCCTCTGTGGCTCAGACACATTACGAGGAGCACCAGAGGGTACTTAGGACCCTGGGGTTAGGCTTTGCCCAGTGTGTTGTGTGAATTAAAGCGTGTGACTTCTTTTTCTTTTCTTTTGGAAAGGCAGAGTGAGAGAGAGAGAGATTGAGAGAGATCATCTTCCCTGTGCTGATTCACTCCCCAGGTGGCTGCAGCAGCCAGGTCTTGGCCGGGCTGAAATCTGGAACCAGGAGCTCCATCCTGGTCTCCCACATCGTGTCAAGGACCTGGGTACAGGCGCCATCATCTGCTGCCTCCCTGTTGGTATAGGAAGCTGGATTGGAAGTAGACCCGCTGGGACCTGAACTGGCCACTTCAACATGGGATGCCAGCACCATAAGCAGTGGCTTAACCTGCTGTATCACATCAGCCCCTGTTTAAAAAAAAAAAAAAAGAAACAAAAAACCAACGCGTGTGACTTCCCCACTGCATATAAAATCCTTACTGGAACCAATGCTGTCTCGGTGCCATTTACTATGCTGGTGACTGTTGGTACAGTTGGCATACATAAAAAGTCCATCCAGGCCTTTGAGACCCAGCATAGGTATTCAGGCAGTAGCTACCTCCAATAGACACCTGTGGCCTAGTGCTGTGGTAAGATCAGCTCTGGTAGGGGCGAGCCAGCAACCAACTAAATTCAGCCATACTGACAAAGGGAGCACCAGAATAGCAACCTCCAAAATGTACCTGTGGTGCAAACCATGGTAAGACCAGCTCTGGTAGGAACGAAACTGGTTTCCAAATCAGAATAGCCACCATAAATGCAAGGCTGGCTGTCAAAAAGGATACATGATTATGAAGAATGGGAATTTCACAACCTAGGAAACATTAGAGATATATGTGGGAAGGTTAGGTGGTACTTGGGGGAAAAGTGGGTTAAATTGCCAACTGAACTAGCCACTGGTATAGCATAACTGACCTCAATAAAAACTCCAGGTATAAACCAAGATGGGTAAAGTTTGAGAAAAAATTAAAAATTGGAAGAAAAAAAGAGGAAAAAGAATTATTGTTATAAAGTCTCTGGTGTAAAATAAAACAAATTACCCAGAAAAAACTCCCAAAAAGTAACAAAAGGACCGATGTTACAATTCAGTGGAGCCAGTCCTAGCAAGAGTACTTTCAAATGAGGTCCCCACAATATTGTGTAAGACTATTGTGGATACTGACACAGACTGGTCTAAAGGAAAAGAGCTATCCAGATGAATAACAGAGAAAAATAGAAAAATAGAAATAACCCACTCTCAAGGCATAATCCATTCATTGAGAACAAGGAGTCTAAATCCAGTTGCCCAGTGACAACCAATAAGGAAATGAGGACTCAAAGAACAGGGATCCCGAAGTCAGCATAGAAACTAGAGAATCTACGCATGCTGAACTTCAAAAATATAGGCAAGATTTTGCACAAAAGGAGACTCGAGACGTCAAGTTCTTACATAAGCTCAAGACTGAAGGAGCTAATGGCGTTACAGCTAATGGACAAGAAATGAACACTCTCAGGAATAGTAGGAAAACCGGTAGTACATAATAAATTGTCGGATAACAGATAATTATATGGAGAATGAACAGTTGGTTTTCAACTGGGTAGTGCAAGCTTGGAGGCAAGCCTTCCCCCAAGTAAGACTTAGCCTCCTCTTATGCCCAGATCAAATGGAACAACATTGATCAAGATGTAAGACTATGCAGTGGAGAGGACAATCCAGGAAGGAAACAAGCTCACATTTTCAGTGACTCCTGGTGCACATGCAATGCAACTGCAATTTGCTCTAGTAAATGGAAACAAAATAATTGGCAAATTAACGGTAAAGATTTATGGGCCAAAGAGACATGGATTAAGATAGTCAAGTCAACACTTAAAATAAAGAGTACTCATGTAGACGCCCAGACTAATAAAATCAATCATAAACTTAGTAAAATAGCTCAAAAGTAGCAACTATTAGACCAAAAAGGAAACCAATAATTGGAAAGTGGATACACATAAATTAAAAATAATTAAAGACAAAGGAGAATATAAAGTAAAAAATACACTAAAATTAAAAAGAAAACTCAACTGGAAAATAGTTAATACCAACCCATTAAAAATAACGAAGAAATGATCCAAATACTTCAATAGTTGTGACATACAAGAACATACAAAATCCATAAAAGGGTCACAGATAGAAACTTAAACATTTTGTGGCAACAATGTAAAAACGCTATTAAAAAATGCAAGGGTTGTCCAAATATAAAACAGAGATTTAGACACAGAGAACCCCCATCAAATTATAAAATTAAAACGTTTAACTATTTACTACAAATAGAGTTTATAGGACCATTATCTAAGTTCCAAAACAAACATGCATGTACAATAAGTAGACACTCAAACATGGCTGGGAATAGCTAAAGAATACAAACACCCAAACCAGGATGCCACCATTAATACATTATGGACATGGATTTCACATTTTGGTGTCCCAATAGTGATTGAAAGCCATCAGGGAACCCATTTCACAGGACCTAAAGTCAAAAGATGGGCACAAAATTTTGACATAATATGGAATTATGGCATATAACCCACAGCTAGCAGCAATACGGCAAAGTTTAACCTATCGATTAAAAATAAAATACACCAATATAACGATAACAAAAAATACAAAATGCCCTAGACGTTACAATTTACGACTTAAACTCCAAACCAAGAATAAACAAGGAAAGTCCACATAGTTAAAGTACAATACAAAATGCCAATGACTTATTAGAAGAAATACCACAACAAAATTCAAAACCCAAAATAAAACCATATGAGGTAATTAAGAAAGCTTTTAAGGACCAAACATTATGCCCACAGGAAATTATAGCAAACGGACCAGGAAAAAGATACTGGACCACAGGCAAAAAAGGACAATTAGAACTCTCAAAGAGGGACCAAATTACGTTTTTGTAAATTCATCAACTTGAAACCCTCAATAATAGAAGCCATCATTAGCTTCTGGAGGGCCATCACTGCCCTTGGATGGATTTCTGAAGACTTAACATTTTTTTGAGTATTGATTGTGACACCGACAACGTTGATATTGACACTGAATAGTACTGACCTACCTTGATGACAGGATGCCAATCTGCCTATGCAACCCTGTAAAACCAATTTCAAGATTCCTTAAAAATTGTACTACTTACAATATACATAATCTGCTTACTCTTTTTTTTTTAATAATGAAAGTGCCTGCTTTTTAAAAAAGATTTATTTATTTATTTGAAAGTCAGAGTTACACAGAGAGAAGGGGGGAGAGGGGTGAGAGGAGGTGTCTTCCATCTACTGGTTCACTCCTCAACTGGCCCCAACCGCCAGAGCTGTGCTGATCCGAAGCCAGGAGCCAAGAGCCTCTTTCAGGTCTCTCTCACACAGGTGCAGGGCCAAGGACTTGGGCCATCTTCCACTGCTTTCCCAGGCCATAGCAGAGAGCTGAATCAGAAGTGGAGCAGCCAGGACTTGAAATGGCTCCCATATGTGATGCCGGCACTGCAGGCGGCGGCTTTACCCACTATGCCACAGCTTTAGCCCCTCTGCCTACTCATTACTGCAGTTGTCCTGTATGGACATTATACATTCTATGAACAGCACATGAATGGCAGTGAATGGCAGAAAAAGCTCATCACCAACTACACATTCTGTTTGATTGAAATCTTAAAAGAATAACATCTAATGGATATTAATAACTGGACTAAAATTGCAACAAACCCATATACATATACCATAGAGCTACAGAGCCCAGAAAGAATTATACTAAGATTCCATTCATCACCCTTTACACCAGATCAATTCCCAATCAGATATACAGTCCAAGAAAGTGAAGACAATGCCCAACAGTGTATGGAAACAGATGAAACAGATGAAGATAGAATCCAAGAGTGTACAAAAATAGAAGAGACATGCAAAGATATAATCCTGACTGATGATGAAACCGAGGAGAACTACAGGAACTAAGAAGATACAATTCAAACAACAGGAACTAAGAAGATACAATTCAATATACAATAACCTACACTGACTAATTACTCCCACAACTGAGTATCCATCACCTCACCACGTTACACTAATTGTTGGCATAATCAATGAGAGGACATCTTGACCTCTTTACGACTACTTCCAACGTGAAACAGAATTATGAGACATCTCATTATCTCATATATCATCCTTCAGATTCTTCAAATTGCAACCCAAAGTCCCCCCGGAGTACCCTGGAGTACTGCTAGATTCCAAGAAGCCATGGAACTACAACAACACAGACTGTGACACCGGTAATTCCACCAAACCCAAACCAACACACAATTATATCAACAATATGGAAATGTCTTGATGAAAATATCACCAAAGTGGCTGGATACTTTGCCAAGAATAGTTGTTATAATATGGAAAGTTTTTATGGTAAATATGCTTTCTGTTTCCACATAAATAAAGATGTCTACAAGTCACAATGTGAAGAGTATTATAAAGCAAATAAGAGATACAGTATTTGGCACTAAGTAAATTTTGATATCACAAAGGAAGGACCGTCGATGCGTTCAACAGACCGACACGGATGTGAAGAATTAGAAATTCGGAGACAAAGTATGGCATCTAAAGCCACATACCCATACTACTGGCAAATATTAGGAAAAGATATAGTACAAATCCTACAAATCAATGAAACTGGGAAATGGTACAGATAGAAAGAAAATAAATCCACCTATGGAAACTGACACAGAATTAGAACTATCATTTAATGGACAATTCAACTGCAAGAATGCTATCAATTTCAAATTCTTTTCAGCATAGAACCAATTTTGGTACCAATCCAACATGGTAGAAAATATCAATGAATATGAAGTAGAATATGATCAATATGAATGAGAAGAAGGGGAGGAAGAAGCAAAAGGAGAAAAAGGAAAGAAGGAAGAAGAAATCTCTTCCTCTGCTCCCACCACTGCCACTCCTACTTCTGTTACTACTATGCTACTACTACTAAAGCTACTAAAAAATCCATATGTGCCAACCATATATCTGAGATTCACTCCACCACAAGAACAAGTACCCTTCCGATATGGACTAACCTGTCCACAAGAAATCCATAAAGAATACAACAACACAAACACAACTATAATATGTGTAGTTGGTTTTCCCAACTTGCCATAGTTTGGATAATTAAAGATAGAAAGTCATAATAACTCCTGGGATATATTGGTCAAGAACATCTCACAACCAAGCATGGAAGATCATGGAAGATTACTGCATTGGGAACTCAATACTGGACATATCCACTGGTATTGATTGAAACTATTCCACAAGTATAGAGTACACTATGGACTTAATCCACAAAATACTCTCCAATGCAAACGTATTACCAACATATGCATGTTTAAATTAGATACACCAGGAATTCTGGCATTAAATTCAAGCACAAGAGACTAGAAAGCACAAATAGTTATCATCTGTTTCCCAAACAACATGAAAATATTCACAAGCTTCAGTGTTAACTACAGATGGAGCTCATATTTTACATAAAAATTTGCAAACTTTACAAACAGAGAAGTCCAATTCATAGAAAACAATGACACCCATATAATCCAAGATCGTAACAACAATACCACAATGAAATATACAATTAAAGAAAATAACCCCACCAGTCTCAATTTTATCTTCAACTCAATTGGACTTTGGAGAGCTAATTCAACCCATACTACATGACTCGAAAATACAAAACTTCAAGTCTTCTGATCTGATATAAAAATAGATAAATTCCTCAATGCCACTAAACCAAAAGAAATAACAGAAGAAAAAATGCAAGGCAACACTATGACAGTATGAGCATTTTCAATCATCAACACATGACAACTTCAGAGTGCCAGATTTGACACACACCTAATGAACAATGCAAACGTCACAAAAATGCATTCTTAGTCTGTGACAATACACAAAATCAAAATCTGCCAATCCTGGACATCCACGTACCAATGGACATAAAACTCACAACCATGACTTATAATGAATACAAGAATGAACCCTATTACAACACTACATGTAACACAGATATCATCAACTATCGAACCCCAAAGATTCAGACAAAATATCTACATCTACTGAAATGCTCACCAAGAAATTCACCCATATTAGCAACCGTGAGACAGCACATATCTCAAGCAGACAACAAAACAACTAACTTTTAGATGACTTATGGACAAGAATTTCAAAATACCCTCTCACAGGAGTTATCAACTTTGCCTTATTCTTTTCAACCTTTACTATCACTTTATGGAAAATGGATATTTATGGACATGGTGATTAAAGAACCAATACTTAACTATGCATTATCTATTGTGCACTGGCCAAGAATTAATAGACCAAAAGTACATATCTTTCCTAAAATCTCCTTTGAAAAATATTACATCACAAAAGGATCAGAAAAACTATGCATCATGGGAAGAGGTATATATAACGATACCCAGAAACCAATATCTGCACACCAAAAAGCAGGATATGCCTGGAAAGAACATGTTGGTGAATGAATTTCTCAAGAAGCACCAATGATATCTCCAAATCTAAAGATTCCCCTTACAGTCATTATAAATCCTGAAATAGTAAAGGTAAAAGTAACCTTTCCATCAAAAATGTTAACACTACAAGAAAATGCTAAATACTGTCAAAAAGAGGGATTCATAAATCTCCCAATTCTACCACAAAAATTCAACAAACCGAAAGGATGACTACTGGGAATCTTTGAATGGATCGCCATTGGAGGAGGATTAGCACTAGGTAAAATAGCAAATGCAGCTAAACTTGAAGAATTAAGAATAGAACTCACTTTTCTCACCAAACTAAGAAATGACCAAATAATGATTAGTGCTTTATCCACCTCATTATGAACAGTAACAACACCAATAAATAACTTAGAAACACAACACAAAATGCTTAAAGATAGCATCCAAACATTATATGAACACCAGGCTACCGTCAACCAAAAAATCGATGGGCAACTAACTGCCCTCCACAAACAATCGACAGGTCTCCAGTTACAACATTTAATGGATCAAGCAACAGAAGAAATCAGAAAAAATTTTTAAACAGGAATAGCAGGGCACACACCAGTCTCAAAAGCTTTCCTAGACCCCACAGAAGAATCCGGGAGCTTACAAGAAACCTGTGATATAAATTTACTACAAATATCCACAGTAAACAAAGCAACCGCCTATAACACCATGGGAATTCCTAAAAGAATTGGACAAACAACAGTAATACCAGCCAAAAAGACCATTTGGGTATATGGGCAAATCTTTAAAACTGAAATACTCACCCAAATACCACCATTCGTATATATTACAACAGACAATCCAGTTCTAGAAACCTCCCTAGTTAAAACAACTACAGCTGAAAACCCAAGCAGAATAATAATAGATCAAGGAAAGTTCAGATTCATCATCTGCTCCAAAACTAAAACAACAATTAACATCTATGAAATAAACAACACCCAACAGAACGTTACAACTGAGAACAAACGTAATACAAACACTGAATGCATGGAAGGTCACCACGAACAACGAACCTGAAATTTCTACAATCATTACAACAAGAAAAATTAAAATCATATCTGGAATTATAGGAGCTAAAGAACAACCGTGGAAATCCATAAAAGAAGAACAAACAAAATTAAATGAACAGCACATCAAACACAATTTGAGGGCACTAGAAAATTTAGACGACCAAACCATGAGAGACTTGCAAACAGCTAAACAAAATGACATACGATTTCAAAGGGTGGTACATATTCTTAACACCGACAAAATCGCCTACGGGCATGTTGTTCATAATATTGACAATGAGTGCACTCTAATGGGTGTCATATGGCAAAGCTATTACCTGACAGCATACGGGCACAGGCACATGGACAAGGACCAGAATTCTACGAGGATTTATTCGAGGGATTATTACTATTTTGGGGATCATAATCCCATTCTTTGTTATTCTTAAAATATTCAGATGTCTATTTAATGCTCTTATGAACAATATTATAAAACAAGTGAAACAAACAATGTATGTTTCATTACCCGATTCAAATGAAGATTATATATAAAAAATTGTTCAAAATTATGAAACTGTGTATCCCGGGGCCAGCGATGTGGTGTAGCAGGTAAAGCCACCGCCTGCAGTGCTGACATCCCATATAGGCGCGCCCGTTTGACTCCTGGCTGCTCCACTTCCTATCCAGCTCTACTATGGCCTGGGAAAGCAGAAGATGGCCCAAGTCCTTGGGCCCCTGTGCCCACATGGGAGACCCAGAAGAAGCTCCTGGCTTTGGATCGGCACAGCTATTGCCATTGTGGTCATCTGGGGAGCGAACCAGCGGATGGAAGACCCCCTCATCTCTGACTCTCTGTAACTCTGCCGTTCAAATAGATAAATATTTGTTTAATTTTTAATTTTTATTTGACAGGTAGAGTTTACAGTGAGAGAGAGAGAGAGAGAGAGAAAGGTCTTCCTTCTGTTGGTTCACTCCCCAATTGGCCTCTACAGCCAGCGCTGCGCCGATCTGAAGCCAGGAGCCAGGTACTTCTCCTGGTCTTTCATGCGGGTGCAGGGCCCAAGCACTTGGGCCATCCTCCACTGCCTTCCGGTGCCACAGCAAAGAGCTGGACTGGAAGAGGAGCAGCCGGGACCAGAATTAGCACCCATATGGGATGCTGGCGCCGCAGGCAGAGGATTAACCTAGTGCGCCACGGTGCCAGCCCCCAGGTAGATAAATCTTTAAAAAAAATTATGTATCCCAATGAAACTGCATAATATTTCCATTTTCCTGTGTAAGTATCACAAGTACCCCTTAAAAATATGTATCTCATAAGCTTATCGAAAAATATGTAAGGAAATAAGTTTACTAAAAATATGAACCTTGTAAACTTGTCGAAAATATGTAAAGAGAAAAAACTTCACCAATTGCCAAACTATCATAAATACGTAAAGAAGTTCGGCCATATATAAAAAGTGTGTACTATCGATACTTGTGGTATTAATTAATGATGCAGTGTGGGTATTCGGTACGTACTCACAGGTACCGACATTTAGTGTGTTATGTCATTATAACTGCGACTGCATTCTAACCCTGACAGCCTTTACACTGTAATGAAACCGTAAGGCTCCTTCCAAAACAGCCTTCGCCCTCGGGGGCCAACCACGCGGCCACCACCACCACCACCCAGGACGGCACGCAACCGGCAAGGCCACCACGAGGCAAATCTACACCACCTGCAACGCGACAGCCTCGGAACAGCCTCTGCTGCGGGCGGCAGAGCCGCAGCTCGGGGTCCACCTTCCTGCAAGGGAGTCCCCCAGCCGTGACTGCACTCGCCCCTGGGAGACCTGTGGGAGACCCAGAGCAAGGGCTTACCCGTCCCGGGCCTCCCCTCCTATGGCTGTTGAGATATGGTGGCTGGTGATCCATGAGGTCACTTCCGGCTCCCACACTCTCGCGATGCTTTAACGAAGCCTGTGGTTGCAGTTCCGCAGGATGCCAGTGGAGGGCAGCAGGCAGGGGCCGGCAGGTGCACCCGACCCGGAACTCGGGCGAGGCGCACGGATCCCTGGGAAGGATTTCCGGGTGGCCATCACAAGGGCTGGACGCTTCCCCTTTGACCTAAGGTGAGCTGGGGACGTCCTCTAGCCTTGCAACATTCCTG
This sequence comes from Lepus europaeus, assembly GCF_033115175.1. NCBI lineage: Eukaryota > Metazoa > Chordata > Mammalia > Lagomorpha > Leporidae > Lepus > Lepus europaeus. Next base: position 16,791,478 of record NC_084835.1, read on the forward strand.
TGGGGTTACCTGGCTTTCAGGCCTCCTGCCTCTGTCAGTCCTGGAGACCCAACGCTCCCTGCCGGCCGCTGCGCCTGCCCTGTGCCCGGCCTGGCCTTTATCCTCAGACCGGGCCCTGGTTGTCTCGTCTCTCCGTGCCCTCTAGTCAGCTTCGCCTTCGCCAGCCCCGCTGGCCGCACCTCCACCCCAGGGTGCACGGAAACACGGATGACGGTGCCTCCCCACCTGAGCGACCAATCACAGTCACAGCTCCCAAGCGGGGTGGGTGAGGGCTGATCCTCAGGGCGAACTCACAGCGCCTCATTTCTGGAAACTCGAAGGAAATTTCCGGATAAATCCACCAGACTCTGTGCCTCCTAGACCGTGTGCTCTGGTATTTCATCACACAGGCTGCGAGGATCGGGTTCACAAAGCACTTCCTCCTCTGTTTGCACTTCTACCCACGCTAAACTCGCTCTCCCTGCCAGACCTCTGCATCAGCTCTGCTCCCTGGAGGCCTTCGCCCTCCTTCTCCTCCCTGGCTCCTCTCACACTTCAGCGTTCACCTGTATCAGCTTCCTCCTCTCAGCTGTTCTCCCATCTCCCTCCCAAGTCTTGTGCTCAATCCTGGTCCAATTAAAATAACAGAAACGTAATCTGGTTGGTGTAAGCAAAATGGGAAATTGTAGCAGAGCTATAAAATATGCTACCTGGTGGATAGGAGGCTGGAGAATTGAATGTGGGACCAGGCTGGAAGGAGGACCTGTCATCTAGGTCTGAGGCATCCTGGGAAGGGGCAGTCTCGGGCTATCATCTCGTGTCCATCAGCCAAACTTGCAAAGGCCCAGAGAAAATGTGATGAGTCCAGGCTGTGTGCTTGGCCCTGGGTGATGGTGGACGAGGCCCCTGGTTTGTGCCCCTCTAAGATTGTCACAAAACAGGGCAGGCAAGTCCCAAAGAAAATCAGGGTGCTGGTGGGCGGGAGGATTGGATGCCAAGCGGGGGTATAGGATTATGTCTTTTCCCCTGGCACCCATGTCCACTATGCTCGGCACTCAGCCATTGTGTGGTCATGAATTATGGCTTTCTCCCCACTGGACTGTGGGCCTCCTAAGGCAGAGAAGCCATCCTGCTCATGTCAGCCCCAGCACTTATATCTGCCTGGTGCTTAGTGTATGCTCAACCAGTACCACGTGAACCAATGAATTGCTGCGTAAATGCCTAGGGTAGTCTGGATGCCTGTTCTCAGTCCTTGCTACATGATCTCACAATGCACCCTGATGGGCAGAGTCTATCCCTCTGCCCCACTGATGCTTGACCATAGCCAAGAGAGGTATCTGCCATCTACTGGGTCACTCCCCAATTGGCTGCAAAGGCCAAGAGGGTTGAGCCAGATTGAGTGCAGGAGCCTAGAACTCTGTCCAAGTCTCCTATGTGGGTGGCAAGAGTACAAACACTTGAGCCATCTTCCACTGCTTTTCCAGACACATTAGCAGGGAGCTGCATTGGAAGTGGAGCAGCTGACATTTAAACCTGCTCTCATATGGATGCAGGCATCATAGGCTTAACCTGCTGTGCCACAACACCAGTCCCAAAGAGTCCAGAGCCCTTTACCTCTGGGTTGACCAGTTGTCTCTGTCATTTGCAGGGATTGTGACTTTGGGTAAAGCAGTTTTCCTGAACTGAATTCTTTCTTTGGGAGGGCAGCTGGCGGAGCTCTGTGCAACTGAAGAAGTAAGTCCTTGTTTTCTGCCGTCCATAACTGTGTCTGACTGATGCAGTGGTCTCCTTTGGGTTCAAGGCTGCCTCCCCATACCTTTACTGCTATGTGATCAGAGATTTCTAAAACAAGCAGTCTCAAAAGGTTCATGGAAAATGCATAGAATGAGAAAACTATGCAAAGACTTTAACTTTTTTTTTTGCACCAGAATAAACTCATCTTTCCATTTCAATTTTCCATAAACTTTTAGAAATACTCTCGTAGATTTGATTATCTCTACAATCAATACCATTAAGGAAATGGACCTGCTGTGATCTGAGAGATTCCACAGTCAAGCATGATTGATGTTGGCTGAGAAGGTCAATGTGCAAAGCTGATGTTCCCTATCAGGACTGTCAGCCGGGAGCTGCCAGTGGGGGTACGTGGGGAGAAGGCCACCTCACAGAGTCCTTCCCTCCCCACAACAGCAGCCAGCCTACCCTTGTGTGATTTCTCAGATGCAAAGGTGTCCTTTCTTGGTCTACTGAGGCTGCTGTCCTTACAAAGCTGTGGTGCACTCCCAGTAGCTCCCCTTGGAAATCCCAAAACAGTGGACCTTGGCCATGACCTTTTCCAAGAGTCACAGCTCGCAAGGCCAGGAGGGAGGCTGGAACCTGAGGGACCAGCTCAGAGCCCAAAAGTGTGTTGGCTTTATCCTGAGCACTTGAAGATGCTCGGGTCCTGGAGTCCCTCCCCAAGATGAGCCAGTGATTCCCTTGCTGCTTGTTAGCATCATCTATGTGTACTGTTGTTTCCTTATCTTTTTTGAAGATGGGACAGGGGAGCACCAGAAGGGGCCTTAAATAAGCAAAGCATGAGAAACCCAGCACATAAATTTCGTGCTGCGTGTGTGTGTGTGTGTGTGTGGGTGGGTGGGTGGGTGTGTGTGTGTATTCCTGCATCAACAAGATTGCTTTGCAAAGTCGCTCAGTGTCATCCTGCATCTGCTCAAGGCTGTGGGAAATACTGACATCTGACACCTGCAACGGGACAGGCTACAAGGCCAAGCACTGCAGCACATCTAGAGGTGTGGGGTAAGGTTATGTCCTCTGAACCTGCCCTCCCCACACTGTCCTAAGAACAAAATCAACCCTCAAAGAGATCGGAGGGGACTGGTAACCTTGGTGCATAGAATCGTTGTTCATTTGCAATCTGAATACATTAGCAAGCCAAGGATAAGTCCAGCATGCAATATGCATTCAGACCCCCATAGCCCTCACCCTCCTTTCCCTTCGCTTAGCCTCCAAGGTTGAATGACGGAGCACCAATCGCACAAGCTGACGCTGGAGACCACGCTGTCTGTGAAATTGCTTAGCAAGCTGGTTCATTTTCAAGCTGTGCATGGAACGTACATTGAACGCATGCCACCAGGTTCCGGGGACGGTGCCCTTGCCGATGTGATTATAGTCCTTTAGGATGAGGAATCTTGTACTGCAAGGTTTCCTTGGATCCCTGCCAATTGTTGGTTTCCACAAGACAGAGTTTGGTTGAACACATCAGGCACTGAAACTCCTACTCCTCAGGGTGCCTCATTCCATGTGGGATGTTGGATTTCAACACATGCTCTGGAAGTCCCTCTTTTGGCTACATGGGGCATTTCATTGGGTTCTGGTCCCAGCTTTTCTGTTTCTGAACAGTGAGCCTTGATCATGACATCTAATCTTATTTTTTTTCATCTGTTTGAAAAAGTAATATTTTGCTTAATATTATTAATCAAAATTATTTTTGAATTTAATAATAATATTTTATTAATATTTTTTTGACAGGCAGAGTGGATTGTGAGAGAGAGAGAGAAAGGTCTTCCTTTTTGCCGTTGGTTCACCCTACAATGGCTGCTGTGGCCGGCGCATCTCGCTGATCCGAAGCCAGGAGCCAGGTGCTTCTCCCGGTCTCCCATGCGGGTGCAGAGCCCAAGGACTTGGGCCATCCTCCACTGCCTTCCCGGGCCATAGCAGAGAGCTGGCCTGGAAGAGGGGCAACCGGGATAGAATCCAGCGCCTCAACCGGGACTAGAACCCGGTGTGCCGGTGCCGCAAGGCGGAGGATTAGCCTGTTAAGCCACGGCGCAGGCCTAATATTTTTGAAATTCATATTTTGAAATAGAGACTGAGCTTTTCTGACCATTTTCCCCCCAGTAGTCAAACCTTCCCCATCCCACACCTATTGAATTGGCCAACTTGGTCATGTTCATCTTCTCTCTCTCTCTCTCTCTCTCTCTTTTTTTCTCTCTCTCTCTTCCCCCTCCTTCTCTCCCGATTCCTTTCCCTCTCTCTCTTTAACTCTGACTTTCAAAATAAATGAATAAATCTTTTAAAAATTGATATGAGGCCGGCGCCATGGCTTAACAGGCTAATCCTCCGCCTTGCGGCGCCAGCACACCAGGTTCTATCCCGGTTGGGGCGCTGGATTCTATCCCGATTGCCCCTCTTCCAGGCCAGCTCTCTGCTATGGCCCGGGAAGGCAGTGGAGGATGGCCCAAGTCCTTGGGCCCTGCACCCGCATGGGAGACCAGGAGAAGCACCTGGCTCCTGGCTTCGGATCAGCGGGATGCGCCGGCCACAGTGGCCATTGGAGGGTGAACCAACGGCAAAAAAAGGGAAGAGCTTTCTCTGTCTCTCTCTCTCTCACTATCCACTCTGCCTGTCAAAAAAAAAAAAAAAAAATTGATATGAAAATCTGTAGGCCTCAGAACAGCTGCAAAATTCACAATGATCTCTTTTTTTATGTTTGTAAAATCAAACAAATCTTCTTCCACAGGCCAGGCCTAATTCTATATTAAGATACAAACAACAATTTTAAAAAAAATTATAGGAATGACATCAGTGAAAATGATGGAGTAAGAATATCTAAAATTCTTCCATCCATAAAAACAAGGATAAAATTGGCACTGATTATCAGAATCAACTTTGTCAGAATGATGGAAATTAACAAAAGGCTTTCAGCAATGCAGAAAGCATTTATTCAAGAAAAACATCTGAATGTCAGTGGAACAGTGAATTTGATAGCATGTCCATTCACTCCTGCCCTCCCTCCGTATCTAGCTGTGCCTTAAAAACCTGCAGCTTACAATCGTGGTAAACCAAAACAAGACCAACAAACAGCCAGGCAGCCGAGAGAAGGGCACCAGGGCTGGAGCACCGTTGAGGCTCATTACCAGAGAATTGGCACTCCTGCACTTGTCACAGTGCTGCCTGGAAGGTGCCGCTTGCAAGCTCTCTTTATTGCACCTGATTCTGAGCTCATCCAGTGTGAGTGCCCTTTTCTCCAGGGGGCATTTGTTGAAAACAAATGAAAAGACTCGGCTGCTGTGGCAGTGGGTAATATCTGCACAGTGGGAGCCGCAGAAACAGGAACAGAAAAAGGGAGCAAAGAATATTTGACGAAATGAAGGCTGAAAACCATTTACACATCCGAGAAGCTGCAAAGCTCCTACTCCACACAGGATACACTCCAAGAGATTCACACCTATAGACATCTGAATGAACGATCAAAAGCCGAAGATAAAGAAAACATCACTACTGAGAAAGTGAAAAGACAATCCACACAGAATGGGAGAAATTCTTGGAAATCATACATCAGATATAAGGGCCTTGTATCAAAAGAAAAAAATTCTAATAACTACATGATACAAAGACAAACCATACAATTAAAAGTGGCAAAAGATTTGTGTATACGTCTTTCCAAAGAGGCTACACATATAGCCCATAAGCAGTGAAAAGATGATCAAAATCGTTAATCATTAGGAAAATGTGAAATAAGCAACAATGAGATACCATGTTGTACCCACTCAGATGGCTATAATTTTAAAGAGATGAAAAACAACAAGTGTTAGCAAGGATGTGGAGGAATTTCAGTGTTTATATAGCTGGTGGGAGTTTTTGTTTGTTTGTTTGTTTGTTTTTAGACAGGTAGAGTGGATAGAGAGAGAGACAGAGAGAAAGGTCTTCCTTTTTGCTGTTGGTTCACCCTCCAATGGCCGCTGCGGCCAGCACATCTCGCTGATCTGAAGCCAGGAGCCAGGTGCCTCTCCTGGTCTCCCATGCGGGTGCAGGAGCCCAAAGACTTGGGCCATCCTCCACTGCCCTCCCGGGCCATAGCAGAGAGCTGGATTGGAAGAGGGGCAACCGGGATAGACTCCGGTGCCCCAACCGGGACTAGAACCCGGTGTGCCGGCGCCGCAAGGCAGAGGATTAGCCTGTTAAGCCACAGCGCCAGCCTAGCTGGTGGGAATTTAAAAAGAGGCAGCTGTGTCAGAAAGCAGTTTGACAGTTGATCACAATTTAAGCATAGGGTTTCCATAAACCCTAGCCATTCTACTCCTTGATATCACCCCAACAAAACTGAAAACGTGTTCACGCAAAAACCTGTAAGCAAATACTCATAGTAGCATAATTTGTAGTAGTCAAGTGTGGAAACTATGCAAATGTCTATCAACTGATGAATGGGTAAGCAGATATAATGCATCCGTATACTGGGAAAATATTCAACCACATGAAGCAAGGATACATTCCGCAACACTGATGAACCTTAAGATATTATTGTAATAAAAAGAAATCAGATCCCAAAGACCACCTAGTGTGATTCTGTTTTTATGAACTGTCCAGAATAAATAAATCTACAGAGAAATAAAGTAGATTAAGTGTTGCCAGGAATTAGAGGCAGAGGAAATGGAGAGTGACTCCTAATGGGCACAGGATTTCCTTGTTGTTTTTTTTTTTGTTTGTTTGTTTGTTTTTTTTATTTGACAGGTAGAGTTATAGACAGTGAGAGAGACACAGAGAAAGGTCTTCCTTCCATTGGTTCACTCCCCAAATGACTGCTATGGCTAGAGCTACACCAATCCGAAGCCAGAAGCTAGGTGCTTCTTCCTGGTCTCCCATGCGGGTACAGGGGCCCAAGCACTTGGGCCATCCTCCACTGCTCTCCCAGGCCACAGCAGAGAGCTGGACTGGAAGAGAAGCAACTGGGACTAGAACCCGGTGCCCATATGGGATGCCGGCGCCACAGGTGGAGGATTAGCTAAGTGAGCCATGGCGCCAGCCCTGGATTTCTTTTTTAAATAAACTTGCTTTTGGAATTAGTGGTAGTAGTGGCATAACATTATAAATATGCTAAAAGTCATTGGCAAAAATTTTAGAATATCAATTCTATGGTATATGAATTATATATCCATAAAGTGAAAACCTTTTGTAGGAATCAACAGAATGATAAGCATACCTATGATGTAAACTTAAGCAAAATCAGGAAAATCAAGAGCTATAAGTTCATTGCAACCATTATAGTATTAGTGCATGGGCTGGAGGAATCTAAGGAGATGATGTTACCTTAAGGACAGACAAAAATTAAAAAGGAAATATAACCACTGCTCTCAAAATTTACTGATACTTTCCTTAATGTTACTACTTCATAGGATAGATGCACAATAGTAATGTATGAATCTAGTATTCCTTGGGATTAATAGGCAATGTTAGCTGACTATTAACTAATGTTGGCTTCCAGTGTTAACTTAGCCAGAAAAGAGAAAATTGTTATGTAAGTCACTTCAAAATGCTGTAAGTATCATTACAAAGCTAGGAATTTGGATTCAGTCTATTGCAATTTCAGTCTGTTACATTGATTTTTTTATGCCCAAATTGTTCCATTTTTAGCCAGTAGGAGACCTTCAAATTGGCCTCTGTATGCCTTTGACATGACTCCTTTCATGATTGAGAGCTTCCTCCTTTGCCAGCACAGGTAGCTTTCCCAGGACCATCTTGTACTTTGCTTGCTTCTGGTGTGGAATCAGGAACCCCTGATTCCTTTTAGTTTTAAATGATGATTAGAGACTGCAGTTCAGGCATGAAGGTCACTCATTGCTACCAGACCCTCCATCAAACCTACCTAGGAAATATGCAAAGAAATAATCAATTGATATTTCCTATATGAAGTCAATATTATAGCATTTTCCTGTTATTTCTTTGATTTTATCATTTTCTTCTCTTGTCCTCCCAACTCTTTCTGCCTCCCTGGATGTGGTTGTAAAGGCTCAAGACCTAAATCTGCAGTGGATTTTGCTCCATCCCTCCACTCCCTCTTTCCCCCTCTCTCATCTGAGTACCTCCCAGCTCTGAAACGTAGTGAAGAATCTGACAGCTCCCCCAGGAGAATTAACGTAGTGGGGATACAACAGACTTGAGGGGGTGTGGCAAAAATTTTCCTATTCTAGACAGCCCAAGGTCACATGAGTCATTGGATCCCATAACAACAACCATTGCCACAGAAGCAGCACTTGCCAGCCTTGTCGGGAATCACTCCTGGCAGAAACACCCCACCCCTCACCCAGGGAAATCACCAGCAAGAGTAATTAAATGAGCATCGTAGTTAAAAGCACATCGCCAAGGGAGCCCATCAGCAACAGTCCCTGGATACATAGTTGAGTCGGGTTTTTTTTTTTGTCCTCAATCTGATCCAGGTTAAATTATGTTCCATGGCAACTCGCATCAATGGAGTTGTCATGGTTACCTGTGAACCAGAAAGTGAGCTGTGACAGGCTGGGATCTAAGCTCCCTGGGCTATGTGTCTTAAAGAGGCAGGCATTCCTTGTGTTTTCTTGTCTGGAAAACTAATGAGGGTTAATAGCATCTTCCAGCTAGGTGCGGCTGTGGACATGTGCAGGCCAGGGAATGACAAAGCTGTAGGCTTGTTCAAATGAATGTTCTCATCCAGGACCCAGGGCCATGTCCCAGGACATAGCATGTAGTTTCTACATGTCTTCATCTGCCCACACATGGGAACCAGGGAAGAATTGCAAGTGCTATTGCCTCTCCAAATAGGAGAAACTGGCAGCCACTCCCAGGAATGCTCCTTAGATGAAAAATGAGGAGCGGCATCTCTCTCCCATGCAAGGCAGTGCTATCCAACAGAAATACTCGTAGAATATAAGCCACCAATGTGAATCACATTAGTAATTTTCTGTTTTCTAGCAGTCATATGCAAACATGTTGAAACGGGTGAAATTAATTTTAATTATTTATGTTTAACCCAATATATCTAAAAGTCATCTCAGCATATAATGAATACAAAAATGAGATATTTTACATTCTTTCTTCATACTAAATCTTTGAGGTCTCGTACGTGTGCTTTACACTTAAAGGCACTTCCCAACTTATTATAAATTCTCATTGGAAATATTTGATCTATACCGAGATTTCATAAAATTTACAGTTTAAAAAGTTGATTTGCATACTTAATTCACATGTTCTTAAAGATTTTGGCTTTTATTTATTTTCATATATTTAAAAGGCAGAGAGACATGCAGAAGGTGTTAGGGAACCATTCATGGAGAAAGTAATTGTAGTGCTGTTTGAAAGAAAGTAACTGTAGCGCCCTTTGAAAGAAAAGTAGAAAGGTAACCACCCTAGCTGGGCAAGATTTGAAAAGAGATGGCCTAACCACAAACTGCTGTTGCCATGACTACAGGACCCTGGGAGGTCAGGAATGTGGGCGGGGCTAGCCTCTAGAAACTGTATATAAGGGGACCCTCAGCCGCTGTAAACCAGAGGTCGCTCAGCCTCTCTCCCCAGTCCCTCGTGCCCAGTGCCCATGGGGAGAAGCTCCTGGCCCGTAGTGCCTAGTGCCCGCAGGAGTAGGCTTGAGCGATCTCTCCTCCTAGTCGCCTAGAGTACCAATAAAGTGTGTTTAGCTTGACCTTCCTCAGTCTCCTCAACTCTTCCTTGGCGGTAACCCGGCCAGGGCCCGGAGAGGGAGATCCTGACAGAAGGGGAGAGAGAGAGACCAAGTTCCCAGGATGAGAGAATCTGCTGATTCTATCCCCCAAACACCTGCAGCGATTTGGGATGAGCTGGGGTGAGAGCCAGGAGCCAGGGGCTCAATCCAGATCTCCCACATGGGTGGCAGAAGCCCAGTGACTTGAGCCATCCCTGCTGCCTCCCAGGGTCTGTTTTGACAGGAAGCAGGAGTCAGAGCTGAGAATCAAACCCAAGTTCTGTGATGTGGGATGTGGCTATCTTAACCCTTAGGTGAAATGCTTACTGCCGAGTGTTTAAGTGAAAAACTGAGCATGTTTTAAAAGTTAAGTGAGTTCGAATGAAAAGGCATGTAAAATCTGGATCCTCCATCTCACCAGCCACATTTTAAGGACTCCGTAGGCACATGTGGCTGGTGACTACTGTGTCTGGCACATGGACCTAAGACTTGGATACTCACAGTGGCAGTCCTCAGACCAGGAATGCCTTTTACACATAGGGCCCTGGAGTGACGGCTGCACCACAGATGTTGAGAATCCTATCCAGTTTGTCCAAAGGGAGGATGCTCTAGACTTACAACATGACCAGATATCTCAGTTGCAAGGGGATCCTGGTCACGTAGGAAATACTTCCAAGTACTAGCACACACAACATTCCTAGCATTCTGGTCATGACACGGGCTCACCTTGTTTCAGCTTATTCTATCGCCAGCTTGGTGGAGAGAGAACATCATGCCAGAGGATACAAGTGTCCTAGATCCCAGCATTGCCATGACTCCATGTAAATGCAGAAGCTAACCCATAGCTTTGTTTGTGAGCTTAATCCGTATGAGTCAGCCTCTCCAACTGATTGTCTTCAGGGCATGAGCAAGACAGAGTGTCTGGACTGTAAGCCTGTTTGGTACCCTCTCCATGCTAGTAGCTCCCTGTGACAATAGCACCCTGAGGCCCCTGACTGCTACTCAGCCTCCTCCTAGTGGCCACAGCCCCGGTACCTGCCTGACTTCAATGTTCCTATAAGATCATGAGCCTTGTTTGTTTACTGTTCTTAAAAGCTCATCTAGTTCTCATATGTCAAATAAAAAGGGTGAGGGGAGGCATGGTAGTTAGGAAGGCACTTGGGACATCTGTATTCTGTATTGGAGTGCCTGGGTTCAAGTCCCAGCTCTGCTCCCAGTTCCTGCCAACATGCACCCTGGAAGGCAGCAGGTGACAACTCAGGTAGGACCTGGACACCACCCATGTGGGAGATCTGATTTAGGTTCCCGGCTCCTGGCTTCAGCTTGGCCCAGCCCTAACTGTCACAGATGTTTGGGGTGTGAAACAGCCAAAGGGAACTCTCCATGTCTGTCTCTCTGTGTCTGTTTGCCAAACTGTCAAATAAAAACATAAACAAAACAAAATAAAAATAAATAAATAATAGGACTTCATGAAAGAGTCTGATAAAATTTTTAAACACAAAAAGGGGAAATATTTAGATGAAGAGGTTGTTCATTCCATGGAACAATACTCCAGACAAGTGTTAGGGCAACTCAAAATACTATCACTTTGGAACCCTGATGCAGACGTAAAGGCAAGAGTATTAATACAATGGGGTTTTGCTGAGATGACTCTTCTTCCCCCACATTCTTTTAGGTTGAACCAGACAAGGAATGGATATGAATGGAGGATCCAGAGGCTTTCTTGCCACCCGAGAGAAAGCAACAGAAATGGGTGAGGATTTTTTTTATCCTCAAGCAAACATTTTTTTCCTCACAAGCAAACATTTCCCTGGTGTCTGTGCCTCCCACGTGGACTAATTTAGCACAAGAACCACACAGTTGTCTGTTTCTAAAGTAGCCCCTAGTGGTCCTTTCTTTCCGGTATTCACCCTTGTGTATTCTCTCTCCCTGGAGTGTGTCCTGGATCCAGTGACTCACTTCTTACAAGTAAAATACAGCAAGAGATATGGGCTGTCACTTCTAAAACTAGGCTACAAAAGCACTGTGACTGTCTTACTGGCTCTCTGTTGCCATCTTCCTTTGGCCTGCAGAGTCAGCTGCCATGCTGTGTACTGTCCTGTGGAGAGGGCCATGAAGTCCTGTTGTCTCATTGACCTGAGACCTCCCAGTAACTGCAAGAGTGGGTATGGACATGGCTCCTTCCCCAGTGGAGACTTCCTCTGAAACAGTTGGCCCAACACCTCAATGACATCCCTGTAGAAGACCTTGAGCCTGAGGTAGCTAGCTAAGCTGAATCGGATTCTTGACCCACACACACTGTGAAATGATGCATGTTTGTTGCTTTAAGTTGCGGTACTTGGGGGTAGTTTGTTATAACATCGATCAGTAATACAAATGGTGACATGAGAACTAAGAGAAAGCCTTGCCTGCACTGCCACCTCATGTTTCACTATTGTTCTATGCTCCACAATAACAATGTTTTGGCATTTCTTACCAATCTCTTTTCTCTGATTTTGTCCAATTTTCACACATTTTTTCCCTCTTCCTGATAAATTCTCTTCTACCACCATGCCCAGGTCTCTTTGTCTGAGAATCCCTACTTATTCTTCAACTCCAAGCTTAAGAGTCACTTCCTTGAGCCCCCAGGTCTGAGTCAGTGCCCATCACATCCTGTAAAGTATTTGCTTATGCAGTTGTCTGTCAAGCAAGCCCCATAGATAGAAATCTTCACTGTGGTGGGGTCTCTTCTGTCTTCCTCGCCATTGCACTATGTACTCTGAAGCAGCTACAGAGCCTGGGATACAGTAAATAGTCAATAAATAGTTATTGAAAATTGTTAGGAAATAGGAAAAGATGATTACAAAGAATGAGATGGGGCAAGGATTTGATGCAGCAGTTGGGATGCCATTTGGGGTGCTTCTGTCCCATATCAGAGTGCCTGAGTTTAAGTCTTGTCTCCATTCCCAATTTGAGATCCCTATTTATGTGCATCATGGGAGGCAGTGGTGATGGCCAAAGTAACTGGGTCCTTGCCACCTACACAGGAGACCAGGATTGAGTTCCATGCTCCTGGCTTTGACCTGGCCTAGCCCTGGCTATTGTGGGTATCTGGGGAGGGAACCAGCAGATGGAAGATCTCTCTGTCTATGTCTCTTTGTCTTTCAAATAAATAACATAAATACATTTTAAAATGTTGGGATGAAGGATTGATTGGTAACAGGTTATCTGGAGTAATTAGCCTCCACAACAGTAATAAAACAGCCACAAGGGTCACACTCCTGGGATATTTCTGAATACAGCTAGTAAGATAGGAGCATAGGTGGCTTGGCTGTTAGCAGACACTGTGAGCAGCACTATTCTTTGAGGTTCAGGTGGGAAGGGAGGCTTTCCATGGATCCCCAGAAGCAAGGAGAACTCAGCTGGGGAGGGTTTGTGCCGTGTGTGTGTGTGTGTGTGTGTGTGTGGCTGCTGTCCTTGGTCCTGAAATGGTGCCTTCCTGGCACAGCCAACCTGGACTGCTGGAGCCTCCTCCTGAATCTCTTCAGAGCTGGACTTTGTTTTCTTTCTTTCTTTTTTTTTTTAATTTTTGACAGGCAGAGTGGACAGTGAGAGAGAGACAGAGAGAAAGGTCTTCCTTTGCCGTTGGTTCACCCTCCAATGGCCGCCGCGGTAGGCGCGCTGCGGCCGGCGCACCGCGCTGATCTGATGGCAGGAGCCAGGTGCTTCTCCTGGTCTCCCATGGGGTGCAGGGCCCAAGGACTTGGGCCATCCTCCACTGCACTCCCTGGCCACAGCAGAGAGCTGGCCTGGAAGAGGGGCAACCGGGACAGGATCGGTGCCCCGACCAGGACTAGAAACTGGTGTGCCGGCGCCGCAAGGTGGAGGATTAGCCTAGTGAGCTGTGGCGCCGGTCTGGACTTTGTTTTCTAAGAATCTTTCAATAGTAATAAGAAATATGAACTCCAACCAACCACTACCAAAAACCAAAATGCTGAGGGACAGTGAGATGTTTGTGTATCAGGTGTTGCTAGATTCTGTGTGTCTATCAGTGAAAACAAACTAGCTGCCTGGAGTTGGTTTGACCTGATTTCCTTGACACTGATCCACTCTGAAGTGTGTACAGATTTTCTTGAACTTGTATCTTGCACCCTGATGAGAACTGTGTGATTTTCGTAGAGTTGCAGGCCACATAACACCATAATTTGCCAGCAAGTAATTTACATGGTTTATTTCATATAAACTTTACCTGACCTTCATGCAATTAGTGTTGTGTTTGGAAGTTGGCCCCCTCCCACCCTACAACACATGCCCTGGATAACTGTTTTCTCTCTCTCTGATGAACACAAAGGAAAACCCATTTGAATGAATGGGAGTAGAAGATAATGAGTCAGGGAGATTGAGGAAGCCACAAGAAGACAATGAGATACTCTGCAGTCACTGTGTTATTCTCTTGGCTATAAAGAGAAATCATCCCCTTTCAAACAATCTCTGCTGCTCTGTGAGGACAGCCTGGAGGAGAGAAATCCCAGGGGAGGCCAGGGACCACAGAGCTGAGGAGCAGTGTTCTCTCCCCAGCGCCCACCTGTCCCTGGTGGTAACAGCCAAAAGCTAAGATAGACAAACTGCCGTGGACACCCAGCAGAGCCCTGCCTCATCTCACATTGTCCCCTCTGCCTCAGTGAGTCTTAGTTCTAATGGCACATCAGGGAAAGAGATGACACCTGGGATCTCCCTTCCCTCGAACCCAGAGCAGTCAAATCAGAATGTTTAAGAGTGAGCCCGACATAAAAGTATTTTAAAACATGTGACATCCCTGGACAGAGAGCCAAGCTTCAGTGTGCAGCAGAATCACTCACTCAATGGCTTGTAAGGAAAACAGGTTGCTGTTTCCCAGCACGTCTGACTCAGCAGTTCTGGGATGGGGACAAGTGCCCAGCTGGTGCTGGCCAGAGGGAAACCCATTGAGCCCCACTGCTGTAGGTATTTCCAGTCTCCTCCTCCATTTCCCTGTGACCTGCTCTTGCTCCTCACCTCTTGCTCTGTTCCTGTGGTTACAGGTTCCTGATTATTGGCTTATTTCCAGATCTGATAAGTGCTGGATCTCTCTGGTCTCACCCTCACTCTATTGGTCATTATTTTGTACTCTCCCCTTCTCTCTCTCTCTCTCTCTCTTGAACAGGCAGAGTTAGACAGTGAGAGTGAGAGAGAGAGACAGAGAGAAAGGTCTTCCTTCCATTGGTTCACCCTCCAAATGGCCGCTACGTCTGGTGCGCTGCGCCGATCTGAAGCCAGGAGCCAGGTGCTTCCTCCTGGACTCCCATGCGAGTGTAGGGCCCAAGCACTTGGGCCATCCTCCACTGCCTTCCCAGGCCACAGGAGAGAGCTGGACTGGAAGAGAAGCACCCGGGACAGAATCCGGTGCCCCAACCAGGACTAGAACCCGGGGTGCCGGTGCCACAGGCAGAGGATTGGCCTAATGAGCTGTGGTGCCGGCCTCTCCCCTTCTCTTTCTTCTAGTCTCAGCATCTCCGGACCCCACCCAAGGCCCATGGATCCTATCTGACATCAACTCAAAAGTCCTCTTAGTTGTTAGGGTTCCTGTAAAGGGAAGGTTACAGCTGGGGTGGACTTCAATCACATGTTCACAAGGGGTCCTTATCATAATGTTGCAACATGTCAATTTTCTGGTTATGATGCTCCCATACACAGAAACATTCAAAAAATGCTCAAGAAATTTCTGGGGTCTTAAGATATGTTACTGGCCTGTCTTATGATCCAAACTCGATTTTATTACCTATCTTGCATCTCCATTTTCTGACATATGCAAAAGGGGGTTCAACAAAATCACTGCTAAAGCCCCTTTAACTTCTGTAAAATGAATAATTCTTCTATGATCTGAAAGAATGAGCAGTTAGCTCACATTACCAGTATAATTAGACTCACCTCAATGGAATAAAATATATTAATCATGGACAAAGTAAAAACATGCACCCATAGCAACTAAGAAAATTATGCACTTATTAAAAATAGAAATGATGATTTAAAATATCTGTGCTCATCTCTCAGGCACTTAAAAGACAATGGTTTGGCCAAGACAAATGACTCAGCTCTCCATTCTGATCCATTTGTGATTCCATGAAGAATCTGCTGTCACTGCCCAAAGAATCTTGTTTATGTACTTATTTGTGAGGGAGGGGGAGAATGAGAGGGAGGAAGAAAGGGAGAGAAAGAGACACAGAGAGAGAGAGAGAGACAGAAAGAGACAGAGGGATCTTTCATCCACTGGTTCACTCCCCAGATGCCCACAACAACTGGGTCTGGCCAAAGTCAGGAGTCAGGTGCTCCATCCAGGTCTCCCACATGGATATCAGGAACCCAAGTACTTGGGCCATCATCCACTGCCTCCCAGGTGTACTAGCAGGAAGCTGGCTCAGCAACAGAAGAGCCGGGACTCGGACTAGTGCTCCAATATGGGATGGAGGTGTCCCAAGTGGTGACTTGACTCTCTGTGTCACAATACCCACGCGCCCCAGACTCTTCTTGCCTACACATTTGTGAACAGTTGGTAAGGGGAAAAGGTAGGTGACAAAACAAATGCCCACAGTGTGACCTCACTTTGCATATTGAGAAACCGTTGGGGAGGTGATACACCAAAAAGCTACCTGGGATGCTCTCTGGATGACGGAATTAAGGCTGATTTGCAGCTGCATTGTTTTAGCTTTTATTTTTGCTGCTTCAATAGGAAAGCGCAAATCTTTTCCAAAACATCCTTTATTTCCAAACTTGCACATCTTGAGTAGTATAAGCTTTAAGAAAGAGATTGTGCCACAGATGTAATTTCATCAGCAGAGATCCAGCAACGTGAGCAGATTGGGTTCCCTGAGGGCCTGTATCCAAGACACGATTGCCTGCCCAGCCCTCCCTCCACAGCATCTGTTGATGATGTATTCCTGAGAAAACAGAGGGGTCATTTTCTCATGTTTTCAGGCTTCTGTGTAGGTAGAGGCTGATTGGATAAGGAAGGCTGTTTCTAGCTTCTAATTACCATGGCATCCTATCTCTGTATTCTGAGTTCAACAACATCACTTTCTTTGGCCAAAGGGATTGCTAGCCAATGGATACAAGCAGAAGTGTGGAAAAGTGTTTATATGATTGGGCCTGTGCTCTTGCAGTGTTGCCATGCCCATGGAATGGACATGCCTCGCCAAGACCATTGGACCATGGAAAGGGGAGAAATGTGAAGGGCTGAATGCTCCCTGCTAAACCGTCCCAGCCAGCTGTGGACACATGAAGAGGCCCCCTGCTGACACCCAGACAAGTGAGTTCTAATAATAAATTATTGTTGTTTTCAGCCCCTAAATGTTGGGCTGGTTTGTAGTACAATGAGGGTTAACTGATGAGAAGGAAGGGAATGTGGTTATACATTTTCAGAGGAGAAAACTGAGGCTTAGACAGGCTCCGAAGTTTAGAGCAAGCCTCTGTGTGTACTTTATGCTGGCCACCTTAACCTTATGCTAGCACATTTAAGTACCCCCAGTAACCTGTGAAATAAGTTCCTTTGTTATTATTGCCATTTTACATAGGAGGAAGCAAATAACTTGGAATTCGTTCCTGAAGAGTCCGGTGTTGAAGCCCCACCTCCAAATGCTATGCTTATCCACCTCATCATGCTGCATCTGCTACAGCAGGTATAGTAGGGGGTATGGCACAGAGAAAGGGGTGAAGAGTTTACAGTCTAGATAAGAAGGCAAGGTGTACACACCTGAGACATTCTATAGCATACCAGTACAAGGACATTCAAGGTCAAGTCTCCAGCTCAGACCAGTTCTCTGAGCTCCAAACATGGAACTCTACAACTACCTGCTTGATGTGACTCGTTCCCACTCTGGCCCAACAGTTACCATTTTAAGCATCTATCGTCCAATACTCAAAATCTAATCATATTGAACTGTGGAAACATCATGCTAAATGAAGCAAGCCAGGGACAGAAGGACTAATGCTGTACTTAATCTGACTTATAGACCAGAAAGTGGAAGGGTGGTTGTTAGCGTTGTAGGGGGGAGGATGGGACGTTATTGTGTAATGGCTGAAGTTTCAGTTTTACAAGGTGAACAGAGTTACGAACAACCAGAGTGGTGATGGTGGCACAAGAGTTATGATTGTGCTTAATACCACCCAACTGTTAGCAATAGTTGAGGTGGTAGCCGGCACCACGGCTCACTAGGCTAATCCTCCGCCTGCGGCGCCGGCACCCTGGGTTCTAGTCCCAGTCGGGGCGCTGGATTCTGTCCCAGTTGCTCCTCTTCCAGTCCAGCTCTCTGCTGTGGCCTGGGAAGGCAGTGGAGGATGGCCCAGGTCCTTGGGCCCTACACCCGCATGGGAGTCCAGGAGGAAGCACCTGGCTCTTGGCTTCAGACTGGTGCAGCACGCCAGCCACAGCAGCCACTTGGGGGGTGAACCAACAGAAAAAGAAAGACCTCTCTCTCTCTCTCTCTCTCTCTCTCTCTATCTCTCTCTAACTCTGCCTGTCAAAAGAAAATAGTTGAGGTGGTAAATTTTATTTTATGTGTATTTTTCCACATTTTAAAAAATGGAAGAATTAAAGCTAATCATAGAACTCCCTGGCTTAGCACCCTCTGTGCTTCCATTGCTCTAAGAATAAAGACCAAAACTTGGAGCCCAGCTCACCTAGCATCACTTCACTCCCTGGTCCATGTGAACCTCATTTAACTTCAAGTCTGCTTCTTGCTGTCTGACATCCAGCTTCACTACCGTGGTCCCTGTACCACAGGTCTTTTGCACACACTATTTCTTCTGCCCCAAATGCTCTTTACATATCCTCCCCACCTCAACCTGGCTAACTCTCACACCTTCTTCAAAGAAGCCTTCTCTCAGTCCTCAAACAAAAGTACATTTTCCTGTCATCTTCTCCTAGAGTTCATGGTTGTTTTCTGCTTTTTAAATTTTATGAGAGAGAGTGTGTGTGTGTCATACAGAGGGAGAGAGAGAAAGCTCTCATTCACTGGTTCATTCTCCAAACTCCCAGATGCCAGAAACTGAATCCACATCTTTCACATACGTGGCAGGGCCCCAACTATTTGAGCCAACACCTTCAGCCTCCTGGGATGTGCAGTAGCAGGAATCTGGAATCAGGGGCAGAGCTGGGACTTGATCTTAGACACTCCAATATGGGGCAAAGGCGTCCCACGTGGTATCTTCAGCGCTGCACCAATGCCTGCCCTTTAGTTGTTCCCTTTCATCTCATTTGGCCACTGGTTCTGTTATATACTCTAGTGATTATTTGATTAACATTGGTCTTCCCTGCTACGTTTTAACCTCAGGAGACCACAGACAGTGCTCTTGTTCTCCATTGCAGCTATAGCATCTGGTTCAGGGCTTCATACAAAGTTGATCGTTAATAAGCGAAAGAGGGAAGTACCGCAGATGCTGTTGGTTGCCTCCGTCATCCCCTCAGCCCTCCCCATTCCCTTGAATAATGAAAGGTTCCTAAAGCAGGTACCTGGGATTCCCTATCTGAACGCTTTCTCCGCTGTTGCCATCCTCAGGCCTGGGGATGACGAATGTGCTGATGTTCCTGGAAACAGCCCCTGCCAAATTGCATGGGAGTTGGAGGATGAAAGTCTCCACGCTACCCTACTCGGTAAGACGACTCTGGAGAATATTCTGTGAAATCTCCCGAGTTCTCTACGGAGGCTGAGCTACCATTTCGAGCTGTGGCAGCATTCACTCACCTCTGTTGGTTTCCTTCCCCTTCCTGTCTCATTTCTCACTCTCTGGATGGAACATCCTAGTGCCGCCTTTCCAAGAAACCCAACTTAGAAGAATGAAGCAGCAAATGAAAGTCATAAAGGGGATTGAGCCCCGTCATGCGTAGGGATGGTTTGTACCCATTTTAGCAGGCATTTAGTGTCTTTGTTGGACTTTGAAGGCCTGGAATTGGAGAAGGGACATGGAGGGAGTTCCATGTGCAAAGCCTCAGAGGAGAGATATGGACAAGTGAGTAGCCACACTGGATTTCCTTCCCTGCCCCTGGGTAAGGAATGACTTTTCTGCTGCAGCAATCTCTCTTTGGTTTGTTTTAAGAATTCTCCCTCATCTTCAAAAATAGCCATCTTTATCTGAGCTGGGAGAATTTTAACGTGCCAGTGAGATCACTTGCTCTTTGGGTCACTTATCAAATCAGACTTATAGCTATTTTTTGCTTTTACATAATGTCTCTGTCACAGGATCAAGTACTTGACGGAACAAAATTTGGAACAGAGAAAATGAAAGAGCCTGGCCTCCACCCGCCAAAGTCAGGCCAAGGGCTGGCGGCTTCTCCTGTGAACAGAGGGGGTGGGGCAGGTATCTGAATGAAGGCAATCTAATTAGAGTAGGACACACAGTGGGTTTCTTCCCCCTCCCCAGAATAATTTAGTGCCCCCATCCAGCAGGGCTGGGAGCCAAGTAGATTCAGTCAGAACAGAAGCTTTTCCAAAAATAAAAGAAGCCAAGCCAGCAAGTCAAGTCTTCAGCCTTCTCTTTGACGGATGTAACTCAGCCCAGATGCCTTCTCCTGGCGTCATGTGGCCTGGAAATGTACACTGTGGAGCAACATCTCAAATGGCATATTTCCAGATGCAGGAAATTGTTGATGAATGGCGCTCCCCACGTAGGACTGGAGACCCAAGGTTCCCTCTTGATTTAACAGGGGACTTGCAGCAGTGACCAGTGCCATCCCACTGGCTGAAAGTCAGCTGACCCATAGCCAGGCCTCCACAGACTGACTGCCGTCCTCCTCTGTAGATGTTCTCTGGAAGGAACTTGCATATCACGCACAGCGGATCTCAGGTTGTTTGTAGAGAACATGCAGAGTATCGAGGGGGAACTCAACAACAGCCCTATTGGTTATTATCTTCCAAGCTCTCCGGGCATCACCAAGGCAAGGACGGATGCATTGTGCTGATTCCTGAAGTTGTACCTGGACAGGATGTGCTTTCCAATCAAGCTGCCTCTGAACACCAGAGCAAACACTTGTGCAGGGTGATGGAGAAACACACGGGAAACGCTGTCAGGGAATGCAGACAGCGCTGGGGGCTGGCCTGTTCAGAGGCTTCAGTAGGCAGAGCTGATGCTAAGCAACGTGCTGATTCTAGAATTCTGAAAAGACATTTGGGGAGAATTAAGTGGAGAAAAACATTAAAGATCAACACTGTCATTAATGGGTTCTCTCTTCTCCCCTCCTCTCTCCTCTCCCCTTTTCTCCTCTCCTCTCCTCTCCTCCTACACCTTTGTCTGCTCTCCTTAAGCCCCTAGAATTGAAAATCCACCTCTTAACCTTGAAGGGCCAACTGGAAAGGCACCTGCCTCCTGGTTCATTGTGAACAAGCGTAGAGCACTCACTATATGACAGACCTTGTGCCAGTACCCTCACAGACTTACTCTATTTAATTTTCACATACAGTAATACAGAGGGGGAAAAAAAGTCTTACAGTCTGACAAGAGAGTTCCTCTCAAGAAAGGAGCTGTGTTTTGACTCTTACCAAGGGATGCTTGGTGAGAGTGGCAGGTATCACAGGTGGGTTTGCCCAGCCCTTGCTCCTTCTGCTGTGTCCTCCACACCAGAGATGAACTGCACAGTCCTTCTCCCAAGCTCCTCACGACTAGTGGTCCACCTGAGACCCAGCCCTGCCATGCTGATCCCCCCGTAACGTGGAAGCGGGATGGGAATGCCACAAGGGGGTGCTGTGCATGGGGGAAATGGTGGCATAGGAGTCTGGCTTCTCTGACCAGCAGGGGCAGGTGGCTTGTCCCTCGGATCAGGGACACTTGATCCAAGGGGGGCCCCAGGACCTTTGGCAGTTTGATTCTCAGCCATTCAGATTGTAAGAATTGTTCCCAGATCCCAGAGTAGGGTATGTTCCTTCATCTCAGTGAATCTGTGAATCACTTAGTATCCCTTGATAAGCCCTGTCCTACTTAAGCCAGCAGAGTAGATTTCATTGTCTACAACTAAGATCCGTCTGACACTGGGCGGAAGTTGAGACCTCAGGGGCCTGCGGACCAGCTAGTGTTGTGAGGCCCAGACAGTGGTAATGAACTCCCTGTATAAGGCAAAGAGAAGACATTGTTTTTGGAGAAGGCAGGGGAGGAAGAATGGAGAAAGGAGAGGAGGAGGAGAGGGAATGGGAGAGGAGGGGGTAGACAGAGCACGCAGGACATGGAGAGAAGGAGGAAGCACTGGAGGATGCCCTTTGTGGCTGTATATGAGAGTATCTCACATGGATGTCGTTTGCTCTGTGGTGGGTGGTATGTGTCAAATCTGATTCTCCGGTTTCAGTACTATCTATGACTATTACTCTCACTTTCAATGAATGAGTTTTTGTTTGAGAAAATTAATGAAGATCAAAGCGTTCAGTTTGCACTGATTCGCAATAGTGACCTTGCAGATCCAGTCCATTGGCGTCCTGGGATGGCCTTGTGACCCACAGGGCTGTGAGATTCAGAGGGGTTGGGATGATCCAGTTGACATATGTGTCACTGTGCTCACACGGTGCCAGTGTTTTCATTTTTGGAGAGAAAAATCTGACGCTTGCAGAGGTGAGGCAATGACTCAGAGTTCATGGTCGGATCTGTCTGACTTAAAACCTCAGCTCCACCTGTTGTTCTCCAACAGCCCACTCATAGTGAGCTGTTGGCTTACAGCCATAAAAGCCAAATTAAAATCCCAGGAAGGAGCATGTGACACACACCAAGATGCAAGCAATGTAGGAAAAGGGAAGAGTCCCTTGTGGCCCAGTTCTGACCTGGGGATCCCCTCCCCTCCCCATGGGCACCGCAGACGTGAGCACTCTCTGTGCTGGCTTCCCCAGCCTTTGCTGCCTGTGCTGCTGCAGCTGTCCCATCTCCAGTCCCTCCTTCTCTTGGGCCTTCCTCCTAGCCCAGCCTCGGTCTTTTATGGGCATTTGATGAGCAAGCCAATGGATGGCATTCTCTCTCTGCCTAATAAATAAACAAATAATTTTTAAAAGTGACTGTCCTTTTTCTTTTCTTTTCTTTTCTTTTCTTTTCTTTTCTTTTCTTTTCTTTTGACAGGTAGAGTGGACAGTGAGAGAGAGAGACAGAGAGACAGGTCCTCCTTTTCCATTGGTTCACCCTCCAATGGCTGCTGCGGCCGGCGCACCGCACTGATCCGAAGCCAGGAGCCAGGTACTTCTCCTGGTCTCCCATGCGGGTGCAGGGCCCAAGCACTCGGGCCATCCTCCACTGCACTCCCGGGCCACAGCAGAGGGCTGGACTGGAAGAGGAGCAACCGGGACAGAATCTGGTGCCCCGACCGGGACTAGAACCCGGTGTACTGGCGCCGCAGGTGGAGGATTAGCCTATTGAGCCACGATGCCGGCCGACTGTCCTTTTTCAACACCATATTTTTGTTAGTTCAACACATTCCTAGCAGTGGTGAACACATTAGATTGGATGGAGCAAAAAGGAACATAAAGGAGAGGAGGGGACTTTAGCTTCAGGTCTGGCTACATCCAGGCCTCAGTGGTCCCTCTTACTTTCTTTCCTGTTTTCAGCCATCTCTTGACTCAGGGGAGGGGTGTTTCTTTCCCAGGAGATGCAACACAGAATCTACAGTTGAGCCGCAGTGCCCATTTCTGAACCAAATCCTGCGGTTAGGAGCAGGGCTGTTGTAATTCGCTGGAACTACACCACGCTAGCACTGGGGACACCCTATCCTAGCACTGGCAACAAGGCTAGCCCACTCAAGGCTCTTGGGGTGAGAGAGAGCTTCCATAAGAGCTCCATGAGCACAGTCCAAAAGGGAGCAAGTGCTGGGTGGGAAAACCAGGCAATGGCCACTGTTCTGCCTTTCCTGCCTTTTCCACAGCTGATCTTCACTGCTCCTCCATGCACTGTGTTCAGACCATCAGTCCTGTGCTCTGCTGGAGTCTTCCTAAGTGCCCCTCCCTCCATCCTCAGTGGAATTGTCTAGGTCATGGCTCTGTTGGGGACAAACCCTGGTTTTCTGGCTCTTCTTCCCCTGTGCTGCCTCATTTATATTCCAGTGTTCAGCACAGATAAGGTGTTAGGACAATGTCTTTAAGATTTATTTATTTATTTATTTAGAAAGCACAGTTAGAGAGAGAGTAAGAGACAGAGAAAGAGATCTTCCATCCCCAAATGGCCAAAATAGCCAGGGATGGACCAGGCTGAAGCCAGGAACTGGTAGCTTCTGCTGGGTGTTGCATGTGGATGACAGTGACCCAAGCACTTGAGCCATCTTTTGCTGCTTCCCCAGGCCATTAGCAGGGAGCTGCATCAGAAGTGGAGCAACCAGGACTCTAACCAGTGTCCATACAGGATGTCAGTGTTGCAGGCAGTGCTTTAACTTGCTATGCTGAACACCAATCCCAGGAAGATATCTTGATATGAATGAATCAATGAGGCTAAGGAAACAGAGAGGCCATTAAGCTCTTTTCTATAAGTGAAGGAGACCCTGAGCAAGCAAGGGCCCCAGCGTCAAGGTGTGGGGTAGGAGAAGAAAGAAGCCAGGGTCAGGGCTGCCTGGGAGTTGGGGAAACAAGAGAGGTGTCCCTTGGTTGGTGCTGCGGCTCTCTAGGCTAATCCTCCACCTGCGGTGCTGGCACCCGGTGTTCTAGTCCCGGTTGGGGTGCCGGTTCTATCCCGGTTGCTCCTCTTCCAGGCCAGATCTCTGCTGTGGCCTGGGAGTGCAGTGGAGGATGGCCCAAGTGCTTGGGCCCTGCACCTGCATGGGAAACCAGGAGGAAGCACCTGGCTTCTGGCTTCAGATCAGCACGGTGTGCCGGTCATAGCGGCCATTTGGGGGATGAACTATCAGAAGGAAGACCTTTTTCTCTGTCTCTCTCTCTCACTGTCTAACTCTACCTGTCAAAAAAAAAAAGAGAGAGAGAGAGAGAGAGAGAGAGAGAGAGAGAGAGGTGCCCTGGCAAGGATGTGCTCTCCCTGCCTCTGAGGCCCGGGAGTTTCCATGGCAGAGAGGGAGAAGGGAGGTAGCAGCAGTGTTGCTTGCACACCTATTTCCTGTCCATATGGTACAGCGCATGACAGATAGACAGTGCCTCACCGAGGTGACTCTCAGATGAAAATCTCCATTCCACATAGATTTCAGACAGGCAAGGGCCATAAAAATGGCTGCTTCCCCCTCTCTGTAATATCACAACTCTGAGCGCTTCTTTTGCAAACGCCTCATGGATTTGGAGGAAGCTCAGGGTGTAGGTGGATGATAAGCAGGCCTCCTTCCTCCTCATAGATGGGGCTGTTCCCATACAAATCTCCAATGCTTCCCTCCAGGGCTCCTTTGCAGGATTTCTTTGAGAAGGAGAAGTTGAGCCGGAGCCACAGCTCACTAGGCTAATCCTCCATCTGCGGTGCTGGCACCCCGGGTTCTAGTCCAGGTTAGGGTGCCGGTTCTGTCCCGGTTGCTCCTCTTCCAGGCCAGCTCTCTGCTGTGGCCCGGGAAGGCAGTGGAGGATGGCCCAAGTCCTTGCACCCTGCACCCACATGGGAGACCAGGAGGAAGCACCTGGCTCCTGGCTTCAGATCGGTACAGCACGCGAGCTGTAGCAGCCATTTGCGGAAGGTGAACCAACGGAAGGAAGACCTTTCTCTCTGTCTCTCTCTCTCAGTGTCTATAACTCTACCTGTCAATAAAAAAAAAATTCCATGAAAAGTGTTAGTTCCTGCCACTTCTGTGGGAGCTCTGCATGGAGTTCCCGGCCCCCAACTGGGGGTGGCCAAGACCAGATCAGCCCATTGTTGGCATTTGGGGAATGAACCAACAGATGATAAATCTCTCTCTCTCTTTTTGTTTAATTAATTAGTTAGTGTATCACAACATGATAAAATGGGAAACTTCTTCTACAGCGTTAGGTAAATATTATTTTGCAGCCTCCTTTCAATGATTTCTTACATGGTCCAGGATTGTCTTTAATCCATCCTGTATGATCGAGGACTAAGTGGTTTCTAGTTTGTTTGTTTGTCTGCTTTCTTACTTCTTATTTGGAAAGAATTGTAGATTTATGAGAAGCGGCCAAGATAGCACAGACAGCTTCTGGGGAGTTTTTTGTTTTTTTTTTTTAAATCCAGTTTCCCCCAGTAGTTACGTCTTACATAATTGTAGTACAATATCGGAATATATCAATATCAGGAATATATCAATATCAAAATCAGGAACTTGATGCTGGTGAAAGTTTGTGTGTAGTTGCACGTCGTTTGGACCACATGTGTAGATTCGTGTCACCAGCACTGCCATCAAGATAAAGAACTGTGTCATCACCTTAAAGATCTGCATCCTACTGTCCTCATAAACTCGCACCCACCGTTTCCTTTATTGCCTGGCCCTCACCCCTGACAATCGCTAATATTTCCTCCATCTCCATGGTTTTGTCATTTCAGGAACGGTACGTGAGTGGGCCCATGCTATATGTCACCTTTTGAGACTGACTTTCTTCAGCCAGCAAAATGCCCAAATTGCCCCATGTCCCAGTTGTTTTTCCTCTTTTTATTGTTGAATAGTATCTTTGGTTTGGATGGATCAGTTTGTTTAACCATTCACCTATGGAGTGACACTCTGTTTATGCCCAGTTTGGGGCATTTACAAATACAGGCACGATGCACAGTCAGGTACTCTGTGGGGATGTGAGTGTCTGTTTACCTGGGCTAAATGCCCATTAGTGTGACTGACAGGTCATGGTGAGAGTATGTTTAGATTTTTTTTTTTTTAAGAAATAACCAACTCTTTTCACCACTGATGTATTAGAGATGCAGTTTTCTGCATACGCACCAGCATTTGGTATTGCCATTTTTTTTAAAAAAAATAGTTCTGCTAATAGGTATATGGTGATATCACATCATGATCTTAATTTGCATTTTAACAGATTTGTTTATTTGAAAGGCGGAGTGACAGAGAGAAGGAGAGAGAGAGAAAGGTTCATTCCCCAAATGCCAGCAATAGCCAGGGCTAGACCTGGCCAAAGCCAGGAATCAGGAGTTCACTCTGTGTCTCCCATGTGGGTGGCAGGAACCCAAGCACTTGGGCCATCATCTGCTGTCCCCAGATGCAATAGTAGGAAGTTGGATCAGAAGCATGAAACAGCTAGAACCCAAGCCTGCATTCTGATATAGGACGTGTACGTTCCTCATGGCGGCTTAACCTGCTGCACCACAAAGACTGTTCCTAATTTACGTTTTCTTAGTGGCTTCAGATGTTGAATATCTTTTCATGAGATTATTTGCCAGCTGAATCTCTGCTTCTTTGGCAAAGTATCTGTTCATGTCTTTTGTTCATTTTTAAGTGTGTGGCCCAAGATACAGTTGATCTTGATATATATGTTGTGGGAGTTTGAAAAGAATGTGTATTCTGTGGTTGAGTGGATCATCTTGTAAATATCAAGGAGATCGTGTTGGTTTTGGTGTCAGGCTTTTCTGTGTCGTTGCTGACTTTCTGTCTGGTTGTGTTGAGAAAGGAATGCTGAGTTCTCCAACAGTCATTGCGAATTTGCCTATTTCTGCTTTTAGTTCCATAATTATTTGATTTGTTTGAGACTCTGCTATTTTATTTTATTTTTGACAGGCAGAGTGGACAGTGAGAGAGAGTGACAAAGGCCTTCCTTTTCCGTTGGTTCACCCCCTAATGGCCACTGCGGCTGGCGCACTGCGCTGATCCGAAGCCAGGAGCCAGATGCTTCTCCTGGTCTCCCATGCGGGTGCAGGGCCCAAGCACTTGGGCCATCCTCCACTGCACTCCCGGGCCACAGCAGAGAGCTGGACTGGAAGAGGAAGAACCGGGACAGAATCCGGTGCCCCGACCGGGACTAGAATCCAGTGTGCCGGCGCCACAGGTGGAGGATTAGCCTAGTGAGCTGCAGCGCCGGCAGAGACTCTGTTATTATGATACCCACATTTAGGATTATTATGTCTTCTTGGTGGATTGACCAAGAAGTGTAATATAATTTTACCCCGTTATCCCTCATAATTTTCCTTGCTCTTAATTCTACTTTGTCTGAAATTAGTGCAGCCACTCTAGCCTTTTCATTTATTATTATTATTAGAAACAACATTGTTTAACCTTTGCACTTATCCACAATAATAATTGTCGGACCCTCACCAGCGAGGGTCCAATGTAGTCACAGCACGGTCACTGTTCATCGGTTCTCAAGGAACTTTCACTTGTGGGAGCAAAAGGAAAGTGGGGAAAGGAGAAAAGAGAGGAGGGGGCTGTGGCGGAGGCCGCACCGGCCCGCCCAGATCCCAATGTCCCTTTATGCTGATATCGTCCAATCAGATGAAAGGGCGCGTATAGCCTCAGGTCGAAAGTTCATCTGTTTCACCTGGTTCTTCCTAGTTGTTTATGCAGACTCCATTCTGTTTCATCTGTTTCACCTGGCTGTTTTCGTAGGCCTTGTGGGCGACCGATTGCTGCAAACAGTGTAGAGGAGGTTCCCATGGGTGGCCAGCCTGTGGTTCCCCACAAACAATTTCTTGGTTAGAGGTGTTTGACTGCCTGTTTTAAAGGGCTTTTGACTGTGTTGACAAACTGCCCTGTATAAGTTTACTAGGTTACACCCTCAATACTTGAACCTGATCATTTCAAATAATTATGAAACAGGGCTTTCCCAATTTGATAGGCATTATGTTCTCATAACTCTATGGGAATGGAAGTAGCTATGATCAGTGCATCTCTGAAATACCTCAATTTTCATTTAACCTACCAAAAAGTCAAGAAGTTTAGAAATCCATAAATCAGGAAGTAGGGGCTTGTCCCTGAGAGTTGGATCTAGTGGTTAGGCTGCCTGTTGGTTCACCGTGTGCCAGTTGGGAGCGCCTGGGTCTGAGTCCCAGTTCTTCTCTCCATTCCAGCTTCCTGGAATGCACAGCCGTGGAGCGGCAATGATGGCTCAAGAAGCTGGGTCCCTGTCACGTGGAAGACCCAGATTGCATTCCTGGCTTCTTCCTCTCTGTCTCAATAAATAAATATTAAAGAAATCGGAATCTATCTATATCTATAATCGATATCTATTCTGAAAGTGAGCGGCAAATGTCAGATGCAATAGTCTGAGGGCAGCTGGACTGCCAGGGTGGGAGAGAGCAGGGCTGGGCCATTGAATGGGGTAGCAGGAGGGTGCTTTTGTGTGAGTAGTTAAGCTCCCTGTAGAACTACGTATTTACTAAAGCATGTCAGCGTCTTCATTACTTTGAATTTGTAAATGACATTTGGATGTTGGTTTAACTCTCATTTAAACTTATCATCAGAATTCCCATAATTGATGCAACGCAGCGGCACCAATCACAAACTACAACTCCCAAGATTCCGCAGGGTGAGGGGGCGGGCTGTCTTCGGATTAAAACCACAGCTCCCAGAAGTCCTCGGTCCTGCGCATGTGTAAGGCTCCCGTGCCAGGCTCGCCAGCCAGGCAGGCGCATGGGTGACACCTGCGAGCCCCGCGGAGGCGACAGCTGACGGGACGACCCGTCGGAGCCTGCGCTCGCTGCCTGGGCCTCCCGGGCTCGGAGTGGGCGCCAGGGTGGCAAAGCCGGCGACGCAGAGGTGGCTTCAGTCCTGCGGAGCCTGGGCTTCAGGTGAGACGCGCGCGCTCAGGGCTGGCACCGCCGCCACGCCGCAGCTGGACTGTGGAGTGGAGGGACCTGTCCCTCCAGGGCACGGTGCGCATGCCGGACCCTGGGGTGAAGGGGAGATGCGAGGCTGCTTTCTCGAGCCGGCGGAGTTTCCAGCGCGGAGGAGTGACTGATGGGTATGGAGGGAGGCGCGCAGGTGGGCGGGGTGGGGGTGGCCCCTCGGGGTGCCGGCGCCTCGGACCGGGGGCTGCACCCTGAAACGTGCAGGGTGAAGAAGCCCTCAGCTCGTGGCGGGCCCTGTCCACTGGCCCCCACTCCCTTTCACATTGGGAGCTGATGGTGCGCTTTGGGCGCGGGAGGCTGGGAGCCAGGCAAGGTGCTCGGAGGGGGCCTGGGCCACCTGAGCTGACTTTGAAGGCAACACCTGGGCAGATCTGCAGCTGATCCCCGGGCTGTTGGGGCTTAGTTGGCCACCTACTGAGTGCCCGTGATAAGGGCCTACCCAGGCCTGGTTGACAACGCCAGGGTAGGAGGAGCGCAGTGGACGTGCGACCCCATGCTTGTGTGTGGGACCCGGTCTCATGGGATCCTCAGTCCGCAGTCCTGCACCAGGTGGTGAGCGGCCAGTGTCCTGCTTATTTCATGCCAGTCAGCCCCCGGAGCCGCCTCTTGGGAGAAACAAAACCCCATATGGGAAGAGATGACTTCAGGTGTGTGGGGTGAGCTTGGTGGCACCTAATGCCTGAGAATCCAAACCAAGCAGACCAAGTGGTTGCTGTTAGGTGTGCCGCCTGTTCAAGCCTCACTCTCACTAGCTGTGGAGCCGTCGAACAAGCAGCTTATCTTTTCTGAGCCTCTCTTTCTCTGCAAAGTGGGGATGGCCGTGCCCTCATCACAAGGTTGCCTTGAGGGTTCAGTGGAACAGAGTGAGAACAAGTGGGTGTGCAGTAGCTGTCAGCAGAGAGATGAGATTGGAACCCATGTCTGTCTGTGCTGGGCCTGCTGTCCTTTCTAGCTCTCATGGATCTTGGAGACCTTCCAGTTCATCTTTGGCATATCAGAGGAGGAGTCGGAGTCCCAGGTAGGGACTGAACCAGCACAGAACAAGGGTCCCCCTCCTCAGGGCTGGCCAGCACAGGTGTTCTGAAGCCTTGGCCCTTGGGAGGATGAGGAGAAGGGAAGAGTGGAGGCCCTCACGCAGCAGAGAGAGACAAGTCTGTGCCAGTGGCCAAGCCCATCATGGCCACGGGAGCTTTCTGGTGGCCTGAGTGTGCTGGAGTTCAGAGCTTCTGTCTTGTGGTTGGCAATTCTTGCTTTGAGCCTTGCTTTGGAAAATGTTTAGCAATAAGAAACAAAGGCATCCAGTGAGTATTGAACTCACCAGAAAATGAAATTTTCTCAAGGAAACATTCTCAAGGATTCTCACCGAGCTCAGCTTGGCTGTCAGAAGGATAGTTTCCCCCAGGATCATGTCATTCCCAGGGCTTTTGAAATTGGCTGAAGCAAGAAGCGTGAAAGGCAGAACCCACAGATGTCCTCCCAGGCTTTGGAGTCCAACTTGGGATCACGTTCCAGCCCTGCCACTTAATAGCTGTGCAAGACAGAGAGTTCATGTAACACCTCTGTGCACACTTCCTCAAATGGGAAGTGGCACCTGCTTCAGGTTGGTAGCAGGGAATAAATGAGATAAGGCATGTAAAGCACACAGCATTGTGCCTGGCATGGCGTAAGAGCCAGTGGGTGGGAGGTGTCCTACCACTATTATGATTAGTAAGAACGATGATATAAAAATGATTGTGCAGCCTAGTGCTTTGCCTGTGCTGTCTCTGAATTCACAGAACCAACCCCTCCACCCCTACCACCCCCCGTGAAGGAGGTTTTTCAGACCAAGAAAGGGAAGCTTGGCAGGGTTAAGAGTTGGCCTTAGCCACCAAGTGGCAGGATAGGAACCCATATCCTGGTTTCTCTTGCTCCAGAACGGGTGCCATTTAGTTCTGCTACTCGGCAGCCTGTGCTCTTAGCCATCCTTGAGGCCCACCTGTGACCTGGGGCAGCCTCTCGTGTCACAGCAGGGGGTGTCCTCGCACAGCTTGGCTTAGAGGTGGGACCCTGCAGCCTGGCTCTCTGTGTTTCCTCTCCATGTCTGGTGCTCCGCGAGCGGTGAAGGTGGAGGAGGGGTGGCTCCTGGGGGAATTTGGAGAATGAGGTGTTAGGAAGAGGCAGCCCACGCAAGCCCTAGGATATGAGAAGGATGTGCTTGTTTTGCTGCTGGGAAGAGTCTGGGAGCCATGCACTGCTTCTCTGGGCCTCATCTCTGCTTTGGGAGGGAGCAGCCCTCGAGGCTGGGTGAGAGGAGGAGGAGGAGGAGGAGGAGGAGGAGGAGGAGGAGGAGGAGGAGCCTGCACTGGGAGTCCTTATGTTTTAATCCTAGCTGTGAGAGTTCGTACCACCTCCCAAGTCCTCATGATAGAATAAAGAGTTAGTGCCAATCATTTCAGAGAGCTCTGTTAGCTCTACACAGTTGGGTTGTGTAATTCTGTGGTGAGGCTTCCCTCTATCAGCCCAGCACCAGGGCAGGTGGGATCATTACCA
Source organism: Lepus europaeus (assembly GCF_033115175.1). NCBI lineage: Eukaryota > Metazoa > Chordata > Mammalia > Lagomorpha > Leporidae > Lepus > Lepus europaeus. The sequence continues at coordinate 16,823,114 of NC_084835.1, forward strand.
CGCTAGTGTGCCACCCGTACTCTCCTTGGAGCAAAAGAATAGCCACAGTGCCCAGACCACCTGCCACAGCCGGGTACTCACTCTGCCTAGCTGGCTGGGGAGTAATTACAGCAAGAAGGCTTGGGTTGCTAAGTTACCACCGAGGGCCTACGGGTCTGGCTTCCAGAGGTGTCCGGAGCTGCTCTGCCTTTGTATGGTTAAAAACCCACAACTCTGAGGTCCACCCTGATTCTCTGCCACTACCGATTCTTCAAGCCTCAGGAGAGTTGAGTAGGATACTTAAGGACCAGACCACTGAGGTCACAGGTGCATTTAAATCCTGGTGCCTCCACTTGAGCCACAAGACCTTAAACATTAACCCACTGAGGCTCTGTTCATTTTCTTTTAAAATGGGGACAATACTAGTTGGAAGGCTTTTGTGAGGCTTACATGCAGTGTGGCAGGAAGCAGGCCTGGGATAGTACCTGGCGCATAATAGGTGCCTAGTAAATTAAGATGGTGGTCGCTTTAATCTCTGCCCCCTGCTCCTGAAGTCAGCATCCTCTTTTCCTGAGCTGGGCTGGATGGGAGTCAGTCCTTCCATTTCCTCTGCTCCTCACATCCTCACTGGGACGTACCTGGGGTCCAGTACCTCTAAGAGAATCAGATACCTGCCGGTCGGGACTACCGCGGGTCCAGCCTTACACTAGGAGTCATTATTTCCTCTGCTATGTAAAGTGCAACAGAGGGTTCCTTCCTTGCTGTGTAATGAGTCGTCAGTCCTGGGCCAGACCTCAGGAGGGGACAGGGCCCTTGGGCTGATGTCCGTCACTGTTGCTGCCTTTCCCGACGCAGGCCCTCGTGCTGGGTTGTTGTAGACATGCCCCGTGGTGAAGTACACCCAGGCCTCCTGTGGCAGGGATCAAGGCACATCCTGGGGTGGCATCAGTTGTGCCGATCCCAGAGTTTCCAAGGGATGGCAGTCACCATTGTAAGGAACTGGAGCACCAGCGCACCTTGCTGTGTTCGGGCCCCTTTCTCGAGGGACCCGCCTTGTCTCCGCCGGCCTGCAGGGATGGAGGTCTTCTTCTGTTCCCTGCTGGTGGCCACTTAGGACTGGGCCTCACCCCTAGTCCATTTAGCTGAGGCCAGGTGACCTGGACTCATTTCTTGCTACCCCACCCAACACGCACTGCAGCTTGTGTGGGAGGAGTAGGCAACTTTTCTGAAAAAGGACCTTAGAGGATGGCAGGCTTCTCTGTCTACTGGAGCTTAGGCTGTGTCTCAGCAGAGGCTGGGGACAGAATTTATTTAGCCTTTTTTAACGGAGAGGGTTACCCTTGCTTGACCTTGAGCTGGACAGCAATGCCTTGCTGGGTGTTGCCCAACTGTGCAATAACCAAAACCTCAGAGCACTTCCTCTTAAAACAGAGTGCACGTGAGGACCACCTGGAAGTCTTGTGGATGCACAGGTTCCTGGATTGGGTCCCCAAGGCCATGCACTTGTAACATCCGAGGTGATGCTGATACTGCCAGTCCATGGATCCCACCGAGTCCTGCTTTGGAGGACCCCAGGAGACCCCTCCCCACTTAGCATGCTGAGCCCCACCTCCCCAGGGCTTCTTTCTGTAGTTCCTCGAACAGCCCACACCGCTTTGTACCCGCCATCTGCACTTTGCCTGTGAGCCTGGGTTGCCCGTGTGGCAATCGTGCATAATGGCCATCATGCCAGGTAGAAAGGGCCGTGTCCCACCCGTCTGGAGCAACCTCGCTCTCACTGCACTGCACCTTCAGGAGTTTGGGGGATGCCACAGTGCCACCACCACTGTTGTTGACTCCCCTCCTGGCCTGGGCCCTGCTGTGTCTTCTGGAGCCTGAGGCTGGCAGGTGCTCCCCTCCCCTGGAGGAGTGACCTGTGGGCAGCTGGTTCTGGTGGTCACACGGCAGTGAGGCCAGCAAGGGCCTGGATTCACTGTAGACCTGAGCCTACAGACAGGTCTTATTTTCACCTGGCAGCAGTGAGGCCTGCACTTTGTCTTCACTCAATCTGAGTAGCTGCCAGACGTTACAAACTGGGATATCTCAGGTGTTAAGTAGCCTTCTGGCTTCTCTGGAAGAAACCAGTGGAACATTGTGATGGACTGAATTGGGCTCCCCCTCCCCCGTTCGTTTGTTGAAGCCCAGCCCCAATAATGAAGGTGAACAGAGTGGGGGCCGAATCCCATAGGGATGTGTCCCTGTGAGAAGGGCAAAAAAACCAGACCTCCTTCTCTCCCCTAATCCCGCCTGCGTGACACAGTGAGGGGGTGGCTGACTGTCCACAAGCCAAGAACCAACCCTGACTCTGCCTTCATCTTGGAGTTCCAGAAACCAGAACTATGAGAAAATTAATGTCTGTTGCTTAAGCAGCAGGTCTGTGCTGTTTTGCTATGCAGCCCAAGCAGATGGGTGTAAGCAGGTAGCACCCGGCCACTTTGCTACCAGGCAGTCTTCAGCCCCGGCATGTGGTCTCAAGGTCACATAGCCCATCCTGGCTTTACTCTCCCCATTGGCTCCTGGCCTTAGTGGGCTTATGCATTTGTACCTCTGCTCGAGGCCTGGAATTCCTGGGCTTCTCCTTAGCAGACTCCAAAGCACTGTGGGCTTCCTCGTGCCTGTGTCTGGGGCTGGCCAGGACCCCCGAGAAGTGGAGCCTGTGTTCACTGCTGGTGACCAGCCCCAGGTGGGGAGCCCCAGCTGCCTGGCTCTTCCTAGCACCTGCAGGTGTGGCAGCAGGATCCATGCCTTACTCTACCTTTCCTTGGAACAGATGGGATCCTGGAAAGGAGGAGTCACAAGTCTGGGGAAATCTGAACATCTTTAGTGCTCTGGGAGCTGGTTGTTTGGGGGCTGGGGGTAGGGGGGCTAGATCTGCAGCATCCTCTTTCTGCCTAGTTTGTGAAGGGAATTGATCTCCTATTTATTTCTCTCCCTCCCTTTTTCCTTCTTTCTCTTGCTCTGTCATGCTTTGCCCTGGCTGAACCATGAAAACCCTTGGTCCCCATGCCACTTGAGTGCTAAGTCTGGTACCCAACATAAAGGAGGCAGAGGATGGAGAACATGGGGACATCTGAGTGCCCTGCATGGGTCCTGAGGGTGCCTGGGTGTCGCACAAAACAGAGCTCTGGGCCCGCATTAGATCCTGTGTTCTGTCCTCACTTACCTCCCTTGGCCTGTGTGTCCCGATATGTAGAGTGGGGTTTATAATAGTGTTGGCCTCTTCACATTGGTTTGAGAACTAAATGAGAAAATGAACATGCAGTTTTCAGTCCACTGCCTGGAACGTAAAATAACTGGAGGTGTTGGTGCCACTGGTTGTTAATTTTATGCTGAAAACTGGCTGCTCAGGCTGAGAGAAGCTCTCTGTAAATTCACGGAGCCCTCTTAACAGGAGAGGGGAAGCGAGTCATTAGGAAGACAGCAAAGCCGGGAGTCTGGGAGTGTTGCTGGCTCCTGCGTTGTTAATTTTAGGAGCCCTAATGGCAGGACAGGGATGGCTAGTCCCATTGCTCAGCTGAGGAAGTTGAGGTTGGAGGAGAGAGGTGAGCCGGCCCCGATGCCAAGGCCAGCTCACCCCGAGTCTGCAGGAAGGGCGTGTGAGCCGTGTGTCCCAGGGAGAGTCCTTGCCCAGCACTGCCCTGAGGAGGAGGAGTTGCGATGCCACAGCAGCCTGTCTTGAGTCCCAGCACCTACTCAGCGCAGACCCTGTGCCCTCCTGTCTGGGACACCTTCGCCAGCGCCTTAAGCAGACATTTCCCTTCTGCTCCTGACAGTGCTCTTCCCCCAGGGAGCTTCTGGACACATTCATGGCTGAGGACTTTTGAGCAAAGGCCAGACAACCATGAGGCAGGATGAAGCACAGGGCTCTTGGGCAGGGAAGGGGGTAGTTGTGTGGGTCCAGAGCACTTCCCTGGCCCTCACGGGACAGCCAGAGGGCATCCTGCAGTGCTGGGTCCTCTTCATCCCCAGGAGCTCTAGCGCCTCCTCTGTTAGCACTTGTCCCCTCCTCTGACAGCCGCGTCACATCAGCTGTTACCAGTGGCACAGCATCTTCTCTGCCACAGCGGTAACCATGAAGATAGGATGTCTTTATTTTATTTTCAGAGTTTTTATTTTTTAAATCCCTGTCATGGGGCCGGCACTGTGGCACAGTGGACTAGGTTGCCACCTGTAACAGCAGCATCCCATATGGGCACTGGCTGTTCACTTCCAATCTGGCTCCCTGCTAATGCACATAGCAAAATAGCAGAAGATGGCCCAAGTGTGCTTGGGCCCCTGCACCCCCATGGGAGACCCAGATGAAGCTCCTGGCTTTGGCTCAGTCCCAGCCCAGCCCCAGCCATTGTGGCCATTTGTTGAGTGAACTGCCTGTTGTAAGATTTCTCTGTCTCTACATCCATATTTCTCTCTCTCTCTCTCCCTCCCCCCCCCCACTTTGCCTTTCAAATAAACTAAATCTTAAAAAAAAAAAAATCCCCATCACATACTGTAGCTAATGTAGAGCTAATGTAGAGCCGTGATCCTTTGTTCTCTCTGTCCTCTTGAGTCCCTGGATGCAGGTTCATGAGAAAAATACCCAAGGATCTCAGCCGCTGACTTTCGCTTAGGTAGAGTCAGTGGAGAGTTAGGGTGACCAGCCACGGCTGCCGTGGTGGTGCAGGCCAGCAGCAGCCATGCTGCCTGGTTGGGGGCTGTGCTGTATCTGTAGTTAATGTTTGTGCCATGCCTGTGCACATCTAACCAAATCCTGTTGTCAGTAGAATAAAGAGAAAAATCCAAGGGCACCAGCTTCCACCACAGGTCCACATGTGGTACCACAGGTCCAGGCCTCAGCAGGTGTTTGCAGGAGGGATTTCCTGTGGGGATCCACGGAGGAGCCCAGCTCTGAGGTCAGGACAAGTGCCCTTTTGGTATCTTGAGGTCCTTATAGAAAATCCTCCCCTGCCTTCTCCCATTGCTTCTGGGAGGAGGTTCTGCTGCCCCAGATATGACGTTGGGAAGAACTGGACTAGGTCCTTGCAACAAGGGAGGCCTGCTCTCTTGGCCGCCCAGGCCAGAGTTAAGGTGTGCTGAAAACTCCACACTTCAGGAGGTGGGTGCGGCACCACAGATGTCCAACAGGCAGTGTCTTTTCCATGTAACAGGTTTCTTTCCAAAGAATACAGTTTTGCGGTCAGCTCTCTGCCCTCTAGAGTCCAGGTTTGAGTTGGCCATTTTGGTCATCTCCTTGGCCCCGCCAGGGTGCTCTTCAGACTGTCTGCATGAAAGGCCTCAGTGGCAAAGGCAGCAGGGCGCCTGCCAGCCTCCTCCAGCAGCCTTGTGCCTGGTGCAAAACCCCTGTTAACGGATGAGACTTAGACTCTGGGGAAAGACCCACACATTGCCTGCATGGAGGGCATAAGGGGGAAATGTGCTATATTTGGGAAACTTTTCCAATTCTGCTAAGTAAACAATATCAGGTGTGGTGGCTTTTTGCTTGGGCAGTGGGTTCTGGTTTTATGTAAAGTTCCGTCCAGCTCTCCTGGCAACTGAGATGAGGCAGGCTTGGAGCAGGGGCAAGGCTGCAGGGCTCTTAGGACGCCTGCCATGTCCTTGTCCAAGCAGGAGAAAGGCTCATCTAACTCTTCTTTTTTCCTGGTGGGAAAGGGTCCAGATAAAAATCTCCTGTCCTATATGAATCCCATCCTCTTCGGAGCTCTGGGTGGGGTTTTAAGCCCGGGGTGGGGTGGGGTCCTACACTCTTCCCAGGCTGTCAGACTTCCGTGCTTTCTAAAGCACCAGCATGGATTTTCAGGTGGGTACCAGGTGGAGACAGAATATGTCATCCTGGGTGACCCATGCCTCAGGGCCATCATCTTTGTTCCTCTTGTGCAAGGAGCCCCCTGAAAGACCGCCTGTGGGCAGCCCTCACCCCGGAGCAGCAGCACAGGTGCACCTGGCAGAATGCTGCACTCTGCATGTGCAGCTCTGTCATCAGCCTCTCCCTGGGCAGAAATGGCGATGAAGCAGACCGCCATGCGGAGCAGTGGTCCGGAAGGATTGACTAAGGTTGTTGTGTGTGGGAGGGACCTACTCTGGCACTATGATTGACAGGAGCTCAGTAGGAATGTGGTCCTTGCCAGGTCTGCCCAACATAAGGGTGGAGGCTGCCCCCACCGCTCACTTGTGGAAGAGAGGATTAAAGGCAGCAAGTGGGGGAGAGGGAAATTAGAAGCTCTACTTTGGGGGTCCCAGGAAAGACAGAAGAGGATGGGATTTCCTGTGGTGCTGGGCTTCTGGCTCCTGAACCTGTTTCAACAGAGCCAGGTGACAGATGAAGCAATACACAGAGATCTGTGGGCAGAATAGGTTCTGAGCCCTTTGTCACCAGCACCCTGGGGAGGTCGTGGGTGCACGGGGCTGCTCTGAACAGTGAGTCAGGTGTCAGAGCCCAACAGACAGCACCAGTCGGACCAAGCTGTGGTCCTGCTCAGCCCCCAAGGCCAAGGAGGGCAACCTGAGTGCTCTCTCATCATCTGCTCCCCCTGCCACTGCCCCAGCGTCACTGGGTCTCACAGCCACGCCGGGCACTGGTCCATTGAGGTGGAGAAGAGAGACATCACTCTGTTGCCCAGCTAGCGGCTGGGCCCATTTATTCTTCCCCATTTCGATTTTCCCTCCTGGAGAAATGTGTCGGTTATCTGAGAACATTTCGATGCGGTGGTAGGGGAAAAGCCTCTTTATCTTCCTCTGGGAGAGGGATCTGATTAACATGCTCCTTGCCTCCATCTGCTGTCTTGAAAACCTTTCTGAGGATTTTGCCTGATCCTTCGAGCTTCTGGCTTATGCAGGCTGCTGTGTGGGGTTGGAGGAGGGACACATACGGGGAGGGGGGGGCAGGAACCCGGATTGGAAGGACTTGATGGTGACCACTGTACTTGCTGGCCCCCTGTGCTCACACCATGGCTACCTCACAGCAAGGTGGTTTTCTATGTATCTCCTTGGTGACAAAATGCAGTAGCAGCTGTGTGAATTAAGGTTCTCCCATAAGCAAATTTTGAGAGGCAGATCCAAGTGTAGGTGGATTATTTGTGCTTGGTCCTGGTAAACCTGAATAGGCGAGAAGAAGTAAGACAAGGCAGGGAGCAGCTAACAAAGGCATGCATTGCAGGCTCCTTACCACTGCGGACAACAGGAGCTTAACCCGGGAGCTCCAGAGCTCTGGCCTGGGCGTGTGGGGGATTTACGTGGCCACTTGTGTCATCAGACATTGGTGCTGTCTGCCTGCCTTGCGAGTGGTGACGGTGGCACAAACCTGGCCAGTCTGCCCTCCAGGACCCCTACTTTGAACCACCAAGCTATTCCTAGCAAAATGCTGCTCCATGGTTCTATCCCTCCCCACCAACCCTTCTTTCCTTCCCACTCCAGAAGGGTAACGCAGGACCCTCAAGAGCCCAGGAAAGGTCATTGTGGCCAGGCTGAATTGATGTGGCCTCTGTCAAATCCATCCTGGCGGGCCTTGGGGCAGGTGGGGACTAAGAATCTAATAAGGAACAGCTCCCCACCTCTTCTCAGAGGCTGGTCTCTGCCTGGTTGCCTGTCTACCCAACAAGACCCTACCATGTGTGTCCTGGTCCCATGAGCTTTGCTCCAGATCCCTGAACTCAGAGCTTGGCTGGGCTTGGCCACTCCACACATGGCCAGCCAGATCCGGAGGGCCGGACAGGGCACTCTGGCTGTTGGTAGCTACTGGTCCATATCCCCATCTGCTGCCAAGCCTGCCTGAGACCACAGGGACGCCTGGGAGACAGCTGGTGACAGAAAGATCACTGGAGAAGTGGGGAGCATGTCAGGGTTGCAAGGCCTCCTCAGGTCGGAGGTGGGTGTCTCAGCCCCCAGGTGCATCCTGCCTCCCCTCTCGACATCGTCCTAAGCATCTCTGATACTCCCTGCGTGTGTCTCTTTCAGCTTCAGTTGGAAGCTGTTCTTGCCTGTGATCAGAGCAAAACATGCATCAGTTCGTGCCACGTGCGTCTGCCTCTCTTCTCTCCAGGAATGGCTTTGTTGATTTAATCCCAAATATTTTATTTCTCACCCACTCTCCAGAATTCTCTTGTAATTTATAGTTGTGATTTGTTTGGTTCTTTATCATTTCCTTGTAAACCTCATTTTATAACAAACTCAACAGAAGATCCTGTACAGAACGCCCTCATCCTTTTCCACAACAATCAGTATCCTACTGTTGCTCTCTGCACAGCCTTTTTTGCTGGAGTATTTCAGGGCAAAGCATATCCATGTCATTTTACCTAAGGACTCATGCTCTTTTTTTAAAGTGCTTTTTTAAAGAGTTATTTATTTATTTGAAAGGCAAAAGTATAGAGAAAGAGGGGGTGGGGGGAGAGAGAGAGATCTTCCATCCACTGGTTTACTTCCCAAATGGCTGCAATAGCCAGGGCGGGGCCAGGCCAAAGCCAGGAACTTCATTGGTGTCTCCCACCTAGGTGGCAGAGGCCCAAGAACTCAGGCCACCATCCACTGCTTTCTCCAGGGAATTAGCAGCAGCCGGGGCTCGAACCAGTGCTCACAGGGGATGCCAGCATCACAGGTGGCAGCCACAGCACCTGCCCCTTTCAAGTTTTCTTTTATAACTTTCATTTTGAAACAATTTTAGACTTCTAGAAAGATTACAAAAACCATATCACCCAGCTTCTCCAAGGTTACTATCACACAGGGCCACAGTCTCATGATCACCAGTAAGAACACACAGACGTTGAGAAACCCTTGATGTGTTCTTACTGGTGTAGTTAACTTTGATGACTTGATTCAGGGGCTGTCTGCCAGGGGTCTGGGCTGCAGTGTCTGTTTTTACCATTGTAATTACTATATATCTCATGGGGAGATACTTTGAGACTATTGAAATATCTCGTTGATCATCATACTTTCACCCACTAACTTAAGCATCTATCAGCAGATCTCGCCTGCAACACTCATTACTGTCCTACTTACTGAATGGTATTTTTTCTACCCCATCTTTGCCTCTGCACTGATTAATTGGAATTCTAGAAGGAAGAGCTGTCTCTTTTCTTCTATTTATTTATCTAAGCACTTACCCACAGTAATACTGACCTGTGGATATTTCTTCTAGTCCGTGCTTTGTGATCCACTGCTATCACTTCTTAACTTTGGTACTCAGATTGCCCCAGATTGAACTCTTCGAAGCTCCTTCAGGTTGGCCCCTGTGTCTTTTCACTGTGTCCTCAACACTTCCTCACATTCTGGCACAGCAAGATGTTCCAGGCTCATCCTGTACTTTCACTGCCCTGGCCCTGGAACCAGCTGTTTCTCTAAGGAGCTCTGGTTCATTTAGCAAAAAAAAAAAAGATGTTTAGAAGCCTGGGTCTGTTGTTGGGTGTGCTCACGGCTACCACGGTGCCACTGCTGCCAGGCTCTGGGTGGACAGAACCAGAACATCTGCACACTCACACACACACACACACACTGTGCCTCCTGCTCTTGCCTTCCTGTCATTCCAGCATGCCTCTCCAGTTCCCTGGCCCCGATCTGAGTACAGGGTGGTCTCACCACGCCCTGGTGACTCCACTCCGACCCCCTGCTTTTGCATTGTGTCAAGTCCTTGCTTTTTGTTTTTTTTTTTTTTCCCATTCCCTTATTCTGTCAGCTTTTGTTTTTCCTCTCTTGCCCTTGGGGATGAATGAACTCTCCTGCGTCCTCCTTCTGGATCCTGGCTTCTCCTCCTTCCTCCTAGAGAGAAGATGTCAGAACTGCAGCTGAGGTCATGACTTAACCCAGTCCACAGGCTTTCTCTTCTGAGAGCCATGGTGCTGCGCGCACCACGGTGGTGGTAGAGATGGCCCGTTCCTGTGGCAGAACCACTGGACAGCAGACAGGACCACGGAGCACTGGTCAGAAATGGCCAGGTATCTATCAGCACTTTCCTGTGGTTCAACCCAGTAGCACGACAGTTCTTAGCTGGTGGGGCTCGATGGGAAATTTCCAGGTGGGGGCAAGTACATTTGAAAAAGTGAACGCAGTGATACAGTTTTTCTTTGGAAAAGTGGTGTAGGTTGGGTATAACGTACTCATACTTCAGAAAGTGAAGGTTACTAAAATCTGGGCAGACAGACACTGTGGAAAGTCTCTTGTGAATGGGAGTTTGGACTTTACACATCAGTCTGGACCATGCGTTTCCCTTTCTTTCCAGTGGGGGTGTGGGTTTCAAACGACTGATGAGAGACTGACTTTTAAGGAGACTTCTCAGCTGCAGGGTTTCTGGGCTGAGACCCTCCCCAGAGCTGATGAACAGGGCTGACTATAGCAGCAGTCGGAAACCCAGCAAAGAGGGCAGCCATGGTGGCCAGGCCTGCCACCCTGTGGCTGGACCAGAAGTTCCCTACTGCCTAGGGGAGAGTTCCGATTCTGTGTCTGGCATCACAGAAGGACAGGGACAGTCAGGCCCTCGCCGATTCTTCTGTTTCTCTCCACGTGGTCTCTACTTCAACCAGGCTAGATCTTGGGTCTCCTGGGATCACACTCCCCGGACAGCCCTCTACTCACTTCCTTCTGCCCCCGACAGATCTCTGTTGCTTCTGAAAGCTCCAGACAAGAGCCGAACCAGGGAGCTGTTTCTTGCTCAGAAGGAACCCAGCACTTACTGCCTGCAGGGCTTCCTGGAGCTCACCTGCTGCGGACACTTCCGGCACCCCAGGCCTTGTTCCCTGCCAGCTGGTGGCACTCATGTGGAAAACTGTTACAGATCCTCGGGCCCAGTCCATATGTCTGGTTTCCTTTCTCTTCTCACGCAGAGGTTTCTCCGGGAGTGCACTCTGTTCTTCCAAGTTAGCAGGGCTACCTGGAAAGTGATGCCAAATACTGCACAGGGTTAGAGCACAGAGTTCAGAAACGGAGTCACAGCCAGATCCCCATGTCGTGGCTTCCCACTTCACAGAGAGGCTCTCCCCCACACCAGCTAGAACATTCTGGGTTGTGGAGTGTCAGCACCAGCCCCCCTGGCTACACCAGCCAGAGAAATTGCCTCTCACGGATTCACTGCGGTCCTGGGTACCTCTCCTTGGCACGCCCTCCTTGGAGTTCAAGCCACCTCCAGCCCCGTCAGCAGGTGGCAGCCAGCAGCCATTTGTTTTCTGTGCAGCAGACAGGAACATGGAATGTGCCTCCTCCTTCTCTGTGATTGGTCCTGGCTGGTAACTGGATCAGCCACCTGGGGAGGTGGGGCCTTGACACTGTCCAGAGCCTGCGGAGTATCAAACTGGGAATTGTGTCCATCTGGACAAACTGGGGATTTTTTGAGGAAGAGAGGGAAGAAGGGTAGTGCATGCTGGGTGGCAGCAGCAGTGTCTTCTGGGTCTTTTATGGATGTGTTTGACCTGGAGGCCCAGCCCAGGTGCCACAGGGGACACAGGTGGTGACGTTCAGGGTCTGCCTGGGTCTCTGCCTTCTTTGGAATGAGTCTTCCTCTCAGCTTTAAAATCCTTTGATTCAAATGGCCGTGATGACAAGTGACAGTTCCCACCTCTGCCCCCATCAGCTTTTGCTCTGAGTCAGATGAAGGCAGCCAAGTGTGTCCGAAATGTCCCCAAATGCCAAATGGCTTTGTGTGTCCTGGTGGCCCTTTACTAACCATCGGCGGCCTCAGACCGTTCCCTTTTGCTCTCTGCTGGATGCTTCCCCGTGAGCTTGAACCTCACAGAATGTGACTGCTGTTTTAGTACTTAGGGATCAGAGTCGGCAGTCGCAAGTTTCCACTAGTTCATTATTTCCCACCGTCTCCACAGTCCTCTGGGCAGTGTTGGATGCTCGTTTCTACTGATGAGGAACTGGAGTTTGAACTCACATCTTTCTGGCTTTTTGTCCCTAAACCTTCCCTGAGAGCACACATCGTATTCTGGGAGCCCCCCTGCGGCAGGCTGGTGGGAATGGGGGCCTACGGCTCCCGAGTGACGAGTGGCACCTGTAAAAGTGTCTCTGAAGGGGCACACCCACCGGTCAGGCTGATGGAGGGGGCTGGCTTCCTGAAACAGGTGTGTGACCACCCGCGGTGAGCACAGTGCAGTGTTGCCAGGGGAGATGTCAGCGGCGTCCACGAAGGCAGAGCCAGCCCCCGGGGTGAACCACGCCTGCCACCATAGCAGAGCTGTGCCCAGCTCATCAGACTGGCCCAGGCCCTGGAGCGAGGCAGGTGGGTGGAGAAGCAGGGGGCTGGGTGTGTGTGCAGCCATGGCACGCCACCAGACCCGGAACACTGAAGCTACACGCTTGAGCTGCTCTTCTTCTTAGCCTTGGGCACGCGGGCAGCAGGCCAACAGCAGTGCTCCGGGCATTTAGGTCAACCCCACTTTTAATCCTGGCTGTAGCCGTGCTGTGTGACCTGGGGCGGTTGCTTCTCCTCTCTGTACAAAGATGAGAATGTCTGCTCAGTGGCCGTGAGCCTCTGTAGCAGTGAGAATGTGTCTGCCGCCCTCATGAGTGGGATCAGCACCCCCAGGCACGAGGCGGACACGACTCTGTCACTGTGAGGGAGCAATGGAGCTGTTGCTTGTATCCTGGCTTAGCTGGGCTGCTGTTTACTCTTGGCATCTTACTTCACAGTTGGTTGATCACCAGGTGAGAAGCCAAGGCCAGCAGGCTGCTTTATTCTGACCATCCAGGCCCCCAGTGGTCAGAGAGGCATAGTGATGTGCCCAGTGTCTCACGACAAAGTGACAGGCTTGGTCTAGACTCCTGCAGGGCCTGGGCCATCTTCCTTTCCCCCACAGCACGGGACGGGGACTCTGACGTGGGCAGCACCTCACAGCCTAGGCAGTGGGTTGTGGGTTCTTGGACAGCTCATCCAGTCTACACTGTGTCAGAAAACAGCTGAGCGAAGCTGATGTGATCATAAGGATGGCACTGAGCCTGCTCTAGCTGATAGACAAAGAAATAAGAAAGCATTTCCAAGCATTTGCTAAACTTTGGCTTATGTACCCCCCCCCCCCGCCATGGTAACACCTCATTGGCCAAGGCTGGTTATGTGGCCAAGCCCAAAGTCAGGGCAAGGGTACACACCACCCCTGGAAGCCATGGGGAGGGAAGAGAATCCTGTGAACAGGGGTCTCATCTCTGTACCTACCAGTGCGAGCCCAGCACAGTACCTGGCCCTGAGGGGAGCTTGTGATGACCCCAGACAGACTCTGCCAACTCGCTTCTCTTTTCCTTCTCCCCCCGCCCCCTGCAGGCTTTCGCTGGCCCTGGGATTGCCCATAAGGATGAGTGGAGCTCTCCTGGCCTGTGGCACTTGGCGGCGGCGGTCATCTCACTAGGCCCTGCAGCAGTGACAGTAGGATGCACCTGTCGGCTGTGTTCAATGCCCTGCTGGTATCGGTGCTGGCAGCCGTCCTGTGGAAGCACGTGCGGCTGCGTGAGCATGCGGCCACTCTGGAGGAGGAGCTGGCCCTCGGCCAGCAGGCCCCAGAGCCGGCCCCGGCGCTGAGGATCGACTACCCGAAGGCCCTGCAGATTCTGATGGAGGGCGGCACCCACATGGTGTGCACGGGCCGCACGCACACCGACCGCATCTGCCGCTTCCAGTGGCTCTGCTACTCCAACGAGGCCGAGGAGTTCATCTTCTTCCACGGCAACACCTCCGCGATGCTGCCCAACCTGGGCTCACGGCGCTTCCAGCCGGCCCTGCTCGACCTGTCCACCGTGGAGGACCACAACACCCAGTACTTCAACTTCGTGGAGCTGCCCGCTGCGGCCCTGCGCTTCATGCCCAAGCCGGTGTTCGTGCCCGACGTAGCGCTCATCGCCAACCGCTTCAACCCCGACAACCTCATGCACGTCTTCCACGACGACCTGCTGCCGCTGTTCTACACGCTGCGGCAGTTCCCCGGCCTGGCCCACGAGGCCCGGCTCTTCTTCATGGAGGGCTGGGGCGAGGGCGCACACTTTGACCTCTACAAACTCCTCAGCCCCAAGCAGCCACTGCTGCGGGCACAGCTGAAGGCCCTGGGGCGGCTGCTCTGCTTCTCCCACGCCTTCGTGGGCCTCTCCAAGGTCACCACCTGGTACCAGTATGGTTTCGTCCAGCCCCAGGGCCCCAAAGCCAACATCCTCGTGTCAGGCAATGAGATCCGGCAGTTTGCACGGTTCATGACGGAAAAGCTGAATGTGAGCCACACGGGGCCGCCATTGGGCGAGGAGTACATCCTGGTGTTCAGTCGCACCCACAACAGACTCATCCTGAATGAGGCAGAGCTGCTACTGGCGCTGGCCCAGGAGTTCCAGATGAAGACTGTGACGGTGTCCCTGGAAGACCACGCCTTCGCCGACGTCGTGCGGCTGGTCAGCAATGCCTCCATGCTGGTCAGTGTGCATGGGGCCCAGCTGGTCACCACCCTCTTCCTGCCCCGTGGGGCCACCGTGGTGGAGCTCTTCCCATACGCCGTCAACCCCGACCACTACACACCCTATAAGACGCTGGCCCTGCTGCCCGGCATGGACCTGCAGTATGTCGCGTGGCGGAACATGATGCCGGAGAACACGGTCACGCACCCCGAGCGGCCCTGGGACCAGGGAGGCATCGCCCACCTGGACCGGGCCGAGCAGGCCCGTATCCTGCAAAGCCGCGAGGTCCCAAGGCATCTCTGTTGCCGGAACCCCGAGTGGCTCTTCCGGATCTATCAGGACACCAAGGTGGACATCCCGTCCCTCATCCAGACCATACGGCGCGTGGTGAAGGGCCGACCGGGGCCACGGAAGCAGAAGTGGACAGTCAGCCTGTACCCGGGCAAGGTACGGGAGGCGCGGTGCCAGGCGTCAGTGCAGGGCGCCTCCGAGGCCCGGCTCACTGTGTCCTGGCAGATCCCCTGGAACCTCAAATACCTGAAGGTGAGGGAGGTGAAGTACGAGGTGTGGCTGCAGGAGCAGGGCGAGAACACCTACGTGCCTTACATCCTGGCCCTGCAGAACCACACCTTCACGGAGAACATCAAGCCCTTCACCACCTACCTGGTGTGGGTCCGCTGCATCTTCAACAAGGTCCTCCTGGGGCCCTTTGCAGACGTGCTCGTGTGCAGCACGTAGCGGGCGGCCCCGGGCCTGCGCCTCCTGCGGCCGTGACTTCTGGGAATTATTTGTCTATTTATTGAGTGGGTCTGCTTGGGACTAGTGCCTCCGCGTCGTCTTACTGCATCTGGGGGTGATGTTCACAGGACCTGCCCCACTTCCTGGAGAAGTCCCTAGCAGGAAGGAGGTAGGGAGGAGGAGGAGAAGGTCAGTCAGTCCCAGGTCTCCTCTTCGGCTCACTGATTCCTGCTGAGTGCTCCTGGTCTGGAATCCCGTGGTGGGCCAGCTGGGTGGTACATCGGCTTCCATCACCCTGAAATCCGCTTGTAGCCCAGTGGGAAGCGTGTCTGTGGGGGCATTCATTAAATGGTGATAAACATCTCGGCCAAGTGCTATCACTGGATGCTGGGACAAGGCTGGTCTCCATATTCCAGGGCCCATGATCCTGGCTGTCAGCCGAGGAGATGTGGCAGTGGCAACACAGCCAGGAGTGGGAAGCTGGTGGGCTGGTTGGGTCTGCTCGTGGCCGGTGGATTAGTACCTCATTTCCATCTGCGTGGGATAAAAGCCTGGAAGTGGGTGGAAGGGGGCTGTAGTGAGAAAGGGTGGCCCCCGCCAGGGGTTTTCCTTATGCTTAGCTAGGCATTCAGACTCCCAAGACTCAGAGAGGCCACACCTGGTCCGCGAGTCCCTTCACGGGATCCGGGCAGGATGCCTGTGTCCGGCCGGGCTGTGGTTGTGGCTGTCGCTGTGGCTGTGGCAGGCAGTGCTCTTCCACAGGAAGAGGCCTCATGTCAGTCCGTTCCCCCTGGTGACTGCTCCAGGGCCCGGGGACAAGTGCTCAGGGCCGCCTGGACTTAGAGGCCGTCAGTCCCGTGGGCAGTGACTCCGTTCAGTAACCTGCAGTCAGAGTGCCAGGGTCCCTTGAGCACCGGCTTGGTTACGAGAGGTATCACACGTAAGGAAGCCTCAAGCTCTGGTTTTCTACCCGACAGTTTCGTTTTATCACAGTCCTTCCAGTCCAGATGTAGCTCCTCAGTCAGAGCGCATTTCTCCCACAGAGGTCTGGTGTGTCTGGCTTCCCTGAGAACAGGGCTAGAAACTGAACCCAGGACCCGGATGTGTCCGGCTTCTGTGGCAGAGAGGGCCCTGCCCCTGCGGCAGGCCTGACTTCCTGCAGAGCCGAGAGGCAGAGGAGGGGCCAAGGAGGTGGAGCCTCAGGCTGCAGAGTGGGGCTGGGTGGGAGTGCTTGAGCCAAAGCTGTCCTCGAGACGGGCATCCCCGGCAGACTCGTCACTGGCTGAGAGACGCCAGTGTCGCAGTGGACTCCACGCGGCCCTGGACTCTCGGTCCCTCACATTCCCCATGGCGGGAGGTGTGGGGGTACATTTTCGTGGTAGCCGCGTGCCTTCATAGCATCCCTCCAGCCCGGAGTCTCTCTCTCCCTAATTATAACCGCCACCACAAACTGCCCAGTGAATCCACACAAGGATCAGCTCGAGACTGGAAGTCTCAGACGCGGCTGGGGGATCAGAGCAAGACGGTACAAACACTTGGGAGACCATTCAGCAGCAGGCATCCAATCAACCCCTGGGTGAAAATCGCCCATGTCCGTGCTATGCCTGTGTCCGTGCTGTGCGAGTGCACGTGTTATAAATGAGGGCAGCAGTCGCAAGAACTGAGCAATCACATGCCCAAGAAGCAGTTCACCTTCTAATTGCCTTTACACACAGCTTCGCTGGCCATGACTCAGCTGGGCACAGGGGCAGAGGGAGGTGAGGCCCCTTGTCTTGGTGTCACACAGGATCCTCTTTACAACTGTTGCTGAGAAGACAAGAAGCTAAAAATGCCTGTCCTCCACCTGGAAGTGACTCCATTATGTCCTCACCTCCACCGCCCACCTTGAAGTGCCCTTGGCCCTTAAGAGCTCACCCAACCGCAGGCTGACCTGGCTGGGGGGGCATGCCTGTGATGGACTTCTCTCCACCTCCTACTCTCTTGGACCTGCCTTCACAAAAGCCTCCCCAGGAATCCTTACTAGGTGCTAAGCCCCGCCGTGGAGTCACACTACCACAAGGTCAATGGCATCAAGTTAGACTTTGCCTTAGCAGTTCCTGATCCCAGAGTCCCACACCCAAAGCCTGGGAGCCAGGAGTGACTGAGGTTTCTGGATCTAGAGAGGTAACACAGTGCGCTCGTGGGGGTCCCGTGCCACACCCGACAACCACACTAGCATTTCTGCGGGAACTCACGCCATTATTCGCACTGATGGCCCTGAGCTGTGGCAGCAGGCGTCCTAACAAGCTCCTGATTCCGGAGCTGTGGGGATGGCTGGGGTCGTGAACCTGTACTGCTGTCATCAGTGCCTCTGCCTTGGAAACTCATGGTCTCCCTTAGAGGTTGCAGCAGGGGTGGGGTTGGGCCCTGGGTGAAGCCAGTTGGGCAGCAGGGAGGCAGCGGTTGAGATGGCCTTGGCAGAGCCCCCCAGATAACCTCTTTTTAACAAGCAATTCTGCCAAAGCTGAGCAAAAACACTGCCTTCCCCACGCATTCCGCTCTGCCCTATACACACACACACTGCAGATCCCAGGCAGCCTCTGCTCAGCTTGATGGGAACATCCTGATTCCCGTCCAGGCTGCTTGCTTGACTTGGCCCCTTGTTCTCATTCCAGAGGTAATGGCTCCGGAGACAGAAGGCAAGCAGCAAGCACTGGGGCTGAGAGGGCTTGTTTTTGTTTTTGTTTTTTTGAAAGGGATAAAAAGTGGCTCAGGTTTCAGGTTTGCAGGAAAGACTCTGCCAATGGACAAAGCAGAGCTGAACAAGCAAAGAGCCAAATGCGTGTGAACGTACTTGGCCAAGAACTGCCTGTGGCTGCCCTGCAGTCCTGAGCGCTGGTCCTGGCTTGTCATGTGCTCTGGATCCAGAGGCACTGCAGGGGGAGGTGGCCGTGGGGTACCTGGCCAGGGGTGGTGGCCTTGGGGGCCAGAATTGCTCGCACAGTTCTTACCTGGGGTTGAAGTCTCAGCCTTCCAGGAAACCATGGGCAAGTTACCCAAACCCTCTGTGCCTCCTCTGTAAAATGCAGAGTAACAACCCTACTGACCTTGCGGTAGTGGTGATGGAAGGCACCGATCCAGGGCGCCTGCCTCCTCCAGGGAAGGAAGAGGCCACTGCTGAGACGGATGGAGGCGAGGGGAGCAGAGGGCGCCAGCCCCTCCCTGCAGATCCACCTGCGCTGCAGCCCCGCCGGCACCACCCAGCCGGGTCCTTTTCACCTTCGGAGGAACAAAAGCTGGGCTTGTGGCTAATTAAGAGTGTAGATAGATAATGCGTGAGCATTTTGCACACTGGACTTGAGATGGTGGCTGACGTTGCACAGTAACCTTACACCCCCCACCCCACCCCACCCCCATCAGCATGCCCAGAGGATTGGAAGGGTGGCTACAGGGGAGTAGCTGAAAGAGCAGACTGAGATCAGAAAGATGCTGGCAACCACAGCCAGAGGAGCCAAGCTGCTATCAAGCCTCCACTGAGTGGCACTGGAATGACTGAGAGACTTTCTACACCCCACCCCACCCCGCCCCTGCCGCACCCTCTGTCCATGACTGTGGTCATGTAGCTAAACCTGCATTTCCCTGTGTAAGTTTTGGTCTCCATCCTTTATGGAGTGGTTGGATACCAAGGCACCAGCTGGCGACCTCCCCACGTTGCTAACAGCCTCAGTAAACTTTCCTCCCTTTCTTTCCCCCAAATCCTTGTCCGCCAAGGTATCCGATTCTCTTGTGACAAGTGTGGGCCTTGGGTTCGATAACACAGTTCTCTGCAGTGGAAAATGGCAACTTCCGCAAAACTGCTGCTCAGAGCTGGCACGAGCCAAAACTATCCACCATGGTTGCTGATGGAGTCACTGGGCTGACCTGTAGCTCACTATAAGGTCAATATAATAAAATTACCATGGCTGACACTCTTATTCCCATCACACACCTGACACCATGACACTTCCTAGATTTCCCAAAAGGGACAGGGCAATACTCAAACCCTACCCAGACTCCACCCCTAGAATATTCAATTAAACACCACCCTTCAAGGTACCACCCCTGTGCCTCCAGATCACATAAAAGGCTGGCCCCAAACCTCGTGGGGTACAGCTCACTCTGGAGTATGCCCAAACTCCCTCTTGTTCATTTGCTTTAAGTACAAATAAATCTTGTTTCTCTGCTGATCTTTCCTTACATCTTGTCCCCAAATTTCTTTATCACATCAGAGGCAGAACCGGGACCCAGCCACCTGACAAGAGGAGTACCCAGAAATGGTGTCTTTGGTGGGTGGCTAAGCAGGGAGAGTGGAACCCTGTCCTGCAAGGCCACAGGAAGTTGCTGTGCCCAGGGCAGGCTGGGCGGGACCACTTGGTGTCTGTCCATGGGCACGTCCCTTCTTGCTGAGAAGGCTGGTTCACATCCTGACACAGAGTCTTGGTGGAAGCTGGAGTTTTGCTCACTGACAGGAGGAGTCTGACTTGGTGTGTTCATAGAGAAACCACACACACACACACACACACACACACACATGCACGCATGATCAGCACACCTGCCTTTCCCCCATGGACTGGGAAAATGGCCGTCACTGGCCAAGTTCTCACCCTACAGGGCCAATGCTATGGAGCTGTGGTTTGGCTCCCCTGCTGGTTCCTGCAGAGGTGGGCTAGAGTTCCAGTGTCGCATGCCACTGTCTGTGTATTTAGTGTCTCACTAGTGAGGCAGTATTTAGGGGCTGGCTGAGTCTCATCCTGATGTGAGAGCCCCGTCTCTCTGTCTTTGCCTTTTTCTAGGGTGGTAAGAGTCTCACTCCCACCTCTGGTTGAGCGTAGGTCCATGGGGCAGGAAGTCGAACAGGAGCAGTGAAATAGAAACTGGCTGAGTCCAGCAGGAACGTCCTTGGGAGGAACTGAGAGCAATGGGAGAAAGAACAACATACTGGAGACCTTAGGAGAAATCCCAGAGCTGGCTGGGGCCGACCTCCCTCTTCCCAGTGACACGTCGTGGCCAGGACATGTCTGCATTCCCAGACCCTGGGCTACGCCAGGGCCCGGGGGGTTGCGGCCCCTCCCACCTGCACCTGCACATTGCCACAGTGGGTGGGAAGTGCCTTGAAAAGTCTGTAAAAGATCTAGTGAAAGGCACACGGCCCACATGGTTTTAGGGGACAGCTCTGTAAAAATCTTTGAGGAATAAGTGATTCCTTTTTAAATTGCCCCAAAGCATTGAAAAAGACAGCAAAATTCTGAATTCACTTAATGAAGTCTGCCTATTTAAACTTAATAGTAACACAGCTCCAGAGTGCTCTGGAAAGGAACATCGTAGGCCATATATGAATACATATGCAAAGATTCTAAATAGTACACGGCAGATTAAATCATGGAATTGCTAAAGACTAATATGCCTCAGCCAAAGAGGTCTAGTCTAGGAAATTCTGGGAAGGAAACGATCATTCAGCATTAGAAGCTAAAGGAGGGAACCATGTCCCACACACACTGAAAAGGCATTTGATAACATTCAATCCACATTCTTGAGTCTGGGGAAATGCAGTAAGCTAAGAATACAAAGAAACTTCCTGAACTCGATGAAAGGTATTTATCAGAAATGATTTCTTTAAGCCTGATAATATGCAACAGTGAAATCATAGAGGTGTTTCCGCTTGAGTCAGAAATAAGATGAGCAGAGGTGCAGTAGGTTAATCCTCCACCTGGGGTGCTGGCATCCTATATGGGTGCCGGTTCTAGTCCCAGCTGCTCCACTTCCAGTCCAGCTCTCTGCTGTGGCCTGAGAAAGCAGCAGAAGATGGCCCAAGTGCTTGGGCCCCTGCACCCACGTGGGAGACCAGGAAGAGGTGCCTGGCTCTTGGCTTCAGATCCAGCTGTTCTGGCCAATTGGGAAGTGAACCAATGGAAGAAAGACCTTTCTCTCTGTCTCTCCCTCTCACTGTCTGTAACTCTAACTAGCAAATAAAATAAATAAAATCTTAAACATAAAAAATAAGATGAGGATGCTTGCTATGGTTTCTCTGATTCGATGTTCGTCCAGGGAGATTCTACCAAAGTAACGAGACAACTGAAATAATTCAGAGGTGTGCATAGACACACACATTTGCAAACAAGAAATGTAAAGTCATCATTATTTGAAAATATGATTTGCTACTTAAAAACTCTAAGTTATGCATCTAAAAATGTATGAAAACATCTGAGAAAGAGAAGTCATTTTCAATAGTTGTAAACATTATATCTTTAAAATGAGCTATTTGATGATGAAAATTATAAAATGTTACTAGGGATGATCTAAGAGTAAGTGGATGGGTAAGCCCCACCCCTGGGTGACAGCATTCAATATCCAAAATGAAACAGATTCTAATTAGTCTATAAATTGAAAACAGTGGGACTGTGAGGACAATAGCAGGGGGTGGCATGCTTCGTAGGTAGACATTATGGTATTAAAGACAATGCAAAAAAAAGCACAGAAAAAAAAAAACTGAAGTAGAATAAAACAATGAGACCCTAGACTACCAGATAGCAAAAATATTAAGTAGCCTTAGTTAAAATCATGTCATGCTGATGCAGGAACTGGAAAAAAGTTAGCAATGGAGCAGAGCAGAGTTCACATACAGACCTCCGTGCTGGTGGGAATTTAGGATATGACCAGGGAACGCTAAATTCAGCAGAGAGAGAGAGGGCAGACTTTGGAATGGTGATGTCGGAACACCTGACTATCCATCTGGGGGGTAGGGCATGGAAGTTAGGTACCTAACACCCAGCATTCTCAGATACACATTTTGTAAGGATTTAAAAATACTGTGTAAATACTTGAATAAAACACAGGAGATTATCTGAATGTTCTGGCAGTACTGACAGCCTTTCTAAAAAGGCGTGAAACACCAAGACTTCACGGGAAAGACAAACAAATTTGACTACACGGAAATTACCATTTTCTACTTGGCAAAAAGACTCCATAAACAAAGTCAAGAGACAAATGATAGACAGGAAGAAAATATTTACACCACATCTAACAGAGATTGCTATGCTAATTAGATTCAAAGATCTCTACCCAATTAACAAGGAGAGGACAAATATCTTAAAGGAAATATACATGATTAGTAAATAAGTAGAAAGACTGCTTCCTTAGTAACTGAGCAACTATAATATTATGTCCTAATTTTTATGTATTTATATTTATTGCACAGAGATCGCCCATCATCTGGTTCAATTCCCAAATGCCCATTCAGCCAGGAGCTAAGAACTTAATCTCCCCTGTGGGTGGCAGGGACCCAACGACTTGAGCCGTCCCCTGCTGCTTCCCAGCGTGTACATTAGCAGGGAGCTGGAATTGGGGATGAAGCTGGAGCTCAAACCCAAGCAGCCTCATAGGGGATACAGGCGTCTCACGCAGCATTACAACCTCCACGCCACACCCCTGCCCTGGAAATGCAATTTTCAAAGTAAGCTTCCCTATCAGATGGATGAAAGGCAAAAACGTGTGAGACTGTCAAGTACTGATGAAGGTGAAGGAAAACAGTCCCCCACTCTCTTCTCCTGGTAGAAGTGACACTGACATCGCCGCTTTGGAGAACTTGACAGTTCTCGCAAAGAGTGCCCATGACCTCTGACCCAGAAATCCAAATATGGGAATCCAGCTGGCAGAAATGTGGGCACACAAGGCAATGATGTTTATAGTTGGTGAAAAATTAGAGCCACTGCTCATCATTACAAGAACAGCCCAATGAAATAGAACACACACCTGCCTAGACTTCTAACCCACCATCAATAAAAATTAGGTCCATTCGGATGATCGATAGAACTAAAGGCAATAAAATACAAAGACTGAGCTGACAAAGTAGGATCCCACTTCTATTATTATTATTATTATTATTTTTGACAGGCAGAGAGAGAGAGAGAGACAGAGAGAAAGGTCTTCCTTTTCCATTGGTTCACCCTCCAATGGCCGCTGAGGCCTGTGCGCTGCAGCCGGCGCACCGTGCTGATCCGAAGCCGGAAGCCAGTGCCTGCTCCTGGTCTCCCATGTGGGTGCAGGGCCCAAGCACTTGGGCCATCCTCCACTGCACTCCTGGGCCACAGCAGAGAACTGGACAGGAAGAAGAGAAACTGGGACAGAATCCGGTGCCCTGACCGGGACCAGAACCCGGGGTGCCAGTGCCGCAGGCGGAGGATTAGCCTACCAAGCCGCGGTGCCGGCCACTTCTATTATTTTTAAATTTGCATGTAGTGTGAGTATGAATTTCACTGTTTATATGCCTCTATTACTTATACATTTGCTTTTAGAAAGCATGTGTTACTTCTCCAGTTTTTAAACCAAAAAATGTAACAGAGTAAGAACTGAAAAATTTAAAGCCTATAAAGACAAGTCCTTAGTGTAATTTTTTTTAAAGATGTATTTATCAGGGCCAGTACTGTGGTGTAGCGGGTAAAGCCGCCACCTGCAGCGCCGGCATCCCATATGTCTGCCAGTTCAAGTCCTGGCTTCTCCACTTCTGAACCAGCTCTCTGCTGTGGCCTGGGGAAGCAGAAGATGCCCAAGTCCTTGGGCCCCTGCACCTGCATGGGAGACCCAGAGGAAACTCCTGACTCCTGGCTTCAGATCGGCACAGCTTCAGCTGTTGTGCCTATCTGGGGAGTGAACCAGTGGATGGAAGACCTCTCTCTCTCTACCTCTGCCTCTCTGTAACACTGCCTTTCAAATAAATAAATAAATCTTATATTTAAAAAAGGAGATGTATTTATTTGAGAGAGAGAGAGAGAGAGAGAGAGAGAGAGAGAGAGACGGAGAGGATGAGAATCTTCCATCCTCTGGTTGACTCTCCAAATGGCCACAATATTGAGGGCGGGGCCAGGCTGAAACCAGGAGCCAGGAACTCCATCCAAGTCTCTCATGTGGGTGGCAGGGGCCCAAGCACTTGCACCAACCTCTGCAGCTCTCCCAGGCGCAGCCAGCAGGGAGCTGGATCAGGAGCAGAGTAGCAGAACTTGAACTAGCATTCCAATACGGGAAGCTGCCTTTGCAAGTGGCGGCTCTCTGAGCTGCACCACAGTGCTGGCCCTTTGTGTTTCAACACTTAGACCCGAGACTGCTTCTAACCACAAGTGCAATTCTATGAAGACCCTTTGTCAGGTTTGTCTCATGTATCGCACGCGGGTGTGTCCACAGGTGTGTACGTACGACACCCTGCACAGTGCTCCAGGCAGAGTGGTCTGGCTCTGCCTTGGCATGTGGGATGCACAACTGGGCAGGCTCTGGAGCAGTTCACAGAAAATCATGAATCACATTTATTGGTGCATGGAAATAGCCACAGCCAAGAAGGCAGAGAGGAAAGCAGTCAGGCTGAAACCCCCGACACCACCTCCACTGTCCCAGGCGGGCGAACCATCCCTCGACATCCACCTACCCCTCTGGTTTCTCGCTTTCCCCATGTATCCTCAGGATGGGTGAGCCCAGGAGCCCCTGGCCATCAGGAGGGCTGCTCATCAACTCAGGGTTGTGATGAGAGGGGCGATGCTTGCCTGGGCAGTGCCGGACTCACGGGTCCTGGTCCCTGAAGAGCGTGAGGTTGTGTCTCTGGATGTGGGCCAGCAGGACCTGTCCTCGGCGCTCCAGGTTCTGCAGGCCCTGCTTCAGCCCGGGGGTCCCACCGTGGCTCTCCCAGAACACCGGGTCCATCCGCAGCGACCTGAGCAGCAGGTTCTGGAGACACCCTGATGCGAGAACCTTCACGGCCGACTCAGGGAACCTGGGGCGAAGTCCACAGAGCCCGTGACCCAGAGGAAGAGCAGCAGTGCTCTCAGAGTGTCAAGGCCCAGGGCCTGCACCTGCTGCCTTGGCCTCAGGGGGCACTCTGACCCCCTAGGGCTATGAAAGCAAGGGGACAGACCACAGAAATGGATCGACTCTGCCGTCCCAGGCTCTGCTTGGCAAAATGTGGGACCAAAAAAAAAAAAAAAATGACCCCAGAAAGCTGAGCCAGTTACGAAGAGCAAGCTGGGAAAGATGGCCCCCTCCAGGCTAGCTCTCCCACCCAGTACAAGAGAGGGGCTAGCCTTCCCACACCACAGCGGGGCAGCTGCAGGGCCAGGGGGCCGACTGCACAGTGGGCTCAGGTGCTACCAGCTGTATCCCCTCTCAGCTTTCCCAGGGCTCCCCACACCCTCTGGAAGTGCCTATCCACCAGCTTTTGTCTGCTACCATTATTCTAGGTCCCATTGTCTGCAGCAAGACCCTCCAGCCTCAGTGCCCTGAACTTCCAACCCCTGGAGCCTCACCCACGAATGCCCTCCAGGAGCCGGAAGTTCAGCTTGTCCTCAGGGTGCTGGAGGTTGGCAGCATTATCGATGTAGACCAGACGAGATGGGTCACTGCTCCGGACCTCAGAGCGGGGGAGACAGATAGAGACAGACGGGTGAGGGTGCGGCAGAGCTAACAATGCCGTGGGCTCTGTCAGTGCTAAGGGGCTCAGGGCGCTGGGCTGTCCGTCCCACAGCACATCCTGCCACAGCTGAGTGCTCGCCCTCCCCTGGGCACCGTGCTAGGTTCTTCCAGGTGTCAAGTCAGTGAATCCTCCCAGCAACCTTAGGAGGGGGCACTCGTGTTAACCCCAGTTTGCAGAATCGGAGGCACAAGGAGTCGTCAGCTAGGGAGTAGCCAGGCTGGTTCAGGCCTGGACCCACAGTGATAAGCCACACGTTACCTGTTCAGCTGCCAGGCAAAGGGGCTGCCTCCTGCTTGAGTGGATGAAGGGGTGAGCAGTGGGGGTGGGGGTGGGACTCAGCAGGTGCACAGGAGTCTGTTCGTGGGGCCTGGGCTCTGTAGTGTGTTGTGCACGTGTGTGTGCTGAGCCACACACACACATAGTCACCTCCTTGTGCCACCTGTTCCGGAGCACCAGGGCAGCTCCCAGAGCCTCCCTGGGAGCAGCCCACAGTGTCCTTTATCCTTGCACAGCAGGGACCATACCCTGTTGAATATCCTCGAAATTTTCAAAACTGAAACCAGCAACTGAGAAGTCTTTCATGTCTTCAAAGCCACGGTGTGGTTGGGAATGGGAGGCCCTCTCTGCTGGCCCCCATGCCATGCACACCCTATCCCCCTCCATGCTCCCAAATCCCATGGTGATTTCCCATAATCCCTGCTGGCAACCAAGGCTCAGATCATGGCCTTTTGTCTCCAGGACCCTGGCTGCCCCACTCTCTGCCTCTCTGCCTTCCATTTGGAGACCTGGTTCTCAAACTCTGCTTCCAGGGACCCTGGGGGTGCCCTAGTCTCTCTTGGGGGCAGTGGAAACAGCAAGAACAGGGCTCCAGCCCCCAAGCCACCACACTCTAGCCCATTCTCAAAGCTGCACTTGGTTACTGTTATAGGTTGTGGCTTCCTGGAAATACTAAAACAAACAGTTCTGCTGCTAAAAAGATCAGGATGAGGAAACCCCAGCATCCAACGACCCCTGACGCTCGCAGCCAGCGTCTCTGTCTTCGAAAGAGACAGGAGGCCACGTCTGGGGCAACAGGAGACAACAGTGCAGGGGAGACATACCAGGATGTGGACCAGCCGCAGCTCGGCCGGGTTCCGGCATTTCTCTCGCAGCCGCTCTAGCACACAGGGATCTGAGGGCTCAGGCTCGAAGCCACAGCAGTAGCGATCCAGGCGGTCGTGCACCTGTGGAGACACCTGGCTGCTGAGGGCGTGGGACAGGGCCTGCCCCCACCAGCCCCAACACTGGGACCATCGGGCCTCTGCTCCCTCCGCCACCCTGGGGTGCTCCTCGGAGCCAGAGCAGTCAGCACTGCTACCAGCCTTGGGCTAGAATTCGAGCCACTGCTCTGCTGCTCGGGCCAGCTCACTCCTAACAGCAGGCCCTGTGGGCTGAGGCCTCAGGCCAGCCGATGTCCCCCAATGCCCACAGAGCTCCTAAAACCCTTGGATGTTCTTGGGTGACAGGTGTGTCTTTTGTTTGAACAATGAAGTTGAATGTGTTCACATGCACCCCAACTCCAGTCTGTGCTTAGGACCCTTCCAGACGTGCCCCTGTGGTCTGCCGGTCCACTCGAGTCCACTCTAACAAACCAGTACATGTAAGTGAGGTGTGTTCCTAACAACTTATCAGACTGGGCTCAGCCATGCCCAAGGTCATACGTGCAAAAGCAATGGAGTGTGAACTTGAAGACGGCTGCAGCCTGGAGGTGATCAGTAGTATCCCCGGGTTCATGGAGAGGGATTGGCTGCAGATGGACAGAGGGACATGGGATGGTTGTGCTGGCTAAAGCTCCACAAGGTCTGTGGTTCAGGGTGGCTGAGCGATGACCACAGAAGATAGATGTGGACCATCCAGACCCCGCCAAGCCTAATGTGGCCCCAGCTCCCAGGGAAGGTGATGGGCTCTGTGCCTTTTCCTCCTTTACAGACGGCAATGAGATCTCCAGATTTAATGAGCAAAGCTGAGATCAAATTCATTATCTCCTGATGAGCGCTGATGCAGGTCTCCTTCGACCTCTGCAACTGGGCTCACCTTTCTTGTGTTCATACGCAAGCAACAGAAAAAACGGACTGCAAATGCCTGAAGCCGAAAGGAACATTAGCGTCAGCTGCAACAGGATGAGTCACGGGAGGCAGGCGGGGTGGAGTTCGCAGCTCGCTACCGTCAGGAGGAGGGCTTGGGCTTCTTCCCAATCTCCACTCGACCATTCACAACCAGGACAGCACCCTGTGTTGTTCTAGGAAGCCAGCAGGTGGCTGCTGCGGGCACACATTAGCTTATTCATGTCCAGACTGAGAGAGAGGCAGAGAGAGAGAAGGCGCCTCTCCCCCCAACAACCACGGCCTTTCCTGCCACCAAATTAGGACACACGCTAGTGGTCAGAGGAAGGTGAGGATGCGATGAGCCCGGAAGCTACAGCCGTCAGATCAAGGAACAGGAAGGAAGAGAGCAAATCAGGGCTCTGTGAGGCAGGAACACAGAGCAGCCAGACTGGTGTGGCTGTCCCCATTCAGGCCTCTACCAAGGCTGAGCCCCGCAGCAGGCCGCCAGAGAGCTCCCAGCCCCCCAGTTCACGTTACATCCTCTAAAAGTAGGATCGCACCTCCCTTAGCGCTCCACGTCATCCTTGAACTTGGCAAGGGAGCTTTCACATGTACCCCATCCTTAGCGCAGTGGGTAAGTGCAGAGGTTAGCCAGCTTTCTCAGTACAAGACCAGAGAGTAAATATTTTAGGCTTCAGAGGCCTTATGGTCTCTGTTGCAACGACTCCATGGTACCACTGGAGTGCACACCGTACACATTATAGATAACAGGAAAACAAATGTGCACAGCTATATTCCAACAAAGATTTATGTCCTAAAATTTCAATTTCATATAATCTTTTTTTAAAGATTTATTTATTTGAGAGGCAGAGTTACAGACAGAGAGAAGGGGAGACAGACAGAGAGAGAGGTCTTCCATCTGCTGGTTCACTCCCCAAATGGTCACAATGGCTGGAGCTGTGCCGATCCAAAGCCAGGAGCTTCTTCCAGGTCTCCCATGTGGGTACAGGGGCCCAAGCACTTGGGCTAACTTCCATTGCCTTCCTAGGCCATTAGCAGAGAGCTGGATCGGAAAAAAAAGTGGTTGGGATAGGAACCAGCGCCCCTATGGGATGCCACTGCCACAGGCAGAGGCTTAACCTACTATGCCACAGCGCTTGGCCCCTCATATAATCTTTGGACATCAAAAATTATGCTGCTTCTTTTGATATTTTTTCAACCATTCAGAAACGCCAGAACCAGTCTTAGCGCTTGGGCTGAACAAAAGCAGGTGAAGGGTGAATGCAGCCACACCGCAGTTGGGTGTCTGATCCCTGGTTTGGAGCCCAGGTGGCTCTGAGGATGAACCCCGGCTCCACTGTGTCCCGGCTATGTGACCTGAGGGTTATCAACCTCACTTGGCCTCAGTTTTCTCATCAACAAAATGGGGTGATGATACTCCCATGAGATTGTGCTGAGTACCCCACAGCCTGAGGGTATACAGGGGTGCTTCAAAAATTAAATGGAAAAAAAATGGAATTGAAAGATGAGCTTATCTGGGGTCAACCATGCAGTTTTTCATAATATGAATTGTGTCCTGACAAGTCCAGGGACCTGAGGAGTCAGGGGTGGCCTCCTAAGAACCCCTGGCCTCACCCTGGCTCTCCCCACACTACAGGCCTAAGACCCAGGGCTTGACATAGATCAGGAGTGACAATGGCCTAGCCCTGCCCAGAATTCGACACGCAAGCCTGGTATTTGCAGCACAGACATACCTGTGAGATGGAAACCTTGCCGTCTCTTGGGCTGGGAGAGTCAATGCCAGGGCGATTACAGGAACTGCTCCCTGCCTGGTGCACGGCCCACCACAGCCCCCAGCTTGGCTCCTAGCTCGGCCCTCCCCTCCCACACCCTGTTCTGCTCGCTGCACTGCAGGAGGCTGTGGCTTGCAGCAGCATCTGTTTCCAGAAGATGCTACCAAGAACACTGGCCCCAGGGGACACGCAGCACCGGCTGGCCAGATCCACACCCGCTGGAACGTTTAACAGGAAGGCCTGGGCCGGCGGAGTTGCCAGTTTGATTGTTTTGCCACGCTGTCTGGTTATTTTTTTCCCCTGAAGAGAAATTAAGCCAAATGTGACCGAGCTTAAGTTTCCTCCCCACATTCCGTTCGGGTTTCTCTTTTTCCCCCTTACTGAAAAAATAAGGAGTTACTCAGAAAAAAATGATAATGATCGGCGGTTCGGGTTTCCGAGACAGCCCACGAGTGGCGCATTACCACGCCAGCTGAAGTCTGTGTTCAGTCTTAGTTACGTCAAGGTCAAGCCCTTACTTCATACTGAGCGCTCTGCACAACAAAAGTAGCTGACCTTCCT
Organism: Lepus europaeus; assembly: GCF_033115175.1. Lineage (NCBI taxonomy): Eukaryota > Metazoa > Chordata > Mammalia > Lagomorpha > Leporidae > Lepus > Lepus europaeus. The sequence goes on from NC_084835.1 coordinate 16,853,119, forward strand.
ACCAGTCAAGATGAGAAAACTGAGTCACAGCGGCTAAATATAACATGCCTGGGGTCATGCAGTTAGGGAGTGGTGGTGCCTGGGTTTAAACCCCACCTGCCTGGCCTTGCCCACTAAGCAAGATGGGCAGACAGGGCACACATGTGCCCCCGGGCATCAGAGATCCCAAGGTTCTGGATAGCCAAGATGAAACTCTGGCTCAACGTGATCCCAGCATCCAGCGGGTGACTCAGCCCCAGGTTTTTGAATTCAGGAACGAATGAAGTACACAGCTGACAGCATGAGGGACACAGTGGGGTCTTCACAGGAGGTCTGTGGTGGTCATTGAAAGCCCGCCCACCACCCCACCCCACCCCCCTGCCCTGCAAGCTGACAGCCGAAGGTTGCAGACAAGGCCTTGCTTGGGGGCCTCCCGACATGGGGCAGCAGCGTGGGACAAGAGGCTGCAATCTTCCATGGAGGGACACCAGACCCAGCTATGGGGAGGGAAGGGCCTGCAGAGGCCCAGCACACGGGTGGCCTGAGTCCTCCAATCAGACTCACCAGGTTCCAAGGCTCAGGCTGAGGTTCCTCAGCCAGTGCCTGATCTGGGTCTGGTACATTCCAGAAGGGCCACCTGCTGTCCCTGGGGACCTCACCCCCTTCACCAACATGGGGACAGCCTCAGGCCCTTCACAGTGGAGATGAGGGGCTCCTGGCTGGGGCCACCGTGTTTCCTCCCCTCCACCGTGGGAGTTTCATCCCCAAGGTCTTGTGCTGATGGTCCAAGAAGGTGGCAACTGGATCCAACTTTGGTGTTCAGTGGTGGTGCCTTTGGGCAGTGATTGGGTTGCTCTGGGTGCTAAGGGCACAGCTGAATTGAATCTTAGTAGCTTTCCAAGAGGCCACACAGATGTAGCCACACGAATGCTCCCTGCCTCTTGCCATGTGATGCCCTGCACCACCCCGGGACTCTTGTTGGACTCTGCCAACAAGAAGACCATCGGCAGGGCAGGCATTTGGCTCAGTGGTTAAGGAGCCACTGGGAATGCCCACATCCCATATGGCAGTGCCTGGCTTCAAGTCTTGGCCCCAACTTCTGATCCGGCTTCCTGGTAAAGTGCATTCTGGGAGGCAGCAGATGATGGCGCAAGTACTTGGGTCCCCACCACCTACATGGGAAACCTAGATTGGGCTCCAGGCTCTTGGCTTTAGGCTGGCCCGGCCTTGGATGTTGTTAAGCGTTAGGGAGTGAACCAGAGGATCGAAGACCACTGTCCCCGTCTCCCTGCTTTGCAAGTAAAAAGGGAAAATGAATTTTTAAAGTTTTAAAATGCATCTTTAAAAAAATACCTAACCTGAGAGCCTTAACTAGGGGATGCCCGAGCTCTTGCACTTGAACATCCAGAACCATGAGCCAGAAGAAACCTTTTTCCTTTATAAAGTTAGCCTGCCTCGGGTGTTTTGTTACAGTAAGGAAGATCGGACTGTAACTGCTGAATGGGCTCACTGACTGACAGCCAGAGAGCTGCAGGGTGGCAGCGGGCAGGAAGAGAGTCAAACCTCTTCCCACACCCAGCCTCCCTCTCCATGGAGCACTGCTCTGACCAGCGGCTGGTGAAGAATTCTGTGAGGCTTTGGGGAAGTCACAGCGGCCCTCACTCCCCTGGGAGGACTCACCCTGCCTTGCTGCCCACAGTCTCAACAGAGCTCCTGGGCCCTGGCGGCTTCAGGGGAGGGAACACCTGTCACCTGAGACCAGAAGCTTGGGAGGCAGCTGCACAGATCAGCTGGTGGGCTCCTGGGAGCTGCACTGAGACATCTGTGGCTCTCTCAGCACCTTAAACGTCAGCCAAACCCCAGCAGCCCCTAACAGATGAAGCCACCACAGCACAGTAGGTTCTGACCACAAAAGCTAGACTGAGTCACCACGGGGCCACGTTCCACTGAAGTGCTCCACATTAGTATCTCTGGGGGAGGAGAGAATCCTGAGGTCTCCACAGATACCCAAGAGGCTTTTGATGACTTTAGACTTCCATTCTTGGCAATGAGCAGTCTTAATAAAGCAAGGGTAGCAATAGGTTTGCATGACATGCTCAGTGAAAAGCCAGCATGCGGGCCGCTATTGTGGCACAGTGGGTTAAGCTGCTGCTTACGACGCCAGCATCCCACATCAGAGCACCGGTTCAAGTCCTGGCTGCTCCACTTCAGTTCCAGCTCCCTGCTACTGTACCTGGAAATGCAGTGGAAGATGGGTCAAGTGCTTGGGGCCCTGCCACCCATGTGGGAGACCTGGTGGAGTTCCTGGTTCCTGTCTTCAGTCTGGCTGTTAGGAAGTAATCCAGCAGATGGAAGATTCTCTTCCCGTCCATCATTCTGCTTTTCAATACGTAAATAAATCTTTAAAATGAAAGCCATCATGATGCTTAATGGCAAAAACTAGAAACTGTCCCAAGTCTGTAAGAAGCAAGTCACAGCCTTGAGTCCATTAATATTTACATTCCTCTCACGGCACCAACCAGCAAATGTCAGGAGATGGAAGCAGGAGAGGACCTGTTTTCCATGGCCACGAGAAAATGAAATGCCCAGGAGTAGCTCTACACAAAAGAGAAGATTCAGCAGGAGGAAACACACAGAGGCTGTTGGGGACCTTGAGTTAATGGGAGACACGTCCTTGGCTTAGATGACTCTATATTGTACGATGCAAATTCTCTTTTTTTAAAAAAGATTTGAAAGTCAGAGTTAGAAAAAGAGAGAGAGAGAGACAGAGACAGAGACAGAGAGAGAAGGTGCTTCCATCTGCTGGTTCACTCCCCAGATGGCCACAAAGGCCAGGGCTGAGCCAAGCCAAAGCAGGAGACAGGAGCTTTATCCTGAGTCTCCCACGTGAGTGGCAGGGGCCCAAGTACTTAGACCATTTTCTGCTGCTTTTCCCAGGCCATTAGCCGGAGCTGGATGAGAAGTGGGGCAGCCAGAACAAGAATCAGCACCCATAAGGGATGCTGGCACCGCAGGTGGCAGTTTTACATCACCACACCAGTCCCTCTTGTATGATTAGTTCACAAAAATTTAATCTGATTCCAGTAAAATCCCAAAAGGATTTGGGAAGGGGAAGGAGGTAACAAGCCGATTCTAAATTTCATAGGGGAAAAAAGGATGCAAGAGAATTCTAAAAAAGAGCAATGAGGAAGATAACACCCTGTGAGATATTCATATAAAACATAAAGCACAGTAATTAAAACAGTGTGATTCTGTCATATAAATAGGACTTTTTCTGGAACAGAAGAGTCCAGAAATAGACCCATAATCGTATGGAAATTGGCTGTGGGAAAGGTAGTACTTCACATTGGGGGAGAGAATGATGGTTCCACAAATGGTGCTGGGACATTTGAGTTGCCATCTGAAAAAATAGTTGCTTCACACCTCATCCCTACTCCAAAATAACTTCCAGATGGATCAAAGATCTGTGGAAACCAACCACGAGAGAACGTATTAATTAACCCTGAAGTGGGCTAGCCCTCTTAAGACATAACCCACAGACCGAGAAGTCACAAAAGCTGGATCGTTCTAATAATGTAAACTTTCATAAAAATTGTGTACACAGCAAAAGGACTTTAAAGAAAGCTTCTTGACGAGTGAATCTAAGAGAAATGTTGCACAGTATTGAAAACAAGAGGCTGCTTTCCCCCATCTCACTCCCCCTGCCGGCTGAACCAGCCCCACCCCGCTGGTATCAGACTCCACCTCTGCGAACCCCAAACCAAGACAATCAGGCTGACTTCCGGGAGGAAACTGGATTGAGGGGCATTTACAGGGGCTGACAAGTTAGGAGGCTGTTGTGTCAGCCCAGGGGCTTTCTGGGGTCCCAGCTTTTGGGACCTGAGCGCACCTTTGTATGCAGAAGTTGGAGGAAGGCTGACATGGCCGACTCACAATCTGAGTTCCCACAGCTCGTCCAGCCTGCCCAGCCAATCACATCCTCTCAGAAGCAGCACTTATGCAAGACAAGCAGAAAGGTGCCAGTGTGGGAAGGCGGTGCTGGTATCCCCCACCTGCACCACCTTGGCACTCACTGTGTCCATACAGGTTGATGGCTTTCTACAACAAGGACCTGTGGCTCTCGGCCTTAGACCTCTCCGGCTACAAGTGACAGGAAGTCAACACCCCTGGGAGTGCTCTCCACCTGATGGCTGGAAATTAGAGAGTGAGTATCGCAGCGTCCTGGCACACTAGGTGGGACAACTCCAAGGCCCCCAGAGGACCCAGCAGGATGGAGCCCCAGCTGTCCTCAGCCATGTTTGGGTACCATATGGCTGTACACCATATTGTTTGGGTAGATGTGTGTGCATGATTTTATTACTGTCCAAAAAACATTCACCCGGCAGAGCGTACTTCCCTTCTCGGACGGTGGGGTTGGACACTGACTTGCTTCAGCCAATGTTAGCAGATGTGACACTGGCAGAGGAGTTAAACACGCTTTTGCAGCTTGGTGGAGCTCCCGGGCTCCAGTACCCCCTGCCCTGAGAAGAACGTGCTCTGGGTATTGCTGCTCCTTCACCCTGGGCCCCAGGGAGAGAAATGCAGAGCAGACCTGCCCACAGCCAACACTTGGAACCACGCTCGGGTGAGCCCCGTTGACCCACAGACCCTGGAGCAAGAAATAAAGGGCCGGGGCTTTAAGCAACGGAGTCTGGGGGAGGTTTCTCACACGGCATTATTTCAGCAATCACTAACGAACACAGAGCGTTGGGTGGATTTGTGACGCATAGGTATGGTTTGTGGGGGGTAGGAGAGATGTGGATGTGTGCACAGTACTCAAGAGTCTGAGTAAGTGGTGTGTTGAGCACAATCAGAAAAACAAGGAGGATGAATCCAAAGAAATGAGCAAGCCCACCCACCCCAGAGGGGGCTCTATGCAGTTTGTAGCTGGGGCTCCCGTGCAGACACCCCAACATTCTGCAGCCTGCCAGTGGTCTGGAGGAGGACAGTGGCAGCCAGACACGGGTGTTTGACTTGACTGGTGTTCAGCACAGCGAGGAAGAGGTGGCACGAACCCAGCCCTGTGCTGTCCAACCCCACAACCCACCTGCGTGTGCTTGGCCGCAGACACTCTGTCCCCAGGGCAGAGCCTGGCAGCCAGGGAAGAGTCCCATGCTGCAGCCCCGGGAGAGGACCAGAGCAGCTCTGTGTGGAGCAGCAGGCAGACAGTGGCTCTGCAGGGAGCTGCGCCTCGCACCTCAAAGCCCCAGGGCTTCAGAGCCAGCAGCCCCTTTCCCTGCCCCAGTTCTCGGCCAGCTGAGCGGGGACACGAAGAGAGGCGCTTTGGAATCAGACCAGCGGGGCTGCGTCCCGGGGCACCAGCCGTGACCTTGGGCATGCAACTTCACCTCTTTGGGCCTCACGTTCTCACTCAACTTTAAGTCAGCAAGGCCCGGCTGAGTCGATTCCTATAAAGTAGGAGAAATTGTGTCCGCTTGCCACCGAGGGGGTGCTGCCTACCAGGCGCTGACCCAAGCACATTCCACAAAGGACCTCGCGTGCAGAAGCCTCACGAGCTCAGGGGCCTGGGCTGCTCCAAGGACAGACCTTGAGATCAGGGTTCACCTGAAAGTGGCTGACGTGTGGGCCGGCACCGAAACCCACAGGTAGGAGAAATGAGGCCAGGAAGGCCACCAATGACCACTGGAGCTCTTGGGCTGCGTTCCTGCTTGGGAAACCCGAGATGTGTGCCACATGCAAATGGGACATTCACATTCACCAGGCTCCCATCAGTCACAGCTGAGCATGACACCAGCTCCCCAGCCCCAGCGCTGAGTGTCCTACAGTCTGGGAGAGCCCTCCTGCCTCACTCGGGTGCTCGTTCAGCCCCCCAGGTATTTCTAGGGCATAGTAGGCTCCAGGGCCCAGAGCAAGCTTGCAAATACAGGTGCAGGCAACTAGAAGGTACCATGCAGTAAAAGAGCCAGGCCCGAGGGGATGAGGTTGGGACACGCAGTACCACTGTACAAGCTGCCAGCAGCAAAGGAACCTGCTCAGTGTCATCCGGGGTGGGGGTGGGGAGACCTGGGCATGGAGAGGTCAACCCCAGGTCTGTCTGACACCACAGCCCTTGCTCTTGACCACCACAAAGCAGCCATGAGGACACAGAACGCAGAGATGAGCTCACTCAAGGGACCGGAAATGAACTCATCACAGGCAGACAGGTGACAGCCCAGGGGTGGAGGCAGGGGAGCCCGTGGATGTCAGACAATGAGGTAGGGCCTGAGGCCAGAAAGAGAGGCTGGCGGCCACTTGAGGGGGCAGGCGGCAGCTACAGGCTCAGGCTGAGTATTGCTGTGGGGGAATTAAGGCCCCGAGCTACTAATTCTTCAAAGGAAGCAGGATTTTTATGGCAAATCAAAATATTGAAAATTGTTTAAGAAGTCTCCAAAACACACTAAGAACCAAGCTTGGGTGGCCCCAAGCACAGCATATCAGCCCCAAAAGCCTGGCTGTGGCTTGTGGCCTGTCCACTCAGCTCTGTCAATCAACCCAAGGGCCGGCACTGACCTCGTTCTTCAATACGGAGCTGGCTCTCTGGGCTGTACTTAATCTCTCTGTATTTCTTTCTGGCCATGTTCCACTCATGTGTATCCATGGCTGACACCCAGCTCACGGGCACCAGAACTGCCACCCTGGCTGTTAGCATCCAGTTAGGAGAGACTGAGGTTGCCGCTGAGCCGCAACAGCAAACTTATCCCTGGGAGCCCCACGCTCGGCGGCACCCCTGCGGCTGGAGTTCCCTCTCGTTCCTCCATGGACCAGTGTCCCTTTCTCTCCTTCTCTCTTCCTCCTGCTCCTATTCTCTTTGTCTCTGTCTCTCACACTTACTTTTTAAAAAATTGTTATTTATGTATTTATTTAGAGATTTATTTAGTTAGTTGAAAGTCAGAGTTACAGAGAAAGAGAGAGAGAGAGAGAGAGAGAATATGAATCTGCTCATTCACTCCCCAAATGGCCACAAAGATCAAAGCTCAGCCAGGAGCCCAGAACTCCATCTGGATCTCCCACCTAAGTGCAGGGGCCTAAGGACTCGGACCATTTTCCACTGCTTTCTCAGGTGCATTAGCAGGGAGCTGGATTGAAAGTGCAGCACCCAGGACTCGAACTGGTACCCACATGGGATGTTGGGGTTGCAGGAGGCAGCTTTACCCACTCTGCCACAATGCCAGCCCTCACTTTATTTTTTAAATTATAGAAATCATCTTAAATCCTCAGCTCTCCGGGAGCAGAGGGAAACCCTAATTTGTAGCATTTGCTGCTTTCCACAGCATAAATATTCACACTCTGGCCATCTGCAAGCTAACCACATGCTGAATGTGGAGTTGGCAAAAATATACAGTGTTTGGGGCAGGCGCTGTGGCACAATGAGTTAAAGGCCTGGTCTGCAGTGCCGGCATCCCATATGGGCACCGGTTTGAGTCCCGGCTGCTCCACTTCAATCCAGCTCTCTGCTGTGGCCTGGGAAGACACTGGAAGATGGCCCAAGCCCTTGGGCCCCAGCACCCATGAGGAAGCTCCTGGCTCCTGGGTTTGGATCAGCCCACCTCCGGCTGTTACAGCCATCTGGGGAGTGAACCAGCAGATGGAAAACCTCTCTCTGCCTCTGCCTCTCTGTAACTCTGCCTTTCAAATAAACAAATCTCTAAAAAAAAAAAAAAAAAAAAAAAGGAAAACAGGATGCACCACTATGGTATCACACAGTAATCACCACTCCCCACATACAACGGAGAGACATCATTGCAAGAGCACAGGTAACAGAGACATAAACAAGAAGCACTGGTCCTCAGTACCAACGCCTTGCTTTCTGACACAGTGTGTTAGCTTCTGTAACTTTGGTTTTAACAGTGCTTGTGAGTCACAACCAGGTCTCAAAATTCCTACAATCCGGAAGTCAGCAGTCAGCTCTCATGAGCTGGAAGAGCTGCTCCAGCAGATCACTGGATAAACTGTCAGGGAAATTACAGAAAACAGGTGCTTGGGGACCAAAATCCAGGACTAGGGGGAGCATCATCACCCTCCTCAGTGGGCACCAATGGCCTCTACCTCTGAATTCCCCATCCCCGCACCCCACCACACCGCACTCCACCTACCTGTAGCAGGAAGTCGAAGAGTGCCAGACGTGCCCACTCGGTGTGACGGATGCCCAGGCAGGGGGCTTGGCCTGGCCTGCCGCAGCCGTGTGCCAACAGGGTCTGGTACTGCAGCCAACCCAAGGCCAGCGAGTTCTGGTCCTCATCCGGGTCACCCAGGTGCTGCACGTCAGGTGCCCACCAGATGATGGGCCTGGCGCCTCCGTCTGTGTAGCGGTAGGGCAGCAGGGGGCTGTGGAAGCGGCGGGCCAGAGCAGGCAGGCTCCGCCGCAGCCCCAGCACACGGTCCAGGTGGAAGGCCAGGACCTCAGGCAGGTCCCCAGGCCTCTTGATCAAGCCGCAGAACCCCCGGGGGCAGAGATGGCTGAGTCTGGGAGGAGACGGGTCCCGCTGAGGGGCACCCTCCATGGAGAAGCCAACCTGCAGGACCTGCCCATGGCCGGGGACCCTGGCTTTGCCCACCACCTCCGCCTGGGCCAACAAGCGGAGGATCTGCACATCGTGTTCGGTGAGCCACGGGGGCACCTGCTCGCTGGTGTTCGAGCTGCTCAACATCCCCGCGCCGTCACACCATGCAGACCCTCGAAGCTCTCCAACAGAATCAGGCCAGCTGCAAGCCCCTGAGGCTGGGGTAGGACCTGCTGCTGGGGACCCACCACTCGAGATTCTGTCCTGAGCTCCTGGAAGTTCCTTGCCTTCCGCTGGATAGGGCTGGAGCGGGAGCCCAGCGGTAGCTTCCCGGGCCTGTAAAGCTGCCACATTGCTCCCTGTGGCCAGTGGGTGGATGCTGGCTTCACCTGGTGTGTCCTGGATGGGGACTCTGCGCCAGGGGTGGCCCAGGCCCTGGGCTCCTGGATCTCTGACTTCATCTTCCCTCAGAGGCACAATATACTGGGTCGTGAGTGTCAGATCTGCCACGGCAATGCCCCTCTTGACCCTGCCTGCATGCCTGCTGTCACCTCCAGGGGACGGCCTGCCTCTGTCCGCTCGCCGCGCTCTGTGGCCCTGCTCCTCTGTACAGACCAAGCTGGATTTCCTGGGCAAAGTCCGGCCCCTGCAGAGCCCCAGGTTCCTTGCCCGCTGCCTCTGGCTGGAGCTCAGAGCCTGACGTGTGTGAGGGGCAGGGTTGTCAGTCATGTCCCGGGGCTCCGTGGGGCCAGGGTCTGGGCCGGCTGCTGGATGCTGTGGGGGTAAGCGGGTGACAGCCAGCGCAGACAGGGTCATCAAGAGGCAGAACGCTACCACTGACCGCCTCTTGCCACGCAGCCTTCTCCAGGGCCAAGGTACCTGGGGACGGGACAGAGAAAGAGATCTTGAGACCTGGGAAGGCGTGAGCCTCAGCCCACAATACAACGAGGACCATGACAAAGGAGCACCCCTGGCTCATAAGGGATTGAAAACAGAACAGCCAGGGGGAGGGATGGCCCAAGGAGCTGCCCTCAAGACAGGAAACGGGTGACCCCAGCCAGTCACGCTCATGCTCCCAAGCGCGGCCTGCTTTGCCTTCTGGGGTGGCCCCTGCTGATGCCTGCAGACTTGGGCTTCCCCCACCACCGCCATTGTCACACTGGCTGCCGTGTGCCACCAGGGACTCTCTCTGCATCTGCTCCCTGTCACTAAGGGCTGCCTGCTCTGCCTTCATCTCCGGTGATCCCAGGAGACCCAAGTTGTCCCTACAACTTGTCCATGTGGCAGCCCAGCTAAGGATGACCTTGTCCACCCTGCCTTGCAGCCCAGAGGGGCCCATGTGACCAAGTCCTTGCCCATGGGAGGAGAGTCGACCTCCTCTGCCCTCCCTGCTTGCTTCCAAGGCAGCTGGTTGCCCCGTCCTTCTCTGCTTCCCCCATCTCTGCAGCTTGGCACACGGCTATGGCAGCGCCAGGTCTGTATGTGTCACCAAGGATACACACTGGTGCAGTGACTTCTCAACACGTGGTCCCCAAACCTGCAGCATCAGTATCAGCTGAGAACTTGTCAGAAATGCAAACTCCCAGGCCTCCATCACGGAATGACTGGTCCAGGAAGGGGTCTGTGTTTCTGCGAGTTATCCAGGTGAGGCTGATGCAGGCGCCAGTGTGGGAGCTACTGTTCTCAGGCACTGTGGGAGCAGTAGCAGGAAGGAGCCTGGTGCCTGTGCCGCCACATGGGAGCAGAGCTGCCACAAGCTGGTTAAACCATTGCCTTGCAGAGTGTGTGTCCCTGTGAGCCTGTATGCCAATGCTATACCTCCCAGCAGATCCCTCAACTCAAGGACAATCAATGAATGTGTGACTACCGGAAGGAATGAAAAACAGTTTCCTTTACAGAAACCCTGTTTGCCTACTGACTTCACCAGAAATTTCTTGGAAATGTTTTACATTTTTTTTATTATAGAGACAGGTGGAGAGAGATCTTCTAGCCCACTGGTCACTCCCAAATGCCCAAAAAAGTCAGAGCTGGGCCTGGAACCCAATCCAGGTCTCCCACGTGGCTGGCAAGGATTCAAGTTCTTGAGAAATCCTTACTGCCTCCCAAGGTGAGTATTAGCAAGAAACCGGATTGGAAGTGGAGGAGCTGGGACAAGAACCAGGCACTCTGATTTGGGATGCAGGTGTTCCAAGCGGTATCTCAACCAGTGCGTCAAACACATGAGCTACTTCTCAGAGATATTTGCTGTCATGGCAGTGCAAGACTTGTTGTTGGAATGTGGAGAAAAGGCATTGAGGTAGACAGAGGCATGTAAGACCTCCCATGTCAAGGAAACCAGGCCAGCAACACAAGTCAGGTTGCATGGTTCTCATGCATGTGATTGTATTCACAAACCTCCCTTGTAATGAAAGGCAAATGCCCAGGGGGCGGGGGCGGGGAGGGGGTGAGGTTCATTGTCAGCAGCCCCCTGGGTTCCCTCAGAAGTGCCACTCCTGTCCCCTACAATGCACCCCAGCAGCCACATTTGTACCAGCGCCCTGACCAAATCGGATGGAGCCATTCTGGCCCCTGAGCCACACTGGGCTGGTAGATCCTCACCCCCGGCCCTGGGAGCTTGGGTCTGTGCTAAGTCATTGAGGTCAAGCCTTAATGTTCATCAACCAGAGAGCAAGGGCCCGTGGCCACTCAGCTGCCAACCACAGCAGTGAGCCGTGTTCTGCTGAGAGCCAGTCTGCAGGGGGAGAGAGGGAAACAAATGCACAAACCAGCCATGGAGAGAGGAGGAAGCACCTTGCCCAGCTTCCTGAAGCTGCTGGTTCCAGTTGTGAGCCTGGGCCAGGGGCAGCTGCAGCCTACCTGGGGGGTTGGAGGGACTCTGCAGAACCCAGATAAACACACACTCCCCTTACAGTTGAGCTGTGGATCATGGGTGCTCCTGCCCCAAGCAGCCCAAAAGGCCTGAGATCATGCTGGAATTCCCTTCTCTCTACAACTAACAGCACCCCTCGCCCCAGCTCAGTGGCCACCAGGCAGGAGGCAGCCAGGCCCCCTTGTGCACTTTGTCATTTAACTGTGTTTTCAGTGACTTTCTGAGCCAGTGGCAGTTTCTGCAGGAACCACATGTCCCTTCCCAGCACAATGGGCATCAGGAGACACACACAAAAAAAAGCAAGCAGGAACTGAACAATCCCCAGGGCTTCCTCTTCCCACCAGGACCTGCACCCTGGCTCTCCCAGTCTCTCCTGCCTTGTGGCAATGAGGCCAGCCTCTGCCCCTCAGCACCCCCTCACCTCATGCTCCAGATGTTTCTTGGCCCCTCTTTGTTGGAAGCCAGTGTGTGCGGGAGATTGAGCACTGGACAAGGAGCCTGCTGACGGCAGTCTGTGTTGACCACATGCCCTTACTCTCAGGACCAGCTTCCTCTTCTGCAGTGGGTTGGGTTGGACGAAATAATCTTCAAGCCCTCATTCTCAGTGTTCCTAGCCCTGGGTGGAGGCAAACCTAACAGCCCTGGAAATGCCAAGGATTTTGCTCCTTCTGTACATTTCCACACGATCTGTTCACCTGCTGTGCGTACAGAACGCACAGTCTTCGGCTGCTCAAGCCACTGAGCGGCCATCCTGAGATCACCCTCCAGGACTGTCATGGTACATGATGGGAGCTGGCTTTCTTAAAAAAAAAAAAAAAGATTTACTTGTATTTATTTTAAAAGCAGAGGGGCAGAAAAGGGGGAGAGAGAGAAAGAGAGACAGAGACAGAGAGATCTTCCATCTGCTGGTTCGCTCCCCAGGGCAAGGCCAGGAGACTGTCCCATATGGGTGGCAGGGACCCAAGCACTTGGATCATCCCCTGCCGCTTTCCCAAGCACATTAGCAGGGAGCTGGATCAGAAGCAGAGCAGACGAGACTCAAACTGGTGCTCCGCTATGGGATGCCCGGCACCGCAGACAGCAGCTCAAACTACTGTGCCACACACCGCCCCCCGGATTGGATTTCTAGGGGCCGGAGGGGAGGAGAGGGGACCACCAGGTGATGACTAGTTCTGCACTTCATAGTTGACTCATTGTCTCACTCCCCTTCCCAGACACGCCCCTGCTTCTGTTTCCAATCTGGCCCAAGGCAGCACTATCCACCAGGCGCCCACACCAGAAACCTGGGCTTGCCCTTCCTTCCTCCTTTTTCTCTGCCCCACGTCTCAGTCTTGCAAACGTTTCCTCCTACACATCTCTTGGGTCAGTCCACGTTTGTGGCCCCTTGACGCCCCCCAGACACCTGCCGCAGCCCCTGACTGGTCTCCTTGGCCCCACTCCTGCTCCTCAGTACCCCACTCCCCACCACCTGGTTTCCGGCCTTCAGAGCCCCTCTCAAGAAGTTCTAAACGCCATTGGGGCTCGAGCCTTAGCAAACTCTCAGTTCTGGACAGAGCCAGCCTCTCTGCACACCCTGACGCGTGCTGTTCCCTCTGCCAGGAACGTCCTCTTCCTCCCTTCTGAGACACATTCTATGGGGTACACCCGAGACTCCTCAGTGGGCCTGAGCCTTGTCACCCCACGAGGCCTTTACCTGATGCTCCTTTGCAATTCAGATCCTACCTTTTGCCCTAATGAGATACGGTTTTCATTTGGCCTTTATTGCTATTTTAAAACACACACAACACGTGCATGCGAGGTGAGCACTGTGAAAACCCAAATGATGCTAAGGAAACCAGAGCACTTGTGGACATCTCCATCCCCTCCCCAGAGCAGCCACACTTGACCACCCTGGAGGTGTTCCCCAGGCCCTGTTTCTTTTCTTTGCATTACAGCACATGTACAGGTCACCGGGTGTTGGCTTCCTGTTTGCTGCCAGGACAAATTGCCACAGTCGTGGTGACTTAAAACAGAAATGGGTCCCCTCTCAGTGCTGCAGGAAAAGAAGTTCCATGCCAGCCTCAGAGGATCAGAACCAAGGTGGTGCAGGCTGAGCTGAGCTTCGTCTGGGGACTCTGGGGAGATTCCCTCCTCTGCCTCTCCCAGCTTCAAGTGACAGCCAGCATTCCCTGCCTTGTGGTCTCATCACTCGAGGGTCTGTCATCACAATCACTCGCCCTCTCCTGTCTGTGACCAATCTTCATTTGGTCAGTATATATGGGATGGCATTTAGTGTCCACTTGGGTAATCCAGTATAGGCCCACATCTCAAGGTCTTTAATCAAATCCACCAAGAGTGGGTACTGGGCACAGTTGTTAGGATGTTACGCGGGATGCCTGCATCCTATCTAGGAGCACTTCGTTTGAGTCCTGGCTCCCCTGCTTCCAATCCAACATCCTGCTCATGTGAACCCGGGGAGGCAGCAGGTGACGCATCAAGTATTTGTGTCCCTGCCACTCATGTGGGAGGCCTGCACTGAGTCGGATGGCAAACAATACTGCATTGCTGGAAAATTCTAGAGATTTCTATGGAGGGGACACCAAAAGAGAAAATTGTTGGGTCTTGCCCCTTCTTATTACCCTTAACTTTTCATTGTTCAACAATTATATCTCCTTTAATCCTCACAAGCACTGGTTGAAGTCAGAATTATATAATTCCTTTTCTACAGCTGAGACTATGGAAAGGCCCAGAGGGTTAATGTTTGCCCAGGGCCACAGAACCTGGCAGAGATACCAAGATTTTTAAATTCAGGGCAAATAGCCACAGACACATTTGTTTGGATATTTTTTTCTTCTAAAATGAAAAATGTGTTTTCCAGTTGGATTCATAATCTGTATTCTCAAAGTATTGGATATCACTGAGGAGTAATAAATCTTTTTTAAATATTTCAAGGAGACAGCCTGTTTTGATCCTTCTCGCAGCCTTACTTGGCTTCAGAAGACCTGGGGAAAGTTGGCAGCTGTGAGGCTATGCAGACAGAAAGGTTCAAAACAGCCATGAGCAGATGTCCCTGGCGGGGCCACCCAAGTGAGGCTTTGGGGAAAGAAAGGCAGCTTTGATCAAACCGAGAAAAAAAAAAAAAAAAAAAAAACACTTCTGAAGAGAAAGATGCTGCTGAATTATAAAGATTACACAAGAAGAAAAAGAAAGGAGAATCACACCCAAAACACTAGCGAGTCTGCTGGTGGGATCCTAAGCGCTCTGTCATCCCACAGCTGCTGGCTGGGGCTACCCTCCCCCACCCCAGTTCTCACCATCCAAACTACAGGCTCTGTCACTTCTGGGGAGTGGGGGTAAGGAGAGAAATGATGTGACCGGGATCTCTGGCTGCTCCATTCCTCTTCCCCGCCCCAGTCCCCACGTCCCACTGCTTCGCTGAGAACCACCCCCAACCACCACCACCATCACCACCCTGACCCCATAGAGAAGCTGCCCACGGGTTGCTAGGAAGACACTGCTGAGTTCTGCCCCTGCCCCGCGTGGCTCTGTTACAATGGGCAAGGCCCACGACCTCTCTGTCTTGTTTCCTCTGTGGCCAAATGGGAAGAATGACATCATTTCTCTCTCCAAGCGTTACTGTAAAAAATAAGCAAACCTGAGTCTGGCAGAGGCCCACTGCACAGTGTGGTCCATTTACGTGAGTGCAGGGGGGAGGTCACGGTTATGCTCCCCCCACTTTCCTGACACCCCTTCCCTTCCTGGGGTCTGCAAAATGCCCACTCGTTGTCCCGGGTCAGGGCACCCTGTAATGTCCAAGCAACAGATGGGGATACTTGGGGGCACCACTCAAGGCAGAGGCACAAGTTCCTTTACCACAAAGCCACAAGGGTTAAGTCAGGAAGGGGCCGCCTTGGCCAGGAGAAAGAGCCACCTGTCGTGCAGAGGCTTTGTCCAAAGATGACCAGTAGGTCAGGAGGGAACAGCTTTGCTTTGAAGCAGCTGAGAAGGTGGGGAGATGGAGGGTGGGAGCCAGAGAGGAGGTCCAAGAGGGCCTGGAAGCACACAGGTTCTGGGGTGGGGCGAGGGCTCCCAGGAAACTGTGGGAAGCCAGGAATTCAGTGATTCAAAGAGCCCACCTATCTGAGAAGCTGGGGGCTGCGCTGGGCCAACTCCCTGCCAGGAGATGGCCCTCAACAAGAAGTAAAGGACAGTGGCACTGAACATATTATTTGCTCACAATTCTCCCTGTCTCCCACCTGGCCACAGTTTTGCAGCAGGTAGAACATCCTTCCCCATCTACTCTCATTGGCCCTGACCGTGTGACTTGCTTTTGCTAATGGAATACAAGTGGATGTGGACAATGGACCTTGAGTGGATACAAGTCCCAATGTCCCCCTGGAGGCTGTGCATGTACCTCTCTGGTCTGGGTGGCCTCCTTGCAAACCTGGTCTCACCATGCGAGGAGCACACCCGAGATGAGGTACCTGGAGTATAGACCTGAACCCAACACCCAGCCTGGAGCCAACCCAGCCATGCCTGCCGAGCCCAGGCTACCCACAAGGTTACCCTGTAATCAAGATAGATGTCTACATTGTTGTAAGCCATTGAGATTGTGCACTGTCTGTCCTGTAGCATTGTCACAGCAAAACCCAACTGATAACAGATCTTTTGGTGGTGTCTGGGGAGCTCTATGCCAGATACCAGTAATGACACATAGTATCCCTCCCTTGACTTATAAGGGTGTAAAGCGGTCACTACCAAGGAGTTTCAGGCCATGATGAGGCTGATGGTGCAATGCGGACTCAGGTATGAGGGGTTTTCACAAAGTCTTCAGGAAAAGCATATTAGGAAACAAACTACTCGTGGACTTCAAAATGTTTTGCATTAAAATAAACTTCTCTTTTCATCCCATTGCCCACCAACTGTTTGCCACGCCCTGGTTGCTCAGGTCTAGAATCAGTTCATTTTCTCTGTAAGACAAATGGAAACCAGGCAGGTCTTTGGAAAAGGACTCTTTTGAAACATTCTAACACAAGCCGGGGGCTTTTATATAGAGTTTGAGAAATTTCTAGGATGGAGCTGGCGCTGTGGCACAGCAGGTTAAAGCCATATGGGTGCCGGTTCTAGTCCCAGCTGCTCCTCTTCCGATCTGGCTCTCTGCTATGGCCTGGGAAAGCAGTAGAAGATGCCCAAGTCCTTGGGGCCCTGCACCCACATGGAAGACCCATAAGAAGCTCCTGGCTCTTGGCTTCAGATCAGCTCCGGCCGTTGCAGTCATCTGGGGAGTGAACCAGTGGAGGGAAGACCTCTCTCTGTGTCTCTACTTCTCTCTTTAACTCTTTCAAATAAATTAAATAACTCTTAAAAAAAAAAGAAATTTGCAGGAAAGGACTCAATTAAACTTTGGTCTGCAACAGCCAACAGGACACTGCTTCCCACTTCTGGAGGGCCATAGGGAAAGGAACACCCTTCTACTTCAGGATCGTCACTCAGGGTTTGGCCTCATGTTTTGTCACTAGATCTCCATCCCCCTGCCTGCCTCTGAGCCCTGACCCCCAGTGCCTAACAAATGTGACTCCAGGCTCCTGGCTGCACATGGGCCGGCTGGCAAGACAGATGCAAACTCAGCTCTTTTTCCCGACCACCAGACATCAAAAAAAGATGGCAAAACCCTGGTCCTCCAACGAACAGCATGGGCCATGGGTACCATGCTGGCCAGGGAAGATGGAGAGGAGACAAATGTTTCTCTACTTTCCCGACAGCACCCCAATAGCACCCAGCCAGTGAGAGAAGGGGCAGAGGGAAGCCGTGTGTGTGTGTGTACACGTGCACACGCACATGATTAGCAAATACTGAGTCTATGTCCTGGAGTGCCATCCCCTTACTCTGTGGCCCCCAACATTCACCCTCTCCTAAACAGCCCCACTCCCTGAGCACTGATTCATCACCACTCAGACTCTGAGCGAGACTGGCAGAGATTTGGGAGTTTGGAGCTCCCACCCCATTAGTTCAAGTGGAGCTCCAGCATTGTCATAACAAAACTATGGCTGGGGCGAGAGGGAAACCGTGAGTGGATTTTCAGAGGGCTGGGATTAAAACCACATGTCACAGGCCGGGGAGGAACTCTGCAGGCCAGACCTGCTCAAACTCTGCTTCCCCTGGCTTCCCAGAGCCAGGCGCTAGGCAGGGGGAGCTGGCCTGGCACAGGCCTCTGGAGCAGAGACGACAGGCACAGCACATAGGGGCCCCAGGCCCCCAGGGTTTGTCTGCCCGCCAGATCGCTGGGCGTGGGGAGGCTGGAGCTGAGCGTTCCCTGCGGACAGAATCCCAGGCTGCCTGACTCAAAGTGACCGCCGGCCAGGCTCCCTGCTCAGCGCCATCGGAGGGCTGCGATTTGCCCTCCACATCAGCAGCATCAGGACGAGAAAGGACCTTCGCCCCTGTCAGTTCCGGCCCAGAGATTTTCCAGGAAACAGAAAGAAACCCAAAAGACTGGTAACGAATAGTTATTCAGTATTTCACTACGTGCGTGGCACCGCTGGAAGCACTGCACTTGCTTTAAGTTATTGAATCCTCAGGTCAGTGTTAGGCATTCAGCGTTAGGATTACTATCACCATTGCACAGGCAAGGAAAGAAAGCAAGGCACAGAGAAGCGGGGCGGCCCCAGGGCGTTAGACAGGAATAAATGAACTGGAGAATTTCCCACAATTTCTGTCTCTAGCCCTGTACCCTAACTCCGTCCCCTTACATACCCATCTAGTATGCTCACTTTCCCATGATGCACCTGACATCACAAGTACTCCACATGGAGATGCCAGGAAGCCCCCCATAAACCTCACATGCATTAAATCCCATTCAAGCTCTACCCCATTTGTCTATTCAATTAGGGCACCACTCCCCACCCCATTAAAGCGGACCGCTGGGCTCAGGAGCTCTCGCTCGCTTGCTCTCTCCCCTCCTGGGAATGGGCCCAGGCAGTTCTGGCTTCAGAAGCAGCTGAGCTGGTGGCTGCTCTGATTCTGAGATAGTGCTGGCTCTTAGGGGCGGGCTCTTCGCTCAGAGGAGGCTGGAGGCTGCCCTGTTTGGGACTGGCCCAGTCCTCTGTGAAACAAGGCTTGCATCGAAGGCAGGTGGCTCTCTCTTTGCAGCAGGGCAAAAGAATGGAGAGAAAATGTAAATTTTCAGGTACATGTTTCTCATTCAAAGCGAAAATAACCTTGTTCTGTCTCTTGTCCTACGTCAGTCTTTATAAACAGAAGACTATCAATGAGAAAACGCCACCCTTGGGTCCACTCTAATTTGGACATTCATGAGAGGCAGCATGAGAGGGAGCTTTCTGTTCATCTGTTACCCCCAAATTAGGTCTAGGGCTTGGTCTCAAAACCAGGCAGATTCTAAGCCTCCTGCTCATTCCAGAACCAAATGGTGCCCGAGTTCCTGTCAGCCCAAGCTCTGTCCAGACGGTGAGCCAGGAAATCATGACCATCTATCTGACTTGTGTGGTGAATCTAGAAGACCCTAATAACCACAGTCGCCTCCTGAGCACACACCCGGTACCAGGCGCTCCCACACTCTGCCCTACAAGGTGCACCCAGATAGGATCAAGTTGGAGCTGTAAAAATTCAGATTTCAAGAAGTACAGTACCTCACTCAGGGTCACCCAACAGAGAGCGGCAGGCAGGATTCAGCTTTTCCCCAAGTCCATGAACTCTTCACTGCACCACAGAGTGAGGAGGAAGGCTCCAAAACGTGGGAGACAGAAGTGAGTTCAGGGAGGGGCTCAACACGGCAAGGGAAACTAGGATTCTGCTGCCTCTTTCGACAACTTCCTGTGACTTCATATAGCTCCTACCTGTGACTCCACACTGCCCTTTCCTGTGACTTCACACTGACACTTCCTGTGACTTCACACTGACATTTCTGTGACTTCACACAGCCCCTACCTGTGACTCCACACTGACACTTCTGTGACTTCACACTGACACTTCCTGTGACTTCACACTGACACTTCCTGTGACTTCATACAGCCCCTTCCTGTGACTCCACACAGCCTCTTCCTGTGACTCCACAATGACACCTCCTGTGACCCCACACTGACACTACCTGTGACTCCACACAGCCTCTTCCTGTGACTTCACACTGCCCCTTCCTGTGACTCCACACTGACACTTCCTGTGACTCCACACAGCCCCTTCCTGTGACTCCACACAGCCTCTTCCTGTGACTTCACACTGCCCCTTCCTGTGACTCCACACTGACACTTCCTGTGACTCCACACAGCCCCTTCCTGTGACTCCACACAGCCTCTTCCTGTGACTCCACAATGACACCTCCTGTGACTCCACACTGACACTTCCTGTGACTTCACACTGACACTTCCTGTGACTTCACACTGACACTTCCTGTGACTCCACACAACCTCTTCCTGTGACTCCACATTGACACTTCCTGTGACTTCACACAGCCCCTTCCTGTGACTCCACACTGACACTTCCTGTGACTTCACACAGCCTCTTCCAGTGACTGCACACTGATACTTCCTGTGACTCCACACTGATACTTCCTGTAACTCCACACTGACACTTCCTGTGACTTCACACTGACACTTCCTGTGACTTCACACAGCCCCTTCCTGTGACTTCACACAGCCCCTTCCTGTGACTTCACATTGACACTTCCTGTGACTCCACACAGCCTCTTCCTGTGACTTCACACAACCTCTTCCTGTGACTCCACACTGACACTTCCTGTGACTCCACATTGACACTTCCTGTGACTTCACACAGCCCCTTCCTGTGACTCCACACTGACACTTCCTGTGACTTCACACAGCCTCTTCCAGTGACTGCACACTGATACTTCCTGTGACTCCACACTGATACTTCCTGTGACTCCACACTGACACTTCCTGTGACTCCACACAGCCTCTTCCTGTGCTCCACACAGCCTCTTATTGTGACTCCACACAACCTCTTCCTGTAACTCCACACTGACACTTCCTGTGACTCCACACAGCCCCTTCCTGTGACTCCACACAACCTCTTCCTGTGACTCCACACTGACACTTCCTGTGACTCCACACTGACACTACCTGTGACTTCACACAGCCCCTTCCTGTGACTTCACATTGACACTTCCTGTGACTCCACACAGCCTCTTCCTGTGACCCCAAACTGACACTACCTGTGACTTCACACAACCACTTCCTGTGACTTCACATTGACACTTCCTGTGACTTCACACTGACACTTCCTGTAACTTCACACAGCCTCTTCCTGTGACTCCACACTGACACTACCTGTGACTTCACACAGCCCCTTCCTGTGACTCCACACTGACACTTCCTGTGACTCCACACTGCCCTTTCCTGTGACTTCACACTGACACTTCCTGTGACTTCATATAGCTCCTACCTGTGACTCCACACTGACACTACCTGTGACTCCACACTGCCCTTTCCTGTGACTTCAAACTGACACTTCTGTGACTTCACACTGCCCTTTCCTGTGACTTCACACTGACATTTCTGTGACTTCACACTGACACTTCCTGTGACTTCACACAGCCTCTTCCTGTGACTTCACACAACCCCTTCCTGTGACTTCATACAGCCCCTTCCTGTGACTTCATATAGCTCCTACCTGTGACTCCACACAACCTCTTCCTGTGACTTCACACTGACACTTCCTGTAACTCCACACTGACACTTCCTGTGACTTCACACTGACACTTCCTGTGACTTCACACAGCCCCTTCCTGTGACTCCACATTGACACTTCCTGTGACTCCACACAGCCTCTTCCTGTGACTTCACACAGCCTCTTCCTGTGACTCCACACAGCCCCTTCCTGTGACTCCACACTGACACTTCCTGTGACTTCACACAGCCTCTTCCTGTGCTCCACACAGCCTCTTCCTGTGACTCCACACAACCTCTTCCTGTAACTCCACACTGACACTTCCTGTGACTCCACACAGCCCCTTCCTGTGACTCCACATTGATACTTCCTGTGACTTCACACTGACACTTCCTGTGACTTCACACTGACACTTACTGTGACTTCACACAGCCTCTTCCTGTGACTCAACACTGACACTTCCTGTGACTCCACACTGACACTTCCTGTGACTCCACACAGCCTCTTCCTGTGACTCCACACAGCCTCTTCCTGTGACTTCACACTGACACTTCCTGTGACTCCACACTGACCCTTCCTGTGACTCCACACTGACACTTCCTGTGACTCCACACTGACACTTCCTGTGACTTCACACAACCTCTTCCTGTGACTCCACATTGACACTTCCTGTGACTTCACACAGCCCCTTCCTGTGACTCCACATTGATACTTCCTGTGACTTCACACTGACACCTCCTGTGACTTCACACTGACACCTCCTGTGACTTCACACAGCCCCTGTGACTTCACACAGCCCCTTCCTGTGACTCCACATTGATACTTCCTGTGACTTCACACAGCCCCTTCCTGTGACTTCACACTGACACTTCCTGTGACTCCACACAGCCTCTTCCTGTGACTCCACACTACCACCTCCTGTGACTCCACACTGACACTTCCTGTGACTCCACACTGACACTTCCTGTGACTCCACACTGACATTTCCTGTGATTCCACACTGACACTTCCTGTGACTCCACACAGCCTCTTCCTGTGACTCCACACAACCTCTTCCTGTGACTTCACACTGACACTTCCTGTGACTCCACACAGCCTCTTCCTGTGACTCCACACAGCCTCTTCCTGTGACTTCACACAACCTCTTCCTGTGACTCCACACAGCCTCTTCCTGTCACTCCACACTGACACTACCTGTGACTTCACACAGCCCCTTCCTGTGACTCCACACTGACACTTCCTGTGACTTCACACTGACACTTCCTGTGACTTCACACAACCTCTTCCTGTGACTCCACATTGACACTTCCTGTGACTTCACACAGCCCCTTCCTGTGACTCCACATTGATACTTCCTGTGACTTCACACTGACACCTCCTGTGACTTCACACTGACACCTCCTGTGACTTCACACAGCCCCTGTGACTTCACACAGCCCCTTCCTGTGACTCCACATTGATACTTCCTGTGACTTCACACAGCCCCTTCCTGTGACTTCACACTGACACTTACTGTGACTCCACACAGCCTCTTCCTGTGACTCCACACTACCACCTCCTGTGACTCCACACTGACACTTCCTGTGACTCCACACTGACACTTCCTGTGACTCCACACTGACATTTCCTGTGATTCCACACTGACACTTCCTGTGACTCCACATAGCCTCTTCCTGTGACTCCACACAGCCTCTTCCTGTGACTTCACACTGACACTTCCTGTGACTCCACACAGCCTCTTCCTGTGACTCCACACAGCCTCTTCCTGTGACTCCACACAGCCTCTTCCTCTGACTCCACACTGACACTTCCTGTGACTCCACACTGACACTACCTGTGACTTCACACAGCCCCTTCCTGTGACTCCACACTGACACTTCCTGTGACTTCACACTGACACTTCCTGTGACTCCACACTACCACCTCCTGTGACTCCACACTGACACTTCCTGTGACTTCACACTGACACCTCCTGTGACTCCACACTGACACTTCCTGTGACTCCACACTGACACTTCCTGTGACTTCACACTGACACTTCCTGTGACTCCACACTGACATTTCCTGTGACTCCACACTGACACTTCCTGTGACTCCACACAGCCTCTTCCTGTGACTCCACACAGCCTCTTCCTGTGACTTCACACTGACACTTCCTGTGACTCCACACAACCTCTTCCTGTGACTCCACACTGACACTTCCTGTGACTCCACACAGCCTCTTCCTCTGACTCCACACTGACACTTCCTGTGACTCCACACAACCTCTTCCAGTGACTCCACACTGACACTTCCTGTGACTCCACACAACCTCTTCCTGTGACTCCACACTGACACTTCCTGTGACTTCACACTGACACTTCCTGTGACTCCACACAACCTCTTCCTGTGACTCCACACTGACACTTCCTGTGACTTCACACAGCCCCTGTGACTTCAGACAGATTTGTCTTGCAATAATTCAACAGACGCCATGTCCAAGAGACCAGCCGAGCTTTGCAAATGGCAAACTGCATGGTGGGTACTTATGGACAGAATAAAGTCCCTACCGAAAATAAAAACCTCTTCCTATTTCCTCCTCACCTTTTCTTAATCTGCCCAAGCAGCCACCTTCCTTGGCACCTTAGAGAAAGGCAGCTAGAATAGATAAGGCACTATAGCTATTTTGACCTTAGTGGGGTTTACTGGGGACGGGGTGGGGCCTAGGGGCTCTGGCAGGGGTTAATTTGAAATTCCCAGGAAGCTCAGATCTCAATCTCCTTTACCCCAAGCAAAGGCAGGAGGAGGAGCCAGCCATGACCTTGGCTATGTGCCCAGGCACTGCTGTTTAGCTTCCACAGCTTGGGGTCCACTGTGACCCTGTGCAGTGACGGAAACTTCCTTGGTGAGCAAATGGCAATAGTTAGTGCCGAGGATGGAAATGAAGGCCAAAAGCAACCTTGGGAAGCTCTCTGTAGAGGGCTGTGGGGTGGGGCAAGGGCGGGGAATGGGGAGACAAGTTCTAGAAAACACTCGTTTTAGAAACAATAAAGAGAGGAATGTGAAATTTAAAGACAGCAGAGTTCCCCACGCCCTCATAAAATAAGAAAAGCGATTCAAAAATTATTTCAGCAAAGACTTTGGCCAAAATAAAAGTTATTTTTCAAGAACAACAGTAGAAACTGAACATTTAACTCTCACAGCCCGTTTGACAGCACTTTATGGGAGAACACACGATTGCCACATAAGTGGCCATTCCATGCAACCGCAATCCTCAGACGTGGGGACCTGCGAAGGCCACAGCAAGTGGCCCTTGAAGGGAACGTCCAGGAAAGGACGCTGCCTGGCAGGAAGGAGCCCCGGGCTGGGTTACACCTGAGCGAGGCCTCACCTTTCCAGTGGATTCTGTGACCGGGAGCTAAGCTGTTGCTATCCAGCAGGTGACTGGAAGGCACCATGAATGGAGCAAACAGGGAAAGGCATTTGACATCGGGCACTTCAGAGAGCCTCAGGGCACCCGTGTGGGAGTCCTGGGCACCCTGGCGCAGGAGGCAGGCGGCTGCTGCCCCTCAGACAAATCCTGAGGCCTCACTGCTTTGTCCTGTTGTCCGAACACCCCCCTGATACCAGGCACGGGAACAGAGGAAGGGACACCAGTGTGAAGAAGCCACTCACTGTCTCACTGTCCTGCCCGGACAACCTCACAAGGAGCTGGCAGACAGGAAGGAGTTCTCATCACACCCATTTTACAGATGAGGCGCTTGAGGCTCCGAGAGACCTGGTCATTCACTCCACATGATCCCTCCACTAACCAGAAGCACTGGGATTCCAACTCAGGTCTCCAGCCTGCAGAGACCAAGCACCTGGCCCTGGCCTAGGGACATGGAGGCACAAGGAAGGACTAGTTCAGGCTCTCAGGAGTCATCCCGAAGCCCTCCTGGGCTCCCGGCTGACCTGGGAGAGCCGTGCTGGCAGGTTTCAGCACACCTGAGCAGTACCTGCGTCTGTCTCTTCACCACCTGAGCTGGGCCCCTGGCACCAGCGGAGACACAGGAGGTGGTGGGTCTCGTCCTTCAACAAATACTTAGAAATGTCCACTGTAGAAACGTGGTATCTGGACAGATACACAGGAGCCAGAATATCTAGGTCCAAACCCTGGCTTTGTTCCTATTCAGCAAATCACTGACTGAACATCAGTTTCTCTAGCAAAAAAAAAAAAAAAAAAAAATGGGTGTAATGGTTCCTACCTTAAGTAAGGAGCTGCTGAGAGGACTCAGGGAGTTTTAACACAAACAAAATACTAAGAACAGGGCCTTGCACATAATCGCATAGTTAGCACTTGGTCCCATCATTAACTCCCTGATTAATAATTCCCTGGGGTCCTATATAACTCCAGTACTTCCTTCCTGTGCCTTGCTTGCTGCATCTGTAAAATGGGCTAACAATTAGAGTCACAGCACTCTGAGTCCTGGGAAACCATGGGTAAGAAGAAAGGAGGTATCAGGGACCAATGCCAAGGCTCCTCCTTGGAGCCACCATTGCTCACATGATTTCTCCTCTCCCTCCCTCTCTCTCCCTCCCTCTCCCTCTCTCCCTCTCTCCCTCCCTCTCTTCCTCTACCTCTCTCCCTCCCTCTTTCTCTCTCCCTCTCTCCCCCTCTCCCTCCCTCCCTGCCTCCCTCTCCCTCTCTCCCTCCCTCTCCCCCTCTCCCTTCCTTCCCTCTCTCCCTCCCTCTTTCTCTCTCCCTCTCTCCCTGCCTCCCTCTCCCTCTCTCCCTCCCTCTCCCTCCGTCCCTCCCTCCCTGCCTCCCTCTCCCTTTCCTTCTCTCTCTCTCTCTCTCTCTTCACACCAGCTGCTCTCTGAAGGCCCATGGAGTTCTGGAGAAGGTGCCAGTGTCCTGGGGCAACGCCTCCCAGCTGGAGAGCAGGACTGGGCCAGGACACACAGGGAAGATAGGACCCTGGGAAGGTCAGAACAAAGCTGCACTTGGAACCTAACACGGAGCAATTCAATCTCTACTTCTCCCCCAGAGTTTATCAGATGGGAACCTGCAGGCCGCCTGGGACAAAAAGGGAGGCTGCAAGGGGAGGCAGGTTCCTGGGCCTTTCCTGACAACCATGGGGCACAGAGCTCCTCCCAGCCACGTGGCCATGGCTGAAGGGAGCTAGGCAGGAAGTAGGCACGGTCTTGGAGGTCCTCAAGGGGCCCCAGGACCTGTCTGTAGCCACATTATCAAGCATCCCCCAGGTCAGGTACTGGGGTCTCCCCACCTCCTCTCCTCCTTGTAGACTCCCTGTAAGGAAGGCATCAGCATTCACATTGGCCAGCTGAGGAAACTGAGGCACAAACAGCTTATGTCACTCAAAAATTTTTATTTTTATTATTTGAAAGGCAAAGAGACAACAACAGACAGAGATCGCCCATCTGCTGGGTCACTTCCCCAAATGCCTGCAACAGCCAGAGCTGGCCCAGGCTGATGCGAGAAGCTCGGAACTCAATCCGGGTTTCCCACAAGGGTGTCAGGGACATAACTACTTAAGCCACACCTGCTGCCTCCCAGGGTATGCACTAGCAGGAAGCTGGAATTGGAAGCAGAGCTGGGACTGAACTCACGCACTCAACGTGGGACGTGAGTGGTGTCCCAACAACTGTGTCAAACACCCTGCCTCTTAAGTCTCATAGCTAAGTGGAGGTCCTGAGATTCACCCCAGTCTGCCTACCTCTCAATTAGCTAGAGCTTTATCCCCACTATCATGGGAACCTTGACGAACATGAGATGTTTCTCTCTCTGCCTCCCATCCCCAAGCACGCAAGCAAACCTGAAGAGCTGGCAGCTGGCCTCTTCCTACCCCAGGAGGAAATGGAAAGGCTTAGCTTCCAAAGACCACGCACACACTCCTACAGGCAATCCAAGCTGGGCTGGCCAACTGCTGTTAGGCTGCCTTGGTGAGGACAGGCTTGGAGCTGGACAATTCAACTCAGAAAAGCTATGCTACTGTCCAGCTAAAAGTAGTGGGTTAAGCACATGCTATTCTCTCTGTGTGCTCCTGAAACCTCAAAAGAGAGTCCACCTCTTAAGGGGCAAACCCATAAGGACAAGGAGAACAGGAGAGAAGGCGATCATTAACAGAAGCCAGGAAGCCGGAGAGCAGAGGTATGAGTTACAATTACTTCCAGGGGGCCGGCGCCGTGGCTCACTAGGCTAATCCTTCGCTTGCGGCACCCCGGGTTCTAGTCCCGGTCGGGGCGCCGGATTCTGTCCCGGTTGCCCCTCTTCCAGGCCAGCTCTCTGCTGTGGCCCGAGAGTGCAGTGGAGGATGGCCCAAGTGCTTGGGCCCTGCACCCCATGGGAGACCAGGAGAAGCACCTGGCTCCTGGCTTCGGATCAGTGCGGTGCACCGGCTGCGGGCATTGGGGGGTGAACCAACGGAAAAGGAAAACCTTTCTCTCTCTCTCTCTCTCACTGTCCACTCTGCCTGTCAAAAAACAAAACAAAAACAAAAACAAAAACAAAACAAAAAAAAAAAACAGTTACTTCCAGGGACCAAAGCTAAATCCTGAACTGAAAGACACAAGGTCAAGACCCCATATGACTGATGCCAGAGAAGGCCCAACAAGGCAAGAATTAGTGTCACCGGTGACTCGGGGCGGGGGGGGTGGGGGTGGGGCGAGGACAAGAGGACTGGGGGGGCAGGTAGGTGTTTAGCCTGTGGTTAAGATGCCTGCATCCCACAAAGGAGTACCTGGGTTCAACTCCCAGTTCCACCTCTTAACTCCAGCTCTCTGCTAATGTGTACCCGGGGAGGCAACAGTACTTGAGTCCCTGCCACCTGTGTGGGAGGCCTGAATTGAGTTCCTGGCTTCCAGCTCTGGCCTGGCCCTGCCCTTGCCATTGTAGGCGTTTGGAGAGTGAACCAGTGGATGGATGCACTTGTTCGCTCTCTCTCTCTCTCTCTTTTTTTTTAAACAGGCAGAGTGGATAGTGAGAGAGAGAGAGACAGAGAGAAAGGTCTTCCTTTTTGCCGTTGGTTCACCCTCCAGTGGCCGCTGCAGCTGGCGCATCTTGTTGATCCGAAGCCAGGAGCCAGGTGCGTCTCCTGGTCTCCCATGCAGGCACAGGGCCCAAGCACTTGGGCCATCCTCCACTGCCTTCCCGGGCCATAGCAGAAAGCTGGCCTGGAAGAAGGGCAACTGGGATAGAATCCGGCGCCCCAACCGGGACTAGAACCCGGTGTGCTGGCGCTGCAAGGCAGAGGATTAGCCTGTTGAGCCACGGTGCCGGCCTCTCTCTCCTTCTTTTAAAAAAAAAAAAAAAAAAAAAAAAGGAATGCTCTATTCAAGGAAAAGCAGCGCCAGACCACTTAGATCAATACAACTGTAAACACAAACACAAAGGCAGCACAGAAACTGTATTACAGGCTGGCGATGTGGCAAAGCAAGTTAGGGCGCCATTCACAGTGCCAGCATCCCATACAGAAGCACTGGTTCAAATCCTGGCTGCTCAGCTCCTGATTCGGCTTCCTGCTGATACACCTGGGAAGGCAGCAGATAATGGCTGAAGCACCTGGCCCTGGCTACCGATGTGGGAGACCCGGGTGGAGCTCCTGGCTCCTGGCTTCAGCCTGGCCTGGCCCTGGCTATTGTGGCTCTCTCTGTCTGTCTCATTGTCTGCGTTTCAAAGAAATAAATCTTTTCTAACAATAGAAATGTAGTACAAATCAACTTTTGGGAGAGTCAGATTCCAAATACAGCACATGAGGCAGTCATTAAGTCTAGATCAAAATTACCCTTGAAAAATCCCTTAAGAAAGAGATTAACACACCATCCACTACATCTCCTGTCTGCAAACACAGACTCCGCCTCTGAGACGGCCGGTCGTGAGAAAGCAAATGAGCTGGCCCCTCTAACGAGGGGTGCTGGGAAGAAGGGAGCTCCAACCCAGACCGGCCTGATCCATGCACATTTGAAAGGACAGCACCAGCAGTGCCGAACACCAGGTTTCCAGCCAGAGAGCATCCTAGAGTGCGCAGCTTCTGATGATAAAAGGCACCCGAGAAGGAAGGAGGGTGCGTGCGACCCCAGGAGAGGCGAGGCACCTGCCTTACACGCCCAGCAGGCCTTGGGGAGACACAGCTTCAGGCGGGGGGGGGGGGGGTGAGGGAGGCAGCAGGCCCATCCCTGGAGCCTGCAGGGTAAGAGGAAGCATGGAGCCAAGGACTCCACCAACAGGAAGCTTCCCTTGCTTCCCAAAGCAAGCCACAGATACAGAGGAAGGCCTGCTACCCCGGAGGTCTCTGTGCCGGCACTCTCACAATGCCCACGGAGGCCCACCTGTCCCCACCTTCACCTTCCTTACCTCCAGTTTCTCACCTGGGACTCCTGGGGGAATTAAAATGCTCCCAGAAGTCAGTAGCTCTTGCGGCTCACCCAGACCATCACCTCCCCTCGGAAGAGGGGATGCCAACCAGCGTTGCCCCTTGACTCCCAGCCTGCGGCCTGGTGCGGGCAAACGAGCCAGCACCACGTCCTCGTCTGTGTGCTTGCTAAAGGCTGTGCAAGCCTACCGAACGCAGACAGACATTTCACAATATCTGGTTCCTTTTCCTCGGCTCTGGCCAGGCCAAGTGCAGCTCAGGCTGGATGTGACCGCAGGCTGTCTGCAGGGAGCTACATCGAGGGGCAGCAGCAACAGCTATTTCTTTTCTAGAATATGGATGACCTAAGGTCCACCAAGCAAAGCAGGAGCTGGAAGGGTGTCATGTGTCCCGCCCCATGTGTCACAGGTACAGCGTCTTAGGGTGCATGAGCCAGGGCAGGTTTCCTGCACTGGTCCCACGAGACCAGGGCCCTGGGCAGACCAAGGTGTGCCGAGGTGGAGATCTGGGGGTCTGGTGCACAAGAGAGTTCGGAGGTGGAAAGGGGGTTGTTCTCTGTGAAGGTGAGCGATGAGGAAGAAGAGGAGGATCCCGGTCTTGTGTCGCTGTCACAGGAGGTACAGCTGGGGACGCGAGAGTCTGCACCCAGTGAAAGCAGGAGCTGCCCATGGAGGATAGGCTCTTCACTGGGTGCATTTACGGGAGAGAATGCATTGCTTTCCAATCTAAAGATTCTCCCCATTTCTTTTTTTTTTTTTTTTTTTTTTTTTTTTTTTTTTTTTTTGACAGGCAGAGTGGACAGTGAGAGAGAGAGACAGAGAGAAAGGTCTTCCTTTTGCCGTTGGTTCACCCTCCAATGGCCGCCGCGGTAGCGCGCTGCGGCCGGCGCACCGCGCTGTTCCGATGGCAGGAGCCAGGTGCTTCTCCTGGTCTCCCATGGGGTGCAGGGCCCAAGGACTTGGGCCATCCTCCACTGCACTCCCTAGCCACAGCAGAGAGCTGGCCTGGAAGAGGGGCAACCGGGACAGGATCGGTGCCCCGACCGGGACTAGAACCCGGTGTGCCGGCGCCGCAAGGCGGAGGATTAGCCTGTTGAGCCACGGCGCCGGCCGATTCTCCCCATTTCTGTGCGTCTCTCTCTCTCTCCCTCAGCCCCTTGTACACACAGCACCTCCTACTTGAAAAGCTGAAAACTCAAGCCAAATGGGAGTCCTCAGAGTAGAGAGGCCAGAGGCAGAACAGGAAAGATCGCCAAGGGTCTTCATACACTCAGACCCGGCTACGCCATCCCAACCACAGCACACCCTAAACTGCCTGCTGGGGATTCTCTGAAAGGGAGCTGCAGATGTTGCAATGGCGGGGGTCGGCAGGAAGGACACAAGCT
This sequence comes from Lepus europaeus, assembly GCF_033115175.1. NCBI lineage: Eukaryota > Metazoa > Chordata > Mammalia > Lagomorpha > Leporidae > Lepus > Lepus europaeus. Next base: position 16,883,863 of record NC_084835.1, read on the forward strand.
CCTGTCTGCTGGGCTGGCCCACCCCAGGGGCCCTGGGCACCGTCCGAGAGCCTGTGTTGTTCCAGCCCGAGCGCCAACCTTACCTCTGATTTACAGCTCAGCCTCTGGAGGGAGCATGGCTGTGCAGCTCTGCCCTGAGCCCGTGCAGCTGCCAGCTCTCTGCTTCACAGACCGCGGGATCTGCTTGTCCGCAGAAAAACAAACGGCCCCTGGGAGTTTGGGCACATCTTTCAGGGAAGCCACAAGGTTTGGTGTGGATGGCCCCAGCCCACGGAGCATGGCGGAGCCAGGAACTGAACATACCACATCCAAATGGTCCCAGGGAGCCCCGCTCAGGTCCTGATCACAAGACCAGCCCCCAGGACTCGTCTGCTTGCCATGGCTTTTCTCCAAGTCCCCAAGCTGTTTGACAAATTTCATCCCTGGGTCCACAAGGGAGGCAGGCAGGTCCCTGGGGGCTCCTGCCATTACCAGTCTGGTGCAGCTGTGGATAAAACTTGGGCTCAGAGCCAAGCTGCCTGGGTGGTGACCCCCACTCCATCCTGTCCTTCACCTGGGCCTCGATTCCCTCATCCAGACAATGGGGATCCTAACACCTCCTCACTCGTGGGGTAGACCACTCATGCTCTCATCGAGCAGGTCCTTCCTCTTCCAAGCACTGTTCCAGGCAGGAGAGATACACCTGGAACAAGCCAGACAAAAGCCCTTCCCCTTACAGTGGTGAGAAAAGAAAGTGACTTGTCACTCACACAAAATTCAACCATTCTAGTGAGCACCCCGAGAGCTACAAGGGCCGTGGTAGGAAGAGCACAGGAAGCAGCCCAACAATTCTGCCCGCTCTGAGTACTGTCCCTGTTAGCATCACAGGGACCTTTCCAGCGATGGCCAGGGGGCTGCCTCCAACACTGGACCCTGAGAACAAACGCTAAGCAGGTGGGGTGCGACCCCTCTGCCTGCTTCCGAGACAGGGAGTTACCAGAGGCTCTCCTAGGCACTCCTCCCTCGAAGCTGGCTGCGGTGTGCTGAGTTCTCCGGGACCCCTCTGCACATCCACAGCTGAATTAGCATTTTGTTCCAGCTCACAAGGGCACCAGTGTGGGGACACCACAGGCCAGATGGAATTTCAGAGACCCTGTCATTTGTTGGGAATTCTCTCTGGCTGCCTTATAATAACAGCCACACATTTTGCTCTCAAGGCCTGGGAGTGGATGGATTGGGGACAGGGGGTAGGTTGGGGGGTGGGGTGGGGATTCCTGCTGAAAAAATAAAGCAAGTTTCTCTGCAGGCTGTTCCTGTCCAACCATCCAGAGATTCCAACTCTCGGGCTGCTCAGAGGCCAGGACAGGGGGAAGCAGGGGCTCTGGACCTTCCAGATGTGTCCCTCCCTCCCTCTGACCAAAGAGGGGACAATCAGGACAGCATCAGCCTCACTGTCCGCCTTCGGCCCAGCCCCGGCTCCAGGAGATCGCGTGGACAGGTTTAGACCTGGAGGGGAGTGTAAACCAGGATCCACAGCTCAAATCTAGCCAGCAGATGTGTTTTGTTTGGCTTGAAGTATTTTAAACGCGTTTGAGCCAATGTTTAAAAAATCCAGGATGTTTCACATACGAATTCAAATTTCCACTTCCCTTGGAAAAGAGGAAGTTCTGGCCACACTTGGGGGCCGTGTCCCCACCCGGCTGGAGTAGAGCCGCCCCCCTCTCACAACAACATGGCGGTCTCTGCAGTTCACCTCTGCCTTTGTCTCCCAACACCAAGGACAAGGACAGTTGCCTTGAGGAAACAAAATACAGACAGATGTGTTTTCATTGTACCCAGCCCAATGCACTTACTGGAACCAGCATCCAGCCCCAAGCGTTTCAGCTTCTATCTCCTGACTGAGAGCGCCCCTGCTCTTAGCTCCAAGAGACTCTTTGCCTATAATTCAAATTCAGATTTGCAATGGCCACACTTCAAGTACTGAATAGCCACCTGGGAGGAGAGCCCGCTGCTGACGGCATGGATACAATGCTCCCATCTCAAGGGCTGGCCTCTGCTGCGGCAGTTAAGTTGCTGCTTGGGTCACCCGCATCCCAGGTTTGAAGGCCTGGTTCAAGTCCAGGCTCCGCCTTCTATTCCTGCTTCCTGCTAACGCACACCATAAGTGGCAAGAGGTGATGGAGAAAGCAGCTGGGTCCCTGACTCCAATGTGACTGAGTTCCTGGCTTTTCGCTCCAGAGTTGCAGGCATCTGGTGAGTGAACCAGGGGATGGGAGACCTCTCTGTGTCTCTCCATCCTTCTATCTTTTAAATGCATAAATATAATAAAAATAAAATTAAGGAGCAGGCATTTGGCACAGCAGCTAAACCGCCACTTGGGACACCCACAGTGTAGTGCCTGAGTTCAAGAACCAACTCCACTCCCCATTCCAGCTTCCTGCTAGTGTATAGCATGTGTGGCAGCAGATGAGGGCTCAAGGACTTGGTGCGTGCCACCCACATGGGAGACCCAGATGGAGTTTCTGGCTTCTGAATTTGGCTTGTCCCAGCCCTGCTGTTGCAGGCATTTGGAGAGTAAACCAAGGGATGGTTGGTTCTCTGTTTCTTTCTGCCACTCTGCCTTTCAAATAAGTAAATAAAAACAAATAAATAAAAACTTAAAATGAGTATTTTTACAAAGAGGACATTCGCATCAACTCAGAAAGTTCCACAGGACAACCCTGGAGAGACTGAAATACAAGGCATAGGAGGCCACCAACCAGTGGTGATACCTGTGGCACCAGGCCTCTGCACCTGCCCTGTGCTGGCCACTGCTGGGGGCCGGAGGGAGCTGATGCTCCCTGAGGCTGCTGCCTTCCAGGAATTCACTATCTAATTAGGGAGAAAGCTGCAGCCAAAGACAAGAAACAGCAGGAAGGTCCCGGGGTAGCCCCTGGGGTTCTCAGGGTCAGAAAGGCGGGGCAGGTCCCTGTGTCCATCACTCCCTGCACATTGACTACCCTGCATTCTTGGCCCCATCCAAAGCAGACAATCGCATCAGAAGCTTCCAGAAGAGCGGGGTGCCCTCAGCCCACTCACAAAGATGCTGCTTAGACGACCAGGGCTCAGCACGATGCCCAAGAAGAGTCCAGCTGGGTTCCAACCCACCCCACAATCTGTGTGCCCTGCCTACAGGCCTCCCCCAGGGCTGACATCCCCCCAGACCTCTCCAAATGCAGGCCTGGCTCTCTGTCCCCACGCACCTGGGACCCAGACCCCCAGGGGCACGCTCTAGACAACAAACCACATCTGAGGATATTTGCTTCTGAATGAGAATTGCCAGACTAGCTATCAGCACGGAAGGGCTGAGTGTGTGAGACGGAGTGGGAAAAGCGTCGCCCACGTGGTGACAGGACCCACCTTGACGTCCCTCATGTTGGCCCGGCCCAAAGCTCCAGAGTCACTGACGAATCCACAGCAGCAGAGGTTCCAAATCTTCCGGCTACCAAAGACCCTCTGGCCACGCAGCGAGGCTGTGGATCCCTCTCAGGTCGCTAGTTTTAAAAAACAGATAAAATGAAAGGTAAATGATAGCATTGAAATACAGTTTCCAGATAGTCGAAAAATCAGGGATACAATCACGCCTTGCTTCTTTTCACACATTAAGCAGCAGCATCTAATAAGACCCATGTGACAAACTTTCAATGTAGCAATGACTAGGGACTCTGTTTCAAAGTCTCCACTTCTACCGCCACGATGTAAAAAAATCTGACTACTCTCTCTTTTTTTTTTTCTTCAAGATTCATTTATTTGAAAGGCAGAATTATAAACAGAGAGAGAGAGAGAGAGGTCTTCTACCCACTAGTTCACTCCTCAGATGGCTGCAACGGACAGAGCTGGGCTGATCCGAAGCCAGAAGCCAGGAGCCTCCTCCAGGTCTCCGACGTGGGTCTAGGGGCCCAAGCACTCGGGCCATCTTCTACTGCTTTTCCAGGCCATGGCAGACAGCTGGATAGGAAGTAGAGCAGCCAGGACTCAAACCAGTACCCCATACTGGATGCGGGCACTGCAGGTGGTGGCTTTACCCGCTAAGCCATAGCGCCGGCCCCCTGACTTCTCTTGGTGACAAAATCACAGGTCTCACTAATACCACTTTGGTGGGTGCCTACATTATTAAAGAAATGCTGGCTTTCAATTAGGGTTTAGTGAAAATAAAGATGTGACTTGTCTTTGACCAAGGTAAGGGCTCCCTTGAGCCAGGACCTGTGAACACAGCACCCTTCTGCCCTTGTTGAGTCGATCTCCCTCTAGGTCTCATCACAGGGGGCTCCACAGGGATGAAATAAAGGCAGCCATTATGGCAGGTACCCCCCGCCCCAAGAAAACCCCTTCTGTGTGGAGCTGCGTGCCCAGGCTTCCCATCACTGCCGCGGAGGGACCACCCACAGTCACAGAGACCCAGGCATTACTGCAGCCCCCGCTCCAGCTCCTAGGAACGAGCACTGTGTGCTGCCTATGGCAGAAGCTGCAGGACATTCGTCCTAGCAATGATGAGCACACAGCCCCACAAGGGGGCACAGTTACCCACAAGGGAGACAGTTACAGGTTCACCGACCAGCCCAAGGCGGTGAGCAGAGTTTGAATCCACTCCTGGGAATCATTCAACCCCACACTTTAAAAGTGTACCAAGCAAGGTTCTGTGACAGCTAAGACAGTCACCCTGCACCACTGCCGAGGACAAAAGTGTGTCCCTGAGGAAGCAGTGAAGTGACTTGGCAGGGTGTCACTGCGTGGCCAGCCGTCCACATGCCCTTCCCCACGGGAGCAGGGGGGCTGTGACTGGAGTCTCAAGAAGGAACTCCCACAGCACCTTTGTAAGTGTGCTAGGACCTCGGGCACAGGAGAAGCAGGGGTGCTGGGGCTCGAGCCAGGGCCAGCAGACAGTGGCAAAGTGATGTAGGCCAGCCAGGAGGAGCAGCGCTGTCCAGCAAGCAGCCCTGCGGCAGCCAGGCCCTGAGCTGGGGTCCAGCCCCGCCGCCCCCGGGAAGGCACACACTGAGCCTCTGTGTGGACAGACAACAGAGCCCCTCTGTCCCAGAGAAAGAGGCCTGTGTGTCCCGCCCCCGTCCTCCCAGCACAGGGATGGATGTGGACTTGGCCCAATCACTGGCATCCCAGCCTCCACCTCCACTGGGCTCAGGCATCCAGGTGGCCTGGCCCAAACCCCACCATGGCCCGCGCACAGCTTGAGCCTGGTTCTGTTGCTTCCACCCCAGCAGGCACTCTGCCTCAGAGGTGGCTTCTCTCTGTGCAAGTGTGCGGGTGTGTGTATCGGGGCCGGTGTGAGCACGCAACTGTGTGTGCACGAATGATGCAAGTGTGTGGCCGTGTGACTGTGTGTGGATGATGTGAACAGCTGAGCCCAGCAAGGAATGAAGACTAGGAGGAGAGAGACCCAGGAGCCCCCAGATGCCAGCCTGGTCTGGCCCCCATGTCTGTGTCCACCCAGACAATCCACAGGGGCCTTCAGGAGTACACACAACTCCTCCTGTAGTGGGGAGGCAAAGAGAGACAGCTGACTCCATGCTTTCCACACCTGCTCACTGCCCTACTTCCCTCATCCACAGGCCTGAGGTTCATTAGGGTCTGGGTCCGGCCCCTGGCCCTGCCACATCGCAACCATGAGACCCCCACCAAGGTGCTCAGCTCCTCTGAGCTTTAGGTTCCTTATTAACAAAGGTCACACCGAGGGGATTATACAACACACACCTGGCCCACAGAACATCTGGTACAGACATCACACCCGGGATGCAGTCAATGCACCTGTCGTGACTGGGCCCACCTCCCACCCCACCCCTCAATCTCCCAGACCGGGGGCTGCTGAGACGGCCTAGTGCTTGCTCTGTCTCATCCCCATGGTCACCTGGTGCCTGGGCACAGAGCAGGAACAGGTCTCTCTTATAACTAAACATCATTAATGTGCGTTCCCTTGGCCCCTGGGACAACCACCACTGCTGGCCCCAAAGCAGCCAGGGAGCAGAACTCAGGAAAAGGTGGTGGGGAGTTCAGCTCTTAAGGCGCATGCACTGGGACCCCAAACACGTGGATCTCCCAGCAGGCACCGCGTCTGCACTTCAGCTCTGTCCCCAGGAGCGTGGCTCAGACTCTCCTCCACAGAGATGTGAAAACAGGCGGGCTTGTCCACAATGAGCAGGTGTTGCTCTTATAACTAAAAAACCCGAAAGAGAGGGGCCGGCGCTGTGGTGCAGCAAGCTAAGCTGCCGTCTGCAGCACCAGAATCCCACATGAGCACAGGTTCGAGGCCTGGCTGCTCCACTTCCGATCCAACACTCTGCTAATGCACCTGGGAAACGGAGGAAGATGGTCCAAGTGCTTGGGCCCCAGTACCCATGCGGGAGATGTGGAAGAAGCTCCTGGTTCCTGGCTTCTGCTTGGCTTAGCCCTGGTCGTTGCAGCCATTTGGGGAGTGAACCCGTGGATGGAAGCTCTCCCTCTCTCTGTAATTCTGACTCTTGAATAAATAAATAAATAAGACTTTTTAAAAAATGTGACAGATATGGGGCCGACGCCGTGGCTCAGTAGGTTAATCCTCCGCCTGCGGCACCGGCATCCCATATGGGTGCCAGTCCTAGTCCCAGCTGCTCCTCTTCTGGTCCAGCTTTGGCCTGGGAAAGCATTAAAAGACGGCCCAAGTGCTTGGGCCCCTGCACCCACGTGGGAGACCGGGAAGAAGCACCTGGCTCCTGGCTTCGGATTGGCCCAGCTCCAGCTGTTGCAGCCATTTGGGAAGTGAACCAATGGAAGGAAGACCTTTCTCTCTGTCTCTCCCTCTCACTGTCTGTAACTTGCCTCTCAAATAAATAAATAAAATCTTTAAAAAAAAAAAAAGTGAGCGATAAAACAAGAGTCTCAACACTGTCAGTCTCAACAATGTTCTTCTGTAGGCCAGGAAAAAACAGTGACAGTGTTTCTAGAAGTTTATATTTATTTGAGAAGCAGAGAGAGAGAGAACTCCCATCCAGGGGCTGGGGCTGGGCCAGGCCAAAGCCGGGAGCTGGAAACTCAATCCAAGGATCCCACACAAGTGGCAGCATTTCAGTGCCTTGAGCCATCACCACTGCCTCCCGGGGTCTGTGTTAGCAAGAAGCTGGAGCCGGAATCCAGACCTAGTTCTTCCATATGTGACGCAGGCATGTTCATCACTAGACTAAAAGCCCATCCCAATGACAGTATTTAAAAGAGCAAATTTCAGAAAAAAGATCACATATCCTGAGCCCTAAAGGGTAAGTTGAGGTGGACAGAATGGAGGCCCAGAAGGAAGAGGGTGCAAGGGCCAGGAGACAGAAAGGGAAAGTGAGGACACATCCCCTTCACGGGTCACACCTCCTCCCATGCTTTGCAGAAAACACCCCTGCTCCTAGCCCAGCTCTCTCCCTCCCCAGCACTGCTCCCCCCACCCCAGCTGGGGATGGTTCTCACCTTCTCCCCAGGACTAGAGTTCATTCATCTCCATTGGGGAAAAGGACGACAGGGACCAGGGATCCTGCACGTTAACAGGTAGAACCGTATTTGGATCTCCCCTCCCTGTCTTAAAGCTGTTGTCAAGCATTTTAAAAAGTACAAAAGTAACTTTTTATATCCTTAACAACCTATCTTGAGAAAGTCCTAGCGACCCATGCACTGGAAGTCACCTCCCAGCACTGGTGCCAAAGCCCTCTGGACAGAAGCCACACCCGCAGTTGGAACAAAATGCTCCCCAGAAGCAGGGGGCCAGCACTGACACCCAGGATGGCTCTAGGGCATGCAAGGCAGTGACTGTGCCCCCCACTCGGGGCCAGCTACTCTCAAGGGTGATGCTGAGAAGGCCCAGCTCAGAAGCTCAGAACCACTTGTCCAGGGCAGCCCAGGAGGCCCTGCCGCGTGACAGGTACCTGCCAGCCCCTGGCCCTGGAGTGCGGTGCCCAGGGTGGGCAGGGAATCCACGGAGTGGTCTCATTTGTCTCTGTGCCTGGCATTCAAACATCTCTGCCCTTGATTCTCTGTGCTCTGTCCCCTTCGCTCTTCTACTCCTAGCCCCTCTGCGGTCTTTGATCAGTTCTTCGGCCGATGGCATTCCTGGAAGAAACACTTGACCCACTTGGATCCTACCCACAGAACCACAAACCCGCTTCCCCAGCCCAAATAGGATGATGTGAGTCCTCCAGGTGGTTCTGGAAGAGGCTGCTTGCAAGCAAACACCCTTGAAAGCCAAACAAAAACTGCCCACAAGCAAACAGCATGTGACACAGCCCCTTCCCGCAGCCACTCAGCACAAACTGAAGCCCACGGCAGGCAGCGAAGCCAGCCTCAGAGGCAGGGACGTAGCAGCTGCAGCCCTGCCCACCTGCAGCACAGTGGGCAGCTGGGCCGGGATTCCAGGGCAAGAGGTGCCAGGTGGTGACGCCGGCAGGCAGAAGCTATCAGGGACCGCAAGCAAGGCAGCTCAGGTGATATAAGTAACACTGCACCCGTTTGTCACTGCCATCATCTCTGTTTTACTTTAATATAAAGGCAATGTGTATAAAGCCAACTCGGAGGACAGAGAATCAGGAACACTTTTATTGTTGTTTTTAAGAATATAACATCATGGGGCTGGCCTGTGGCGTAGTAGGCCAAGCCTCTGCCTGCAGTGCTGGCATCCCATATGGGTGCCAGTTCCTGTCCCTGCAGCTTCTCTTCCGATCCAGCTCTCTGCTATGGCCTGGGCAAGCAGTGGAGGATGGGCCAAGTGCTTGGATCCCTGCACCCACATGGAAGACCTGGAAGAAGCTCCTGGCTCCTGACTTCAGATTGGCCCAGCTCCAGCCGTTGCGGCTATCTGGGGAGTGAACCAGCAGATGGAAGACCTTTCTCTCTGTCTCTCTCTCTCTCCGTCTGTGATTCTACCTATCAAATAAATAAATAAAATCTTAAAAAAAAAAAAAAAGCCGGCGCCGTGGCTCACTAGGCTAATCCTCCACCTTGCGGCGCCGGCACACCGGGTTCTAGTCCCGGTCGGGGCACCGATCCTGTCCCGGTTGCCCCTCTTCCAGGCCAGCTCTCTGCTGTGGCCAGGGAGTGCAGTGGAGGATGGCCCAAGTCCTTGGGCCCTGCACCCCATGGGAGACCAGGAGAAGCACCTGGCTCCTGCCATCGGATCAGCGTGGTGCGCCGGCCGCAGCGCGCCTACCGCGGCAGCCATTGGAGGGTGAACCAACGGCAAAAGGAAGACCTTTCTGTCTCTCTCTCTCTCACTGTCCACTCTGCCTGTCAAAAATAAAAAAAATAAAAATAAAAAAAAATAGATCATAATCTGTTTTATGGAACTCAAAGTATTAGCATCATTTTTATTAAGTTACTTGTACATCCTGATTGCTTGTAAGTGCTACTGGTTAAGGGACACCAAGGGATAAATCAAGATGATGAGAAAGAGAAAAGGAGGAAGGGAGAGAGAGGCTAGCACCCCCAGCTGGCAGAATAAGAAATCAGAGTTGCTCTTTTTTTTCCAAGTCTGTACATGTTCAGTACAGATGCGCTTTTAAAAATTGTATTTATTTGAAAAAAAATTTTTGGGGAGGCGCATGTGCCCGCGCACGCGCGCGCGCACACACACACACACACACGCGGTGTGGGGAAGGGGGAAGGGAGGGGAACTCCCATTGGCTGACTCATTCCATGAATGCAGGCAATAGCTAGAGCTGGCCCAGGATCAGAGCCAGGAGCCGAGAGCCAGGGACACAATCCATGCCTCCCATGTGGGTTGCATGAACTCAGTCACCTGAGCCATCACCTCCGATGGAATTGGGAATCAAACCCGGGTACTCCAACATGGGAGCGGGGCATCTTGTCCTCCTGGGGGGGGGGGTCACTCCCTGTCCGCTCCACCCCTCCCTCCCATCTCCCTGCCACTCATGCCTCGAAACTGCCTTCTCCCATGCACATGCCATCACTCCTCTCCAGAATCAGAAGCTCCCTCTGCCCTCGGGTCAATGTTACAAATCCTAGCTGGGGGGGGGGGGGGGCCCACCCCTCTTCCACTCTGCAAGCAGTTCTGGAAGCACAAGCCTGGGCCCTGGTGATCAGACCAGGCAAAGGCAGCCCCAGGTCGCTCAGAGAAAACAGGTGCCCTCCAAGTGTACCTCTGCACCTTGGGTGGGGAGTGGAGGCTGGGCTTCTCAGCCCTATTGGGGGGTGCGGGGGGGGGGGGCGGGAGGGGGTCAGCATCTTTGAGACCCTTACTGGCCCTTGAGTGTCCTCGGGGAGGCCTATTCCTATTCTGTCCCACCATTTGGGGGCCCAAGCCCTGCTTGGGCTGGCTGGGTCAGTGCCTCGTTCAGAAGCCTCCAGTCCCGGCCCAGAGCCCCAGCGGTGTGTGCAGCAGGAGCCACAGGGAACAGGGACAGGAGAGAGAGAGTGTCAGATTCCTCAAAGGCACCGAGGGCCGGATTTCACGTCCCAGTTCTGATTCCAAAACCGGTTTAACTTCTTCTCTAGCTGAGCCCCAGGACAGCTGGGACTCACGGCAGGTGGGGTGCTGCACTGGGAGGAAAGGGGGCACCCCAGCACAGGAACTCAGGGGCCTGTGGCTGTTTGGGGATCCCAGGGACTTAAAGGAAAAGCGCAACTATGTTAGGAGAAACCCAGCCTGCAGGAGGTGCCTGTCCGGGGTGGGTCTTTGCTGGCCTCAGCACCTTCCTTCTGATTCTTTTTGTTCCTTCCACTTTATTTGAATGAGAGGGAGGGAGGGGGAGGGGGAGGGGGAGAGGAGGGATCTTCTATTTGCTGTTCTCTCATCAAATGCCTTCAATCACCAGGACTAGCCCAGGCCAAAGCCACCAGCCAGAAACTCCATCCAAGTGTCCCTTGTGGGTGACCAGGCTCCCGAGTACTTAAACCATCGCCTGCTGCCTCTCCGGATACACATTAGCTAGGAGCTAGATGGGCAGACAGGAGCCAGGGCTCACACCAGCGCTCTGATAGGGGATGTGGGCATCTCAGCCGCTGTACCAAAGGCCCCTGCGAGGGCGGGGAGAAGGTCACTAGGACTGGGGAGGTCTCACACACACACACACCCCACACACATCACACACATACAGACACTCCACACATACACACTACATACACATACCACACACTACACTCCACACCCACCACACACATACACGCCACACACACACACACAGCCTCCCCCCTGCCCCACCCTGAGCCCTCAGCTCCTGCTGACCAGCGCTCCCCCACAGGGAAGGTCTCTGCTCTCAGAGACCCCCACACCCCACCCGGGAGTCTTGGGAACCCTTGTAAACTCCAGGCCCACAGCTGAGCTCCCCAGGCAGCGTGCAAGGGGCTCCAGGCGCGTGCTCCGTGCATTTGGAGCAGAAAGGTGGAGGAGGGGTCGGGAAGGACCGGACGGAGACAGAGCAGCCCCCACCTCCCCGGGGGCGGCGGGAGGCCTTTTCCTGGGGGCCGGGGAGTTTCCGCTAAGAACCTGGACCACACCCTCAAAGGGCTTCCCGTGGCTGGCTGTGAGGTCCTGGGAGCGAGGGTCGCAGGCCAGCCGCCCCAGCAGCGACACCCGCCACACCTGCCCTGCGCTCCCACCTGTCCGAGAGGCAGAGGACGCAGGGGCGCTGGGAGGCCGCCACGGAACCCTCGCCGAGGCCAGGCGAACGCTAACAAGTGGAACGGCCGCGGAGGGCGAAGCCACCAGACGACACTGGCGCGCATCTTTGTGAGGAGAAGGCGGCCTTCGGTGGCAGCCTCGAGGGCCCCACGCACCGCTCCCCTCTGCCCGCCCAGTGGGTTGCAGGAGGTTCGCGCGGCGATGCGCGGCGGGGCGCGGTCCCGGGCGAGCGCCCAGTGAAGTCCGTGCTCGCCGCGCAAGCTGACCGCCCAGCCGCAGCCCCCGGGGGGGGGGGGGTGGGAAACGAGAGCCGCCGTCGCCCCCGCGCAACGTCGAGGCCGCAGGTCCAGCCCGGGAGCCCGCGCGGGCTCGGCGCGGCCACCTGCCCAGGTAGGCGCCCAGCCCCCCAGCCCCGCGCCCCCTCCCGCGAGTCCTACCATGTCCCCGGCGGGGGCCGGCCGGGCTCCTCGGCGCGCTCAGCCGGCTCCAGGGCTCCTCCCGCCGCCCCCCGGCGCGGCGCGGCGTGGCGTGGCGTGGCGTCCCGAGATGCGCGCGGCCACGCGGGGCTCCGGTTTTCCCGGGACCGAAGGGCCGCGGCGTCTCCGCCGCGAGGCTCCGTGGCTCGGCAAAGGCACGCTCGGCGTGCGTGCGTGCGGGGTCGGCGGGGGGCGCCTCCCCGGGGCCGCGAGGCTCCGGCAGAAGCTGGGAAGCCCGCGGCGTCCCCGCCGCTCGTCCGGGCCCAGCCCCTGCGGTCCCTCAAAAGCGCGGGCGAGGGGAGCGCCTTTCACAATAAAAGCCCTGCCCGGGGCCCACCCGCCGCAGCCGCAGCCGCAGCCGCAGGGGCCCAGGGGCTCCGGAGCGAGGGGTCCACCCTGCCCACCCGCCGGGTGCAGCGCCGAGGCCGGGCGGCGAGGGGCGCACGGCCACCCTGCCGCCTCCAGGGCGTGCGGGTGCAGAGCGAGCTCGGGGCGACCCCGAGGTAGGAGGGGGCAGGGGTCGCCGAAGCCGCGGGAAGAGGCGTCTTTTCCTCACCCCTCTTGGCCTAAGGTCAGGTTTTTCTCCTTGAAAACTAATCACTGTTGAAGCCGCAGGAGTTACGTGGCTGCTAGGAGTTGAGCGGGCGGCGGGCTTCAGGTGCAGTGAGGGTGCCCAGTATGTGATCCTCGGGCAGCTAAGAGCCTGCAGGCGGGGGGTGGAGGCGGGGCTGGGGGGGCACACTCAGCACCAGGCTCCTTCGCTGGACGGGAGCAGCCCCGGCCCGCGGTGCCTTGAAGCTGTCATTGAGCGCTTCCTAAGGGAGCGAAGATCCGGGGCTCCCTTAAAGGGTGGAGGGGCTGGGGGTGGAGGGGGAGCAGAAGGAAGAAGATTCAGGCCTTAGTGCGCCCGATTCTGTGCATTGTGGTATCACACGTGATCCTAAGAAGAAAAACAAAATCGTTTTAGAAATGAGGGGACTGAGGGTGAGGATGTAGCAGCCTTCCCTGCGATGGCCTGGGAAGCGCTAAGGGCCTGGGTCGCAGGAGGCTGCGGGCTGCAGCTTGTCCCTGCGGGCGGGCGGGCGGGCGGGCGGAGGGGATTGGAGCCCTGGAGAGAAACGGGCAAAGGCCGGGAGGTTGACGGAACAAACCAGTCAGTGTTGTCCGCCGAGGTTTCCGGAGCCTCCTTTTCTGAGACCCACACGAGATGTACATTTCTGTGCCGTGTGACTCTATGCAAAAATATGAGTGCCTATAAATAAATAAAGGAGCATCTTACCATGCATGGCTTCCCGCGGTGCGCTTGGATGTTTTCTCTCCTAGTGCATTGGGATTGTTTTTTAAATTTGTTTGCTTTTATTTATTTATTGAAAGGCAGAGAGACTGAGTCAGAGATCTTCCTTCCTCTAGTTCACTCCCTCAGTGACCACAACAGCGAGGGCTGGGCTGAGCAAAAGCCCAGGAGCCTGGAACTCCATCCGGGTCTTCTGTGGCGGTAACAGGAGCTCAGGTACTACAGCCATCATCTGCTGCCTCCTAAAGTGCTCCTAGGCGGGAGGGAGGCTGGATCAGAAGTGGAGGAGCAGCCGGTGCTGTGGCCCAGAAGGTTAAAGCCCTCGCCTTCAGCGCCATTCCAGTCCTGGCTACTCTCTACCCTTCTTCCTATCCAACTCCCTGCTAATGCGTCTGGGAGGACAGCAGAAAATGGTCCACGAGCTTGGGCCCCTGTACATGCATGGGAGATTGGGAAGAAGCGCCTGGCTCCTGGCTTCAGATCGGCTCAGCTCTGGCCATTGCAGCCATTTGGGGAGTGAACCAGTGGATGAAAGATATTCTCTCTCTCTCTCTCTCTCTCTCTCTCTCTCTCTCTCTCTCTGCCTCTCCGTAACTCTGCCTTTCAAATAGATAAATCTTCTTTTAAAAAATGACTTGGGACTTGTTAGATACCAGGACATAACATCAGTCTGTCTTAATCACACGACCACAATTACTTTTGAGACGAGTTCCTTGAAAAGAGCCACTCGTCGGAGCCTGTCACTTCTTTGCCCAGAGCCTCCCAGAGGCGTGCCCACGCCCTGGAGTAACATGCCACGGCTCGCAGGGACCGGCAGGTGTTTCTGTGCAGTGGTCCTCCTTTCTGCTCTGCTATCGTAAGCTCCAAACTCACTCCGGGACGCCCACTGCTTACCTGTTCTTGCAGCCACCAGGCACCACCACAGCCCAGGGCCTTGGCACCTCCAGGTCCCCAACTTCCCCCAGGGTTTGCTCCCTCGTCTGCTTCAGGTCTCTGCTCCAGGGTCACGCTCTTGGTGACACCTTCCCAAACCTTGCTATTAAAGATTGAGCAAGGCCTTTTTCCTTCAGTGCCAACTTGTGAATTTTTTTTTTCCTGAGCTAGACAACTTCTTGGAAGCTATATTAAATGGTTTAAAATTTTGATAACCAATAAATCTCTCCCATCCTGAAAACAACACTCCATGTATTATCACTTTCAGGATTTTAGCTGATTGGTGATTGGCTGCTCCCGTAGGCCTTGCCTGGCAGGTTGGTGCAAAGATGGGTGTTTTATTGTCTCCACTAGAGGGCGCTTCCAAATGCCTCAGGTGTGAGGCTAGCCCCCTGCACTAGTTCTAAGATTTCCAGCTTAATCTAAGGACTTTTGGGGCTGCACATAAATGCACACCCCAGGAGGTGACCAGTGGCTCTGTTTCACCCTTAACCAAAATTTCCAAGGCTTGTGTATCTTCATTTTTTTCAGCACCAGAGTTAATGCTAAAGCACAGACAGGCTTGCGATTGCTTTACCATTGTGATTCTGGAATCTTCCTCCTTCTGTCACTTCTTTGGCTCCAACTTTTGTCATCACTCAGTGCTCCCAGCAAAAACCCCAGCTGGTCTCCCCGGCTCTACTTGTGCTCCCTCTAATCCGGCCTACACATTACTACAGAAAGGTCTGCTCCTGGCCTGCCCCGTGTCACTCCAGGGGTTAAACGTGGATTTCTCAGCATGGCTGCCAGCATCCTGCCAGGCCTGACCTCTGATCGCCTCCCCAGGCCTTCTGCAGCCTTCGAGCCCTTCCATCTCAAAGCCTTTGCTTCACACGCCCCTGGGTCCCACCGGCTCCCCTCCCCTACCACCCTCACCCTGAAGACCGAAGGAAGTATCATCTCCTCTACCTCTCCCTCTCCAATTCTGGGCCTCCTGTCTCTACCTGCCTGGCACCAAGCAGCTACTCAGTAAATGCATTTGAGTAAGGAATGAGATCACAGATGGATGCACTACTGAACCTCCCACTGGCAAAGCCTAGGTCCACAGTGGAGCAACTTCCCCTCATCTAACAGTCGGGGACCATCCCCCTGCCCAGCCCACCTCTCTGGGTTCCGGCAACCAGACTGAGTTCAGATAAGTTGTATCATTCACAGCATTGTGTCAAACTTTGATGAATGAAAAAGAAACTTCCTTTGTAGTGAGTACGCTACATCCAGTTTATGATCTTTTTTTTTTTTTTCCACAAACTGGGCCCCTATTTTTTTAGGGGGCAGCACCATATTCAGCCAAATATTTATTTCTCTAATAATTTCCCTTGCAAACGGAAATCACAAAAAGCTCTCAAAGGGGGCTGCAGTCACTGAAACTAATGTCAGCAAGTATTGGCTCCCCTCCTCCCAGCAGTGAGCTCAACACGCATCCCTGCCCCACTGTCAGGTTGAACTTGGCCATGGGCTGACCAGTACTGAGAGAGCAAACAGGCACTGTGCGTGCTTGTGTGGTGTTTCTTCTTTGCACTCCGGTGATTTACCACGTGCAAAACAAGCACAGAGGTAATTTGGTGCTGTGAAATTGAAGGTGGATCCTAAATACAATTTTTTAAGATTTATTTATTTGAAAGGCAGAGTTACAGAGAGGCAGAGAGAGAGAGAGATCTTCCATCTGCTGGTTTGCTCCCCAAATGGCTACAATGGCCGAAGCTGGGCCAATCTAAAGCCAGGAGCTTCTTCCAGGTCTCCCGCATGGGTGCAGGCGGTCCAAGGTCTTGGACCATCTTCTGCTCCTTTCCCAGACACCTGAGCAAAGAGCTGGGTTGGTAGTGGAGCGGCCGGGACTCGAATCAGTGCCCATATGGGATGCCAGCACTACAGGTGGCAGCTTTACCCACTATGATACAGCACCAGCCCCATGTTAAAATTTTTTGTATTATTTAGCTTGATTTTATTATTCCACATTATATTCATAAATTTTTTTTATTTTTTTCAATGTTACAATTTTTAATAAAGAAATCAAGACAAGCCTATTGATGTTGGCTATCCTTTTCTGGTAACAGTTTTTGGTGTTCTAAAGCAGCCTTATATTTTAAAATCAAGTCTTTTTTTGTTTTAAAGAAATAGCACATAAATTTCTTTTACTATAATCTTTTCCTCCACTCTCATCTTCAGTATGTTTCCATTTTAAAGAATATCATGGGGCTGGTGCTGTGGCACAGCAGGTTAAAGCCCTGGCCTGAAGCACCAGCATCCCATATGGGTGCCGGTTCTAGTCCCGGCTGCTTCTCTTCCAATCCAGCTCTCTGCTATGGCCTGGGAAAGCAGTAGAAGATGGCCCAAGTCCTTGGGCCCCTGCACCCGTGTGGGAGACCCGGAAGAAGGTCCTGGCTCCTGATCAGCACAAGTTCAGGCCGTTGCAGCCATCTGAGGAGTCAACCATCGGATGGAAGACCTCTCTGTCTTTACCTCTCTCTGTAACTCTTTCAAATAAATAAAATAAATCTTTTTAAAAAAATCATAATGGACTAAATGTTTGGGTCCCTCATGATGCATACGGCTCAAGTCCTACCCCCCACGAAAGCTGTATGTGGAGCTTCTATGGGAGTGGCTAAGGACAAACGAGTCCTGTGGGCGGGAGCCTGATTGCATTTAGGAAATTCTAAGTAAAGACATCGGAGAACTTGCTCATGTCCAACCCCACTCCCTGCTCCCCACCCACCATGTGTGCGACAAAGAAGGGATATTGTGAGCACGTGTGGAGAAGGCAGCTGTCTGCGGTCCAAGGGGAGAGCCTTGATGCCACTGCCAGACACCAGCCCTTCTGCCACTGTGATCGTCAACTCCCAGTCTCCAGACTCAGGAGAAGAGACTTCTGTTGTTACAAGGCATCCGGTCTATGTTTTTTTTAATGACTTCCTTCTTGTCCCTCACGTTGAAAATAGGATGCTTTTATGGCACAGCAGCCTTTTAATATCTTTTCTACGGCTGACAACGATTGCTGGCTAAGGAGGTGCTTTCCATTTCTGTGAAGCCAGAAGTCTCACAAGTGCTTCTGCAGGTCATGAAAAAAATCAAAGGTGATCAAAACTTTGATTATAAAATCCTCCCCCAAATGGATAAGCAGATCACAGCCCTTCTAGCAGCGTTGTGTATGAGACACGCAGGTCACTTGGCAGGTACGGTCTTGTCTTTTGTTTGGTAAGAGGTTTATAGACCTGATGGAATCTGCCAACATTTGCACTGTCTGCTAACTAGGCAGCTTGATGAGCAAAGTCTAGGTTGTATTTGGACAAGATATCGACAATCTTTTCTGTTTTGCAGTTTCACTAAGATCTTAACAGAAATCAGGAAGAAGATTGGAAACTCCATTTTCCGAAGTACCTCGTAGTTCAGGTGACAGGTTTCACTGCCATGGCGTGACGTAGCTAGCCCTCAGTGCACTGCAGAAGGCACACCCATTACAAGATTTGACAGAATCAGCTTTGTACTCCAAGGGGCCGACACATCCATTCTAAATTTCCTGTTGAGTTTGCCTAGAAACAAACGAAAGTTGCAACCTCTGTAATCAGGAACTATAACTTTAGTCAGTTTCATAGAGCAATTACAGGAACAGTAACATAATGCCTGTTCATTCATGTGGCGCGCCTAAGCTAACTCCTGGCTTCTAGTTTCTACTCCACACTGATGCTTTGTGTGAAAACAAGATTAAAAAAACAAAAACCACTAAAGCGCTTTTGATTGATGAGGGGGTATCTGTCTCATCAAAGGTCGTGAGATTCATTCTCTGTATGCCCTGTCCCACACACTCTTCTCCACCACGTGCAGTCTGCTGGGCTTGGGTTGCTAACATCCTGAATCCAGTTGTTTTCATCCATCTGTCATGAAAATAAATCATGGAAGTTCTTTTTTCAGAGGTGCCTGTGTCACACTGGCAATGAGATCATCATCACTCTCATTTTCATTGTCTGGGCTCAGAAAACATGGTCACATCCACAGCGTTAAAAATTAAAATTACACTATCTCAACACAAAGTCCAATTGTTAGCCCACATACACACTCAAAACAGACTGTTAATGTTCAAGACGACAGCAAACTGAAGCTGACACCTGGTCGCATCACTTGAAGGGATACAATAAATGTCCCACGGTTGTGGGCCACACCCCACGGCTGCCAACATCAGCAAAGGAAAAATAAACAACAGCAATGACAAATGGCAGAGAACCTACACCTTAACCATTTGACACTAAAAACAGTGTGGCTTTCAGCCACTAATTTTGGGGCAGGAATGTGGGTTCCGTCCTTTCCTCCCAATATGCCCCACCTATCACTGAAAACTAGGACGTTCATGTCTCCCAGAGGGAGACTAAAGGATGCCCAGGGTCTGAGTTAAGAAAACTGGGTGGATTCAACTGTCAGTTCACTACACGCACTCAGTCTACCATGCACCAGCCACACAGCAAGTCTTTTCATGTATATTTAATTTTTAAGAAATATTTTCAACTGCACGATGAAGTAGCTGTTATAGTCTCCATTTTACAGATAGATACACTGAGGCTAAAAATCTAGCCCCATATCACTTACAGACTTGGAGAAAGTGGAAAATGGAGTTTTGGCCTTGTTTCAGCTAGAGGGGAACCATATTGGAGTAAACCAAAGGCCAGAAGCGCTGGCAGACAATAGAGTTAGACAGCTAATGTTAGGGGGCTGACTTAGGGCCCACCAGTCCCACCATCCCTCACTGCTTCCACCTGATTCCTTTAGTCCTGGAGGTTTGGACCTTGTTTATTAAGAGGTGCATCCCATAGGCAGCTGTTTTTAACTTTTTCCCTAGTGGCAGGTCAGAGAAAATGCAGACCCCAAGGCACATGATGAGGGATGAGGCCACCATCTCACTTCACAACACGAAGATGGCTATAAGCAAGAGACGAATAGTGACTAGGATGGCCATAACCCAGAAGGTGGACACTCGTGCTGGGGCAGATACGGAGAATCCAGACCCCTCACACGTGGCTAGGGATATTAACATGGCTCAGCCACTTCAGAATAAATTTTGACATTCCTCAAAATGTTAAACCAGGAGTAGGAATGTGATCTAATAAGTATATATCTGGAAAACGTACCTATGAGAAACAAAAACAACGTCTGCCTTAAAAGCTACTCAATAATGTTCACAGTGGCATTACTCATCATGCCTAAAGAGTAGAACATCCCAAATGCCCATCAACTGACAAAGGGATAAGCAAACAACAGACATTATTCACACATAAAGATGAAGGAAGCCCTAATACATGTTAGAAAACAGATGAACCTTGAAAATATGCTGCTAAGTGATGGCCCGTTGCAAAAGACCACATATTGTATGACTATTTATATAAAATAGCCACAATAGACAAATTCCTTGAAACAAAGTATTGATCGATTAAACAGCTGGGTTGTAGTCAGGGGGAGGGGGAGATGGAGAGTAACTGCTAATGGATATGTGATTTCTTTAGAGCAAGGGTAGGGAAGGTCTGCCACAGCCCCTCACCCCTACCCTCCCCAGCCCACTCACCCCTGCCACCACCTAAGTCCAATTACGTAATCATTTGGTCTGGCCCTGCCAAGGCAATCGCAGACAAGAATTAAAATTCAATACATCTACAGCAGGATAACTTTTAACTTGGTGATTTCGTATGGCCCATGAATGATGTTACAAATATCCAAATGGTCGCTGGCAGAAAAAAGCTTCCCCACCCCACTTCGGAGAGTGAAGACAAATGCCACTGAACTGTACACTTTAAATAGTTGCACTGTATGGTTTGTGAATTCTCCATAAAAGTTAAAAGAAAGACATGAGAGCTTGCTTTGTACATCAAAGTAAGTAACTTTAATGAACTGGAAAACATTAAACCTACAGAAACCTGCAAGTCTAGAGATAAAACGTGCACTTGACATCATGTAAGGTAGCTCTTTAATCAATTCCTTACTTGGAAAACTGGTATTTAAAGATCAAGAATTAAGCCTTTGTTCTGTCTTCCCAGCAACGACGACTCTGGAGAAGCTTTAATTTTATTGCACGCGATATCACTTTAGCTAAGTAAGTGAATCTTCGTAGTTTTAGGATGTATCCTAAAGGGCAAGAAAATCATAATAACCATAAGCTACCTTAAGGTATTTCAGTAAAAATATTTAATATATTATAAAAAGCAAAAATACATTTTTCTACTTGTTTTATTGCTTAATGGACAAGATAACACTACACCAAAGCCTATCTAGGGGAAACTGGGAAAAAGTAACCACACATAACTAGCATCTAGAAAACTTGTGTGAAACTCGGAGGCAGGGTGTTGTATACTATAGTTCACGGGGAAGCTGGTCAGAGCGAGATCTAGGATCCCGGTGTACCCCATGTTGCTGGCACAGAGAACACACATCTTTCATTTTGGTGAAAGGAAGGCAAAGGAGGAGATGAAGCTGGAGGAGACCCCCTGCTAAACCCACCTGTAAAGACCACTCTCCGGGCCCTCCTGTTTAGGGCTCCCTGTGGCCGAGTGAACCTCGGCTCTTTCCCTTGCTCCAGCTGAGAGATCAGGGCTGGTTTCGAGATGGGCGGTGGTGCTTGAAAGGAAGAAAACAGAACATGGTCATGAGCTGAGTGACAAGGCTGACTCAAGGACAAGCAGGGGAGGGGAGCAGAGTGCCTCCCGGGTGGGCTATGCCACAGGCACCCTGAAGAGGTACAGGAGGGATCCTGGGAAGAAGCCTTAGAACAGTGCTCCAAAGAGAGCTTGACCACTCCAGGGGGCCAATTTCTATTGAAAGGGAAATATGTCTTATGTCTTCTATTCTTTGTTAGAGGATGAAAAATTTGCATTGTGGGAAACAGGCACTCAGCACCTAGGAGCAACTCTCACAGGAAGACAAAAGGGCTGGGTTCTGTGAAGATAACTTGGGGGCTCAAGGCTAGGCTGAGGGTACTAAGAGTAGTGTAAACCCTGCCGTAGCTGAGGCAGCTAGGAAACGGGAAGACCTTAGATGACAGCAAAAGGACAGCCCTTGAGGGGTCGCCAGCCTTCCATGCCTGGCAAGCTCTGATGCTGCCATTTGCAGCCAGCTAATAATGAGTGAGCCCTTCAGCCTGAGGGCCCAGGCATTGGTGAGCAGCTTACCCAGGGAAGCCACCATCCCATAGTTCTCCAGCATCACTTCCTTGTACAAGGCCCTCTGAGCAGGCAGCAGGCTGGCCCATTCCTTCTTCGTGAAGTACACAGCCACATCCTCAAAAGCCACTGATTCCTGAAACAACAAAGTCCCACTTTTCTGGACCTCGGGTCTTTAGTGATGGTCTAATGTATCAGTGACGGGCCTGGGAGGGCACCTACAAGGACACCTATTCAGCACTGGGTCCTTCGCCTCCTTCCTTCTCCAAGACGTGCAGGCCCACGGAAGGCCCACACGATCAGCTGCTCTGGCCCTGCCAAGGCAACTGCAGGCAGGACCTCACAGTCAATGAAGCTATGGCAGGCTCATTTAAAAGCTGATCATTTTGCATGGCCCACAAATGACATTATAAATACCCAGATGGCCCTTGGCTGAAAAACATGAAGCCTCACCCTTGAGAGGAGGAGACAGAATTAAAGCAGCCAGCCAGCGTTCAGCGTGCCTTCCCAGATGGAACCAAGTCCCTCTCCGCTGCGAGCTGCTAACCGCATGACCCCCACACAGACCCTGAAGCCGCTGGGCCTGAGCAGGAACGCACACATATGGAAGACGGACTGCTGGACTCAGCCGTCACCTTAGCTCTGGGGTAAGCGTCACTCCTATTACTGCCATTTCCCAAACCTGTTTTCATTTCAATCCTTCCTTCACTACCCCAGAAACAAAGCTATCAGATCTGTCAATGACTTCCACCCCACCCCACCTTCATGCAGAGGCAGCGAGGTTAGGGGAGGCTAGGAAAATGCTGCCTATGTGGGAAACGTTAGCGTTTAGACCAACGTGTTACCTAAGGCTCACAACAGGCTGGAAGAGGCAGCTATTGGAAACGTGCAAGCCCTGGAGGAGGAGCTCAGCTCCATGTCTCAGAGACAGAACTCTAGAGTAAGTGGTCTTAACCTGGGCTATGGAATGAAGGGAAACCATTAGCCAGGTGCCAAAGCAAGTTTTGTCTGTTACCATTTTTATATGTATTTTTTCTATAAAAATATTATGGCCACAGATACTTGTGATCTACATTGTCCCAAAGGCCTTTTTTTAAAAAAAAGTTTTATCTTATTGATAAATAAGATAAATAAGAGAGAGAGGTAGAAACAGAGAGAGAAAGCGGTCTTCCATCTGCTGGTTCACTCCCCAATTGGCTGCAATGACCGGAGCTGCACCGATCCAAAGCCAGGAGCCAGGAGCTTCTTCCAGGTCTCTCCTGTGGGTGCAGGGGCCCAAGGACTTGGGCCATCCTCCATTGCTTTCCCAGGCGGATTAGCAGGGAGCTTGATTGGAAGTGGAGCAGCTGGGACTCAAACTGGAACCCATATGGGATGCCGGTGCTACAGGCCAGGTCTTTAAACTGCTGCACCACAGCACTGGCTCCCCCCTTTTTAATACACTTTTAAATTACCTTGAAAGAAAGCCTTCTATGTCCTATTATGTTGCAAAATTATTATACTTCTCCACAAGTGTCACAGGATATGGTTCAAAAAAAAGACAAAGACAACTGGGCTAACAGAACTGATGAGGGCATTTAAAAGCAGGTGCAGATGTACACGTTCACCAATTTATGGCAAAGCAGCCAGTACAATTCAGTAAAAACAGCCCCAATAAATGGCCCCAAGCCAACTGGACATCCACGTGGGAGAGGGAGGCTTTGACCCCGAATCTAGGATAAATCACAGAAGTATGTAGAAAGCTGAAACAATAAATCTTTTAGAAAGAAACAGAAGAATATCTTCAGGACTTTTGAGTAAGAAACAACATCGTACACAAAACAAACATACTGGACTTCATTAAAAGCAAAAAAAAGAATCATATATGTGTGTGTGTGTGTGTGTGTGACAAAGGAGTTTACCTTACCTATATCTATCTGTATATATATATATATATATATATATATATATATATATATGATCCACAATAATTTACTACCTACTACAACTTGAGGGGCAGGAGAAGCACACAATAAAAAAATGGAAAAACATCTGAACAAAGACTTCCCATAAGGGGTCCATGTAGCAATAAAAACATACAATGCCGCTCAGCATCGCTGCTGACTAGAGAAAAGGACATTTATTAAGCCCCAATGAGATACTATAAACAAATGACAAGTGTCAGCAAGGATCTGGCACAACTGTACATTGCAGGTCAAAGTATCAACTGGAATAACTATTTTGGAAAATCATCAGGTGGCATTTACTAAAACTAACCAAGTACATACTCTATGGCTTAGCAATCTCTCCTAGATATGGCTAAGAGAAATGAGTGCCCATATCCACCTGAGTACTCACTATATTCTTACTCATAGTAGTGAAAAGCTAGGGGAAAAAAGCCCATCTTCAGTAGAATAAATAAATAAAAGTGGTATAATCATATATGGAAAACTTCTCAACAATGAAAAAGAACTACTGTATGAGCAACAACACAGGTGAAGTTCACAGACATAATTCTGACACAAGGCAGACACAAAAGAGTATATACTCAATGATTCCATTTATCTGAAGTTAAAGAACTAAACTAATCTGTGCTGATAGATTTCAGAATAGTGGTTAACTTTTGGGGTTGTAGGCAAAGGCCTTCTGAGGTATTAACAATGTTCCATGTCTTGATTTAAGGGATGGTCATATAGATTATACATTTCTAAAAGCAAGCTATACAGTATGAGAAATTTATATGCATACACATTAAAGTGTGTGATACATGTTTCTGTAGAGGCATGCAGTGAGTTTTTAAAAAGTTCATGGAAACTGCATATTATGAAAAATTGATGCACGGATGTTGAGAATAATTTGTACCCAAATAAACTTCTCTTTTAATTCCATTTTCCTATAAAATTTTTAAAGTGCCCTTATGTATACACCTTTATAGATGCAGGTACACAGATACATAGCCTATGTGCACACACACACAGAAGAAACTCGGCTCACCGGGGACTCCGCTGGCAAGGACACAGCTGTCATTATCTGACCTGTTTCAGTTCTGTCTTGGAGAAAGTCTCAGGAGCTGAAAGTAAAGAAAGAAACGTTAGTGACAATAAGTCTGCGGACCCTAACTCCCGCATGTGACCCCGACCCACCCTGGGTGGAAGGCTCCATGGACCACATTCTGTTCTCACAGAGATGAGACTGTAGGCATATTGGGGAAGGCAGAAAGGAAGGAGAGATCATCCCAAAAAACGTGTGATAAGCAGGTTGACTGAGAAAACTGTCATTTCAGAAACCCGGGGAAAATATAAGCAAGAAGACAGAAAACTAGAGTAGACAGTGAACAGAACGTACGGACTGTGAAGAAAGCTGAAATCCCAAGCAGTTAAGATCGCCAGAATCCGGCCGGCGCCATGGCTCAATAGGCTAATCCTCTGCTGCAAGGCACTGGCTCACCGGGTTCTAGTCCCGGTCGGGGTGCCGGATTCTGTCCCGGTTGCCCCTCTTCCAGGCCAGCTCTCTGCTATGGCCCAGGAAGGCAGTGGAGGATGGCCCAAGTGCTTGGGCCTTGCACCCCATGGGAGACCAAGAGAAGCACCTGGCTCCTGGCTTCGGATCAGCGCGGTGCGCCGGCCACAGCCCACTGACCACGGCGGCCATTGGAGGGTGAACCAACGGCAAAGGAAGACCTTTCTGTCTCTCACTGTCCACTCTGTCAAAAAAATTAAAAAAAAAAAAAAAGATTGCCAGAATCCACAGGGTACAGACAGAAATAAGCTGGGTTCAAGAAACCTGTCAGATACTATCAGAGCTTAGCACCTGTCTCTCCTCCTGTGATACTTAAATTTAGGACAGGACAGTTTCTATGACTCAAGTAACAAAGTCAGAATCTGAAAACAGTTTCCTGGGATTGTTTTATTTCTCCCTACTATTTTCCCCCCAAACACACATAAAGATCATAAGCTAGCCATTGAATTCTATAATACTGCAGGGTTTGGGTGAGGAGAAGAAAAACACTATCATGTTAAAGGAATTCATCAACTTCATCATATTCCAAGTTTAGGGAAGCAAAAAATTCATTTCTAAACTCCTATTCTGGATAATTTGGTTCATCATTAAGAAGTAGGCCTCTGCCATTCAAAAAGAGTGAAAACCACCAAGAGTTGTCATTAAAGGCAACACCTGAGTACAAACAGCTGCCTTCAGATCAAAGATATTCAACAAATATGAAAACAAACATAAAAGTGCATGTGCTCACAGACTGTAATAAAAACAGCTTCCATTTCGGCCGGCGCCGTGGCTCAACAGGCTAATCCTCTGCCTTGCGGCGCCGGCACACCGGGTTCTAGTCCTGGTCGGGGTGCCGGATTCTATCCCGGTTGCCCCTCTTCCAGGCCAGCTCTCTGCTGTGGCCAGGGAGTGCAGTGGAGGATGGCCCAAGTGCTTGGGCCCTGCACCCCATGGGAGACCAGGAGAAGCACCTGGCTCCTGGCTTTGGATCAGCGCGGTGCGCCGGCCACAGCACACCAGCCGCGGCGGCCATTGGAGGGTGAACCAACGGCAAAAAGGAAGATGTTTCTCTATCTCTCTCTCTCACTGTCCACTCTGCCTGTCAAAAAAAAAAAAAAAAGCTTCCATTTAAACTCTGTTACCGGTGGCCTGCTGTAAGTCTCAGGGAACAACTACAAACACGACAGACAAAGGACTTCATGCAGTAGTCAACGCACTGCCCCTTTTTGTGGAAGTGTCCAGAAAACGTCCCTGTCCAGCAAGATAGGGAAGCCAAAGCTGTCAGAGAAAACAGGGCTATCCTGACGGCCTAGAAAACACAGCTCTGAAGCTTCCGAGGTGCCAGTAAGGAGAAACAGCAGTTATAGTGTAAACAGGGGCCGCCGCCGTGGCGTAATGGGCTAAACCGCCATCAGTGGTGCCAGCACCCCATAGGGGTGCCCATTCACGTCCTGGCTGCTCCACTTCCAATCCAGCTCTCTGCTATGGCCTGGGAAAGCAGCAGAAGGTGGACCAAGTGCTCAGGCCCCTGCACCTGCATGGGAGACCAGGAAGAAGCTCCTGCCTCCTGGCTTCACACAGGTGCAGCTCCAGCTGTTGCGGCCATCTGGGGAGTGAACCAGCAGATGGAAGACCTCTCTCTCTCTGCCTCTGCCTCTCTCTGTCTCTAACACTACCTTCCAAATAAATAATCTTTGAAGAAAAAAATAAGTGTAAACAGAATTTTAAGAAGGAAACATTACATAAGCCTACACAAGTAATGCTGCTGAATCACTGACAGTTTTTTTTTTTTTATTTAAAGATCTATTTTATTTACAGTTACAGAGAGAGGTAGAGACACAGAGAGAGAGAGTCATCTTCCATCCACTGGTTCACTCCCCAAATGGCCACAACAGCTGGAGCTGAGCTAATCCGAAGCCAGGAGCCAGGAGCCTCCTCTGGGTCTTCCATATGGGTGCAGGGACCCGAGGACTTGGGCCATCTTCTGCTGCTTTCCCAGACGCACTGGACATGAACTGGCACCCACATGGGATGCTGACGCTGCATGTTGGGGCCTTAACCCACTGTGCCACAGCTACGGCCCCTCAACGGACAGCTTTTATGTACTTTTTTTTTTTTTGATAGGTAGAGTTACAGACAGTGTGAGGGAAAAACAGAGAAAGGTCTTCCGTCCGTTGATTCACTCCCCAATGGCCACAACAGCTGGAACTGCGCTGATTCAAAGCCAGGAGCTTCTTCCTGGCCTCCCATGCGAGTGCAGGTGCCCAACTACTTGGGCCATCTTCTACTGCTTTCCCAGACCATAGCAGAGAGCTGGATTGGAAGTGGAGCAGCCAGGACTGGAACTGGCACCCAAAAGGGATGCCGGCACTGCAGGCGGAGGTTTGGAGGATTAACCTACTGCACCACGGCGCCAGCCCCAACTGACAGTTTCTATCCAAGGGTAACAAATGCAGTGATCCATACTGAGTAAAGAATATCCATTGTAGTTACGCGCTCCAATTCTCTAAAATCTTGTCATCCTATCTATAATCATGTCCTTTACCCTGGGTTAATAAGACTGACATATTAAAAGGACTGAAGACAAAAGAACTGACATGCCATGCGGAGAATCTGAAAAGCAAATCATCCAAAAGTGAAATGGTGGCAAAGGCCACCCTACAAAATACTCCCTCCTCCTTTTCCAAAGAGAAAACTGCAAGGAATTAAAGCCAGGGCGGGCAACAGATCACTATGGGCAGGGGCCAAATGCTTCACCTGATTCTGAACCTTGACAAGTTATCCCAGTGGAGTAACAAGAGAACAGAAGAGTATAGTGAAAGATGCGACGAGGTCAAGAAAGCTTCCCTTTTTAAAGAAATTTATTCAAGAGGCAGAGAGACAAATGCCCACGGCAGCCAGGGCTACACTGGGCTTGGAGCCAGAACTCAATCCAAGTGTCCCACGTGGGTGGCAGGTACCCAGCTACCTGAGCAGGGTGCTCAGGCAGGAAAGGAGCCCAGGCGCTCGGAGAAGGAGCGTGTGGTCCCAACTGCGAGGCAGGCTAACAGGGGCCGCCCAGGAAACAGTTCCGTAGGGACGAAGTTTTGGCTGCTCCAGGGCTGTGACAACCTTCCAGGCTGAGCACACATCGCACCTGGTGAACAATCATCCCGGTCTGAGGTCCCGGGGCCGCCTGAGAGGGGAGACGCACAGGCTGAGAAGGCTCCGGGCAAACACGGGGCACGAGAGCGGCCGAGGGGCGCGGGCCCTGTGGCAGTGTCCTGGCGCGGGGCCAGCTAGAACTTCTGAGAACCTCAGTGCCAAC
Organism: Lepus europaeus; assembly: GCF_033115175.1. Classification (NCBI taxonomy): domain Eukaryota; kingdom Metazoa; phylum Chordata; class Mammalia; order Lagomorpha; family Leporidae; genus Lepus; species Lepus europaeus. The sequence continues at coordinate 16,912,142 of NC_084835.1, forward strand.
ACCCGAGTCTGTCCCGAGTCCAGGGAAACGAGCGGGCGGCGACCCGCGGACAGCGGCCTAGGTGTGCTAACGGCCCCCGCCCACCCTGCCGACGCCACCGAGCCGGGCCTGGGGTTCGGGATGAAGACCCCAGCAGCACCAGGAGCTGCACCCTCCGCTCTCGGGTTTCTTTCCCCTCCTTCTGTCCAAGCCAGATCAGCTCACCCTGGGCTCTTGACCGCCTCTGCAGCTTTTCTACCAACGGCACGACGCACCGTTTCCCACCAACCAAACTCACTCGTTAACTGTGGCCACCCCGGAAGTACGTCACCCATTGATCGGCCAATCCACTCTTTTCCCTCCCACCTTGCCCCCGCCCCGGAACTCTCTAGGATCTTGGAGGACCCCACGTCTTGGTGGTTGCTTCCTTCCAGTTCCGGTGAGACAGACCCGAGGGACAGGGCTGGCAAGCGAGACGTGCATGCATGTGCCTCCCGGAGCCTCATCCAGAGGTGAACAGCCTGATCCGGGCACACTGACCTCGAAAAGGAGGCAGGGCCATTTGTCCTACTGAATAACCAGTGAGGGCCGGGGCCCAACTGGACCAGGGAGCAGCAGAGCCCGCCTAGGACTCCCGCCACTTGGCAGCCCTAGCTGGCTTCCTGCCCACACAGGCCCAAGTCCTGTTTTCCCACCTGATTGTGGGTCCCTCCCTTGGAGGCCTGGAAAAGGAATCTGAGATGCGTACTGGGCTGGGCATCACCGCCTCCCAAGACCAACACATCTTAAGGGGCCTTGAGTGAAGTGGGGGCCTTAGGATGGGTCAAAGTCGAGAAACAGACTTGGCGATCGTGTTGTAGGCTCTCAAGACCCTCAGAGTGTCAGAGAGATGGTGCTTTCCCATGCTGCTTAGGAGCACGAGCAGGAAAGGGTGGAGGTGAAGCCAGGCCCCTCCTGGAGGGTGGCAGGGCCCAGAGGAGGGCACAGCCCTCAGCCCGAGATCCTGAAGCCAACATCTGTCCAGGATCCACTTGGAACACGGGTCACCTCTTCTCCGGGGTAATTCTGTCTTAGGTCCTTAGCGGTAGGATTTTTTTTTTTTTTTTTAAGGAGGAATTGCACTGATCTCTCCCAAAAGAAAATAAAATACAGGAGAGCACGGATTAGGATCTCCATGCCTGCTCTGGGGAACCTGGAGTCATAGCAAGGTAGCCGGGTAGGTATACAAAGGGGAAATCAACCTTTGCCTTAGAGATGAGTATAATGTTCTAGTAGGAGTACAACGTTTTAGAACAGCAATTTAGTTTCAGTTGGTGTTCCTAACATTAAGTTAATACAATGTGAATACTACTGTAGCTAAAGTTCCTGTTGTTAGCTTGGCTAAATGGTGAATAACCCATGAAACTACATCTGACGTCTGGCCATGGATAAGACAAATCGTGTGACTGTAAAAGGCCTTGAACAACTGCTGCCACCCTTCAAAGCTCTCTGATCCAGATTCCTCACTTGCTGCTAGGTCATGCTTCCCAGGAATGTTAAGTCCCCTCTCCAATTTCTCTCTCTCCTAGGACTTGTACCCTCTTCCCCTTCTACGTGGCAGCCTCACAGCCTTTGGAAAATCCTTCTGTAACAAACTCCCCCTCTCATGCAATCCTGTGCCCAATAAGGCTTGCTGTGCAATACTGCCACCTCATGGTCCTGTCTTTTCCCTCAAATGCCCCCGAAGCCATCAAACACGGCTTTGTTGAAATACAGATCTTGCCTCTTCAGTTCCCTAATACCATTTATTTAATGCTGGTTACATGTGATACTGCAGCATCATGCCACCCATGAATGCTGGCTTCTAATGCTTCCCTCAAGGTTCCAATAACTACAAATACCAGTCTTACCTAGAATATTCAGGAAAATGTGACTGGTGATGTTTTCTGGTCATGTGAAATGTACTACTTGGAATGTTAATCACTGAATCACACCTTGGACAACTATGACTTCTGTTGAATTGCTGCAGTCAGGGCAGGCATTTGGCACAGCAGTTAGGATGCTACCTGGGATGCCCGCGTCCCATACCAGACTGCCTGGTGCAAGTCCCAGCTCTACTCTTGATTCCAGCTGCCTGCTACTGCGCACCCTGAGAGGCAGCAGTGACGGCCCAAGCAGTTGGGTCTCTGCCACCTACCTGGGAGACCTGGATTGACTTATGAGTGTAGCCAATAAAGCTGCCACTTGCAACACTGGCATCCCATATGGGCGCCGACTTGTGTCCCAGCTGGCCCACTTCGATCCAACTCCCTGTTAATGGCCTACCAGCCATGTGGGAGACCCAGAAGTTCCTGGCTCCTGGCTACAGCCTGGCTCAGTCCTGGCTGTTGTGACAATCTGAGGAGTGAATCAGTAGATGGAAAATTCTCCCCCCCCCCCCCACTTTGTCTCTTCTTCTCTCTCTATAACTTTGTCTTTCAAATAAATAAAAATAAATCTTAAAAAATTAAATTTAAAAAATAGACTGGGTTCCAAGGGGACTTATCTCAAAGTCTTATCTTTAAAGGGTGGACAGAATGGAGGAAACTCAAAGGAGACAGGAACCAACAAGTCAGGGACATCGGGAGAAAGTGGTATCCTGGGAGAGAAGAGGGCATTTTCAGAGTGGATACGTTATCAGCAGGGATATACACTGTAGAGAGCATTAAATCAAACAAACCAGTTGCTGCTAGTAAGGTCATCTCAGAGAGCCTGATGGGAGCAGAAGCCAATTTCTGTGGGCTGGGCAGAAAGCAGATGGAAAGCAAATGGACAGTGAGTGTCATAAACTGGGTCTAGTCCTTCAGGGCGACTCCCACTTTCCAGGACAAGAGCCCCCATCCCTCTGCAAGTTCAGGAGGCACCAAGGCTCCATACACAGAAGCTTTGAGTTGATTTTCCATTTCTAGATTTCCATCATCATTTAGGCTTCCCCCGGATATGACTTGTGACTTTTTTAGAATATTTTCACTCCATATATACCAGTTCAGTTTTAAAAATTTTTATGGGCCATCAGTATCCAGCATATATTATTGCTCCCTTCCCTTTCTTGTTGCCCCATCACAGACTTTCTTTTTTTTTTAAGATTTACTTATTTATTTGAAAGTCAGCGTTACACAGAGAGAGGAGAGGCAGAGAGAGAGAGAGAGAGAGAGAGAGAGAGAGAGAGAGAGGTCTTCCATCCGCTGGTTCACTCTCCAGTTGGCTGCAATGGCTGGAGCTACGCTGATCCGAAGCCAAGATCCAGGAGCTTCTTCTGGGTCTCCCACACGGGTGCAGGTGCCCACGGACTTGGGCCATCTTCTACTTTCCTAGGCCGTAGCAGAGAGCTGGATCGGAAGTGGAGCAGCCAGATCTCAAACTGGACAGGAAACTCACTCCAATGGAAATGGAGAGAGTGCATGACACTACCTGAGCCACCAGGTGATTGGTTGACGTATATACTTTGATTTCTTCTCACACGTCAACTCTTTCTCATTTCTTTTTCATTTAAACATCATGAAATTTCTATTTTTGATATCACTTAAATAAATAATTTTTACCAAATTTAGTGGATAAAATATGGTGGAAATCAAGAGGCAATTTGTCTCAAGACCCCTCATGCAAAACATACTTTATTCCTGCTTGGAGTAGGCAGGCTAGAATGAGGTTAGGGGCTGAAAAATACACTTACTGGGGCTGGCACTGTGGCGCAGCAGGTTAAGCCACCACCTGCTGTGGCAGCATCCCATATGGGTGCCAGTTCGAGTCCCGGCTGCTCCACTTCTGATCTAGCTTTCTGCTATGGCCTGGGAAAGCAGTAGAAGATGGTCAAAGTCCTTGGGCCCCTGCACCTGCATGGGATACCTGGAAGAAGCTCCTGGCTCCTGGCTTCGGACTGGCGCTGCTCCGGCCATTGCGGCCAACTGGGGAGTGAACCAACAGATGGAAGACCTCTCTCTCCCTGCCTCTTCTTCTCTCTGTGTGTAACTCTGACTTTCAAGTAAATAAATAAATTTTTAAAAAAAGAAATAAAAATATGCTTGCTTAACCCCAACACTTTTATCTCTTACTCCAGAGAAACAAGAGGAGGGATGAAGAAAAAATTACCAAAGCCAGTTATATCTCTTTTCACATTGTTGCTAAAGTAAGGAAGTCACTTTTTATTCTATTAAGTAACTTACATCTCGGGACCAGTGCTGTGGCGCAGCAGGTTAAAGCCCTGGCCTGGAGCGCCGGCATCCCATATGGGTGCTGGTTCTAGTCCCGGCTGCTCCTCTTCCGATCCAGCTCTCTGCTGTGGCCTGGGAAAGCAGTAGAAGATGGCCCAAGTCCTTGGGCCCCTGCACCCACATGGGAGACCCGGAGGAAGCTCCTGGCTCCTGGCTTTGGATCGATGTAGCTCCGGACTCTGCAGCCATCTGGGGAGTAAACCAGCAGATAGAAGACCTCTCTGTGTGTGTGTCTCTACCTCTCTCTGTAACTCTTTCAAATAAATAAAATAAATCTTTAAAAAATAACTTATATCTTGGCCGGCACCATGGCTCAACAGGCTAATCCTCCACCTTGCGGCGCCGGCACACCGCGTTATGGTCCCGGTCGGGGTGCCGGATTCTGTCCCGGTTGCCTCTCTTCCAGGCCAGCTCTCTGCTATGGCCAGGGAGTGCAGTGGAGGATGGCCCAAGTGCTTGGGCCCTGCACCCCATGGGAGACCAGGAGAAGCATCTAGCTCCTGGCTTTGGATCAGCACGGTGCGCTGGCCGCAGCGCGCCGGCCACGGTGGCCATTGGAGGGTGAACCAATGGCAAAAAGGAAGTCCTTTCTCTCTGTCTCTCTTTCTCTCTCTCTCTCTCTCTCTCACTGTCCACTCTGCCTGTCAAAAAAAAATAACTTATATCTTAAAAAAAAAAACTTATATCTCAGTTACTGAGATGACTTGCAGCCTCACAGAATTTGTCTCTACGTCTGGACTCTGTCCATTCAACGAGTATCAGAATATTGGTCAATAAAAACCAAGTCTCTAGCAGACTGGAATTGAACACTTTGTTATTCCAAACAATCTGACTTAAAATGTAGGCTATATGGGGAAAAAATTCACATGGATTGAGAAGGGAGTCAAGAATTTACCCCAGAGAGGAGGGAAATTGCCCACTAGAGAATTCTGAAGTAGGAGAATGTTTTCATCAAGTTAGGAGGGAATATAGTGGTATGTCTTAAAATACCAGGTGGGATGAAATTTACTTTAGGGCCTGAAAGCCACCTGTTTATAGACTCCAAGCAATCCAAACGAGATCAAATGAGAAACTCATGTAACCATCAAGCAAGACAAAGATGTGACATTAAGTTGCACTATGAGAAAACAATGGTTTCAAGTTCAAGCCTGTATAAGGCTAAGTTGCAAATGACACAAACCCTCAAATCTTACAAGTTTTTTTAAAAAAAGGAGAGGCAGAGAGAGACAGAGAGAAGTCTTCCATCCGCTGGTTCACTCCCCATTTGGCCACAACGGCCAGAGCTGTGCCAATCCAAAGCCAGGAGCCTCTTCCAGGTCTTCCACATGGGTGCAGGGGCCCAAGGTCTTGGGCCATCTTCTGCTTTCCCAGGCCATAGCTGAGAGCTGGATCGGAAGTGGAGCGGCCAGGATTCGAACTGGCACCCATATGGGATGCAGGCACTGTAGGCAGCGGCTTTACCCAGTATGCCACAGGCAGCCCCAAATCTAACAAGTTTAGCCAAAGATGTTTTATTGGCTCAGAGGTTCAGAGTTCAGAGGTAGGTCTGCTTTGGGTAAGCCCTGGTCTAATGGTTCAAGTATCACCAAGGACTTCTTCATCTTATCACGGTCTTCTTTGGTATCTGCCTCATTCTCAGTTTCACACAGTAGTATCAGGAAGCCCAGAATTTTCCCATTTAATAGAAAAATTAATTACTATAGTTCCATGCCTCACATTTTCCTGCATTCCATACAGAGGAGGTCAGAGAATATCTCCTTTGTTAGCTTTCAAAGTGAAGTCCTTCTCTTCCAGGAGACTCCTCCCCTCCTATCACAGTGGCTCTGTTCTGGCCAAGGGAATGAGATAAGCTGATTGGCACGCGTGAACTTGAGCATGCAGCCAAACCCCCAGCTGAGAAAGGATGCCTGGGGAGTGGCTGCTGGAAACCAAGTAAAGATGGTCATTACAGAACCCTACCTGAAAGCCAACAGACAGATGCTCAGGATTGCAGACACAATCGCCAGTGCATTGCTTCTAAAACAGGCAGCTCTATAGCTGGCTCCAGGATACAACACAGCAGAAGTTATGAATTCCTCCTTAAAAATTCTGGGTAGTCCAGCTACTTTTCAGTACATGACCTACATACTATTTCCATACTTTCTCACTCCTTAACCCTGTTGTATACAACTTCAAAGGCAACATTTCACCATAAGCAATTCTTTAATATACTGTTGGTTGCAACTTATGGGAAAATATCTCATTCTCTCTACCTTTTATATATCTCCAAAACGTGAAAACTGAGTTTTAATTTTTTTCCCTTTCTGCCTCTGAGATATTTGGAAAGTTGGAAGGTCTTCCATGTTACAATTTCTTCATTACAGATTATGGAATCTAATATGTGGTCGGGGCATCCAAGCTCCTTTAGTAAGGAAAAGGCCAGTTAGGATTCCTTTGGTAGAGGCCATCCATTTCACGTCATTTCCTAATCCTTCGGATACACCAGTCTTCTGCCATGTTTTCATGATTCTCATTACACTATTTGTAAAATTCTTGTCACTCTACCACTCTGGCTACATCTTTTTTCCTTTGTTCCTAGGGTTGATCACCTCCCATGATGTTCCTCTGTAGGTTCCTCCTCTTCATGGTTCCATTTCTGGGGGCTTTTATTACTATTCATTATCACTCTCCATTTTAAGATTCTGATCTCAGTCAGCATATCCTCACTGCAGGAGCTTATAAATACTTTGGGGTTTTAATGACCAGCTTCTTGCAGTCCTGATTCAAGCCTGATTCATCCCTATTTCAGCTGGTGTCTGCACGTGTCCACTGCCCACTAGCTAATCTTTCTCAGTATCCCTTGCTGGCACCTCTCATGAGACACGAGACTATTAGTAAAAGATGGCAGCACACAATTAAATTTGAACTTGGTTTGCATATCTTGCTACACTCTCTCTGGGGAAGCAATGTCCAGTAGAACTTTTCACAATGATGAAAATATTCTGTATCTACACTATGCAATAAACTCCCTAACTGCCACTATGGAGACTAAGTGCTGAAATGTTGCCAGCATGACAATGGAACTAAATTTGTAACTGAAGTTGCAATGTGTGGCCAGTGCCTCCTATACTGGAAAGTGCAGCTCTAGAGGATCTCATTCCTTCCTTCCTATCCATGACTTTATATCTTCTGTTATTCGATAACTTCAATGGGCAATTCCAGCCATGGCTGACCCAGAGCTCCAGCCCATCGTATACAACTGCCAATGTGAAGTCTTCACTCGCACTTATCACACATATTTCCAAAGTGTCAATTTAATACAGTTCTAGATTTCTTCCTTCCCAAGCGTCCTCCCCCTGCAGCATGATTCCTTCCAGTCACTGGGAAGGGCCAGCTCAAGCTGGAAATCAGAAGGCTAGCCTCAATTCCTCCCATCCATTAGTAGTCACTGATTTTTTTTTCCCAAAATATCTTAAACCCACCTACTTTGCTCCATCTCCATTATCTCCAGCCTCTGCAGGCCACCAACATCCCCAATTTGAATAGCTACCACTGTCTCCAACATGATCTCTCCTTCTACTCTTATCCCCCTACTGACAATTTGCTATTTAGCAGTCAAGAGTGATCATCTCAAAGTACGAGTCACTCCACCATTGAATGCCCTTCAAAGATTTCTCTTCACTTAGGAGAAGTGAACGACTTGACCCACCTCTCTCCCCAAACCCACCTTGTGCTACATACATCCCTGATTATTATGCCACAGCCAAAGCCTTTTGGTTTCTCGGATGTGGCAAGCTCTTCATACATCCGTGATTCTGCATAGCCATTCCCTCTGCCTGCTGTTCTTCCCACTCTTGAAACAAACGGCTTTCTCATATTTCAGATCTCAGCTTTACTGTGTATTCTCAGAATAGGCCTCCTTCCCATCATTCTCACTCAGTATCCTCATTCTCCCCATAGCACCCGGCAATTTTTAATAATTTTTTACTTATTGTTGTTTGGTTGGCCTCTCCCACTAGCCAAATGTTTCGGGAAGGCAGGGAGCAGTTCTGACTTGTTGACTCAGCACCTGACACAAGCTTTACCCCAAAGTAGGTGTCCAGTATTTGCTTAATAAACAACTTTTACAACACTTACTGACAACAGTCATTTCTATTTCCTGGTTCCATGCGGTACACCACAAAAAATTTTACTGCTTATTAGATGTTATCCTATGCTATGGTTTGTTCCCACCAAAACTCATGTTGATCTGCCAAGGAAACCACGTTGAGAGGTGGTGGAAGCTTGAAGAGGTGAGTGGGTCAGGAAGGAGTATAATTGCCTTGAGGGCGGGTTAGTAATTGGTTTCCACGGCTTTCTCTTGCACACATGCTCCTTCTGCACGTACCCACCTCTTCTTTCCTGCCAGGCAAGAGGGCCTCTGGCTCTCTCCAGAAACGATGCAGATGACAGGGTCACACTCTTGGACTTCTAGGACCATGAATCAAAACAAACCGTGTTCCTTTATAATAAACCACCCAGTCTCAGATATTGGTCTAGCAGCAGGCAATGGACTAAGACACTCCAGCTGGACTTACGATGGGCCGAGCCCTCCCCAGGTTTCAGGAATCATGAACTCTAAAGTTACTAGTGGTGGTAATTTTCAAGACGCAGAAGTTTGTTCCAAGCAGGTGCCTGGCTTCTCTCCTTTGCTCTTTAGTTGACAATTCTATTAACTGGCCAGGAGCTTCTTAAGTGAGATACCTAAATGCTTGTGAGGCAAACTGTACTATCTGTGAGGAAAAAGACTCCAGTGGTAAAGAGTCTGGAATGGGTGCTGCAGAGCTGTTTCGGCCGGCATCTTCTGTAAACCTTAAAATATCTCGTATGTCTTTGAAGTTCGTATTAACTGCTTGCATCTTCTTTAAAAAGCTATTCATTTACACATTACTGATTTAAATAGTTAATTTTAGGATTCCTTACTTTCCTCTTAGCCTTCCTTCCCTACTTGCTTGTTCCTAGCCTTTTTTTTTTTCTTTTTCTTTTTCTTTTTTTTTTTTTTTTTTGACAGGCAGAGTGGACAGTTAGAGAGAGAGAGAGACAGAGAGAAAGGTCTTCCTTTTGCCATTGGTTCACCCTCCAATGGCCGCCGCAGTAGCGCGCTGCAGCCGGTGCACCGCGCTGATCCAATGGCAGGAGCCAGGTGCTTATCCTGGTCTCCCATGGGGTGCAGGGCCCAAGCACTTGGGCCATCCTCCACTGCACTCCCAGGCCATAGCAGAGAGCTGGCCTGGAAGAGGGGCAACCGGGACAGGATCGGTGCCCCGACCGGGACTAGAACCCGGTGTGCCGGCGCCGCAAGGCGGAGGATTAGCCTGTTGAGCCACGGCGCCGGCCTGTTCCTAGCCTTTATTTCTGATCCTAGACCAGCTGGCTTTAGATATTCCAACCTGAGAATGTTGTTTCATAACACAAGGCAAGCAGGTCTCCCACTAGTGAACAACATGGACTGTCCTCTGCTGCTTTCCCTAAGTTACTCTGAACCTGATGGAGGGCCACAACTTTTGAGGAAGGGAGGGCCCTAGAGTGGACAATGTAACTGCAATGTCACCTACATCAAATAAGGTTTCAGTGAGGTAGACTTAGGAAAAGCCGATTAATACACATAGAAGATCTCCAGAAAGATACATAACCACAACAGTGACTACCTCTGGAGATAGCAGTGACAAGGACACTAATTTTTCACTGAATAGCCTTTGAACTAATTTTTCTTTTATCATGAGCATGTTCTACTTAGTCAAAAAATAAGTAAATTTCGAAACCTTAAAAAGAAATGCAGTATTGGCCCCTAATAGCCATTTAGCTGGAGTCAAGACTGTAAGAATTAGAAAAATAGGCCGGCGCCGCGGCTCACTAGGCTAATCCTCCGCCTTGCGGCGCCGGCACACCGGGTTCTAGTCCCGGTCGGGGCACCGATCCTGTCCCGGTTGCCCCTCTTCCAGGCCAGCTCTCTGCTGTGGCCAGGGAGTGCAGTGGAGGATGGCCCAAGTCCTTGGGCCCTGCACCCCATGGGAGACCAGGAGAAGCACCTGGCTCCTGCCATCGGATCAGCGCGGTGCGCCGGCCGCAGCGCGCTACAGCGGCGGCCATTGGAGGGTGAACCAACGGCAAAAGGAAGACCTTTCTCTCTGTCTCTCTCTCACTGTCCACTCTGCCTGTCAATAATAAAATATATACATATATTTTATTATATATATGACAGCAAACAATTAAAAAAGAACTTGGGTGGCACTGATTACAAGTTAAAAAGGACAAGAAGTCTGCTTAGTTGAAGGAGCTGGGTCTCAGATGATGAAATGAAGCTCAAAATGGGTAGAGGCATAAAGGTGTACATTCAAATAAAGAGTAGATACCAGGGGGCCAGCGCTGTATCGTAGTGGCTAAAACCACCGCCTGCAGTGCCAGCATCCCATATTGGCACTGGTTCAAGTCCTGGTTGATCCACTTCCGATCCAGCTCTCTGCTATGGCCTGGGAAAGCAGCAGAAGATGGCCCAGGTCCTTGGGCCCCTGCACCCATCTGGGAGACCCAGAATAAGCTCCTGGCTCCTGGCTTTGGATGGGCTCAGCTCTGTAACTCTGACTTTCAAATAAATAAATAAATCTTTACCAAAAAAAAAAAGGGGGTAGATACTGAAATCAAAAAGGGCTGGCTCTAATCTCAATTCAAAGCTGACAAAATGAATGACAATTAATGAGTTTTATAATGTCTTTCAATCTCAGGTTTCTTATTTGTAAAATGGGTGGAAAGAAGTTTGTTATAAAAATTAAGAATGTATGTACAGTGGTTAACATATTACCCAATATAGAATAGATGCCCAATTAAATGGTGCTTAGTATAACCATGGTAGAAGAGGGGACTCAGTCTTTCTAGAGTGAATGGTATCTGTTGGGTAACAGCAAACTCTGGAAGGTCATCTTATTTTGTCTCTGAAGTTCCAGTGAGAAGAATTATAAATAAATATCACCACCATGCATTCTCTAATGTTCAAGATGAGAGGTCTGACAGTTATAGGAATTCTCTCTAGCACGGCGCCTCTGGTGCTTAATTCAGAGAGTTCTGACTGAAGGCCTTCCCACAGCCAATACATTTATAGGGTCTTTCCCCGGAATGGATTCTTTGGTGTCAGATAGGGTGAGCCTTAGAAATGAAGCTTTTCTGCCAGCACCACGGCTCAATAGGCTAATCCTACGCCTGCGGCGCCGGCATACCGGGTTCTAGTCCTGGTCGGGGTGCTGGATTCTGTCCCAGTCGCTCCTCTTCCTGTCCAGCTCTCTGCTGTGGCAGCGGCTATTGGGGGGGAGAACCAATGGAAAAGGAAGACCTTTCTCTCTCTCTCTCTCTCTCTCTCACTGTCCACTCTGCCTGTCCAAAAAGTCCAAAAAAAAAAAAAAAATGATGCTTTTCTCACATTCATGAGACTTCTCCCCAGTGTGAACCCTCTGGTGCTGATCAAGATCTGAGTTCCACATATTGGTCTCTCCCCAGTATGGATTCTCTGATGTTGAAGAAGGGCTGGATTTCAAGTAAAGCTTTTCCCACATTTCTTATGTGTGTATGCCCCCCCCTTGTGGATTCGTTGATGTTTTGTAAGGCTTGTGTTCTGACTAAAGCCCTTCCCACATTCCTTGCATGCAAAGGGATTCTCTCCAGTGTGAATTCTCTGGTGCTGAATCAGGTTTGACTTCCAAACAAAGGCTTTGGCACATTCCTGACATTTGTAGGGCTTCACTCCACTGTGAATTCTCTGATGTGCAAAGCCTTCCCACACTCCTTACATTCGTAGACCTTCTCTCCATGAGTCCTCTGATGTTGGTTCACTTGCCACACTCTTAAGAGACACAGAATACCTGCTCACTGACAATTTTCTGATGTACATCAAGATGGCTGTTAACATCTCTGAACTCTTTTCTTTTGAGATCATCTCATCCTTGACAGTCACTTCTATAATATCACTGGTAGTGCTCTCCACACTGCCCCCATTGGGGTAGCCATGCCACCTCCCTAAGTGGCTTTTCTTCTTTTTATAGGTTTTGCCAAACCAGAATTTCTGGGAGCTGTACCACCATGGCGCACTTGATAGCACCATGAGATCCTGTGCCTTCTCAAAAATTTCCTCCTTCAAAATAAAGTTTTCTTTTTCATTCTTCTAATTTTTTAATTTTTTATATAAAGCTTGTATTTGATAAATATAAATTTCATAAGTACAACTTTTGGATTGTAGTGGTTCTTCCCCCCATACCCGCCCTCCCACTCCCAAACCATCCCACCTCCTACTCCCTCTCCCGTCTCTTTCTCACTCTTTAACACACCCTCTGAAAGAAGAAATCAGAGCTTCAAATGTCATCATTACTCATGCCAGAGCAAGTAAGGTCATCAAGTGGCATCAATATGCCCATTTCTTTCCACATGCCATCCACTGTTTCTCAGGGCACTGCCATATCTGAAAATAGCAAAAACAGAACTTGCAGAAAGCAACTAGAAACAAAAGGCAGGAACTAGACAGAGTCACCAAGGACTGTGATGCTCAGTGCTAAACCAAGCACACAGTAGGCTCTCTCAAAACAGCTGAACTGAATCTAGCAAGTTGAACTCTTTTTATGTAGCTGAGACCAGTTTCTAACATGTGAAGAATGGGCCAGAACTCAGGGCAGGGGATGTAATTAGAAATAACAAAATTGTTTGTGGTATATCTGGGGAAACTGAGCTTGTCACACAGAAAGAGCAGCAGCAAGAAGGACTTTCATCAAATGCAAGACCCACTCTAATATAATTAACTGAGTTATCATAATGGAACCTGGAAGCTAAGGATTATACATCCTCCTGATTAACTGGTTAATTCAGCGATTTTGGAGGATCTCATTTATTTGGACTATGAATGGCAAAATGGATTTTTAACATTTTACAAAGGGAAGACAGAGGAAAATACATGACTGGGAAAAGACTGCTCATTCCCCTCTCACCAGTAGGAACTAGGCTTGGATCCTCTCTCTGCAGTTTCAGGTCCAGTGCCTCTTCCACCTGCTCGAGATGGGAGATCCCAGCAGGCTTTAGAAACAGGTATCCTTCCAGGGTCAAGATACAAAGAAGCCTGGCTCAGCTGAAGAAGTGGAGCCCACCAGGAAAGGAACAAAGATAGAAATGGAATGGAGAGAATGAGTTGAATGGGAAAATTGGTGACATAGATGACTAGAAATTTTAGGGGGATAAGAATAAAAAGGATAGAAAATAGTGGTATGGGTAAGTTGTGATTCCGTAAGTCCCCAAATATTTCTAAATATCTCTCTCATTTTAAAATATGAAGAAGAGGGGCTGGCACTGTGGCGTAGTGGGTAAAGCTGCCGCCTGCAGTGCTGGCATCCCACATGGGCACCAGTTTGAGTTCCAGCTGCTCCACTTCCCATCCAGCTCTCTGCTATGACCTGGGAAAGCAGTGGAAAGTGGCCCAAGTCCTTGGGACCCTAAACCCCCCTGGGAAGACCCAGAGGAAGCTCCTAGCTCCTGGCTTCTGATCAGTACAGCTCTGGCCATTGCAGTCAACTGGGGAGTGAACCAGTGGATGGAAGACCCCTCTCTCTCTCTCCCTAACCCTCTCCCTCTCCCTCTCCCTCTCTCTGCCTCTCCTTCTCTGTGTAACTCTGACTTTCAAAAAAATAAATACATCTTTAAAAAAATATGAAGCAGAAATAGTAAAAGACTAAGGCCTCTTCTATACTGAGAATCCCACTGGTGTCTACACACAAGATTAAGAGAACACATACTTATTACATTTTAGGAATCAAGACTAGGAAACTGGTTGGATGATGGACACAGGTGTCCTCACTCACCTGGGGCAATGCCCCTTGGACCCTCTCCATCCAGAGCTCCACAGGGAGCCGAGGACCAGAGTGTTCCCCCCTGCTCCAACTGGGAAACCAGGGCTGGTTTGGGCAATGGAAATGCTGCTTGAGGTGGAGGAAATGGGACAGGTAGGTGAGTGGGTGGAGTCCCACCAAGTACTCCTGGAGCTCCTCCCTGTGACTTCAGGGGCAGGAGGGGAAAGGGAAATAACTTGGGAGAACAGGAAAAGGTCGTCCAAGGAAAAGGTCAGGAGTCCACCCAGGGGACAGGAGGCCGACAAAGGCCAAGGAGTGGACAGGGTTCTAGGAGGCACTCAGTAACAGTCTGAGTCAGCAAATGAATAACGTCACTTCCGTGAGGAATGGAACTTCTTGTTCTCTCTCTCCAGTGCTCTCCAGTTCAGACATCCACACGGGTGTTGGGCCAGATTCCCTAACCCAAGGGTGGGGAACTGATGCTCCACAGGACACCAGGAATCTGCTCTCTTCTTACTGTGCCCATGGCACAGAGGTAAGGGGTTAGGCAGCTCTCACCTGGGGCCAGAAAGTCTTGTGCGATGCCCCATCTGAGGCTAGCACTCCCCACTTCCCAGTAACCATTAAAGTCAGGCCACTATGAACCCAAGACACTGAAGCTACCATTGTGCAGAGAATATTAAAACATTGGAGGGCAGAGGCAAAGACCCATGGGGAGACCCTTACCCAGGGAAGCCTCAGTCCCATAATTCTCCAACATCATGTCCCTGGAAGGGTCCTCTGACCAGGGGCCAGGCTGGTCCATTCATTCTCAGAAATGTAGACAGCCACATCCTCGAAGGTTACTGACCCCTGAAACAACATGTGTTTAAGTGCGCTAGCACAGTCCGAGGACCCAGGCCCAGAGGAAGGGGCAGAGAGAGCAGCAGGCAGTGCTGGCAGGCATGCCTGCTGGGTTTCCAAATGTCTGAGGGTACACTCAGCAAAAGAAGTCTCCCGTCTGCCCCTGCTTACAAAGACTAAAGGGGGGGCTGGCACTGTGGCCTAGTGGGTAAAGGCGCTGCCTGCAGTGCCAGTATCCCATACAGGTGCTGGTTCGAGCCCCAGCTGCTCCAATTCCGATCCAGCTCTCTGCTATGGCCTGGGAAAGCAATAGAAGATGGCCCAAGTGCTTGGACCCCTGCACCCGCATGGGAGAACAGGAAGAAGCTCCAGGCTCCTGGCTTTGGATCGGCCCAGCTCCAGCCATTGCAGTTATTTGGGGAGTGAACAAGCAGACAGAAGAGCTCTCTCTCTGCCTCTGCCTCTCTGTAACTCTGCCTTTCAAATAATAAATAAATCTTTAAAAAATAATAATACTTGTTTTAAAAAAAAGACATAAGGGCCAGCGATCAATGTTCTGTCTTTTCCTCTTTATTTCTGCAAACATCCTCTCACTTTTTTCATGAGTCTCTGCAAAAGTATTCTCTTTTTATCCTTATATCCAAAACCGCCATCCATGCTCTAGATCCCATCCTTTCTACATGTGTCACCAGCCTTAACAATTACTGTTTATTGAGCCTATGCCAAGTATGTTCCATATTTTACTTTGTTTACAGCCTAAAGGAGGGATTAGGTCCATTTCACAGAAGAGGGAACTGAGGCTCAGAGAGATGAATTTCCCCCCAAAGTTATCGACCTGAGACAGAACCTGCTTGACTCTCAACGGCTCTTACCTACTATCCCCTGAGTGGGGCCCTTCCGCTGCCCTCCCTCCCAGTCTCCACCACCAGCCGAGGAGGCAGCTGAGCTCTCCACAGAACAGACCGAGCCTGCGCCTGTGCACCCCTCACACCTGGAAGGGCTCTGAAACACCCCACTTCACCCGCGTCCCAAGTCCCAGTCTCAAGGTGCCCTTTTCCTGGACCTCTTGGGAATCTCAGCTCCTGCATCTCCTCTCCTTTCTCTCTGACCTTCTGCAAGAAACATAAAGGGTGCTAACCCACGCTCATCAGGATTCCCTATAGATCCAGCCACTGCCTCATTTGGGGTCTCAATCTCCGCACTTTGGAGGGCCGATTCCGGTCCATCTCACTTGTGTCAAAGGCTTTGGCTGCTGCACCTCTGCCAAGCTAACAAAGCCCAGGTTCCTCCGCACTGCCAGCAAGTCCATGCACTATTCAGAGAGCCAGCTCACCTGCCCAGAGTCATCTGCCCCCACCACCCTCAGCCCTTCACCCCTCACCATCCTGCTGGGAAAACAAACCCATCCCTCACCCAGATCTGTGCCCCTGCACGCCCCGCCAGCCCAGCCCTCCCCACGCCCGGCTCCCTGTGCTCGGCACTGGCCAGACCTTGGCAACGGGGCGGCAGAGGGTTTGCTGCCATGCTAGTGTGATTCTGGCTGCACTACTCCGATTCTGCTAGAGGGTGCCGCATCTCTGGTCCTCTCTTGCAGCCCTGGGGAGGGCAGGGAGAATGGTCCGGGTCTCCCCTAGACGCCTACTTTCCTGCGGTGCTGCCACAGGGATGGAGGGAGGTGACTGGCAATTCTAACCACCCCTTCGTCTTCCTCTCATTGCATCTGGTGTGGATGGATGCTGGTATAAGGTAGCACATTCTTCACTTGATAGCACCTGTTCGTGAATATGTCTCCTTTTACTATTTTCTCCATTCCCAAAGGGCAGGTTATGCGCCTGGCATTTTCGTATTTGCACCTATAACATCTGCCCCAATGTTTAGCACCTCTTGGGCCCAGCGTCTTTAAGTGCCAAGGAAGATCTGTCCAAAGAAAAGATAAATAAACGTTGAGCCAGTTTTTCAGTGGAAGAAAAACAAGGCTTGAAGACAGGAAAAGGCACACCAAAAACATCACACAGCATGCTAGGAAGTTAGATTTTTTTTAACAGGTTGTGGAAATAAATGAAGACCACTCAAATGAGAACAAGCAAAGGCTATTTTTCCAGAACTCACTGTAGCAGAGGAGAGTCAGCCACCACCACTTGCATTTGACAGACTCCACTCAGGTACAAGAGTGGCAGAGCTTTATGGGGGAAGGGAAGGCTTCAGGGATGCTCCACTTGGAAGCTGTTGGCCTGCAGAAGCTATAGGCTTGCTAGCAGAAGCAGGGTTTCTGACGTTGTTAGGTAGGAAGTCCGAAATTGAGCCTATATGTGTTTGTGAGAAGGGCCTGAAGACCAGCACCTACTGTGGAAGCTGCAGAAGCCCAGCATCTTGCTCAGACCCTGATAACCTCCCAGGTGGTCCCAGCCCTTCCCCTAGGGAAAGCTCCCAGGAGAATTCTCTCCTCAGCGCCAAATGGGTTACCTGACCTGACAACATGGGGCAATAAAACCTTCTCAGACGCTCTAAGGGAAGCCCCCCTGCTCTGCCCAGGTGCCAGCAAATTTGCGAGGAATTTGCTAATTTTCACCCAACAAACCCTTCTGCCAGGACTCTCCATCCTTTGTCCTGTAGGAGAGGGGGAGGTGGGTAAAGAGATTCCCTTAAAAACCTAGGGAGTCCAAACAGACTGTGCGCTCAGCTGTCCACTCTCTGTCCAGCCTGCCCAGGTGTATTCTCTCCATTCAACCATGTCACCTCACTCTCCCCCAGTCCAAGTGACTGGGCGCTCTCCCTGTGTCCCCTCTGTCCTGACGGACGCCCTATCCCCAGTAAAATCTTATTACTCCGCTCTCTGTCTCATGCCTGAATTCTTTCTTGCATGAAGACAAGAACCCCACGGCTTCCACGGCCTTTCCTCCGGCGACACAAGCAGGAAAGGAAGGCTAAGGCACAGCTGTCAAATGCCTAGCTCAGTGTCAAAGATGTGCCCAAATACAGAAGTGGCACAAAACTTCTCAAGTGATGCAAGAAAGCAACTGGAAACCCAGAATTCTCTACTCACTGAAAATAGCCTTCAGGGAAGAAGAGGAAACCAAGATATTCTCGGATGAGATCATACTAAAAGAATTTGTCACTAACAGACTGACCCTAAAACAATGGGAAAGAGAAGTTCTATTAACAGAAAGGAAATAATAAAAGAAGGAATCTTGGAACATCAAAAATGAATGAAGAACACAGATGCCTGACAAATGGGATTAGCCTGCTCACGAAGTCACACAGTGGAGAGGATGAAGGAGCACATATCTAGGGTACTGGTACTATGGAGGGGTGAACAGGCTCTTCAGGCTCCTTCCCGTCACACTGAGGATACTGCCTGGCATGGACTGCAGCAGGCACCTCTTCAGGGTATGGCACTGCCACCCCCACCCATAAAACAAATATGGATCATACTATTTAAGGACACTTACATGGCCAATGTTGAATGTTTGTGTTCCTGAAACACACTTAATCAGATGATATGGCCAAATGAATATCAGATAGAGATGCAGAACGGTGGCAGAATGACCCCAAAGGCATTTCTGGGGATTCCACAACTGCCCTGCACATTACAAGCACAGAATGCCTTAGTCTTGAGAGAATGACACATGACTCAAGGTCATCGCAGTTCCCTGACTGACCCAGTCAAGAAGACCCAAAAAAGCACAGACGAAAACCACAGCAACATCTACATGGCACAAACTCTAAAAATACCCAAATGGGCGCTGGGTTCTAGTCCCAGTTGCTCCTCTTCCAGTCCAGCTCTCTGCTGTGGCCCGGGAGGGCAGTGGAGGATGGCCCAAGTGTTTGGGCTCCCACATTCGCATGGGAGACCAGGAAGAAGCACCTGGCTCCTAGCTTAGGATCGGCTCAACGCTAAGGCATGACTGCCTTAACCTAGATTTCAAATGATGCCCCAGAAGCTCAGGACCTGGGCAGAGAAGTGCCACCAGGGAAGGGCCACTGCAGAGAGCCTCCTCCTCAAGGCAGTGTCCAGTGTAGGCAGGGGAGCAGCACCACCTATAAGATCCCAGACTGGCAGAGTTCTTGGCATGCAATTCCAGCCAAGGAAAGCCACAAGCATGAAACTTCAAGCCATGAGAGCTTCCAATGGACTATACCCAGTGAAGCTGTGGGGACAGGGCTACCTGGAGCCTTGAGGACCTGTTAGGTAGGAAGTCAGATATGAGCTTCTGTGTGTGTGACATAAAGGCCTAAAGAGTTGACATCTAGGTCCAGCATCTGCATCTCAAAGTCATCCCGATAACGTTCCAGGGGCAGCCCAGGATTTGCATCCTGCCCTGCACCTTCTACTTATAACCCTGCCCCTTCTGCCTGATAATCTTCCAGGTGCAGCCCAGTATATGCACTTAAACGTGCCCAGCCCCTTCTACCCGATAACCATCTTTCCTCTAAGGCTCCTCTAAGGCGGGGCAACGCCAGCCAGGCTTCCTCCTGTCTGATAACTTCAGGGGGAAAACTCAGATAGTTTTTCTATTTACATCCAAGAAGTCCTTTGTTCCAAGAGGAGCAGAGGTGGGGAGGCAAGACCCATCCCCTTAAACACCGCCCACCACCCCACCCCCCGGCCTCAACCAGACTGCGTGCTCAGTCCTCTGCTTCTATGCTGAGCTGCCCGCCTGGCCTGCCCAGGTGTGCTCTCTCTACTCAGCCATGTAACCCCGCTCTCCCCCAGCCTGAGTGACTGGGCACTCTCTCTCTCAGGTTCTGTCTGGAGAGGTGCCCATCTGTTCTTACAGATGTCCCTGCCCTAATAAACCTTGCTATTTTACTTTCCACTACTCTTTGTCTCACGCCTCAATTCTTTCTTGCACAAAGACAAGAACCCTGCCATTCACCGGTAACAGACCCGGTAACAGAATCCGGTGCCACAACCGGGACTAGAACCCAGTGTGCCGGCGCCGCAAGGCGGAGGATTAGCCTATTGAGCCACGGCACCAGCCGAACCAGCTTTTCTATGACTATGAAAAAGGCTGTTGGAATTTTGGTAGGGATCACAATGAATCTGTAGGTCACTTTGGCATCTTAACCATAGTAAGCCTTTCTATCCATCCATGAACACTGGATGTCTCTGCATTTAGTTCAGGCTTCCTTAATTTCTTTCAACAATGTTTTGTAGTTTTAGCATACAAGTATTTCAACAGCTTGGCTAGATTTATTCCAAAGCGTTTGATTCCTTTAGATTCTATTGTAAATGAAATTGTTTTCTTCTTTTTTAGACTGTTCATTGTTGGTACACAGAAACACAACTGACTTTTGTATTCTGTTTTCGTACACTGCAATTCTGCTGAATTAGTTTACTAGCTCTACTAGTACTCTTTTGGATTCTTTGAAATTTTCTGTCTATGATATACGATACTTGAGAATGCAATTTTACCTCTTTCTTTTTTACTTGGATACCTTTTGCTCTTTTCCTTCTGTTATTGGTTTTTTTTTATTTTTTATTTTATTTTTTATTTTTTGACAGTGAGAGACAGAGAGAAAGGTCTTCCTTTTGCCGTTGGTTCATCCTACAATGGCCGCCGCAGTAGGTGTGCTGTGGCCAGCGCACCGCGCTGATCAGATGGCAGGAGCCAGGTGCTTATCCTGGTCTCCCATGGGGTGCAGGGCCCAAGGACTTGGGCCATCCTCCACTGCACTCCCTGGCCACAGCAGAGAGCTGGCCTGGAAGAGGGGCAACCGGGACAGGATCGGTGCCCCGACCGGGACTAGAACCCGGTGTGCCGGCGCCGCAAGGCGGAGGATTAGCCTAGTGAGCCGCAGCGCCGGCCTCTGTTATTGGTTTTGAACTTCACACTTCTGTTCAAGAAGCAATGCACAATATTTATCTTTTAAAACATATTGATACTGGGGCCAACACTGCAGCATGGTGGGTTAAAGCCCTGGCCTGCAGCACTGGCATCCCATATGGGTGCCAGTTCAAGTCCCAGTTGCTCCACTTCCAATCCAGCTCCCTGCTAATGCAGATGGGAAAGCAGCAGAAGATGGCTCAAGTTCTTGGGCCCCTGCACCCACGTAGGAGACCCGGAAGAAGCTCCTGGCTCCTGGTTTCAGAATGGCCCAGTTCCAGCCATTGTAGCCATTTGAGGACTGAACCAGTGGATGAAGACCTTTGTCTCTCTGTCTCTACCTCTCTCTGTAACTCTTTCAAATAAATAAAAATAAATCTTAAGAAAATGTATTGATACTTACCTTGTGGCACTATATCTGGTCTCTCTGAAAGAATTCCCATGTACATTTGAGAAGAATGTGTACTCTGTAGAATGTTCTGTAAATATCTATTAAGTCTCATTGTATTACTCAAATTCTGTGTTTTCTTATTTAATCTTTGTATAATTGATATTTCCTTTATTGGAAATGGGATAATGAAGCCCCCAACTATTACTACAAAAATGTCCATTTCTCCCTTTGTCAATTTAGCTTTATTTGTTCTAAAGGTCTATTACTGGGTTATGTTTATGTCTAACTTTCTTGCTGTATTGAACATTTTATTAATATGTAATGTCCTTGTCCATAGTAACCTGATTTTTTTTTTTTTTGACAGGTAGAGTGGACAGTGAGAGAGACAGAGAGAAAGGTCTTCCTTTGCCGTTGGTTCACCCTCCAATGGCCGCCGCAGCTGGCACGCTGCGACTGGCGCACCGCGCTGATCCGATGGCAGGAGCCAGGTGCTTATCCTGGTCTCCCATGGGGTGCAGGGCCCAAGGACTTGGGCCATCCTCCACTGCACTCCCTGGCCACAGCAGAAAGCTGGCCTGGAAGAGGGGCAACCGGGACAGAATCCGGCACCCCGACCGGGACTACAACCCAGTGTGCCGGCACCGCTAGGCGGAGGATTAGCCTATTGAGCCGCGGCACCGGCCAGTAACCTGATTTTTGAAAACTGAAACTATACCCATCAAACACTCCTGATCCTCCCACTCCTCTAGCCTTTAGTAATCATTGTTCTAATTCCTGTTTTGCTGGATCTGACCATTCTAGAAAACTCATATAAGAGGAATTATATGGTATTTGTCCTTTTGTGACTGGCTTATTTCTTTAACTTTTATTTAAGAAATATAAATTTCCGAAGTTCAACTTTTAGATTATAGTAGCTTTTTCCCCCCATAACCACCCTCCCACCTGCAACCATCCCATCTCCCACTCCCTCTCCCACCCTATTCTTCATCAAGATTCATTTTCAATTATCTTTATATACAGAAGATCAATTTTGTATATGCTAAGTAAAGATTTCAACAGTTTGCACCCACACAGAAACACAAAGTATAAAGTACTGTTTGAGTACTAGTTATAGCATTAATTCACATAGTACAACACATTGAGGACAGAGATCCTACATGGGGAGCAAGTACACAATGACTCCTGTTGTTGATTTAACAATTGACACTCTTATTTATGACACCAGTAATCACTGGAGGCTCTTGTCATGAGTTGCCAAGGCTATGGAAGCCTCTTGAGTTCGCCAACTCCAATCTTATTTAGACAAGGTCATAGTCAAAGTGGAAGTTCTCTCCTCCCTTCAGAGAAAGGTACCTCCTTCTTTGATGGCTCCTTCTTTCTGCTGGGATCTCACTCACAGAAATCTTTCATTTAGGTGTTTTGTTTTTTTTTTTTTTTTTTTTTTTTTTTTTTTTTTTTTTTTTTTTTGCCAGAGTGTCTTGGCTTTCCATGCCTGAAATACTCTCATGGGCTTTTTAGCCAGATCCAAATGCCTTAAGGGCTGATTCTGAGACCAGAGTGCTGTTTAGGACATCTGCCATTCTATGAGTCTGCTGTGTATCCCACTTCCCATGTTGGATCATTCTCTTTTTAATTCTATCAGTTAGTATTAGCAGACACTATTCTTGTTTATGCGATCCTTTTGACACTTAATCCTATCATTATGATCAATTATGAACTGAAACTGATCACTTTGACTAGTGAGACGGCATTGGTACATGCCACCTTGATGGGATTGAATTGGAATCCCCTGGCACGTTTCTAACTCTACCATAGGGGTCAGTCTGATTTAGCATGTGCCAAACTGCACATCTTCTCCCTCTCTTATTCCCACTCTTATATTTAACAGGGACCACTTATCCACTTATCAGTTAAATTTAAACACCTAAGAATAATTGTGTGTTAACTAAAGAGTTCAACCAATAGTATTAAGTAGAACCAAAAAAAATACTAAAAGGGATTAAGTAGTAAGTTGTTCCTCGACAGTCAGGATAAGGGCTGATCAAGTCATTGCTTCTCATAGTGTCCATTTCATTTCAACAGGTTTCCTTTTAGGTACATAGTTAGTTGTCACCAATCAGGGAGAACATACGATATTTTTCCCTTTGGGACCGGCTTATTTCCCTCAACATGATGTTTTCCAAATTCTTCCACTTTGTTGCAAATGACCGGATTTCTTCTTCTTCTTTTTTTTTTTTTTTTTTTTTTTACTGCTGTATATATTCTATAGAATACATATCCCATAATTTCTTTATCCAGTCTTCTGTTGATGGGCATTTAGGTTGATTCCAGGTCTTAGCTATGGTGAATTGAGCTGCAATAAACATTGAGGTACAGACAGCTCTTTTATTTGCCAATTTAATTTCCTTTGCTTTGTAAATTCCAAGGAGTGGGATGGCTGAGTTATACGGTAGGGTTATATTCAGGTTTCTGAGGAATCTCCAAACTAACATCCATAGTGGTTTTACCAGTTTGCATTCCCACCAACAGTAGGTTAGTGTCCCTTTTTCCCCACATTCTTGCCAGCATCTGTTGTTGGTAGATTTCTGTATGTAAGCCATTCTAACTGGGGTGAGATGAAACCTCATTGTGATTTTGATTTGCATTTCCCTGATGGCTAGTGATCCTGAACATTTTTACATGTCTCTGTGGGCCATTTGGATTTCCTCTTTTGAAAAATGTCTATTTAGGTCTTTGGCCCATCTCTTAAGTGGGTTGTTTGGCTTACTGATTTCACACAGCATACTGCATACCTTCAAGGTTCATCCATGTTATAGCAAGCATCCAAATTCCCTCCATTTTCAAGGCTAAATAATATCCCATTGTATATTTACACTACATCTTTTAATTAATTAATTAATTAATTTGAAAGGCAGTTATGGGTGGATGGGGGAGACAAAGAGAGATTTCCCATCTGCTGGTTCACTCACCAAATGGCCCCAACAGTCAAAGCCAGGAACCTGAAACTCCATCAACACTCACACATGAGTGTAGGGACCCTGCTGCTTTCCAAGGTGCATTAGGAGGGAGGTGGGTCAGAAATGGAACAGCAGGGACTCGAAATGGTACCCATATGGATGGCATCTGAGAGTGAACAAGTGGATGGAAAATTTATTTCCCTCTCTCTCTTCCCCTCTGCCTTTAAAATATATAAATCTTTAAAAAAAATTAAGTCTTTGTCTAGTAAAATCAATGTTGGGGTTTCCTCAAGTATGCGTTGTTGACTTATTTTGTTCCTTTCAATGGGTTATAGCTTCCTGTTTCTTTTTTTGCTTTGTGACTTTTTTGTTGTTGTTAAAACTGGATACTTAAGTTTTATGTTGTGGTAACTGTGGAAGCCATTTTCTCCCCCTTCTCCCACAGTGTGATTATTTTACATTGCTTACAGTGTCTCTGTGCCATGATCAGCCTGAAGTGAAAGTTTAAGGTCTTCTGAGGTCTTTTCTGAATCTATGTCTTCCCCTGGGCATGATGGTTTTCTAAGTCCTCACACATACACAGTTTTTGGTGAATGAAAAAACAGAACAAAACAATCATGGGTGCAGGTCCTTTAAATGCTCTGAAAACTGCCTTAATGGGCATGAAACAATAGCAAATAATTTTGGCACCTGGCTGACCCACCAACTTCTCTGACATCACCCTAGAATGAGCCTTCCAACATGTCCCTAAAATCATTATGCCCAGATGCCTTCTGTTCATCTTCAGTTCCAGGTAAAATGTACCTTCGCGTTTCACAGGGCCTTTCCCCTTTTTTGTGGTGAGTGGGGAGCAAGGCATAGCCCCTTTCCTTCTACCTTTAGCTTTTCTTATATCCATCAACTTTTCGTAAGTACCCCTTTTGAGAATCCCATTTTTTCCTAATCTCGTATATGAAATATTGCTGCTAGATTAGCATTCCTAAACTTTTCCCTCCCCTTCTCAAAATCAGTACTTCTCCACTGCCTGTCAAATGAGATCCATTACTCAGGAGAACTGAGGACACTCAGAGCAGGCACCAATCCATCTTCCCAGCTGTTTCACCAGATACCTTCACACAGCTATCAAAAGGATGACAGAAATTGACAGAAACGTGAACCACACACAGGCAAAGGATACAAATCCAACCTTTACATGGACAGTCAAGTCTCCTTGACCTTAAAATTCCCCAAGAAGGTACCTTACTGTCAAAGACACTGCCTAACTGCACTGAGTACTCTAGCCAAAGTACTCCAGCCAAGTACTTTGCAAAGTTCTTGCCATTCAGGGTAGCAGGAATCTGCACACCCCAAGCTCTGGATACCATCTCAAGAAGGTTACCTCCTTTAGAATATTAAATAAGTACTCAAAGCTCTAATGTTTTCATGAGGACTTGGTGTGAGAGTGAACTGAAGGTGGGTTTCCCAGATTGCACATCCTTCAGAGTTCTAGACTTGGAATTTGCCTGAGTTGCTTCTGCACCAATATATCAGACTTTTTCCTTTAAGCATTTCTCACCTGCTCTCTGGGTGCCTTTCTCTTCCCTTTGCCTGAAATATCTTATCTTGCAGGCATTTAGGGAGTGAACCGGTGGATGGAAGGCATCTCTCTCTCCCTCTGTCACTATGCTTTTTGAATAAATAAATAAATCTTTCCATTCACACATATCCTTACTAGCCCAACTCAATGATTCGTTTTCCACAAGCTCCTTCCTGACCCTGTTCCCTTTCCTCCAACTGGATGTGACACAAATGTGAGAATCCACTGCCACTTGATGGACTGCTGTTACTACTGTGCATTGGATAGATAAATACCAACTTCATTTTTCTCAATAGCTTGTGATCTCCTTACAGGATGATTTTGACAGGCAGAGTGGACAGTGAGAGAGAGAGAGACAGAGAGAAAGGTCTTCCTTTGCCATTGGTTCACCCCCCAAAATGGCCGCTGCGACCGGCGCACCGCGCTGATCCGAAACCAGGAGCCAGGTGCTTCTCCTGGTCTCCCATGGGGTGCAGGGCCCAAGGACTTGGGCCATCCTCCACTGCACTCCCGGGTCACAGCAGAGAGCTAGACTGGAAGAGGAGCAACCGGGACAAAATCCGGCGCCCCGACCGGGACTAGAACCTGGGGTGCCGGCGCCACAGGTGGAGGATTAGCCTATTGAGCTGCGGCGCCGGCCGCAGGATGCTTTTTAAATCCATCTTTGTGTCCCCTATAGTGGCTAAGATAAAAACCTTGCAAGTGGCAATCTTGCAATAACTGATTCTTTGAAGTGGACTGTGGAACTGTATACTACAACTGTTTCCCTAGCCCCATTTCTCCCATTTTAGGTTCTTCTTAACAGCCAGACTACTACTACTACTACTACTACCACCACCACCACCACCACCACCATTAGGGAAATAATCCAACCCTGATACAAGCGCAGTTGAAAATAACCAGCTGCTCTTGCAGATTGATACCAGCTGTAACTGACTGCACAGAGACTCAGTGACTAATATACCTCTTACCAAGAAACTCCAAGTCTCAATCCAGCTGTAGCCAGTGTAACAAGTCTGCATACAAGCCACAGTTCTGCCTTCCACTTCACATTTTAACACAGAAATCCCAACCCACCTTCATTATAATGCTTGTATTTCCATCTCCAACCAGACATGGGGCTACGGTAATATATATGATGATTTTGTGGGCATGCATGTCTATCTCTATTGAATACGCATAACTCTTCCCCAAAATGATATAGGGACTATCTATAATTCCCTAAAAGGCACCCCTATAAAACCTGTAACTCCTGGATTTACAGGGAGCCTAGTTTTGGTTACCAAATCACATGGCTTTTGGCTTTTGCAACCCAAAAACTTCTTCTCCTATAGCACAAACCATTATCTTCATGTTTCTATTTGCATACATGCTGCAGAACCCACAGGTACTCTACCTGATTATGCTCTGACCCACTTAGAAGTCATTCTTAAACAAACTGGCTCTATTCAACTTTTGGCTCTGATATTTAACAAATATGCACCCAAGAGAGAGTTCCTCTCATCTCCAGGCCTCGGTGTTCTCATCTGCAGAATAAGACTGAGCTCTTACAACAGTAATCAGATATGAAATTAGAGAATCACTTCTCCAATCAACAAACATCTACAGAGCACTTACTGTGCACAGGCCAATGTGCTAGGTAGGTCTTGAATATACAGTAGCAAACAAACCTTTAAGGAGCTGATTCTGGCACCAGTGCTCATACTGCCTCAGGTAAACTGATGATACACATCTCATCCCAACTCTTCATTAAGTGAACTTAGGTTGCTAGCTTGGTACAAGGACAACCTGTTTAAAACATGAAAAGTGGGCTGGCGCCGTGGCTCAATAGCCTAATCCTCTGCCTGTGGCGCCGGCACTCCGGGTTCTAGTCCTGGTCGGGGCGCTGGATTCTGTCCTGGTTGCCCCTCTTCCAGGCCAGCTCTCTGCTGTGGCCTGGGAGTGCAGTGGAGGATGGCCCAAGTGCTTGGTCCCTGCACCCCATGGGAGACCAGGAGAAGCACCTGGCTCCTGGCTTCGGATCAGTGCGATGCACCGGCAGCGGCAGCCATTGGAGGGTGAACCAATGGTAAAGGAAGACCTTTCTCTGTCTCTCTCTCACTGTCCACTCTGCCTGTCAAAAAGAAAAAAAATAAAAATAAAATAAAACATGGAAATTGTGAAAGCCTATTTTTTCCTTAGAGTGCCAATCAACAAGCACATCACTGAGACAGATTTAATAAATGATAAACAAAGGCATGAGACTATTTCACATTAGAGAAACCACAAACTTAAGAGGTTACTTTACACACGATAGTCAAGGAGGACCATTTAAAATAAAGTGAAATAAGGAGTTGAGGTCTGAGCGATTAAAAGAAACCAGTCCTGTGATGAGATAGGGAAAGAACATTTCAGGAAGAAATAGCAAGAAGCGCAAAGGACTTAAGGGATACCCTAGGACAGGTAGGGTGCCACAAGGGATGGAGAAGAGCTCTTGCAGTAGATTGGCTAGAATCTCGGCTCTGCCACTTGCTAGCAGCACAGCTCTGTCAAGTTATTAACTTCTTGAACCCTTAATTTTCTCCCCCAGGAAACAAGAGAATTACTGCTTCATAGGTTGCATGCATGAAGGAATTAACACAGCAGGACTAAAACTAAAAAGCCTGCTTGTAAAGTAGGCCTTTGGGAGGTATCTGGGAACTTGGCTCTCAGGGTAGAACCAGTCAACACTTATACCAATAGGGTAATTCATTATATCTTGACTATTTGTATAAACAATATGATTTATAGTGAATATCTTCTTTCCTTCCTGAAGTCTGGAATATTTTACTATTTGTTTATTTGAAAGGTAGAGAGAGAGAGAATATGAATGAATCTTCTATTCTCTGGTTCACTACCAGATGGCTCCATCAGCCAGGTCTGGGCCAGGCAGAAGTCAAGAGCTGGGAACTCCATCATGGTCTCCACATTGAGGCAGGGACCCAAGTACTTGCACTGTATTTTGCTGTCTTCATAGGTGCATTAGCAGGAAGCCAATGGGAAGCAGACTAGCTAGGACTCAAACCAGCACTCCAATATGGGATGCAAGTGGTGGCTCACCCTGCTGCGCCACAATGCTGGCCACAGAATTCTGGAATTTTGACATGTGCTGAACAGAAGATAACTTCATGACCAGTCCTCCAATAAAACCTGGGCTACTGGCTCTCAAGGGGCTTCCCTGGGCAGAACATGGCATACATGCTGCTGCATTTTCATTTTTAGGAGAATGAGCTGTGTGAGCCCTCGGGGGAAGGGGAAAGCATTTGGAAGCCTGCACATGAATTCCTACAGACTCCTTTTCCCCTATGACCTGGTTATGCATCCTTACTATACAGCTGCTATCCATCTTTGTCATGACCACAATCATATGCTGAGTAATGCAATTCCCAGGAAATTTCTGAATTTGGGGGTGGTCTTCGGGCTCCCTGACATTCCAAGGTTGATACAGAGATTAGCTTATATAGTGCATGGAAAGCATTTGGCCTAATACTTAGCTCAATAAATAAATGAGGTGATGGTCTTGGTGGCAAGGGGGAATGACGGGCATGTATAACCATGACCAGGCTAGCAGTTCAGTGTCAACTGATCATTCCAGTTCCCACCCTACCCCTCCATCCTTCTGCCCTCATCTCTATTAGTCCCACAGTGAATGTGCCGCCCAACCCCTTTATAAGACCATCTCACTGTTGGCAAGAACCTCAACTTCAGCCTCCTGCTTTGACATCTCAGGACAGTGAGACTGTTCTGGATCGTGTCAAGAGCCGGTGACAGAACTGACAGAAGGGCCCGGTTTGCCTTCTAACTCCTATGCTGGCTTCAATGTCACCTGGCATACGTGACACGGCATGGGGGACACGGCGAGCTTGCAAGCCAGGCTGTCAAGAATTCAGCTGGAAAAAAAAAAAAAAAAAGAATTCAGCTGCACAGAAGGATTCTCTTCTCTTCCTTGGTTGGGGGTGGGGGAGAAGGAACACAGGAAGGAAAAGCCGCCACGAATAAACTCAAACCTAAGGTGCAAGGTGACCCGATCTAGAAGCAGGATGACAGTTCTCCCCCGCCTTCTCCACGACGCAGTGGGTCGCTATCATCCAGTTAGGGTGGGAAGGGCAAATAAACTCCTCGAGAAAACAAAAAAACTCAGCAAGAGTGGGCGCATCAGGACTCGGGAACCCACAGCAGACACCCAGAACCTTCAAGTCGGTGCCCGGGTGCCCAAAATGCTGGGCCATATATAGAATAGCGCACGTCACCGGGGTCATCCCTCTGCCCCCTGGAAATGTGTGATGAGGGGCACCCAAAGATGGCTAGCGCTGCTCCCGCCAGGCGTAGGCGATGAAAACACCCAAGGACGAGTGTGGGCCGGAGCGGTGACTTGGCTCGGCGCGCTCTCGGGAACGGCGGCGGTGGGAGGGCAGCGGGCAGCACCCTCCTCCTCGCCTGCGACCCTCACTCCCTCACTGACACAGCCACAGACCCACACCCACCTCTCCTGGGAGGGAGCCCAGGCCAACACTGCGCAGACGCCGCCGCACACCCTCGCACCGCGCCTGCCCAGTGACGCCGTCGCGAGGGGCTGCGGCGCCGGAAGTGCGTCATTCCCTTTCCGGCAGCCGGGCCCGCACCCCTCTCTAGCCTGCCCGGAGGCCGCTTCTGCTTCTCGTTGGTCTTTCCTCCCCTCAGCCTTCAACCCTGCCCAGGTGCTGGCGCTGAAGCGCTGGTCTCCAGAGCCGGTAGCGCTGGGACGGCCGCTTTCGAGGGGAAAGGCCGAGGAATAGGCAGTCTTCTCATCCGGGCAGCTCTTCGTGGCCCCCGTGGGCTGGTCCGGGCCGCGGGAGAGGAAGGGGTTCGGTGCCCCGCGCCCACCCACCACGTGACCGCCCACTCACCACGTGACTCCCCCCAGGGCCCTTCAGAGCCCTGCCCTCCTTGGCCGCACAATCATCTACCTCCGGCCCTGATTTAATATCTTGATTAGACCATAAACTCCAAGACGTCTAGCTCGTTCCCGGCTCTTGGCAGCTTCATGCATAGATGGCGCTGCCCCAGGAAAGAGGAATGAATGGATGAGTGAGAGTGAATGAATGAAGGTGAGAACAAATGCGAAATAGCTCCAATCATTAAAACTAGGGGCCGGGGTCGGCGCTGTGGCGTAGTGGGTAAAACCACTGCCTGCCACGCCAGCGTCCCATATGGTCGCCAGTTCGAGCCCCGGCTGCCCCACTTCTGATCCGCTTTCTGCCGTGGCCTGGGAAAGCAGTAGAAGATGGCCTAAGTTCTTGGGCCCCTGCACCTGCATGAGTAGACCTGGAAGAAGCTCCCTCCGGTCGTGTGGCCAATTGGAAGCCCCTCCCGCCCCCCCCCCCCCCTTGCTCTCTGTGCCTTTCAAATAATGAAATAAATCTTTTTAAAAAAAAAAGGAGAGAGAGAGAAAAGAAAGAGAAAAAAAAAACACTAGAGGACAAAGTTCAGATCCTTGGCTTGGGCCCACAGCCAGTTTCTGACAGTTCCAAGACGGAGAACTGGTGGTGCTGAGTACTTGCTGTGGTTGCCCAATCAGAGAGAGCTTCCTGGAGCTAGAATATGGACACTTCCAGCTCCCTGCTCAGAGCAGAATTGCACAAAGCAAAGTTTGCTCAATCAGGAGGGAGTTTTGAAATCTGTTTTGAGGAACCCAAGTTCTGGTTTTCAGGTACTTAGGGAGTTACAGAGCGATAGGAGGATTACTTAGCAAACTGAATGGCCTCTGAACCGCACCTCTTGGAACAGTAGCTAAATAACAATGTGCCTGCCGAACCTGCTGGTAGGGGCCTGCCTGGCCTACCACCATGGAAGTCTCCCACTCAGTGGCTAGCTTACCTGAAAGTCCCACACCAGGCAACTGTCAGACAAAGTCCCCACTAAGCCTGCAGCCTAGACCTGCATTTGAGGTCCCTATAGGTTCTCTAACAAGAAGGATTCTGCCTTCTTGTTACAGAAGTGTGCTGGCAAGGCAGTGGGCCCGCCCACCGCAGGGGGTGTGGGGGTGGGGGCCTCCAGGTGAGAGCTGGGAGCCACAGACTGTTCCTGGAGAGCTCTCTGAATGGGAAGCCATACCGGGCCCTCAGCTGGATTCACTCATGCTGTGCTCCCAGATGCAGTCACATGATCAGCCTCCTGAGGGCCTAAGGCCCAGGCATGGGTGCCTCTCGGCCTCAGGTTAAGACACTGTGGAAAGGCACATGTTCGTTCTTCACTTGTCCTTGTGTATGCAGAGCTAAGAGCAGAGTTGACTCTGATAGGGTCCCACTGCTTCTGCAGGCATCTTTGAGACCCCGGAGGAAAGAAGCACTTGGGAAGCGATGAGGAGATGTGACAAGGCTGCATGGGACCAGGGACCAGGGCAGAAGGACCAGAAAAGGCTTTAGGATATAAACTGACACATCTGGAGCACTGACCTGAGCCAAGCGCCGTTCTAAGTGCTTTCCATGTCTTAACTCTTTTTGCTTCACAACGGCATCTATGAGTCACTCTAGTTATCCCCATTTCACAGGCACAGTGAGGGTAAGTAACTTGACAAGGGAAGCCAACCCAATATGGGGCTTTAGCTGAGTCTTTTATTTTTATTTATTTACTTATTTTTATTCAAAAAGCAGAGAGACAGAAAGCTCTCATCAGCTGATTCACTTCCCCAGTGTCCCAAACAGCTGGGACTGAGCAAAGCTGAAGCCAGGAACCCAGAATCCAATTCCGGTCTCCTAGTGGGCAGCAGGGACCCCGCTGCTTGAGCCATGTCAGCAGAAAGCTGGAGTTGGGGTTGGAACTGGGACTCGAACACCTGCACTCTGATGAGGGAGGCAGGCATCCCAAGCCTCGTCTGTGCAGCAGTACCAAATGTTCTCCCCTAGCTGAGCCTTTTTAAAATGAGGAGGGGGTGGATGTGAACCTCTGTGAGGGCCCAGTGCATTTCGACTGAAAGAGCTGGCAGAGAAATGAATGCATGAGTCAATAAAGGTCCAGGGGTCAGAGGAGAGAGCTCCAGGCGTGTTTTGAGAGAGGTCCCAAGACCAAGTCTAAAAAGATTGGAGCAGTTGGGAAACCGGTTAGCAGGAAGCACACTTGACCAAGCTCGGTCACGTGTTCAGTCCGAGCACTGCCCCCCAGGTATTATTTAACGTAACTTGCAGTGACAGAGCAGGTTCCAGGTGGACACTGCTTCCTCTCCTGGACCTTTCAAAGCCTCGGCACAGCATAACCCGTGGGAGCATAGCCATGGTGCTCTGGGGACTGCTAGGGGCCCTGCTCATGGTCATGGTTGGGTGGCTGTGCTTACCAGGGCTGCTTCGGCAACGCAGACCCCAGGAGCCTCCCCTGGACAAGGGCAGCATACCCTGGCTGGGCCATGCCATGGCTTTCCGGAAGAACATGCTGGAATTCCTGAGGCACATGCAGTTCAAGCATGGGGATGTGTTCACAGTGCAGCTCGGCGGCCAGTACTTCACCTTTGTCATGGACCCCCTCTCCTTCGGCCCCATCCTCAAGGATGGGCAGAGAAAACTCGACTTTGTGGAGTACGCAAAGGGCCTGGTGCTGAAGGTGTTTGGATACCAGTCGATAGAAGGGGACCACCGGATGATACACTTGGCCAGCACCAAGCACCTGATGGGACATGGCTTGGAGGATCTCAATAAAGCCATGCTGGACAGCCTGTCACTGGTGATGCTGGGGCCCGAAGGCAGGAGCCCGGATGCCAGCCACTGGCACGAGGATGGCCTCTTTCACTTCTGCTACGGTGTCATGTTCAAGGCTGGCTACCTGAGTTTGTTCGGTCACACCAGCGACAAGAGGCAGGACTTGCTCCAGGCAGAGGAGATATTCGTCAAGTTCCGCAGGTTCGACCTACTTTTCCCCAGGTTTGTCTACTCCTTGCTGGGGCCCCGGGAGTGGCGAGAAGTGGGCCGGCTCCAGCAGCTCTTCCACGAGCTGCTGTCTGTGAAACACAACCCAGAGAAGGATGGCATGAGCAATTGGATAGGCCACATGCTTCAGTATCTCAGTGAGCAAGGGGTAGCCCCAGCTATGCAGGACAAGTTCAACTTCATGATGCTCTGGGCCTCCCAGGGGAACACAGGACCGGCCTCCTTCTGGGCTCTCATATACCTCCTGAAGCATCCGGAAGCCATGCGGGCCGTGAAGGAGGAGGCCACCCGGGTGCTGGGTGAGGCTAGGCTGGAAGCCAAGCAGTCCTTCACCATCCAGCTCAGTGCTTTGCAACACATCCCAGTGCTGGACAGCGTGATGGAAGAGACGCTGCGGCTGGGGGCTGCCCCCACGCTCTACAGGTTGGTACAGAAAGATATTCTCCTGAAGATGGCCAGTGGGCAGGAGTGTCTGCTCCGCCAGGGGGACATCGTGACCCTCTTCCCCTACCTCTCAGTGCACATGGACCCTGACATCCACCCCGAGCCCACCACCTTCAAGTATGATCGATTCCTCAACCCCAATGGCAGCCGAAAAGTGGACTTCTACAAGGCAGGCCAGAAGATCCATCACTACACCATGCCCTGGGGCTCGGGCGTCTCCATCTGCCCCGGGAGGTTCTTCGCGCTCAGCGAGATGAAGCTCTTTGTCCTGCTCATGGTACAGTACTTTGACCTGGAACTGGTGGATCCTAACACACCTGTGCCACCTATTGACCCTCGGCGCTGGGGCTTTGGCACCATGCAGCCCACCCACGATGTGCGAATCCGCTACCGCCTGAAGCCTCTGGAGTGAGCTTGGCCAAGCCAGCCATGAGCCTGGCCAGAGGAGCTCCAGGTCCCCACGGACCACTTTCCCCCTCCCTCGGGATCTGTGGCAACCCCTCGCGCTTCTGTCTTGCTTGTCGGGGCCCCCAGCCATCCCCTGGGTGGTCATTCTCTCTTTAAAACACCATCTCTCCCTGTGGGTTCTGCAGAACCCTCTCTCCCACAAGAGGAGAAGCCCAGGGAAGTGGTCATACTGGTGGGAACCCAGCCTGGGCGATGACGGCTGCTTCCAGGGGCTGCAAGTGCACACACCAGTACCAGTGACTTGGCATCAGGTAGATGCTGGGGTCCACCCTCCCACACCATTTTATTTTTGCCCCCAGCCTTTATTCCTCACCCTCCGGAACTCACATTCTAGCACAGCGTCAGCCCATAGGAATCCGAAGGGAGCCCTGGGTTGTACTTTTTCCATTTTCTAGTAAATGCATTTAAAAAAAAAAAGCCAAAAGAAACCGTTTGGAATTCATTTCTATAATATATTTTACCTCAAACAAAACAGTCACCTTTGGACATGTGGTCGATATGCAACACATCTTTGACACAGTAGTTTTACATCCCTCCTTTCAAAACCTGCTGTGTACTTTATCCTTGCTACATGAGCACCTTCCAGGCGCCCCTTAGTACTGGCGAGCACGGGTCTACAGCAAGGCTGATTTATATAACGTCCTCTTCTCCTTTCTCTGCACCTTGGCCTGGGGGGGGGGGGGGGTCCTGCAACCACAGCTGAGCTCAGCGCCTTCTCCCATCACATCCCCAGCGCCCCCAGGAGAGTCTCGCGTCTCTGATAGCCCACACAGAATTCAGCCACTCTCCTCTAGCTGCTACCCTG
This sequence comes from Lepus europaeus, assembly GCF_033115175.1. Lineage (NCBI taxonomy): Eukaryota > Metazoa > Chordata > Mammalia > Lagomorpha > Leporidae > Lepus > Lepus europaeus. Next base: position 16,947,408 of record NC_084835.1, read on the forward strand.
AGCCAGCCCTGTTCCTGGTCTCCTTATCTCTTTCTGCTCAGGACAGTTCCATCCCCCAATCAGAGACACACTCACCGATCAGCTCAGTCCCCTCTCCTATCAGCTCAGCCCTCTGGGAGGCCCATGAAATGTGTCCTCTTTTCCCCACTCCCGTTGCCCTTCTCACCCCTGCAACCTCTGCCCTCTGCATCTCCCTCTACACTTATGCTCTGTGTACCCTGGCACCAGAGGCCTTTGTCCAAAATCATCTCCGAGGGGCCAGCGCTGTGGTGCAGCTGGGTAAAGCCGCCACCTGCAGTGCCACATGGGCGCCAGTTCGAGTCCCAGCTGCTCCACTTCCCATCCAGCTCTCTGCTGTGGCCTGGGAAAGCAGTAGAAGATGGCCCAAGTCCTTAGGCCCCTGCACCCATGTGGGAGACCTGGAAGAAGCTCCTGGCTCCTGGCTTTGAATCAGTTCAGCTCTGGCCATTGAGGCCATTCAGGGAGTGAGCCAGTGGATGGAACACCTTTCTGTCTCTCTGCCTCTAACTCTCTGTAACTCTGCCTTTCAAATAAATAAATAAATCTTAAAAACAAAAAAACAAACAAACAAAATCCTCTGATTGTCACTTTTACTTTCCTGGCTCCCCACTGCTTTCACAAACATGACATTTACTTGGTGAGTTAGTCCCAGATTTTCCCAGGCTAGTGCAGTTGAGCTTTGTGCACATTTCCATTGAAACCATCCCTAAAGTGGAGGTGCTGCTTCCAACCCTGGTGCCAGCTATGCCTGGAAGCCTTCCTGGATTTTGCCTGTCCCATCCTCTGACAGAAATGGCCTCACTCCCCTTGGGGGGCCAGCACCGCTGGTATCACGGCACATCTGTCAGGTGTTGTTTCTCTGTCCTGGTTTCCTCCTCCTGCCCCCTGCCCAAGAATGAAGTCCACAAGAGTGTGCTATCTTGATCTCCAGCTCCGTAACTGTGGATTCAGTTCTAGAAATCTGACTTCTAGTCTTGGCTAATTTACTGCAATTCGTTTCCAATGCCTCCCAGCCTCAGCTTCCTGGCTGTGAATGGAGACGATCCCCACTGTCAGACCCAGAGGGGCAATAGGGTGCTGCCGCCACAGCTGGCACATGGTGAGGTCCTGGCTGGGGAATGACTGGCAGCTGCGGAGGAGGTCCTGGAAAAGGCAGGCCCAGCCAGCATGGACTCCCAGCGAGGACTACCCATGGGATTTCTCTCTGCCACTCCATCTCGCATGTCTGGCCAAGCCCTTCCTTTCTCCCAAGGCTGTCGGTGCTGCCTGGAGTTTTGCTGGGCCCAGGAGTCTATTCCAACTAGCTGTGTGGTCCTGGGTGGTGCCTGTCTTTCTTTAGGTTTAGCCACCCTTGAGTGATGCTGTCTGCATGGAGCCTGCTCAGGCCCTGCCAGATTAGGAGTTAGGATAGCCCATCCCAGGGCCAGGAGCCCAGGAGAAGAGCCAAACAGAGAGCACAGAAGGAGAAGGAGGTAGGAAAGTAGGGGAGCCAGTCCTACAGAACTAACCAATGACCCCTCCACACAGCTAAGCCCCATGCCTGGTCCACTGGGTGCAGGGGAAGGAGCCAGGGCCTCCCCAAACCTATTTTACAATTCCCTCTCCTCTTCCTCCAACTCAGGGGATTGTGAAATAGCAGCCTGGCCTGTGGATAGGAGAGGGCAGGACTGAAGGCCTGAACTCCCTGAATCAGGAACTAAAGAGAGGACCATGTGCGGATCTCCAAGGAACTTCATGGGCCCGGGGGTCTGCTTGAGAGCCCATAGGCTATGCTTGGGACCAAGGGAAGCCTTGGTGGGTCAGGTGCGATGTGACCGAAGTGTACCATCCCACAGCCACATCATCACAACAGCACACAGGGAGCACCCCCAGGACTGGAGCAGGCAGGCAGAGTCCAATGCCCACCTTCCAGCAGGGTAGGGGAGAAGCCATGGGACCGGTGGCCTTATGCACCCTGCCTATGGACTGCTGGAGACGGCCCAGGTGGAGACTGTTCCATGGATGTATCTAGTCCCTGCCTGCCCTGACCCAGCACTTCTGCCGGCCAAGTGCTTGTTTCCACACCACAGAGTTTCTACCTCTTACACCCTCCCTCATTATGACCTCGGAGGAAAGCCAGCTAAATGTATTCCCTCTGAGGATAGCTTAGAATGAAGCAAGATCAGGAATGCACTTGGGAAAGAAAAGAGGTATTTCTGCAGAAGAGGTAATGGCTGGGAACACTCACAGCACCCTTGACCGAGCTGAAGCTGGACAGCAGCCTTGCTCACAGGCAAAGCCATTTCTGCGGTTCACTCTGGGTCAAGCTCACTGTTTGCCTCTCCTCACATATAGATCACATCCAGCCACGCACCTAGCCTCAAACCTTTATGCCTCAGGAGAATTCTGAGTTCAGGCAGGACCAAGGCCCAACACGGAGATAAGATGCAGGCAGGGATGGGGAGGCTCTGCACTGGCCTGGCTGTGGAAACAGATGAGCTGCAGGATTTGGCAGCTAAGACGGTGAGAGGGGACAGCAGGTACCTCCAGCCACGCTCTTCTCTCCTCCCTGGGCACAGGCTTCAGAGCACTACTTATTATTCCTCTATGTTTTCCACAGGTACACAAAGAAAGACACAAAGGAATAAATCAAAAACCCTCGGCACAGAGCCAACCTCTTGTGGACAGAGTGACACACTCAGGGCAGATCCACACACACCTGTATAGTAATAGCAAGTACATCTTGCCCTCCATACCTGTATAGCCCACACAGCAACACACACAGACGTCTCAGACAGGTGCACACACAAACCCACCAACACTGGGGACAGGCTGTGCTGGGCATCCCTTTCTAGGCATACCTCGTCCTGTCTTATCTGTGCATCAGGGGCACAAAGTCAGGAGCGCTGGGTACCTAGATCCTGTTGGCACAGCTCGGGCTATATCTCACCATCAGGTTGGCACATGAGCAGGATGGCAGTTCCTGAACTCAAGAGCGGAATGGTGACTGCAGAAGACACCCTATGTGGCCTGCACGGTGGTGCAGTGGGTTAACGCCCTGGCCTGAAGCGCCAATATCCTATATGGGCGCCAGTTCGAGACCCGGCTGCTCCACTTCTTTTTTTTTTTTTTATTAAACTTTTATTTAATGAATATAAATTTCCAAAGTACAACTCATGGGTTACAATGGCTTCCCCCTCCCAAAACTTCCCTCCCACCCACAACCCTCCCCTTTCCCGCTCCCTCTCCCCTTCCAATCACCTCAAGATTCATTTTCAATTCTCTTTATATACAAAAGATCAGTTTAGTATAAATTGGGTAACGATTTCAACAGTTTGCCCCCATATAGCAACACAAAGTGAGAAAAAAAAAGAAAAAAAAATACTGTTGGAGTACTGGTTATAGCATTAAATAAGAGTGTACAGCACATTAAAGATCCAGCTCTCTGCTATGGCCTGGGAAAGCAGTAGAAGATGGCCCAACTTCTTGAGCCCCTGTACCCGCGTGGGAGACCCAGAAGAAGCTCCTGGCTCCTGGCTTCAGATCAGCGCAGCTTCAGCTGTTGCGACCAACTGGGGAGTGAACCATTGGATAGAAGACCTCTCCCTCTCTCTTTCTCTCTCTCTCTGCCTCTCCTCTCTCTGTGTGTAACTCTGCCTTTCAAAGAAATAATAAATCTTAAAAATAATAAATCTTAAAAAAAAAAAAAGAAGATACCTTGCAGCTGGTTCCCAGGTAGCACCACCTTTCAAACAAACTCCAACCGTTGCCAAGGAAACATCTACTAAACCTTGGGAAACAGTGAGCTTTTTGTCTTGCCACTACTGTAAGAAGAGGCATTCACAACCCCATTGTCCGACTCTTCCTACACACTGGTCACATCCAGTGTGTGAATGAGTGTGGGAGTGGAATGCACTTCCTTAGTCCATAATCAAGTCTGTGAGCTATTACCAGGCATTCTTTGGTTTTCAATGTGACTGAAAATCCCACCTAGGTCTGTGTTGCTTAAACCTGATTTGATGCATGTCCTCACCCTGTGAATACAAAATCTGGAACCCGGCCGGCGCCGTGGCTCAACAGGCTAATCTCCGCCTTGTGGCGCCGGCACACCGGGTTCTAGTCCCGGTTGGGGCGCCGGATTCTATCCCGGTTGCCTCTCTTCCAGGCCAGCTCTCTGCTATGGCCCGGGAAGGCAGTGGAGGATGGCCCAAGTCCTTGGGCCCTGCACCCAATTGCAGACCAGGAGAAGCACCTGGCTCCTGGCTTCGGATCAGCGTGATGCGCCGACCGCAGCACACCAGCCGCAGCGGCCATTGGAGGGTGAACCAACAGCAAAAAGGAAGACCTTTCTCTCTGTCTCTCTCTCTCTCACTGTCCACTCTGTCAAAAAAAAAAAAAAAAATCTGGAACCCAACTCAGACAACTGACTGGTTGTTTCCTAGTTTCAATCCTCACTTTGACTCATTGCATAAACATCAACTTTAATTTTCCAACCAGGCTGATTATTTCAGTCGAGAGACCCCACCCTCCATGTCCTCAAACAAGCCTACAAACTTCACATCCAGAGCTTCATTTCCCAGGAGGGCTGAGGAGTGGGGAGTTCTTCCTGGCAATGGGAACTCAGGGGCCTCAGGGAGAGAAAACCGAAAACATCAGAGCTGAGGGAGGTGGGCTGGGGAAAGCACAGAGGGGAAAAAGCATCTAGGGACAGCAGGGCTTGTGGCAAGAGTGCTATGGTGAGACCATGTGAGCCCAGGGAAGAGAAGAAAGAGCAGGCAGAACACTGACCACCTGCTCGATTGTTTTGAGTCATTCATTCAAAAAAACACTTAGTGAGCAGTCACTATGTTCTACGCACTGGTGAAAACACAGGAGATACAGATTCTATACAAAGCCACGCCCCTGCTCTCCTGGTGCTCACCTTCACCCAGCCATCTGTGCTTCTACCCTCTACTCCACCCACATACAATGTCCTTTCCCGTGTGCCAGGCTCTGTCTTCATGTGTAAGACAGACACGGCAAGGCACGAGCAGGTCATGCTAGGTGTGGTTCCATGAGGTAGGCAAAAGCATGAGTGCTTTGGGAGCTCAGGAAATCTCTTTCCTGAGAAAGAGATTTGCACACTGGGGGTCCTTGGGAAAAGTGGAGGAGTGGGCAAGGAGGATGCCAACCATTGGAGACATGAAGAGAAAAACACGCAGAGTGAGTATAACATTCAGGAGGCTTTAGGTTGCAAATAACAAAACAACATGACCACACACTGAGAGTTTATTGGTTCACATGACAAGTCCAGGATCGGGTGGTGCTTCAGCCAGGCTTTGATTCTGAGGCTCCAGCCCTGGACCCAGTGATTTGGGCTGCACCCTTGAGCTTCTGAAGTTCAGCTTATGAGAGAGAGGCTCCCGGCCCCAGCTCTCCCAGCCTCACTTGCATGCCTCTTCTCTAGCGTGCTCTAGTCACATGGCAGTGCACTAGCTCACATGCCATCCCCAGATGAATCACTGTGGCCAGGGAAATATTAAGGCTGTGACTGGCCTGAACTCCGTGTTCGACCAGACTTGCACCCAAAGCACAGGGCAGTAGGACCCAGGAGTGACTTTCCCAAGCAGGTGGGATTTGGTTACAGGAGAAAGGTGAGGGGATTCCTGGCTATAAATGATGGTAATTACATGAGGGAACTGGAAAGAACAAAAGTATAGAAGTAGGAACAAGCAAAAACAGCAAGGGGTGCCTGGTGTCCAGGAGACGAAAAGGGAGCAGAGGAGTATAAGGCTAGGAAGAGGTCTAGGATCCTATTTGCAAAGCCCCAGCCTTGATGTCAGACAAAGATTTTGGACTTGACTGTGCTGGCCTCAGGGACACCTAAAGGCTCCTGGAACAGACCCTGGTCAAGGTGTTCACCTTCCTCCTGCAGATTGTATGCATTCCTGGACTGTTCCCTGCTGACGGTCAGACTCTGCAGCCACTATCAAGGCTGTGTAGAAGGTCCTTTGGCCATTACTGTAGCTGAGTTGCAGGAAGGGGGGCAGCCTGGTGGGTGGAAAGCCTTGGGCTCCTCTTCCGCAGCAGTAGCTCAAGGAAAGTTGCTATGATTTGATTGTGACTTGACTCCCAATTCACGCAGACATTTAAACTCCAGAGTGTTAAGCTGATGGTACAAAGGCAGAAACTTAATCCATTGATGGTGTCTAGAAAGTGGGCTTAGTAGGATGTCCTTAGGTCACTGGGGATATGCCTCTGGAAGGCATTTCTTGCAAGAAAGTTGGTTTTAAGACCTGAGTGGGGCCCAGCCTCTCATCTGTTTCCTGTTTCACCATGTGGTCTTTCCTCTGCTAGCCCTCCACGTCCCATCATCACTGCCTGCATCAGAGGCCAAAGCCCGATCTTGAGCTTGAACTTCCAAACTGTGAGCTAAACAAACTTTTTTCTCTTTATAGACTTAGTTTTCTCAGGTGTTTCATTGTAACAATGAGAAACTAACACAAGCATGTTCCCTCTTCCACTCACACACTCCATAAGCACATTCTGAAAGCCTTCTGGCCGGTGTCGCGCCTCAATAGGCTAATCCTCCGCCTGTGGCGCTGGCACTCCAGGTTCTAGTCCCAGTCAGGGCGCCGGATTCTGTCCCGGTTGCTCCTCTTCCAGGCCAGCTCTCTGCTTTGGCCCAGGAAGGCAGTGGAGGATGGCCCAAATGCTTGGGCCCTGCACCCACATGGGAGACCAGGAGAAGCACCTGGTTCCTGGCTTTGGATCAGCGCAGTGCGCCGGCCACAGCACAACGGCCGCAGCGGCCATTGGGGGCTGAACCAACAGCAAAGGAAGACCTTTCTCTCTGTCTCTCTCTCTCACTGTCCACTCTGCCTGTTTAAAAAAAAAAAAGAAGAAGAAGAAGAAAAATAAAAGCCTTCTCCATACCACACAGGTCCTATGTCAGGGGCCTGGATACCGCAGTGAGCCAGCCACACAGCAAGATCCTCGCCCTGGGGAGTTCTCTTTCAACAGTGGGGCTTGAGTTGGTAATACTAAGCACAACAAACAGGCGGAACACATGGCAGTTTAGGAAGCCATCAGCGCTGTTGAAAAATTTAAAGTGAAGCAGAGGAAGGGAGATCAGGAGCATCATAGGTGGACAGGTGTTGTTGAGTAGGGTGGCCAGGGGACAGCTGATTGAGAAGGTGACTTTTGATCCAAGACCTGAGGCGGAGAGGGAGTGAGCCACGTGGACACCTCGGGGAGGATTGGTACAGGAAGAGGGCACAGCTGGAATCCCCCCAGGGGTGTGTCTGGAATGTTTGGGAGACAGCAAGGGAGGCCAGCCAGCTTGTCCAGGTGGGGAGCAGATTACATCAGCCTGGAAGGGTCATGGCAGGGCCTTGGGTGGCCACCGTGCAGGAGGTGGGGCTGAATGCCCAGGGTGCCGTGGCCACTCTGGCTGCTCAGTGCAGCAGGAGAGCAAACAAAAGGGAGCACCCAGGTCAGCCGGGAAAGTATTACAGCAGTTCAGGGAAGGGAGCACGGAGACTGGGGAAGGAGAGGATAAAGGCAGCAGGGAGCAATGTTGCTGATGGCTGAGAACTGACAGCCAAGCCCTGGGTTGACGATATGGTCGCTGGGTACCACCTGCGGCATAGCCACTCAGCCTTAATTACTCCCCACGACACTCCTTGTTAGGGGGAGCCCTCAGCCTGCCTCTTCCCAAGGTCACTCATGCCAGTCATTTCTTCATGGGTGGTAACCCTGCTGCTCTCAGAACAGTTGGAGAACGAAGCCTGGGCAGTGCCCGGTGCCAGGTGCCGTCCCAGCACAGTAGCCAGGAAGGTCTTCAGGTATTGGCGGAAGTGGCGACTGGAGAAGGCATAGAGGACAGGGGTAAAGCAGCAGTGGAGGAAAGCGATGCTCTCTGTCACCTGCAGTGCGTAGTCCAGGTGCTGGCTGACCTGGCAGTTCCCAAAGACTTGCAGGTCCATCAGCGAGTGCAGAAACAAGGTGAGGTTGTATGGGAACCAGAACACGAAGAAGGCCACCACCAGCGCTGCAGCTATCCTCAGTGCCCGGCCCCGGCCTGGGGGCCTCAGCCTGACCAGCACACAGCCGATGCGGGAATAGAAGAAGATCATGGCAATCAGTGGGAGCAGGAACCCCACGAGGTTCTGCTGGAAGCGGAGGAAGAGCTTCCAAGTGGCCCCGTGGCCGCCGAACTCTGCGTGGCAGTTCCACACGCCCTTGGGGTTTTCAGTAACCTGTACAAAGACCATGTCAGGGATGGAGACGGCCACGGCCACAGTCCACACCAGGGCAGCGAGGAGCAGGCTTGTGGTCCGGGTCCGCAGCCTGTGGTGGGGCTGAGCATGGACGATCTCCAGGTACTTGTCCAGGCTCATGCTGCTGATGAAAAAGATGCCACTGTAAAAGTTGATGGTATAGAGAGTGCTGATCATTTTGCACAAGAAACTCCCAAAGACCCAATGCCAGGCCACAGTGATGGCCCAGAAGGGCAGTGTCACCACAAAAAGGAGGTTCGAGATGGCCAGGTTCAGCAGATAGATCTCGGTCATGCGCCTGCGAGGCACGTGACGCAGCAAGACCAGGAGAAGCAGCAGGTTCCCGCCCAGCCCCAGCACGAAGAGCAGGCTGTAGAAGATGGGCAGGAAGACCTTGGCAAAGGACCGCACGGCATCCTTCCTGCAGAGCATGAAGTTCATGTCGTCCAGGTAGTCGTAGTCGTAGAAGGAGCTGCTGTTCTCAGGACCAGCACCCTCCCTGGTGAGTGGCAGAGAGGAGGCGGTGGTGGCCATGCTGGGAAGACGCACCCGGTCCTGAATTTCTGCAGGGGTGTCAGAGAAAAATACGGTCAAATCTTACATTCTCTACCACCCTGGATGTCCGGGAGACCCTTCCAGTTGACTCGTAGAAATGCAAGCCTGGCTCTGCCGCTTCCCAGTTGTGTTGCCCGTGGCAAGTGACTCGGCCTTCAGATGTTCTCAGCTACTTTAAGCTCTTTCACTTTATTTTTCTCTCTCATCATTTAAAACAGACTTCTAATGCCTTTCAGATTCTTCTTTATTATTTCGGGAAACCAGGCCACCTAGTTATTGGGTTTTCTGACTCTTCCTTATGTGTGGTTTATACTTCTTCCTTGCATCACATATAGTTAGAATGTTTGGTTTTTTTTAATTGAGAATGCAGCCTCACTGAGTCCTGTTTCACCTATAAATGTTCAGTAAGTCCACTCTGCCTTTGAGTTCCCTTTATTTCTGTCCCCGGGGGATTTCCCTCACTCCTGAGAGTTTTTAAATATTTTATTTATAATTTAGTTTTGTATTTTTATTTTTAATATTTCTGTTTATAGCAGAAAAGTGGGACCCAGGCTTTTGGTGGACTCAGAGCCTACTTACCCTTTCCAGACCTCAGCCTTTTCCAGCTCATCTTTAAAATGAGAAGCAGAACACCTACCTCTTTGGTATCCTTGTGATATTGACAGTTCTACTTGGGGGGCCCTAGAACACAATCGGCACCCAAGGGGTGTTAGCTTCCATCACTGTTTTGGCCAGAACAGAGTCCAGTGCCTCCGCATCAGCCTCTTCTTGCCTGAACACCACCATCTACTCGGCCACCTCAGACTGAAACGCGGGCGACATTTCAGATTCCTTCCTGACCTCTTGCCTGCACCCTGCAAGTCTCTGCTCTGGAATCTGCCCACTTATCTCCATGTCCCATAAAATATACACACAATACTCTCTTGATAAAACCAAGACAAATAAAATGGGAAAACAGACTTCGGAGGACACAGAGATGAAAGGGAAGGCAGGGAAAGACAGACACCAGATTTAAGATGGCAGTTGCCTGGGCAGGAGAAGCCAGAGGCAGGGGACAGGACAAGTCATGTCCATGGTCAAGTTGCCGCTGAGGAAACGGCTTCCCAGGATTTTATTGGATTAACAAAAATCTTTTTTTTTTTTTTGCATATTGTAGTGGCAGATTTTGCAGCTATACTTTTTTTTAAGAAAGCTTTTATTTAATGAATACAAAGTTCATAGGTACAGCTTTAGGAATATAGCAATTCTTCCCCCTGCCATACCTGTCCTCCCACCCCCACTCCTGTCCCACCTCATACTCCCTCTCTCATCTCATTCTTCATTAAGATTTATTTTTAATTATCTTTATATACAGAAGACCAAACTATACTAAGGACAGATTTCAACAGTTTGCACCCACACAGACACACAAAGTATAAAGTACTGTTTGAAGACAAGTTTTTACCATTAATTCTCATAGTACAACAGAGGTCCTACATGGGGAGCAAGTGCACACTGACTCCTGTTGTTGATTTAACAATTGACACTCTTATTTATGATGTCAGTGATCACCTGAGGCTCTTGTCATGAGCTTCCATGGCTATGAAAGCCTTCTGAGTCCACAAACTCTGTCAATATTTAGATAGGGATAAGCAAAATAGAAGTTCTCTCCTCCCTTCAGAGAAAAGTACCTCCTTTGATGGCCCCTTTCCACTGGGATCTCATTCATAGAGATCCTTCATGTAGGTCATTTTTTGCCACCATGTCTTGGCTTTCCATGTCTGAAATGCTCTCATTGGCTTTTCAGTCTGATCCAAATGCCTTAAGAGATGATTCTGAGGTCAGAGTGTTGTTTAGGGCATTTGTCATTCTGTGAGTCTGCTGCGTGGCCTGCTTCCCATGTTGGATCATTCTCTCCTTTTGAATTCTATCTATTGCCATTACCAGACAGTTGGTCTTATTTATGTGATCCCTTTGACACTTAATCCTATCTATATGATCAGTTACACACTTAATATGAAAATCTCGGGGCTGGCATTGTGGCGCAGTAGGTTAATCCTCCACCTGCTGTGCTGGCATCCCATCTGGGTGCCAGTTCTAGTCCCGGCTGCGCCACTTCCAATACAGCTCTCTGCTATGGCCTGAAAAAACAGTAGCCCTACACCCACGTGGGAGACTGGGAAGAAGCTCCTGGCTCCTGGCTCTAGATTGGTGCAGCTCCAGCTGTTGTGGCCATTTGGGGAGTGAACCAACAGAAGGAAGACCTCTTTCTCTCTTCCTCTCATTGTCTATAACTCTACCTCTCAAATAAAATAAAATCTTTTAAAAATATATGAAAATCTCATTTTTAATTGACACATAGTGGTACACGTCTTATGGGGTCCAGACTGATATTTTGATACATGTATATACTGAGTTAAGATAACATCAGGGTAATTAGCATATCCATTACCTCAAACATTTATCATTTCTTTATGATGAGAACATTCAAAATTCTCTCTAGTTATTTTGAAATGTATAATAAATTATTGTTCACTATAGTCACTCGATCGTGCTATATAGCCCTAGAACTCATTTCTCCTAACTATAATTTTGTACTAATTAAACTAACATCTTCCTATTTCCTCCTACCCTCTACCCTTCCCAGCTTCTGATAGCCACAGTTCTGTTCTCTGCTTCTGAAATCAACTAGCTTCCACATTTAAGTGAGAGTGTGTAGTATTTGTCAGTCTGTGCCTGGCTTTTTCACTCAATAAGGTCCTCCAGGCTCATCTGTGTTGCTGCAAATGACAATAAGTCCTGTATTTTTGTGGCTGAACAATATTCCACTGTGTAAATATACTGCATTTCCTTAATCCACTCGTCCATTGGTGGACATCTAGGTTGATCCTTAACTTAGCTACTGTGAATACTGCTGCAATAAATATGAGTGTACAGGTATCTCTTTGATACAACGATTTCATTTCCTTTGGATATATACCCAATAGCTGGACTGTTGGATCATATGGTGGTCCAGTGGTAGTTTTTTGAGAAGCCTCCATGATGTTTTGAATTACAGTTGTACTACTTTACATTTCCACCAAAACTGTGTGACAGCTTCCCTTTCTGAACATCTTCACCAGCATTCGTTGTTTTCTGACTGTTTGATCACAGCCATCTTAATTGTACATGGTGATACATCACTGTGGTTTTGATTTGCATTGCCCTGATAATTAGTGATGTTGGGCATCTCTTCATGTCTTTGGTGGCCATTTGCATGTCTTATTTTGAGAAATGTCTGTTGAAACCATTTGCCCATTTTCTAATTGGATTATCTGGATTTTCATTACTGACTTATTTGAGTTCCTTATACAATTTGGACACTGATCTCTTGTTTGATAGATGGCTTGAAAATATTTTCTTCCACTCTGCAGGTTCTTTTCATTCCACCTTCTTTGTTGTGCAGAAGCATTTTGGTCTAATATCAGGTTTTTTTTAATGTAGTTTTGCTTTGGTTGTCTATGCTTCTGAGACACTACCCAAAAAAATCTATGCCCAGACCAATGTACTGAGGCATTTTCTTTATGTTTTTTTCTAGTGGTTCCATAGTTTCTGGTGTTGGAAGGGGCGTTGGTGAAGAAACAAGAGGGGATAAAAAGAAACACGTGGCCCAAGCAGAACCACCAAAGAGGGGTCTGCTGATAATAATGGACCATAAACTGAGAAATGCAAATCAACTCCACCAAGTACTTCCGCATTTTAATTTTTATTCTTTGATTCAAGCAAGATTGAACTCTTTTTTTTTTACCATATTCAGTGCCAATTTGCATTTCTTCTATTTGCATTTTATTGTTTTAATGGGTGAGGTTCTCATATTATAAAAGGTCTTATCTAGTAAGGATATTAGCTTTCTCCATTACTCTAGCAAACATTTTCCCCAGTCTTTCCTGGTAGAAGTTTGTTCTTGTTTTTGGAAAGAAATATTGACTCAGTAGAATTTTGAAAGTGCTGGTGAACGGGGAGGCACCCATCTGATCCTGTTGGCACCCCTGAGGCTGTGACCTCCCAGCTGATGGAAATATCCCAGGCTGCTGAGGCAGAGCCTCTCCTGAGAGGGCCCTGGAAGCTTCCTACTTGATGAGCCTCTACCCCACCCTTGGCTCCTGTCGAATGGCAACTGGATCAGATCTTCGGGAAATCACAAGCATACACTGCAGTCACCCCAAAAGCCCAGCCTGCTGTCTTTTTCCTAGGACCTGATTTTTTGTCTGCTTCTGATGTGCCTTCCATAGCTGGTCTGCCCTTCCTCTCCTGTGCATCTGGAATCTCGTGGCCCTGACCCTCCCGGGATACCCCCAGCACATGGCTGATGCTGGAAGCCCATGAGCTTCTGCATATGGGCTGACTGGAGCTTATTAGTCAGGGGGCCAGTAACTAAACACAGCTCTCTAGAGCTGTCAGCACTGGCCTTGATCTTGATTCAATTTCTCAAAGTCCCTGACTTTTGCTTTAGCAAACAACTGAATCAGATGAATGTTTACATCAAAGCCCAGGATCAAGGTCAGCAAGCCCTGGGCTGGTCCAGGCTACCTTTGATGATCTCCCTCCCCTTGGAACACTCTGTCCCTTTCCCATTTGGGTCCTCCAGCCCCTGATCTTTCACCCTGGGAATCTTTCCAGGCCCTTCCACTTTTGCAGCAACCATGCCCTCCCATCACTTTCATCAACTACAATGACAGAGCAACCAGCACCCCCCATACACACACACACACACATACACACACCTTATGCTTGACTTTCATATCCACTGTGGTAGTCCTGTAAAACCAACCCAGAAGGAACTGCCAGGCCCACTGAATCCAGGAGAAAAGCAACTTTTCCAGGGTCACATAGGAAGGCATGGGCCAACAAGGGATTTATGTCCATCCATCCAAAAAGGGATTAATGCCCATCTATCCAACAAGGGATTAATGTCCAGGTTATATAAGGAACTCAAATAAGTCAATAACTCAATTAGAAAATGGGAAAATGATCTGAACAGACAAGTCTCAAAATAAGACATACAAATGGCCAACAAGGACATGAAGAAATGCCCAACATCACTAATCATGCACCAAGGTTTTATTGAGCCTCCTTGTGGAATGCAGCCCCCTAGGTTGCAGAATACTGAGTCCCCAGAGATGTCTAAGTCCTAATTTCCAAGCCCTGGGAACAGGTTACCTTACAGAGCCAAAGGGACTTTGGAGGTATGACTGAACCAAGGATCCTGAGAGGCGGCAATTATCCAGGGGGACACAGCATACTCACCAGGGTCCTAATACAAGGAGGGCAGGAGATGAGATGATGGAGCAGAGGGTGGGGTGCTCTCAGGTACTGGGCACAGGAGGTCTCTAGACCTGGAAGGGGCAAGGAGGGGATTCTGCACTGAGCCTCCAGAAGGAGCGCAGCCCTACTGACTGACAACCTCCAGAGCAGTGACTGTAAATTTGTGTTGTCTGATGCCACAATATCACGGTCATTTGTGACAGCCATCATGGGAAACTGATACACTTCCTGCAAACTTTTGTGCCCCAGAACCTCAGGTGGAGAGTGTTAAGAGTGCACTATGTACCTCCTTCAACTTCGAGGTGGGAAAACTCAAAGAAGGAGCACGAATTGTGGAAGCAGTCAGTGACTGTGCTGTGTCACTGAACCCCACGTCCCTGACTGCCCTCCATCCCTGTTGACCTTGCCCCTAATGGTCCTCTGCCCAGCCCTATTGTCTCCCCACTCCTTTTTTGTTTTTTACTTTTCTTTGTTGCCTGGAGTCATCTGGCTTCTTCACCAACACTTTTGAGAGCAGTGAATGAACTGTCAGTCATTCACATCTTAGTACGAATTAGTGAGTAGCAAAGCAATGCTGAGGAAGCACTGCAGTGAAAAATGAGGTGGAATCTGGAGAACTACACAGGTGCCAGAGAGGTGGGCTTCAAGGAAGACGCATAGCAGGGACAAGGTCAGCTGAGCTTCCCCCACCAGGAATCCCAGGGGTCTGAGGGGAGCCACACTTGTCTCTGGGGCAGTAGGATTGTCCATTTGCTACTGCCTGAGGCTGCTGGCCTAGGCTGGCTACAGCTCTGACTTTTCAAGAATCTCTGGCTGAAAAATAATGTCTCTCCATGGGAGCCAGGACTCGCCTCCCAAGGCCTTTCAGAGAAGTTATAACCAAGGCAATCAGAGGAGGAGCTTGCGACATCCATCTGCAGGAGAAGCCATTAGATGAGCTCCTTCTATGAGTAGATCACTCACGTGGAATTTCTCAGTGAATCCTCACCATAGTCCTGGGAGGAATCCAATTATGATCCCCATTTTCCAAATAAGAAAACTGAGGCTTCTCCAGAGCCTCAAATTAGCAAATGATGGGCCCAGGACTGCATGGGCTACACGACACCAAGTGGAACTGGTTACTCCTTCACTCCAGCTCCCCTTTCCAAAACGGACCACACTTGCTTTTGAAGGAAGAGGCTCTGACTGTGGGACTCCTGGCCCCGGCAAGCAGGGGAAGAGGGGACTTAAAGCCAGTGGGGTGCTGGAGCCAGCTCCTACAGCCTTGTGAGAGGCAGCTATAAGGCATCCAGGAAGCAGTCTACAAATGGCCAGGAATTAACCAACTCCGCATTTAGTAATGCTGCCTTGGTAGTTGACGCTGGAAATATTTACCCCATGGTGAATGCCACATATCAGGGCCTTTCCCTCCTCCATGCCATCCCACCACCCCCACTCCCTAAACCTTAACCAGTGTGGACCCCCATCAGGACCCAGGGGCTTGACTCAACCCTGTGGGACTCACCGTCTCTTTCTTGCGCACCTCCCCCTGCCCACATCAGTTTCCCAGCCATGAGTCCAGAAGGCCAGGGTTACATGTAGGTCCCCTTTCATAGTTCAACACTTCACCCATGCCAGTGCTGATGACACACACAACCTGATCAAACAAACAAGATCAAACCTGACCTCGCGAGGCCACCGCAGTTTAGGGAATGTAAAAGCAACACTATCTGCAAGCACTCGTAGTGGACACCACTTTGGCTGCCTTCCCTAGAAGGTGGAAATCCCGTCCTCCTTGAAGGTACCATGTAGGCCCTTCCCTCTCAGAAGCCAGACCTCAGCCCCCAACACCAGCAGCCTCCTGCCTTAGTGTGCACCTCCTGGAACCCTGGACGCACAGCTGCCTTGTGCAGATTGCCTGCCTCCCTTGTTAGCCTGGGACCTTGGGGCTGCCCGCTGTGTCCCCAGGACTCACCAGCATGGGGCTGGCATTTGAAAGGCTTTCAACAAGCGAGGGGAGAATGAATCAGCACAGCCTCTCTCTCCCTCCCTTCTCTGCTCCTTGCTATTTCCCTTCCTGGTTTTCTGCCTCCCCTACCAGTTCCCTGGACACAGCCAAGCCCAGACCCTCCTTCTGAGAGATTTTTCCCCCCAGGCTGGGCCAGCTCCACCTTGGCAGCCTGTGACTGTAGAGTGTGACCCTCCCAGAAGCCGCACTATGGCCACTTGAGCAACAACATTCCAGAGCTGCCTCAGCTGGTGCTGCTCCGCCACCAACCTGTGTCATGGAACGTGGCCCTGTGGCCACCTGCAACCCCTCCCCTGACTCTAGGGAGGGATGGGGTACAGAGGGGGTCCCATGACCTGAACTCTGCCGTGGCTCCTCAGGATGGCCTCCTTCTGGCCCTGTGCCCAAGGCCCTGACATTCCTACCCTGCGTTCCTGAGGCTGGAAAAGCAGGTGCAGGGGCTGTGAAGTGATTCAAACTCAACCACAGCATCTGGCTGCAGAAGGTCGGCCCCAGAGGCAGAAAACATGCCTTTGGGGAGCTCTGGGGACCACAGTGTTAGAGTCTGTTGGAGTCCTAGGCTTGGGAAAATGCCAGATATTAAACTGTGTGTACAACAAAAGCAACAACATGTACCCAACACTTACATAGGCCAGGCTCTGCTGTCAGAACAGGGCTGGCATTAATTCATTTCACCCTTGTTATAACACAGTGAGGCAGGTCATATTTTACATGTGAGGACACTGAGGTACAGAGACACTAGGGAACCTGCCCAAGGTCACACAGTCAGTAAGCAGCTGAGCTGGGATCTGAACCAGGCCCAGAGGACAGGTTAGCTCATTAAAAGACAGGGGCAAGGGCTTGTGCTATGGCACAGCACGTTAAGCCACCTCCTGCAAGGTTGGCATCCCATATAAATGCCAGTTTGAGTGCATCCAGGCCAGTCCCCTGCTAAGTGCCTGGGAAAACAGCAGAAGATGGCCCAAGTGCTTAGGATCCTACCACCCCTGTGGGAGACCCAGATGGGGTTGCAGGCTTCACCCAGGCCACTGCAGCCACTGGCGGAGTGAATCAGCACGAAAGATCCTCTTTCTCTCCATTTCTCTTTCTCTGTTTCTGAAACTGCCTTTCAAGTAAATAAATAATTTTTTAAAAGAAAAAAGGCGGGGCAGAGAACAGGACTGGAGATGAGACATAACAGGTGCTGGGGAGGCCTGAAGAGGGGGCTGCTGGGAAGGATGACGGTACATGAGAGGGAAAGGACGCAGGGCTGCCAGTGGAGGACAGGGAAGGAAGCCGAGTGCCTCAGGAGTGGTGCTAAGTGACGGGGTCTCAGAAATGACCCACTCCAGCGGCACAGCTGGGGTTTCTGCTCCCCTGGTCAGTGTGGGTGTCCTTGGAGCCCAGTCAGGTCCCACGACAAAGGGAAGGCTTCCATCCAGAGACCTGGGCTTCCACAAGTCAGTTCTTGCATCCGCAGAAGAAAACATACTCACAGGGAAGGATTTTTTTGAGGATTCACTCTGATAAAATCATGATCACAGCTAACATTTTTAAAATTCAACTTAATATTAGTTATTTTTAGAAACATATACACACACACATATATATTACCTTGTCTAATCCTTCTATTAACCTTGAAGAAATAAATATTATTATTAGCATGATTTATTGTTTTTTAAAAAATTTTTATATAGTTTATGTATTTGAAAGGCAGAAAAAGAGGGAGAAGGAGAGGAAGAGAGAGAGAATTTCCATTTGCTGGTTTGCTGCCCAAGAGTTTGGGCCAGGCTGAAGCCAGGAGCCTTGAATTCATCCTAGGTCTCTCACATGAGTGTCAGGGACTCAGCTACATGAGCCATCACCTACTGCCTCCCAGGGTGCACATTAGTAGGAAGCTGGATCAGAAACAGAGCTAGGACTCAAATTCAGGGACTCTGATGTAGGGCATGGGTATCCCAAGCGCTATGCCAAATACCTATCCCAGAATGATTTTAGAACTGAGGATACTAACTCACAGAGACATTAGGGACCAGCCATGGTCACTGGTCACCAAAGGGGCAGTAGAGTCCCGATGTAAAACCCAGAGTTCAGGGGCCGGCACTGTGGCGTAATGGGTAAAGTCGCCGTCTGCAGTGCCTGCATCCCATATGGGCACTGGTTGGAGTCCCGGCTGCTGCACTTCCGATCCAGCTCTCTGCTATGGCCTGGGAAAGCAGTAGAAGATAGCCCAAGCCCTTGGGCCCTTGCACCCGTGTTGGAGATCTGGCAGAAGCTCCTGGCTCCTGGCTTTGGATTGGTGCAGCTCTGGCCATTGTGGCCAGTTGGGGACTGAACCAGAGGATGGAAGACCTCTCTCTCTCTCTCTCTCTCTCTCCTCATTCTGTATAACTGACTTTCAAATAAATAAATAAACCTTTAAAACCCAGAGTCCTTGTCCTTAGACACTAAGCTACACAGCCTCTCAGAGAACATGAAAAACAGTTTCAGACACCCTCCCCAACCTTCATACGTGTGAGCATCCTGACTGCTCACAACCACCTTATGAGACAAACCCATTTTCTGGATGAGGAACTGAGACTCCAAGAGGGAAAGGGACGTCTCCAAGGAGACACAGCAAGCACAGCAGGCCCTCCTTATCCCCAGGTTCCGAATCCAAAGATTCAGCCAACTGCAGATGGAAACCATTAAAAACAGTCTTAACTGCATCTGTATACTGAACATAGAGAGACTCTTTTCTGTCATTATTTCCTACTAGTACAGCTGAACAACTGTGTACCTACCATTTACATTGTATACATTTTTATAAGTAGTCTACAGGTTATTTAAAGGAAATGAGAGGGGGCAAGCATGTGATACAGTGGTTAAGACGCCACTTGGCGGGGGGCAGTACTGTGGCACAGTGGGTAATTCTCCTCCTGCAACACCAGCATCCCATATGGGCACCAGTTTGAATCCCAGGGGCTGCACTTCCAATCCAGCTAATGACCTGGGAAAAGCAACAGAAGATGGCTTAAGTCCTTGGGTCCTTGCATTGAGGTGGGAGACCCCGAAGAAGCTCTAAGGCTCCAAGCTTCAGCCTGGCCCAGCTCAGGCCATTGCAGCCACTTGGAGAATGAATCAATGGATGGAACATCTCTCTCTTTTTCTCTTTTTCTCTGTCTTTCCTCCTCTCTCTATAATTCTGCCTTTCAAATAAATAAAATAAACAAATTAAAAAAAAATAAAAAGGCACCACTTGGCCCACATCTCATATTAGAGTTCCTAGGTTCAAGTTCTGCCTCCACTTCTTTTCCAGCTTCTTGCTAATGCAGCAGGTGATGGCTCAACTATATGGGTCCTTGCCACCCACACAGGAGACTTGGAATGAGCTCTGAGTGCCTGGCTATAGCCTGGCCCAGCCCTTCCACCTTGCATAGGTGGAAAATCTCTGTCTCTGTCTCTCTGCCTTTCAAATAAGTGAAAATAAATAAAGCATTTTAAAAATACCTTAGAAGATAAGGAAGCACAAAACCAGTCATTTGAAAAAAATAAGTATATGGGAAGATGTGTATAGGCTATGTGCAATACCACGACATTTTATACTATACGGGACATGAGCAGCTGCAGAGTTTAGTATCCTTTGGGGATCGTGGAATGAATCCCCAAGGACACCAAGGGACAATGCATATGTCACTGTGATTGGGAATCAAGTACCTGAGTTGGCTCCAGAGCTGGACTCCCAGACCACACACAGGCCGCCCGGCTGCCCTCCAGGGCCTCCCTGCCTGCATTTGGGCTCACACATGGGCAGATCACGGTGGAACCAGTGGTGGCCAGTCCTGACATTTGCTTGGGGTGCCCTACTTCCTGAAGACCCTTTACATCCCCGTCCTTGCTGGGCCTCCATGATCCCTTTGGGAAAGGAGTAGCAAGGACCAACACCTCTGGTTTCACAGAAAACCTGGGTCACACTGCCAGCCAGGCAGAGCTGGCCCCAGAGCCCTGCTCTCTGATTCCCAGTCCACCGTGCCCGCACTTGCTCTCTCTTTACTTCTGTACCATATTATTTTTCCTGATTGTAAAAATAACATATGTCCAGTGTAAAATGTGGAAATACAGGGGGAATAAAAAACACAAAGAAGCTAAAACTCCCCCAAACACACACTGGTACTCCCCTCCTTCCCCCCAGAAACAACCCTTGGGAACCTTCTAAGTGATCTTGATTGTTTGTTTTTATACCCAGAGCCCTGTCTGCTGGAAGGGAGTGGCCTTGTGTAGTCCCGCAGAGCACGGGGTCCCCCTGCAGCCTCCAGGGAGATGTGGCCACCTCCTCCGGCTCCTGAGATACGTGCACCCTCCAGCTCCTCACGCTCCCTGGGACCCCACATTACTCAGTGTTTCCTGGCTTTTGTCGGGAAATGGGGATGTTTGTGACATTGATAAAATCACAAGAGGAACCCTTCCTCCCAAAGTCTATTTCAGTTCAATAAAAAGTAAGCACTTTCAGAGCCCAGCCCTGCGAGGAGGAGCTGCTACTGCGGCTGCCACCGCTGCCACTGCTTCTGCAGAAGGCATGATTCGGTTTGAATTTGGGCATTTTTTTAATCTTGAGGGTTTTTTGCTCCCCTCACTGTTGCCTGCAATGTTACCACTGGAGCGCCTGGTATTTCATCTTTGAGCATGAGGTGGGTTCTAAATAAACCCTCCCCCATCATTCTTGGAGTGGCTGGCCCCCACCACCGCTGCAGCACGGCAAACAGACAGGCTATACATTCATCCCTCACACGAATGGCTGAGCAACCCTGGGCTAGCTACTTAACCTCCCTGAGCCTTCATTTTCTCGCTTTTAAAACGTCTCCCTCATGGGTTTTTTTAAAAAAGAATTAACTCAGTGCCTGGCATAAACTGATGGTTGCATTCCAGGACCTCAAGTAAATAAACGCACAGATTAAATGATATGACTCAGGCTAGGAGGGGCTCCAGGGACTCTTTGGATGCTCAAAGGAAGACCACTTAGCCGTGGGAGGGAACCTGGCCCTAAAGACCATCTCATCTGCCTGCTTCTCTTACAGCTGAGGCCCAGAAAGGGAATGAACGGATCGCCTGAAGTCACCTGCCAGGTCTGACAACAAACTCTCAGGGATTTTCAGAATCCACAAGGCAGGGGTCAAGGCTGAGAAGAGGTCAGCAGACCACTTGGCTCCCCCAGGGAGTGGGGCAGTCACTGCAACAGCTGCCCTATCGAGAAAACACCGCCCTGACCCCTCTTAGCACCTCCCTCCCCCCAGCACCTGTGCCCACTCCCGGCCACCAGGTCCAGTCATTGCTTGTGGCCCCTGTGTGTCCCTAACTTACCGGAGCCAGGTGACCAAGCCTAGGGATGTCCAGCCCGAGCCTGAACAGGGAGCAGCTACAGCCAGTGCCTCTTGCTCACAGAGTCTGATTCTCTGGCCTCTCTGGACAGCAGCCTTCACACTTCCTGCCTGAAGGCTGGAATGAAAACGCACCCTTCTGTCTCCACCCCCTCCTTCACCTCAGCTGCACAGCCACGAGCTGTTTTCCTCACTGAAAAATGAGTCAAGCTCAAATGACCACCCCCCACCCCATAAAGGAGCAACCCCCACCCCCAAGAAAGGACAGTCTAATTACTTTGGAAAACATGTGTCCCCAGCCACCCCAATCTGGAATGATTCCCGGGCAGCTGGGCTGATGACACTAACAGCCCAGTTCAGGCCTCTGAGCCTTTGCTTAGCCTGTCGCCCACCTGTTTGGCCTTCCCAGCACCACCTTCCAAGCTCCTGGCCCCAGCATCAAGGATCCTGCACACCTCCCCAGCCGGGTTCCACTCCCACCCTCCCCCAGTTCTAAACCTTAGCCAGAGTCTCCCTCCAGGCTGCACGGTGTCTGCTATACCCACAGTGTGTCAGCATCTCCTCATCTCCCAGACTTCCAAACCCTGGTCCTCTCTCCCACCTCCATCTCTCCGACCACCGCCATCACAGTGCTGTCTAACTAGTCACCTGTCTCGGTGTCTGCTCCCCTACCAGGTCACAAGCTCCTGGGGCAAGGACCGTATCTGATCCATCAGCCCAAGCCCTGGACCAGGCAAGAGCAGAGCCTGAATGAATACTCAACGAATGAATCAATCAATCAATGTGTGGATGTGACGCGCTGCCTGCCATGTGCTTAGCACAGTGAAGGTCCCTCGCCCTGGCAGCACCTGTAGTCCAGGATGAGTTCTTCAGCACACTTTCCCTCCAGCTCCACTGCCCCCCTGGCACATCCAGAGCTCGCTGAGTGCCCATTGCCTTCACCTGAACTGCAGAAACACAGCAGGGATGCCAGCTGGGCAAAAGCACAGGCAGTGGGGTCACACAGAGCCGAGCTTGAGTGTGCTCTATTTTTCCTGGCTGTGTGGCCCCCTCTCTGAGCCTCAGTTTTTGCATCTGTCCTGGGGCTGGAGATGGTTTGCTCAGACAAGCACCTGAGAACAAACGCTCCAGAGAGGCAGATGTGCACTTGGGCATTTGCCTTTCTCTGGCTGTGAAGGCCTCCTGGAGTGGACGTCAAGCCTGGGACGGGTCCTCACTCACCCAGAGGAGACCAGAGAGCCTTCCATGTGGGTGGGCCACCAAGTCTCTCCAGGCCCAATGCTAGTGACTAATATCTCTGGAGAATAAGGCCCAGGAAGACACCTAGCGTCAAATACAGAGTCCTGGGTCCCCTCCGGAAAAATAGCCAAGTTCCAGGATCTGGGCTCCTCCTTTATGCTTTACTTCTTTGCAACTTCTTTATTTTAAAATAATTTTTAGATTTGCCAAAATCATGCACAGGATTCCTGTGTATCTACCAGCCAGTGCTCTTGCATAATCTTAGCACAATGACCTAAACTAGAGGATTAATATTGACACATTACTATGAACTAATTTATGGATGGTTATGACTTCAGTGTGTCCCACTCAAAGGTTCATGTACTGGGAGCTTGGTCCCCAATACGGCTGTGTTGGGGTGGTGGAACCTTTAAGAGGTGGAGCTCAGTGGAGAGTAGTTAGGTCATGGGCCTTCAGGAGGGATGAATATTTGCATCTCAGAGTAGATTCGTTCTTATGAGAACAGGTCATTATAAAGCAAGTTAGCTGCCTTGGTGCCTTTCTTTCCCTCTCTCTCTCCCCCTCCCTCTCTCTCTCTCCCTCTCTTCCTGTCTCACCATGTGGTCTCTTTTACACTTGCTCCTACTATCATGAAGCCATCAGCCATAAGGCCCTCACCAGAGCTGAGCAGATGCTGGCGCCATGCTCCTGAACCTGTAGAGCTAAGTAAATCTCTTCTCTTTACAAAGCACTCAGCCTCAGGTATTTTGTTATAAAGGGATTAACATATAGGTCTTATTCAGATGTCACTGGTTGTCTCCTAATGTCCTTTCTCTGGCCCAGGATCTAAACCAGAACCCTCTTTTGTCCATCCGTTCAGGGATAGCTCCTCAGTCTTGATCTTTCATGACCTTGAGAGTTTTGAAGTCCATTTGTAGGATGTCCCTAAATTGCAGTTTGTTATTTCTTTATAATTAGATGGAGGTAGGGCGGGTAGGGCAGGAACACCCAGGGAAGTCCTTCTCAGTACTTCAAATCAGAGGTACGTGACTTTAGGATGTCATGTTCACGGGATCATTTGGGAAAGGTGCTATCTGGCAAGTTTTTCCACTGTGAAATTATTATTTGTTCCCTTGTAATTAGTGAGCATCCTGGGGGAGATACTTTGAGATTATGCAAATTTCCTACCTCTCACACACACTATTGCCCATTAATTTCAGCATCCATTGATGAGACTTTCCAACAATTAAGACTGTGGGCCGGCAACGCGGCTCAATAGGCTAATCCTCCACCTTGCGGCGCCGGCACACCGGGTTCTAGTCCCGGTCGGAGCGCCGGATTCCATCCCAGTCACCCCTCTTCCAGGCCAGCTCTCTGCTGTGGCCAGGGAGTGCAGTGGAGGATGGCCCAAGTGCTTGGGCCCTGCACCCCATGGGAGACCAGGAGAAGCACCTGGCTCCTGCCTTCGGATCAGCGCAGTGTGCCGGCCGTAGCACGCCGGCCGCGGTGGCCATTGGAGGGTGAACCAACGGCAAAGGAAGACCTTTCTCTCTGTCTCTCTTACTGTCCACTCTGCCTGTCAAAAAAAAAAAAAGACTGTGGTGTGTGCCAAGTGATGATTTTCTATTTCCATCACTCTCTCTATATTTATTCATTGGAGTTTTCCTATAAGAAAGATTGAGATATTGTCCTTATTCATTTATGTATATTATTATGGACTTGTGGGCATTTATTTTATTCTATTACTGAACCTAACATTATTTATCTTTCTAGTCAAGTTGTCTTATCCTACTTTAAAATATCTCAATCCAGCCGGCGCCGCGGCTCACTAGGCTAATCCTCCGCCTTGCGGCGCCGGCACACCGGGTTCTAGTCCCGGTCAGGGCACCGATCCTGTCCCGGTTGCCCATCTTCCAGGCCAGCTCTCTGCTGTGGCCAGGGAGTGCAGTGGAGGATGGCCCAAGTCCTTGGGCCCTGCACCCCATGGGAGACCAGGAGAAGCACCTGGCTCCTGCCTTGGGATCAGCGCGGTGCGCCGGCCGCAGCGCGCTACTGCGGCGGCCATTGGAGGGTGAACCAACGGCAAAAGGAAGACCTTTCTCTCTGTCTCTCTCACTGTCCACTCTGCCTGTCAAAAAAAAAAAAATATCTCAATCCATCTGCTTCCTAGTGAGCTCATTTTCCTACTGAAATGTGGCCAAGGCTAAGTCACCCACTTTCCATGTCACTCCCTAGCCACTGCACATCAAACACCCACTCCCTAGTGGTGCAAGGCAGGTGGTAGGAGACCTTAAAGCCTTTGCATGGGTAGCCAGGTTTCCCTGGAACCCACGGAGGCATCTTCCCTGCAAGCGCTGGACCTTTTCCTGGAAAAGGCCATTTGCTGTGAAGGGAAATCTGTCATAGCCTGGCCAAATGACCCCATACCCCCCCACACACACTGCTCTGCAGCACTCATCCTCTCTCCAGCATCACCAGCCTCACATCCTGAGTTGTTCCCTCTAGGGTTTCCACTGCGCAACAGTCACCGAGAAGCCCAGGCTGCACCACAGCCAGGCAGCACTGCTCTGCAGAGGAAGTGTTCTCCACCCAGGGGATGGTTACCATCTGTGCGCCACCAGCTCCCAGGGCAGCCAGAGTAGAAAAGTCAGCACATTTTGGCAAGAGTGACTCCAGTGGAGGAGACAGGAAACTTCTCCCACCTCTTCTCTTGGGAGGGGGTTGGGCAGAGAAGAAGACTATGAACTAATTGGCTCTGCACTCTTTAAGATGTGCTAGGGTTCTGTTTGCCCCAGGAGAGGACTGAATCCAGCCCCCAAAGCCAGAAGCCTCTCCCAAAGGCTGTAAAGCCACTTCAACTTCAGAACAGAGACATTCAGGCTTTACTATTAGGCTGCATTTTGTTGTTGATGTTTAAGAGAGATTTAGGGTCTGGCACTATGGTATAGCCAGTTAAGCTGCCATCTGCATCCAATATGGATGCTGCTTCAAGTCCCAACTTTTCCACTTCCAACCCAGCTCCCTGCTAATGTGCCTGGCAAGCATCAGAGGATGGTCCAAGTGCTTGGGACCCTGGCTTTGGCTTGGCCCAGTCCTGGCCATTGTGGCCATTTGGGGAATGAACCAGTAGATGGAAGATCTCTTTTTCTCTTTCTGTGTCTTCCTCTCTGTGACTCTGATTTTCAAATAAATAAAATAAACAAATCTTTTTAAAATATTTTATTTTTTGATTTATAAAATGTTTATTTTAAAGGTGGGTTACAGAAAAAGAGGAGAGACAGAGACACAGAGAGAGACAGAGAGAGATCTTCCATCTGCTGATTCACTCCCCAGATGGCAGCAATGACCAGGACTGGGCCAGGCCAAAGCCAAGATCTTCATTTGGGTCTCCCACATGGGTGCAGTGACCCAAGGACTTGGGCCATCCTCCACTGCTTTTCCAGGTGCATTAGCAGGGATCTGGATTGTAAGTGGAGCAGCCAGGACTCAAACAATACCCATATGGGATGCCAGCATTGTAGGTCACGGCTTAACCCACTATGACACAGCACGGGTGCCAATGCTGGATTTCTTAACACACTTCTATTTTTAACACATAGGACACAGCTACAGCCATGGCGACAATACGAGTATCCCACAAAACACCTGCTTCTCTCTTAGCTGAGCATGGAGTGTGCATCTGTGAGCCTCTGGCCTGTGACTGATGCTTCCTGTTCTTCATTACCCAGCCCCAGGCCCAGGCCCATCTCTCCATGAAAGCTTCCCCAAGCCTCTCCAGGCCTGTCTGAACCTCTGCTGAGCTTCCTGTCATAGTCTGTAGGGGAGGTATTGTCCTGTCTGTCTAGCAGATTACAACTTGCTCACCATCCGGCACCTTGCTGCTCTTCACAGAGTACCCGGCACTGTCCCCACACAGAGCAGAGGCTCGAGAGACACTGGCCAGTTGCTTTTTGTTGGGAGAGCCCTGATTTGGCCCTGCCTCTCCCTCTGTCACTCACTGACCCTTTCTCTTCCTTTCTCTGTTTTCCTGCAGCCAAGTATACCCCGTTTTAGCTGAGCCCACAGAAGGTCAGGCTAGTCCTTTTCAAGGGTCCTAAAACTCTGAATTCCTAACAACAAACTTGTCCTCCAGTTTGGAAGTTGGGTTAGCACCCGTGTTTACTCACTTCGATTAGATGCTGTACCAGAATCTCAGCCCAGCTTCTTCCTATCATGCTCCATTGACGGCACAACAGGAAGGAAATGTCGCTCATCTTACCTCTTCCATTTCCTCTTTTGGTGCCACTCCCCCAGGCAGGCCCCCTCTGGCCAGCCCAGACTTGTGTCGGCTCCTCTTTTTATATCTGCCCAGAGTCTCATCCTCAGGGTCTTGGGAGGGTGCTGATTCAGCTAAGGAGTGTGTGTGTGTGTGTGTAATCCTTTCTCCAGTTACCAATCCCTTGCCTTGGTTCAAGTGCATTTGTTTGTAATTAATACATTTATTCATTTACCAAGGTTCCTTGAGCTATATAGTAGATGTCAGAGTGATGGAGATGTACTCCAAGTCCCTTCTCTGTGAGTCACACCAGAATGAGGTCATCACATTCATTTAGCAGACAGGATTGTCAAGGTTCAGAGAGAGAAAGTCACTTGCTCAAAAACACACAGTGGATAGGAGCCACATGGACTTTCTGACTCCTACCTCAGTGCTCTCTGGCCCACTCTCTTTGTGAATATTCTATTTAATTCTTTGCTTGTTCCTTCTCCCCACCCCTCGAACTCAGATCTGGTTTGCTAGATCTGGAAAGAAATTATTTCTTGCCCATCTGAGGATCCCCCACAGCATAGCCCAGCCAGCACTTAGCACACAGTGGACACCCAGAAATTGACTGGGTGAATGCTTTGATATACAAAGCCTTCCTAGAATCGTCCTGGCCTCACCTAAGACTGAACTCAATGCTTCTTGTACACAAAGACTTCACCGCCTGGTGCTCAGTTTCCCAGTCTGTAGAGTGGTTGTAGTGGGCTGGGCTCAGTGATGTCCTGTTTCCCAGCAGGGAAACATCCTGGTGTTGGCTCTGGGACTTGGCCCAGGAAGAGTGCTCTAATTCTGTAGGCTCATGGTAAATGGAAACTGGGATGCCCAACCAGCCCAAGGTCAATGGCAAATAGCAGCAACTGGGCGTCCCTCGGGTTCCAGGCAGACAGCATCCTGCAGAGCTTGGAAATGTGCCCACGGCTGTGCCTGGAAGTGGGCGAATGGCAAGGACAGGCTGAGCTGCCAGTGCTCTGCAGCCAGTTCCATTTCTCTGGAACTCTTTTCTTTTAAATACTTTCAAGGTCTCTGGAAATGAAGGAAGCTGACTGTCCATCAACAGTTGGGAACCGGAGACTCTGGCTGCCCACCCCTTCACCTTTCCATCTCTGTGCCCAGGGAGCCCTCCCCCAGTGCCTGTCCTGGGTCAGACTCCAGATAAGGCGTTAGAGTCAGAATAAAAACAGAATAAGAATGCTGACTACTGCTTTCACAGCATTTGGCCTGCACTGGACACTGTTTTAAGTGATCAACATAAATTAATGTGTCTAATCCACCCACCCACCCCATTTTATAATGAGGAAAATAAGGCACAGATATTAGTTAACTCTCAAATTGCAGGGCTGGGCTTTGGCCTGAATGCCACGTCCCCTACCCTCAACCTCCACCCACTTGGTTTGCCACAACTCCTTCCAGATGTCTTTCCCTCCTAGCCAGGATCAGCTTTGTGGCTGTGTTAAGTTATTTATTGTGGCAATTTCCAACCACACATCCACCCAAGTGCCAGAAGAGTGCAATGAACTCCCACGCATCCACCATTCAGTATCAGCAGCCACTCTTTTCCACCTACATTCCCATCCATTTACTCCTTCTTGTATGATGTTAAAGACACTGTGTCACCTGACCTAGACACATTTGAGCGTGTCCCTGTGTCTTTAAAAGACAAAGGATTTTGACCCATCACACCTAAAAAAGTTAACACTCATTCCTATCATCAAATATTCCACCACTGTTCACATAAATGTCATGATTTTTCCCTTTTCAGTGTGTTTGAATCAGGATCCAAATAAGGTTCAAGTGCTGTAAGTGGTGGGTACATACAGAAGTTCTTTTAGTCTTTTTTTAATGAGAGACAACTAAAAAAAAACAAAACAAAACAAAAAAAACAAAAAAACAGTTTTTAGGGGCCGGCACTGTGGTATAGTAGGCTAGGCCTCTGCCTGCAGCATGAGCACCCACTTTGGGCATCAGTTCCTGTCCTGGATGCTCCATTTCTGAGCCAGCTCCCTGCTGATGGCCTGGAAAAGCCGTGGAAGATGGAACAAGTGCTTGGGCCCCTGTACCGGTGTGGGAGACCCGGAAGAAGCTCCTGACTCCTGACTTCAGATAGGCCCAGCTCCAGCCATTGCAGCCATTTTGGAAGTGAGCCAGTAGATGGAAGACTTCTTTCTTTGTGTCTCCCTCTCTATCTGTAACTCTGCCTCTCAATAAACAAATCTTTAAAAAAATTTTTTTTAGTTTATTTATTTGAAAGGCAAAGAGGCAAACAGAGATCTCCCATCTACTGGTTAATTCCCCAAGTCCCTGCATCAGCTGGGGCTGGGTCAGGCCAAAGCCAGGAGTTGGGAACTCAATCCAGGTCTTGCACATGGTTGCAGGGAACCAGGTACTTGAGCCATCACCTGCTACCTCCCAGGGACATATTAACAGGACGCTGGAATAAAGAGCAGAACTGGGACTCAATCCAAAGAACTCTGATTTAGGATGTAAGTGTCCCAGGTAGTATCTTAACTGCTGAGCCAAATATCTACCATACTTTTAGTCTTTCCTAATCTAGAAGTTCCTTCTCCATCTCCATCTGTTTGCTATTCCTTACAAGTTATTTATGGAAGAACCCATTCATACTGTTTGTAGTTCCACAGGGTGACTGCATCTGCAAGGTGCTGCTGAACAGGCCCCTTTGGAGTTGGAGGTTTGAGGGGATTCAGACTTGATGGCGTCTGTGAGACAATCCTGGGGTAGAGCTGTTCTCCCAGCAGGAGGCACCTACCATCTGGCTGTGGCTTTTCTCTTGAAGTGAGCAGTGCTGATGCGCAGTCCCAGATCCTTTCAGCCTTCAGTTTTCTGCACATGGTGAGCTGCTCTAGCTCTCCTCCTGCACACTCTTGCCTGCCTCTATATCCCTGTTCCAGCATTTCCTCCCTAAACGGCTTCTTGGCTATTGGTACTTCTTGGCACATGGCCACCAGATTCAGTCCAAGCCATGGTGCCACAATGGGCTAGGCATAGCAAGCAGGAAACAGTGCAAACTCCACTGAAACTGCCCAGTTAGGGGGCTGTTCTTGGAAGAAGGGAGGCTGGGATTTCATCAAGAATTTCTTAACAGGTGAAGTCAAGTATAGCTCAGTATCAACTGCGATTGCATTGTCCTTTGAAATAGAAAGACATGAACTTGTCCCTAGCAGGGGATGGCCCTGGCTGAAATTCACAGGAGCTTATGCTCACAGTCACTCTGAGCTGTGACTGGTTGTTTCCCTGAACTCTCCTTCCCATCACAGCTGCCACTGGCCCCTGCAGGCCCAGGAGTGGGATTCAGCCCTGTTAGTATACTCCATTTCCTCCAATCTCTCCTGGCGCTCATTTCTGAGCATGGCAGGACTTTCCTACAACTGGGGCAATGGTTGGGTTTCAAGTCACCATGTGGCTGGGGCCCTCTCATCATCCTGTGACACCCAACCCCCACCATCCACAGGCTCACCCCTCTCATTGCAGTGCAGCTCAGCTCATTCTGTCACTGCGATGATAGGGACCCTCTGCTTCAGGTCGCAGCCCAACAGCATGGAAGACCTGGCAAGGCTCTGAAAAATGTGCGCTTTGCTGATCCCAACCCTACCCAGTGTGGATAAATGGAAGGGAACAATGTGGAGACAGACATTCCTCTCCCCTTGGGACTGTATTTTTATACCAGTAGATCCTTCAGGCAGGCTGGCAAAGCCTTTTGATTCCCTCTCAGAATAATGATTTTTGAAACATACAATCAGATAGATCAGAAGCCAATGATAGCTCAAAGCCAGAAGCAATCCAAATGTCCTTCAGTGGGTAAATGGTTAAGCAAACTGGGTCCAGGCCTAACATGAATACATTCAACAATAAAAAGGAGAAAATTATTTGATGTACACAAGTTGGAGGGGTCACAAGAGGACCATGTTAAATTTTTTAAACCGATCTCAAAAGGTTACATGTTTTTGGGAATGTGAACCTCAAAAAATTAGAGGTTCTGTTATATAGCATTCTTGAAATGATGAAGTTATGGAGAAAGAGGACAGATTAGTGGATTCCAGGGCTTAGGAAAGGAAGAGGAAGGGAAAGTCTGACTATAAAAGGGTAACAGGAGGAATCCCTGTGGTGATGATGGAATTTTGTGTATCTTCGCTGTGGTGGTGGCGGTCATGCAATTCAGCACATGTGACGACACTGCAAAGAACCAAATACACACATGCACCCCGCCCCATGCACGTGAATATAAGAAAATTGAGGCTGGTGTTTGGCACAGTAGTTAAGACCTCTTGAGATGTCTTCGTCCCATATCAGAGGGCCTGGGTTCGGGCCCCAGCTCCACTCCTGACTCCATCTTCCTGCTACTGTGCACCCTAGGAGCAGCAGGTAATGGCTCAAGTAGTGGGATCCCTGCTATTCACATGGGAGACCCAGATTCAGTGCCTGGCTCCTGGTTTCAGCCTGGCCCAACCCCAGATATCACAGGGCATCTGAGGAGAGAATCAGCAGCTGGTAGATCTCCATCTCTCTGTCATTCTCTCTCAAATAAATAAAAAATTTTAAATAAATCTGAGGATTATATTGGTGTCAACTTCCTTGTTGTGGTATTGCACTATACTTCTGCAAGATGTCACCATTAGGGGAAACTGGGTTAAGCATACACAGGCTGTCTCTGTATTATTTCTTAAAAATGAATGCCTACAGGCCAACACAGTGGCATAGTAGGTTAAGCCTCAGCCTGTGGTACCTGCATCTCTGGTTCATGTCCCGAATGCTCCTCTTCTGGTTCAGCTCCCTGCTAATGGCCTGGGAAAGCAGTAGAAGATGGTCCAAGTGATTAAGCCCCTGCATCCACATGGGAGACCTGGAAGAAGCTCCTGGCTCCTGTCTTAGAAGAGGCCTAGCTCCAGACACTGCAGCTATTTGGGGAGTGAATCAGTGAACGGAAGACCTTTCTCTCACCTCTCCCTCTGTCTGTCTGTAACTCTGCCTCTCAAATAAATAAATCTTTTTAAAAAATGCATGCCTCTAATGATCTTAAAATAAAAAGTTAAGGACCGGCACTGTGGCGTAGCAGGTAAAGCTGCCACTGGTAGTGCCTGCATCACATATGGGTGCCGGCTTGAGTTCCAGCTGCTCCACTTCTGATCCAGTTCTCTGCTCTGGCCTGGGAAAGCAGTAGAAGATGGTCCAAGTTCTTGAGGCCCTGTACCCATATGAGAGACCTGGAAGATGACCCTGGCTCCTGGCTTTGGATCAGCACAGCTTCAGCCATTGCAGCCATCTGGGGAGTGAACCAATGGATGGAAGACTGACTCTCTCTCTCTCTCTCTCTCTCTCTGCCTCTAACTCACTGTAACTCTGCCTTTCTAATAAATAAATAAATTTTAAAAAGTTAAAAAATAATTATGAAATATGGTAACTAACATTTTAAGCACATTTATGATAGAGTTAATATATGCATTTCCTTATTAACACATTTTAAAAATCTAACAATGAACCTTACAACTACCTCAATAGTGATTATCTTAATCACTTTGGGGTGCTATAACAGAATATTGGAAGCTAGATAGTTTATAAACAGCAGAAATGTACTCCTCACAGTTCTGGATGCTTGCAAGTCCAAGTTCATGTGGCCCTAGCAGACTCGTTGTCTGGTGAGGGCCCACTTCCTGGTTCACAGATGGCACTTTCTCACTATGAACTCAAGAGATGGGAGTGACGAGGGAGCTTTCTGTGTCTCTTTCTTTCTTTTAAAGATTTATTTATTTATTTGAAAGTCAGAGTTATGCAGAGAGAGAGAGAGACAGAGAGAGACAGAGAGAGGTCTTCCATCCACTGGTTCACTCCCCAATTGACTGCAACGGCTGGAGCTATGCCGATCCGAAGCCAGGAGCCAGGAGCTTCTTCTGGGACTCCCTTGTGGGTGCAGGGGTCCAAGGACTTGGGCTATCTTCTATTGCTTTCCCAGGCCACAGCAGAGAGCTGAATTATAAGTGGAGCAGCCGGGACTTGAACCGGTGCCCATATGGAATGCTGGCACTACAGGTGGCAGCTTCACCTGCTAAGCCACAGTGCCAGACTCTAGGGTCTCTTTCAAGGGCACTGATCTCATTCACAAAGGCTCCAGTTCCATGACCTAATCATCCCCCAGAGGTCCCATCTCCAAACACCAGGGGATTGTGGGAAAAATCAAACATTCAATTCACAGCAGCGATTAGCAAAAAGGAGATTTCAAGATACCCATAACAAGGCCGGCGCCGCAGCTCAATAGGCTAATCATCCACCTTGCGGCGCCGGCACCCCGGGTTCTAGTCCCGGTCGGGGTGCCGGATTCTGTCCTGGTTGTTCCTCTTCCAGTCCAGCTCTCTGCTGTGGCCTGGGAATGCAGTGGAGGATGGCCCAAGTGCTTGGGCCCTGCACCCACATGGGAGACCAGGAGAAGCACCTGGCTCCTGGCTTCGGATCAGCGAGATGCGCCGGCCGCAGCGGCCATTGGAGGGTGAACCAACGGCAAAAAGGAAGACCTTTCTCTCTGTCTCTCTTTCTCACTGTCCACTCTGCCTGTCTAAAAAAAAAAAAAAAAATTAAAAAAAAAAGATACCCATACAAGGTCTTGCTAATATTAGTGTGTTTTGTTGCCCATATTCAGAATTGAAGAAGTTAATGATGTTAGAGATTAATGAAAAGAAAAATGTAAGTTTTATCCCATCCAAACTCAGGAATCCTCGAGGTATATCCTGCACTCCAGAGAAGACCTTGTTTTAAAAGGCAATTTTCCCTTGTTCCCTTGTCCATCACATGAGCTATCACAACCCAAGGCCAAAGTTGCAGGTGGAGCATCCATAGAAGAGGCAGAGGTCATATAGCCTTGTTAAGCAGGGGACACAGTATTCCCTGGGGGTTAGGTCAGGATCACATTTTTTAAATGTTAATTGATGCCTTCCATATTGATCTTTCTCCCAGTCAAACAGCCAGATCTCAGGGAACCTCTTTACATTTCTCTTTGGTCTTTGAGTACAGCAGTTTGAGCAAAGTCAGATTCTTTTTCTCATGTATATATAAGGAGGCAGGAGGGAAGGAGGTCACAAGACTAGACACTAGAGGGATCTTGTGCGCTGCCTCCTGGCCAGAGTAGGGTTTGTGGGATCCAGGGCAGAGGGACAGGGTCTATGGTGAGCACAGTAGCCCAATCTGTTCCCTAGCCTGGCACAGAAGCAAGTGGATAAAGTCCTCAGTCCATCAGAGGGCTTTTGGATGCTGCTGAGTCACACTGCTTTGATATATGGGGCCGATGGCCACCATGGAGACAGGAAGTGATGACTCAGTAGAAACCCACATGGGCAGATGACGCCAAGAACCAGGTGGCACTATGATCTCTTGGGCCCAGGCTCTGATTAGACTTCCTGGCACGGAGGCAATTCTGGGAGAAGGGCGACTTTTCCAGTGACTATGATTTTGTTTCCAGTGTTCTATAGAATGGGATCTCAGACCAGAAAAACGATGACCATGTTTTCTTGTGTACTTGGGTTGAGGCACTTTCAGAATCCACTGTCCTGGCTTCTGAGGCAGGCGCTGTCAGGGGCCCTCCTGACCCTTACCCTCACCTGTGCGGTACACATGGCTGGCTTCACAATGCCAGGGTCCACAGTGCATCATCTGTGGCCTTGCCATGACTAACCACACTCCTGCCCACCTGTGCCACAAGCCAGCAGTTCTGAGAGACAGTGCTCCCTGCGCTCTTCCCCAGGAGCCCTCTGCCAGTGACAGAGGTCAGCTGGTGGGTCAATCCCGCCCCATCTTGCTCCTCAGGTGGAACAGCTCTGGGGCGTGTGGTCTATACTGGCTCCCCAGTTTTCTCCAATGCGGTTAAGCACCACCCACGCGCAGTTAGGATTTAACAATGTGTCCTTCACTGGTGTCTTCCTCTCTTGAACCTCTCTTCCAACTTTCCCGCCTGTGTCTCCTCTGTGTCCCAAAGAAAATATTAATGGAATCACATGCCATTGGCCTTTTTCTGCCATATAAAAGTAACGATTTTGTATAGCATGACCTAACACCAACACTCAAATATTTGTCCTCCTGGGGCAATACTCTCCATAGTCTACCCAAACACTGTCCCCTCAAGTCAGCACCCAGCCAACCCCAGAATGAGTCCACAGGAAGATACTACTTTCCATTCACTGGAGCTCCTGGGATACACAGAGGACCCCGGCTTTGCATCCCCTGCTTCCCAGCATGCAGAGTCCGGGAAAGAAGGGCAGGAGACTCCACGGATGCTCCCCCAGGAGTGAGCAGTGCCCCACCCAGATCTCAGTGGGAAGCATGGCCAAAACAAGAGGAAATCATGAGATAAGGAAATGCTGTGACTGGAAAATGGATGGAATGTTTGGAAGCAGAAGCTAGGGTGTGGCCTTGACGTCTGGAAAAGGGAACGAGTGACTGTAACCAGCCCAGGGGCCTGTTTGGCCTGACTCCTCCAGTTCCGCTGAGATGAGGGGCTCTGGGGTCTGCATAAACAGGCTCAGGAGCACCTGGACTAAGTCAGAGCCCTGGGCATAAATACAACACTTCACCATCTCCATTAGACACTGGCAGGTTCAATCTGTACCACTCTGCCAGCCAGCCAAGAGGGGCAGAATTTGAGGAAGGCAGGCCTACTTCTACCTGGAAGACAGTTACCTGGCAGTCCACTGTACTTATATGCACTCCTGAAAAAGAAGGTTTCACAAAATAATGGGAGGGGGTCCTCAAAACACTCATGGAAAGATGGAATTGAAAATAAGTCTGGGGCCAGCGCTGTGGCATAGTGGGTAAAGCCACCACCTGCAGTGCTGGCATCCCATATGGGCGCTGGTTGGAGTCCTGGCTGCTCCACTTCCGATTCAGCTCTCTGCTATGGCCTGGGAAAGCAGTAGAGGATGGCCCAAGTCTTTAGGCCCCTTCACCCATGTGGGAGACCAAGAAGCTCCTAACTACTGGCTTTGGATCCACACAGCTCCTGCCATTGTGGCCATTTGGGAAATGAACTGGCAGATGGAAGACCCCCTCCTTCTGCCCCTCTGTAAATCTGCCTTTCAAATAAATAAATAGATCTTTAAAAAAAAAAAAAAGAAAGATAAGTTTATTTTGATGAAAAAAAATTTTAAGATCTGCGTAATGACCCTAATTACCGCAAGACACTTCTGGTATTTTCTATTCTTTCTGTTTCAGATTTTTTTAAATGTTGGACACAGCCCATTAACTGATTTCATTGCTTGCTTCTGGGCGGTGACCTATAGTTTGACAGATTGCCCTTGAGTATTTCCAGAAATAAAGGGGTGTGGACAGTATTTCTGGGCTTTTCCCAAACATTGTGTATTTGTCACTAGCTGCTGTGTTCCATTCAGGGTTTCAGGGACATCTGTCCTGAGCCAGGAGAACCTTGAAAATTCTACAAAGTGAAGGTAGTTCCTGTCTCCTAATCCACTGATGCAAACTAGGCACTGCTACCACCTCCATATTGTTTGGCACACTCCATACCACCAGTACTATGGGTTAGAGTAGGAATGCACTCTCTGGTCAATTTGTCACATTTAAAAGTACTTATTTATTTATCTGAGAGAGAAAGAGAGAGATAATTCCCATCTACTGAGTCACTCCCCAAATGTCTTCAAGAGCCCTTAGCTGAGCCAGGGCAAAGTCAGGAGCCAGGAACTCAGGCCAGGTCTCCCACGTGGGTAGTAGGAATCCAATCACCTGAGCGATCATAGCCTTCCAGGGTCTGCATTAGCAGGAACCTGGAGTCAGGAGCCAGGGCTGGGAACTGAATCAGGTACTCAGATACAGGAGATGGACCTCTTAACTACTACGCCAGACACCCTAACCAACTCATCACTCTTTAAAGCTATATACTCACTCCAGCCCTATCACCTGGAGTCATATTGGTAAAACCACAGGTCAGATGTTGTTTTCCCATGCAAAACAAAAGAAAAACATGAGGATCAAAATAAAACACAAGCCTGTCTGTACTCTACATCAAGTCGTCGAATCAGCAGCCCTGCCTGCCCTATTCCTTGCACAAGTAAACAACCCAGTCTCTGCATAGCTCCAGTGGTCCCTAGGCCCCAGAAAGTCCCTCCTGCCCATCCCTCTCCCCGAGGACTGCCAGCCCCCTCATCCCAGCTCAGAACCCAGCTCTGCACAGCAACCCTCTGAAGTGTCAGGGTCACCTCTGCTTTACAAGTGAAGAACTGAGGCACAGAGGGCTCAGGGAGACCTGGCCCAAGTCTCACAGCTGAGAAGGGGTAGAGGCAGGTTTTGAACCAGGTCATCTGACGACAGAACCTGTGTGTGCCTTACTAGCCTTACTGCCTCCCTCTGCAGTTGACCAGTTGACCCTGGTGCTGCCTCTTGGAGGACAACTTCCCATGGAATTCCTCTTCCTCTGTTCCCAAACCACTCACATCTTGCCAGTTTATTCCATCTGGAGGGCCTCCACCAGGATGCATGGAAAAATGGAATACAAAGATAATTTATTTGGGTGCAAAAAAATTGGAAATCCATGCATGATTCTTTCACAACACACATTTTACTAAACTTTTTGAAGACTCCCTCATAAACACAGGTTTCAATTTTTTTTTGCACCAAAATAAACTTATCTTTGAATTCCATTTCCATGAACTCTTCTGAAGTGTCTCTGGGTCCCACAGCCCACGTGAGGCAATGGAGACCTTCAGTGTCTGTCGCGTTCTATGACCTGGCTCTGTTGTTTTACAAGCACCCAGATCACTTTGCTAGCTTTCTGGTGAAGCCCTGGGAATCAACAGGGGCCAAAGGAGATGCAGTGGAGACAAAGGGGTTCAAGGAGTCTTAACCCCGGGTCCCAGAGATCCCCAGTAGACCCACCCCCTAGTGTGCAGCTCTGAACTTGCATGGGAACAGGATTACATCCTTATTTCTGCTAAGCTCTGATGGAAAGTCAGGATTTCCCTCCATTGGAATCTGACTCACAACTTTGTCACCAATAAAAACCCTGGTAGTTTCATTTCACAACACCGTCATAGCAGACATCTAAATATACCTACCCTCATCATTTCCTGGAAATTCTGGTTGTTTTCAGACCTACTGTGAAAGCTTGCATTGAAGACAATTATGAAGAAGCATACATATGAGGGTACTTCAAAAATTCCATGGAAATGGAACAAAAGGAGTTTATTTTGGTGCAAACAAATCTGAAAACCATGTGCAGTTTTCTCATGGTGTGCATTACCCATGAGCTTTTTAAGTTCCCTCATATCACATGCACCATTGCCGCAGTTTGTAAAAACACTGTTGACTGTATTTCAGTAGGATTGGAATTCTTGGCAGTTTCATTAACATGGATAACAGTAGGTGTTTGGTTTGATTATTCTGAGATGGACCCACAGACTTCACTATGAGGGGGTCTTCAAAACATTCATGGAACATGGTGAGTATGGAGGCAGGCTTTCGACTTGTTGAGATACCACTTGGGACACTTGCATCCCATATTGCAATGCCTGGGTTTGAGTGCTTGGCTCCTGACTCCAGCTTCCTGCTAACATAAACCCTGGGAGGCAGTGGTGATAGCTCAAGCTGGGTCCTTGTTGCTAATGTGGGAGTCTTGAATTACGTTCCTAGTCCCTGGCTTTGGCCTGGCCTAGCATTGGCTGCTCTGGGTATCTGGGTAGTGAACCAGCAGAAGGGAGATCTCTGTCTCTGTATCTCTCTCTTTCTCTTTGTCTCTCTGCATCTCAAACAAATTAAATAAGTTTAAAAATTTATAAATCACGGGGCCAGCACCGTGGCTCACTTGGTTAATCCTCCGCCTGCGGTGCCGGCATCCCATATGGGCTCCGGGTTCTAGTCCCGGTTGCTCCTCTTCCAGTCCAGCTCTCTGCCATGGCCCGGGAGGGCAGTGGAGGATGGGCCAGGTACTCGGGCCCCTGCACCTGCATGGGGGACCAGGAAGAAGCACCTGGCTCCTGGCTTCAGACCGGCGCAGGGCCGGCTGTGGTGGCCATTTGGGGAGTGAACCAACGGAAGGAAGACCAGAATTTCTCTCTGTCTCTCCCTCTCACTGACTATGACTCTGTCAAATAAAAAAAATTTATAAATCATAGTATGAAAAATTATGCATGGATTTCAAAAATTTTTACAGCAAAATAAACTTATCTTTTAAACTCCATTTCCATAAACTTTTTAAAAATTGTACTTATTTATTTATTTGAAAGACAGAGTTACAGAGAGAGGTAGAGACAGAGAGAGGTCTTCCATCCAATGTTTCACTCCCCAGATGGCCGCAACAGCTGGAAGCCAGGAGCTAGGAGCTTCTTCCAGGTCTCCCACGCGGGTGCAGGGGCCCAAGGGCCATCCTCCACTCTGCTATCCCAGGCCATAGCAGAGAGCTGGATTGGAAGAGGAACAGCCAGGGCTAGAACCAGCGCCCATATGGGATGCCAGCACTTCAAGCCAGGAAGTTAACCCACTGTGCCACAGTGCCGTCCCCTTCCATAAACTTTTTGAAGGACCCTTACAAACAGCCAGAAGGGAGCAAACTTCAAAAGGCTATTTGAAATAGGGTTCTGACAATATACATTCTGAAAGAGGTCATAGTTTGTATCTGGGCCATGATTTGTGGACATGAAGTTAAACATTAAGCATTTCTGTTAAGTCAGAATTTAACTTTCAGGACAAATAATACCAAGTTCTAGGTGGAGCTTCTTTCCTCTTTGTGGCCTCCTGTATATAGATGCCTGGCCTGCAGTGTGTAGTTACTTTTTTTTTTTAAAAAGATTTATTTTATCTATTTGCAAGACAGAGTTACAGAGAGAGAGAGAGAGAGAGAGAGAGAGAGAGAGAGAGAGGTCTTCCATCGCTGGTTCACTCCCCAGATGGCCACAACAGCTGGAGCTGCGCCAATCCGAAGCCAGGAGCCAGGAGCTTCTTCCAGGTCTCCCATGTGGGTGCAGGGGCGCAAGGACTTGGGCCATCTTCCACTGCTTTCCCAGGCCATAGCAGAGAGCTGGATCAGAAGAGGAGCAGCCGGGACTAGAACCGGCACCCATA
This sequence comes from Lepus europaeus, assembly GCF_033115175.1. NCBI lineage: Eukaryota > Metazoa > Chordata > Mammalia > Lagomorpha > Leporidae > Lepus > Lepus europaeus. The sequence continues at coordinate 16,987,425 of NC_084835.1, forward strand.
TGGGATGCTGGTGCTTCAGGCCAGGGATTTAACCCACTGAGCCACAGCGCCAGCCTCTGCAGTATGTATTTACCAGGCTACACACATGCCCTCTTTGGGCTATGAATAATCCCACATGGGTTTGGCTTTGTTCCTCTGCTCCAAGAGGCTCATTTGTGTGGCTTTACAGAAAGTTAAGAGGTTTGTTTACTATAAGATGATAAGCAAGCCCTGAGTAGTAGACCAAGTACACAGGGAGTACATATTGCAACCTGGAGGATTAATTTGCAATGAATAACTTTTCATAAGTGCCTACGTATGTCCTAGATCCACCAAACCAACTGAAGGACTATCCCTGACTTCCAGAGCTAAATTTGATTTATCGGAAAGACAGAGAGAGATTTTCCATTCACTGATTCCCTTGCCAAATTCCCACAATAGCCAGGGATAAGCCACGCTGAAGCCAGGAGCCTGGAACTCAGTCTGAGTCTTCCATGCGAGTGACATGGACTCAAGGACTCGAGTTGTCATCTGCTGCCTCTCAGGGCAGGCAGTAGCAGGAAGCTGGAACCGGAAGCTGGGCTGGGACCTCCAGGCGCTCCCACACGGGATGTGGGCATCTCAAGCAGCATCTTAACCACTGCGCCAAACGCCTACCCCAGCGGCTGTACTGGCAGCTGTTGAGGAATCTCTAGACTTCCTCCACCATGCCTGTACTAATGTACGCTCCTCTTTAATCTCCTGAGTATCCTTCTCTGTTTACCTTGAGCCACAGCTTTGAGTCCACGAGTCACTTTATCTCCGTTCTCAGAAGCAAGAGATGATGACTCTGCTTGCGGCCCCCCTAGGTGCACAAGCCCTGATCTACAAGCCTCATGGGCTTTATAATGAGCTGCTCAGGTTCAAAAATTCCAATTCTAAGAACCAGAACTAGAAAAGGTGATAAAACCAAATGTTCCTAAAGATGAGGAGTTCTCTATATCCCAAAGCCACTAACCAACACACAGCACGTGTCAAGAAGGACCCATCTGGTTGATGTTTGGCACAGTGGTTCATTTACTGTTTGGGATGCCTACATCCCATATCACAGTGCCTGGCTCAAATCCTAGCTGCTCTGCTTCTGATCCAGTTTCCTGTTAATACATCCTTGGAGGTAGCAGATGTTGGCTCAAGTACTTGGGTCTCTACCACCCACGAGGGAGACCCATATAGAATCCACAGCTCCTGGCTTCAGGCTGGCCCAGCCTTGGCTATTGCAGATATTTAAGGAGAGAGTGAGAAATTCATACATTGGGTAGTTTTAGAGTGGGGGAAATTTTTATAAGGCTTTTGCACATTGTGTCCGAAGGATGCAGTACACAGCAATCAGAGGACTTTAGGGAAGAAACTAAAGCCTGTTTTATACCAATGGTTGGATGGTAACCATGGGTTACCACTGTAAGACATGGAAAGACAGACATGGTGGTAAGGGGCTGGGAAGGACCTTCCAATGGGCAACAAAGCAAGATGAGCACTTAGGATCCCGTAGTCAGTGCTGTCCAGCACTCTCCCACTTCACACATTGGTCCCAAGATTATTTATCTGGCAGCTCCACTCAGTCCCAAGGGACTTCCCTGCAGTTCTCACTCCATTCATCTGGCATGGCACACAGTCATTCCCTTCTCTCTAGGCTCAATCTGCTTCCGGACTTTGATGGCCTCAAAGTTGTAGCCAGGTTTAAGTTGTTCACCACTGGCATGGCTGTGGCTGGTCACCTTCATCTCTTCTAGAATGGGCCAGAGCCCCAGAGAGTCATGGGGATGGTCAAGAGAGTGTCAAAGGGGCCCTCTGCACCTGGGCTTTGGCTTGGAAGGAATTGCTTGCTGTAGCCCCCGTCTCCTGTTGCAATGGAGGCTACAAGGAACCCAGGACATAAGTGAGGCCTTGATAACACAGACGAGTAAGAAACCTTGGGGTCAGAATGTCAGTGAGGTAACCGCGTTGACAAGACCTGAGTCCCAGGACCTGGTGGTGGCAGAATTGCAGCTTTAGAGTTCAACTGGGTTTGTGGAAGGGCTTCAGGACACTGCACACCTGCTTATCACAAAATTGTATTTTGTTGCCAGGGTTAGGCCCCCATTTCCCCATGACTTTGGAGGCTGTAAGAGGGGGTTGATTTGTTATTTATAAACTTGTTGGACAAAATTGTCCCGTAAAATGTGAACACTAGTCTCACTTTAGCTAGGAGGCTGTCTTTTCCCCCGGGAAGTGTATTCCTGCAGTTCCTCTGATGGCAGTGGCGCCCGCATTCCACTAGGGGTCACCTCAGGCTACCCAGAAGAGCAGAACAATCCCACTCAGCTCCACCCATGTTTCCCAGGGCTCCAATCATTAGGTCTTACAGGGTGCACTCCCGCATTCCCTGTGGCACAAGAAAGGCACTCACTAACGGGAAAACCCAGACACACACGGAGCATTTGTTATTCTCTCATGCTTCACCTAACCGTACCCCTTAGTAAGATGCCAAGGCTCAGGTGGGCGGGAGAGGAAGGAGGGATCACAACGGCCCATCTCAAAGGAGGCTGCAAATACACAGGAGCAACCTGCTGGTGCCCAGGCGGCCGTTTCGGTATCAGGGCCCATTAGACCTTGTGGATATCCTTAAGGTGGACAATAGGAAGGAGCTGCAAATAGGAACAGGTGCTTGCAGATGTGCAAGAGGGTCTTCAAAAAGTTCACAGAGGGGTTAGGGTTGTGCACGGTGGATTAAGCCCAATCCCAAATTGGTAGTGCCTGGTTCGAGTCCCTGCCATCCCACTTCCCATCCATCTTTTTGATAATGTGATCTTGGAAGGCAGCAGCTGATGGCACAAGTGGCTACGTCCTTGCTACCATATGGGAGACCTGGATGGAGTTCTGGGCTCCTGGCTTGGGACTGGCCTAGACCTGGCTGTTGCAGGCATTTGGAGAATGAACCAGCCAATAGAAAATCTTGTGCTCATTCATTCTCATTCATTCATTCTCTCTCTTTCCCCTCCCTTCTCTCTCTCTCCCCGACTCACTCTGCCTTTTAAATAAATAAGTGAATAAAATTTTATTAAAAAGTTCACAGTGAATGTGTATTTCGAAACAACTGCACATGCACTTCAAAAATTTTGCACCAAAATTAATTTATCTTTTTTTTTTTACTTTTACAATCCAGATGTCTTTTTAGCAAGATTTTACCTGAAAAGAAAAAAAATATCGGCCGGCGCCGTGGCTCAACAGGCTAATCCTCCGCCTTGCGGCGCCGGCACACCGGGTTCTAGTCCCGGTTGGGGCACCGATCCTGTCCCGGTTGCCCCTCTTCCAGGCCAGCTCTCTGCTGTGGCTAGGGAGTGCAGTGGAGGATGGCCCAAGTCCTTGGGTCCTGCACCCCATGGGAGACCAGGAGAAGCACCTGGCTCCTGCCATCGGAACAGCGCGGTGCGCCGGCCGCAGCGCGCTACCGCGGCGGCCATTGGAGGGTGAACCAACGGCAAAAGGAAGACCTTTCTCTCTGTCTCTCTCTCTCACTGTCCACTCTGCCTGTTAAAAAAAAAAAAAAAAAATATCTAAATGGTTCAACCTTTTCAAGTCAGAGTTACAAAGCCATGACGCCACCAGATCAAACTCTGTGACAAACACAAGAAATCGAATATGCAAAGCCCCTTAACACACAAAATATTAACACTAGTGAATATCTTCACTTAAATATTTCTATGCTTTACTCTACCATTTCCCGAGTTAAAAGATGTTTACTTACCTATGAAAGAAGTTACCATACCAGCTAACTACACTATTTTAAGAAGCCTCCCCTTTTTTATGATTTATTTTATCAGGGCCGGTGCTGTGACATAACAGATTAAGCTGCTGTCTGCAGATACAGAGAGAGATCTTCCATCCACTGGTTCACTCCTAATGGCCACCACAGTCAGGGTTAGACCAAGCTGAAGTCAAGAGCCAGGAACTAGGCCTCCCACACTAGTGCAGGGGCCCAGGGACGTAGATCATCCACTGCTCTTTTTCCAGGCACATTAGCAGGGAGCCAGATTGTAAGCAGAGCAGCCAGGATTTGAACCAGCACTACAACATAGGATATGGCATCACAAGCGGCAGCTTAACCCCCTGCACCACAACATTGCCCCTAGATCTTGAGATTCTTGAACCTGACATTCCATACACAGTAAAGTCTTCACAGTTAATTTCAAGATATGAGCAAAGGGTGGAATTGTGTGTTCTCTTGTATTCACAGGGCCATATAGCAGGATTCTTAAGATTAGATCATCTGCATTTTAGGTATTTTATATCGGGTGTTTTGTCTGCCTCAAGGTCAGTACTTACTGGTTCATTCTACTAATATTCCCAAATGTCTACTAACAGTGATTTTTAACACTTTCTGTTTTCTTTATGGTGCAATAAATGAGTTAATATTAACCAACAATCTCAACAGTTGTGTCTTCCATGCCATCCTCCATTTCTTAGAATATTTTTATTCACTTTTCCTTTTTTGTGCCCTTAAGAATCAATGCTTTCTTTTTTTACAGAGTTAATATATTTCAGTAATCCATAGCCATTATTCTCCATTTGCTATTCAAACTATCACAGCTCTGACCAGTGAGAATCTTTTGGTTGGTGCCTGTTGATTTTGAAATCATCACATGAGCCTTGTTTTCTGTCCAGCACACAAAAAGTGCTCGAAGCACCCAAACATAGAATCATCATTTCTCTGAGGACCACATTTAAAGAATAAAAGTATTTTAAAGGAGAAGTAGAATCACGAAATGATTTGGCCCCTGATTGATTGTAGTAGATAGAGTTGTAACAGATTTTATTTTCACCATGGACAGATGGGTGTTCATACTTATATTTAAAATTCAATCCTAACAATAGTGATCCTACTTACTTTCCTGATTCTGTGATTGTGTTTCCTTGCCTTTTACAGTTAAAATCTTGATTTGATTTGTATCTAACATAAGAAAATGTAATATGAGGGGAATGGGAGAGATAGGAAAAGATCAATTAACAGGTGCTAAGTTATAGTTAGAGGGAAGAAATTCTGGTATTATTTTGTACAGTAGGATGACTATATGAAATAATGATAATGTACTATATATTTTTCTTTTCTTAAAAAATCTATTTGAAAGGCAGAGAAACACAGAGAAAGTCCCCATCTGCTGGTTCACTTCCCCAAATGCCTGTAACGGCTGGGGCTGGGCCAAAGCTGGAGCCAGGAGCCAAGAATACAACCCAGGTATCCCACATGGGTAGCAGGAATCCAATTACTTGAACCATCATCACTGCCTCCCAAAGTGTACATTAGCAGTAAGCTAGAGTTAGGAACTGGAACTGGGAAATGAACCCAGGGACTCTCATGAGGGACACGGGCATCTTAACTTCTAAGCTAAACACCCACTTCCCTGAATATTTTTCTGGAAAAGAAAGAAGTTTTAAGAAAGGATTTTGAATGTTTTCACCATTAAGAAATTAGAAACATTTGAGTAGATATTCTTACCCTGATTTGAACATTACACAATGTATACATGATATTCACCATATAATACCTCATAAATAGGTGTAATTTTATGGATCAGTTAAAATAAAATAAAATACACTATTAATATGATCAATAAAGCCTAACATTTTTACATGTGGATTCTTTTTAGAAAACTGTCTCTCAAATTATATTTTACATTAAGCACACATGAAAAAAATCATATTCTAGAGCTGCATTGTCCAGTACAATAGTCACTAGCCATATGTGGCCACTGGACACTTAAAATGTGACCAATCTGCATTGAGACATTAGAAATTAGAAAAAAGTCCTTGTTTCTATATCCTGCAATACACCATTGCTCCTCTTGGAGTCACTGTTGTTCCCTATCTTGTTGACTATGCCAAATACTTTTTTGTCAGAGAGAAGCACAGACAAAACTTTAAAATATGATTTTGCCACTTCTGCACTGCAGAAGGAAGAATGAGAATGCTCAACAGAGCACTAGTCAGAGGCTAGTGACCAGCAGCCTCCAATTCTTCACACATTGAAATTCCACACTTCCTTCGACACATGGCTACAACCCAAGACCCCTCCAGGATGGCCACTGGGTCACGGAAAGAGCAAAGGTCTTGGGACATCAAAAGATAAGACCTCATCAAGTTCAGTAGAATAAAGGAATATGGGCTCTGTTTAAGTAAATTAACTGCAGAAAACATGTTTGAAAGGGGGCATTGGAAACAAAACTTTAAATACAGATCCCAGTATTAGTTTAGTAAAATATTAGAGGTCTGTGAACAAGTCACTGTGTTTGTTAATCCAGAGTTTAAATTCAAGTTTTAAACTTTTTGGCTTGAAACTGGATTATGAAGGTTGGTTTTGTCTTTAGAATAGGGTCAGGGAGGATGATGCACTGCCCCCACTCCTGCCTCCCCATATGTTCCCTGGGGTACTTTGCAGTCGAGGGACAGCCTCTTCAAGCTTTCTCCTGGTCTGCTCTGTGTCCCTTTTGCCTCTCAGTTGGCACAAGAAGACTCAAGGAGTAAAGCCATGTGGTGGAAGACAGTACACAGTGCAAGATAGGCTGGTGGTTGAGAGGCCCTTTGATCCCAGCTCTGAAATCATTGGCGGGAGGGTAAATATCTCTGGGCCTCAAGGTTCTTGCCTATAAAACTAGAGGTGGTCCAACTTCCAGGCCCTATCAGGAAAATCAAAGAAATCAGACATATGATGGGGAAAAGGTGAGGAGAATGAGTAGCAGAGGCAGTTCCCTTGGCTTGATCTCCTAGTATTATCACTGAGGAAGCTGATTCACTCTGGCCCACCCAGAACTGCCTATCATTCCTGGCTCATTGCTCTCATGTTCTCCCCTAACATCCTTGGGAAGAGAATTTCTGTTAAATTATGGATGGATTGCCTTAGTCACCAGCTCTGCCGCGGCTATCATCCAGAGCAGAGTCATGGGGTAGATTTATTTGCGGCAAGTGAGTTAATCTTGTTTGAAAGTCAACACAACTATGTGGATGCATGGACAGCAATTTTCCTCTGCCTTGCCTCTACCAAAGTCCAGGTCTGCTGCCTTCCGGGTACTCGGCATGGATGCAATGTGTGTCTTACATGTGACTCTCTGACTGTCCTTCATCTTCCTCTCCATTCACTCCATCCAAAGTTTGCCCACTCTTCCATGCTGCTCAAATCCATTCCACACCAGATTTGCTCTGTTCCTTTGTTAATTCTCCAGTTCCTTCCATTTTCAGATGGCTTGTTGTCCTCTTCTTGCAAGAGCATTCTGCCTTCAGTTGGCTATCAATAAATGTGACCGTGATCGATAGCACCCAACTAGTCCACTACTGTATACAACCATGGGCCCTCTCTTGTATGATCTGTACACTATCAACAATGTGGATTGTGTTTCACACAATTATGTTTCACAATTCTATTTTCAGAAATTACTAGAAGGGGCTGGCGCTGTGGCACAGTGGGTTAGTGCCCTGGCCTGAAGCGCTGGCATCCCATATGGGTGCCAGTTCTAGTCCCAGCTGCTCTTCTTCCAATCCAGCTCTCTGCTATGGCCTGGGATAGCAGTAGAGGATGGCCCAACTGCTTGGGTCCCTGTACCCATGTGGGTGACCCGGAAGAAGCTCCTAGCTCCTGGCTCCTGGCTTCGGATCAGCACAGCTCTGGCCGTTGTGGCCATCTGGGGAGTGAACCCGCGTATGGAAGACCTCTCTCTCTGTCTCTACCTCTCTCTGTAACTCTGTATTTCAAATAAATAAAAGAATCCTTAAAAAAGTTACTAGATAAGAGTTTACACTCTTGTTTGATCACCTTCAGCACACTGTATTCCTGAAAAGAAATTTCCCAAAATCCTCTGACTAGCCCCAGAGGTCACCCTCTTTGTCCTGAACTAGATAGTGTCTAGCATATGGGATGAATTCAACTCTCCAGATCTCCTACCCTCAGACCTTCCCAGAACATTCACATATGTGTAGGCTTTAGGAGACTATTAGGCCTCAGAAACAATTCTTTTTGGTTTCCCTGGAAGTGACCTTCTCAGAATCAACTTGACCCAACTTTATCTGAAATCAAAATGCAATGTAAGCACCCTTTGGCCTACCCCACTGGGATTAGAGCTATGACTACAACACTATTGACTTTACAAATACTGTTTCAGGATTATACCTTCATTTAGGGGAGGATATTGAAGGGTGTGTGGTAGCTAAAAGGCAATTTATCTCTTGCATGCTTCCCAGAGTTGGCAAACAACCATCACTGAGTCCTCACTGGCAGGTGTTGGGCCTCTCCCTATGGACAAGAGTGTCCTAGCTTTGGATCTGCTGTCAAAGGATTCTATACTGACAATGGCTGGAAATCAGGACTCCTAAGGTTGTTCCAACCTCGTAACATTTCGAGTCTCTTTCCAACGTGTAAGGACGTAGTAGGCAAGCCCCAAACTCCTAGCACCCCCATCTTGGCATTTGATCACATCCTATCTTAGAGGGTTTCCTGTATCTATATGCGTGGAGATTCAGCGTGATAGGACTGCAGTCATCTAGCACATGACCACTTTCTTACCCTACAGAAATCCTGTCTTTTGTGACAAAATGGATGCAACTGGAAACCACTATACTTAGTGAAATAAGCCAGTCCCAAAAAGACAGATACCTTATGTTTTCTCTGATCTGTGGTAACTAATACATGAAACTTTGAAGGGTATCCCAAACCTTCTAGGATGCATGAGTTCATTAAGATAAACTGTGCTGGGGCCAGCGCCATGGCACAGTAGGTTAATCCTCTGCCTCCGGTGCCGGCATCCCATATGGGCGCCGGTTCTAGTCCCCGCTACTCCTCTTCCAATCCAGCTCTCGGCTGTGGCCTGGGAAAGCAGTGGAAGATGGCCCAAGTGCTTGGGCCCCTGCACCCTCATGGGAGACTGGGAGGAAGCACCTGGCTCCTGGCTTCAGATCGGCGCAGCTAAAGCCATTGCGGCCATTTGGAGAGTGAACCAATGGAAGGAAGACCTCTCTCTCTCTCTCCCTTCCACTGTTTGTGACTCTACCTCTCAAATAAATTTTTAAAAATTTTAAAAAAAGAAAAACTAAAAAAATAAAAATAAAAAAAGAAACTGCTGTGCCATAGTGGGTGAGACTGCCACCTGCAGTACCGGCATCCCATATGGGCAAGTCCCAGTTATTCCACTTCCAATCCAGCTCTCTGCTATGGCCTGGGAAAACAGTGGAAGATGGCCCAAGTGTTTGGGCCCCTGCACCTACATGGGAGACTGGGAGGAAGCTCCTGGCTCTGGGCATCAGGTGACACAACTCCTGCTGTTGTGGCCATCTGGGAAGTGAACCAGCAGATAGAAGACCTTTCTCTCTCTGCCTCTGCCTCTCTCTAACTCTGCCTTTCAAATAAATATGATAAATCTTTAAAAAAAATAAATAAATAAACTGCCAGGCCCCAGCGAGTGTCCTTTATCTAATGTCTGGAATGTTAACACTTTTAGACAAAGTCCAGTTAGCCCTGGGCCACGTATATCTAGCTTAACAAATGAGTCCCTTCTACAGACTGGGGGCTTAGTGTCCACTGTCTTATACCTCCCCCCAGACTGTGCTTCTGTCTGTGAGTCCCCCCAGTAAGTTACACTTCAGGTAGTTCTGCATTTGTTGGCTTCTTTCTTCACTCTCTCCACACCTTCTGCCTTTGGCAGCCGGTTCTTGTATACCAGGATTTCCTGGAGCATCTTGTCAACCGTGGGCTCCCCAGAGGAAGAACACAGGCCTTCTGCTCCAGTCTCCACAGTATGCAGCCTACTGTCCAACGCTGAAGAGGCAGTCAATAACCACCAGCTTCCCTCATTCTTTGAGTGCAGCATGCTTGAAAGTTACTACTAGAAGTAAGGTATTGGAGCTATAGAAACACAGCTGTAAAGACATAGCCTCTCCACAAAGAGACCTATAACATCAGAGTTTAGAAAGACTGGCTTGTAACAAAGCTTACAACACAGTGATAGCTGTTGGCAGAGGAACAGAAGTTCGAACAAGGAAATTGTACATTTTAGATGGGAAAGTGAACTAACAAAGATTTGACAAGAGATATCCTTTGGATCTCAAAGGATGAAGAGTGTTTTATTGGGTGAAAATTGTATTTTACCACCTAAAAATTCTTCTCTGTAGAACTCTCCACCCAACAGCAGCAGAACATACATTTTTCTGCAGGACAAATGAACCACTTCCCAGGAATAACACTTTTTTTTTTTTTTTTTTTGACAGGCAGAGTGGACAGTGAGAGAGAGAGAGACAGAGAGGAAGGTCTTCCTTTTTCCGTTGGTTCACCCCTCAATGGCCGCTGCAGCCTGTGCACCGCGCTGATCAGAAGCCAGGAGCCAGGTGCTTCTCCTGGTCTCCCATGGGGTGCAGGGCCCAAGGACTTGGGCCATCCTCCATCCACTGCACTCCCGGGCCATAGCAGAGAGCTGGACTGGAAGAGGAGCTACTGGGACAGAATCCGGCACCCCGACCGGGACTAGAACCTGGTGTGCCGGCGCCGCAGGCGGAGGATTAGCCTAGTGAGTCACGGCGCCGGCCCAGGACTAACACATTTAAGTCTCAATGACTTTAGAATAACTGAAATTACATCAAGTATGTTCTCTAATCACAACGGAATCACAGTAGACCAATAAAAGAAGGAAATCTGAAAATTTCACAATCATGAAAATTAAGCCAAACACTTCTAAGAAAACCAATGAGTCAAAGAAGACATCACAAGGGAGATAAGAAAACACCCTGAGGGGCCAGCGCTGTGGCTAATCGGCTAAGCCTCTGCCTAAAGCACCAGCATCCCATATGGGCACCAGCTTCTTTCCTGACTGCTCCTCTTCCAATCTAGCTCTCTGCTCTGGCTTGGGAAAGCCGCAGAGGATGGCCCAAGTGCTTGGGTCCCTGCACCCATGTGGGAGACCAGGAAGAAGCTCCTGGCTCCTGGCTCCTGGCTTTGGATCGACTCAGCTCTAGCCGTTGTGGCCACTTAGGGAGTGAACCAGCGAATGGAAGACCTGTCTCTCCCTCTCTCTGTCTGTAACTCCATCTCTCAAATAAATAAATAAAATCTTTTTAAAAAATAAATAAAGAAAACACCTTGAGATGAATGAAAACAAAAATAGCACATATCAAGCTTAGGGAATGCAATGAAAGAAAGGCTCAGGGCAGATGTAAGCCTGTAAACAAGTACCCTAGAGAAAGAAATCAAGATAACCTTTCACCTTCTGATGCTAAAAAATGAAGAAACTGAACAGAAAGCAAACAGGAAAAAAATAAGTGCGAGAGCAGAAACAAATGAAAGAGAGACAAGAATTTCTTTCACATTTCTGAGTCCATTCTTTGGTGAGTATGTGCTCTCAGGTGGGCTATTTCCCACAAAACATTTAAAGAGTTACTACTAGTCATCTCAAATTCTTTCAAAAACTAGAAGAGGAAGGAATATTGCCCAATTCATTCTACAAGGCCACTATTACTTTGATATCGAAACTCAACAACAACAACAAAAAAAGAAACTCAACAAAGACATCTCAAGAAAACTGCACTGCAATATTCAATATATATATATATATATGTATGTATAGATATGTACAGATATATGTACGTATATTCTCAAATACACACATAATCCTAAATAAAATACTAGCGAAGTAAATCTAACAATATAAATAAAGGATTAAGCCCCATGACAAATTGGGATATTTTCCAGGACTACAAGTTTTGTTCAACCTCTAAAAATCAAACAATGTAATATACCATATAAAAAGAATAAAGGGCAAAAACCATCTGACCATCTCAACAGAGGCAGAAAAAACATGAGACAACAGTCAGCACTGTGTCATGGTAAAACATGCAACACACACTGAAAAAGTGCATCTCGGAGAAGCCCCAGCTAACAGCAGACTTAATGATAAAAGCCTGCAAACTTCTCCCACCCACCTCAGATTGTTAACAAAACAAGGATGTCCACTCTCACTCAACACTGGACTGGCATTTTTAAAAGATTCATTAATTAATTAGAAAGAAAGAGCAACAAAAAGAAACAGAGAAAGAGAGACACAGAGATCTTCATTTTGCTGGCTCATTCCCCAAATTGTCATAAAGGCTGGGGCTGGGCCAGGCCTATCAGGAGCTCCATTTTGGTCTCCTACATGGGTGGTGGGTCTAAGTACTTGGACCCTCTTCCACTGCCTTCCCAGGGCATTAGCAGGAAGCTAGATTGGAAGTGAAGCAACCAGGAATTAAACTGGCACTCCAATATATGATGTCAGTTTCAGAAGCAGTGCTTAACTTGCTGTACCACAACACCAGCCCCTGAACTGGCACTTCTAACCAGAGTAATTGGTGAAGAAAAAGAAATAAAAAGTATCCACATTAGAAAGAAAAAAGTAAAACATGACAGATGCATGATTTTTTTTATATAAAGTTGTTTCTTATTTATTATTTAAGCATTTAAAAATGCAGGGACCCAAGTACTTGGGCCATCTTCTGCTTTCCCAAGCCATAGCAGAGAGCTGGATGGGAAGAGGAGCAGCTAGGACACAAACTGGCACCCATATGGGATACCAGTGCTGCAGGCGGAGGTTTAGCCTGCTACACCACAGTGCTGGCCCCACCACTAGTATCTTAACCTCTGTACCAAATGCCTGACCTACATAGTTTCCTATATGAAAAATCCTATATACAAAAAGATTCTAGGAACTAACAAATAACCAGTAAGACTGTAGGACATGAGATCAATATATAAAAATACATTGTATTCCTATATACCATCAATGAACCATCTAAAAAGGAAATTAAGAAAACAATTCTACAATAGCATCAGGAAGAACAAAACACCTAGGATAAATTTTACAAATAAAATGCAAGATTGGTACACTAAAAACTACTAAACATCACTAAAAGAAATATAAGAAAACCTAAATAAATGGAAATACATCCTGTGTTCATGTACTGGAAAACTAAATATTACTCAGGAGGAAATGCCCCTCATACTGATGGAGAGATTCGACACAATCCCCCCACTGAAGTTCCAACTGCATTTTTTACAGAATTGGGGGAGTATGTAATGCCCCCTGAACTGAGCAGGAATCCTGAGACCAGAGGAGGAAAGAAGCTCCACACAAGAACAAGAGAGTTGATTCAGGCAACTTACATATGGGATTCCAATGGGACGGAGAAGCTGTCCACTCAGAAGCTGCAGCAAGGCTCTTCTCACCTAAGGCAGCAGAAGGGGGAAGTTTCACATTTAAACTCAGCAGGGAGACGGGGCAGGAGCTTGTGTAACAACATTACTTCACTTCAGGTAGGCTTTAGGAGTTAGCCTCTCAGGCATCATGCTGGTCTTCCTGATCTTATCAGGGAGATTTGTGATAACACTTGAACTTTCCCGACAGGAGTGATGTGTCTAAACTAGCAGGCACTCAGTGTCCTGGAAGTCAGAATGGAGGAGGGAAGACTCAAGAAGGCATTACAATGGTTTGTGGCCAAACAGACACGCTGATCTCAAAATGCAGGTGGAAACCCAGGGCACTCAGAGAAAGAAAAAAGTTAGAGGAATCACACAGCCTGATTTTAAAAATTCCTATGAGCACAAACTACAGTAATCAAGACTGTGGTGGTGGCAAAAGAACAGACAGGTAGATCAATGGAACAGAACTGAGAGTCCACAAACCCTTACATTGATGGTCAATTGCTTTTCCACATGGGTTCCAAGACAACTCAATGAGAAAAGAACAGTCTTTTCAACACGGGTGGGGGAGGCATGGATATCAACATGTCAACCAATGGAGTTGGCTCCCCTGCCTCACAAGGCACACAAAGAAACAATTGAAGACCTAAATGTAAGAGCTGAAACTATAAAAGTCTTAGAAAAAAGACAGAGGTGGATGCTTGACAAGGTGGTTAGCTCGCTGCCTGGGACACACACATTCCAAACTGGAGTGCGTGGGTCTGAGTCCCCGTTCCACTCCTGAGTCCAGCTCTCTGCTAATGCACATCCTGGGAGACAAGTATCTGGGTCCTTGACACTCCTGTGGGAGACCAGGATGCGCTTCCCAGCTCCTCCAGGCTTTGGCAGATCCTCTTCCCCCTCTCCCTCTTCTTACCCCCTCCCCCTGGCCTCTCCCCCCCTCTTCTTCTTCTTCCCCCCTCCTCCTCTCCCTCTCCTCTCTCCCCCTCTCCCTCTCCTCCCTCCCCTTCTCTCTCCTCCCTCTCCCTCTCCTCCCTTCTCCTCTCTCCCTCCCTCTCTCCTCTCTCTCCCTTTCTCTCTTCTCCCTCCACCTCTCCTTCCCCCTTCCCTCTCTCCCTCCCTTTCACATAAATAAAGTAAATTTAAAACAAGAAAAAAGGAAGAAATGTGTAAATTTCTATGACCCTGGATTATACAATTGTTGGAGACCACCACACAGCCTGAATGCTTGGCCAGATTGCAAAAGTGGAGTTAAGTCAACGGCAAAGGTCATCTGACTCAGTGCTGAAGCAGCTAAGGAAATGCTCTGGGCTCCAGCAAGCAGCAAGTGTGATGTTTGCCCTAGTTACTAATTAGTGCCCCTCAAGACATCTCCACACTGTGAATGTTCTCTTAATCCCAGCTTTCAAGCAAGCACCTTTCCTGTAAACGTCAAAACTCCCCACCGTTCCCTGTTTCACTATGTTTAAACTCTTTCATCACAAAATCTTGTTCTCACGAATCTGCATGTTTTTTTGATTGATTGATCATATCACCATTGATGATAAATACTTAGAGTAACCAGACATCTGGGCCTCTGTTTCTGTCTCAACCTTTGGCAGTAGACAGTGTCCCCTGGTTTCCCCACATTAAAATCTCTAATCTGAATCTGCTTCCTTAATCTATGTGACGACCCTGCTCTGCTGGACACAGCATACAATGGTTTCTTTAATGTGATCAAAAGTTCAAGCAATAAAAGAAAAAAAAAAACCACTTCATTTAAATGAACAACTTTTTATGTTCCAGGCTCTTGCCTATCATGTGGCTTTGCCCAGCCTGGCTGAAATGAAAAACTTTTATATATCAAGGGACTAGTATAAAGATAGCCTACAGAAGGAAAGAAAATTTTTATCCATCAAATATCTGATACATTTGTATATGTAGTACATAAAGAAGTCTCACAATTCAAAGATAGAAATAGTAATAACCTAATATTAAAACAGGCAAAGTACTTGAATAGATGTTTTTCCAAAGAAATATAAGAATTCTGAGTACATAAAAAGATCCTAAACATACTCACTGGGATGGTTGTAATTCCCAAAAAGGAATAATGAAAATTGATGGTGAGGATGTACAGAAACTGGAACCCACAAACATTGCTGCTAGGAACGTAAAATGTTGCATTCACTTTGGAAAATAATTTAGCAGTTCCCTAAAAACATAAACACATGATCCACCCAGATACATATCCAAGATAATTGAAATCATATGTCCCAAGGAAAAAATAAGCACACGGATCTTCCCAACAACATTATTTATAATAGTCAAAGAATACAGTCAAAATGTCCATAGATTGATGAATGTATAAACTAAATACGGTAAATTCATTCTTTAAAAGAATGAAGTAGTGGCATAAACTACAACATGGTGGAAACTTGAAAACATTATGCAGAGTAAAAGAAATCTCATCCATGTATTGTATGACTCCATTTATATGAAAAGTCCAGAATAGGCAAATACATAGAGAAAAAGAATAGGCTAGTGGTTCCTGGGGAGAAGGGGGCAGTGATGGAGAGTGACAGTTAATGCTTGCCATCCATATTTGGCACAATGAATATGTTCTAGAGTGAGACAATAGTGATGATTACACAACTTTATGAATACATTTAAAACTATAGAACTGCCAGCCCAGAATATTATATCCTGCAAAGCTCTCATTTGTGAATGAAGGTGAAATTAAGACTTTTCATAGCAAACAGAAACTGAAAGAATTTGCTGCCACTCATCCTGCCCTGCAAAAGATGCTTAAAGATGTGTTACACACAGAAACACAGAAACATGGTCACCAATATGAAAGAAGGTAAAGGAAGGAAACCTCACAGCAAAAGATCACAGGAAGCTCAATTTCTCTTTGACATAGAATTAAACTCTGATGCACTGTTAGAGCAATGTGTTAAAGTAATCTATTATGTTCTCTTGATGTCTGTTAAATTCTAATTGTTCAAAAACAGCTGAATTTTTATTAAGAGCTATGGGTTATTTAACTATGTGCTTATTTTCAAAGACTTGAATAATCACCTTGTAACAATGATCAAATTTGGTCTATGTTATGTCATGATTTTAAGGAATCTTAGTTCAACCAGATATTTTGGATTTTGATATTGGTCTATTATGCTATGTTATATGTGCGTACATATTGTATGTCCACATGGGGAAATTTTATTAAGAGTTTTATTTTAAATGGCTTTTAGATAAGATTGTCCATAAATTTAAGCTGCTAAAATCAATCAAAGATACATTTTAATTTGTGTGACCTGAATCTGTGTATCATATGTTTTAAACGTGTTGGTAGAAAGAAACTAAAAACATTTTATATGGTTGTGCTTAAGTTTACTGGTTAAACAAACTACACCATCTTAGATATTTAAGAGGTGTTTTCAAATACATGATTCTTAAAATTTATAGAAGGCATTGGACCTTCTGGTAAATGTTTTATTAAGTTCTTATCTAAGGGTTGAAACGGTTTGCTAAGTATTCATGTAATATTGCTATTGTCAGCAAGTGATCTAGGACTTGCTCCCTCATTTCTCTATTCTAAGCCCAACTTGTTCTTCCATTTCTCTATTCTCTTCAAGGTAGGGAACTAATTCTATTATGAAGGAATCTGTAGGACGCACAATTTAATCTTTAGACCTTATAAGAGATGGCTAACATTTTTTCTGTAATAGCATAGCCAAAATAAGAGGTTAAATAATAATCTCATAGCTAGATTCACATCGCCATCAGCGAAGTATACAGTAAGTAGAAAAAAAAAAAAACTCCCTTTCAGACCAAAGGGAAAGAAAGTTTTAAAGTGAGAATATAATTTTCCTCATGGGCATTGTCTACCTTAGAAAAACTACTACAGAACATGCCTGTGACTATAGACTTGTAGTTCAGGCCACCGAAGATTAGAGATGGGACATGGGCACTCCCTTGACTTGCATCCTCTGGTCTGCTTTAACACAAACCAGGAGGAAAAGAAAGCTAGGCATCAGAAGCAATGGGTGGCAGGCCTATTAATGGCTGATCTGTACGGTGATCTGCCCTCAAGGAGACCCAACAGGCCAGTCCACTGCAGTGACTTTCAATGTGGTAAGTCTGGGCTTCAGCAGAAGTCAGCTTGTGAAGAGCCCTGGCAGCTCTGCCAAGAGTTGGGTCACTGGAAATGGACCTGCCCTGGAGTCGAAGGATGCCCAGGTCAGAGCCACAGATCTTATTGGCTCCAAGCTGAAAAGCCCTTCACTCAGCCCAACTTCCAAAGTGACCACTGCAGCTGAGGGTATGGTCAAGTAGGGTCAGCAACATTGCAGGCAGAACTGTAAATTTCTTGTTAGAGATGCCACCTGCCTTTACCTGGCCAGCTCTCCTCCCAGGCCAGCCAAGTAATGAAAGTCAACAGAGTGCCTTCCCCTAGGAGGTTCACACCTCCCTTAGGATATACCCCATGTGAAGAGATAGATAGGTCTGGCCTCTTAACTTACAAGGCCTAAAGCCCACCAGATTATTATCAAGCCCCTTCTATCAGGTTCTATTTGCCTCTCAATCAGAAAACTTAATTGTAGCTTAGACAGCACCTTTCTTAGCTCCTCTAATAATGACTCTGTCCTTTGTTCTAGACCCTGTCTAGTGCACTTGGGCCTCATTCCTTTGTAATCATAACCTCTACTCTACCACCAATGGCTCTACTCCCAACCTGTGTGTACTGATGGTCCTCTTCCCCACTTAATGCTGTATAATTGTTCAGACCTGGTAAATGCCACTCTTAGGATCATTGGTTACTATCCTCACCCTGTCTTTTATGACCTTGTCTAAATATGATCAGAGTCGGGGAACTTGGAAGGCTTCCATAGCCTTGGCAACTCATGACGACAGCCTAGGGTGGTTACTGGCGCCATAAACTAGAGTGTCAATTTGTTGGGTCAACAACAGGAGCCACTGTGCACTTGCTCCTGATGTGGGATCTCTGTCCTTAATGTACTGTACATTTTGATTTAATTCTATAACTAGTACTCAAACAGTATGTTTCACTTTGTGTTTCTATGTGGGTGCAAACTGTTGAAATCTTTACTTAATGTATACTAAATTGATCTTCTGTATATAAAGAGAATTGAAAATGAATCTTAATGTGAATGGAAGGGGAGAGGGAGCGGGAGAGGGGAGGGTTGCGGGTGGGAGGGAAATTATGGGAAGGGGAAGCCATTGTAATCCATAAGCTGTATACTAGAAATTTATATTCATTAAATAAAAGTTAAAAAAATAAATAAATAAAACTATAGAACTGGGGGCCAGCACTGCAGCGCAGCCGGTTAAAGCCCTGGCCTGAAGCGCCGGCATCCCATATGGGCGCTGGTTCCAGACCCAGCTGCTCCCTGCTATGGCCCCTATACCTACATGGGAGACCTGGAAGAAACTCCTGGCTCCTGGCTTTGGATCAGCGCAGCCCCAGCCGCGGCCATCTGGGGAGTGAACCAGTGGATGGAAGACCTTACTCTCTGTCTGTCTGTCTCTCTCTCTATGTAACTCTGTCTTTCAAATAAATAAAATAAATCTTTAAAAAAAAAATACAGAACTGTACACTTTAAAAGGATTTTTTTTTTTTTTAATTTTTGACAGGTAGAGTGGACAGTAGAGGGAAACAGAGAGAAAGGGTCAACCGGGACTAGAATCCGGTGTGCCGGCGCCACAAGGCAGAGGATTAGCCTACTGAGCCACGGCGCCGGCCTTAAAAGGATAAGTTTTAAGGGCAGCATTTAGCCAGTGCTTAAGACACTGGGTAAGATATCAGTGTCCCATACTGATACTCAGTTCCAGCTCTTGACTCCAGCCTTCTGGTTTTTTATTTGTCTGTTTTTTTTTTTTTAAGTTTTATTTATTTATTTAAAAGGCAGGGTTACAGAGAGGCAGAGGCAGAGGGAGAGAGAGAAGTCTTCCATCTGCTGGTTCACTCCCCAAATGGCTGTAATGGACAGGGCTGTGCCAATCCAAAGCCAGGAGCCAGGAGCTTCTTCCGGGTCTCCCACATGGAGGCAAAGGCCCAAAGACTTAGGGCATCTTCTACTGCTTTTCCAGGCCACAGCAGAGAGCTGGATCAGAAGAGCAACAGCTGGGACTTGAACCGCTGCCCATATGGGATGCCTGCACTGCAGGCAGCAGCTTTACCTGCTATGTCACAGTTCCAGCCCCTGTTTGTCTGTTTTTTAAAAGATTTATTTAGTACAGGGAGAAAGAAGGAGAGACACGAAGAGAGATCTTCCATCTGCTGGTTCACTCTCCAGGTGGCCTCAATGGCCCAAGCCTGCACCAGTCTGAAGCCAGGAACCAGAAGTTTCCTCCAGGTCTCCCCCATGGGCTGTAGGGGTCCAAGCACTTGGGCCATCTTTCTGCTGCTTTCCCAGGCCCCCAGCAGGGAGCTGGATTGGAAGTGGAGCAGCCAGGACACAAACTGATGCCCATATGGATGCTGGCATCGCGGGTGGCGGCTTTATCCACTATGGCACAACACCGGCTCCTCCAGTTTCCTGTTAATCACACCCTGGGAAGCAGCAGGTGATGGCTCAAGTAATTGGGTCCCTTCTAAATGTATGGAGAACCTGCATTGAGTTCCAGGCTCCCAGCCTTGGCCTAGCCTGGTCCCAGCTATTGTTTGGAGAGTGAACCAGTAGATGGGAGTCTTCTTTTTCTCTTCCAAATAAATATTGTTTTTTAAAGGGATGAATTTTAAGTATAATTACCTCAATGTTTTAAAACTCGAAGTCATCAAATCAAAATCATGAAAGTAGCACTAATTACCCACTTAAATACTAGGAGTGTTGGGGCAAACCACTGGCTTTCGATGCTGGGAGTCCCAGACAGGCTTCCCTGGGGAGAGAATTACTGCAGAGATGAAGGGGGACTGGCTGCCCAAGAGAGAGAGATTTGAATCAGTTATAGAATAAAGGTCTCATTTTGATCCCCAGACAGAAGAGAGGGCCGACATATTTCCCCCTTCTCCCCCTGCTTCCTTCTGGGACCCCTGACTGAGAACAGGGAGAGACTGGGCCAGATCACTGTGATTTTTAGCAAAAATTATGAGAGGCCACTGTTTTGGACTGAGCTCTTTAACATAGTTGCCAACAGACCAGAACAAATACAAATGGAGTCACTCATGCTAAATGCCACATCATCAAACTGAAATTTCAAGAAAGAATCCTCACAGGACAATTTTTCATGAAAATAGAGGAGATTCCAGTCTTCCTGAGTCAGTGAAATAAAGAAACCTCTCCTGCTTTAACTCTTAGTGAAAATATAACTTGAATTAACCTGATATTAGCCAATCAGGTTAATTTTTTTTCTATTGCTCCATTTCCTTGTTTTCACCATGCAAAGTCCAGTGTTCTGCCAGTGCTCAGGGCAGCTTTCATCTGCTTTGGAGAACAGAGGCTGCCCCAATCACAGAGCACAAATAATTACGAGGCTGGCGCTGTGGCGCAGCCCTGGCCTGAAGCGCCGGCATCCTATGAGGGCACCAGTTCTAGTCCGGCTGTTCCTCTTCCAATCCAGCGTTCTCCTATGACCTGGGATAGCAGTAGAGGATGGCCCAGAGGAAGCTCCTGGATTCTGGCTTCGGATCAGCGCAGCTCTGGCTGTTGCGGCCATCTGGGGCTTGAGCCAGCAGATGGAAGACCTCTCTCTCTGTCTCTACCTCTCTGTTAACTATGTCTTTCAAATAAATAAATCTTTTTTTTAAAAAGCCAATTACATCTATATATAACTAAATGTGATATAAATTTGTCTTTGACAGCACAAATTCCCATAGGTGAGAGAAACCTGCAAGATACGAATGAAAAACTCGAACAGCTTCCCGACAGTGCACACCCTTGAAGGCAGCAGGTGATAGCTCAAGAAATTGGGTCCTTGTTGCCCATATGGAGGATAATGATGAAGTTCGGGGCTCCTGGCTTCAGCCTGGCCCAGCTCCTGCTGTTGATGGCATTTGGGGAGTGAACCTGAAGATTGAAGATTTCTCTTGGTCTCTCTACCTTTAAAATAAGTAAGCAAATAAGTAAATAAAATTGGAAAGAAAACAAGAAGGAACAACTTTTTAAAAATATAACCTGGGTAGAAAGAGATTGTCCTTGTAGCTCTCTTCAGCAGTGACAAAGAGCAGGTGCCCAGCCTGGACTGTGTGGAGTCTCATGGGATAATGAGGCCCAGCCTGGCCCCCAAGTGATAGGAGAAGGGATAGCAGTGTGCAAAGAACAACACAGAGTAAGGCAAACAGATGACTCCTGTCATGGGCTCAGCATTGTGCAGGAGACACAGCAATGACACCAGGGTCAGGAAGAGACTTAGGGCTGGGATCTGGGGGATACAGCAAGAAGATTCTAGCTTTAGTCACTGAGGGTTTGTAGGGATGTGGGGAATGGAATAACTATTCTGTTACTGTTAGCTGTCCCTCTGACTTCTCCTCTGAGTCGGTAGGCTCTGGGAAATTCAGATTACACAGAATACAAAACAAAATGCTAGAAATGACCCAGGAAAATACAAAGTTCTGAGGAATGAGTGTGTTTAAAAGAAGTAGAGATAATACGAGCTTCAAGATCAGGCAAAGATTCTATTCAGGCAGTGCCATAGGAACTTGAAAGCACATGAAAGATTTAAATTGTTTTCTGGTCAAAGTAATAATATAAACTGTTTGATAAATACAGAAAAATACAAAGAAGAAAGTCTCTAAGTACTCTGTTATTCACATAAAGCCACCATTACCATTTGGAGAGTATACCTTTCCTCATTTTATTTATATCTGTGTATATAAATACAGATACGAAATTCATGTGTTCATAAATATATACATCTAGCTTTCAAATCAAAAGTTGTGCCAAGGACTCTGATAGAAGAAATGGAAGGTTTAAAAGACCATTGTAGGGGCCGGTGCTGTGGTGTAGCAGGTGAAGCCACCGCCTGCAGTGCTGGTATCCCATATGAACGCCGGTTTAACTCCTGGCTGCTCCACTTCCGATCCAGCTCTCTGTTCTGGCCTGGGAAAGCAGAATATGGCCCAAGTCCTTGGACTCCTGCACCTGCGTGGGAGACCAGGAAGAAGCTGCTGGCTCCTGGCTTTGGATGGGCTCAGAAATCACAAGCTGTACAATACATTTAGTCCAGTTTCTCTACCTTGTGTCTGATCAGCCATACTGCACTAATCAACAGGCCAAGGTTACTAGCTCATTTTTAAATTATTACTTTAATACTCAACAATATGTGAAAAACTCTTCTGTCCTCATCAACAAGGGTAATAGAAAGATACTGATGGCTAGCACTTGACTGTTGATTTGCTGGGATCAGGCAAATAATGTTTCTCTTCTGGTATTCCCTGAAATACTGGTAGGGAAGGCAGGTTCCTATCCTCAAGTCAGTGCATTGGTCTCGGGAGCGTCACTCAGGACCACCAATTTGAATGAAGTATCTGTCTGCATAATTCATTTTCCCCCCAGAGCTATCAAAGTAATTGTTCATCCAGCTCTGGCAAAGAGACCATTATCCCTATCCTTACTGTGATTGGACTAATTGAGATGTCAGTCGCATTTATGAGCCTTCAATTCATTAAGCCATCAGGACAAACAGATGGTGTCTGCAATCAGTATGAGGACAAAATGACTTGGAGAGCTTGAAGATCAGTCAATAAAAATCTATTTGCAGAACCACTGAATAGGGCAGTGCCCGCTAGAAGAGGCATCTCACTCACAGAGAATTAGCAGAGAATAAAAATGGCCCTAAGTTATTGCTAGGAGAGACAGAATGAGGGAAATCAGTATTCAAGGCTGTGAGGAAGAAGAGGAGGTGGTTGAGGGGACACAGTGTAAATGAAGGGTGGTGAGGAGGATTAAAAAGCCAGAAGAGCCTAAGCCCCTGTCTAGCTCCTGCAGCTCCAGTAGCTGAGAATGCAGCCAGCATCACAGACCTTGGCTGCTCAGCTCTGCAGAAGGGCAGCCTTGAGCCATTCAACTGTACCCACTGGAGCCCTCCCAGGTCTTTGTGGACCACATAGAGCTGGATGCAGCAGGGCTTATGTTGCCAGGGCATCTGTCAGCCAACGTCCAGGCAGAACCACGGTGCTCAACATCATGCCGTGTACCAGGGAACTCGGGTCACAAATCAAGTTTATCCATTCCTTGGAAAGAGCTGTTTGCCCTCGGTAAACAGAAAGCTTTTGCTTCCTGTAATTAAAGCTGCTTTTGTGTATCTAGTCCCATACTTATACAAATACAGATTATAAAAACAAACCAGGGGCCGGCTCTGTGGCATAGTGGGTAAAGCTGCCGCCTGCAGTGCCAGCATCCCATATGGGTGCCGGTTCAAGATCTGGCTGCTCCACTTCTGATCCAGCTCTCTGCTATGGCCTGGGGAAGCAGTAGAAGATAGCGCAAGTCCTTGGGCCTCTGCATCCACATGAGAGACCTGGAAGAAGCTCCTGGCTCCTGGCTTCAGATTGGTGCACCTCCGGCTATTGCAGCCATCTGAGGAGTGAACCAGTGGATGGAAGACCTCTCTCTCTCTCTTTCTGCCTCTCCTTCTCTCTCTGTATAACTCTTTCAAGTAAATAAATAAATCTTTTAAAAAAATCTTTCTAGTTTGTACAAAGTATAAATGGTTACATTTTTCTAATTTCAAAAATTAGTATATAACCTACATAAAGCTAATTTAAAAAGACTAAAATCCACAACAGACATATTTAATAATAAAACATATAAACATACAGTATATAAATATTAAAGAAGACACGATTTTACTGTTAATCCCAAACCCAAAACAAGTAAAAGAAGAACTGTATCAGTTTGGTCAGAAAAATCATGTGCCCACAACAACACCTGCCCATTCTCTGACTACCATCCCAACAAAGAACTAAGAGGAAGAATAAATATAAAATTGAGGAGCTGCAATCAACTCAAGATCCATTTTTAAGGTTATTTATTTACCTTAAACACAGAGAAACAGAGACAGACATCACTCACCTGCTGGTTCACCTCTCAAAAGCCCACAACCACCGTGCTCAGTGCCAAGCTAGGATTTAGGAACTCAATCTGGGTCTCCCACATGGGTGACAAGGACCCAATTACTTGAGCTAGCATCTGCTGCCTCCCAGGGTAGCATTAGTGGGAAGCTTATCAGGAATCGGGAATGGAGCCAGGACTTGAACCCAGGCACCTGATATAGGATGTAAACACGCCAAGTGATGGCTTCATCTCTGTTTGAAACACCTGCTCCTGAGATTCATGTGTTAGTAGTAATCTCACAGCTTTCTGTTGGAAAACATTATTAGTAGGAACAATCTCATGTTAAGCCAAGAAGTATGCAAGTGTATTTCCTAGTATGATCTGTTCTCTCCTGTGCACCACTGCTCATGGGAATCAGGCAAATCTGGGCCAGGCTGGTGAGCACACACTGCTATGAAAGTGAATGCCAGCGCCATCCCTGCCATAGATCTTCCCCTAGATCTGCACAGAGCTGAACCCTTGTCACTCAGTTCACTGCTCTGCTGCCACTTGCTGGATGTGGAGAAAGAAGGGAGTGGCAGCAGGGATTTAAGGTTTCCTGTTTGGTGACTGGGATGGGCAGCAGTTCCACCAACCAAGCCAGGGAATTTGGGAGAAAGCGCAGGCTTGTGGGGAGAGGGGTGTGCAGAGCAGAGGAAAGAAAGGGAGAGAGGGGCTGGCGCTATGGCATAGTAGGCTAAGCCTCAGCCCGCAGCACCGGCATCCCATAAGGGCACTGGTTCTAGTACTGGCTGCTCCACTTCCGATCCAGCTCTCTGCTATTACCTGGGAAAGCTGTAGAAGATGTTCCAAGTGTTTGGGCCCCTGTACCTGCATAGGAGACCCAGAGCAGGTTCCTGGCTTCAGATCAGCCCAGCTCCAGCCATTGTGGCCATTTGGGGAGTGAACCAGTGGATGGAAGACCTATCTCTCTGTCTCTCCCTCTCTATGTGTGTAATTCTACCTCTAAAATAAATAAACAAATCTTTAAAAAAGAAAGAGAAAGCGACCAATTAACTCAGTTTAGTTATGGATATGTGGAGTCTGGAACTTTGCTGGATATGTCTAACCCACAGTTGAATACATGGTTCTGGAACTCAGATAAGAGTTGTAGAAGAAGGGCCAGCATCCTGGCTTGGCAGGTAAAGCCACCACCTGCAATCCCAACATCCCATATGGGCATAAGTTCAAGCCCCGGCTGCTCCACTCCCTATCCAGCTCCCTGGTCATGGTCTGGGAAAAGCAGCAGAAGATGGCCCAAGAACCTGGGCTCCTGCCACCCATGTAGGAGACCCAGATGAAGTTCCTGGCCCCTGACCTCAGCCTGATCCTGTCCTGGGCTGCCATGGCCATCTTAGGGAGTGAACCAGAGGATGGAAGATCTCCCCTCACCCCCGTAATTTTGACTTTCAAATAAATAACCAAATCTTAAAAAAAAAAGGTGTAGAAGAAAGAAGAGAACTCCAGTTCTGAGATCAGTCAAGAAGTGTGCTGGAGTGAGAAGAGAGGATGTGAGCACACAGGGGAGAGTAAAACACCAGAGAGGCACATGAGGTCACTCCAAGCAGAAGGAAGTAGGAAGGGAACAGTGAGCAGAGACTGGGAACGCACCACTATTTAAGGAATGGGGAAGCTAATTCAGTAATAGTAGCTAAGAAAGAAAGGCCATCTTATTAGGAAAATGAGAAGAATGGTGTCAAGGAAAGATCCATCATGTCAAATACGACAGAGGAGTCAGGTAAGGTACCAGCTGAGAAATGGAAACATATCTGTTGGATGATGGCCCTCACTGTCATTAGGTGACAGGGCAGAAAGATGTGCTGAGTAAAGCAGGGGAGAGAGTGAAGATGTAGAGACAACACAGTCACCCCAGTCTTCAAAGATGGGGAGAAAGTAAGAGCAACAGCTAGAGGAAGAACACAGAACCTAGGAAGAGAATTACCTTTTCTTTTTTTTTTTTTAAGAAGCCTCTTGTATTTATTTATTTATTTATTAAATATTTATTTATTTAAAAGTCAGAGTTATACAAAGAGGAGGTGAGGCAGAGAGAGAGATAGGTCTTCTATCTGCTGGTTCACTCCCCAATTGGCCACAACAGCTGGAGCTACACCAATCTGAAGCCAGGAGCCAGGAGCTTCTTCCAGGTCTCCCACATGGGTCCAGGGGCCCAAGGACATGGGCCATCTTCTACTGCTTTTCCAGGCCATAGCAGAGAGTTGGAATGGAAGTGGAGCAGCTGGGACTCAAACTGGCACCCATATGGGATGCCAGCACTGCAGGCGGCAGCTTTACCCGCTATGCCACAGCACCGTCCCCAAGAATTATTTTTTTAAACAAGGAGTCTCAGAGGCCTGTAATGAGAGAGAGAGAGAGAGAGAGAGAGAGAGAGAGAGAGAAACAGATGACAGTCAAGCACTGACAGATTATGTGACAAGAAATGAAGAACAGAGAGCACAGCATTTGACTGGTGTTCAGTGAGGCGAGAGTACCTAAGACCAGAGGAAATGACTGCTATGGGTGCAGGCAAATCGACGGGCCGGGGAATGACGGGGGAGGTTGAGAGACTTTCTCAGTAAGGTCAGTGAAAGGAGCTGGTAGGGATACTGGGGGAATGGAGCAAAGAAAAACACAGAGGACTGATTTCAAGTAGGGGTCAGGAAACGTGATGGTCTAAAGAAAAGTGGCCTGCTTGAAGCTGTGCTACTTACTGGTTACTGCTTAGGGACATGGCAGCGAGAGGGAGGGGAGCCCCCATGCACGGAGTGTTGATTACTCAGGCACCACTCTTGCTATTTAACACAGTCATTGAGATCACAAAACGCAACCCTATGAGGTACTTTTTTTTATGAAAAATTTGAGATTCCAAGAAGCTAAATAACTTTTCCAAGGTCATTGTGCTAACAGGCATGCAAGCTGGCATTCAAGTCCAGGTCTTTTGATTCCACACACGGTAGGGATACTGGGGCACCAACCAGTCCCCTTTGCACTCTCTAGATTATCTTTTTCCACTGGTAACTGCTACATGTGTTGCTGCCCCAAACAACAGTAACAAGTAACAGGAAGGAGATCAGTGGAAAAGCCCGTTCAAGACTAAAATATTTAAAGCATAATATTTTTGTTCACTACTGTGTAAACACATAAAACCTATTGCCACTTCGGTTGCTAATAGGAAAAATATTTTACATGACTGGCTGAAAATAAAAGAAATTATGTAACTGAAGAGATAAAAGAAGCCTTCGAATTCCTTGCTTCTTTGCTAAACTATATTATAGTGGCTGTGAGCATCTTATAGCTATGAATTTTACACAAATCCTTGGTAACCATAAGACATTTTAAAAAACAAAATAAAAAAACAAAATAAATTTTAAAAAACATTAAAAAAAACAAAATAAAAAAATACACATGCATAGATAAAATTATCAACTGTGTTTATAGGTTAGCTAAGTAGATTCTACCAGAATATAGACAAAAAAAGAAATGTTGGGGTTTTATACATCAGTTACCACTCCCCAGAGCCCTAATAGGTAGGTCCTATTACTGTACAAATGAAAAAACTGAAGCACAGAATTACTTAAATAACTTGCCCAAAATCCCACAGCCAGTATGCAGCAAAACAAACTCGAGAGCCTGTAATCGCACACACTGTGACACTTCCTCCACGACCTAGAACCTTAAATGCACTCTGCTCCTGTCAACAAACACCCTTCTCCAAAACCTTCGAGACGCCTAGTAGAATACTGTTCAAGTTATTTCATTAGGATTTAAGGACCTCCCCATTGTAAACCAGCTCTATTTTCCATTACTCTGGCTCATCCTCTGTGACAGAGCTACACTCCCACTGTTCACCTCTATTTTTCTGCCCACTGTTTGCCCTTTCTGAAATATCCTCCCAGTTTATTTACACTCTACTTATCCTTCAAGGCCCATTCAGATCCCAATCCCAAGAAGCCTTTGAAACTACTCTGCTCACTGTGATACTAACCTGAAATTCCATTCAGAGCATGTATAGACTGCCGTTTCTATGCACCTGTTCCTTCTACCTACGCACATTATAAACTATTTCAGTGCAGGATATGTTTTTTTAACTTCAGGATCCAATACAAGTAACATACAAATACACATTTTCTTTTTTTAAAAAAATTATTTTGTTCATTTTGAAAGTCAAGAGTTACAGAGAGAGGAGAGACAGAAAGATCACTATCTACTGGTTCACTCCCCAGATGGTTGCAACAGCCAGTTCTGGGCCAGGCTGAAGCCAGGAGCCTGGAGCTTCCTCTGGATCTCCTATCTAGGTAGCAGGGGCCCACAGACTTGGGCCATCTTCTGAAGCTTTTCCCAGGCCACGAGCAGGGAGCTGGGTCAGAAGTGGAGCAGTCGGGAGTCAAACTGGCATCCTCACTAACGATGGCTTTATCCTCTATGCCACAGAGCAGGCCCCACAGATACATTTTCTGAGACTGATGGTAACTCCCAAATCTGGCTTAAAAGCACCAGAAGATACTACAGATTTTCTCAAAAGGCTTGACATTTGTTTTAAACAAAGTTCCACACATGGTATATTTTAAGAAGGTCAAGAACAGGGTACTGTAGCATTAAGCAGGACTCCAGCCTAAATAGACATGAGTTTAGAATAGTATGTGCTCGTGTATAGCCAGCTACTGGAGCATGATAAACCGCAGAGGGCCTGTGAAGAGGGGCAGACAGTGCAGCTGGTGGACGCTCTCTATACTGCTTTCCTTTCTATAAACTACAGATGGGTGATCTAATGTCCGAGAGCTAAGCAATTTTTCTTTTTAATTTTTGAAAGGCAGAGAAAGACAGCTAGACAACTTTCATCCTCTGCTTCACTCCCCATATGCCCAGAGTAACTGGAGTTAGGCCAAGGTGAGGTTGGGAGGAATGAACACAATCCGAGTCTCCAATGGATAGCAAGGACCCAAGTACCTGAGCTATCACCTGCTGCTCTCAGGGTGTGCATTAGCAGGAAGCCGGACTTGGAAGCTGAGCTAAGAGTTGAATACAGGTATCCTAAACTGGGAGGCAGGCATCTCAAGTGGTACCTTAACCACTGTGCCAAACACCTGCCCCTAAGTAACTCTGACTCAGCATCAATCATATTTCAAAATGACACATAGTAAGGACAACAGGATAATACACATTGCATATCTGTTATCAGTTATATTTGCATTATGAAGACATAATAAGTCAGCACTGCTTTTTAACATGAGACAAAACAAAGTGTAGCTGAATAATCTCCATTTTAAAAAATTCCTCTGTGTCATCTGATTTTTATGTTTAAGCATTTATCATCCTTTCCCAAGATTTCTATGTACTATTTAAAAAGAGATAATTCTGACACAATTGGGCAACAAAACCTCAAGTAATTTGGCACAAACAGAAGTTGTTCTTGGTTATTACATTAAGTTTTGGTAAAGTGGAAAGTTGCTCTAATTTGCAAGGGAAGTTCAAGTTTCTCAGAATGAGACTTAAGAATATTAATGGTATGAAAAATCTTTAAAAAAAAGTTACTATGAACAAATGTCATGTTTTACTCCTTAGTAGAGCTTGAGAAACAAAATTCAACTTCATAATAAATATGGCAGTGGGAGTTGTTATCCTATGAAACAGTGAAACACATGAATGATACAGAAAAGAAAGGCAATATTGTGTGAGAAACACAAATTCTTAGGTATTTCTAGCATAGGTGATATGGGGTGAACTGAACCAAGGATTTAAGCTGGTATCATCTACTGTTATGAACTTACCTAAAAACAGATTAAAGCAAAACCAAAAAGGAGCTCATACTAAATTCTTACTTGCAAATTATTCTGCTTTAGTTGGTCATGTTTTATTTCAGTGGCCCTAGTGCCAAATCACAGAGCTTTATATTGATCAAATCCAACAACAGGCCGGCGCCGTGGCTTAACAGGCTAATCCTCCGCCTTGCGGCGCCGGCACATCGGGTTCTAGTCCCGGTTGGGGCACCGGATTCTATCCCGGTTGCCCCTCTTCCAGGCCAGCTCTCTGCTATGGCCCGGGAAGGCAGTGGAGGATGACCCAAGTGCTTGGGCCCTGCACCCGCATGGGAGACCAGGAGAAGCACCTGGCTCCTGGCTTCGGATCAGCACGATGAGCCGGCCACAGCGGCCATTGGAGGGTGAACCAACGGCAAAAAGGAAGACCTTTCTCTCTGTCTCTCTCTCTCATTCTCCACTCTGCCTGTCCAATAAATAAATTAATTAATTAAAAAATAAAAAAAATTTTAAAATCCAACAACAGCATTGTTCACATTATGTAACTGTTTGAATCAATCATGTCATCAAACCTAGGATCAGAATCCAAAGAAGGCTGAAAACAACCCAATCACCTTTAGTGAAGATTTCTGGTTTTAAGCTGCATTCCAACACTGAGGTCTAATCCAGGAGCTGGAAAAGTAATCAAGCAGACAGAGTGCCACGCTGGTTCTCAGCAGGGCTGTTACTCAGATTCTGACTGTGTCTTCCCTCCAAAACATCCACCATTTCTCAAAATACTTCTCAAAAATCTGTATTCTCCTGGAAAGAACGGGAATGGACTAGATAATCTTTAAGGCTTCTTTAATCACTAAGACTAAATCTTTAGGAAAAAAAAAAAACTCAACAATGTGTTAAACCTTTCCTAAACATTTATACTTTGTCTCATAAAGCAAACTTTTGTTAACCCTTAAGAGAAACTAAGGCACAAATTGATTAAGAATCAAGAATTTACTTGAGGCCAGAGCTGTGGCACTGTGGGTAAAGCCGCCGCCTGTAGTGCGAGCATCCCATATGGGCTGCTCCACTTCTGATCCAGCTCTTTGCTACGGCCTGGGAAAGCAGCAGAGGATGGCCCAAGTGTTTGGGCCCCTGCACCCACGTGGGAGACCTGGAAGAAACTCCTGGCTCCTGGCTTTGGATGGGCCCAGCTATGGCCATTGCAGCCATTTGGGGAATGAACCAGTGAATGGAAGACCGGTCTCTCTCTGCCTCTCTGTAACTCTGCCTTTCAAATAAATAAATAAATCTTAAAAATAAAACAAGAATTTACTTGAGCTTGTTTAGAGCTACAGCCTGGGAAACACAAAGCTGAATTCCTGAATTTGTACCCTGAGGTCTTACAGATTTCAAACAGGTTCTAAAGGCAAAGGAGGGTGGCACAGGGGATCATATCGGTTGCTCATCAAAAAGTAGCTTGGTGCAGGCAGGGCTGCATGCTCTCATGTAAGTAACGGATAACTAAATGCACGTAAGGGACAGGGACAAGAACTAAGAAATCCTCAAAAAAGGAAGGGGCTAAGAAGTGACAGGACCCTAATGGCTAACCAAGGACGGGAGCCTTCCACTTTCATGAAAACTATAGTTGTCAGCATGGAAATAACGGATGAAGACTGGGGCATCCAATATGCTAGAAAAGGAATGGACACATGCACAGGGTCCAAAAACTCTCTGTCAACACACGTGCCTGGAATCGGGTCCTCACGTCCTCTGGCCTAAAGCTTTCGGGGTGGCTCAGTCTGCTGTGTCTTTGGATTTTTAATGATTTCATACTTTTAAAGGTGTGACCATCTGGCAAAGAAACTGTATCCATCCCACTAATTTCATTGAGGATCTGTCTCACCAAATGTATTACTGTTAGCCTTGCAAGGGCTATAATGCAGTCTACAACTGTGAGAGAAAGAATTTTTGTTTCACAAGAACAAGGAAGTGAAGCTGGTCCACCAACTTACCCAGTCTTTAAATTAGTTTCAGCAAAAGATGCTTTGTTTCAAGCCCCATCCCTAATTCACTATTTAACTGCGTAGCAATAGACAGAAGTAAAGGTTTACTAATTTTGCAACCAATCCAAAAATGGTATTAATCTGAAAATGAAACAATACAGGGCTGGTGCTGTGGTGCAGAGGGTAAAGCCCCAGCCTGCAGCGCCAGCATC
This sequence comes from Lepus europaeus, assembly GCF_033115175.1. NCBI lineage: Eukaryota > Metazoa > Chordata > Mammalia > Lagomorpha > Leporidae > Lepus > Lepus europaeus. Next base: position 17,019,603 of record NC_084835.1, read on the forward strand.
CTATATGGGTGCTGCTTCGAGTCCTGGCTGCTCCTCTTCCAATCCAGCTCTCTGCTATGGCCTGGGAAAGCAGTGGAAGATGGCCCAAGTATTTGGGTCCCTGCATCCACGTGGGAGACCCAGAAGAAGCTCCTCCTGGCTCATGGCCTCGGATCAGCTCAACTCTGGCAGTTGGGGTGTGAACCTACGGAATATAAGACCTCTCTCTCTCTCTAGCTCTAACTCTCTCTGTAACTCTGTCTTTCAAATAAATAAAATAAATCTTAAAACAAAATGATACATTACTTGAAACTGAGGAACTGCCTATGTCAACATTGTTGTCTAATTTCCTGTGGTTTATCCTTCCCTTTTCTCTGTTCAGGTTTTCTCCCTTAACCCAAACTGACAGGGTTGTTACAATTTTGTCAAAAGAGGAGCCCTTCTTCTCCTGTACAACCCACATCCTTTCAAAGTAGGTCAAACCAATGACAATTCTGCAAAATAGTTTCTAATAGCTTTGGGAGATTCTGGGAGACAAGTGTGCATCTTCCATGCAGTTGAAACTGTAGAGTTGGCACCTGTCATCTCAGAATTTATCTAAACTCTCTTTCTCATGTATGTGTCTGTTAAATAGTGAGAGGCAGAAAGAGACCCCTCCCATTGGCTGGTTCACTACCCAAAAGTCTGCAACAGCTGAGCCTTCAGGTGGGAACCAGGAACTCAATGCAGGTCTCCCATCTGGGAAGCAGGAGTAGTGATCTGAGCAATCACAGCTGCTCCCCAAGGTCTGCATCACCAGGAACCTGGATTTTGGTGAAACTGATGGGAACATGGACGTCCTGACCAGCATCTTGACCCCTAGACCAAACACTGTCCCTTGTATATATATATTTAATATTAACGGTACTGAGTCCTAGTTTGTGTATAAAAATCCATTTCCCTTGGGGCCAGCACCATGGCATAGCAGGTAAATCTGCGCCTGCAGTGCTGATATCTCACATGGGTGTCGGTTCTAGTTCTGGCTGCTCCACTTCTGATCCAGTTCTCTGTTATGACCTGGGAAAGCCGAACATAGCCCAAGTGCTTGGGCCCCTGCACCCACATGGGAGACCCTAGGAAGCTCTTGGCTCCTGGCTTTGGATTGGCCCAGCTCCGGCCGTTGCAGCCATCTGGGGAGTGAATCATCAGATGGAAGAACTCTCTCTTTCTCTGCAACTCTGCCTTTTAAATAAATAAATCTTTTTTTTAAAAAAAATCTATTTCCCTTCTTTTCCATGTCCTAAAAATCGTTACGGCATGCTAATCATGTAGATCAAAATTTCCAGTTACAGTCCTGTCCTTCTGCTACTTGCCATTTGATGACTTTTGTGTGACAGGTGCATATCCTTACTGTGTGAGCACCCTGAGTAGAGTCCGCCTTGTTACGCTCTCCACGGCACAGGGACTTTTAAAGCAATGGCAGACACTACACATATTTCCTCACTAAGCATCACTACCATTATCTCACTTTAAAATTAAAGTGACATTTTAAGAAATTAAGGTCAAACTTGCACTCAGGTCTGTATAATCCCTATTTCTCTGGAGATTAACAAATTAACTGACATTATCTTGGCGATGTGTTTAAGTTCCCTTCAGGAACTCTGATCACTGCTGCTGTTACTTCTGCCATGTAGGGACTTGCTGACTTCTGGCTTACCTCTGTACTGGGCGGCCAGGCTCTTTCGTTTTAATTTCCCTGAAAGAGTACCAGATTGTCCCTACTTGTTTTCTAAGGCTTCTAGTTAAAGCGAGGGGTTTTGTCTTTCTGAGCACAATAAGAGTTCAAGGAGACAGCAGAACCAGACAACATACGTACGTGCCTTCCAGGAGCTGGAAGCTACCGCGCGGTCAAGGCACGGGATGCTTAGTCTATCATCCATGGTATGAGTATTTCCTACATGTCTTAGGTTTTTTACTTTCAAAATCCTCAGCCCGCGGCATCTGCTGCCCAGCAGCTATGTGACACGGCAGTTTGCAGCCTGCCTTGGTTTGTGCTCTATGGGATGGGGGAGGGAGCTCTAATTACGTCAGATACCTCCAGGGTACAGTCACCTATGGTGACTGGTTACCTAGTCTAGGTGCTAACCAGGAGCCCTGTCCGGGAAGTCCGAGGCCACGCCGGGGCTGCACACTTCCTCCGCAGAGACCCCTCCCTTGGCCGGGCGAGGTCCTAGCCCTCACGACTCATCCGTGGTCGCCATTTGGGCTGCCCCATTAGAATGCAGGGCACCGGCACTGTTGGTGGGAATGCAAACTGGTTAAGCCACTATGGAAGTCAGTCTGGAGATTCCTCAGAAACCTGAACATAACCCTACCATACAACCCAGCCATCCCACTCCTTGGAATTTACCCAAAGGAAATTAATTTGGCTAATAAAAAAGCCATCTGCACATTAATGTTTATTGCAGCTCAATTCACAATAGCTAAGACCTGGAACCAACCCAAATGCCCATCAACAGTAGACTGGATAAAGAAATTATGGGACATGTACTCCATAGAATACTATACAGCAGCAGAAACAATGAAATCCCGTCATTTGCAACAAGATGGAGGAATCTGGAAAACATCATGCTGAGTGAATTAAGCCAGTCCCAAAGAGACAAATGTCATTTGTTTTCCCTGATCGGTGACAACTGAGCACCAAAGGGGAAACCTGTTGAAGTGAAATGGACACTATAAGAAACAATGACCTACCTGATCAGCTCTTGTCCTGACTCTGGATGCACAATGTAATACTTTATCCTTTTTAGTATTTGTTGTTGTTGTTGCTGTTGTTGTTGTTCTGGTACTAGTGGTTGAACTCTGTAATTAACCCACAATTATTCTTAGGTGTTTAAATGTTAACTGAAAAGTGATCCCTGTTAAATATAAAAGTGGAAAAAGAGAGGGAGGAGATGTACAATTTGGGACATGCTCAATCGGACTTGCCCCAAATGGTGGAGTTAGAAATGTGCCAGGGGATTCCAATACAATCCCATCAAGGTGGCAAGTACCAATGCCATCTCACTAGTCCAAGTGATCAATTTCAGTTCACAACTGATGGCTCTGACAGGTCTAAGAGTCAAAGGGATCACACAAACAAGACAAGTGTCTGCTAATACTAACTGATAGAATCAAAAAGGGAGAGAAGGATCCAGCACGGGAAGCGGGATACACAGCAGACTCATAGAATGGCAGATGTCCTAAACAACACTCTGGCCTCAGAATCAGCCCTTAAGGCATTCGGATCTGGCTGAAGAGTCCATGAGAGTATTGTAGGCATGGAAAGCCAAGATACCATGGAAAAGAAAAAAAAAAAAAAAAAAAAAAAAGAAGACCTAAATGAAAGATCTCTGTGAGTGAGATCCCAGTGGAAAGAACGGGGCCATCAAAGAAGGAGGTACCTTTCTCTGAAGGGAGGAGAGAACTTCCACTTTGACTATGACCCTATCGGAATAAGATCAAAGTCAGCGAACTCTAAAGGCTTCCATAGCCCTGGCAACTCATGACTAGAGCCTAGGGAGATTACTGACGCCATGAACAGGAGTGTCAAATTGTTAAGTCAGCAACAGGAGTCACTGTGTACTTACATCCCATGTGGGATCTGTCCTTAATGTGTTGTCTAATGTGCAGTGATGCTATAACTAGTACTGAAACAGTATTTTTACACTTTGTGTTTCTGTGTGGGTACAAACTGATGAGATCTTTACTAATTATATACTAAATCGATCTTCTGTACATAAAGATAATTGGAAATTAAAAAAAAAACCTGGTGTTAAATTGGAAATGGCATAGAAAATTAATTTTTTAAAAAAATATTATGTAGGATCTCTGTCTTTAATGTGCTGTACACTGTTATTTAATGCTATAACTAGTACTCCAACAGTATTTTTTTTCACTTTGTGTTGCTATATGGGGGCAAACTATTGAAATCTTTACCTAATATATACTAAACTGATCTTCTGTATATAAAGAGAATTGAAAATGAATCTTGAGGTGATTGGAAGGGGAGAGGGAGCGGGAAAGGGGAGGGTTGCGGGTGGGAGGGAAGTTATGGGAGGGTGGAAGCCATTGTAACCCATAAGTTGTACTTTGGAAATTTATATTCATTAAATAAAAGTTTAATAAATGAAAAAAAAAAAAAAAAAAGAATGCAGGGCACCGGAAGGGCCCCACCCCGGGCGGCCCACGGCGCTCCTTCCCCGCAGACGGTCCCAGGAGGGAGGAGCGCCCCGCGGCCCGTCAGCGCCCCTAGGACAGGCGCGTGCTGCCACCCCAGCCCCGGGCCCCAGAGGACCCCCCGCGGCCCAAACCCCTCACCCCAGCCCTGCCCGAGGGGAAAAGGGCGAGAGAAATCTGAGGCCCTCCGGGGACATGGGCCAGGACCACTCAGGTGACCTGACACGAACCGGGACGCCCAGCGCGCACGTCCCACTCGATCCGCACGCAAAAGCCGGGGACCGGCCCCACCCGCACGCCGCCGCAGCCAATCCGGAGCCCTCTCCGGGCAGCCCCGCCCGCCCGCGCGCACGCGCGCACGCACGCGCACAGCCGGCCGGCGCCGGGGCGCCCGTGTGCTGTGTCCTACCTTCTGATTGGCTGGATCCGGCGGTGGGCGGGACGGGGAGAAGCCTGCCGGATGCGGCGCGCGCGGTTGGGCCAGAAGCCGGTTGGAGGGTTTTTGGGGTTGTTGCTGTCGGTAAGTGAAGCATGGAGTACTGTGAGATCTGGGCACCCGGCTGCGGGGAGGGAAGAAGTGGGGGCAGCCAGAGGGCCTTGGGAGAGTTGGGGGCCAGGCGGCCGCGACTGGAGTGACGGGGGCGAGGTGTAGCTGGCGCGGCCCAGGCCCGACCTTGAGGATCGTGGCAGGTGTGGGGTCGGAGGACAGGGCCCGCGGACTTGGAGCGGCGAGCGCACGGAGCGGAGGCCTGTGGATTGAGCGCCCCGAGTGGGGAAGACTCGCGGCTGGGGCGTACTGGGCGAGAGGCGGGGAGGCGGGGTGCTGCCGGCGCCCACCTCGGGAGCCCGCGGCCGGCGCGGCGTGGGGCCGGGCAGAGCGAGCGGGGCTCCGGCCACGGGAATCCTGACAAGGTCACGGGGGGAGAGGCGCGGCGGACGGCGAGAAGCCCGAGGACCTCCCGGCCGTGGTCGCCCGTGCACCCTCTCCGCCTGCCCGGCGAGGGCGAGCAGGCCTCGGGCCCCAGGGAGGCACCCGCGCGCGGACCCCTGCCGGGGAGGCTTTTACAAAGCTCCGGGCCCTGCAGAACTGGGGGCAGCCACAGTGATTCAGCACTCGGGCTCAGTGTTCCTGTGCCTTTGGGAGAGCCCTCCCTAGTATTTTACTAAACTCACCGAAGAATTCCAGTTCTCCCGAGGCGCCGAACGTCTGGCTGTCCGGCGCATCTCTTCGGCTTTCTGGGTCATGTGCTGTGGGCGGATGAGAAAGCAGTCATTTAGGAACACTCAGCAGTGGTGTTAGTGAAAAACCTTTTCACATCAGTCCCTTTAACTTTTTTTTTTTAAGCATCTTTTTCTTAAATTTTTTATTTAAAGAGATTTATGTATGTGTTTCAAAGTCGGAGTTTGAGAAAAAAAGAGGGGGAGATCTTCCATCCACTGGTTCACTCCACAGATGGCTGAAGCCAGGAGCTTCCTCTGGGTCTCCCACGTGGGTGGCAGGGACCCCCAGCACTTGGGCCATCCTCGGCTGCTTTTCCCAGGCTGTTAGCAGGGAGCTGGACCGGAGCCCACTATGCCACAAGGCCGCCCCATTTTATCTTGAAATGTGCACCTGAAGTGTTCTGGATCAGAAAGGGGTTATCATTAGTTCTTTAAAGGGAGTAATAACCACATCCCCCACATCCTGATTGCTACCCCAGAGGCTGCTTTGTGAAAGTCAGATCAGATGCCCCATCTGTACAAGCTTCGGAGGGTGAAGAACCCAGAACGCAGGTTTTCTTCTGTTGTACAGAAAGCATCCCCTTCCTCCTGCAAGGAGGGGAAACACTTGGTGCTCTGTCGACTGGTTAGACAACTACAGTCATCCAGGAGTGAGATGATTAGAAAACCACTTCCCTGCTTTTAAGGACAATCCCCAAGTGATTTCTTAGTTTAAGAGAATTAAGGCTAAGGGAGGGAAACATGCTTTTATATCGAAGCTTCTAGTGTTATGTGGATTGTGGTCGATGATAGTTTTTATCTCTGTGTCTGCAAGAAACCGGGAGCTGCTCAGGTTCCACTTGTTTCTCCTTTAATAGGTACAACATAAGAATTATACAAGAAATGAGCATTTAGGTACCTACAGCTTGTCATTTTTCTTACTGATTAAACTTTACAAATGTGGATGATTGCTATTTTTCAGTAAGTATTCCTAGATAAATTACCTGAGAATAATTCTAATTGTTCAGAAATATAACTTAAATTTATTAAGCAAACATTTTGTGGTATACTTAATGAATAAAGGGCATTGTGCCAGGCAGTGGAGATAGATTTAAGCAGGGCAGGTAGAGGCCTCTGACTTCAGGAAATTCTAGCAAAAGAAACAGTTTAACTAAGCAGGCTGTTGGGAGGGTTACCATAGAGAAAGTGCTGGGTCCTATTACTGCGTAACCAAAGCACCTGTCATAAACTTAGGCAGTCAGAAGATTTCCCAGAGGTCTGTTCAGATAGGAACCTGAAGAAATGAGAGAGCTAGGAAAAATGATCTGAAGAGGATGGGCAATGTGGGAAAAAGAGGAAAGGTGTTATTAGCAGAGGAATCAGCTTGTGCAAAGGCTTGGAGGTATACAGAGCAAATAAAATGATGTGGTTAGAATGGGAGGCTAGGGAGGGAGTTGGAAAGGATATTTGTGATAAACACAGTTATATCTCTGAGAAGCTTGCAATTGGGTATGAAGACAACTAAAAAACATTCCATTCTGAAATAAATGTAATGTTAAATCCCTCCATCCAGTCCATTTATGCAGTTTCTTCAAAGCCAATCTCAACTCTTTCTCTGTGAAACTTCCCAAACCTTTGGCTAGAAGGCCATACCCCTCTAAATTCAGTCTTCATTGTCTTGTTACACTGTCATCCCAGTTTTTTAAAATAACTAATTTTTGAGTCACTGTTTGTGTTATTACTCATGTTTTAATCTCTTTAGATTTTCAATGAGCATAATGAACCTTGAGCTTATGGACCTGGTACAAAGTAAAAGCTCAATAAGTAGGGAGTTCATTTAGTTGGAAAAAAATAAAATATACAAAAAGAAGTCTAGTTCTAATGGAGTGTTCTCCTATCTAGCCAAGGTTTTCTTTTCTGTCAGATGATGGGATTGACTCCGCTCAATTGGGTGGGGGCTTAGAGGGATAAATCACTTTTCAAACTAGCATCCTCCCCCCCACACCCCCTCTTGATTTGCATTTTCTTTGAAAATCTTATCTGTCACTAGCCTCTCCTTGAATAGAAAGGCAATGAACTGTGGCAGCCCTTTGGGTATAGTAGTGTAAAGCCGTTGCCTGTGATACCAACATACCACATGGGCACTGCTGCTCCACTTCTTATCCAGCTTCCTGCTAATGGCCTGGGAAAAGCTGCAGAAGGTGGCCCAGATGTTTGGGCCCCTCCCACCCATGTGGGAGACCAATGTGAAGCTCCTGACTTCTGCATAGCCCAGTGCAGGCTGTTGTGGCCATCTGGGGAGTGAACCAATGAATGGAAAATTTGTCTGCCTCTCCCTCCCTCTCTGTAACTCTGACTTTCAAATAAATAGATAAATCTTTGAAAAAAAGAAAGGTATTGAATGAGTGCTGTTGTGATAGGGATGAAAAAAGTGTACACATTGTTTTGACTAAGGTAGAACTGAATTTACTGTCTCACTGTGATGAAATAAATGCCTGTTAACTTCCTGAGAACAGATGACTAAAATGGAAGAAAGGAGACTTTGCTCTCTGTGGTAATGTCTGTTCCTATTATATAACTATCAGGCTAGTTTATTGCCTTTTGAATACCATTTAAAGGAATAATATAAAAAGAAGGTAGAGCATTTTAAGGGGGAAGCTAGGGAATGCAAGGTATATAAAAAGGAAGGCACATGTAAACTTAAAATTCATTCATTCAGGTGGCCCTGAGGGTAGTTCAGTTTTGTGCTACAGTGATATTAACAGTGATAACCCTAGGTAATAATATAAAAAACTAAAACACTATCTTACGTTGAATTGACTACAAATTAGGTTTAAAAGGAAGAATTTCTAGCATCGTTATTTAAAATGAAAAGCTTTGTCCCTAAAGGGAATAAATAATGAAGTAGGTAGAAATTTTGACTGTTCAGGATAACTGTTATCCTTTTCCCAGAAACAATCACCATTGATAACAGAAATTAGTATAATAGGTTGAAAGCTGCTCAGAGGTGAGAATTGAAGCCAGAAGATTAATAAGTCAGCATTTGAAAGCAATAAAGACTGCCATTAACTACACTTAAAAATGCTTAGTAGGATTTTCCAACATATTGATGAAGCAATAGGAATCATCATTTTGGTTGGAAAGTTGTCCAGTTGAAGTTGATTAAGAAGGAGGATAGCTAGAAAATAGCTACTGTCTTAACTGATAGAAGTTTGTTTTTTTGTTTTTTTGTTTTTAATTTCACTATTTTTAGTATGGTAGGGGGGCCAGCCCTGTGGCATAGAAGGTAATGACATCCCATGTAAACACCAGTTCGAGTCCCAGCTGCTCCACTTACTATCCAGCTCCCTGCTAATGCACCTGGGAAAGCAGTGGAAGATGGTTCAAGCACCTGGGCCCCTGCATCCATGTGGGAGACGTGGCAGAAGCTTCTGTTTCCTAGCTTTAGATTGGCCCAGCTCCTGCTGTTGCAGCCATTTGGGGAGTAAACCAGCAGCTTCAAGATTTCTCTCTAACTGTAGCTTTCAAATAAATAAATGAATCTTAAAAGAAATAAAATGAAGTAGATAATCTGATAGGGGCCGGTGTTATGATGTAACAGATTAAGTAGCCATTTGCAGTGTGGCATCCCATATGGGCACCAGTTTGAGTCCTGGCTGATCTACTTTTGATCCAGCTCTCTGCTGATGTACCTGGAAAAGCAGCAGAAGATGGTCCAAGTGGTTGGGCCCCTGCACCCTGTGGGAGACCGGATGAAGCTCCTTGTTCCTGGCTTCTGTCTGGCCAGCTGCAGCCACTGTGGCCATTTGGGGAGTGAACCAGCAGGTGGAAGATCTCTCTCCCTTTATCTCTCCCCCTCCTCTCCCTTTCCTTATCTCTCTGCCTCCGCGTCTCTGTAACTCTGCCTTTCAAATAAATAACTCCCTAAAAGTAGCTACCAGCTAAGAATAGTGAATTTTTTAAAATAGCTTTTAAAGTTCATGGATAACACACCTGTGTTTTCATGGAAAAGTAGAATATTTTAATTATGGGTATTAATCATTATAGACATTTTTACTTAGAGAATCTCATAGAAATTCTCTTTCAGGAAGATTCTTCAAACAACCAATATGTCAACCAATACAGATGTTTCTCTTTCTTCATATGATGAAGATCAGGGATCCAAACTTATCCGAAAAGCTAAAGAGGCGCCCTTTGTCCCCATTGGTAAATTTGACTTTGACATTCTAATAATTAGTTGGCTGTAAGTGTGAAACAATAGAGACCTGGTAAGCTTGTTCATCTAGCATATCCTGAAAGAATTTACTTTCAAATATTTTTTGTTATGTTACAATTTACCACAATTGGCATGATAAAAATCTTATAAAAGTGTTCTGTGTGTATTTAGTCTTGTTTTATTGACTATTTCACTGAACAGTAGACTCCAAGACTACTCTTAGGACCTATTAGGCTTAAGAAAACTATTAAATTCATAGTTGGGGTTTATTACATTGGAAGCACACAGATTAAAGCAAAAGCTTATGGGATAAAGTCTAGGAGACATAATGCACAAGCTTTCGGGTTTTCCCTTCCAGTGGAGTCACATGGGGTGCACTTAATTCTTCCAGCAATGTTGTGTCAAGTACTGCCATCCAGGGAAGTCCACCAAATCTTAGTGTCAGGGTTCTACTGGGGATCTGTCATATACAAATGCAGTGCCCATGAAGGCCTTGCAGCATAGAAAGGATATCAGTAAATTAGTGTATTTCAGAAACAAAAAACAAACATAAATTATATTAAATTGTTAAAATACTAGAAACATTGACTTTGAGGTCAGAAGTAAGAAAGGATACATACAGATATTATTATTACTAGAGATCCCAAATAATTGCATAAGACATGAAAAAAGCTGTAGCCATAACTTGAAAAGAAGCACTATTGCAGATTATAGAGCTGTGCATATAGGAAATCTGAGAAAAACATGAAAAATAACTAGAACCAATAAAAGATTACTTTCATGAGTGCATCAGGTAATGTATCTAATAAGACCTAGGGAAACTAAAACTATAAATTAAAGAACACAAAAAGATTCAAATGAAAGCTGGTATATGTACCACATTCTAAAGTTTCTGTTTTCCCAAAATTTAGAAATTCATTGAAATCCAAATATAAACCCCACTTGGACATTTTTACCCTGTTACGGAATTTGATAGGCCAATTTCAAAGTACCAGATAAGGTTTTTGTGTGAAGATAGAGTAATGAAAGTATACTAGCTTATGAGGTATGCTTTGTATATTACATTGCTGGCATCTCAGATCAATGCAAAATGTATGCAAAAATTAACCATCTGTATGGAAAGAGAAAAAGTAGATTTTGCCTCCTATCATACCCTCAGAGATAGATTAGTACTCAGTGTTAAAACAACAATATAAAGAAATAGAGGAACTAGGGCCGGTGCCATGGCTCAGTAGGTTAATCCTCAGCCTACGGCGCCAGTATCTCATATGGGCACCAATTCTAGTCCCAGCTGCTCCACTTCCAATCCAGCTCTGCTATGGCCTGGGAAAGCAGAGGAAGATGGCCCAAATGCTTGGGCCCCTGTACCCACATGGGAGACCAGGAAGAAGCACCTGGCTCCTGGCTTCAGATCAGCTCAGCCCCAGCCATTGCACCCATTTGGGAAATGAACCAGCAGATGGAAGACCTTTCTTTGTCTCTCCCTCTCACTGTAACTCTACCACTCAAATAAATAAATAAAATAATTAAAAAAAAAAAAAAAAAAACAGATGAACCTAAATTCTGGAGTCAAGAAGGCCCTGACACCAGATTCTGTCCTGGTTGCTCCTCTTCTAGTCCAGCTCTCTGCTGTGGCTCAGGAAGGCAGTGGAGGATGGCCCAAGTGCTTGGGCCCTGCACCCGCATGGGAGACCAGGAGGAAGCACCTGGCTCCTGGCTTCAGACTGGCGCAGCACGCCAGCCATGGCAGCCATTTAAGGGGTGAACCAACGGAAAAGGAAGATTTTTCTGTCTCTCACTGTCTAACTGCCTAGCAAAAATTAATATTAAAAATATACAGTAATTGTAATTCAATTAGGAAGAGATAAGCAATATAAAACAACAAGCTAATTCAAAGAAGAGGAAACCTGAATGGCCAATCAAAATGAAAATTTGTTAAACCAGTAAACAAATACAGAATTAAACAAGATATATTTGTGAAAGTAGCAAAAATGTAAGAAAAAAAAGATGATAAGAAGTAGTGCTGTTTGGAGTATGGGAAAGCCAGCCCATCAGCGTGCTGGCACAAATACAATTAAGTATTAGTGATATGTGTGCACATTGATTTGCAGCACTTTATGAAAGCAGCATAATGAGAGCAGCTCCAGTGTTTGTCAGTAGGGCAGTGTAAATAAATGTGAATTTATGGGCCCCAAAGAAGGGATTTAGGTAAATGACAACTCAGGTGGCAGCAAGAATATGTTTTATTTCATCCTTACTACATGTCTAAGAACAGAAGTACTTACAAATATGATAAATGCTTGTGCAAGCACAATGTGTTGTAAGTCTTAAGATATTTTATGTGGAAACAATAGTTAATTCCCAATCACAGTCTAACAGTCACGACTAACCATATTATTCTAATACAGTTTTACAGTTGATTAGTTGTGTTGTTATGTGTATTTTTATATATATCTGGTTTAGTGATTTTACATCTATATTCATAATTTATATTGCTTTTTCTCACTTTATCTTAATTTTGTTTTGGTATCAAGGTTTCCTTAAAAAATGTTTTGTGGGGCTGGCGCTGTAGCGCAGCAGGCTAGAGCCCTGGCCTGAGGCGCAGGCATCCCATGTGGGCGCTGGTTCTGGTCCCAGCTGCTCCTCTTCTGGTCCAGCTCTCTACTGTGGCCGGGGAAAACAATGGAGGGGGGCCCAAATCCTTGGGCCCCTGCACCCATGTGGGAGACCAGGAGGCTCCTGGTTCCTGATAGGCGCGGCTCTGGCCACTGTGGCCATCTGAGGAGTAAACCAGCAGATGGAAGATCTATCTGTCTCTACCTCTCTCTGTAACTCTTTCAAATAAATAAAGTAAATCTAAAAAAAAAAGTTTTGGAAAAAATGTACTGCCACCTTTTTAATGTTTTGGAACAAATGGAGAATGTCCTTACAATTTATTAGATCTTGCTTATAAAACTATTTTAGTCTTATAGGAGTCAATCTTAGATTATACTTTTAATTCTTTCTGTTACAGATATATGAAGAGATTTTACATTTCTTGTGGAATTTATTAATTTGTATTTTCCTCAGAAATCATTCATTTCACCCAGATTTTCAAATTTAATTGAGAAGAGCAGATATCTCAATTATATCCTCTTGTAATGTATATTTGTTTTCTGTTTAACCTACATCTATATTTAGTAAAATAAGTTCTTTTTGTTTTTTTTCCTCCCATCTATTTTATTTTTTATTTATACTTTGTTTCCTTCTTTTATTTTTCTTGTAATGATTTGGAAGTTCTGCAGCTATTCCTGTAGTGTTGGTGATTATCTTTACCTTGTTATTCAGGGTATTATAAAAATGTAATTATAGTATTAAAATGAATAAATTCATTCCCTAACTCAAGATAAAACCTTTAGCCACCAAATATGAATAAAAATAATAACAATAAAAAATACCTTTAGCCACATTTGTTTTGTTGTAGTAAAAGTACATCAGTTGATGGTAGAATCATCTGGATCCCCTCCCCAGGCACCTTACACACTTTTGACTGTTTTACAGGAATGGCGGGGTTTGCAGCGATTGTTGCATATGGACTGTACAAACTGAAGAGCAGGGGAAATACGAAAATGTCCCTTCACCTCATCCACATGCGTGTGGCAGCTCAAGGCTTTGTTGTAGGGGCAATGACTCTTGGTAGGTTCGCACAGGAAATTTCAAATTTATTAAGCATGTCTTTACAAACAAAACAGGGTATGACCTGTGTAAAAATTGAATACAAGTAATTCAAGTAGTGACATAGTTTTACTGTATATGATATATTCTACTGAGGTTTTAAAGAAAGAAGAAATAGTAGTCCTGTCCATCACTGAGTTATAGTTTCATTGAAGAGTCTAGACATAGAAATAGGATTGGTGGTAACATCTGTTATCTGTGAGAGACATTTTAAAGTATAGGTATTACATGCTTTTAGTGGCATTATAATTTATTAACTGGTATCATGGAACAAGAGTTACTCCTTTTTGAAGTTTCCAGCTAAATATTCTTTGTTTTTAAAAACAAATAGGAGTATTCAAACATTGTGAGTTAGTCATAGCATCTTTGAGCTACTTGGGAAACTAAGCTTTGTAAAAAGAGTTTTAGAAATTTCAACTATCAAGGCAAAGGGGTTTTGTTACCTTTGTAGATACTCCACATTAGCTATTAAGAAATTTAAAAATTTGTCATAATATCAAATGTTTAACTAGTATTCTTTTTCTTTAGGTATGGGCTATTCCATGTATCAGGAATTCTGGGCGAAACCTAAACCTTAGAAGAGATGCTGGCTTGGCCTTGTTGGAGATGCTTCCTTTAGTTAGACATCTCATATTGAGGTTATGTGTTATATCGAAAATAAATAATTTGAGTGGGTTTAGACAATAATACATGGTATTTTGAATACGGACCTCCTCGTGACCAAATTATTAGTGACTAGTTCACTAATAGGTCCCTCGGGGAGTCAGGCTAACACAGTGTCACATTTTACACCTGGTGTTAAATGTTCTCCCCCCACCCCAACCCTTGTGATGAAATTAGTCCTAAAGAGCACAGTAGGCCAGTGCTGCAGAGTGTCCTGTGTTGGAAAGGAATCCTGTTTACCCAGTTAATTCACTTTTTTCTGCCTGCCTCATAGACTGGATGAATATTTCAGTTTTTGGGATTGGTTATCTCTTAAAGAACTCTTTTTCAAAAAGTTCATGGAATATAATTTGTAAAGCCTCCCACAACTGAATGTGTGTGTATGTGTGTGTGTGTGTACACAAAAGGTAGCAAGCTTTTAAGACAGCTGCATAGTAGTATTTATTTCAGAAACATACTTGTAAACGTGAGACTAATTTAATTATGGATTCCAGGTTAGCTCTTTTGTAAAAACTGCAGAATTATATTTTTGCTGCTGTTATACTAGAATAATTTCTAAATGTCACCTTGAAATAGAATCATGTATTTTAACTGCTGATACAAAGGTAAATTCACACTTTCAAAATGTGTGCAGTATTTTTTAATTTTCTGTGTAAGACTCATGTTAAATTACCTACAGTGGAAGTGATCAATAGTTTATGAGCAAGCTGGTTGGTCAGACATTATACACAAACTTTGATATACCACAGGATACACTATTGCAGTTGTGAAATCTCTTGTCTAACCTGAACTTACATTCCATGGTGATAGCATGATCTACATATTGTTATTAAAGTAAGTAAACACATTGAATGTCTTGTATTTATTTCAGTTTGGAAAACGAATAGCACAGAAATTAAGTTCCAAGAGAATCACAGAATATTTTGTACCTTTGGTGGAACCAGAGTTAAAGAGTATCAAATAAAAATTATAGCTGCCACCCACTGTGTAAGCACTTACACATGTGTAATATCCAATAAGCTTCCTAACAACCCCAAGAGATAGGAATGTTGCATAATTTCATTTGAGCTTAGCAACTCAGAGGAGCTATAGTCCTTTTTTTTTTTTTTTTTTTTTTCCAGTTTAGATGAGTGTCCTTTAAGGAGGACGACAGTGTATTCTTTCAGAGCATTTTGTTTATAGAGAATATAGAATGGTGAGTAAAATGGTAGCTGCCAACAAGTATTAGAGACTTGAAATATTGGCCTTTGAAATGAATACAACAGTTATCATAAAACTATATGAAATTAGATTTGGACTAGGTAACTTCTGTGGTGATACATCACTATGTAGCTTTATGTGAAAGTGCTTTCAAAATACATCATTGAGGCCAGCACGGTGGCACATGCAGCGGTTAAGCCTCCGCTTATGATGCTGGCATCCCACACAAGCAGATTTGCGTCACAGCTGTTCCACTTCTGATCTGGGTTCCTGCTACTGTGCCTTAGAAAGCAGCAAAAGATACCCTAAATACTTGGGCCACTGCCACCCACATAGGAGACCTGGATGGAGTTCCAGGCTCCTGGCTTTAGCCTGGCCCAGCCCTGGCCATTGTGGCCATTTGGGGAGTGAACCAGCAGGTGGAAGATCTGTAACTGTCTTTCAAATAAAACACGCTATATTACGAAGGAGTATTTTCTCAGCTTTGAATGGATATAAAATGCATTTAGGCAATACTAACAATTGTTTGTTTCTTTTAAAAAAAAAAGTTTATTTGAAAGTTACAAAGAGGTAGAGCTAGAGAGAGTGAAAGGTCTTCTATCTGCTGGTTCACTCCCCAAATGATCACAATGGCCAGAGCTGAGCTGACCCAAAGCCAGGAGCCAGGAGCTTCTTCTGGGTCTCCCACATGAGTGCAGGGGCCCAAGAGGTTGGGCCATCTTCTGCTTTCCCAGGCCATAGCAGAGCACAGGATTGAAAGTGGTGTATCCGGGATTCAAACCTGCCCATATGGGATGCCAGCCCTGCAGGCTGGGGCTTTAACCCACTGCACCACAGCACTGGCCCCAACAATTGTTTCTTGAAGGATACACTTTCTGTAGGGGAATGAATTTTAGAAATTTTCTTTTGTTTTTTTCTTAAAGATTTTTTTGAAAGTCACAGTTACAATATGAGAGAAAGGAGAGTGAACCAGTGCTCCAGTAACAGCCAAAATAAGCCAAGGAATCTGCCTCAGTTAAAATTCGACATCCCATCTCCTCAAAGTAGAACCACCTCCTCATGGAGACCTGTAGTCCTATCCCTTAGGTATCCCAGCCCATGATCCTGTTGAAGCCTGTATGTGGTATTCATCATGCTTTGTTGTCATCACTCACTTAATGCCAGCCTTCCCTGCTGTATTCTAAGTAATCTAGAGATTTAAAGTGTATGGGAAGATGTACATAGGTCACACACTATGCCATTTTACATAAGGAACTTGAAGATCCTCGTTTTGATAACCTGGAGTGGGGAGGGTGGTCCTGGAATCAATCCCCCTTCTGATGCAGAGGGATGACTAATGACTGCCTATTTTCTAGTCAGTAAGCAACCGTGACATCTGGTGCTGAGAGCTGGAATTTGACTCTGCACTTAACAAGCACTCTAATTAAACTTGTGTGTCAGAGTAAGAATTTTGGAGCGGCCCAATCCACTCCATAATAGGATTGGTCATGTAGGCCATGTCTCAAACATGAGCAAATGCTGCTCAGAGCTTCAGGGACTTGAAAGTTAGATTCTGGGGCCTGTGCTGTGGCATAGCAGGTAAAAGTCACTGCCTGCAGTACTAGCATCCCATAAGGGCACTGGTCTGAGTCCCAGCTGCTCCACTTCCAATCCAGCTCTCCCTATGGCCTGGGAAAGCAGCAGAAGATGGCCCAAGTCCTTGGGCCCCTGTGTACCCATGTGGGAGACCTGGAAAAGCTCCAGGCTCCTGGCTTTGGATCAGCTCAGCTCCAGCAGTTGAAGCCATCTGGGGAGTGACCAGCAGATAGAAGGCCTTTCTCTGCCTCTGCCTCTGTTGTAACTCTGCCTTTCAAATAAATAAATAGGGAAAAATTAGGATCTATCCCCATGTAAATCTACAGCCCATCACAGCTCCTAAAGTAAAACTGAATAAATACAGTATTCACACAGTTCTCTGTGAAACAGTACAACTTCCAATTATTATTTTAAAACTTGGTTCTTTTTGAAAGCTTTTCAAATAGAATGGGAAAGTTTGAAAGGGAATCTGAGCATTCAGTTTTGATTGGACTGGCATTTTGTCAGTGAATCATTTGCCAATACCAGCATTGCTCATGCAACCTGGTTTCTGCTTAGACAAAGGAAGCCTACTTTCTCTTTCATCACTGAAATGAAGCAAAAAAAAATTTTTTTTTTCAGTAAGGCAAAAATTAGGGAATTTCCTCCTGGATTCATTAGTGATAAGTGGGTCTAGGGAACCAGTTGGTTCCCTCAGAGTAACCCAATAACACATTCTCTAGTGTTCTGACCTTCTTAGGTTGGTGTTAGCTCTTTTTCCTGTACCCAGTGGGACTCTGAAGTGTTTCAGAGTGACTTCAATTTGCCATCACCTTTCAGTTCTTAATCTCACCTCGTATAAGCGTATTTATTGTCTTCTCTGTCCCTTCCTAGCTGGCTCATTTCTGTCAGTGGTATCCCTACTCCCACCCCCGCCTGCCTCACCTGCTGGGCTCACACTCTTAGAGGTACCTTTCTTTCCTCACATTTGTGTGTGTGTGTGTGTCTGTTAAACGAATTACCAAGTCTTATTAGGTTTGCATAGTCTCTTGTTACCCAGATTTGCCCTTCCATTCCCTGTTGGCCAACACTAGGCCTTTCATTTCCTGTTGCTGCCACCTAGTGCTAGTCTTTATAAAAAAGCCGAGGATGTCCCCACAAAGGGACCTTGCTGTGGCGGTGGTAAAGTCACTGGGGACCTACTCAACAGCGGAAAAACTCAGAATTGCCGCGTCAAGATACTGCATCCAAGTGTTCTGAAAGACCAGTGTAAACCAAGAATGAGATTGAGAAATCGTTGGGGGCGGAAATTAAGCCATACTGCCAGCCCATCATGCTGAAGGCTTGGTGGGCAGCCAGGGTATGCCTCATCCATCAAAGAGGTCCCTTGGAACTGAGGATTGATGAGTCTTGGCAGAACACTGACTATTCTAATAAAGTCAACATACAATGAATGAGATCACCATGTATACAAACACATTTAGACAAAATAGCTCTGTGGATAAAATAAAATCGACTACAACCAGAATGGTGTTACACTAAACCACAAAGTGTCCTGGGGGCGTTCTGAAGGAGGCTAATGGCCAACAAGGCCCAAATCCATCAGAACTTCAGCAAGAAGGGCCTTGACCTTGGAGAAAGTGAACTATTTGTATTGGGGGAAGGGGGCCTTGATAGTGCAGTGGAATAATTTACTAAGGCTTAATCTTGGGTCAAAAATATCTCAAAGCAGCTTCCCTTTGTTGGCTCTGAACCCATGCTCCAATATCTTTGTGATGACTCGGTTTTTATGGGTGTGTGATTCTGGGAAGGGAGAGGCTCTGTATATGGTCACAACCTCTGAATATAAACTAGTGGCTCAGTGTTCCTGGTTTACTTATCAGTTAATACCATAACTGGGTAAGTCTAGCTCGACGAGATACTCATAGTATGACCAAACTGAGGTCTAGTGTGGAAAGGTCTGAGGGGGAGAAAGTCAGATGGTTATAAACTTAGTTATAAACCGCAGCAAAAACTTACTTCCATTATCAGGCAAAACAGCTAAAACTGCAGTAATATAAATACTATGTACTATGGCTAAAATGATAATCTAGATAACTGAACAGCATTCCACAGTTTCCAGAGCACTGTGATGACACAGTGATCATGGCAAAGAGGATACTATTACTGTTTAAATAGACAGTTGAGGTTTGTGACTTGAATGTCAGAGCAGCAACTAGTCTCACTTAGGGCTGTTGTTTTGCTTCTCATAGCAAGTAGGATCATCACTGCTTATTTACCTATCTGTGAGGGAAAATACAACTTCAAAGAGGAGAAATCTATGTGGTGACTTTAAGAAAAACATGCATAAAGCTCACATTTTAAGGTTGAAGCTGTATGGTACTATGGGAAGAATCTCTTAGGGATTAGGAGCAGAAAGTAGATCCATACAAATACATTCAACTCGTTTAAAATTTGTGACAATTATTTATAACACAGGACTCACCATTTTAATCATTTTTGAGTTATGATTCAGTGGAACCAAGTATTCTCAAAATGCTATGCAACTATCACTACCATTGACCTTCAGAAACTTCACCAACCCAAACAGAAACTTACATTTAGTAATTTTCCAGATCCCGTTCCCCTCTCTGCCATCTCTTGCCCTCTAAAAACCTCTCTGCTACTCTCTGTCTCTGAATTTGCCCATTCTAGGACCTAATATAGACGGAATCACAATATTTATAATTTTGTTGCTGGCTTATTTCACTTAGCAAAAAAAATATTTTTTTTTTGACAGGCAGAGTGGACAGTGAGAGAGAGAGAGAGAGAGAAAGGTCTTCCTTTGCTGTTGGTTCACCCTCCAATGGCCGCCGTGGCCGGCGCACCACGCTGATCCGAAGCCAGGAGCCAGGTGCTTCTCCTGGTCTCCCATGGGGTGCAGGGCCCAAGCACTTGGGCCATCCTCCACTGCCTTTCTGGGCCATAGCAGAGAGCTGGCCTGGAAGAGGGGCAACTGGAACAGAATCCGGCACCCTGACCGGGACTAGAACCCGGTGTGCTGGTGCCGCTAGGCAAAGGATTAGCCTGTTGAGTCATGGCGCCGGCCTCACTTAGAAAATTTTTAAGTTTCATCCATGTTATAGCATGGATCAGAATTTCATCCTATCTCCTTTTTAAAATTAGTATTTGTTTATTTGGAAGGCTTAGCAACAGAGAGAGAGGAAGAGACAGATATCTTTTATATACTGGTTCACTGTCCAAATGGCCCAACAGCCAGGTCTGGGCCAAGCTGAAGCTATGAGCCAGGACCTGGTCTCCCACATGAGTGTCAGGGGTTCAGGTACTTGGGCTTTCTGCTTCTGCTTTTCCAGGTGCATTAGCAGGAAGCTGGATTGGAAGTGGAGCAGCCGGGACTAGCCAGCACTACAACATGGGATGCCGGCATCGGAAGCAGCAGCTTAACCTGCACCACTATGCCAGTCCCCCATTTTCTTTTAAAATCTGATTAATATTCCATTGTATGTATATATCACATTTTGTTTGTTCATTTGTTGGTGAGCACTTGAGTTGTTTCCACCTTTCTGCTATTATGAATAGTGCTGCTGTGAACACTGGGGTGTAAGCTTCCATTTGTGTCCCTGCATTCAATTCTTGTGGGCATACTACATTGTAAGGTAATTCTATGTTTAATTTTTTGAGAAACCACCAAACTGTTTTCCATAGAAACAATAGCATTGTTAATATCCCCACCAGCAATGCGCAAGGATTTCAGATTTTTTACATCCTGGCCAATAGTTGTGATTTTTTTCATAATATCCAACCCAACCTAATGAATGTGAGGTATTATCTCACTGTAATTTTGATTTACACTTCCCTAATAGCTGGTGATATTGACTATCCATGTGCTTAATTGGCCAATTATATGTCTTCTTGGAGAAACATCTAAAATCCTTGGCCCATTTTTAAATTGGGCTGTTTGGGTTTTTTTGTTTGTTTATTGTTGTTCTTGAGTTTGCTTGGTTTTTGACAAAAGCTCAAAAACAAGATAGCTTTCCACCAAATAATGCTGGCTGCATTTCAGGACAATTGACATTACAGGCAAAAACAAAAACAAACAACAACTCAACTTCATACCTTATACAGAAAAAGTACATCAAAATAAATCATGGACATGAAACCCTAGCACTTCTAGGAAAGCAAAGAGGAATGTCTTTAGGGTCCAGAGCTAAGCAAAAAGGTTGTAAGCTTGATATCAAAAGTACAATCCATAAAAGAAGGAAAGTGATAAATTCAACCTCATCAAAATCAAAACTTTTGTTCTGTGAAATCCATGTGAAAAGGATTAACAGACAAACCATGGACTGGGAGAAAATATATGCAAACCACATACCTAACAATGTACTAGTGTATAGAATGTATAAAGAATTCTCAAAACCTAGCAGTTAAAAATTGGGTAACAAAGGGTCAGCACTATGGCATACTGGGCTAAGCCTTTACAGGTATCCCATATGGGTGCCAATTCAAGTCCCAGCTGCTTCTCTTCCAATCCAGCTCTCTACCTATGGCCTGGGAAAGCAGTGGAAGATGGCCCAATCCTTGGACCCCTGCACTCATGTGGGAGACCCAGAAGCAGCTCCTGGCTCCTATCTTTTGATAAGACCAGCTCTGGCCATTGAGGCCATTTGGGAAATGAACCAGAGGATGGAAGACTGACCGACCTCTATCTCTTCTCTCTCTCTCAAACTCTACTCCTCAAGTATAATAAATAATATTTTTTAAAAATTCGGGCAATAGATAAAAACAGACACTTTGCCAAAGAAAATACAGATGGCAAATAAAGATATAAAAAAAATGTTCAGGGGCCGGCACCATGGCTCACTTGGTTAATCTCCGCCTGCGGCGCCGGCATCCCACATGGGCACTGGGTTCTAGTCCTGGTTGCTCCTCTTCCAGAACAGCTCTCTGCTGTGGCCTGGGAGCGCAGCAGAGGACCAGGAGGAAGCACCCAACTCCTGGCTTTGGAGGCCGTAGCAGTCATTTATAAAAAATAAAAAAAATTTTTAAAAAAAGTTCAACATTATGATTTACATTGGAACTCAAGGAGATATCACTATACACTTAATAAAATGGCTAAAACAAAAATAAAGCCAACAGTAAATACTCGCAACAATGTGATAAAATCAGAGCACTTACACATTTCTGGTAGGAATATAAAACGATACAGTAACTCTAGAAAAGTTTGGCCATTTTTTTTTATAAAACTAAGTATGCAGTTACATGACCCAGCTATTGCACTCTTGGGCATTTATTCCATAGAAATAAAAACTTGAGGCCAGCACTGCGGCACTGTGGGTTAAACCACAGCCTGCCGTGCCAGCATCCCGTATGGGTGTCGGTTTGAGTCCCAGCTGCTCCACTTCCAATACTGCTCCCTGCTAATTCTCCTGGGAAAGCAGCAGAAGATGGTCCAAGTCCCTGGGCCCCTACACCCATGTGGGAGACCCAGCTTCAGCCTGGCCTAGGCTGGGCCACTGTGGCCATTTGGGGAATGAACCAGCAGATGGAAGATCTCTCTCTTCCTCCTTCTCTCGCTGTAACTCTGCCTTTCTAATAAATAAATAAATAAATCTTTTTTTAAAAAAAGAAAAACCTATGTTCATACAAAAACCTGTACAGGAATGTTCATAAGTGAATCATAATTCCCATCCAGGAAATGAGTCAGATGTCCTTCAGTGGGTAGATGGTTAAACAAACTGAGGTACATCCATACTGTAGACATAATGTCTGTGACTCAGCAGCAAGTCTCTAGTGTCTTAGACCACACTAAGTCTATGATATCCTTACCAAGTTTATAAGACTCAGCAATAAAAAAGATTAGATTGTCCATACATAACTCAGATGAATCTCGAGACTTATTCTAAAAAAAAAAACTAAAAAGTTACATGCCTTATTATTCTATTTATACAAAGTGTTTGAAATGGAAAAATTTTAGACAAATGGAAGACAGATTAGGGCTTATTGGGTGGTTAGGGATTGGGGGAGGGGCAGGAGGAGGTAGCTGTGGATATAAAAGCACTGTAGAGGGATCCTGGTGATAGAAAGTATTCAGTATCTTGGCTGGTGGTTGATATGTGAACTTACATAATATCACATAAATGAGTATGTCAGAACTGGGAAATCTAAGTGCAATCCACGCACTTCATCAATGTCAATATCCTGGTGTGGTATTGGACTATTGTTCTGCATAATGTTACCACTGGTGGAGACTGGTACAATGCACATGGGATCTCTCTGTATTATTTCTTACAATTGCATGTGAATCTATCATCACCTCAATAAAATTTTCCAATTGAAAAGCAAACAACAAAAAAAACACAGAATGTCCTACAGGTACTGCTGGTTAGAGAAGCAGAAAGTAGGCCGGGATTAACAAATGCTTTTATAATGTGCAAATGACCCTTGCAGGTCATCTGGCTTCCTGGATGAAGAACATCAAGTTATAAACTACACAAAGTTCCCGAAAGACTGTATAAATGGGCAGGAGAGCTTCAGTGGTGGCAGCAGAAAAGTGACAGTCCTGGAGGAAAATCACCCCTGGTTTTATAAGAACAGGTTACTGTATGATTGGCATCCTTGTTGAAAGCAATCCTTGAAGTGCTTGTGCAGAATATTACCCCCTTTCCAAACTTTTTAGAATGCACTCTAGGTCGTCTGTTCTCAAATTCTACATCCTTAGCCTTATCACGGCATATTCTTATCTTCATAGAAACCTGGCTCTCTGCAGGGAACAATGCTTTCCCAGAAACCCTCCATGTAGAGCTGGTTTAACCCCAGCCACTTTATACCCTTCTGGTCACCAGGGGAGTAAATGATACTCTCTGCACACCTACTATATAAAAGTACCTTTGAGGTGCTTACTTACCTGAGACCTACTCTGTAGCCTGGCTCTTGTATTACACGTAGATTTCCAGGCCTCTGACTCAGGGCTCACCTGACAACTGGAGAACAACCTGAAAGACCCATTCTTCCTCTATCAGAAACCACCGGGTCTACTTCTGTATGCCCATGATGGTCTAGTACTTCATCTTCACGTACAGCTATGGGCAATTCACCTTATGAGGGAAAAAATATAAACAACTGTGATATATTTGAAGATTTTCCAATTATAAAGGCCACAATAAATGTGTGGAAATCTTCCCTGGACTGTCCTTCCTAAAAATTTTCTAACTTTCTCAAAGTTTCCCATCTTCATACAGCCCAGAATTGTCAAGATGCCTTAAGTTGGATAGCGCTTTGGAAATATAAACAAGTATTTTCTTCTATGAAAAGGAAGCATGTTTTGAAAGATCTCTGTGAGACCCCAGGGGAAAGAAGTGGCCATCAAAGGAGGTACTTTTCTTTGAAGGGAAGAGAGAACTTCCACTTTGCTTACAACCTCGTCTAAATACTGATGGAGATTGTGGATTCAAAAGGCTTCCATAGCCTTGACAGCTCATGTCAAGAGCCTTGCATGGTGACTGACGTCATACAAAAGAGTGTTAATTGTTAAATTAACAACAGGAGTCACTGTGCACTAACTTCCCATGCAGGATTTCTGTGCTCAATGAATTATGAGAATTAACTGTAAAACTTGTTCTCAAACATTTGTGTGTGTGTGTGTGTGTGTTCAAATTGTTGAAATCTTTACTTAGTATGGAGTTGGTCTTCTGTGTATAAAGCTAATTGAAAATTGAGAATGGGACTGGGAATGGGAGAGGGAGGAGGTGGCGGGGTGGGAGGGCGAGTATGGTGGGAAGAATCACTATATTCCTAAAGTTTTACTGATGAAATTTGTACTCATTAAATAAAAGGTTTCTTTGGGGAAAAAAAAAAAAACAAAAACATGTTCATTATTAAAAAATAAAAAGTGCAAAAATAAAAACACAGTATGGCAATTCTGTCACCCAAATCCAAGGAGTCTTCAAAAAGTTCATGAAAAAAAATGCATAGATTTCAATATTTTTGGCTTAAATTGATCTTCTAATTCCATTTTTCCACAAACTTGTTGAAATGTCCTTCCTTACATAACCACTTTTTTTAAGAAATTTTTTTAAGTGCTTTTAAAACCCAGGAACTCCTCAGAGCAGGGCGCAGGCGGCTCAGCCACCAGGCGGAACACGGGCTCCCCCAAAACTACCTTGATAGTTCCATTTCAGTCTGGACTTCGGGCTAGTTTGAACAAACACAACCCTACTCAGATGACTACTTCGCGTCGTGTTTGCTTTGGTTCCCCACACACACACACACGCACACTCACCATTCCCTTCCCCCACATCAACATTTTTTAAAGCTATTCTGCGAGTCTGTGGTAAATTTCACGGTGAACGAGCTCACTTTTCAACTCCCCAGTTTCCACAAGAAACCGGACTATCACCGCCTGTCACCTTCTCAACTCCCAGCGTCCTCTCGGGCCCCGTCGAGGCGCGATGACGTCATGCGGGCGACGATCTGGTTTCCCTGGTGACGGTTGCCAGGGCAGCGCGTGCAGGCGTCCGGAAGAGGCGCGGAAGCCGTGGTGGTGCTGAAAGGGAGAAGCAGAGAGAGAGAGCTTGTAAGTGGCTGGGAGGGCAGCAGGCCGGGGCCGGGGCCGGGGCCGGGGCCGGGGCCGGGGCCCGGACGCCTGCAGCCGCCGGGGGCATGGACGAGCCTGAGCGCACTCTCGCGCCCGAGCGCCCTGCCTCTGGCCGGACGTCCACTGCCTGCCGGGCGCTGGGCATCGGGGTGCCGAGCGGAGACTTCTGCAAACCTTGGCGCACACCCTCCTCCTTCCCCAGTGTGTTCTGTGCCGCTCGAGGGTTAGTTTAGCGTGGAGGTTGCGTCGCCTGCGCGGTCATGGAGTAGAACTGGAGCCCACGTGGCCCTGACCCGCGCTCTCTGGCCGGGCCTCTGCTAGAGAGTTGGGGGCGCTCGGCCCTGAGGGGCGGAGCCGGAGCCGCGCGACCCCGCGGCATCCGCGCCCCCTCTCCCGGGCCGCCTTCTAAGGTCAGCCCCCACAGGACGGCGCGACCCCGCCGACCAGACTACTCACTCGACTCCCATCCCTGCATAGATGCTGGCCTGGCAGGCACTTGGTGGGGGTCTTGTCTAGCAGCGTATAGGAAGACCCCGAACTAGGCAGCTGGCCCTGCCCCCCAAGACCCCAGGTTGTCCCTGGGGAGCACTCGAAGAACATAGAGAGAGAGAGGAACGCGGCCGGCTGGTGGGGCAAGTGGGGTGCAGGTCTGCAGGGGGCCCTCAGTCCCTCCCTGCCCTGCACTGGCCTCTGGGCACTCACTTCCCCACAGGACTCCCACGGCCGGAACTCCTTCCTGAGCCAAGAGTTCTTTGCTTGCACTTTAGCCTGGACTTAAAAAAAAAAATTAATCGGCCTTTTTTTTTTTTTTTAAGATTTTTATGTATTTATTTGAGAGGTAGAGTTAGACAGAGAGAGAGAGAGAGAGAGAGAGAGAGAGAGAGAGGTCTTCCATCTGTTGGTTCACTCCCAAAAAGGCTGCAACGGCCAGAACTGTGCCGATCCGAAGCCAGGAGCCAGGAGCTTCTTCCAGGTCTCCCACGCGGGTGTAGGGGCCCAAGCACTTGGGCCATCTTCTACTGCTTTCCCAGGTCATAGCAGAGAGCTGGACTGGAAGAGGAGCAGCCGAAACTAAAACCAGGTGCCCATATGGGATGCCAGTGCTACAGGATTAACCTACTGCACCATAGCGTTGGCTCCCGGCCTCGTTTTTAAAGCAGTTTTTGATTGACAGAAACGTTACAGAGCAGAGTTCCCATATACTTTCCGCACCCCCATTTCCTCTCTTATTAACTCTTTGCACTGGCTGTATTCCAGTCCTTAACCGTCAGGAAGCTTATTATGGATCATGTGCTAAGACAGTGTTGAACTACGAAAAAGACTGCCAAACTGTCTTCCGGAGTGGGTTTACCATTTTGCATTCAGCCACTAGCAATAAATAAGAATTCTTGTTGCTTTATATCCTGGTCAGCATTTGCTGTGGTTGATGTTTTGGAGTGGTATGCCACTTTTTGTTTTAATTTTCAATTCCCTAATGAGATGTGCTGTTGGACATCATTTCAAATGTTTATTTGCCATCCGTATATCCTGTTCGTTGGCATGTTTGTTCAGATCTTTTGCCTACTTTTTGATGGGCTGTTTAAGAGTTCTTTGTATATATTTTGGGTGCATTCCTTTATCAGATGTGCTTTGAAGATTTCTTTCCAGACTGTGGCTTCTGTCTCCATTGTCGTAACAGTGTTTTCCAGTGAGAGGTATTTTATTTTAATGAAGTCCAATTTATCAGTTACTTCTTTCATGCTTTTCCTACTGTGTCTGAAAACTCTGCCAAACGCAAGGTCGCTTATATTTCCTCCTCTGTGATCTTTTAGAAGGTTTGTAGTTCTGCCTCTTATGTTTAGGTGTTTAATTCATTTTGAGTTGATTTGTGTGACAGGTATAGATTTTTTTTTGGGGGGGGGGGGCATGTGGATGTGTTGTTGTCCCAGAACCGTTTGTTGGAAAGGGTCTCCTTTCTCCGTAGGTTTCCTTTACTTCTTTGTCAAGGATCGGTTGATTGTATTTATGTGATTCTATTTCTAGGCCGTCCACTTGTTTCATTGATTTATTTGTTCAGTTCCAACACCACACTTAGTAATTTTAAGTCTTGGAGTCAGTTAGTGTGACTCGTCCACTTCCATTGTTGGCCCTCAATGTTGTGTTGGCTATTCAGGGTCTTTGCCTCTCCCTATAACTCTTGAGTCAGCTTGTTGATACTCACAGAGTGACTCACTAGGACTTTGATTGGGATGGCATTGAATCTGTAGGTCAAATTGGAAAAAACTGCCATCCTAATACCACTGAGTCTTCCTGTGCATGCGCATGAGGTATCTGGGTTTTTTTAGTTCTTTGCTCACTTTCGTCAGAGTTTTATAGGTCTTTTTATATAGGTCTTGGTACATGTGTTGTTATATGTATGTTACATTTCCTTTAGTATCAATATAAAAGGTGGGTGGCACAAATATTATTAAAAGTTATTTTTAAAGATATTGTGCTTTGTTACAATTACTTGTGAATTAGGCATTTGTTATAATTACTTGCGAATAGCCTATTCACAGATCCAGCTTAGGAAAGGATAGTTGACCAAGGATGGCCAAATTAATTTACTTGTTCCAGAAATATTTATGGAGCACATAATGTGTGTCACATATTTTTATTTATTTATTTGAGAGGTAGAGCTACAGACAGAGGGAGAGAGAGATCTTCCATCTACTGGTTCACTCCCCAAACGGCCACAATAGCAAGAGCTGAGCTGATCTGAAGCCAGGAGTCAGGAGCTTCTTCCGGGTCTTGCACGTGGGTGCAGGGGCCCAAGGACTTGGGCCATCTTCCACTGCTTTCCCAGCCACAGCAAAGAGCTGGATCGGAAATGAAGCAGGTGGGACATGAACCAGCAGCGCCCATATGAGATGCTGGTACTACAGAGGCAGAAGCTTAGCCTACTATGCCACAGCACCAGCCCTGCCAATTATTTTTATAAGTGCTAAATTATAGTCATGAACAAAATATTTAGACAAAAATGTGTATCTTTAAGTTGCTAACATACGAATGGGAAAAGACAGATAATGTGAAAATAGGTGAAATATGCTGTATGGAAAGTGTGATGAAGAGAAGTGAACCCAGGTGAGGAGACAGGCAGAGGGCAGAAGCAGGGCAAGGAGGGGCACTGAGTGGGTGGCCAGGGAAGGCCTCCCTGAGAGTGCTCCTAGAAGTGAGGCTCTGTGCAAGCTCGGGGAGAAGCCTTCCCTGGGCGGGAGGAGACCATGCACAAGGCTGGAGCCAATGATGGTGAAGGTTGGGCCGAGAGGGGAGCTGGAGTACCCTGGGCCCTGGTTTTGTGCTTTGCAGGTGCGATCTGACCAGTGCGTTGGCAGGATGGCCCTGCGTTCTCTCACTCAGTCCTCACAGCCTCTCTGTGCAGCTCATCACAGATGAGGACATTGAAGCAGAGATTAATCTGCCCAGAGCCCAGATTATATCCAAGAGGTACCACATCCCCAAGGACTCCAAGTGCACAAGCTGGGAGTGGAAGAAGGGAAAAGGCTTTATGTTACTGTGGTCATTTCATCCATTTATTCATTCATTCTTTCATTCTCTCTCTGATCCTCGAGCACCTGTTACATTGATGCAATGACATTTTTACAGACATTCATTGAAGGCCTGTTCTGGGCAGGATACTGAAAAGTAGCAAATGGATAAGACATGAGACCCCTGCCCTTAAGAGGTATAAGAGAAAGGATGTGAGTACAGTCCTAGGTGATAATAATACATCCAGGGAAGCTTAGCGATGCTGGGATGCCCAAGGGACTCTGGGAGTCACAGGGTGCCCCCAAGAGGAATCCCAAAGCCTGCGTGGAGGAGAGGGAGCAGGTCTAGGGTTTGGGTGGGAATGACTGGGGAGAGGGCATCCCAGACAGGGGGCATGGCCCATGCAAGCCTCAGAGATGCCTCCAGGCTTGATCCTGAGCAGGAGCCACAAGCCCAGATAGCTGCAGGGGCTCATGGGAAATGAATGTGAGTGAATCCTGCAGGTGTAAGAACCACATTTACGTGCAGTAATGACAGACAGGTGATGTGCCCACTGTGGCACCCACCTCAGAGTGGCAGAGACCATGGCTGAGTGGCGTGAACATACCCTGCCTCGAGCGAGCTCCCTCTGTCCAGGAGCTGCCATCCATGTGCGCCCACACTGGACTCAGCAGTGCTCGCTCTGCAGACTCTTCTAAAAGAAGCCGGAAATCTGGATTCCATTGAAATCCACAGACCTTTGAACATTGGCAACAGATCCTAACAAAGCAGCCTGTGAGAGTCAAACAGAAACGGGTGTGGGATGGGTCCAGCCTTGCAGCCAGCCGGAGCACCCGCCGTGAGTCCTGGCGGCCTCTGGCAGAGGCGGGAACCACTTTGATCTGGTTTCAGAAAGGTTCCAGACAGTCACGTACAGCGTGGGTTAACAGGGAGCTAGGGCAGAAGCAGGTAGCCAGAGAGAGGGGGAGCCACTGGGAGGTGGGGGTAGAGAGGCTGGAGGCAGCCGTGCTGGGGGCTTGGTGGCTGTGAGCCCAGCTGCTGGGAAGGCTTGCTGCTGGTGGACCACAAGCATCGCCATGGGAGACAGGGAGGGTCTCGGCGTGGAACAAAGAAGAGCAAGGATTCCCCAGGAGAGACAGCAGGAGGGAAGAAGATGACATTTTGCGTCTGTCAGTCCAGGCTGGGCAGAGCCTTTTCACACTGCCCTTCACCATTGCCCTCAGCACATCTGTGGCTTCCATATCACCGTCTCCTGCTCACTGAGGAAGGGAGGGAGGCCCCGACTTCCGCAACCACACCCTTTCATTTGCACGTCGTCTCTGGCTACCTCCTGCCACAGTGGCCGGCTTCAGCGGCTGTGACCACAGTCTGACCCATTTACTGTCTGGGCCCTTACAGGACCGCTTTGTTGATCTCTGCCTAGATAGAAAGCATTGAATCTGTTTAAAAACAGTGGAGCCTGGTTGTTAAGTTACATTATGTCCTTGGGTACCCCATCTTTTTGTGCCCCTCCCCCCTGCCATGGTGATGATGGCTGTCACATGTTTAACAGATGCGTCCAGGTGTTTCTGCAGACCAAGGGTCCCCAGGACCACCTTCAGGTTCAGTGATTTGCTGGAACAACTCGTGGTTACAGCTCATCACCACAGAACACAGGCTAAACTCAGCTCAGCAGAGAAGGAGACGCACAGGACAGAGTCGATGGGACACCAGGCAGAGTCCTCCAGTTGTGCTCTCCCAGTGGAGTCGTCTGGGCACTGCTTTGCGTCTCAGTCGGGGTTGCTCTCCTGAGCCCTGGTGTGCGGGTTCTTACCAGGGGCAGTCACAAAGGCACAGCTGACTGTCCAAGCCTGAGTCTCTGGTCCCTCCAGAGGTTGAACCCATCCCAACCACAGGCCCAGGGCTCCCACCAGAAGTTGCATTATTAACGTAAACTACCTGGAATAGCCCAAGGTCTTCAGGTAGTCAAAGACTTTTCTGTCTTGGAGGATATGCCAGGGTCTTTCTTTGGGATGCATAGGGTATGAACAACCTAGATTATCTGAGTTAATTCTTTTTTTAATTTACTTTTATTTTCATTTTTATTTGAAAGAGAGAAAGATACAAATGAAGTGAGAGATCTTCCATCCATTAGTTCATTCCCCCAAATGCCCACAACAGCCAGGGGTGGGCCAGGAATAAGCCAGGAGCCCATAGTTCAACTCCACCATGTGGGTGGCAGGAACTTGAGTACTCTGCCTGCCAGGGTGTGCGTTAGCAGGAAACTGGAACTGGGAGCAGAGCTGAGGCTTACCCCCAGGCACTGTGATAGGGGATTCCGGCATCCCAAGTGATGACTTAACTGCTAGAGCCCCACACCCATGCTTGCTGAGTTAAGTCTTTACTGTACAGTTCCTCTTACTTGGCAGAACTCTCTGATGAGTATTGCCACTTTAACACTACCTCCCTCTTTTGACCTTTGCTCAACCCCAGACTCACTCCACGGCACGATAGATATCGCTGGGTAATACTTAAGTGCCATGCCTGGTCTCCAGTCCAGAATAGTTAGATGGTACTCTAGAAGTGAACCTGGGCACCAGTATTTTTATTTATTTGAAAGACAAAGAGAGATAAACAGAAATATACCGTTTGGTTTACTCCCCAAATGCCTGTGACAGCTGAGGCTGTACCAAGCTGAAGCCAGGAGCCAGGAACTCCATCTGGGTCTCCCACATGGGTGGTAGGGACCCAACTACTTGAACCATCATCACCTGCTGCCTCCCAGGCTGGGGATTAGCAGGAAGCTAGAGTTGGGAGAGGAGCTGGCACTGAAACCCAGGCACTTTGATACTGGATGCTGGCATCTCAAACGGTGTCTAAACTGCTATGACAAAGGCCTACCCCTCAGCATTTTTACGTTGTTATCTGTGAGGATTCGATGCTGAGACAAATTTAAGAGCCACTAGGTGGGGCTAGCATTGTGGCATAGCAGGTAAAGTTGCTGATCGCAACGCCAGCATCTCATGTGGGCACTGGTTCATGTCCAGGCTGCTCCACTTCCAATTCAGTTCCCTGCTAAAGGCCTTGGAAGAACGGAGGGAGATAGCCCAAGTGTTTGTGTCCCTGCCACCCATGTGGGAGACCCAGATGAAGCTCTTGGCTCCTGACTTCTTGCAGACATCTGAGAAGTGAACCAGCAGATAGAAGTCTCTCTCTCTCTCTCTCTCTCTCTCTCTCTCTCTCTCTCTCTCTCTCTCCTCTCTCCCTCTCTCTCACTCTGTAACTCTGACTTTCAAATAAATAAATAAGTCATAAAAAAAGAGCCACCGTGTACAGGGACCATCCCTGAGGGCGCTGGGAAGGTGTAGATAGAGCACTGTTCCTGGAAGATCAGACAGGGACATGGTACCTGTGCTGGGCCTGGGAGGACCAACAAAATTTAAACCTTGAGAGAAGGCGGGGAGCAAATCAGCACAATTAGCTAGAAGGAGGAAACAGGCTAAGAGGGGAGACTGAGGCCAAATCCCCCCAAGCCTTTAATGCCTTTGGACCTGGTTTTGTGGCAAACAAGCATCTGCCAAAGCCTCGTGTACAAGATGTGCCAGGCTCAGTTGGAGCTGTGCTTTCAGGCAGCTGCTCCTCCAGGCCAGGGTGCAGGTGCAGTGAGAAGGAGGGTCAAGGGTAGTTGGAGCCTGTTTGATCAGCCCTGAGGATGACAGAGTCCTTGGCACTCGATTGCCAAGTGCTCATTTCATGCCTGCCGCCTGCCTATGAAGCGCTCTTACAGGCCCTGAAGACAGAGCAGTGAGCTGCACACCAGGCCTGTGACTGAAGCTGCAGGGAGGGAGAGAGGCAGTCAACCAGCGAACACAGCCGTGCATTGCCTAATGCCAGGGATGCGTTCTGAGAAATGCAAGGGTAGTACATTTTGCCATGCAAACATCCCAGCATGTACTGACCGAGAGGCGGGTGCGTGTATCCTAGTACACACCCAAGCTGTACAGTTTGTACCGTGGTTTGTCTGGTCCTTTACTGAGCACGTGTTGTTAGGCAGCATGTGACTGTACAAACGTGTTAGGTGAAGCTAAGAGTTGTGGAAGAAGATGAGGCGAGAGCACAGGAATGAGGTTAGGGGTCTTTCTACAACAAGATGTGTGGAAGTCTCCTCTGATACGGTGACACTTGATAGGGAGTCGGAGACCTGGGTGGGTGGCAGAGGAACCTTCAGGGAGGGACGACATCAGGTGCAGAAGCCATGGGGTGGTTGTGAGCGTGACATTGAGAGTGATGTCCGTGGGGGTGGAGATGCAGGGACAGGTCTAAGGACTCTTATGGAGAATCAGCAGGTTCGTGACTAATTGGATGATGTGTGGACAACACAGTTTTAGTTTGGTTTAAGGCAAATGTGCTTACTTAACACTGGCTACATTTTACAATCATGCAGGAAGTATTTAAAAACTCCAGTGTTGGGGCCGGTGCTATGGCTCACTTGGTTAATCCTCCGCCTGCGGCGCCAGCATCCCATATGGGCGCCGGGTTCTCCTCTTCCAGGCCAGCTCTCTTCTGTGGCCCGGGAGGGCAGTGGAGGATGGCCCAAGTGCTTGGGCCCTGCACCCGCATGGGAGACCAGAAGGAAGCACCTGGCTCCTGGCTTCAGACTGGCACAGCGCCGGACGTAGCAGCCATTTGGGGAGTTAACCAACAGAGGAAGGAAGACTTTTCTCTCTGTCTCTCTCTCTCTCACTGTCTATATCTCTACCTGTCAAATAAAAAAAAAAAAAAAAAACCTCCAGTGTCTATGCTTTACATTCCATCTGTGTGAAGTTCAGATAGACAAAATATGAAGAATGTAGAAGGAACTCTTTACCTCTTGATAATATGACAATTTTTAAAATGGGCAAAAAATATGTAGATATCACCAAAGAAGAAACACTCAATGTAACTTGATGACAGAGAAGTATAAATTAAGAAACCGTGATGAGACATCATTACATAGCAACTAGAAAGACCAAAATTTGGCCTGACCGTACTAAGTGTTGACAAGGACGTGAAGCAAATGGGGCTTTCAGACACTGCTAGTGGGGATGTAAAATGGCACAGTCACTGTGGAACACAGTTCAGCAATTTCTTTAAAAAGTTGAGCATACGGGCAGGCATTTTGCCTAGAGATTAAGATGCCAGTGGCACAGGCCTCAGTATCTGGGTTTGAGCCCCTGCTCTGGCTTCTGACTTCAGCTTCCAGCTAATCCAGACCCCGGGAGGCAGCAGTGATGGCTCCAATAATTGGGTTCCTGCCACCCACGTGGGAGACCTGGGTAGGGTTTCCAGATCTTTGGCTTCAGCCTAGCCCAGGTCATTGCAGGCATTTAGGGATAGAACCAGCAGATGGAAATTCTCTCTGTCTATCAAAAGAGTGAAACCTGTATTTTCTAAATAACTCATGTTACACCAGAACTCTGGAGACCAAAGCACCTGTAAAATACAAGGGTTTGTTGTGCTGCCCAGGACATGAGATGCCCCTTACCTCTATCTGGGTAGTGTAAGGGTGAAGGGAGTGCTTCCCCCTTTTGCCCTCTGAAGGTTTGCTGGAGAGAACCGACAGCAAACAGATCCAACAGGAGAAAGACATACTCATTTACGGGGTTGTCACAGGAGGATGACTGCCCACTGACCCAGCGAGGTTTGGCTGCCCCTACTCCTTAATTCTTGAAACAGAGGGAGGTGGAGGGGTGTGGAGGTATTTTAGGAAAGATCCATTTGGATCCAGGAGACAGAAATTATCTTGCAAATGATTCTCTTTGGAGTTGGAGTGAGCCCAAGAGACAGATGATTTCTTGGATATCTTGCAGCAAAGTGCAACTGCGATAGATAATTGGATTTTGGGGAGTTGGGGGAGGCAGTTCTGTTCTCTCTGGTGGGTCCAGGCTTCAGGCAGGCAAGAATATCTTCCCTGTGCCTGTGAGAGAGAAAGAGGACCAAGAGCCAGGGCGAGCGAGGGCAGGGGGAAGGTCAGTGAGACTTTGAGACCTCTGCCTTTCTCAGCTCAGCGTGTGAAATGCCGTGCTTGGAGATACTGTTTTCTGGGCCCCGGCGGTGGCCCCCACAGAGGTGTGTAGCTGTGGAAAGCTGCTGCGCACTCAGGATTTGTGCATTTTACTGCATAGAAATTGTACCCCAGTGTTGCTTGATGTCTGAGCCCCATTCCTAGAGATTGGGTTGGGATTTAGCTGGTGTGGGGATGAGCCCAGGCACTGTCGCATTTTAGGAGTTCCTAGGAGATTCTTAGGTGGAGCCACAGCTGAGAGCCACTGGTTCAAGGCCCAGGCAAGAGTCAGTGCTGTGTCTGAGTGCCGGGGCGTCTTCTGGTGCCACGTGCAGTCTGGGCCATGCTCAGGGCTGCAGGATGGTGCTGCACTCGGCTTGGGTTTCCCGTGGTTGGAGGTGAGGGCAGGGCCGCTCTCAAGCTTCAGCAGGGATGCACACGCACAGCCAAGCAGGACACTCCAGGGTCCGGCGCTGTCAAAATCACTGGTTGTGTGCTGAGCACCCCGCCCCGCGTGGGGTTCACTTCAGGCTGCTTTTCTGACTCCCAGGGTGAGATGGCAGAGGACGAAGGCTCCCAGGACACCTTGCGGCTACAGTTCAAGGCCATGCAGGAGATGCAGCACCAACGGCTACAGAAGCAGATGGAGAAAAGGAAGGAAAAGGAACTGAGCCGCCAAAGCAGAGCCGACGAGCAAAAAGAGCCCTTGGAGATCTCCGAAGGCCTCGGTCTCCTCCACACAGGAGAACAGAACTCAAAAAATAGCTTTGAGCAAGGGTAAGTGCAAGTTTGAAACCCCTAGAAGCATTGTGGGCGGTGGAGGAGAAGGCAGGGGAGAATTGCCTGAAGACGTGGGTAGACAGGTGGACTGGCCGGCGCCGTGGCTTAACAGGCTAATCCTCCGCCTTGCGGTGCCGGCACACCAGGTTCTAGTCCCGGTCGGGGCACCGGATTCTGTCCCGGTTGCCCCTCTTCCAGGCCAGCTCTCTGCTATGGCCCGGGAAGGCAGTGGAGGATGGCCCAAGTCCCTGGGCCCTGCACCCACATGGGAGACCAGGAGAAGCACCTGGCTCCTGGCTTCGGATCAGCACGATGCGCTGGCCGCAACGGCCATTGCAGGGTGAGCCAACGGCAAAAAGGAAGACCTTTCTCTCTGTCTCTCTCTCACACTATCCACTCTGCCTGTCAAAAAAAAAAAAAAAAAAAAAAAAAGACAGGTGGACTAGGTGTGGGTTTCTGAGTTGAGGGTGGTTTTGACACAGATGCTGTTATTAAAGACTCCAGCGTCTAATTGACCTATGTGCCTGAGGACATAATTTAATGTGAAATGTATTCCAAAAGCATTGGAAATCTAAGCTTTTAAACTCATCGAGGTATCATTTAATTCACTTGAGTTTCTTTTGTAGTCTCTCTTGCATGAAAACTGTGTTTGCACTTCCAAGGAGCTGGTTGGCTCATGGGTGGTTCAAAGATGACCCTTGCTCCAGATCTCACCAAGGGTCTTTCTCCAGTGACAACCTTTCTTCCCTGACATACGGCAACACATAAACACACCCTGTCCTGGAGAAGCGAGATGGATCCCTTGCTTCTTTACAGTTGGCAAAAAGGTTGAAAGGAGTCCAGAACAGTCTCCATGTGCTCTAGATTTAAAAATGCTTCACAGATGCATGGGGATGTTTGCTGCCTAGGAGAAGCCAGAGTTTGTACTATTAAATCCTCTGCTGGTTGTTTTACTAAAAATCACAGCAGTCATTGCAATGTCTCGTTGCTCCTGGTTCTGCCCTGAATATTTTCTGCATCTTCAGATTCTGCTTTTCTTGGTTTCTTACTTTTCAAAATATTCTACTTACAAATTCTAGTTGGGAAACAAAGTTTTCTTAATAATTAGAAAAACTGATATAGCTGCTAAGTATTCCCTGTAAGTTATCCTAAGACCTGTTTCCAAATGACCCGTCCCCAAGTAAGAGAAACTGGAATCGGAAGACCTGAGCTTTTGGTGGAATAATAACAGTAGCAGTAGTGACAGCTGTCACCCGATAACTGCTACGCCCCCTAACATCCATTCCCAGAGCACCTGTCTGTGGAGAGCTGTTCTTGGCCCAGCAGAAGTGATTACAAACTCATCAGTCATGGGTTTCGCATGGTTTCAAGTTCTGAACAGAGCCTCACAAGACAGCGTGTAATATACACAATCAGCCATCTGCTCTAGTCTTCTGTCAGGTTCACCTGAAACCCAGGCCTAGTCTCAACTTAAGGCTTTGAAAGTTCCTTTTTGATCTTCCAAGAGCCGTGTGTGTGTGTGTGTGTACGCTGCAGAAGCTATGTCAAAACTTGGGAAGTGTAACTAAAGTGAGAGGAGAAGATGTTCAGCCTTAATTATAGCTGCGTTGCACAGGTTTTGGTACGGCTTCCATGGTTGAGCCTTCCTAAATGCTTCCTAATGCACATTATGTTTCTTCTTAACCCAAACATAATTTAGGAATGTGGGTTTTTTTCTTTTTTTTTTTTTTCTTTTTAGATTTATTTTATTTACTTGAAAGGCAGAGTTACAGAGAGGCTGAGAAAGTGAGAGTCAGAGACAGAGACAGAGAGAGTCTTCCATCCACTGGTTCACTCCCCAAATGGCCACAAAGGCTGGAGCTGCACCAATCCAAATTCAGGAGCCAGGAGCTTCTTCCGGGTCTCCAATGTGAGTGCAGGGGCCCAAGGACTTGGGCCATCTTCCACTGCTTTCCCAGGCCGTAGCAGAAAGCTGGATCAGAAGTGGAGCAGCTGAGACACGAACCAGCACCTATATGGAATTCCAGTGCTTCAGGCCAGGGCTTTAACCCACAGTGCCTGCGTGGGGTTTTTATAGTTGCAACATATGATAGAATCTGGGTTTTGCTCTTTATTTGACTTTTTTGCTTCTTTCCTAGTATCAATGTCTCATTTTAGTCAATTTCCATTAGAGAAAATGGTCTGTACGATATCATTATTTGGAGTTCACCAAGATTGCCCTTGTAGGCTTAATCCATTTTTATGCATGTTCCCTGAACACTTGGAAGGAGTGTGAGTTCCCTGAGAGGGGGCTTTGTGCAGCTCTCTGTTGGAGTCAGCTGATAAACAGTGCTGTTCAAACCTTCTTTCTCCTTTCACTTGTGCGTGGATGTGGTGTGTGCACTTAGTCATTAGGCTCTGAGAAGAGTTTGTTTAAATCCCTTACTTTCTGTTTCCTATCACCATCTAGTGCCCAACCCGGGTACAGTATGCGAAGGCAGTGGAGGCCTGACCCCTGCCCACCTGTCCCAGAGGAGGAGCAGTAACTCTGTCTTTGCCTTGTAGGGTGCTTGAAGATGAGATTAACCAGCTTCGAGATGAGCTCAGGGAAACCGTCGATGAGAACGGGCGACTGTATAAGCTGCTGAAAGAAAGGGACTTTGAAATCAAACACCTGAAAAAGAAAATAGAAGAGGACAGATATGTCTTCACAGGTAGCTGCACCATGGGTTTTTTGTTTGTTTTGTTATTAATGCACACACGACAGACGCTGCTCGGAAATCAAGGTTGCTGTCACTACTCCAAAAAGAATATGAAACAGGGAAGTCAGCTATTCTCCAAGGATTTCCCAGGACCCAGCTGCCTTGGTCTAGGCTGGACCTTGGCCCTGTGTGTGGAGACCTTGGCCCCACGGGTCTGGCAAGAATCTAGGTTTGGAAGGCCTGGCGAGGACCTTAGCCTTCTGTGGATGTGAGTCATGGATTGGCTCTGTGGTGATCAGTTTGACCGAGCCTGATTGTGCTCTGCTCTGTGTGTGCCCACTGAGCAATAACCAGTCACAGAGAGGAACAGGGCTGACCCAGGAAATGAGGGTGGGTGCACCCATAGAACCAAATCTCCCCTCAGCCAGTGCTGGATTAAAAGGCAAGGGATTTGGTATCCTACATGCTCTTGGTAGTGTGCTGCACCTTCTTCCATTTTTTGCCTTTTTCTGTCTAAAAGAAACAAACAAGCAAGCAAGCATACTGAAGACCAGGCTTGGTGCTGGAGGAATAGACACGCTCAGGCAGGCTCAGGATTCAGCGGCTGCAGGAGCGGCTTCACTTTCGCAAGGCCGCAGAAAAGCTGATGGGCTCCAGGGGGCGCAGGTGATCCACCTGTACCCCATAGATCGGAGAGGCAGGACCTGGGGCTGCTCCTCCCCAGCTTGTCCCATTGTTCTCTGCTCCAACTTAGGGACTTGCACTTGGCCCCTGAAGACTGCTAAAGTCCGGTCCTCACTGCAAAGTCACTATTTCTGCTCTCCAACCTCACATTTTACAGAAACAAGTCTGACTGGCCTGTTGGTGTTTTTAAATGAGGCCGCAGAGATGGGTGTCTATGGGTAAGTCTCTGATTGGGACACTCACGGCCCCTGTCAGTGTATTTGGGTTCAACTCCTGGCTCTGGCTCCTGACCCCAGCTTCCGGCTGTTACATAAACCCTGGGAGGTAACTGTGATGACGCAACTAATTGAGTTCCTGCCACCCATGGGGGAGACCTGGATTGTGTTTCCTGCTTCCTGCTTCAACCCGTCCTGGCCTGGCCTGGCCCAACACTGGCTGTCGAAGACATTGAGGAGTGAACCAGTGGGTGGGATCTCTCTCTGACCATCTCTCTGGCTCTTAAATAAATTTAAAAACAAAGTCAAAATAGGTCCCAAGTGATACGCTACTAACAGCCTGGTGCTTAGGTTTCTCTTGGCTGGATTTTTAGTGACGGCTTTAGGTAGTTGATTTTTGTTTGTTTCACCATATCTCTTTGTATATTTTTTTAGCAATTGCTTTAATGATTACAGAACACAGAACTTTCCACAGTCTGCTTAGGATGAATGTCCTACCACTAAAAGTGGAAGGTGAACACTTTACCACTGAAGATGTCCCTTGAGCCCTGCCTCTCCCACCTCCCTGCACTCTGGTATCATAGCATTTATATGTGTTATCTCTTAAGTACGTTAAAAAGATCCATCAGTGTTACAACTTTTGCTTTCAACCATTTTATGTATTTTAAAGAGGCTGAGAGGACGAAAACGAGTGTGCAGTTTTCTCCCAGGTATTTAGCACGTCTCTGCTTGCCGTTCACCAAGGCTGCAGCCGCAGGAGCAGGGCTGGCCTGGACACACAGTACAGAGAGAACAGAAAGTAAACAAACAAAAAAAAATGGGATTTTTTTTTTTATTATTTTTCTTTCTGTACCTGTTTCTGCTTTTTTTGGACTGGAAAAAGCTTCTCTTGGACTTCTTTGTGACGGCAAGTGCCAGGATTTATGCTGATCGGGGGTCCTTGGAGCAAATTATAACGCAGGAAGCTCACCACTGGACCATTTGTACTTGCAGGTCGGCTTGGCTTCCCCAGTGTGCTTGCTCCTGTGCACTTGGAGAACCCCCAGATGGCTGTTTTGTATTCTCGTCAGGGTTTTTAGTTGTACCCAGTGAGGGGGACAGGGTGGAGTCTGCTTCCTCCGTGTTAACCAGGAGCAGAACCTCTGCTGAAATTGCCTCTCTGTAACTGCTGGAGTTGATGGTTTTCCCAGTGATCTTTTAATCCCCACCCCAACCCCCCACCTATTAAAAGGAGCCGGGGAGCCAACTGTGCCATCTTGGTGCCAAATGGTGCCCATCTCCCACTAGATCCTCCATGGCCCCAGGCTTGTTCTGAGCCCTTATTCTTGATGTGTCCTTATCCCTTTCAGCTGTCCAAAAGCAGTTACTCCGCCTGGTAGACCCACTTGCTGCCCTTCCCAGGCCAGCAGCAGCAACCCCAGGAAGAGGTGATTTGAAAACCATCCAGTGCCTCTGCTTGCCTGCCCCCAGCTGTCGCCCTCCATCGTGGACTGAAGTGTAGCATGGCCAAGTTAGAGAACAGGAATGAGACAGCATCTCTGCCATTACCGCTGCTGGAGGCAGAAGCTTCAGGGAACTTGCAGATCATTGCACAGGTTGGGGGGACTGCACTGCGGAAGGGGCACAGGACTTCCAAGGCTGCTCAGCCAGTCCGTGGCCGTGCTGGGCCAGCTCCCCCTGCCTGCTTTCTGTACAGCCCCGCAACCCACGCCTACCCCACTCCGTCTAAAGCAGTATCACTCCCCATCCCCTTGCCTCAGCTTCAGTTCATTTCATCACATTTATTCTTCTCAGGTATTACAGTACATATTTATTTGTTTGCTCTGTTATCTGTCTTCCTGGTAGAATGTAAACTCCAGTAATCTTTTTTTTTTTTTTGGGGGGGGGGGGAACAGAAAGAGAGAGAGAGAGACATACAGAGGGAAAGACAGAAAACTCCTAGATGGTTCTCTCCCCAGATGCCTGCAGTGGTTGGGATTGGACCAGGCCAAAGCCAGGGGCCAGGAATTCAACCCAGGTCCCCCGCATGGATGGTAGGAACCCAATGACTTGAGCCCTCACTGCTGCCTCTTAGGAAGTTTAACTTCTAACAAAATCCCCACCCCTCTGTGAGTCCTTTTCATTCACCACTCAATCTCTAACCCCAAAAGGATCTAGCACTTGGTAGACACTCAGTGCACATTTGCTATATGGATGCGTGCATTTGTATTGGCTAGATGTTCCCACAAAATTCTGTAGAAGAGCCAAGCAGCCGACCTTAGCAGCACTCAGCAGTGAGCACCGATTCGACTCAGACATCTGGAAGTTAGCTGGCAGATCTAGGCCAGACGTGGCTAGGGTGGCTACACTTTGTTCCTTGTGCCCCTCTCCTTTCGCCTTGGGAGCAGCCAGCCGGCCTGGATGTGTTCTTCCTGTGCAGATGGCACAAGCAAGCGGAGCGCGCTGAGCTGCAGGCGTGCTTTGCAAGCCTCCGCCTGCCCCTTATCTGTTAACATTCCATTGGCCAAATCAAGTGACAAGGCTGAGCCCAGAGTCAGGCAGGCGTAGAAGGGCTGAAGGGCCAGCACCCTGGGCCTGCTGGAGGGCACAGCAGAATCACGGGGCAGAGGGAACGGACGCCTCGCCCTGTTGCTGGGGACGGGGTGCAGGATTGGAGCGATGAACTTGTCCCCCCACAGAATTAAAACTCTGCTTTCTGATTTTATAATTTTCCTGGACACACTGAACCTTCAAGTGGCCACATTTCCACTCACTGGAGCTGGATCCCTGGGCCCCTAGGTGGGTGGTGACTCCCCTGAGACCCGGCCTCTTTGTAAGTGTTCACGCCGAGCAGTGTCAGCTTCCGGTACCCGGTGCCACCGGTGGTGTGGCATGAGTGTGATACACAGCCTATGTTTTTAATTGACCTCCCCACTCCTCTCATTTCAGGGACAACTGGCATGGCTGGAGATGTAATTGCCACCAAAATTGTCGAGCTGTCCAAAAAGAACCGGCTGCTGATGGCAGAGTCGGAGGGCGCGAAGACCAGGGTGAAGCAGCTGACCAGTCGCATCCAGGAGCTGGAGCGGGAAGTGAGGGGCCTGGAGGGGGCTCCCAGCACTTGGGGCCACCCCCCTAGAGGGGAAACCACAGTTAGGTGCTGTGGGTCCTCCTGCAGGGCGTGTGGGTCCACGTATGCCACAAGTTCCTCAGCCCTTGCATTCTGAGAGGGGACAGTGTGCTGGGGAGCACGGGGAACACCGATCCCTGGAGGCAGCCTAGGGGTTGGGGAAAAACCTGGAACCTGGTGGCCTGGCCTTGACTCCTGGCTCCATCACAGACTTGCTCGGTGACCCTGAGTAGCTCATGAACTCTCAGTGTCTCAGTTCCTCCCCCTGTCATACAGTGGTAGAATAGCCCCTCTCAGGGTTTATAAGGATTAAGAGTTAACATCACAAAATGTTCCAAATTGCACTTGAACTAGAGAAACATTTGCTGGATAAATTCAGAGATCCTTGCTAATTTGAAGCCAGGACTGGAAACGTCAGTTTCCTTGCCATCCATGTAGCCCTCCAGTGGAGGGAAGGCACAGCCAAGTGGTCATGACCCCGTAGGAGTTCGACCAGAACCTGTGTGCTAGGGGGACCCATGTAGCTTTCCCTTATGAGGCCCGAGGAGAGGGAGAGCATTTCTCAAGTCGCACACTGTGTGCTGGTGCTGGACTGCAGATCCCATTCTGTCACCCTCTGAAACCCGCCCAGTCTTTAATCTTGGCATTGACTTAGAGCTGCTTTATTCTATTACATTTTCTTTTTTTTAAACCATCTCAGGTTTTGTGCCAGACCCTGGGGAGACCGAAGGGAACAAATTAGGCACGGTTGGTCCCTGCCCTCCTGGGGGACAGATTAACATAGAAACTGTGACATGGTTATAACCCGTGACAGAGGAATAGGGGTTGATGGGTTCCTGGAGAACATGTAGGGGCCAGACTCAGAAACGTGGGAGAGCAGTGTGCCCAAGAGCTGAACAGGGTGGGGTTGGAGAGATGGGAGGGTGAGCATGGTCTTGTTGGACAGGGTATGGTCTCGGTGTGGAAAATGATCAGGAAACCATTAAAGGACCATGAGCCAGTGTGGCAGGCTTCCCTGTGCCTCTGACCCTGTCTCCAGGTCTGTAACCCCAAGTCCATACATGATTCCTTTATTCTCTGCCCCCTAGGCAGTTGTTAGAGCTCCAGGAGACAGGTTATGGCTGCAGCGTCCTTGTGTATTAAGCTCTTAGTGAGTCCTGAGGCCGCTTCTCACGGTGCAGCTAGGGGACTGAGGCAGACAGTCGGCCCAGAGCAGCTGGCAAAGGAGACT
The DNA here is from genome assembly GCF_033115175.1 of Lepus europaeus. NCBI lineage: Eukaryota > Metazoa > Chordata > Mammalia > Lagomorpha > Leporidae > Lepus > Lepus europaeus. Next base: position 17,063,148 of record NC_084835.1, read on the forward strand.
CCTTCCTTTAATGATCCTAAAGGGAACCGAAAGGACAGACTACCAAGATGGGTGACCACGCAGCCAGCGGCACCCCCGCACCCCAGCCGGGCGGCACACTTGCTGAGCAGGGTTTAATATTAAATTGAGGTTTAAATGTGAGGTTTGCTTTTGCAGCTGCAGATGGCACTGGCCAGGCTGCCCGCCAAGGGGGCCACCGACACAGGAGCCAAGCCACCGCGGGCCCAGATGGGAGACAAAGCCTTGGTATGAATTCTCATCTGCTGGGGAGTCTGTAAGGCCGCCATGGGCCTGGGAGCATAGGCACCTGTGCATGGGCTCTGCCACCACCACCACCACCCCCCCCCCCATTGCCGAGCCCGGTGCCCATCGTCTGCACTGCAGCAGCCTTCGTTCTGGGAGCAGCACCAAGCCAGGGGGCCGAGGCCATAGCAGAGACCAGGCTGGGTCTAATTCAGTCCAGAGACAGAGGGAAGGAGGCCCAAAGACCCTGGAACACCAGAACCTCAGGAGCAGGAGGGAAGCCTGTCCCAGACAGGCCTCGTGCTCTCAGCCCAGCCAGCCCCTTCAAAGCATCCTCTCTGGGGCAGACAACTGGCTCCTACCCCAGGGGCAGGCAGCTCCCCACTGCCCGAGAGCCCTGTCCTGTGTGGCTCAGGCCGTGCTGGGAGGAGTTCTCAGATCCACAGAGTAACAGTGACTCCAGGGAGTGAGGGCTGTTCCCTACATGCAGCGAGCAGTCTCTGAACCCAGAAGATGGGACCAGCAGCTCCGTGGGAGGAAGGTGTTCGGACCCAGTGGGCTGCTGGTGGCACACAGCCCGAGTCAGACAATGGGCAGCCCGGGAGGCCGCACCAGGGATTTTCTCGGGGCATCAGGCAGGCTGGTGACAGAGGGAAGCAAGCCCCAGATGATGCTGGAGCCCCATCTCCCCTGTTGCCTGCACCTCTGGATCAGGCTGCCCCAAGCTCATCCCATGGAGAATTGAGTCCTCCGTGTGTGCTGGGGGTCCTGGGATTCCAGAGATGGCTCTGTCTCCTTGAGGTCAGCCTCAAGTAAGCCTGTCTCGTTGCTGGGGAGGCGGGCACTGGACTGATCCTCTTCCGGGCCTTGCTGCCCCCAGGAGCTCACTGCCCCCAGTTTATCCCAAGCATTGAGGGCCTCCATGTCCCTGATTGGAGCTGCCCCAGTGGGACACCCCTTGTTCAGACACTCACTGGCCCGATGGCATTTTTTTGAGCCCTGTGACATAGAGAATCAAAAACAGAACCCCTGTACCCAGGAATCCAGGAGGGGAGACGAGGAGCCATTGTAGATGGGGCCTTCAGGGAGAGCGCCAGAGCAAAAAAAAAAAAAAAGATGATAGAAGGCTAGCAGAGGGATTGTTGCCCACGTTCCAGATCCAGCTCAAACCATGTGCTCGTCCCATGCTCTGGACGGACAGAGTGTCTGGGAGGTGGGGCACCCACAACCCCCTGCAGACACTCCACTCTGTAGCCTTGGCACATTTCCGCACGTGTGGGCGCGGCACCCTAAGCTCAGGGCTCAGCCCCGAAAGTGCAGCTGCCGGGATTTGAGCCCATGTGCCACCTTTACCCACCAGGGTGCCCAAGCCACCAGGACTTACCTCCCTCCAGCCTCCACTGTGCTTTGCTAGAACCTGCACCACAGGGGTTTGTGAGGACTCGGTGGCTCATCCCACGTCCAGTGCTTAGCTCAGGGGCTGCTGCTGTCATCATTGTGCAGGCGACAAGTGACCGCTGCCTCTGCTGTCTTTCCCGAGCAGCTGGAGACCCCGGAGGTGAGAGCCCTGCAGGACAGGCTGGCGGCCACGAACCTGAAGATGAGTGACCTGCGCAACCAGATCCAGGCCGCGAAGCAGGAGCTCCGGATAGCCCAGAAGGTCTTCCAGAGCCAGGGCTCGGGGCTGCCCGGTGGGCCCCGTCCTGGAGCAGGCAGAGCTCGGCCCCTGAGCATCATGCGGGCTCTGGGTCAGCTCCAGGTCCCGTGGCCTTTGATGAGGCAGTGGGGAGGTGGTCACAGGCTCTTGTGGTGGCCTGCCCAGCTCTGGAGTGAGGAGGACTGTGCTGTGCACCCGGGGAGAGCTCTCCAAGCCTTCCCCGCACCGTCTGCGGGCCTCCACTCAATAGGGTGCCTTTGACCAGACGCCTACCAAGACCTGCCTCCTGCCTCTGCTGTCTGTCACAGCAGAAAACCAAGAGGTGGTTTGTATATTAAAGGCCCCTTCAAAGGAGAATGCTCAGATTTGGGACACAGGCCCGGCTGGTTTGTTATTTATTTGTATTTACATACTGAATTCTCTGGCATTTGTCTACCCTGTGGGAACCACTGAGCCTGGCCAAGATTCCCAAAGCCAGTGTCCTACTGTGGAAACAGGCGCCAGAGGGGGGTACTCTGGATCGGGTTCGGGCCAGCCCCACAGGGCTCTGAACACTGCACTTCAGCCGCCACGGAGCTGAGCCCTCCTCGAAGCACAGCAGCCCGGTCGCCATCAGCTAGTCCCCCTCCCGGCTGTGACCGCGCTCACATGGCCGACTTGGCAGTGGCCTTTTCACAGAGGGCAGGGCCCAGCGGCCATAAACATCTTGTCACCATCCAGTTTGACCTCGGTTCTAGGTGACAGGTGATCAGGTTCAGGAAGCAGGTGTTGGTCGGCTTTGAGGCACTCACCCCAGCGCATGTGCAGATCAGGAGTCTCTGGGCATTGCTGGCAGTGCCGTGGCTGCATCTAGGCATGCTGGGGTGATGGGCCTGCTCCTGTCCCAAAGATCAACCCTTCCAACCTGGTGAACTGGTCCTTGAGGCCTGTGCCCTGAGTGGGAGGGAGGCCCTGCTGGCAGCCAGCCCTGCTTCTGAGCACCCTGCAGGATTCAGGGTCTGCCAGAGCCTCCCTCCTGGCCACACGGATGACCCTGCCTCATTTCAGGTCTTGGCCAGCGAGGTTGGGGAAGACGTGAATGTACAGCAGCTCCTGTCCTCGCCAGGCACCTGGAGGGGTCGGGCGCAGCAGATTCTCGTGTTGCAGAGCAAGGTGAGTGAGTCACCAGGCATCTGGGCCCTGGACAGAGGGGCTTGGAATGCCCCCCTTCCCACCCTGGAAAGACCTGCCCTGCCTCACCCAAGAGACGTGCGCCCACAGAACCCTGCGAAGGCCTTAGGTCCTGCAGAGCCCTCTGGTAAGGCTGCTGTTTCCCATTCTCCCCAGCCAGCCTGGTTTTCATTTGCTGTTCAGTGAACAGGCACTTATATAACACTTACCACATGCCAGGTACTGGCCCTCCACCAATGCCAACGCCTTTGGTTTGATTTATGTGACTCCAGGCAGTCCTCCCTCCCCCCGCCCAGTCCGTGTAAATTTGCGTGACCATTGTGATCGGAGGCTTTTTCCAGTCCTCTCCAGATGCTTGCTGTCCTTTGAAAGTTCTCGTGACCCAGTGAACACGTAGCCTCGTCTCCTTCTTTGTTTTCTAAATATTTGGGAGAAAACCCAAAGAGGCTAAGAGCAGGGCCTCCAGAGCCAGGCTGCATGGATTTCAAGTCCCAGCCCTCCCCTTGCGCACTGTGGGCCCTCAGGCACCCTGCTTCCACTCTGTGCCTCACTGTCCTTATTTGCATGATATGCACCTGCCCCGGGGGTGGCTGGGCAGATTGAGGCGGTCAGTGCGTAGCAAGTGCTCCGTGGAGTGCCTGGCTTGCTGGCCTGGAGGGACAAGGGTTAGCTGTGGCTTGTCCCACTTCCTCACACTGAGAAACACAGGGGAAGGTGTGTGAGCTCCACTCTATGCCAAGCACATCGCCTTCATTCCCAGGGCCTTAGTGGTTAAGTTCCCGGTGACTTCAGTCCACTGGGTCTGCTGTAGGATCCCTGAGGCCAGCACAAAGCAGGGAAATCGCAAAGGCAAGCAAACAAAAGCTGTAAATTGATGGTGACCAGTACATGGCCTTGGGCTTCAAGAGAGCTAATAAGTTTCAGCCTGGTCTTTGTCATTGGACCTGGGGCAAACCATTTCATCTCCCTGTGCCTCAGTCTTCTCACCTGTGAAGTGGAGCTGGTCACACTTTTTCATCGGGTCGTTGCAGGGTTAAGTGAAATAATGTCTGTCAACCACCCAGCACAGCGCCCGGCTGTAAATAAGCTCTCTGCATGTTGGTTATTCTTGTTAGGAGGCTGAATGTTTAAGGATTCAAGTATGAACTCGTGTTGGTTGACACTTAGATGACATCACCGCACGGCACCACACAAGGGCACTTTTAGGTGCTTTCCAGGCCGGCCTTTGCCCTTGGCAGGTGAGCCCAGCGAGGGCGCCTCCTCTCCCGCTCAGGTTTCTCTCACTCTCTCCCATCACTTGGTTGTGCCGACACGGAAATAGTGGGAACAAGGCTCCTAGGAGTCCCCGGCTCAAACCCCAGTGTGGTCAAGCCATTGTTCCCTCTGCCATTTGCCGAGAGCCCGTGTGTGCTACGCTCCGTGTTGAGGGCCTCACCCAGGCCATCTCAGGATTCCTCAAGTTGCCTAGCCCTAAAAATCACCCATGAGGTTTGATTAAAGTGCAGGTTCCCAGGCCTTTTGCCCTGGAGCTTTGATTTTTGGGCCCCAGAACTTGTCATGTCTCGGGGCTTGGGGAGGTTTTCCAGGCTCAGACCAGTATGGGATGGAGAGTCCTCCCAACATTACACGGAGTATGTTGAACCCATTTTACTGACTAGGGGACGGAGACGCAGAGAAGGTAACAGCACAGGCACACAGTCCGTGAGGCTGGGAGCCAGTTTCTCAGCTTCCGGGCTCCACCCTCCCTCTGTGATAGTTCATGTGAATGTCCCCCCCATCGCCCAAGGAACACCCCCCCACCACATCTTGGGTGATCCGTTAGCGACACCTTCCTGGTGCTGAGACCTGCTGTCCTAGCCACACATGGCCCCTCGGAGCTGGGGTGTTGTCTGTCCCCCGTTTCTCTCAAGAAGCCAACTCTGACCCTCCCATCGCAGTGCCGCTCATGTGGGGCCGCTACTGCCACCAGAAACGTGGTTCCACCTCGAGTCACGTGGGTCTCCCACGGCACCTCAGAGTTGCAGCGTCTGCGACCGCGGGCCCTCACGAACCATGAGCCTCATCGTCCTCAGGTTCGAGAGCTGGAGAAGCAGCTGGGCCAGACGCGGAGCCGGTCGGCGGGGACCACCAGTGATGAGCCGTCTGCCTGCTCTGATCCAAGGAAGCTGTCGGCGCAGGAGAAAAACCTGCTGAGGATCCGCAACCTGGAAAGAGACAAACAGGAGAGCTGGGAGGTACCGGTGCTGGGAGGAGCTCAGAGGGTGGTGGGCAGGGAGCTCCGCATTGTGCCTGGGGGCCTCTGAGGCTGTGCTCGGATGCCGGAGCCCTCCCTCCTGGGCAGGAGGGGGGGGGGGGGGGGCTGTGTGCTTGCTCCTCCCGTCCTGTCCCTCCAGCCTGGGGCCTCCCCCGAGTCCATTGCATGAACTGTAGGTGGCCCCGTGCTGGGTGCTGGGGAGGTGCTGTAGCTGAAATTCCTCGTACCAAGGAGGGGCAGGGTCACGGCCCCAAGAAGGGTGATGGGGTTAGGAGGTAAAGGGGCTGCTGAAGGAGATAAGGGGGCTGCACTCAGCAGCAGGGGCTGCCCCTCGCTGGCTGGATTGAAAACATCCCAAGTCTAACTCTTCCAGGCTCAGGCCCTACGCGGAATGAATGGTCTGGTGGTGGTCAAGCTTCAGGCTTCATGGGTGGATCCAGCGATTTGGGAGTCTTGGTGTCGCCGCCACTTTCTCCGGGTTGGCTCTACTCCCTCCCAGGGGGACCCCTGGTGGTCCCAGCTTCTATCCTCTAACCCTGCACCACCTCCTACCACCAACAAAGGGCTTAGAACCAACAAAGTCCCAGAATGGAGCATCATGGGTCTGGCTTGGGTCGTGTGCGCATCCTTGAGCTGATCACTGTGGCTAAGGGTGTACCAGGTGCTTTCTTGGCTAAGCTTCAGATAACGGGCCCCCCATGTCTAAGGAATGAGTCAGCCTCCCCCAGCTTGAACTGAGAGTGAGAAGGAGGGACCCCCCCCCCAAAAAAAAAAAAAGTAGCAGGAGGAGGTGCTGGCAGGCTGAACAACAGGCCCGCTTGAGTGGCCCTGGCAATAGGCTTCCCAGCAGTGACGCTTGGCCTGTTCATCAGGAGACTCTGTGTGAAAATCACCCCATGGTAGCTCCAAACATTCTAGACCATCAGGTGTGCGGAGGGAGCAGGAAGATGGGAGAGGTAGGCAGGGCAGGTCCTGTAGTACCTTCCGTGTCAGCCAGGGGCTCTGGCTGTTCTCAGGAAGGCAGTGGACCAAATAGTCTACACTGTGGAAAGACATGTTGAGCCGTGAATTTGTGGAAGATCACATGGTTGGGGGTGAGAGGGTTGGAAGACTCCTGGGAGACAGAGCACTAATCCGCTTGAGATGTGACCAAGAGACTATAGCAGGTCAGTAGGCCTGTAGCAGAAGGGCTGGACACCTGTGACATAGACGGCGAACCTTACGGGGCTCAGTCACCAGCAAGAAGCGGAAGGGAGCGGAGTAGGAAGAATTCTGGAGGATTGCCAGGGAGTGGGCTCAAGGGCGGAAGGGGAATTGCAATTTGGAAAGGTTGGGCTTGGAATGCACCCGGCTTGGACTTGCACAGTCATGCAGAAGAGAGCAGCGAATGCTGGAATGGTTGGACTGCTGGTGAGCCGCCACGGCAGCGGGGAGCAGGAAGCGATTTCCTGTGCCCACCGGAGCCTGGAGTGCGTCCACAGCACAGCTCTGACTGCCTCCCACAGAGGGCTCCTGGTCTCGCGGATTCATCACATCTCATTCATTTTGCGTCTCCATCGTTCACTTCAGCTAGGGTCTGAAGCACTTTCCCAGCAAGAGCCGACCCTCAGGATCAAGGCGGATGATGTCACTGCTGCACCCCCGCGCCCAGTGTCTGAGAGTTCACCTCTGCCCCCATCACGGCGCTGTAGCTCTACCCCGAGACCTCTTGTCTCCCCCTCCTCTCCTTCAGACTTCCAGATGTTTCCCAGAGAAGGCCTCCCTGAACACATCCTCCCCACACACAGACTTTTCAGTGAGCCTGTATTACCTTTTTTTCCCCCTTTTAATTAATCTGAAAGAGAGAGAGAGATACCTCCCATCTACTGTTCACTCCCCAGTAGCCTGCAACAACCAGGACTGGGCCAGGCAGGCTGAAGCCAGGAGCACCAAATTCATTCCAAGTCTCCCTTTGGGTGTCAGGGACCCAACTCCTTGAGCCTTCCCCTGCTGCCTCCCAGGGTGCACGTTAGTAGGAAGCTGCAGCCAGGACTCTGACATGGGATGCTGGTGTCAACCTCTAGGCTGAGTGCCCAGCCCCTGCATTTGCCACTTGTGAACAGTATCTGTCTCCCCTGCTGGAATGCCGGCTCCTGGGTGACAGGGCTCTGCTTTGTTCTGAGCTGTACCCCAGCCCCTGTCAGAGTGCCAAGCACTGGAAACATGACAGCAAAAAGGACTGAATGAGCGAGCGAGACTGCAAAGGCATGCACATTGTGCAAGTTTCCTGCCTGTGGCCAACCAGGCCAGGCGCACTGTGGGGCGTGGTGCTGAGTGGTGGCAGGTGGAAGTGGCAGGCAGAGGCTCCCTTCTTCCAGCTCCTGGTGGAGAGAGAGGCTTCGTTTGATCCCAGCACTGAAGATGGCTTTTCTTTTTCCCAGGATGTGTTGAGGGGTGGGGCTGGTGTACTCTTGGCAGGACACAGCCTGAGGCATGCCCGGGAGCTGACGTACAAGGTGCAGTCATGCTCTGTGCTGTCAGGCGTCTTGTGCTGGGGCCAGGGCTGGAGCTGCAGGCGCCTGACATCCCCCAGAGGCCTGGGCTGGGCGTCAGAGCCCCAGCTCTACTGACCCTCTCTGTGCCCTTCGACAAGCGGCCCTACCTGTCCCCGGGGCCTCTCCCATCTAGGAGCTGGGGCCAGAGGTGGCCAAAGCTCCCTTGGCTGCTACACCCTCACTTTCTTTCCCCAGAAACTTGCTAATGAACGGAACATGCTGCAGAGAGACGTGGAAGAGCTGAGAAAGAAGTTTGAGGGCGTGAGTTCTCGGAACAAGGTGCTGTCGAGCGAGGTGAAGACCCTGCGCAGCCAGCTGGGGACGCTGGCAGAGAAGGGCAGGCACGACGACGAGCTCATCGATGCCCTGTTGGTACGGCCCGGCCGGAGGCAGCGCGGGGACCGGGGGCCCGGGCCCGCCCAGAAACCTGGGGCCCAGCCCCAGCCACAGTGCCCTCACTCACCCTGCAGTGCCACCCACCTGGGGGACAGGAGCAGCTCACTGTGAGGTCTCTGAGGTTGGCAGTGCTGGGTGCAAGCCACAGGCCTGTGGCCCCCCAAAGGAGGGAAGTACATGAGGGGAAGGAGATGGGAGCCCTCCCCGGGTTAGCTTTTAGGGAGGGATGGAAGGGACAGCCAAGGGACCAGGACAGCTTCCTGTCTGTTGATGGCATTGGGCCCCTCCCCTTCTGGGTACTTTATCATGGGGAGGCCCCAGGACGACTCCTAGGGTTCCATGTTGTAAATCCATTCCACAGACGGGGGCACCAAGACTCTCACTGGTTAGGTAACTCACCCAGGATCACACTGCTAAGTGCAAACCAGGCTTGGCCGGCCACTTACCCCTTCGCTGACCTGTAAGCCCACACTGTGTTCCGGACCGCACAGCCCAGCCTTTTCTCTCTGGGGCCCGAGGTGCCCCAGCATGCAGTGTCTGAATTCCAGGCTGTGCCTATAACACCAGGGGTGGTGCTTGGGAAAATCGGGCCAGCTCGGCCACCCACCTCATCTGTAATGATTCCAGATGGCAGGGCGAGTGAGACAGGCCTGCCACCTCACCGCATGTCCCTGGGCCAGCTGCAAATCCTGTCTGAGCCCCAGCAGCCAGTTTTTTAAACAAGACGCAGGGCTGGGTGCCCTCCCGGGTCCTTGCATGCCACTCCCCTTTACATTGGATGGGGCACGATCAGAGCTGCACCCAGCCCTAGCCACGCCGTTCACCAGCAACGTGCGTGCCCACAGCCTCTCTGCGCCTTGCTTTCTTCCCACCCATTCCTGATTGCCAGCCTCGTTACCCCTGCTGGCCCTCAGGCAGCAAGCCTTCTTGCAGGCATTTCCAGAGGACAGAGCCTCCATCAAGGGAGCCCTGCTCTGCCTGCAGGGTGGCTCTCCCAGCAGGGTAGGGTCATGCTCCCGTCCTACCAGGGGTTTCCCCCACCAGTAAAGAGCCGCCCTCTGACCTCTGTTGTCCCCGAGAACTCCATGCAGGGAGAAGGGAATGGAGGACAGAGGCAGGGACCATGCTCCTGCTCCTCCAGGGGACGGTCAGCTCACACTGTTAGGCTCCTGTGGGCCCAGGGGGTGGGTGGGTATCTGCCCTCGTCTCTCCCTGCCTGAGGGCCGTGGCTGACTCCTGTCTGCCCTCCTGCTTGGCCTCCCCAGAACCAGCTCAAGCAGCTGCAGGAGGTTCTGGGCAACCTGAGTCTGCAGGAGGAAAAGACACGAGCGTCACAGCACAACCGGGACCAGAAGCTCAACAGCGAGGCGCAGCGGAGCAGCAGCCTCGTGGCCCAGCTGCGGGCCATGGTGGCTGAGCGGGAGGCCAAGGTGCGCCAGCTGGAGCTGGAGATCGGGCAGCTCAGCGTGCAGGTGAGGAGGGTGCCCGCATGTGCTGACTGGCTCACCGGCTGAGAAACCTCAGCTCAGGCCAGGCCACGTCCCTCCTGGCTACACCTCACTCCCCAGCCTATTCCGTGCACACCTTTCCTGCTGGGCACGCAAACCTGGTGGTGTCTCCATGGCTTCCTGTCACCCTCATCAGCCTCACCCAGCCCTCAAGGGTCCAGACTCTGTCCAGCTCACCTTCTCCCATCCCCAGCTGTGGCCTTTCACCCCCCATGGTCCAAGAGGGTATCCAGAGCTCCAGCCATTACATCCACATTCCAGGCAGGACCAAAGCCACACTTCTCCATCCAGAACACCACCTGACTCACTCCTGCTGCCACCCCTCCCTCATCTCCTCAACCATCTCCTCCACCCTGCACTCAGGCCACAAGTACACTGGCTCCTCACCTGCTCCTGGCGTCTCCTCGCTCCAGGCCTTCCCCTTCCTTTTTTTTTTTTTTTTTTTTTTTTTTTTTTTGACAGGCAGAGTGGATAGTGAGAGAGGGACAGAGAGAAAGGTCTTCCTTTTTGCCGTTGGTTCACCCTCCAATGGCCGCTGTGGCCGGCGCATCTCGCTGATCTGAAGCCAGGAGCCAGGAGCCAGGTGCTTCTCCTGGTCTCCCATGCGGGTGCAGGGCCCAAGGACCTGGGCCATCCTCCACTGCCTTCCCGGGCCATAGCAGAGAGCTGGCCTGGAAGAGGGGCAACCGGGATAGAATCCAGCACCCCAACCAGGACTAGAACCCTGTGTGCCGGCGCCGCAAGGCGGAGGATTAGCCTGTTAAGCCACGGCGCCGGCCAAGGCCTTTCCCTTCCTGTCCACCACCTATGTCTGGTTAGCTGTCCCTCAGCCTGTAGGTCTTGTAGTCGCAGGCAGGACCCCTTTCTGTGCTCCGTGCCCCTCCTGGGTGCTCTCCTAGCTGCCTGTGCACCCCAAGCCAAACTTTTCTCACACCAGGAGGTCTTTGCCTGTTTCCTCCCCCGACTCCCCTTGAGGCAGTGCAGACCCAGATGCCCCCATACCTGGTCCCGGTCCAAGCACACAGTAAATGCTCATCTAATGAGCGTGCTCCTGAGCATGCTTTGTTCTCACAGCTGCCTGGAGGCAAAGCTGGGGGCCAGGCAGCTTCTGCTCCCTGGGGCTCCCCGCTGTGGAGGCCACAGCAGTGGAGGAGCTGAAGGGAGGGGAGCCGGCAGCCTCTGGGGAGAAGGCTTCCGTGACAGGCACACAGGTCTCCAGGGACATGGAGCCTCATGGCCCCTCACCCACAGGGAGACTGGCTGTGCTGCCAAGGGTGGGACCCAGAGCAGCCTCGCCCTTTGTTTCCTGGCATCTGTGGGCTCCCCAAAGGAGTGGGAGCCCAAGAGGCCCCAGGCCCAGCCTCAGGCTGGCACTGGCTGGCCAGCCTGCTTTGTCCCACCTGGGACCACCTGTCCCACCTGGCCTTGGTGGAGACTGCTGAAGCCCTCTCCCCCTCCAGGACTGAAGGAGAGCCTGGGGCAGGAGGAAGGCCCAGGAAGCAGGGTCTGTGTGGCAGTGAGGGGCATCGCCTTGCAGTGCTTACCCCTTGTTCTATCCCAGACCCACTGGAGAGGGGCTGGAGACCTCCAGCACTTTCACCTCACCCGCTGCCCTGGCTCCAGGCACACGAAAGAGATTCGTCCTCCTTACAAGGCCGCCAGCCGGCTGGGGGCCAAGCACTGCCCTTTAGACAAGTTGGCACACACTGCTGGTTTTCTCCCAGTGCCTGGGGCTCAGGACATGCCAGATCAGGGCCTCACATGCACTGTCCACGGTGGCCTGACCTCCCGCTGTGGTCCTCCTTGAGGCCAGTGCCACCAGGTACCCAGGAGCAGCAGGGGCTGGGGGAGGCGAGGGGGCCTGGGCAGGCTGAGACCCCACTGCCCGCTGTGGCTCCAGGTGTCTGGCAGGTTCAGGTGTTCCAGCTGACGAAGGCAGCTGACCCCAGGGCACACCTGGCGCTCATCCACTCATGGGGGCTGCCAACCTGGCCTGCATGCGTGGCTCCCAGTGGGACCCAAATGTAAAAGAGCTTCCTGGCCCGGTGACTGTACTGAAGAGAGGCATTATTGGATGGCATTGTCATGCAAGGGCTGCCTTCAGGACACAGACCTCGCTTTTCACTCCTGAAAAGAAGCTTCTTTCATAGCCCCTGAAGGCCCGAGAGCCAGCCCAGGCCCCCTCCTCCCTCCTCCAGGCTTCTGAGCCAAAGCCCTGAGCACAGAACCCACGTCTGTGCCCTGCAGTATCTTCGGAATAAAGAAGTGGGCAAGGAGTCCCATGGGCCGGAGGTCAGCGCCGCCAACCCCAAGCTCCTGGAGGACCCAGGCCTGACCAAGTCCCCGGCCTCCGCAGGCGATCACTTCGGCAGGCTTGGATCTTCCCGGTAAGGAAAAAAAATGGGCTGGAGGGGATTGGGAAGTGAACATTAATTATTCAGAAGAAAGGGTGTTTCCTGCCACCCCCTGATGGGAAGCCACGCCTGCAGTGTTAAAATAAGTACACCCCCCCCCCCATTCTTCCATGTCAGGGCCTCCCATTATATTCCTGCTGCATCCACAGGAGTGAGCCAGTTAGGCCCAGACTTCCTTACTTCAAGAGCGCATTGGCTGCTTGAAGCTCCCTGGCATAGCCCCTCTGAGCCAGCCTCAAAATGCATCTGCTCCTTGGGTGGTTCAAGGCTCCGCGTCTGTCTCATATTGCACAAGCAATTCTGGGGGAAGGGGGCAGCAAATCCTCAGGGGTGCCTGGCTTGGGCTGCCACGAGGGCCACAGTGGCCCCGTGCTCAGCTCCCGGCACCCCTGCCGGCCCCCACTCTGCCTCTCAGGAAGAGTGAGGTGAGGCCCAGTGGGGCCCGATGCCTTCCCGCAGTCATGGGCCCGTTCTGCCTTTGCACAGCTCCGTGACCAGCCTAGGCCACATGCTGGTGGAATCTTCTCTCACAAGGCCATCCCTACCCAGTCCCCATGGGCCTTCATCCAGGTATGACCCCTGGGCCCTCGCAGTCCCTCCCATCCTTGATGGCTCTGCCAGTATCCTCATCCCGTTAGGAGCAGATGAAACATGAGGATTGGGGGGAATCAGGGTTGTCCAGGGTCTTGTCCAAGGTGATAAAGTAAGGAGCTTCAGAACGAGAATCTTGGCCTCTGACTCCCTGTCCAGGGTCCCTCCCTGCTACCGGGGAGCTAACATGAGAAATCTTCCTGGGCCTGGCTGCCAGAAACTTCCCTTGCCATCTCTTGCTCACTGAGAATCAGGCTCCAGGGGGAGAATTTCAGGTCAAATGGGTTCCTACTTGAAGTCACGGATATCCCCCTCAGCTCTCTGGCTCCCTCTTTGTTGATAGAATCAAGCCTTGGGGCTTAATGAGCCCTTTGTTCTCACTGCCAGCTTCTAGACAAAGGGTAGCTTTGTCCTGCCTCTGAGCCCTATCCCAAGCCCTGCCCCCTGTCCACTGGAGCTGTGCTCCTGCCATCAGCACCCGCACCTGACCCCTCGGGCAGGTCAACTCAGGTTCCCAGCACGAGGCCTCTAAGTGGCCGCAGTCCCACTTTGGACTCGCTCTGTGGCTCCAAGCAAGCAGTCTCCCAGCGAGCACCCAAGGCGCTTGCTAGCCTGCCATTTGGCAGCACAGAGACCCTGGGCCGTGGCCAGCCCTGCAGCTGCCCCGCCCTATCAGGCTGGGGTCACAAGGGCATGTGGGGGAGAGTGGCTGACACTGAGCTCCAGGGCATGTGCGACACTCCTGGGGGTGTGGAGGCCTTGTCACAGCACAGGGAGATGGGCAGGCTGTCTCTCTGAGGCTCTCTTCCCAGGAGCGGGAGCGGGGAGGGGGTACAATGTCCCTTCAAGTCTCTTCCAGGCTGATAAAGCTGTGACCTCTGCACTCCACAGGGACACAGGAACTGCCCACACTGCTGGCTCTCCAGCTTCTTTCTTTTTTTCTTTTTTAAAGTTTTATTTCATTTATTTGAAAGACAGAGTTACAGAGAGAGGTAGAGACAGAGGTCTTCCATCTGCTGGTTCACTCCCCAGATGGCCTCAATGGCCGGAGCTGTGCCGATCCAAAGCCAGGAGCCAGGAGCTTCCTCTGGGTCTCCCATGCGGGTGCAGGGGCCCAAGGACTTGGGTCATCTTCTACTGCTTCCCCAGGCCATAGCAGAGAGCTGGATCGGAAGTGGAGCAGCCGGGACTAGAACTGGCGCCCTTCTGGGATGCCTGCGCTTCAGGGCAGGGTGTTAACCCACTGAGCCACAGCGCTGGCCCCATCGCCAGCTTATTTCTTACACAGCGCACAAGTAGTGGCTGAGCTCAGCCACGTGTGGGCCCTTGCTTTGTGGACCTTATGTCCCCTTTATTGGTGACAGAATAGAAGTTCAAGCAACAAGAGTGATCATAGAGCATATAGGAGATGTCAGAAAGTTTGGGAAAATGGAATGGAATGATAAGTTTATTTTTCTGCAAAAAAATTTTTAAATCCATTCATAGGTTTTTCATAATATGCATTTTCCATGAACTTTTTGAAGACCCCCTCATGAATCCATTAGGAGGCACAGACTGAACCCACTACCTTCAGGTGACCCCAATGGGGTGCCTGGGATTCCGGTGGGGGAGGGAGTCAGCCCCCTTCCTGCTGCTCCCCCTCTCCCCACAGCTGAGAATTGTGGAGGCGACTGCAGCCCGCACACAAATGGCCTAGGGCCCTGCGAGGTTGGTTGCAGGCTCTGATTCTTCTGCGTTTCTAACAAGGTTCACAGTGATGCCCAGCCACTGACTCAGAGACCAGGCTTTGAGCAGCAAGGCCTCAGAGCATATGAGGAGCCAGAGCGAGCCGAAGTCTGCAGTCCTCAGGACCCACCTCACCCAGCCCCCTTAGCTTTCAGAGGGAGACCTGGGGCCCTAGACGGGGAGAGATCTGTCCAAGACCACAGAGCAAGTCAGCCTCTGGACATGGAGGCTGCAGCCCAGCCCTTGGTGCACTGCCCCCTCCGCAGGGTCACCCAGGCTGTCCCCCTGGAAGCCTAGGGCACAGCAGAGAGCACTTCAGAACTCGTGTGTGGGCTCCAGGGGGCTGGGGGGCAGAGCTCACCTTCCGTCTGGCCCCAGTCTGCAGGCAAGGGGCTGGCCAGCAGGCCTGGTGACGAGGAAGGATGCGATGATGATGGGCTGGGTCAGGGCTGGGGAAAACTCACCGGGTGTCCAGGCTCCATGAAAGTGGACTGGGCCTGGTACCAAGGCTGGAGATGCAGTGAGAGCTAAGACAGGCTGGGAGGGACACAGAGTCTGGGTACCTCTGGCCCCCAAAAGCCAGCTTCCATAGCAGCCGGTCTAATCCCAGCCCCGCACCCCATCCTATATTGGGTGGACAGAAGGCCCAATGCAACTCTAGGCTTGGCTGGGTCTGGCTCTGGAGCCAGCTAAGCAAGGCCAAAGGACTTCACTTGGGCCGGGAACGAGGTGGAAGCTGAGCGAAGAGTGCTTCCTTCTGCATCTCTCTCAGAACCCTCGCAAGTCCATCTTCCCGTCCTTCCCACGGCCACAGGGCTAAGTCTGTGTCTTCAGGCTTCAGATGACCTCTACCCTCTGCCCTCCACCTTGGTCCCAGGTTCTCGGACTCTCCAGAGCAAAAAGGCTGGCAGGCACAAGTGACAGAGATCAAGGCCCTGTGGCAGGCTGCAGAGGTAGAGCGTGACCGGCTCACCGAGTTTGTCAACGTCCTGCAGAAACGGTAACACATGGTGTCTGGGGAAGCTCCTTCCACGTGCACCTGCATGGGCTAGGAACTGGGGCCTGGGGCCAGCTGGGCTCCCAGAGGCGTTGGTCCAGGGCAGCCTGACATGACTTGGAGCCCTGTGATCTTGGGGCTTGATTGTCACAATGTGATCTGTCCCAAGGAGCAGTCCCATCCTATGTCCACTCATGTCACCTGTGTGACAGTGGGACTGTCACGTGGGATGTGGCCTTTAGGTGGGAGCGTCAGGAGAGAGAGCAGGTAAGTCATTCAGATCCACCCATCAGCAGTGGAAACCCCTGAGGGCCTGGCACCGTGTTCGGTGCTATTTGAAGACACAGGTGAGACTGACATCTGGAATTCCTAAGAGCAGGGCTGATGGGGAAGCAGAGACTTCCCTGGGGCGGAGGGAAAGAAGCACGTGGCCTGGGCCGTGGACTGGGAGGTACAGTTTCTCCAAAGGGCTGTTGACAGAGCTCCACTGAGATGCATCAGTACTCGCTCAAGCAACCCTTCTGGCAAGAATTGCAGGTGCCCAGGCCAACACGTGGCCCACCGCATGGCCTCCGCACTGAAAGATGCCACAGTCACGGGCCGTATTATGCATCAGCCAGGGCTCTTGGACAACAGACAGTAGAAACCAGTTCTGGCTAGAGGTTGGGGGAGGCAGGTTCTGTGAGGCGCTGGTAGACTCCAAACACAGGGCAGGAGAGGAACACACGAAGATGCAGGGATCGTGGTGGCAGAACCCTGAGCAGTGGCTCCTGGGGTGACACAGGCCCGGTGGCTTTCAGTTCTTGTGCAGAGGATTCTGGGAGAGAAGGCCCAGCTGGCCTGTGCTACTCCCAAGTCCTTGCACCAGTGAGGCTGCTCTGACCGAAGCAGGAAGTTTGCCAAAGGGAAACCATTGCCGCAGGAGTTTGGGTGCTGGGAAGGTAAAAACAGTGAGAAGTGGTCAGCTTCCATGTTTTCTTTCCATGCGTTGCATACAAAGGATCTGGATTTCAGATAAACAGGTATCTGAGAAAAGGAGCATTCTTTTTTTTTTTTTTCCCCTGTAATTGAAGCCTAACAGATCGTGCCAGTCTACAGTCTACCAAATGGCAGACACACCTCCACTTGGGGCTTTCGCTCGCATTTCCCTAGGGTGACTCATGCGGCCTGACAAACCATCCCAGACTCACAGCCTCAGGCACGGTGGTTGGTTCTTCCTTCTGCTCCTCATGGCCTCGTCCAGCTGGCAGCTCAGCAGGTGCCTCTCCTCCAGGGGACCCGGTATCTTCCGGGGCGTCTCCAGGCAGGATTGGGATCACACCTGCCACTCCCTGTCCACGGATACCCTTGTTGTTTGGATCCTCAGGTTCATTCTGTGGCGCTGTCCCAAGTCCATCAGATTGCCTTTTCCACCCAAGTATCGTCTCCCTGGGCTGCTTTAACTAGAAAGGGAGGCCCGGGCACCTTCTGTTCTCAGACCTGCCCCCCATCCTGACTCCCACCCCCGCCACACACAACCTATTTGGAATTCCGTCCCGAAGTGCGGGGACTTCTTTGTTGGAGTCCTCAGTATGGACTCCTTGCTTTATCTGCAGCCTGTCCCAGTCTTGCACAGGGGGAGGACATTCCCTGTGTCACCTGCACCTCTCCCCTACTCTGCCCTACAAATCTCAGCTGCCTCAGCCCCCTCCCCTACCTGGTACCCCAGTCTCGTGTCCTATCCCAGGCAGGCCACCTGCTCTGCTTGGCTTCCTCTCAGGCCCCAGGCTGCGGTCAGCAAGGGCCTCAGGTAGAGAGCGAGGATGGTGGTAGAACTCATGTCATCTGTTTCCTTCTCTCGAGTCTTGTGTCCAGTGTCTGTTTTCTGAAAGCAAGTTACTTCCTATATTTTTTCCATTTCTTTCATTGTTTACCACAGGAGGGCCTTGTCTGGTTAGTCCTGCATGTCAAAAGTCTCTGCCTCTGTCTTGTGTTTAAAAACCATGTGGCTGGCATTGCTTTTAAATTTAGTCTGGGAATTTCTGTGAGCAGTGGAGGTAAGAACATTTTTCATTTTTGTAATATTTGATCACCTTCTTTAATATTATCCATCTGTCATCATTGCTCTTTGCTCCCTTTTCTCCTTTCTTCTCCCTTGTATTGGATTGATTGAGGTTTATTTCATTTTCTTTCTCTATGAGTTTGGAAGTCATAACAGTCTATCTCTGTTGAGGAGTTACCCTTGACTTTTAACATAAAACTCAAGTTAAAAAAAAAAAAACTCAATTTAGCAAGTCTAAAGTCAATGGATTTCTTTATTATCAATTTGAGTACTAGAACAAGTTTAGAATTTTTTTCAAGATTTTATTTATTTATTTGAGAAGTAGAGTTACAGACAGTGAGAGGGAGGAACAGAAGATCTTCCATCTACTCGTTTGCTCTCCAAATGGCCTCAATGGCCGGGACTGAACTGATCTGAAGACAGGAGCCTCCTCCAAGCCTCTCACACAGGCGCAGGGGCCCAAGCGCTTGGGCCATCTTTCACTGCTGTCACTGGCCATTAACAGAGAACTGATTGGAAGAGGAGCAGCCGGGGCTAGAACTGGCACCCATATGGGATGCTGGTGCCTCAGGCAGATGATTAACCTACTGAGCCAGAGCGGCAGCCCAGTTTAGAATATTTTAACTTTGATTTCTACACTTGTGTCTTTCATATATACTGTTTTTAACATTTTACTTCCATATTCTTTTTAAAAAATATTTATTTATTTGAGAGGCAGAGTTAATAAGCAGAGAGAGGGAGAGACCGAGAAAGAGAGGTCTTCCATCCGCTGGTTCACTCCCCAGATGCCCACAACAGCCAGGGCTGGGCCAGGCCAAAGCCAAGAATTCCATCTGGTTCTCCCATGTAGGTGTCAGGGACCTGAGTCCTTGAGCCATCGCCTGTTGCCTTCAGGGTACACATTAGCAGGAGGCTGGATTTGAAGCAGGGGCAGGGTTTGAACTTAGGCACTCCAACAGGAAATGTGGGCATCCCAAGCAGCAACTTAAGCCCCTGTGCCCCGACGCCCGCCCCCCTCATTTGTTTCTGTGGAGCTTCGGGGGTGCCAGTGGTCTCTGATAAGTACTTTATGCTAGTTTACTGGCTCAGGATTTTTCTGAACGCCGAGTGCTGCCCTTGTCCCCACCCGCTGCCCCCACTGCAAGGCCCGGGCAGACGGCAGGCTTCCATACCACTTCCCTGGGCTTGCAGGTGGACACCACCTTCATCCTCTTGTCACAACCAAGGCACTCTTGGGAGACTTCGGGAGTTACGCAGAGCTCATGTGCATGCTGTGTTACAGAAGTGTATGTCTTCTACCCTCGTGTTAGTGCTGAAACCTCTGCCTTCTGCTATCCCAAGTTTGCCTGTTATCAGTGTATACTTACTACACAAAGTGTCCTTTTACAATCCTCAGTTCCTCATAGATAAGAACTGTTAAAACTTCCCAGTTTTGTTCCTTCCCATCCAATAACACACACACACATCTGCACACAGAGGTATTTGTATATACTCATATACATCCCACACATCCCTTTAAATATGGACTCACATTAAACACAGATTTGCACTTTTGTGAGAGTTTATCACAACTTCCTAAAAGTGGGATGCCTGAGTGAAATAACACACACATTTAAAATGTTCACAAATAATGGTAAATTGCACTCCTAAAGTGGCTTATTTTATATCCCCATCACTAGTGCAAACTATTGGTCCTGTCTCTGTATCCTCACCTGCCCGAAGTTCTATCCATCTTTGCCATTTTTGCCAAACTGGCAAAGGAACACTGGCATCTCATCGTTTTCACCTGCTTTGCTATGACCAGAAGTGAGGAGGAGCATGTTTTTCAGTAGCCTTGTATGCATTGTTTTCTGTTGTTTTTTTTTTTTAAGATGTATTTATTTTACTTGAAAGTCAGAGTTACACACAGAGAGAGAAGGAGAGTCAGAGAGAGAGAGAGAGAGCAGTGTTTCATCTGCTGGTTCACTCCCCAATTGGCTGCAACACACAGACAAACAGATCTTCCATCTGCTGGCTCACTCCTCCAATACCCACCATAGCCAGGGCTGGGCTGGGCCAAAACTAGGAGCCCAGAGCTCCACCTAGGTCTCCTGTGTGGGTGCCAGGGTCCCAAGTACTTGAGTTAGCATCTGCTGCCTTCCAGGGCATTCACCATCAGGAGCTGGGACTCAAACCCTTGATATGGGACATGGGCATCCCGAGCAGTCGTCTTAACCACTGCACCCAATGCCCACCCTACGGTTAGTTTTTGGAGGCTCCACCAAACTGTTTCCCACCATGGCCTCATTGTTTTCTGATCCCACCAGCAGCGTCCAGCGGTTCTCACCAACATGTGTTAACATTTCCCCTGTTTTCGTGTATAGACGTTCTAGGAGGTTTGAGGTGATCTCACACGGTGGTCTGGATGTACCTTTTCCCAATGACTGGTGATGCTCAGCACTTCTTCATGTGCTTATTGGCCATTTGGGTATCTTCTTGGGAGAAATACAGATCTTTTGTCTCCTTTTCAATTGGGTTGTTGATCCTTATGCTGTTGGGTTTCAGGAGTTCTTCATACTTGTTCAGGTTGAAATGCTTGAGACCAGAAGTGTTTTGAATTTCAGTTTTTGTGAAAATTGGCACAGACATAATGATATGTCTTGAGGATGGGGCACAAGTCTAGACATGAAATGCATCTATGCTTCATATACACATAACCTGAAGATAATTTTATACAATATTTTAAAGAAATTTGTGCCTGAAACAAAGTTGCGTCGTGTGCAGTTTTCCACTTGCGGTGTCAAGTCCGTGGCCCAAAAGTTTCATAATTGGAGCATTTCAGATTTTGGATTATCAGATTAAGAATGATCAGCCTGTATTTTCTGGAAATGCTTTCTAGTGTAAGCTACTAAGTCTTTGGTAACTTGCTACGTAGCAGTAGGAAACTGCACACACTTTACCTTATCATTAACTGTGAAATCAGACTCCTGTCTGTTTTTAGGAATGTCCAATTCCTTGGAGGTTGGGTAGAACTTTCTCAAGAACCTATTGTGGCCAGTTGTCTTTTTTGGAGGTGGAGTTGCTCTTTTTTTGTTGTTGTTTTTCTTTTTTTCTTTTCTAACACATATGCTGGTCCATTATAAAGGCTATTACAAAAGGATACCTCAGAGGGAGATCTTTGACAACCTGTTTTATACTTCAGAGTTTCCTTCTGTTCCTGACATGACACAGCCCGTCTTCCCGGTTGCTCAGAGTAGTAAGTGAAATGATGAGTATGCAGTGCCTTAACACAGTAGCTGTGCACAAACACCCTCCAGAATGGTGCCGGCTGTGTTGCTGTGAGGTGCTCTGCTTTATCCTGGGCTGTGGGGTCTGTCTCCCAGCTGGGCCTCGCCGGGCATCCTTGGTGCTCATGTGTGCCCAGTGAGTGCTGTTCATCTGAAAAACTCTGACCTTGTTTTTGAGGTCAGGGAAATGTTATTATTTTCAAATTACTGCTTTTCCCCTCCTTCCTCTCTCCCCCTTGAAGTCCTGTTTGGATTTCCCCCGCCCTCCTCGGCTCCTGTCATTTCACTGGCAGCTGCCATTTTTGGGTTATTTTTACTTAGGTTGCTGGAGTAATCCCCATACTTTATCTTCAGGATCTCTGATTAGAGTTTCGCCAGGGACCATTTTACTGGAGGGACATGCTTAAGCATGTGGTGCTAGTAGCTGTAGACTGTGTTAGTATACAGTTCAAGGTTTGCCATTTTTTTTTTACCCTTCACCAAGATGGAAAGACCACTCCCTCCCACACTGTAAGCTTCAGCGCTGCCCCTCTGATGGGCAGGTGTGTGTGTATCCCTGTGGGGCCATTCCTAGGGGGCCCTGGTCGTCTGCTGAGCCTGTAGAGTATCACAGAGGTCTGACATGCCATCGAGAGCCACTGGAAGGCTGTGAGCCAAGCCCCAGTAGGGGCAAACAAACCTACAGGGGAAATAACCCAATACAGGGTCTTCCATGAACTTGTGACAGGCATATCAGAGGGAAAATACTAAACGTAAAAGTAGCCACCACTCCTGGAGAAGCACATCGTTTATTAAGGAAGTAAATGCCGTCGTTCATGTACTCCGCGTCCCAGCTCTGAATAGTCCTCCTAATACCCGCGCTGGGGTGGACAGGACTGGGTGCCATGTCCCTTGTTCCCTGCTGTTGCACCTGTGGGTGCTTTAGGGCACACAGCAAAAAGGGGTTTTGCAGATACAGTTCTTGTTATGGACCCTAAAATAGGAAGATTATCCTGGATTAGGGGGTGGGCCCAATCTAATCACTTGATCCCTTAAAAGCAGAGAAATTTCTCCATGTGGGGTTTTTCAGAGAGATGCCGTGTAAGAGGTCAGAGAGACTCAAAGCATGCTCAGGGTCTCCAGCTGGCTTTGAAGGTAAGACACCAGGAGCTGACCAACAGCCCCCCAGAAACAGGGGCCGGTCCTTCCACTACCTCACACTGGGTTCTGCAAAACCCGCAATGGGCCTGGGAGCAGCCTGGCCCCCAGAACCTCCAGATAAGAGCCCAAGTCAGCTGACACCTTGCGTTTGGCTCGTGGAACCCGGAGCAGAGAAACCAGAGAGCCTGCCAGACCCCCTGACCTGCGGGTCAGTGAGAGAATAGCTCTGCATTGTTCCCCGCTGCTGAATCTGTGGTTGTTTGCTGCAGCTGCAATGGCAGAGACGCCCTCGCAAATCGATTCAGCCAGAACGAGTAGAGGCAATTCTGCTTGGCAGGAGAGAGTGCTTTGCTAAAATAAAACTAAATTCTCATGTTGCATGACAGGAAATCAAAAGATTATATTTAAGCCTTAGAAGAGGAAAAAACCAACAAAACATCGCCGCATAAGCGTCTGTAGAAAGATGGCAGTGAATATTCAAAGAGAACAACGAAAAGCATCCTAATAGCTGGTTCCGGACAGCAGGGACTGGGAGTGGTGGGGCTTGGGGGCAGCTGCCGAGGTTTTCGTCTGACGCCTTGTGGGGTGCAGGGGGCACTGTTAGGTTTCTGAAAGCACGCGTGGTGTGACTGCAATGGAACTAGAGAAGGACCTGTCCCATCGCCACCCACGGGGGATGTGCCCACCTGTCCACCCAACCTGAGCAGGTGGGGGCGGGGCTGCCCCTGCCGGCCAAGGGTGAGGCAGCCCTCACCCCCGCTCTCTGTCCCCAGGGTGGAAGAGAGCAACAGCAAGCTCCTGGAGTCTGAGAGGAAGCTGCAGGGGGAGCGGCTGCGCACTGTGCTGCTGGAGCAACATCTGGAGAAGCTGCGCCTGGAGCCAGGGAGGGCGGTCCCCAAGGGCAGGACAGGTAGGGGCCAGGGCCCCGGGCCGGCCCTGCTGCTGATGGAGGGGCCCCTCCCTGCACCATTGGGCCTCTTGGAGGGAAGCTCGGGAAGTGGAGCTCCCATCAGGGAGGGGCCTGCCCACCCCTCACCTCTTCCCCCTGCCTCCCAGTCAGATCTAGGGGGCCCTGAATGCCCTCAGCCACCCCCTCCTGTGCCCCACCCCAGCCCCCAGCCCTCAGATCCTCAGGAGAGCGGGTCTGGGACCAGTGGCTGAAATGAGAGAGCAAGTCTGCTTTTGCCTCCCACAGTGGCCTGGCTCATCTAAGCAGGGCTAAAGTCCTCGTGGGCTGGGGACCCCCAACCCGCGCTCCTCTGTCTTGTGGCCCCGCCATCCTCCCCACAGTGCCTCCACCTCGTGGCCTTAAGACGGCTGCTCCATACCTTTTAGGGGAACACGTGTCCCCTCAGCCCCTGCCCCACTGACCAGCCCCTGGCACAGAGCACAGGCAGCCATCGGAGCTGCAGTTGGGGACCCCGTCCTTAGCTGAGCGATCCATCCATCTAAAACCGCAGTGCACAGGTGTATGCTGCAGACCTGCGGCCTCAGCACCTCATGGGCTGGGGTGAGCTGCCAATGCGGGATCCCAGCGCCAGAGGCATTCCTGGGATAGCTGGAGCCCAGGGAGGAAGATGGCAGCACGGAGCACCTAGGCCTCCCTCCCTCCCTGTGAGGTGCCCAGCCCCACCCCTGCAGGCTCTGGATGGAGGAATGACCGTTTGGCCCTGCACTGTCTCTCAACTCCCCAGCAACCCCCAGCCGAGGACACTCAGGCCCCTGTTCCCTGAGTTGGGACAGTACCGAGGGACATACCAGCACTAGGGCACCAGGGCCCTCAGTGCCCCTGCTCACTCCCAGGACTCCAGGGGCTTTCTGGGGGTCCAGGTGGGGAGGAGACCCCAGGTTTAGCCCTGTGGGCCCCCTTGGGCCCTTGGGAACAGGTTCTCTAGGCTCACTCACCTCCAACCCAGAAGAGCTAAGCCATGGCAGGAAAATCCCCCTGCTCCTGCCTGGGCGGTGGGGGCACCTGCCTGAGAGACAGTGTCCGTGTGGCTCTGCCACCTGTGCTATGGCACAACACCACCCTCCCCCAGCCCCCAGCCTAATTCAGTGCCCCACAGTGGACACCTGAGCAGATTGGGGTGGGGGGGCAGTCTCTGAGGGAAGAGCCAGCGTAAGGGCACTGTGGTGGCAGCTTGGCGGAGGGCTTGCCTGAGGCTGGAGGCAGGGATGGCCGTGTTCAGGCCTCCAGTGCTCTAGAGGCAGCAGGTGCGGCCCTCGATGTGCGGAGAGGAGACCAGCTCCGAGAGGCTGATGGCTGAGCAGGGGCCTGACAACCAGGTCTGCTGCTTCTGGGGGTTTCCTCCTGGCCACTGCACCACCACCGAGGGCCGTTTTGGCACAGAGGTTTCCTGACACCAAGATGTAGCTCAAACTCCCCGCCAGCCGGGCTTTGTCTTCTTTTCTGGGTCCCCCCGGGCTGGGGACTGGTGATTGGACCCAGTGGTACAAGGGCATCAGGGGCGGTGATGGCCTAGACAGGGACTCAGCCTGCAGGCCAGACTTCAGGCCAACCGGCTTCTCTCGGTAGAAACAAATTTCCTGGAACTTGGAGGTTGTGAAGGTGGAGACAGTGAGGCGAGAGGCCACCTCGGAACAGAGCAGACAGAGCCAGGGCTGGAGCAGAGGCCAAAGCCATGCTTGGGAGAATGCAGAGCAGGCACCGGGGAGGGCTTCTGGAGGGAGGCGGCCCTCGCCCTACCCCCTTGAGGAGGTGCCATGGTTCACCAAGTGGAGGAGCAGGAAGTGAGCAAGTGGGGAGGGGAAGGAGGACACTGCACAGAGCTGTGGCCTCATCACACAAAGTGCCTGCTGCTGCCCCACAGGTCGGCCAACCTCCAGCACCAGGCAAAACTCGACAGGAAGCGAGAAGAAGGACCCACCCTTGGCCCAGCTCTCCCAGGTGCCTGTGGAATCCCAGATGGAGGAGCTGACCACCAGGTGCTCCCTGCCCCTCCTTCCTAAGAGGGTGGGGGCACTCGGATGGGCAGAGGCACAGCACCCTTCCCTCCTGCACCTTGACTTCTGTTTGCCCATAAGGCTGATGCCAGGGGGTCCTGGGATCTAGGCATTCAGAGGGCAGAGGGGCCCAGGACCCTGCTGTAACTGTGGTCCCAAGAGGCCTTTCATTGAACATGGGCTGCTGACCGCACTTGTGGCACTTGGTCAACCCTTTTGCAGTCAAGGTCAGCAAGGGGAAGGGGGAACCTCTGCTCATCCTTGGGACATCCTTGGAGCAGCTGACATCACTGGGAGCTGCTGGGTGCCAGGCCCAGGGCTGTGGGTGAGCCCAGAGAGGACTCCCACACGGTATCCCCCAAGCATCCGTGGGAGGAGGGGGTGGGCCAGACAGAATCCCCACCCACGTGGCTGCCAGCAGGAGCTACACTGAGCCCTGTCTCCGCACGGTCCAGGCTGGCCATCCAGGAGGAGGAGAACGAAATGCTGAAGGCTGCCCTGGGCAGTGCCCTGCGGGGAAAGGAGGAGGACTTCCGCATGTACCACGAGACCCTGGGCCAGGTGAAAGGGGTCTTCTTGCAGGCCCTGCGGCAGCAGAAGGTGGACAAGCACTAGGCTGGCGGCCCATCGTCAGCCCAGCCGAGCAAGACGGGCTCAGTGTCCCTGCCAGGACGCCAACCCCAGGCGCCTAGCTTAGCCACTTCTCCCAGAAGGTGGACAAGCACTAGGCTGGTGGCCCAGCATCAGCCCAGCTGACCAGGACGAGGCTCAGTGTAAGGGCTCCATCCACGCCAGGAAGCCAGCCCTGGGCACCCAGCTCAGCCACTTCTCCCAGAAGGGTCCTGGGTCCTGGGTCCCCCCTAGGCCCACATGACTCCACCCATGTAGGAGAGCCTTCATTGCGCCAGGCTGGGCGCAGGCCCCAGGCCACCCAGCCCAACTGTCCCCCTCACCAGTGCATACTCCACACCTGCCCCAGCTAAGCCCGTGGCCATGCCCAGCCTCACAGACTGAGTGTCAAGCCCTCTGCCACCTGGCCGGCCTGCTCCTTGGGTGCAGACCTTGGACTTGTAATAATTCCCGTTTCTGCCCTCAGCGCAGCTCCCGGTGAGTGAGTGTCTGCTGTGGAAGCCTGGCCGTGTCTAGTGCGCTCCTAACCCAGGGGGCTGCCACCCTGCTCTGGGAGCAGTGGAGCACATCACTCGGGACAGTCATGCTGGCCCCACTGCAGGACATCTGCTGCATGAGGCATTGCCTATCCCCAAGGGGCTGTGGCTGGTGGGTGCTGGTGGCAGAGGGCAGAGGTGGCGCTGGGCTGAAGCTTTGGGCAGGGGTTCCAGGTGCTCCCTCGTATGGCAGTGTTTCAGTGTTCCTCCCTCGCATGGTAGGCTGGGAGGGCTGCTATTGGGAGTTCCCAGTCCTCTCGGTGACTGTTCAGTCCCCCCCCAACCCTGTGGCTGCAGTGCCGGTCAGGGGTACCCCCAAGGACGATCACCCATAGCCACCCACCCTGGCCCCACAGGTGCACACACAGGCCCCCGTGGAGATGCAGCCACACACAAGCACCTCAGTTCAGGAGCGAGCAACTGTGCCTGTGCACTCGCATCACCTCCACACAGGTGCACACAGCAGACACGAGTATGCTCAGTTATGGGTGTGGGCACACACTGCCACGCATGGACACACACACATGCGGGTGCACACAGCAGACACGAGTATGCTCAGTTATGGGTGTGGGCACACACTGTCACGCATGGACACACACACATGCGGGTGCATACAGCAGACACGAGTATGCTCAGTTATGGGTGTGGGCACACACTGTCACGCATGGACACACACACATGCGGGTGAACATACTGTGACAGCCTCCTGGGATTCTGTCTGTTCAGGCCTTTCTCCAGTGGTGGGGGACCCCGTGCTGACCCTACTCCCCCCAACACACACACAGGAGCCTTGACCCTGCCTGGTGACCCCGATCTGGAGGCCCCGCAGCAGAGGGGGCCATTCTGATGGGTTCTCAGGGCTCCAGGAAGAGAGGGTTTAATCTTCAGTTCCTGGTGAGGGGAACAGGCCAAGCAGGGAGCCAGAGAGGAGTGAGGCGGCCTGTGCTTGGGGGTGGGGTGGGGTGTGACAGTCCAAATGCAGTCTGACCATCAGGCAGAGTGATTCAGCACTTTCTACAGGAGCTGAGGAGCCCCAGAGGCTGACTTGAGTGTGGGCTGCAGGTTCTGATCCCCAGTGGATTCCCTGGGAGTGAGAAGCAGGCATTGTCCACAGGGTCACCTCAGAAATGCAGACCCACACCCTGACCACTCCGGACTGGTTCTGTCGCCCTCCCTGGCTCAGGGCCAGGGCCAGGGCCATGTGCAGAGGGAGCATCAGGTCGCGGAGTCTGTGCAGGTGCCTCGAACAGATCTCCTTCCCCACTCACCAGCACGTGGCCTTGGGCAATTACGGAGCCTCCACATGCTCAGTCCACACACTGGGGGCAGTAAGAGACCTCCCTCAGAGGGCTGTCCACGGGTGTCCAAGAAGAACCCGAAGGCGTTCAGCTAACCGTTCGCTTGCTGTTCACTGTGTCCCTGGACCAACTGCATCCCACACCAAGGAGGCAGGATCGGTGTAAGCAGGGGTGGGGCATTGGGTGTGGATGTGAGCACCGTAACCCTGGTCCAAGCATCTTACACAAAGCAGCCTGGGCGCTCAGCCCTTGCTTAGGCCAGCCACGGGCACAGGGACGAGTGTTTCAGTTTACAGAATCTGCAGGCAACCTTGAGGGCTGTTTTGTGGAGCTGTGCCTGTGGGCCCGGTTGTATATGTGAGCACCTGCCCCCGGCCCTCAGGCTTGGTTAGACCCAGTCGGCTGCATTCCCTTATTAGAACCTTCTTCAGGTTTCATTGAGTTCAGGAGTGCCAAGTGCTTGGAGCAGCTGCTGGCACACAGCAAGCACTCAATAAATGTTAGCACTCCGCATCCCCTCTATTGGTTCCACAAGTACTTCTTTGAGCAGCTCCTCTGCCACAGCTACGGTGGTGCCAAAGAGGCAGTTTGGCCTCTAATCTCTAGGAACTCCCAGCCTGGCCAGGGAGACAGACCTGGGGATGAATCTGACTCTCTCCCTCTTTTCAGGGAGCTCCCAGCCTGGTCAGACAGATCTGGGGAACAGGGGACCATGGTGGGGCCGAGGGCTGGAGGAAGGAGACAGGGACAGGCTGCCGCACCACAGAGCCACCTCCAGGGCCCCAGATCTGGGTGGGGAGGAGGCTGTTGGGGACCCATGTGTCCACGTCTCTACGAGGTCCAGGAGAACCCAGGAGAAGGAGGGGTTGACAAGGGAGGACTAGAACCCTAAGGGATCTAAGCAGGCCAGGCAGAGTGTAGAGCAGCCTGGTCCATGCAGGCTGTGCCCATGGTCTCCCCTACCCAGCCCTCCCTGTTCCCAGCACTCGGAGGATGCCCTCCCACTCCTGCAGGCAGGGGGGCTGGATAAGAAGACCAAGGGCCTGTCCAGAGCCACAGGGCAGTGGGGGAGGAGGGGAGGTGTAGGACCTGTGGAAGGTCAAGGGGCGGGGACAAGTAAAGAGGCAGGTGGTGGAGTGGCCTCTCCCTGGTCACACCCTGCGCAGGTGCTACAGGTCTGGGTGCTCAGGTTGCAGCACTGACAAGTGAGACCTGGTTGAGCTGTGAGTGTGGTTTGGCCACTGTCCCCAAGGGGCTCAGGTCGACTCCAACACATTCCATTACCACCAGGCCCCTCCCAGCTCCTCTGGGCCTCCCACATCCACCAGTGAGCTCACAGTCAGTCCCCAGCACAAAGAAGTCTCCGCCTACCTTTCTCTGCAGGTGTGTTCCACACATGACCTCTGGCCCAGTCCCTGAGGCCTGCATGGACACCAAGCACCCTGTACACGGAGCCTGATAGCACATAGCACACACACATGTCACAACCATACATACATGCAGACCCTTGTACAAACCAGTACAACACATCACAATCACAGCTACACAACAGCACATTCACACAGACCCCACACACCAACCAGTACAACACACAATCGCACACACACACACAGGATACTTTTCCAGAGTTTACTTTGAGGCACAAACAATTAAAAAGTAAAATATGAGGAAGGACCTGAGGTTTAAGAGAATGGGCGCCGCTCCCTTCCATGCCCTTCCCCGGCTTTCCCCGGTGGGTTTTGTGGCATTTGGGAAGTTGACCCCAACCTTGGGCTTATCTGAGCCCAGCCAGCTTCTTGCTGTGTGGGCTGGCTGTGCCAGATGCCTTCCCCCCCTGACACCCCTTCCACGGGGTGCCGTAGTCTCGGGCTGGGACCCCCCCAAGCCCTATTGCCCTTGGCAGATGTGGGAACCCCTGCAGGCCCCGCTGTTCAGGGGCCACGGGGGGAACATCCCTGCAGTGTGTCCCGCCTCCGGACCGCTGGAGTCAAGGTCAGGGTCAGCCTTGCTGCACAATTCCGTGAGCCAGGCCCTTGTCCTGTAGTGAGTCACCAAGTCCCTCCAGGAACTCAGTGAGGCCGGGGCTGGCAGTACGTCCATTTCACAGATGAGGATCTGGGACTCCGAGAAGTGGATCACACCAGCCCGGCGGAGCTCTGGCTCAGGTCAGTTGGCTGAATCTGTGCCCTTAACCTAGGCTGAACCACACTGCCTGCTGCCCTGAGCCTCATGACAGCCAGCACGGGCTGGTCTCAGCCTGCACCTGCTGTGGGTGAGCTGGGTTCTCGCCCACCTGACCCAGCTACTTCACCGCTTGTGCCTCAGTTGCCTCTTCTGCCAGACGAGGAGGACGGGAACACTCACTGTGCATTGTGGTAACATTAAAGAGTTAACCATGTACACCCCGGCTGCTATGATGAACTTCCTCCAACAGCCGAACAAACATCGACTCCAAGACCTCCCCCTCCAGGAAGCCCTCCCTAACCCCCCAGTGGCTCGGGTGCCTTCCCTGATGCTGGCCTCTAAAGCCCAGGAGCCCGACCACAGCCCTAACCCAGGCCGACACTGCTGTTCATGCTTCTCAGGGCCACCGGCCTCTGTGTCCGTCATTTGGAGTGTGTGCATTAGGTGTCCTTGCTGCTGCCTCCGGGCCAGCAGGTCTCATAGTTGGGAGGAAGTGCACTGCCCAGGGGCCAATCCTGTCCCCTTCCCAGGTCTTGCCCAGGTCCTGGAAGCAGCACTTCCTCCCCCATCCTCAGCTGAACCCAGGGTGGGGCTTTGGGATCTGCAGGGGTGCCAGGAGCTGTCCTGTGGCAGGCTACAGGGTCTCCTCCTCCCACCTCTCCCCAAGCACATCCATGGACGGGACCCAGAGCTGTGGCAGAAGCACATACTGCTTGCCCAGACTCAGGAGGGTCTTTCCCCGAAGGGAACCTAGAAGAGGTTCCTGACCTCTGGGAGGGAGGGTCCTCAGGACATTGTGCCCTCTTAGGTTCCCAAAGTGGGAGCTCTGCCCTATTCCCCAAAGCCCCAGGTGGTCAGGGACATTTCTGTCTTCCTGTTTGCCTCCACTCTGCCACTGAGAGGACACCGGTCCCTCAAGGATCCACAAGCCTTGCCAAGTACCCTCCTGGTACCTCCCCCCAATCAGGACAACATCCCATGGAGCAGGCCTGGGGGGCGGGCCCTCCAGTCCCAAGGCCACTCCAATTCCAGTCCCACCAGGCAAGTCAGGCCTCCCCAGGTACAGAAGCCGAGCTGGCCGGGATAGATGAAAAGGACCAGGGCAGGGCCCTTAGGGCACCTGTAGAGGTAGGGGCTGGAGCCCAGAGCCAGACGGGCAGGATGCATGCGTTTGTGGGCATGCGACATGTGCCAGGGCACAGCTTATAAACCTAGAGTGGCTGACAGGACCACCAGGAAGTCTTCCTGGAAGAGGGGAGTCCTGCCTAGCCGTGAGAGAGAGGGACAGGCTCTTTAAGCGCCAGGGGAGGCTGGTGAGGTGAGGCCCAGGTGTCCCTGCCTGAGCCTATGCCATCGTCCCCTCCCTTTCCCCAGCCTCCCCCCCCCCCCATCCTCCCTGCGGCTCCCTGCGGCCAGCAGCGCTCCCTGCAGCGCTCGGCTCCGCTCCACACAGCTCAGCTCCACTCCAGGAAGGCCACCTCCTCCCTGCCCTCCTCCCCCCTCCTCCTGCTGTCACCACTCACCGCTCATCGTCTCGAGGGGGTGGGGACCCCAGGGCTGGACACACCCCACCGTGGCCCCAGAGCTCAGCCGGTCGGGACGGACTCACGGTCGGACACAGGACCCCAGAGCCTGAGGTGGGCAGTGTGCCAGGGTCCCTCGCAGCCTCCTCAAGGTCAGTGCCGGCTGGAGATGCAGCCACTCCGGGGGGCCTGGAGATCTGCGGAGCCCACACCAGGCCCCTCGTCCCAGATCACGGGCCCCAGAGTGTGCCTTACCCCAGGGGCACCTGAGGTAGGCAGGACCAGGGAAGAGGGGTGCCCCTGCATCTGTCGGCCGGCCAGGTCTGAGGGTCCATCAGGAGAGGCCCCAAGCTGGGGGCTGGCTCCTCACGGAGGCCTCGCTGGGGACACCCTGCGCCGGCCATAGGGAGCTAAAATTGGAAAGTGGCGAGTGGGAGGCAGCTGACAAAGCTCTTTCGCGGGCTCTTTGCCGTGCTCCGGTTTCAAGCTCCTGCTCCATTAACCTGATCCCCGGGGCCTCCCTACCCCCACCTGGCTGGTGAGGAGGTATCGTAGCCCTCAGGCTGGTAGCCCCCTGGCCTGGGCAGGGGTAGAGATGCCCTTTCCCATCTGAGACTTCAGAGGGGCTCCTTGGGACCACTGCACCTGAAGGGAGGCAGACGGGATCCTGTCCCAGGCTTGCTCTGGGGTGGTGACCAGCTCCTACCCCTCTCTGGCCCATGACCAACCAGTCCTATACTGGGAGAATGTTGGGTTCCTGGGCCAGTGGGCCGTAGGACTTGCAAGGGACATTTGGGACAGGACCTAAGGTGGGAGACACACCAGCCACCTCTTGGCTCAGCCCAGCCCAAGAAGGCACCTAGACACATCCCTCCCAAATGCCCCGGTCTGTCTGTCCCTGTGAGTCCCTAAGAAAGATCTTAAGCCACGCTAGAGCAGAGTGGTAAGGGCATCGGTGCTAGCTGAGGACCCGGAGTGGCCTAGCAGGACTCCTGGGAACAAGCAAGGCCCTGTGGGAGGGAGTAGCTGAGCTCCCCCCGGGCCTGATACCCATCAGCACCTTGGACAGCAGCCAGCACCCTCCAGCTGCCCCGCCTGGCCCTGCCTGGCCCCACTCCCGCCACTCCAGGACACCTCCTCAAATAGCATAGCCTCCAGCCGGCTTCAGGGCCTGAATACACAGTGTGGTCTGGGACATAGACAGGGGCCAGGAATGAGGCAGGCTGGGGCTCGGGGGCTTGTGAGGAAATGGAGGACAGTGAGAAGCTAAGTGAGACAGATGTGGCCTCGGTGCTACAGTGGGGACCTGGGGAGCCTCCAGGGTCTCAGGACAGGAAAAGCAGCTTGGGGAGGAGCGAGAGAAGGGCTCAGAGCTGAAGGAGGCTCGCTGAGGGGTGTAAGAACCCCGACGGAGGTAACAAATCAGGTTTCTCCATATGGGGGTCATGGGAGCCTGGGCAGGAGCCGGTGCAGCAGAGGTAGGGGGCCAGCCCCTCTGAAAGTGTGACGTCAATGAGGATGAGCAAGGCAGGTGCAAGTGAAGACTGCTTTCAAGAGCCTTCAGTGTCAGGTAGCAGGGCAGCAATTGGGATGGGGCAGTGGTGGTGGGGGTGGCCTGGAGGAGTGGGGGGCACAAGGTCCCCCAGGGGCAGGTGGAGCAGTCTCTTCAGAGTGGGGGCCATGAGGTGGGGCTAGGCAGCGCTGGAGGCTGCAGTGCCCTCACCCAGTGTGTCTCCCCCAGCCCCTTCCAGGCTATGGGTGTCAAGACAGCATTGCCAGCAGCGGAGCTGGGTCTCTACTCCCTGGTGGTGAGTGGCGCCCTGGCCTACGCGGGCAGAGGTCTCCTTGATGCTTCACAAGGTAACAGCTGGGCCCCCGGGGGCACGGGGCGGGAACTTCCTTCCCCTAGGGGCCTGGGAAGGTGCAGTTCAGGGACACCAAGAAGCAGAGACACTGACAGAGACGTGAACAGGGCCATACATGCACACACACACGCCACACATGCACACGCACACACATGCTTACTCACACCTAATCCCAGACACACCGTGAGACTCAGGGAGAAGCAGAGGCAGGACGAGACCCATCCAGACTCACTGCCCCTTGCCTGAGTGAGGGCAGCCGGCCTTGTGCCTGGGGGCAGGAGGGGAGGGGGTGTAGAGGGCCCCTCCCTGAGGTCATGCTGTGTTCTCAGATGGGGCTCACAGGAAGGCCTTCCGGGAGTCTGTGCGACCCGGCTGGGAGTACATTGGCCGCAAGATGGTAGGTCCCCCATGGCCTGACACCGGCACACCTCTCCGCTCCTAAATCCTCCCCATTACCCACTATCCCAGACACTCTCTGGCTTGTGCCTCAGCTGCCCCACTGGCCCCTCGCATGTCCTCTGGGGACATCAAAGCTGCCCAGGCTCTGCTCTTTTAGGAATTGGGCTCCCTTCAGTCCAGATTTTCATCGGGTGGAATAAAGCAGGAGTGAGGACCATCAGGCAGACGTGCTGAGCCGAGGGGCAGGGAAGCCCACCTGCCTGCCCTTGTTCCTCTCCACCTATCAGCCTGGGGTACTCCCCAGTGTGGGGACCTGTAGCCACTGTTCTTGTCGAACCCATGAGAAGGGGGGATGCGAGGGCTAGGAAGGTGCTGGGGCTCTGACCGGCCCAAGTGCCAGCCCTTCCTGCCCCTCCTCCACCCTAACCTGACTTGGACGCCCCCAGGATGTGGCTGACTTCGAGTGGGTGATGTGGTTCACCTCCTTCCGCAACGTCATCGTCTTTGCCCTCTCGGGACACGTGCTCTTTGCTAAACTCTGCACCATGGTTGCCCCCCAGGTGAGCTCATTTGTGAGGCCCAGCTCCTCCTGAACCATCCAGGGGCCCCACCCCACACCCCCTATTTGCATGGACGGGTAAACTGAAACCTTCTCCCCACCCACAGCTCCGCTCCTGGATGTATGCTGTTTACGGGGTCCTGGCCGTGTTGGGCACAATGGGCCCTTGGTACCTGCTGCTGCTGCTGGGCCACTGCGTGGGCCTCTATGTGGCCTCACTGTTGGGCCAGCCTTGGCTCTGTCTCGGCCTTGGCCTGGCCAGCCTGGCCTCCTTCAAGGTGGACCCTCTAATCTCTTGGCAGGTGTGTACTGGGGCACTGCAAGGGTGGAGGGTACTGGGAGAGAACCCCAAATCTCTCACATCATCCAAAGCCCTTGCCTCCCAAGTGTCCCCACATGCATCCTTCACTTGTCCCAAGAGGGGAACTCTCACACCGTCACCTGAGCCATCTTGAAGCCTTTGAGAATGCCCTGCCCACAGATGGTCACCTGCACGGGGGACCTATCCAGTTTGTCCCCTGCTCTGTCGCAAAGCTGGGGTGGAGCAATGGCTGATGTTAACCGGCTCTGGGAGAGAAGAAGGGAGGAGCAGGCTGGACCCCTGTGGGAAGCTGGGGGGGGGGGCGGGGGCACTCTTCCCAGATAGGAGGCGCCCTGGTGAGCGGCTGGCCTGTTCTTTCCCCTCCAGAGCGGGTTTGTAACAGGCACTTTTGATCTTCAAGAGGTGCTGTTTCACGGGGGCAGCGGCTTCACAGTACTGCGCTGCACCAGCTTTGCGCTGGAGAGCTGCGCCCACCCTGAGCGCCGCTACTCCCTGGCCGACCTGCTCAAGTACAACTTCTACCTGCCCTTCTTCTTCTTCGGGCCCATCATGACCTTCGACCGCTTCCACGCCCAGGTGAGGGACACCCTGTGGGCTCCCAGAACGGAGCTGCCTGACTCTCCCTTTTCACACAAGGGCTCCTGCTCAGGTGGAAACCCCCCACCCTGGCAGACTGGACCCCATCCTCAGCATGACACCAGGGTGACATCAGGTCTCCCCTCCCACCCCATGTTCACTGTCAGACAGGAATCAGAGGGCAGAGACATGGCTCCTCCCTCAGACAGGACTCCCAGGCCATAGATACTCCCCTCCCACTCAAACAGGGCTCTCAAGACAAAAGGGGTCTCCCCTAGCTCTGGACCTCTTCTAGGACCTATACCTCCACCTTCAGGCTGGACTCTTGGATGAAGCAGTATCTCCTCCCACCCCGGGGCAGGTAGTCACTCCCCACTCAGACAGGGCTCCAACAGCCCAGTCTGCCTCTGGCATCTCATCCTCTACCCCACCCCCGCCAACCAGGTGAACCAGGTGGAGCCCGTGAGGCCTGAGGGCGAGCTGTGGCGCATCCAGGTCCAGGCGGGCCTCAGCGTGGTGGCCATCGTGGCTGTGGACATCTTTTTCCACTTCTTCTACATCCTCACCATCCCCAATGACCTCAAGTTTGCCAACCGCCTCTCAGACAGCGCCCTAGGTGGGTCCCTCAGAGCAGGGATGGGGACAGAAAGACTGCTGCACTCCCACTGTATCCCACATCACCTGGCAAGGTGCGGGGGGAGGGACTTATTCTAGGGGTGTGGCTTTGTCTCACATCCTTCCCCCCTTCACCAGTCACAGCTGATCTCCACAACCAAGATGGGGTCAGACAGGGTCTCCATGGAGTCCCTGCAGGACCAGGACTCCTCAGCACATTCCCAGGGTTTGGGGGTTGGGGTGGGAAGGCCACAATGATGCAAGCCAGGCAGTGACAGCGCCCTGTCCCCAGCCGGCCTGGCCTACTCGAACCTCGTGTACGACTGGGTGAAGTCAGCTGTCCTTTTTGGCGTCGTCAACACCGTGGCACGTCTGGACCACCTGGACCCGCCACAGCCTCCCAAGTGCATCACTGCTCTCTACGTCTTCGGGGAAACGTGAGTCCCTGTGGGCCAGGTGGGGGGCTTGCCCCGGGGGATCCCTGCCACCCCTGGGCCTAGGGATTCACACCCACCTGCTCTCCCCAACAGGCATTTCGACCGGGGCATCAACGACTGGCTTTGCAAGTGAGTCGGGGGTGGCTGTGGGGAGGGTCCCAGCCTTCCTGCCAGCTGTCTGAGTGGGGCGGTGCCAGAGATGGCTCTGCAGTTCTAGAATTCACTCCTCAGCCGGAGGAAGCAAGGAGGGTAGTGAGGGGGTCATGGCAGAGCTCCAGGGGGAAGACTTGGGTGAGGGGAGAGAGATACAGCAGGTAAGGAGGGGTGGTTTCCAGAGCGGGGCCGGGTTCGAGATGTCCACTTGGAACCTGGGAATCACTCTGGTGGAGATTCAGGGAGGGCCTGGGGTCAGAGGAACCTGAGCATCCTGAGTGCCAGTGGGTGGTCTTGAGGCCATGGGAGTATATACATTCTAAGGAGAGAGTAGAACAAGGACCACAGGGGTGGCCAAGACTGGGTCTGCAAGGATTCTGGTTGGAGGGAGAAGGAAAAGCCAGCAGAAGGGGTGGATGGAGTGGTCAGAGCACAGCTAGGGTCAAGGCCATCTGATACCCGGGAAGCCAAGAGAAGACCATCCAGGCGTGGAGGGGACAACGGCGGCAGATGGAGGCTGCGGTCAGGCTTGGTGCCATGTGGGTGTTGAACATTTCGCTGGGGAGGCGAGGCCGCTGAGGTGTGGAGGGAAACGGAGGGATTACGGGGGGAAGACAGAGGAGCAGCTGAAAGGGGAAAGGGGGCTTGGGGTGCACTTGGTGCTGAGCCGAGGGCGTCATTCAGCAGATGGTGGCGATGCAGGACTAGGGACGACTCATGAAGGGAGTCCCCGAGGAGGCAGAGAGGTGAGAGCACCTGGTTCCAGGCAGAAGCCTGGATTCCGGAGGAGGAGGAGGGGGAAGAAGTCAGTGTGGACACAAAAGAAGGCCGGTCTGTGCGGACAGGTGAGGAAGCCGCTCGAAGCAGAGAGCCAGGTCATCAGCTGGGAGATGCGGGGTTAGGGGCATGGCGGGAGGCAGCATCTGTGCCACTCAAACTCAAAGGAACGAAGCAGGCTGCAGCCACTGTGCCATGTGGGGAAAGAAGCTGAGCAGAGCAACCTGGCCGGGAGCCCAAGTAGGGTTGGAGGCAGTGGGTTCGTGGACTTCGGCAGGTGAAGATGTGAGAGTTTCCCCCTTGGGGCTTAGCTGCTTGGGCACAGGTGAGGGCCGGGGGGAAGAGGAGGAGAAAGGAGGAGGCAGGGCTTTGAGGTTATTTATAAATGATGACTCATCAGAATTAAGCCTGTTGTAGAGGGTGGTGCTTTTGCAGGGATCACAAGACCCATGGGGCTGAAGAACTGAAGCTAGGGGGCCGGGGGGCACTGAGCAAGAGTTGAATTTCAAGGGGTGAGGAAGTCAGGGTGTGGCCATGGGAGGAGGTAGCTGAGGTGGTGTGGAGAAGCCACGGGAAATGGTCATGGAACAGTGAAGCCAGTCACTCAGCAGATCTCCCACTGAAGTCACGAAACCAGTGTTTATTGAGTACCCAGTGTGTGCCAGGCATGGTGCACTGAGCATGGCAAAGACCCTGCACTCATGGAGCTTACAGCCTAGTGGGGGAGAAGGAGGCCATGAACAGGTAAACAAGCATCAGTGACTTAAGACAGGGTGATGGAACCGAAGGTGGTGGAAGCCTCTTTTGCTGGGGTCTGAGGATGGGAGCTTCTAGCCACAGTGAAAAGGACAATGTATTCTAATTGTAACGGGGAGCTACTGGGGGGAGGGTTGCATCATGGAAGTGATGTGACCAGAAGAACTACACCCTTAAAAGGCCCCTCTGGCTGCTATGTAGAGAAGGGACTGTAGGGCAGAGCACATGAGAGGCTCTTGCAATGAGATGATTTCCTGGGCTGGGGTGATGGTGAAGGTGGTGGGCAGTGGTCAGGACAGAGAGGAGCCAATACAGTTTGCTGGCTTGGATGTGGCTGACAAGCGAAACTGACAATCCAAGATGGCGCCACGGCTTACAGCTTGGGCAACTGAATGGGTGGTGATACCTTCGGCTGCACCAGAGAGGGCATGGTTTTGGGCAGGGTTGGGGGAATAAGTCACTCAATATCGGGACACCACTGGACGTAGGACTCAGGAGAGAAACTGGAGATCATTGGCATAGAGACAGTACTTGGGGCTTTGGGTCTGGATGACATCACTTGGGGAGCAAAAGAGCATTGCCAGAGAAGATACAAGGTCTGAGGCCAAACCCTCCACAATGTGAAGTTGGGTAGAGGAAGAGGAGGAGCGGCCAGCCAGTGACAGGATTGCTGAATGTCCCCAGAGTGACAGCACGAGGGGTGCCTCTCTGGGGGTGCCCTCTGCCTTTCTGGTCCTACCCTGCCCCCGACACCCATAGGCCCCCGCTCCCACTCCTCCTGCAGGTATGTGTATGACCACATTGGCGGGGAGCACTCTGCGGTGATCCCAGAGCTGGGAGCCTCGGTGGCCACATTTGCCATCACCACTCTGTGGCTTGGGCCTTGTGACATCGTCTACCTGTGGTCATTCCTGAACTGCTTTGGCCTCAACTTTGAGCTCTGGGTGCAGAAGCTGGCAGAGCAGAGGCCTCTGGCAGGAATCGAGGTGAGCTGGGATGGCCTCGGGCTGGGCTGGGCTGGGCTGGCCTGGCCTGGGTCATGGAAGGTGCGGCCCTGCTGCTTTCTGTAGTTGCCTACCACACTTGGCCCCCAGTCCAGAACGTTCTCACTGCTCCTCTCCTGGCTGTCAGGGAAATGGCTTGCCCTGTAGGAATCTGGTCCTCCCTACCTCCATGGGTCAGGCCCAACATGCTCGGGCCTAAGCGGTGTCAACTGAGCCTCATCCTCTTCCTGGCCTCAGTTTCCCCAAGTTTAACAATAATGGAGAGGGGGCCCGGGACTCCCAGAGACCCAGGTATATCCCCTGGACTTCAGTGGCCATGTGGACAAGGCCACTGACCAACTGTGTCCACTTTCCTTTGGGCCTCTTGCTCCACCCCCTGTACCCCCTGGACTGGGCAGGCCCGTCTGTCGGAGCAGATGTCCCGTCGGGTCCGGGCCATCTTTGGGGCCATGAACTTCTGGGCCATCATCATGTATAACCTTGTGAGCCTGAACAGCCTGGAGTTCACAGAGCTGGTCACCCGGCGCCTGCTACTCACAGGTGAGAGACTAAAGTACAGAGACCCCAAACGTGCTGGGTTTCCCACCCCACGGACTGTGACCTCCTTAAAGGTCCCCATACCCTGTCCCCATGACCAGGGACTCAGCAGGGAGGCGGAGCCACATCGGGGGAGGGGTGGGAAGAGACGTGTCATGGAGGCTGCATTGCCGCTCAGGACACTGGTGACCGCCGCCTCCCCCACACAGGGTTCCCCCAGACCACGCTGGCCATCTTGTTTGTCACCTACTGTGGTGTCCAGCTGGTGAAGGAGCGCGAGCGAACCCTGGCCCTGGAGGAGGAGCAGAGCCAGGACAAAGAGAAGCCGGAGTAGGTGGGAGGGGGCGAGGGCCAGGCTCCGCTCAGCTAGACGGGGGGGACCGAGAGAATAAAGAATTTTTCTACCACAGTGGCTGCTCCCTGCCCTTCCCCCAGCAGTCTCCTGGTTCTCTGTCCACGGTACACGGGAGCTGGAGGTCCTAGGGCCCCCTACAGAGTGTGGAGGGGACACCGGAGGGCAGAGGCCACCAGCCATGGTAACACAACAGCAGAACCTTGAAGTCCTTCGTTGCCCGCCCCACCCCCACCACCCTGGTGACTGACTCAGGATCAGGAGCCCCACCCCCACCCCCTTCCAGACTCTGAACTGCTGGCTCTTTTATTCTTCATGAAGGAGAAGCACCCTCACTGCTAGGTGTGCTTGGTGGGGACGTGCCCATCCGACAGATAAGGAGACTGAGTCCGTGAGAAGCTTTACCTGCACACACAGCCAGGCCAGGCCAGGATGCAGCATGGGCATCTCCTTATGGTTCTGGCTCATTGGCCAGGAAGACCTCCAGGGTGGGGCGGGGGGAGGGATGTGGCCACCTTGGACAGACCTGGGATTTCTCCTCCCAGTCTGGCTAAAGCAGTCCTGGGATCTGGGTGGGCCCGGGCCCCCTCCAGCTTCCTCCTTGGAGCCCCCACAAGGCCAGACCCCGGGGGTGGGGGGTGCGTGCTTGGTTCAGGCCCTCCAGGCTGCTCACATCTTCGTCAGACGCAGCACGTTGAGCCGCACGGGCAGGAAGGTGGCGCCGGCAGCGTAGGGGATCTCCCGCAGGACACCCTCCCACTTCTTCTCTTCCTCGTTATACCTGCGGGCGGGGGCTGGGTCAGCTGCAGCCACAGCAGGCAGGGGCGGCTGGGTGCCCTTGGGCCCGTCTCCAGGAAGCGTCCTGGCCTCAGCTCTCCCTCCGGACCACACGCTCAGAAGCAAGGGGAGCGGAAGGAAGGCCCAGATGGAGGCTGTGTGGGCCCAGGCCCTCCGCTGAGCTCCTGCAGGGAGTGGCAGCAAAACTACAGACCCAGGCAGCCCAGGGCAGGCAGTCTACAGCTCCTTTCCCCTAGGACCCACCAGGAAGAGCAATCAGCTCTGCCCCAGGGCCTGTGCCAGGCGCCCTGTTCCGGGCCACCGTGCTGTGCTCACTTTGCTCACGATCCCCCACTCGCCTTCCGGGGGCCCGGCTCACCTCCAGATGTCGTTGAGTTCTGTGGGCACCAGCTCTCCAGACTCGGTCTCCAGTGTGGCGAAGCC
Organism: Lepus europaeus; assembly: GCF_033115175.1. NCBI lineage: Eukaryota > Metazoa > Chordata > Mammalia > Lagomorpha > Leporidae > Lepus > Lepus europaeus. The sequence continues at coordinate 17,103,792 of NC_084835.1, forward strand.
GCCGATAGCGTAGAGGGTACCTCCCAGGCTGACCAGGCTGAGCGAGCTGCGCTCCTGTGGGAACGCCTCGAAGGGTGTCCACCTGAGGGGACGGGACACGCTGCATCACCCGGGGGCCTTGGCCGGCCCAGCCATGTCCCTGCTGCCCGAGCATGTCCCCCGGCTTCCAAGTCCCAGACTCCCACATCCCAGCACCACCCTCTGCGCTCCTGCCTCCCAGCCTGTCCTTCCCTGCACTCTCACCTCCTTCCCCAGCCTCCTGCTCCTCCCCTTTCACTTCCTTGTCCCCTGTCGGTCCATCTGACCTGCCCACAGACCCTCAGTGTCCCTGCTTCTCTCCTGGGCTAACTCCTGCCCCAGCATTGCCCCCCCCTTCAGAGGCCACGTGAGCCCCTGGCCCTTTGCACTGCTGCCCTATCCCTCTTCTGCCTCAGTGCCCAGTTACTCTCACGGTGGGCCCGCACCCCTGGTTCCTGCGGGTGGACATACCTCCAAAGCAGCTCTCACTGAGTTCCCTATGGACCACGCACGGCTGCTGGTGACCTTTCTGCACCCCCACCTCTCCTGCCTGACCTCCTCAGACCCCTTCCTGGAGGTTGGATCCGCCCCCAAGGCCCCCTCACTCTCAGTATCACCTTGGGGGCAGGGGTAATCAGAAACAGACTGGTCCACCCCTGATGTGAAAATCAGACACTGCACCTGAGCATGGTCCCGGGACATTCGTGTGCACATCCCAGCAGGAGAAGCTCCAGCCCCAGGCTCCAGTGCATCCCCCAGTCCCGTCCCTGCTGAACCCCTAACTCAAGGCCTCCATCCCTCTTACCACAGCCACACCCTGGCCTCCCTGCCTCCTGGGGAACCCTCTACATCAGCTCCCACGAGGCACGAAACAGAGAGGAGCCCAGCACCCATTTCGTTAATCCCAGGATAAGGTGCTTCAGGCCTCCTGGATGCCTCTCCAGCCCCCACACCCACCGTGCCTCCTCCCTTCCCCCTGCATCGTCCAACCCGTCCAACAGCCTCTCTTCCAGTGGGCCCCGCCTCCCTCCCGCCCCCAACCACCTTGGAGCCAAATTTCCTTGGCCTGGGGCATCCCCTTTGCCGACTCTGTCCCACTGTGCTCAGCCCACTTTTCCCTTCCTGATGTCCCGAGCTCGCAGCTTCTGTGGGGTCCACCTCTGTAGCCCAGTTATCATGCCACACTGCCTGGCATGAGACCCTGCAATGAGGAGCCTGGTGTCCCCCCACCCACTGCCGGCAGCTCCCTCTTCCCTTGACCTGGTACGGGAAGTTCCCTCCCCACCTCCCTGCAGATCAGGGACTGTGGCTGTGGCTCCTGCCAGGGCAAACACAGAGAAGACAAACCACAGAGGGGACGGACACGAGCTCAAAGTCACGCAGCTCTCAGGGAGAGGTCGGGGCAGCCACCTACTTGTTGTCTGCAATGTTGTACACCTCGGCAGAACTGGTCAGCCCAGTGTCAGTGACCCCAGCTGCCACAAAAATGCGACCGTCGTGGACAGTGGCCCCAAAGAGTGAGCGGGCAGTCTGCATGGGTGCCAGCTCCTTCCACTCGAATTTTTTGGGGTCATAGACGCACATCTTGTTCAGACACTTCCTGTTGGAGGCAGGGGGAACGGGAGTGAGTGGAGGGAGGCAGGAGCAGAGCCGCCTCCCAGGGCAACCTCAGGGAGCTCCTGTAGCCGCACACTCACCTGTCTGCGCCTTTGCCACCGATGACATAGACAAGATCCATATGGGACAGCACCGCGTGGCCGTACACCACGTAGGGCAGAGGGTCCGACTCGCCCCACTTGAATGACCTGGAGGGGCAGGAGGGGACAGGCTCAGGTGCTTGTTTGGTGGCTTGCCGTCTCTGCATTCACCCCCATACTCGATGCACGTTTGGGGTAGAACTACCCCTCCTTCCCTCCCGGCTGCCCACCCCTTCCCAGTCCCACCCACGGTCCATGATCTCCAGGCCCCTGCCAGGTCCCCAACCCACCCCCAGGGCCCAGCAGCGGCTCACACTCACAGCCTGTCGTAGCACAAGACTGAGTCCAGGCTACGCTCGCCATCCTTCAGCTCTCGGCCGCCCACCACGTAGATGGAATTCACAGCCTCTCCCAGGCCAAAGAGACAGCGCGGCGAGGGCAACGGTGGCATCCCCAGCCACTCTGAGTCCAGGTGGTCAAACTGCAGGCCAGACGAGATGTGCAGTTAGCTTCGGTCCCCGGCCCAACCCCATCCTGCCACCCAAGCTCCTTGCCTCCTGGTAGGGCCAGCACAGCCTAGAGGTGGTCCCTGGAGAGAGTGCCTCTCCCACCATTAAAGCCCAGTGACGGGGCACCCTGGCCCAGACTGAAGGGGGCGCTGTGGAGGGAGGTCCAGCTCTGGCTTTGGCCCCTTCCCCCTCTGCAGCACCCTCACCAGGGTCTGCCGGCCCCTGCTCTCCACTATGTCCCTGACAACCTACAGGGTGCAGCCCTATGCACCTCCAGACACCAGGGGCTCCCCTTCTGGGATGGTTTTCTAAGAGCTGACGGCTGTGCTGATGAGCATGTAAAAGCATTGCTTAACCTTCCAATAACCTTATCAAGTGAGAAGAAGAATATCCCCACTTACAAACAGGCCCAGAGAGAATAAACAAGGCGCTCCCATTGCTGGCAGAGCCACCCCCGCCCCCACCCCTGATCCAATGGCAAGGCCGGCACCACGGTGCCATGCACCCCTCATGTTGGTCAGGCCTCACTGAGTCCAGTATTCTCCAGGCTCATTCCTGCCCCCGGTCCTTGCTCACCACTTCTACCTTCCCCTTCAGAGAGTCCACCCGACAGGTAAGCCCAGCTCCTACAGGCAAGCCCAGCACCTATAGGCAAACCCGGCTCCTGCCAGCAAGCCCACCAGACACGGCAAGCCCAGCACCTATCTCCGCCTGCTGAGATCCCACAGTCGCACCCCCAACTTGGACAGGGCACTTTGCTCTGCTGGTCTTCCCTGGGCGTTCCGCAGTTGCATTGGCCGCACAGTGGGAGGACCAGGCAGGATGGGCCTTTTGTCTGGGATGCTCTGTCCCAGGTCCTGTCCTAGCCCCAACATGCTAACACTGACCTTGCTCTTCCTCCTCACTATGCCTGCTCCCAACGCCTCTGGGCAGAGCCAGGGCTTCCAACACGTTCCAAGGAGGGGCTCACATGCCCCTGGAAATGTCCAAGACACCAAAGCCACGCAGCTCTTCGGCGGCTGCCTATAACCGTCTGTAACCTTCAAGCCAATGGCTGTCCGTCAACATCCCGTCACCCTAGACCCAGAGACCTTGCCCAGGTGGCCCCAGGCCCCTCCTGGACCCCAAGGTTTCATCCCACCCGGCTCTCCCAGTGCCCAGAGCTCAGCACTAGCTGGTCCCTCCCAAGGCTGGCCAGGCACCTGCAAGAAGTATGCGCTCATGGGGTCCTCCTTGTTGTCCTCGTTGTAGAAAAGGCCCCCGGCCACGAAGACCTGGTTCTCCTTGGTAACCAGGCTGACGTGGTTCTTAGGGATCTGGGTGGAGAGGGAGGCACAGTAGCACTCGTTGGCTGCCGGGTCGTAGGCCACGGCGCCCTCCTCGCTGATCATGAAGATGAGGTCTTGCAGGAACATGCCGAAGCGCAGCGTGTCATTGAGGATCCCCGGAAGGACGCGTTCCTCCTCTTCCTCCTCCTCCTCCTCCGCCTTGGCGTTGCCGGCACCCTTGCCGGCCTCCTTCCCGCCGGCGGCCTCCTTCCCCTTCTCCGTCTTCTTCTTCTTCTTGCGCAGCGTGGTGAGGCGGCCCTCGTGCGCGTCCTTCACCATTTGCACCTTGCGCAGCAGCTCGGGCTGCGCGCGCACGAGTGGGTGGCGCTCCACGCGGCTCTCCAGGAAGGCGCGCGGCAGCAGGCGGCAGCGCACGCTCTCGAAGACCGTGGGCAGCGCGCGCTGGCGCTCGGCCTGCGCCTCGGCGTCGCCGCTGGCCGCCCAGCGCATCACCGCCTCGAACACCGCCTCTTCCTTCTCCACGTTGAGGCCGTCGCTGGAGATGATGGCGATGAGCTCGTCGGCCGAGAGCCCCAGGAAGTCGGCGTCGCGCGCCACGAGCGTGAAGCGCGCGCAGATGAAATCGCGCGCGGCCACGGCCAGGCGTGCGCAGTCGAGCAGGAGGCCCAGGCGGAAGACGGCCAGGCAGTTGGCGAGGCACAAGCGCTTCTGCAGGAAGGAAACGCAGATGGTGAAGATGGACGGGATCTGGAAGCGGTGTGCCGCGGCGAACAGGTCCTGCACGCTCGCCTCGTCCAGCGCGATCTCCGACGTGTACAGGTAGTGCAGCACCTGGGCCACCACGTCCGGGGACACCTCCTCCAGCAGCAGCTCGCCCGCGCGCTCCGGCTCGGCCAGGAAGCGCGCCCGGAAGTAGGGGCTGCAGGCGGCCAGCACCAGGCGGTGGCACGGGAACTCGCGCTCGCCGGCGCGCACCACGCAGTCCAGGAACTTGCCGTGGTCCAGCATGTCTTTGAGCCCGTCCTGCAGGAGCGTCTGCTGGTACAGCCGCTGCTCCTCCGCCTGCTCCAGGCCCAGCGCCATGGTGGGGGGGGGGGTGCCGTAAGGGGTCGCAACCAGGCGGGGGAAGTCCTCTTTGGAGCGCTGCTCTCCTGCCCCAGGGCGTGCTCAGACTGCGCAGTTGTCTCCCGGGCTATATATAGAGGCGGCCCGGGCCCTGTAAGGCGAGCTGCCCGGCCTCCCGCACATGACGCACGGCAGACAGCTGGGCAGAGGCCCCCTCCCAGGGCAGCGTTGACTGAGCCCCCGGGGCTCATGGGATGGGGGTGGGGTGTCTGGGCCTTCCCCCAAAAAAGGGGACCTCCCTGCCTCCCTCTGGACTCCTTGGACTGGTGATGGTCTGGGTCTGGGAGACCCCCCAAACCCAGAAGGGGGAATCTCAGGAGACTCCTTCCGGGGTCTCCTTCCTTCGTGCCCGGTGGACCTATCTGCCAGGCCGCCCCCGCCCCCGTCCGGACTTCCTCCTTGGGGTTACAGCCGGCTCCAGCCACCCCTGTGTTCAGTATGCGTGGCATTCCTGCACAGTGAACTTGGACATGGCATACACTCTTGGGCCTTGCTGCCCACCTGTAAAATGGGAAGAGGTTTTCCTGGTTCTGCCTGGCCTCTGAGACCCCCCCCCCTTCTTGCAAGAAAGCCCTTAGGCAAACAAGGGGACCCTGGGGCAGGGCTTATCTCAGCACAGCCTCAGTTTCCCCTGTACACAGTGAGGAGGAAGAGGAGTCAGACTCCGCTGAGGTTGAGATGCAGGAGGACAGTGTTAGAGGCATGTCCTGTGCTAAGGCCTGAGACATTCTAGAAAGTTCATTTCCAGGCCGGCGCCGTGGCTTAACAGGCTAATCCTCCACCTTGCGGCGCCGGCACACCGGGTTCTAGTCCCAGTCGGGGCGCCGGATTCTATCCTGGTTGCCCCTCTTCCATGCCAGCTCTCTGCTATGGCCTGGGAAGGCAGTGGAGGATGGCCCAAGTCCTTGGGCCCTGCACCCGCATGGGAGACCAGGAGAAGCACCTGGCTCCTGGCTTCGGATCAGCGCAACGCGCCGGCCGCAGCGGCCATTGAACCAACAGCAAAAAGGAAGACCTTTCTCTCTGTCTCTCTCTCCCTCCACTATCCACTCTGCCTGTCAAAAAAAAAAAAAAAAAAAAAAAAAAAAGAAAGAAAGAAAGAAAGAAAGAAAGAAAGAAAGAAAGAAAAGAAAGTTCATTTCCAGGGATTCTGCTGTTGGAAGTGCTGGACCCCAGGGCATTCACGCTCTAGGGAAGCCACATTCCGAATGCTAGTGTTCAAAAAGTAACATCCTAGGAGTTGCATAGTTGAAGATTTTCACTGCCTGGCCACATTGTTCTTGGTCCATACTAGGCGTGGTCTGAGCCTGCCTGGCCTCTGGGACCCTCCACCTTGTCTTCCATCTAAGGGGTCAGGCTCAAAGCCCACTCTACACTGGACTCCTGACCACCCCCAAGCATGTGCGCGCGTGCACACACACACACACACACACACCCCAGCCTCAGCCACCAAAATTAACTTGTTCCCAAAGTGCCAGAGGCTGCAGCTGTGGTTTAAATTTAGCCCCAGGCACATTGGTATGAGTGTTAAGGGGCACTCTCCCCCATCATTCCTCTGAGTCACTTGTTTATGACCGCCGTCTTGCAGGGGGGAGATAGGAGAGGAGACCTCAGGCTGGGCCAGCACTGAGTCACCTCCCCTTTTGTGATCTGAGCAGTGTCATTGCCGGTCCCGCCTGTGCCGTGCACCTGACCACCAGCAGGTCCCAGAGGGCCACGGTGGTCCTGTCCCTCTTTGCCTACAGGGCAGGGGCTGGCCCAGGCAGGGCAGGTGGGCAGCTGCCAGCCCAGGCCTGGAGCATGTCTAGCGAGCACCATCAGGAGGGAGGCTGGGCTCTGAGAGCCTCAGCGACTTGTTCAGGTCGCAGAGCTGGCAAGCGACAGAACCAGGCTTCCAGGCAGTCACGCCCACCTCCGAAGACCGCGGGAGTCCCTCCCTCTCTTGCTGCTTTCCAAGAGTTAACAAAAACTTCCAGTGACCCTAGGGTCCTTTACCGAAGAGTGGGAGAACAGGCACAATTGGTTTATATTTACCAAATGTACAGTTAGTTTATATTTATGAAGTGACTTACTGGTGTATTTTTGGGTTATGATGGGTCTCATTGTGCTCACTCCCTGCCAGGCACCCTGCTAGAATATTTATAGGGGACTCATTCATTCATCCAGAACCTGCAGCGCAATGTTCTAGAAGCTGAGGAGTTAGCCTTGAAGGAATCGAGTGGAATTCCTGTCTCTATGGACCTTACACTCCTGGACTAGGTGAGTAAGAGGGTCACCCAGGGCTTGGGGTGGTGACAAAGCTGTGTGATACAGGTTTGTGGGGGTGGTGACAGGCAGAGCTCGTAACAAATGAGTGGAGTGGTTAGGATGGACTTGCTGGGAAGAGTACCCAAGCACCTTCAAACCATGGAGGGGTCCAGGTAAGGGGAGCAGCCTGAGCCAAGGTCCTGAGGCAGGAGAGCACTTAGCTCGTTCCTGGAGCAGCAAGGAGGTGCATGGGGCTGTAGCAGTGAACCAGGAGGATGTGAGAGGAGAGGTAAGGGTAGAGGAGTCTTATGGGCCGTGTGGACCTCTGTGAGCTTTTCCCTAGAGTGAATTGGGGAGCCATTATTTCTTTTAAACTTTTTGTTGATTGTCAGAGTAATGGAGAGAGACAGAGAAAGATGTTCCATCTGCTGGTTCACTCCCCAAATGACTGCAATGGTCGGGGCTGGGCCAGGCCGAAGCCAGGGGCCAGAAACCCCATCTGGGTCTCCCCTGTGGGTGGCAGGGTGCCAGACACCTGGGCCATCTTCTGCCTCTTTGCCAGGAGCATTAGCAAGGAGCTGGATCAGAAGTAGAGCAACGTTGGGACTCGAACCGGTGCAAATATGGGATGCAGGCGCCGCAGGGCGGCAGCTTAACCTGCTGTGGCACTACACTGCCTCCCCCCGCCCCCCCAACCCACCCCATATAATTTATCTGAAGCTTCATCCAGGCTGTTAACTTGTGTTTTTAACAGCTAGCTCCTATCTTCATGAGGAATCTTAGCATGTGGCAGGTCATTGATGAGTTATAGAGGGGGACTGGTGTTGTGGTGCAGTGGGAATGCTTGCATCCCATATGGGTGCCAGTTCAAGTTCCACCTGTTCCACTTCTGATGCAGCTCCCTGCTGATATGCCTGGGACAACAGCAGAAGATGGTCCAAGTACTTGGACCTCTGCCACTCATGTGAGAGACCTGGATGGAGCTCCAGGCTCCTGACCTTAATGAAACTTCTCAAAACCAAAGACCAAGAGAAATTTTGAAAGCAGCCAGAGAGAAATAATACATTATTATGGGGCAGGGAGTTTAAGAAAATGCCAGTTCAAATGACAGTGGACTTCTCATCAGAACCACAGAAGCCAGGAGGAGGCAATACAACATTTTCCAAGAGCGGAAAGAACTATGAACCGTGAATTATTTTTTTTAAAAGATTTTATTTATTTATTTGAAAGCAGAGTTAGAGAGAAGCAGAGGCAGAGAGAGAGATCTTCCATCTGCTGGTTCACTCCCCCAATGGCCATAATGGCCAGAGCTGGGCCAATTCGAAGCCAGAAGCCAGGAGTCAGGAGCTTCCTCTGGGTCTCCCATGCAGGTACCGGGGCCCAGGCACTTGGGCCATCCTCTGCTTTTCCAGGCCATAGCAGAGAGCTGAATTGGAAGTAGAGCAGCCGGGACTCAAACTGGCACCCATATGGGATGCTGGCACTGCAGGCAGTAGCTTTACCAACTACACCACAGTGCTGGCCCCTCAACCATAAATTCTATATCCAGTGAAACTTTTTCAGGAAAGAAGATAAAACAGTCCTAGAGGTATTACAGGAAAAAATCCAGGAACTAATAAATGAATTCAGAATGTTAAAGGATGTAAGATCAAAATACAAAAAACAAGTTACATTTATATTTACTACCTTTGAACCTGTAGAAACTGAAATTTTAAAAAAGATTTATTTATCTATTTTGAAAGAGTTACAGAGAGAGAGAGGGAGAGAGAAGAGATCTTCCCTCTGCTGGTTCACTCCCCCAGATGGCTGCAGTGGCCAGGACTGGGCCAGGCTGAAGCCAGGAGCCAGGAGCTTCTTCTGGGTCTCCCATGTGGGTGCAGAGGCCCAAGCACTTGGACCATCCTCCGCTGCTTTCTCAGGTGCATTAGCAGGGAGCTGGATCAGAAGTGGAGCAGCCGGGACTTGAACTGGCGCCCATATGGGATGCTGGCACTGCTGGCGGTGGCTTCACCTGTTCTGCCACAATGCTAGCCCCTGAAGTATAGATTTACTTCAAGGAAAATCTTATTCTATATATGGAAAGGCACAGGCCCCATAATGCTTACAGTTATCATGACAAGAATAAAATGAGAGAGATCACTTACCTGATATTAAGGCTTTCTTTATATCTACAGCAATCAAGATTGCCAGGTATCAGAAGAGGAATAGAACATAGACTAATGGTAGCAAGAAGTAGTTACAAATATGCTCACCTGTCCTTAGACAAAGGTACCAAAGCAATTCAGTTGAGGAAGGACAACATTTTCAACAAATGGTGTTGGAACAGCAATTTATCCACAGGCATAAATGAGCGAACAAACAAATCTCAACCTAAACCTAAGCCTAAACCTCACAGTTCATGCAGATATCAACTCAAACTGGATCATGAACTTGAGGTGTAAAATATCTCAAACAGTGTTGAAAAAGAAGAACAAAGTTGAGGGTCTCCTACTTCTTTATTTCAAGACTTACCACAAAGATATAATAATTCAAACAGTGTGGTACTGGCATGAAAACAGACACATAGACCAGTGGAAGGGACTAGAGAGCCATTCACAGCTGCTATGGTTTGAATACGCTTTGTCCCCTCTGAAAGCCATGCTGGATTTAAGTCCCCACTGTGAGCTATTCAGAGGCCGGAAATCCAACTGTGCTACTGAGAGGTGGGGCCTTTGGAAGGTGATTGGGTTTGGATAATGTGTCCATCGCGTGGGGCCCCCATGACTGAATCCTTGTGACTTCCGAAGAAGAGGGAGAGAGGAGAGGAGACCCATACTCGTGCTTACCGTCTCTGCCAGTAAGAAAGCCATCGCCAGACTTATCCCCTTGACCTTGGGCCCAGACTGCGAGCCAAAATAAACGTCTTTTCTTTGTAATTTACGCAGTCTGTGGCATTGTATCGTTAGCTGAGAATGGAGCAAGGGAGCAGTCAGATGTTTTTCAGCAAGGATGCCCAGGCCACGCAATGCTGAAAGAAGAGTGCTTTCCACACATGGCTCCAGGAAAACACTGCCTACTTGCAAAAGAATGAAGTTTGACTCTTCCTTTATACCAGTTACAAACATTAAATGTGAGAGTATATGATAAAATCAGACAGCTTTCAGAAAAAAAGCGCAGGGAAAACTTCATGACAGTGTCTCTGACAGTCTCTTGGCTATCACAAAAAAAGCACAGATAACAAAAGAAAACAAATGGATAGCTAAAACAGAACAAAAAACCCTGATTTAAAAATGAACAAGGCAGGCCGGCTCATATTTATTGGTATTGCAGGAAAAGCCACCGCCTGCAACACCGGCATCCCATATGGGCACTGGTTCGAGTTCCTGCTGTTCCACTTCCAATCCAGCTCCCTGCTACTGCACCTGGGAAAGCAGCAGAGGATGGCCTAAGTGCTTGGGCCCCCTGCCAACCATGTCGGAGACACAGATAGAGTTCCTGCCTTCTGGCTTTGGCCTGGCCTAGCCCCGGCTGTTGCAACCATTTAAAGAATAAACCTGTAGATAGCAGATTTCTGTCCCTCTCCTTCTATTAGCATTTCAAATAAATCGTCAAAAAAAAAAAAAGAGAGGACATCCTGTCTTTCCTGTTCTGTAGAAGGGGACTTGAGCTGTCCCTGAAGGGCTGGATTGTGGTGCCTCTTTGCTAGAGGTTTTTTTGTTTGTTTGCTTGTTTGTTTGTTTGTTTTTAATGAATTTGAGTGCAGAGTTAGAGACAGGAGGAGACAGAGAGGTCTTCCATCCACTGGTTCACTTCCCAAATGGCCAGAGCAGAGCCAACCTGGAGCCAGGAGCCTCTTCCAGGTCTCCCACATGGGTGCAGGGGCCCAAGCACTTGGGCCATATTCTATTGCTTTCCCAGGCATATTAGCAGGGAGTTGGATTGGATGTGGAACAGCTGGGACTTGAACCGGCACCTGAATGGGATGCTGGTGCTGTATGTGGAGGCTTAAGCTACTACGTCACAGTGCTGGCCCCTTGCTATACTTTGTGGCCACTCAGCATTGTCTGGACAGCATTTTCCTGATTGAAAATGCATTGTGAGGTTCGCCCCCTTCCCAAGGGAGAAGACATAACTTGCTTTTCCAGCTTGCCTTGGAGCTAAGGTATGAACGTGTAACCTGGATCTGTCAATAAGGTACTCCCATGCGAGATTTTGGTTCAGAAGGGAGGGAAGCAAGCTTCCCTGGGACTCCAGTATTCCATGGATGTAGCACAGGGGGTGCTTAGTGCTGTGGGAGCAGTGGAGGCAGGGTTTCCTGTGTGTAGCCCCCCTGTGCCATTGGGTCCCAGCCGTGGGGTCAGTCACAGCTCCCTGGGGTGAGTGCCCAGCTGGGTCACCCTGGAACTCGAGTCTCTGGTTCTCTGGGAGATTTAATTAACACCTTTGCACCAAGTTCTTTTCTGCTTAGATTAACCAGTGGGCCTCTGTTGTCTCCAGCCAACAGCCCTGGTTCACTCCTGGGTGTCACCACGTGCCCAGCTTGGTGTGAGTGGAGGGGGGTGGCATTGTTCAGTGCTTGGAGAGCATAGCTGGTGGCAGCAGGCAGACGTGGGTTTGAATCCTGGCTCCACCACTTTCTGGCCACCTGCAGGTGGCTTTTGCTCACTGAGCCTCCACTTGCTCCAGTCCTTAGCCATCTGGGAAAGGTGGGACGAGGTCTGGCCACAGCGTTTTCCAGAGGCCGTCTCGCCAGCTGGAGTAAGGCAGAGTGAGGGGCTGAGAGGCGCAAGGTGGGATCTTGCCCTGCGGTTGCTCCTCCCCTGGAGGTGTGGGAGGAGGCTGGGTGCTGTCTTCTTCCTCCCTCTTCACAGGCTCCACTGCTTTGTGTGGGAGCTGAGGAGGTTCACCCCACCTCCAGCCAGCCAGAGCCTTGGGGGCACTGCTCTTCCAATTTACACTGACCCTCCAGAGATGTTAAAAACCAGCTTCCTGGGTGGTTTAGACAGCACATGGCATGCCTGCATCCCAAATCAGTGGAATCCCAGGTTTAAGTCCTGGCTCCTCTACTTCCAGTCCAGCTTCCTGCCAATGTGCACCCTAGGAGGCAGCGCAAGGAGTTGGGAGGCCTGCACTGAGTTCTGGACTCCTAACTTCAGCCTGGCCCAGCTCCCGGCTGCTGCAGGCATCTGGGGTATGAACCAGCAGATGGGAAGTCGCTGTCTCTTTGCTTTTCAAATAAAAGGCAGAGGGGAGACTGCTGGTTCTGAGCATCATGTGTTTTTTTTGTTTGTTTTTTGTTTTTGACAGGCAGAGTGGACAGTGAGAGAGAGATTGTCAGAGAGAAAGGTCTTCCTTTTGCCATTGGTTCACCCTCCAATGGCCGCCGTGGCCAGCGCACTGCGGCCGGCGCACCGCGCTGATCCGATGGCAGGAGCCAGGTGCTTTTCCTGGTCTCCCATGCGGGTGCAGGGCCAAGGACTTGGGCCATCCTCCACTGCACTCCCTGGCCACAGCAGAGAGCTGGCCTGGAAGGGGGGCAACCGGGACAGAATCCGGTGCCCCGACCGGGACTAGAACCCGGTGTGCCGGCACCGCAAGGCGGAGGATTAGCCTAGTAAGCCACAGCACCAGCTGGCTCTGAGCATCATTTTAAAGAGACCCAAGGAGAAGTCACTGCTGCCCTCCTGTATATCCAGGTCCCCTCTTCCTGCAGCCACAAAGTAGCACCGCATTTCCCCAGCTCCTGGCATGGTCACAGAGCTGCTGCAGAGAGAAGTGGCTGAATCCCTAGGACCAGTGCATAGTTCCCCACCCTGTGTCCTCCCTGCCTCATCACTCGAGAGGCCCACGCTGACCTGAAGGCGCCCCTTGGTCAGAACTGCTGCATGGGGAACGGCTGCCCAGAGCCACTGACATCTGGAGATGGTTTGTGGGCCGCAGCAGAGCCCAGCCTGCCCACGGCTCAACACAGCCAGGCCCAAGGGCGCCGCTAAGTCAGGGGTGCCTCATTCCTCGTCTCATTGGCCCGTTTTCTTTAGACAGTGCTGGGACCGCACCTCTACCAGGGAGCTGCTTGGCCCCCAAGAGCAAAACTGGGGAAAATGCGTGCTGCAGAGGTGCCAGCCCCAGTGCGCACCACTCACAGCCCGCCAGTAGCCTCTGCCCATCACCCAGCATGCCAGGTGCCAGACTCTGGACAGTGCAGCTGATCTGTAGAAAGGCAGGAGGCAGACTCCTGCTCTTAGGAGAGCGAGGCCACAGCAGGTCCCGAGGGCTGGCAGCGAGCCTTGATTTTAGGGTGTCTCCTAGTCATTCACTTTTCAGTCCAAGGCGTGGGACTGGGCAGAGAGGCTGCGACAACATCCTAGGAATCTCCCAACGTGTCTGCCCACAAGGTCTCCGTCTGCCTGCTCCTGCGAGGTCCCATCTGACCTCTGTCTCCAGGGGAAGGGACCTCATTCACCACCAGGGCCCAGAATTCCATCAGCCAAGAAGGGGCTCCACATACACAGGGAAGTTCACACAAAATGTGGATGATGAAAAAAAACCCTGCACTGCTATCAAAAATTGCAGGTACCAAATTAACCTATCTTTTTACTCCCCTTCTCCATGGATGACTTGAAGGCCCCTGTATCATCTGTTTCTGATTCAGCTTCCTGCTGGTGCACACCCTAGGAGGCAGCAGGTGATGGCTCAAGTACTTCGGTCCCTGCCACCCATGTAAGATTGAGTTCGGGGCTCATTGGCCTTGGCCTGGTCCAGATCTGGCTGTTGTGAGCATTTGGGGAGTGAACCAGTGGGTGGAAGTGCTCTCTCGCTGACTTTCAAATAAAATGGAAACACGTATTTTTACAGAAATAAAAAGCAGTAAGATAGGGAGGAGTCTGTGGACGCTGCAGGCACAGGTGTCCACACGCCACCCTTGCTCAGGGCAGCGAGGCGTAAAGAAGAGGCAGGGCCAGGGGGCAGCAGTTGTACTTGCTTTATTCCCTTCATGCTTCTCACTCGGATGCCTGCTGTCCCGTGTACTCTGGGGCTGGGCGGGGGGGTGCCGCAAATACGTGATCAGACATCAAGGACCCACGTGCCTGGGGGTGGTCCTTCTGCCACCCCCAAGTCCCACCCTGTGAAAGGCCTGTGGAGCCAGGGACAGGGGCTCAGGCCCAGACCCCAGTCCTGGGGTCACTGGGCTTGGGGCTCACTCATCATTCTAGCCACTCCCCCTAAGCTGGCCCAAGACAAGGAGTGCCCAGGGCAGCTGGGGCCCAGACAACAAACCTCGGGTCTGGCTAAATGGGCTGGGAAGTCCAGCCCCAGAGAGTGGCCCGGCAGATCTCCATGGGTAGTGGCTGTGTTGCCCCAGTCCCCTCGATCTAACATCTGAGTGCTCAGGAATTTGTCTGACAAATAAGGAAACGTAAAAGCTGGTAGGACAAGAACCCCCGTCCACAGCGGCTCTGCCGAGGTTCTGTTATTGCTGCTGGCCTTGTGGTCGGCCTGGAAAGGAGTTCCCTCGCAGGCTGGCCCAAGATGAAGAGAGTGTTTAGCACCAGGGATGCAGAGGCCTCCCAGGGGAGGGGCAGGCCAGGCACAGCTCCAGTGACTGTCTTGGTCAGTGCCTAGCCTAATGTCTGGGCCGTCTGCCTGCCCCCCCTCCCCCCAGGAGGGCCATGTACAAAATGGGAAACCAGGACCTCACACGTCTTTGACTTCTGCCTGGTGATGGATGGCCTGACCAGGGTGCCTGTGGCCCACTGAGGCTGCAGTGGGACCACCAGGTGACAAGGCCACCAGCCCCTATGAGTGATGCCAGGGACAGGAGTTGGAGGACCCATGGGAATCCTGCCTGTAGCTCACTGGGGGAGATCAATTTGGTGGTGGTAGGGGGGGAGATGTGAACCAGCTCTGATGAGATGCCCAGCACTGGGACCAGGGATTAGAAACAGCAAGGGGGAGGAGAGACCCTGAGGATGTCATGGAAGCCCAGAGATCAGGGGTTACAGGGCAGGACAAGAGCCAGAGTAACCAGGAGCCTGGTACCCACCCCCCAAGTCTGGCGGTGAGGGAGCTGCAGAGCCTGGAGTCAGACAGAAAGCTCCCTTCGCTCCCCAGGAACAGCAGGGGTGCCTGAGGGTAGGACTGCAGGCTCTGGGTTTTAGGGTTCCACTCTCAGCCCCCATCCTCAGCCAGGCCAGGGAGGCAGCTGGCATCAACCCCCTCCCAGCCCACAGGACAACCAGGGTGGTGTGGCTCAGGTTATAAAATCCTCACATCACTCGGGCACTTTGGGCCTGCCCACATCTGTACAGAATAAAGTGCTTTGTTTATTGATGATTAAAATGTCCCCAGCCCCCAGGGCCTCCCAAGGAGGTCAGAGGGGTTCGGTCCCCCTCGCCCACCAGCCCCCTTGAGCCCAGGCCTCTTCCCACTCCGGCCATGCTGGGAAGGTGTAGCGTGGGGGGCAGGGGGGCGGGGCGCAGCTGGGGTGGTAAGGTGCAGAGAGTATAACAAACAGAACCGTATCAACACAACAGGAAAGAGCTTAACTAGGAGACATGTAGCTTATGGAACCTTCCTCCCGTTTCAAAGGCAGGAATAAAGACGTTAAATGACAACAACAAAAAAAGGGTAGGGGGAATCCTATTAGTGCCAGCCTCATAGGGGCAAGTATGGGGCAGAGTCTGGGCCTCCCCCACAACCCCCCGCAGCCTGAACATGCAGGCTTCTCTCACTGTCCACCACTGCAGAGGCCCGCGAGGGGCGAGGACACTGGGGCCGGCTGGGGGCAGGCTGTGGCCAGGTCTAGCGGGGGAGGATGAGGCCTGGTGCTGGCCTCTAGAGATCAGAGACGGACATAAACGCACACATCTCCTTCTGGCATGGGGAACACGGCCAGGGTGGCTGGTGAGGGAGAAGGGTGCTCTGTGGACAGCAACCCTGTCCTGGCCCCACTGGTAGCACCTTGAAACCCTAAAACACGCGCCCGAGTCTCCCCCCTGAGTCCCTGTGCCTGGGGTCCAACCAGACTGCCCAGCCAAGGCCTGCCCCAGAAACTTCTGGGGACGTCTTGCCTAGGGGTGGAGGGGTGGTGGGGAGAACGAACCCCTGGGGGCCAGCCCCCGCCCACCCCACTCCAGGCAGCAGATCTGGGTGAGCAGTTATCAACCTCCCCACTCCTACCCAACAGGATCCTGGGCATCCAGCCCCAAGGTCTGTCTGGGTGTCTGCGGCCCTCAGCCTGGGTCCATGACTCCTCCACGGGCACCCCCCAACCTGCCCGTGGTGCAGGAGCAAGTTAGGGGCACAGGGGAGGTGGGGATGAGCCACTGAGACCGACTGAGGCGCAGCCTTGCTCAGGCCTCCGCAGAGTGGCCGGCCAGGCCTGCTGCCTCCAGCACCCCCTCACCTGGAGGGGGGGCGCCGCGAAGTTTCCTTTCTTTTCTTTTTCCTATGCTTCAAAAAAAAAAAAAAAAAAAAGTAAAGGCTTCAAGGAGTGGCAGAACGGAGGGCACTTGGCAGGTGTCCTCCGGAGCCAGAGCCTGTCCAGCCGCTTCTGGGGCTGGGGCAGCGGCCCTGGCCTATGCTGCGGCCCTCCCCAAGAAAGAGGGGAGGGCGGTGAGTCCCTCCTGGAGCGGACCCCCTGGGCTCCCGGGCGCAGCAGGTGCAGTCAGGCCTTTAGTTGCTGGCGTTCAGCCTGCCGCCAGTGTTGGCCGTGTTGGGGAAGAGCGGCGGCGGGGGCGGCAGGTGCGGTGGGGGCGGCAGGGTCTGGGGCAGGCCCGAGAGCAAGGGCAGGGCGTGGGCCGGGGCCTGGGCCTGGGCCTGGGCCGGTGGCAGGCCGGGGCCAGCAGGCGGTGTATCGCCGGCCAGCGGGTGGCTGACGCGGAAGCACTTCTCCTTGTGCGCCTTGAGCATGTTGGAGAAGCGGAAGCGCTGGCCGCAGACATCGCAGGGGTACGGCTTCTCGCCGGTGTGCGTGCGCCGGTGGCGCTTCATGTTGGGCCGGCTGGTGAAGCTCTTGCCGCAGATCTCGCAGATGTAGGGCTTCTCCCCTGCGGGGCGGGAGTGGGCGGCGGGCTGTCACTGGGGAGGCGCCGCGCCCCAGCCCTGGCGCGCTCTGAGCCTCCCCAGCCAGAGCCAGCCCTCACCCACCAGGAGTCTCAAAGAGAAGGGTAAACTGAGGCCGGATGGGAGAAGGGGCGTGGCCAGGCCTCGTGGGGCGCCCCCCGCCCCGCCCCCGCCCCAGGAGGCGGCGCACCTGTGTGGGTCTTCATGTGCTCATCAAAGTACTGTTTCATGTTGAAGTCCTTGCCGCACCACTGGCACATGAACTGCTTGTGGCCGATGTGGATGCTCATGTGTGAGCGCAGCTGGTACTTGTACTGGAAGCGCTCGTTGCAGTTCTGGGGGTGGGGTGAGGGCCCAGGCACAGCGTAAGAGCAAACAACTCCCAGGCCACAGGGTCAAGAGTGGACACACATTGGGGGGGGAGCTCCCGGGCAAGGGGTAGTAGGTAGGGCAGAGGTGTGAGGACCAGCAGAGGGGGCTTCAGGGGCATGACCATGCATGCACCTGTAGAGAGCCGGGTCATCCCCACCTGCAGCTCTGCTATGTGTATCTGGAATCTCCCCTGCCCCGGGTGTACCTCTCCCCGCCCCAAGGCGCCAGCTCATGCAGACTTTGCATCCTGAATGCCTGGGGCTAGATCAGGGCATGGGAAGAGGGTCCAGCCAGTGGCAGTAGGAGGGCCTCTCTCCTGCAACCTGCTTTCAGCAGGTGCTGCCCCTGCTTCTCGTCCATGAGGTGGGCAGGGGTCCAGAGCTCACCTCACAGCGGAAGGGCTTCTCCCCGGAGTGCTGGAGCGAGTGCACCTTGAGCGACATGCTGCGCTTGAACGACTTCCCGCAGGTCTCGCACGTGAAGGGCATGTCCTTGGTGTGGGCTACAGGGTGGACACCGTGGCCGTCACGCCTCGAGGCCTGCCTGAGCACCCCCACGCTAGGCCCAGACCCCGCCTCCTGGAGCAGGCCTGGGCCACCCTCCTTCCCTGGGACTGACCCTCCGCACTGTCCAGGGCTCCAGGGCTGCTTCCTGGGGAAGACCCCTTCCCGCCAGGCTGGCTCAGTTAAGTCATGGTTCTTTGGCTTCTGGCCAAGGGAAACAGGCACAGCCGCCTTGCCCCAAAGCTTCGAGGAAAGATGGAAGGACCCTGGGTGGGGCTGGCCTCCACTCAAACCCTAGCCCCACCACTGGCTTCTCACTGAATCGGGATGCACAGCCGTGTGCCAGCTAGATTCTGGTTCCCACCTGGTGTCTGATCCAGGCACCCTTGTGCAGTGTGCAACTGGCCCAAGCGTGCACGGCAGCCCTGGCCCAAGCCACCTGCCACTGCAGCCTGCCTCCCCGGGCCTCCCAGCTCACCCCTTCACACTGCCCTTGGACGTGAAGTCCTTGCTGGCCCGCCTCGGTCCTCTGCCCCCAGCAGCCCAGGCTTACCGACCATGTGCTTGCGCACGTGGGCCATGGTGTAGAACTTCTTCTCGCAGATCTCGCACGAGAACTTCTTCTCCGCGTAGCCGTGCACAATCTTGTTGTGTTCATGGAGGGACCAGAGCTTCTTGAAAGCTTTGCCACATGTCACACACTGCAGGGCGAGACGGCGTCAGGTCCCCCGAGCTGAGGCAGGACCCTTCCACAAGTCGCTGCCCCTCTCTGGACTCAGGTTCCCCACTGGAAACATGCTGGAGAGAGGGGCCCTTGATCCAAGGACCAGCCCGATCTGGGTAACTCTGAATACTTCACCCACCCACACACCACGACTACCGCCTGGACCCTCCTTCATCCTTGAGTTCAAGTGGGGTCAGGGGTCATCACTTCCAAGGGGCACAGAGTGTCGACATTAACACTGCTGCCTCCCCCTGCTGGAACCTGTGCCCTGACACCAGACATCCCCAAGGGGATGGAGCACAACGGGACTGGCTGGGGAGGACCACAGGAAGTTCTGGGGAGCCATCAGGCAAGGAGAGGCTGGGAAGGGCCATGGGGACCACAGCCCCCTCCTCCATTCTCCCGTTTCTCTCAAGACTTCAGGACACCCCGTGGAGGTGGGAGGCCAGGGCTCGGGCAGAAACTGGGTCAGGGTACCCACGTCAGAAGGGGCAGGAGCTTCTCTCCACCTTCAAGAGGGAGGCTCAGCTGTTCAGCAGGTGGAGCGTCCAAGGGCACTCCAGAGGGCAGGCAAGTGGGAACAGGTGCGTGAGGGTGGGGCAGGTTACCAGGTAACGCCCAGGTAACACTTTCTCCGCCGGGTGCTGTAATTAGCAATTAGCTTGGGCAATTAGCACCCGCCTACCTGCCAGCTTTCCCTTTTTCTCCTGGGCCAGAGAAGGTAAAAACCACCTTTGGGGATCCTGGCTGGTTCCCCGAGAGGTGAGGCTGCCACAAACACACTGGCAACCAGCCCAGCTCCCCTGTTTGGCCCCAGCAGCTCCTGCTCTCCCCAAATTTCTCAACCAATCCCTTTTCCCCAGGCCCCGGCCAGCTGGCATCTCCAAACACCTGACTGCAGGGACCTCCTCCTGCTGGGCTGCCCCGTGCTCTATAAAAGCACCTTTGTGGGAAGTAGCAAATGGTACCCGCCTCTGGGCAAACCCTTCCTCCCTTCCTTCCTGTGGACTTTTGTGCAGTGCGCAACCTGTGAAACAACCCGCAGTGGCCCTGCTGGCCTCGCTGCAGCCCGACGGATATTACAACGCGGTCCGACTCCTCCCTCCCCAGAGCTGGCTGGCCCCGGGGCCTCTACTGCTCGGACAACTCCCCACTCTCATCCTGTGATCACATTCTCCTTCGCCACCCTGGCCAAGGGCACTCACTGTCGGTTCACAAACCCTCCCCGTGCCAAAGCCCAGCCCTCTGCCCCTCTCCTCCGCACTGAGCCCCAAGCCCTCAGCACCGTGACGGCCCGGGCCTGGGCAGGCTGGCAGCCCGGAGCCCACCTGGATGTTGCGCTCGCAGTCGGTCTGCCGGTGCAGCAGCAGCTCGCTCTCCAGCAGGAAGCGCTTGCCACACTGGTCACAGATCTGCATGCGGCTGTGGGTCACATTCATGTGCTTCTCCAGGTACCAGCGGTTGTTGAAAACCCGTGGGCACTTCTGGCAGGGGTGGTGCTGCTTCTCCTCCAGCTTCACCTTGGCCCCCAGCCCGTCGGGGGCCGCCGCGGACACGACCCCCGGGGGCGGCTTGGGCCGCTTCCCACCCCGCCGCCCGGACTCCCCGGGCTCGGGGCTGCCCCTGCGCCGGGCACTCTCCCGGGACCTCGTGGCCATGCGGCTGTGGGAAGGGGGCTCTGCTTGGCTGCTCCGACGGCCCCCGGGGCCTGCAGGGCCCTGCCTGGCCCCAGCCTCCCCCTCCTCCTCCTCCTCCTCCTCCTCAGAGCTCTCTGGATCCTGCTCGCTGTGCCCTTCCTCCTCCTCCTCTTCCTCTTCCTGCTCACTGTGCCCTTCCTCCTCATCTTCCTCCTCTCCAGGACTGCCACCCTCTTCCTCCTCCTCTTCCTCTTCCTCCTCCTCCTCCTCGCCCCCACCACTGCCACCACCCTCCTCCTCCTCTTCTTCCTCCTCCTCCTCTTCTTCCTCCTCTTCCTCCTCCTCCTCCGAGTGTCTCTGCAGCCCGTCCTCCCGGCCCAGAGCCATGGCGGCTGGGCTGGTCCCAGTGCCCGGCTTCCCCTCGGGGCCCGTGGACACGTGCAGTGTCTGGTTGTTCAGGTTCACCTCCACGATGATCTGGGACTGCTCCTGGCGGCTGTAGGCGCCAGGACCCCCGAGCTCTTCTTCCAACTCCTCCCCACCCTCCAGCTTGCACAAGCCGGTAGGGGGCCCGCCAGCCTCCTCGACGCCACCTTCCTTCTCCTCCTTGAAGAAGGGCTGGGCTGACCCAAGGGTGGCAGGCACTGTGCCCTCAGTGGTCCCTGCTCCGTCCTCAACGCGCACCGAGTAGGGGTCGGGGCCCTCGCGGGCGTAGATCTTGGGCAGGCCGGGGGCGTCGGTCTCCTGCTTGATGTCGCAGTAGTAGGATGGCGCAGCGGGGGCGCAGCTGGTGGCCGGCTGGGCCAGGGCCACGGTGCCGGGGCCCGGCGGGCCTAGGGAGCGGGCATCCAGCAGTTCCTGGCAGGACGCGGCGATGTCGGCCATCTGCAGCAAGGAGGCGGCGCTGAGCACCTCGTGGACGTTGGCCGCGTTGACCAGCAGCTTGGACGTGTAGATAAAGTTGAGGATCTGTTGCAGGCCTCCCGGCGCCAGCGCCTCCAGGGACAGCTCCACGCGCTGCAGCTGCTTGTTCTGGGTGAAGAGCGAGTGGAAGAACTGGCTGTAGGCGGCCAGCACGCCCTTGTGCGCCGGGAAGACGCTGCGCTGGGGCACCAGCACCAGGTCCACGTCGCAGAGGTCGGGCTGGAAGAGCCGCTGCTCGTTCAGGCGGCCCATCAAGCAGGCGAAGTGCAGCGCCACGTCCTCCACCAGCGAGAACTCCGCCGCTGGTGAGTCGGTCGTCTTCTCAACCAGCAACTGTGGGGATGCCATAGAAGGTCAAGGGCAGCACCGCCGTGGGGGAGGCGGCCTGCCCCTCCCGGCCCCACCTCCCAGGCAAGAAAGCGGGGCTCTGGGGGACTCAGGTCTACCCCAGCTGCCCCTCTGGTTGACCATGAGCCGGCATCCCAGGCGGCAGGACTTTGAGTGCTAGGACCAGGACAGCCCCAGGCACACCAGGACGCGGTACTCAACCCAGAAGTCTGCAGAGACCTTTAGGTGGAAAGCCCAGCCCCGGGCCTGTCACTTCTCCCCTCCTGCCCCGTGGAGATCGCGAGACCCAGACAGCCCAAGTGGCACCTGGGCCCGCAGCTGTCACCTGTACCAAACTTGTGAGCAGCCAGGTGCCTGGGGCCCGTCCCAAGCCCTTTTCCCTCAAGGCCCCCAGGTCCCAGGTCAGGTGCGGTTCAGGCCCAAAGGCTCTGAGACAGCCCCATTTGGGGTGGCCCTGCCACTCCAGGGGGGGGGGGTTCTCTGGGGAGGCCCTGGAAGTCTGATGGGTCAGCTGGGTCCCCAGATGGCAGCCGTGCACACAGCATGTTCAGCACCTGCCAACTACCTGCCTGGCTGGCCCAACCCCACGGGTTCCAGGGTCCAGTTCTTCTCAGCCTGCCCATGGTCACAAAACCAACCAGCTGCCCCCCTGCCAGCAGCCCCCCTGCGGTTCTGGGATGAACTTGGTCTCGTCCTCCCACAGCCCCACCCCACCCCCCCGCTGATAGTCTGCTGGTGTGGCAGGCCCACACTGGGCAGGGAGGGCCGTGTCTAGGGTCCACAGCTCCTCCACCACCTGAGCAAGAGCCTCCCTGGGCCTCAGGAGGAGCCTTCATGGAGCCTGCAGACCTGCCCTGGGCCCAGTCTGGCCAGGCTCCTGCCCACGGATGCCCTCTTCCTTGAGTTAGAAACCACCGTGTGTACCCCTCTGTCCCAGGGCTGCAAGCTTGTCCAGGCCTGGCCAACGTGACTCACGCCCGGCACCAAGCCCCCTCCGGCCCCCTTCTCTAACTGACTGATCCTCTAGACCAAGCCCTACTGCACAGCTGGGGAAACTGAGGCTCAGAACGGGAGGGTCCCACACACCACAGCCCTGGCCTCCCGGCTCTGCAAGGATGCCACTTGCTTGGGAGGCTGGATGTTGCCGTGTTTAATGATTTGAAACACAGGTGAGGGCGTCTAGGACCCCCTCCCCCGCCCACCTGGAGACCAGCTGGGCTTCTCCAAGCCTCTGCACCTGTACATCAGAGAGTGGCCAGGGTATGCTGGGTTGAAGAGGTGCTCCGTAAGGGCGGCGAGGAAAGTGGCCTGGACAGGCGCTTGCTGAGGCCAGGCCTGCTGGCGAGCTCACCTCAGGCCTCAGGGCCCCTGGCCTCTCCGCCCTCCTCTGGAATGCCTTCCAGTGCCCACTGCCCGGGGAAAGGGCAACCTTCCGTGAGCACACCTGGCCCTGGCCCTCCGGCGTCAGCCGCGTGACCTGCCCCTGTTCCAAGCAGGAGCCCTAGCCAAACCAGCACCACCCCTGGCAGCCCCTCATCCTTGCCTGCCTAGGGCCCCTCCCAGGGCAGGGCACTGGGATGCCACTGAGGGCCCTGAGCAGCAGCCCCTCCCACCAAGGGCCCACCAGCTGTGCTGGCCTCCCTGGGCCAGATGTGCCAGTTCTCTGAAGCCAGGGACGCCTCCCCACTCCACAGACGGCTCTGCCAGCTGCAGCCACACACACCGCCCCAAGCCTTGGGCACTGCAGGCTGGCAGGGTTCCTGTCCTGAAACCCTCTGTGGGAGTCAGGCTGGGAGGGGGCCCAGGGGCACCTGCTGGGGCTGCTCTGAGGACTCCACACCTGGAGGGTACCTTGCCTCACTGGCAGGAAGCCGCTGGCTCCCACCCGCGCTCCCAGCATCCCTGGAAGGCCTGGTGAATGAGCCCCGCGTGCGCGCGTCCCTCTGCACCCCCCTGACTCCCACCCCAAGCCTTTCACCGCGGTCCAGCAGTGGGGGGCCCCGGGCTGGGCGAGGGGGCACAGGCTCGTGACCTCCAGGCTCCTCCTTCTGGGGAAAGGGTGACCGCGTTCTCCAGCCACCCCGGCTTCCCTAGGAAACAGATCCAGAGAGGGAGGAGGACCGGCCAAGGTCACACAGGAGTTTGGACCAGAGCTCCGGGAGCCCCCTGCCCTGGGCCCGGGGCCATCCCGAATCCCCAGGCGGGGCGGCTTCGGCGCCCACGTGGCCCAAGGCCCGGGCGGGAATCCGACTCCCCCTTCCCCCTCATAACCCAGCCCGAGGGCGGCGCCGTCCCGGGCGCAGGGAAGCGCCCCCCTCCGCCCGGGCCGAGCAGGACCTCAGCCTCTCTCGCGCCGGCGCCCCCCACCCCAGGAATTTAACCCCCTCCCTGCCGAGCGCCGCGCCAAGGCGCCGCATTCCTGGCCCGCGGGAACCCTGCAGTTGGGGGCGCCAGGACGGGGGCGAGGCGAAGATCCCCGCAGCCCCTCCCCCCGAGCCGGCAGGCCGTGCGCTCCTGGGGGCAGAGCTGGCAGGTGGGCGGATAAGCGGGGGGACAGGCAGGGCCCTGCGTACCATGGTGCCGTGGCGCTGGGGGCTCACAGGGCCCCGCGGGATCGCGCTGCCCCCGGCGGCCAGGCCCGGGCCGCTCCATGAAGCGCCGCGCTGGGGGCCGCCCCCGCGCAGGGCCCCGCGACCATGGCCCCCGGGGGCGCGGCCGGGCGGGCGGAGGCGCAGGGCCGCGGCGAGTCCAGCGCCGAGCAGCTGCGGCCCCAGAGCCTCGGGCGCGGCGGGCGGGGGGCGCGGGGCGCCGATTGGAGCCCGCGCGTCAGCTGGGGCCGCCGTCTGGACGCTTAAAGGGCCAGGCCGCCCTGCGTGCCGGCGGGGGGCGCGGACACGCGTGGTGTGCGGCGTGCCCGTGAGACGCCCCCTCCCCCGCTCCGCGCCGCAGGCCTCCGCCCCCCCCCCCCAAGCCAGACCCCAGGGCTCACATCCGAGCAGAGGGACCAGGTTCCACCCTCCCGCGCAGAGCCCCCTTTCTCCCAGGAAGTTCGTCCGGGAGTCTAACCTCGGCACCCCCAGGCTGCGCCACGGAGGCGGGGCCGGGGTAGGAGGCCGCGGGGAAATCGGAAAGCGGGGTGCTCCGGCCCCTGCAGCCCGCTGCGGAAAAGGCTTCCCGCCGGCCACCCGGAGCGAGCGCATCCTAAGGGACTGAACCCGGCCATGCTCTCCACCCCAGTCCTCCGGCCTCCGCCCTCTGAGCTGGGGGTGAGTCTGGGGTCTTGGATCAGTTCTGCTCCCTGTCTCCAGGACTCGGTTCCCGTGGACCCTACCTACCTGGTGGCCTCCTCTGGCTGCACAGGACTGCCCAGGGAAGGAGCCGTAAGGACCAAGGGATCAAGGTGGCTGGCCCCGGGGCCAGGGGATGGCGGGACCAGAGGCCCAGGCCCCACGGTCCCCCTCGGCCGTGGGACCACTGCGATGGCCTCCCTGCTTGCTTGCCTGGGCTGTGTCGGGAGCTGCTGCCAGCCTTGCGGAATGCTGCTCTGGCAGGGACAGCCGTGGGGGCAGGGGGCTGGCGGTCCTGGCAGGCCGCAGAGGAGTGCTGCCAGGCTGAGCTGGCCGGAGGGTGGGGACCGTGGGGCCCTGGGCCTGACCCGGTGCAGGTGGCGCCTGGGCCACCACGGGGTGGGGGGGCTCCGAGGGCCTCCTGTGTGACCCACGTCATCAGATACCTTTTTGCATGCACCGTCTCTAACCCGAGCTTGCTGTCCCGGGTTGTCGGTCACTCTCACCACATCTCCCTGGCCCGTGCACCTGTGCTTACATCCAAGGGCAGGCCCAGCCGCTTCGATGTCCCCTGGGTGTGCCTAGATGCCAGGGGAGGTTGTGAAGCAGAGTGTGGGGTCCTGGGCAGGTGTCCTGGAACAAGCTGATGGTGGGAATTGCACAAGATTTCGTTCGAGTGGCTCGCCTGAGGTCTGAATGAGGGGAGGCCCCTGCAGCCAGGGCCACCTCAGGGGCAGAGATGAGGTGAACAGAGTGCCAAGCGCCAGGGGAGGGCGAGGAGGGACCCTAGAGGAAAAGAGATGTGCAGCCCAGAGCTGGGGCGTGTGGGAGGCACCCCGCCCCAGCAGCCGCGTGGGCGTGCAGAGAGTACCGCTGGGCTCCTGGAGGCCCCAGGCTGAGGCCAGGCCAGGGTGTCACCCTCGTTCCTCCACGGCACACTTCCTCCTCTGACTCACCATGGCTCCTGGCATTGGCCTGCAAGGTGGCAAAGGAGGGACTGGGTGCCCACTGGCTGGACAGGGACACTGAGGCCTGGAGCAGGACAGATCACTCAGTCCGGCATCAGCATCAGGAGCCAGGGAAAAGGAATTCTTGGCGAAAGAGATGCCGCCTCCGAGGGCTGCCGGGAGCACTCCTGGGCCCACTTCCCAACAAAGCTGGCTGGTGAGACCAAGGTAAGGATGTGGGCTTGTTTGTGACGGTAGTTGATCTGGGAGTGGGGGAAGCTAAGGGTTGGGTGAGAAGCTTGGGGATGGGGGGGCTCATCTCCCTGCAGACCCCAACTGCCCCCCTCCCCCCACCACTTTCCGGCCTGCAGCCCATCGACGGAAGAGCTCCCTGTGCAGAGCCCAAGCCCCCGGAAGCACCCGCCACAGTGGATCCAGCAGGAAGGAGCTGTTGGAGGCCCTCAGTCTAGTGGACCCTAGCGGGGCTGCTGGGAGCTGAGACCAGAATGTCAACATCAGCGAGAGCAGAGGGGGAGGAAGGCTCTCCAGGCAGACTGGCAGCTGTGTCGGCCAGGAGGTGAGGCTCTATGGCACCTGCAGGGAACTGGAGGTGATGGCATGTAGAGCTGAGGTGGTGTCCCAGGGCCAGGAGACGGCAGAATTGCTGTTGGCGAGGGACACACAGTGGGAACTACACCTCCTGGGAGATCCAGGCAGGGTTCCTTGAGAGGGAGATGGGATTGGGAGGGTTTTCTAGGCCGGAGCTGCCTGCCCCAGGGTGAGTCAGGAGTTGGTCAAGATACTGCCCTGGCAAGGCAGAGCTCACTGATCCTTGGGACACTCAGGACTGGGGGCCAGCCAGGTCTGCTCCTGCCCCTGGAGGCCAGCTGTTTTTTTTTTTCCCCCACAACTTCCTGGTCTGTTTAGCTCCAGGGACCCACACTGTGCTGAGGGTGTCCCCCAACTGGGGAAGTGAGATTCACCCCCACTGAACCTGGAAAGAGCAGCAATAGCCAGGTGTGTGTGTGTCAGGCAGAGCACGGGGCAGGACCTGGCTTCCCTGGGGGCCATGGAGCTGTGTGTAACTGAGCTGGGGGAGGAAGAGCAAAGCAGGTACAGGGCCAGGCAGCTCCCCCAGCGTGGGGTCCACAGCCACCCACTAGGTGCTGACGCGGCTCCCTGTGGAGAGAGGGAGCACAGATCTGTTGGGTGCGGGTTGCGGCGGGAGTGGGCATTGCAGCTGCGTGCGTCCTGCCTCTACTAAGCCCAGCACTAATAGACTGCAGCTGCCCGTGGGTGGGGGCCTAATGCAAACCAGCCTGGTTCCCTCTCCCAGTGCAAACATCACAGTCTTGGCATTGGAGGCCTCCCTGGAAGCTTCTAGGATCTGCTCCCACCCTGTTGGTTCAAGGGACCCTGGGCCCCTCACTAGTGACTGAGCCTGGCCCTCCACATGAATCCTGGGGGGCTCCTCCCCTCCTCCTAGGGGCCGCCACCCCAAACTACTCCACCATGTTTGGTTCTAAGCACTAAATCCACCATGCTTCCAGGAGGGAGGAGTCCCTAGCACCCCGCGTTTCCGATGAGGGGCTCAGTTATAGAGAGGTTAAGCAAATTGCCTTACTCTGTTACCCAGCTGCGACATAGCAGGGTCAACCTGAACCCAAGCAGTCTGGCTCTGGCCCTTTGCCCAAACGTCCTATTTTTTCCAAAGTAAAATCAAATTAGGCAGGGGACAAGGAGGTTAGCAGGTCTTTGTTGGGCTGCCTTTGGGCACCTGGCCTGTAATAGATTTTAGTTGCCAGGTGCCCTGGGGCTGGGCCAGGCCCTCTGGGAGGTAGCCTCATCTCTAAGCTGGTCTGGGAAGGGATGGGCACCCAGGGTCATCTATCTTATCTGGTTGCCCCGGTCACATGTGCCTTCTTGCTGGCCAGTGAGCTCAGTGGACAGTCTGACTTACTAGCCACACTGGAGCATGGCAGGCACAGTGCGGCCACTCTGTTGTACCCTGATGGCCTCATGGATCTAGGACGGCTGCAGATGACCCCTCTCGGCTAGCCTGGGTTCTGCAGCCGTGAATGCAGCTCAGCAAATGAAGCTGGAGCTTTGATGGACTATGTAGACGGTGCATAGTGGGGCTGGGGTCTCCGAGAGGCCCAAGTGCTTGTCCACAGCCCGACTTGGCGCCCACCAGGGGCCTTCTGACTCGGGGAGCACTGTCTCTGCCTTGCACTGAGCCCTTGCAAGACTGGTGTGCACACGGCACTGAGGTGAACAGGTGTGTTCTCTCCAGGCCCAGCTCTGGGCTCCTGCGAAGCTGCAGCCTTCACGGCACAGCACTGCTCTGTGCGCAGCACTCCCACAGCGCTCGCCTCTCCCTGGGCGGCAGCAGAGGCGATTCCTTGTGCTACAGGCCGCTCCTCTCTGCCTTGGGACGGGTGGCCGAACCCTGGCTGCTCCCATTGGCAAGGCCATCTTCAGTCTCTTGCAAGGGCGTTTTCCTTAACTTTTATTTCCTCCACAATGCCTAGATCATTCACCAAAGTCAAGACCACGGCCCCTGACACACTGTATTCGGTATTGCCCCAGCTCATCAGTATTGCAATAATGCTCAGGATCCTAGCACTCACTGGAAAATAAGGAACTTCATCAGGAGATTTCCTCACGGCAAAGACTGGCGTCATCTTAGAGTCTAGGCCAGTCTTAGGGCCAGCACTGTGCAGCAGTCTAAGCCTCCGCCTGTGGTGCTGGCTTCCCATATGGGCGCCGGTTCATAAATTTAAAAAAAAATTAAAACTGTATTTTTAAAGACTGATTTACTTGAAAGGCAGAGCAAGAGATACATTCCATCTGCTGGTTCACTCAAATGGCCACAATGGCTCAGGTTGAAGCCAAGAGCCCAGAACTCCATCCTGGCCTTCTAGGTGATATGGGCCCACACACTTGGGCCATCATCCACTGCCTTCCCAGGCAAATTAGCAGGAAGCTGGATTGGAAGAGGAACAGCCGGGCCTTGAACCAGCACTCTGATATGGGATGCCAGTGTTGCAAGCGGTGGCTTAATCCACTGTGCCACAAAACCAGCCCTGACTGCGTTCACTAAGACAAGACACACCCCTTTGAGCCCCAAAGAGACAAAAGTTCACTGTATTTGCTTGGCAAGCTCTCGTGTGCATGCTAAAAATACCGCCCCAGTGTTGTCTCTGGGGGTGAGTGACGTGTGCCTGGTGAGGTGCCATCAGGCGTGGAAGAGGAGCCTGGCAAATTAATTGACTGTCCCTCGGCAGCAGCTCACAGATGGGAAGGGAACTGGTCCTCCCTCAAGAGAAACCTGGATGCAGGTCACATCAGCAGGTGCCAACAAAGCCTGCAGGAAAGCTGGTGTCCAGGGGCAGGAGGCCCAGACGCTGTTGGTGCTCATCGTGTAGGCTCCTAGCTCTGCCTGCCCCCGCCACTGACACTCAGCTAGACAGGAGGCCTCTCCACGGGCTGGGTCGGCAAAGAACCCTATGTGGGTTCTGCCGCTTCAAAAAGACTATTCAAAGTGCGGGTGATTAAAGAAAAATGAAACATGCAAAGAGTTGGACCAAATACTTTAATTTCTACAAGGTCCCCTTTCAAGTCTTGGGGAAGCTGAAGTAAAGTGTATACAAAGTAGACATTGCTAATATGTACGAAAGTATTTTCTAGTTTTCGAACAATACTGGCTATTTCATCAGTAAACAGGACATTACAAAAACAGTCCATTAATGCATTTTCTATTAAGCACAATACACAACATAATTCAGTTTTATTAAAAAATAACTTCACAATGCAGAACAATCGCCTTTTGGAAGAAGCTGTTCCTGCAGTTCATGTCAGTCAACACAAGTGGCCGCTGCAGCTGAGGGCCAGCCTTCCCCCCTGCAGAAACAAAGAGGCTTCCAGGGCCGTCCTTTTCAGGGTGAGGGCCCAGCGCAGCCGAGATGGGCACAGGTGGTGACTGCCTGTGGAGAATTCTGCAGTGCCCCTCACCCATCCACGCACTAATCCCCAGAACCTGTGAGAATGATGAGCGCTCTTCCCCGCAATTATGTTATGTTCTATGGCACAACTGACCTCTGTGGGTTTGATCTAATGGCATGGACCCTCTGAAAACAGAGAGGAAAGGGATCTGACGCATGAGAAAGAGCAGGGCTGCAGGCAGCTGTGAGGGGCCCGGAACCACCCCACGCCCCAACTGCCAGCCAGCAGAGAACTAAGTTCTGCCAGTGACCTGAATGAGTCTGGAAACTGATCCTTGCCCAGTGCCTCCATAAAGGAATGCTACCAGCCAACCCTGGATTTCCACCCTGTGGGACCCTGAGCAGAGGGACTCCAGCCATCCCATGCCAGACCCAAGAGCTGCACAACTGTGAGCTCATAAATGGGTGGTGTTCTGAACTGTTGCACGTTGGGTAATTCCTCATAGAGCAACAAAAAGCTAGTGCACTGCCCAGGGGTAACGCAGCTAACCTGATTAGATTTGGCGTTTCTGTTTGGGTTCTGAATACCTGTCTTCCAGCTGAGTAGGGGTAAAGCAGTAGTCTCCGCAGGCGACTTCTGAAAACCCTGCAGGTGAGTCAGACTCCGACCTGCGTGCCCACAAGTACCCTCTGACTCAGTCCTGGCTTCCAACTTAAGTCTTCGGTGACTTGGCAAGCAACTGCCCACCTAACCCTGTTTACATTCGTTGTCCGGGTGACAGTCACCCCTCCATCCGTCAAGGCTGTCAGCCCACCCCCGACCCAGAGGGTTCTCTTCTACTTCCCTAGTGCTCCCCAGCAAGGCCTGGGGCGGAATGGTGCCGA
The DNA here is from genome assembly GCF_033115175.1 of Lepus europaeus. NCBI lineage: Eukaryota > Metazoa > Chordata > Mammalia > Lagomorpha > Leporidae > Lepus > Lepus europaeus. The sequence goes on from NC_084835.1 coordinate 17,134,292, forward strand.
GGTGTGTGTCAGACATCCACATAAACTTCTGCATAACTGCATCAAGCTGGCACTAAGGTGATTAAGTACACTTGGGGACAAAACACTGAAGAGTAAAAAACCACACATACACTACATTTTACAGGGCAACTTATTTCTGGAGGCCCCGCCCAAAGACATGAAGATACGTAAGGACCACAGCACCCTGCCCGCTCTGCTCCTGGGTGCACAGGGGTCAGGCAAGGCTTCCCTGGCTGGGAGCCGTGGTGGAATCAGGAAAACCATGCTGGTGACAGCAGGAACTGCTGAGGTGGTGTGTCCCTTACATGACAGACTGAAGAGGAAAGGCCTGCAAACTCTCCACGAGGTGGCACTTCGCTTCTGCTGTTACTTTGATGCGCACTCTTCAACCCACTCCTCCAGGAGCACAGACAGGCAGCAGACCTGAGTGGCCACATTCCCTACCGCCAATCTTGCCTGCTTAGGGGAGAACCAAACCACAGCTGTGTTTGAGAGAAGCACCCCAAACTGTCAAAGTGAAGACAGCTCAGAAGAAACCATTTTTGGTGCCAGTGAATTAAAAAAAAAAAAAAAAATCCCCGTTGTGTCTGATGAACTCTGACGTACAGTATACAAGAGTAATGCTCACCGGGGCACCCGAAGGTACCAAGCACCAAAGCATCAACTGGAAGAGGATGTTTTCCAACCCAAACTTGTGATAGTATCTATTAAAAAGCACATAAAACAGTAAGTCCTCAGAGACGTTGCACGTATGTCTAGTTAAGGCAGGCTTAACTCTTCACAGCCTCACCCACAGCCTGAGAGGCAAGGCCGACCGTGGGCGGCCTGATGTCCGCACTCCTGATCCTCTGACTGCTAAGCAGTGAGGAGGGAGTGAAGAAGCCCAGAGCCCCTGCCGTGTGCTCCTCACTACGGGCGCTGACCCCGGGGGCCGTTTTGGGAGGACATGGGTATGACTGATCTTCACAGTCCTACGCTTGGCAGCTTATATGCTAAAACCTGAAAAACGGGCAAAACGCATCTGTATTCTAAGGAATACAAGAGATGGAGAGAAAGTCTACCTAAGATAATATTGCAAATTATACTTGGTACATTTCACAATTTCTTGATTCAAGAAAACGAAATTCACTTCCATAGTTGGCTACTGTAAAATGTGGCATAAAAATAGTTCTAGGAGATACCTGTATTTTAAATTTTTCTGTGCAGATGTAAATGAATAACAAGAAGTGTCTACTTCTGCAATTCACCTCTAATATTGAAATAGAACAACAGACTTCCATGAAGTTTCTCAAACTTTTAAGTTACCAGATATTTACAAATAAAGTTAGAATTTGTATCAAAAAACAGACGTTTTCAACTGTATCTGCTGCTTTCACTGGGGCTCCGGTGATGAGAGTAACTTCGGTCACTTTCACTGTCAGAGCCATAAGATCTACAACTCCTGTATAACACAACACAAACGAAATATATGAAAATCTTTTAACCGTCAATCCTATTTTAGTATATGTGCTGCGAAACGAGCACTAACCATCAACCCTTTCAATTCCTCTGGCAATTTCTTCTTTGATTTGAATGGCTTGAAAACACGACTGCATAGCAGAGCACGAGGGGAGGGCAAGAGGGGCACGCACCACAGGAACGCCATGAACTTCTCCAAGATGTTTTAAGTGACAACAGTATCAAGGTTACAATAAAATAAATATCTTGGGAAATTTACTTGGAGTCCATTTGTGCAAATGAGCAGAATAATTTCCATGTTAACAGTACATGCATAGTTTCATTAAAGGTACAGAAACCAAAATGTGGGCCAGCGAGGGGTGGGAATGGGTCTGTGTTTGAACAAGGCCACTGGGATACTGAGTCAAGATGACGTGGTTATGGCCACCAGTCAGTTATTTTGTGGGCACCCTTGCTCTGCCCCCTCCCCCAAAACCCCAGTAGACAAGTCTGTTTCTCTGGGACTCAAGGGTATAACAGTGGCCAGACAAGTCAGTCAGGGACAGTGAGAGCCCAGGAGGAGCAATGGCTGGCTCAGAGGCACCAGGAGGGAGGGAGCTCAGGACTGGTGGTCAGAGGGCTTTCTGCGGCAGTGTGTTACAGCAGAGACCTGCAAGGCAGGTGGGAATCGTTGATTTCAAGAAGCTAAAGAGGGGATGGTGGAGCATGCTTCTGTGCCTCCAGGCAAAGGGTCCACATTAAAGGAGAAGGGCAGGGAGGCCACTGCTGTGGCACAGCAGGTAAAGCTGCCACCTGCAGTACCGGCATCCCCTATAGGCACCGGTTTGAGTCCCAGCTGTTCCACTTCCGATCCAGCCCTCTGCTATGCCCTGGGAAAGCAGCAGAAGATGGCCCAAGCCTTTGGGCCCCAGCACCCATGTGGGAGACTCAAAAGAAGCTCCTGGCTCTGGATTGGTGCAGTTCCAGCTGTTGCAGCCAGTTGGGGAGTGAACCAGCAGATGGAAGACCTCTCTCTCTCTCTCTCTGCCTCTCCTCTCTCTGTGCAACTCTTTCAAATAAATAAATCTTAAAAAAAAAAAAAAAAAAAAAAAATGGGGGCCAGGAAGAGTCCAAGCTGGAGTGGGTAAATGCACGTGATTCTGAGGAGCTGAGACCCAACTGTGGAGGCAGTGGGGAGCCTGTGAAGGGTGTCCAAAGCACAGATATTTTACAAGGATCACTGTCGCTGCCCTGTGTGGGGGAGGATAAGACCAGAAGCCACCAGACAGGGGCATCAGGAAAGTTACCGTAATGACTTCTGCAGTAGCCAAACTATGTTACCTAAAACATGTAATACATACATGCATCTTCCTAAATAACTGAGATACAAACCTCAATCCTACTGCTGACACAAATCATTATGATACTTCATAAAGTGACAAACTGGCTATTTTGAGCAAGTAGCCCTATTTAAGGAAGTGGGTCATGGTTTGGGTGCCCCCCCATTCCTTCCAAAAAAGATATCTGTCTGTGGACATGTGACTACTGAAAACCTCAAGTCGGAATAACAATTACCATTAAACAATGCCTGGCAACTCTTAATACAAAGGCCACATCTAGTAACTGCCTGTGGGCTGCTGGAATTCAAAAACTTAAAGAAGTATTTCTGTTTTCAGGCTGCCAGCATCAAGTCAGCACTTCACAATAAGCACCCGCAGTGGCCTCCAGAGCCCTGAGAGGGAGACCCACCTGGACCGCCTGTTGTAACTTCTGCTGCGGTGGTAACTGTCACTCCTCTGACTTCGACTTCGACTCCGACTCCTGCTATAGTAGCTGTCGTAAGTATAGGACCTGCTTTAACAACAATAGCACACATTATATTTTCCCATTTAAACAGGTTGCATGTCTTTTTAGGATTTGAAGAGGGTCCTAGCTTACAACACGGGCACTATCTGACAGTGTGGGAAGAGATACATAGCAAGTACTGGAAACACTGAACAAGTGCCCACATGAGACTTACATGGTACATAGAACAATGTTAACTGACTCAGTTTCTCACTGAATCTTGGAGTTAACAGGCAGTTTTATTCAATGAACACCTCTCATTACAATCTGACACTGTCATTTTTGACAGTGCAACACAATGGACCAACAGACAAAAACTGTCAAAAAGACCTCATTCAGAAGGGTTATGATTTCAGGAGACAAATACATGCATTTAAGCTAATCAAGGAGACATAACACTTTCAAGTAAGAATTCGTAACACTAGGCCTTTCCATTGGGCCTCCGCAGGAGGTTCCCTAACCCCTGTGCGTACCTGGACCGACTGTGGGGATCATACGAGCTGCTCCTAGATCGGCTCCTGCTGGATGTCCTAGAAGCAATCACATGAAGGACCATCATCTTATGGGTCAGGGCAAAACAGGCTCTATCAAACATCTAGACACTTGTCCATCAAAGTGAAAGTACAGCACAATCCCACAGCTATGTATTTGTTTTCAGATGAAAGATTTATTGGATTTTTTTAAAAAAGCCTACTAGGTTCCAGAAGATGAAGTGTTATGAGGACCTTCCGGGATGTTAAGGAAGTCCTGGGAAGGCTGGGCGGGGAGAGGGAGGTCTGCAGGGGTGGGACGCAGTGGCAAACGCCTCAGAGGCCAACAAGGGAAAGAAGCCGGGGAAGTGGCAGCTGGGGTCACCCTCTACCTCACTTCCTCTTCTCAGGGCCTCTGGACCATCTTCCTATCCTGACCTCTAACCCCAGTCAAGAGGTGACTGCGGATAGGAACTCAGGCTAAGCATGAGCCTCTCGCTAGCATTCCTCACTCTGGTAAGATCCCGGCAACAGCAGGAAGAGCTAGGTGAGAAAACAGGCCAGTCAATGACACAGGGCTCTTCTCCCCGGCTCCCCCACGGCACCTGCACAGCCCTGAGAGTGCAGATGAGCTGCAGACCATGGTGCAAGCGGGGCACAAGCTCACCTGTGGCTTTTGTAACTGCGGTAGGAACTGCTCCGGCTTCTGCTTCGGCCTCTGCTGTACCACCCTCGGCTCCGACTTCTGGAGTAGCTTCTTGACCTACAGTTAGCACGAGTGAAACCATGTAACTACAGTAATTTACTTACAGTTCAAATCTGTTGCTGGCAGTACAGGGAAGGAACACACTCCCACAGGAAAGCTGTCTCAAACTCCTCATGGTGACTATGAGGTGAGAGATGAGGAGGCAACCTAGAAACCAGCACGGTTTCAAGCAAACAGAATGAAATAAAAGCTGGTACAGGTATCCTGATAGGAGCCCTATTTGTAACACTGAAAGAAGAAAGGAGTCAAATCTCCAGGAATGGTAGAATGGGGTAAGGCACAGACTTACGACGACAGATTCTAAAGCAGGAAAATGAACCACAGCTATGTGTATCAACAGAGACATACTCTCTAGAGCACAATGTTGAGTGAAAAACACAAATGGAGAACATCTATACATTTAAATGACATTATTTTTAGAAAGTTCTAAAATATGCAAAAATAACCTTGTACAAGGATAGAAACATCTGTGGTAAAACTATAAACACAACAAAATTCTAACAAAAGTTTAGCATAATGGTAGTCTATAATAGATTTCACCGGTTCATCAAAGCCTCTTCATATCTGGTTTCTTTTTTTCTTTAAAGATTTTATTTATTTATTTGACAGGCAGAGTTACAGACAATGAGAGAGAGGAGAGAGAGAGAGAGAGAGAGAGAGAGAGAGAGAGAGAGTCTTCCTTCCATTGGTTCACTCCCCAAATGACTGCAACGGCCGGAGCTGTGCTGATCCTAAGCCAGGATCCAGGTGCTTCTTCCTGGCTCCCATGGGGGTGCAGGGGCCCAAGCACCTGGGCCATTCTCCACTGCTTTCCCAGGCCACAGCAGAGAGCTGGATCAGAAAAGGAGCAGCCAGGATATGAACTGGTGCCCATATGGGATGCTGGCACCGCAGGCAGAGGATTAACCAAGTGAGCCATGGCGCCGGCCCCCATATCTGGCTTCTAAAAATACCTTAATCATTTATTATTTATATCTAATAAAATAAATGTAGAAAGGAAGCACTCCCTTGGTTCCCCCCCGCCCCCCGCTGCTTTAGCCAAGTCCTTTAGGAACAGGGCCACGCAGTCGGGAAGAGCTCTGTGAGAAGCAGCGTGGTAGGTCTGACTCAGTACACACTTAGGTTTTGGAAGCCATGGCCTGCTTCTAGTGGGTCTGAGTGAGAATGAACACATTGTGTTTTTTTTTTTTTTGACAGGCAGAGTGGACAGTGAGAGAGAGAGACAGAGAGAAAGGTCTTCCTTTTTGCCGTTGGTTCACCCTCCAATGGCCGCCGCGGTAGGCGCGCTGCGGCCGGCACACCGCGCTGATCCGAAGGCAGGAGCCAGGTGCTTCTCCTGGTCTCCCATGGGGTGCAGGGCCCAAGGACTTGGGCCATCCTCCACTGCACTCCCTGGCCACAGCAGAGAGCTGGCCTGGAAGAGGGGCAACCAGGACAGAATCCGGAGCCCCGACCGGGACTAGAACCCGGGGTGCCAGCGCTGCAAGGCGGAGGATTAGCCTACTGAGCCGCGGTGCCGTCGAACACATTGTGTTTTAAAAAGATTCTAGTCATTTACTCAGCCCAACATTACAGAGCCAGACCTTGTGATGTGACTGCAATTCCTGACTCCATGGACTTCACAGCCTAGTAGGGGGGTAAGGCCCAGGCAGGCAACCAAAAAGGGAAATTGGGCAGTGTCCAGGCTTAGCCATCGCAGCCTACTACCAAGCTAGCTGCATCGCTTAGAGAAATTCCTTAGCCTTTCTATGTCTCACTCTCTTCATTTATAAAATTAAATACCACCCACTCCAAAGGCAGGCGTAAGAAAGCTAAAAGGAGGGTGGCCAGCATCACCAGCAGCTCCAGGCTGACTGGGTATAAATGGTAAGCAGACCAGAGCAGGCAACTGCTTTGAGCAACAGGAACTCAGAGAGACAAGGGCCAAGACTCACCCGCTTTCTGGGGCTGTTGGGGTCTAGGCAGGAAGAAGAGCCAACTAACAAGGCATAAAGTGGTCTGAGAGGTATGGGGAGTGCTAGCAGAGCCTTCCAGAAGGATGAGGGCCTTGCAGAAGCACCTGAAAACCCCTGTCAGCTGGGTTAGACATGGGGAGGGCAGGCACAGGAGACAGCAAGCAAGCTACTGAGAAGTGAATGGGAGACAGTTACTACAGACGGCATGTGGTGGCTCCTTTTGTAATAAGTCCGGGTTAGGAAAAAGCTAGTAAATGATCCTTACTGTATTTTAAATCCAACTGATTAAAAGTACAATTTAACCAGGGATATGAGTAGTTAGGAGGTAAAACCATGAGCTGTTTTCAAGGGAGAGAATGCAGGGCAGGTGTTGTGGAGCAGAAGGTTAAGTAGCTGCCCATGACACCGCCATCTCATATAAGCACTGGTTCCAGTTCTGGCTGCTGTTCCACTTCTGATCCATCTTCCTGCTGATGCACCTGGGAAAGCAGTGCAAGATGGTCCAAGGACCTGGGCCCCTGCTACCCATGTGGGAGACCTGGATTAAGCTCTTGGCTCCTGCCCAGCCCTGCTGCCCTGGCAGCTGTAGTCATTTTGGGAGTAAACCAGTGTATGGAAGGTCAATCTCTCTCTCTCTCCGTTCTCTCTAGCTCTTTCTTTCAAGTAAACACGCACATCTTAAAAAAAAAAAAAAAAAGGAAAGGGAAAAACAGAAAAGAACACAACACAACTACTTGCCACCACCACCAGTTTTGTTTGGGTTTTGTCATGTGCTGAACTGTCCAACCTATACTGATGAGAGATGCAGCTTTAACAACACCAAGCAATCCAAAGATGAACAGCTGGGGGCTGGCACTGTGGTGCAGTGCGTTAAAGTCATGGCCTGCAGCGCCAGCATCCCATATGGGTGCCAGTTTGAATCCTAGCTGCCTCACTTCCCATCCAGTTTCTTGCTAATGCTCCTGGGAAAGCAGCGGAAAATGGCCCAAATCCTTGGGTCCTTGCACCCACGTAAGAGACCTGGAAGAAGCTTCTGGCTCCATGCTTCAGCCTGGACCACCCTGATCACTTGTGGCCATTTGGGGAGTAAACCAGCGGATGGAAGATCTCTCTTTCTGTGTCTCTCCTTTCTCTGTAACTCTGCCTTTCAAATAAGTAAATACATCTTAAAAAAAAAAAAAAGGATGAACATCTAGGTTAGTGAACTCTAAATCCTGCATGTTCTGTAAATTCAGGATGGCTCTGATGGCCAAAGCAAGCAGGCTCATTCCTTTAAAGACAGAAAACCTGCCACCTGTCATGGTAATTCACTTCTACTGCCAGAGAGCTTGATTTCACAGCGACGGCTTTTAAAACTGAGCTCTAATGTCTGATTCTGAAATCCCCACTCCCCACGTCCTCAGTCTCTTCCCTGGGTCACAGAACACCACTTCTCATTCCTGTTAAGATATTTGGAAATAGTGATCTTGTCTCTAGCTCCGACTTTCTTCCAAGCTAAATAATAACAGACTTTCCTGAGGAGAAAAAAGGAAAGAGAATCTGCTCACCGATAAGAAGACGTGGAACTTCTTGATCGACTTCTTGAATGACTGTAGGAGACAGACCTTGTCCTGTGCCTTGATTGGGTTTCCGATTGACTTCGCGATCTGCTTGGGCTCCTTGACTGGCTATCACCATCCCGACTGGGTGTCTGCTCATCACTTGAACTCTCCTGATTTCTTGGCCTCCGGTTTAAGCGGGCTGTCTTTCTTACCTCATCAAAGAGAGACCCAGGGCGAACTTTGTTTTTGCTCTTAATTTCTATTCTCAAGCCCTGTGGCTTCACTTCAGGCACAGCAGTCAATGTTTTAACATCCACGGCAGTGGAAGTCATAGCAGTAGGTGTTAGCACGTTGCCCACCCCTTGCAAAGGCTTCCATTTGTTATCCGGGAGGTTGGCCTGGCTCTTCTCGGCCTCCTCCTTCTTGCCAGTCTTTTCTGCTGCGCTGCCCAAAGCGGCAGAGCCGCTGTCCTGTTTCTCTGCCTCCCCCACCGCTTTGCCTTCAGACACGCTGCTTTCCTCTTTCACCCCCTCTGCTTCAGCACGGTCCCTCTGCACATCCTGCTTCAGAACAGCACTTCTCTCTGGGCTGTCCAGCCCTGGGTCTCCCAGAGGGGAAGCCCCCTCTCCCTTGGCTGGGGAGCTCCGCTCAGGCGTGCAAATCTCCATGTTGTCATCTGTCTGAAGCACGTCCTCCACGCCACTCGGGACACTTCTCTCACTCTGCCGGATGTCTGGGGGAGAACTGGCTGCATTTCCCTCCGCAGGTCCAGCACTGGGAGAAACGCTGGGTTTGCATTCATCTTTAGTAAGCTGGTCACGATCCGATGCGACAGCCGCCGTGCCACAGTTACCTGGAAGGTTGCCCTCATCACAGGATTTCTCAGTTTTCGCAGGATTACCTTGTATGGTTTCACTATTGTCACAAACGTGTTTCTTCTCCTCGGACTCCTGGGTAACTTGCTTTTCATTAATCTCCTCTTCCTCCTCTTCACCAAATTCTAGTGGAGGCTGCCAGTGAAAGGCTTGTTTGCGCTTTGGAGCCTTGTGCTTTTTCTCTTTTTTCCCTTTCAATTTCTCTTTCAGTTTTCTGGTGTGTTCCCGTTTAGGATTTTCCTTTGACCCACGTTTATGCTTCCGTGCCTTTCCTTTATTGTTTTCTGAATCGGAATAGGAGTCGTCAGAATCAGAAGTTGATGACCGCTGTTTGCTTGGTTTCCAAACACCATTACCGTCAGGCAGTGAAGTGTTTGCTGAAGACTTTGGTGTGGGTTTGGCTTTGATGTGAACTTCGCTCACCTCGGATTCAGAATCTGATGTGGCCTCCCCTTCTTCCTTATCAGAAGACGGCCGGGAGTCGTTCTTACTCTTTCTGGTTACATCTCGCTCTGAATTAGACTCCGAGTCCCATTTGCTCCCAGCGTAACTCTTCCTTTTGGGCTTGCTGCCATTTCTAAAGTGGTCAGAAACACTCTCTTTCAAGGTCCTTTTTTTTGACCGAGAGCATTCTCGCTCGGGCTTAGATTTCTCTTCATCTCTGTTTTTTTGTTTATTAGTGCCTGTTTCCATTTTGCCCTTTTTCTCTTTGTCCTGGGCTGACTGTGCAGCGTGAACACTTGACTGCTCACTGTCTGAAGAATAATCTAAAGATGACCTACTTTCACTATACTTTCTCTGACGTGAGGATTTGTTTCTGCCTCGGATATATTTATTGCCAAGTGTCTTTTCAGAACTGCTGCTGTATCTTTTATGTGAAGTGTGTCTTTTCCCATTGGATCTAAATTTCCTCTTGGCTCGTCTTCTGTCCTCACTGCTAACAGAGGTGTATGAAGATGATCTGCTACACCGTGAATGATCGCTGTACTTACTTCGTGAATGAGATCTAGATGATGGGGACCTGGACCTTGAAGGTGAACTAGCTGGACTACGTGACCTGGTGTATGATCTGGAATATGATCTACTCCTGGAAGACCTGCTCCTGGACCCTGGTGAACTTTCTGAACTTCTATCACTGTATTTCGAATAAGCACTCCGATCGCTTTCAGAATTCTTTTCTCTTTTATGGTAGGATAATGAACTACCAGTCTCTCTAATAGTTGCTAAGCTATAAGTGCTCTGGATGGGCAGCAAATGGGTTGTTTTAGCTTTCATTTCCTGAATTCGCTCATAAGATGGCTTCCAGGGCTTCTGTCCAGGCTTCCACCTTGAAGGAGGGGGACTGTCACTCAATGGTATTACAGGAATATTTTCTGCCACCACTGGCTGCACCACAACGTTTTCATTTGGTGGCACTGTTGTTCTTAAAGGTTCTGTTTTAACTGGTTTGTTTTCACTTAATTGAGAAACTGTTCTCCTGGGTGACTTGGAGGTTGTCCTTTGGTGCTCTGACTTGGAACTAGATCTGGACTTGGATTTACTTGGAGAATGCGATGAGGACTTTGATGCAGTCCTTGATCTTGAGCTTCCTCTAGAGTAAGATCGTGAGTGAGATTTCGATCTGTAGGAGTCTCTGCTGGAACGGGTCGAGGAGCTCTGGTCATCCTTATCAGATTTGGACCAGTCCCTCTTTGACGAGCGATGAGATGATAATGAAGAGGAACGAGACCGCCTTTCCCTGTCACAAGAGGATTTCATTCTTCGAGTGGAAGACCTGGAGGACTCTATGTCAGATGGTACAACAATCCTCCTTTTCTTCATCTGTTTGTGTCTTCTGCAGTGTTTCTGCTTTTTTGTTTTCTTCTTATGCTTGACCTTTTTCTCTTTTCTGCGTTTTTTATGGTGACCATCAGAGTGTCTTGCTGTACTAACATCAGAATAATATCCGTTATAGGACCATGATCGGGATCTCTGGGACAAGCTTCTGTCATCCCATCGGCTTGAGCAGGGGTCACTTAACCTATAGAAAAGGACACAATATGCATGCAGTTACTTATAAACAAGTTTTCAATGCCTTAAAGCACATCTCTTAGTATCAGAGTACTTGACATCATCAACATCATTAGCACACGTAGGAAGCAGGAATCATTTAAGGCCTTCTCTTGATCTGATACTTTCAGAGACACACACTGAAGAGATTCACTTACAAAACAATCTTTTTAAAAGCTAAGCAAAGAATTCAAACTTAATAGGAAAATGTTTTAGAAAGCCAAAACAACTAATCACAAAAGCACTGACTACATACTGAGCTTGCGGCTGGGATCTGCTTATAACCCTCTGCCTCCAAGAGATTTTTTTTGAGGGATAGTAAGACTGAGTTCCCAGACAATTTTGTTCATCTCCAGAAACAAGAGTGGTGCTGGAATCATGTTTTAAGAGAAGCCTCTTTCTCTTGTGAAGCTAGCATGTCTGACTGTTTTCTCTGTGCTACACAGAGGTGATCACGATTTATCCCTAAGTTGTAGTTAAACTACTTAAAACAAAAATTGAAGAAGAAAATTCATGACAACAGATGCAAACATTACCTGGGAGTCCTCAGCATCAGAGTCTAAGCCACTTCCCCATAGCACATGGACATCTCTTCCTCTTTCCAATTTCACCCCAGGGAAAAAGAAAATTCTACCATGATTGATTACATAGGGCCCCAATGAGGTATGTTTCACCAGCTACTCTGGGGCCAGCCCCATTCCTAAAATAGCTATTCAACTGTGGGGTGTCCCTGAGGGTAAGAGAGTGGACCTTTCTGAAGAAGCAATAGTCCTTGGAGCCAGAAGTTAATACACACACTGGATACAGGTTCTCCTATCTATTAACTGATTCATTACTAACACACCTGGCTAGGAAAAAAATCTGCTAAATAACTTTTAAATCCTGACTACTGGCCAGTGCTGTGGCTCACTTGGCTAATCCTCCGCCTGCGGTGCCGGCACCCCAGTTCTAATCCCAGTTGGGGCACTGGATTCTGTCCCGGTTGCTCCTCTTCCAGTCCAGCTCTCTGCTGTGGCCTGGGAAGGCAGTGGAAGATGGCCCAAGTGCTTGGGCCCTGCACCTGCATGGGAGACCAGGAAGAAGCACCTGGCTCCTGGCTTTGGATTGGTGCAGTGCGCCGACTGTAGCGGCCATTTGGGGGGTGAACCAACGGAAGGAAGACCTTTCTCTCTGTCTCTCTCTCTCACTGTCTAACTCTGCCTGTCCAAAAAAAACATAATAATAATAATCCCGACTATTTCTAAAATTGGGTAAGAGAACTTCAAAAGAGTGAATAGGCTTTTAGTTTCTGTGAGGGGGAAACAACATTTTCTACCTAGTTATCAACAACATCACCAAGTATTTTCAAATGCATTCCCTTTGGGCACATTCTAATTCTGACTGTAAATCATTAATGAAAAATCCAGAATTAAGTCTCTAGTCCCAGAGCACAGAAAAAGCAGCAGACACAGGCTGGTGCTTATACTCAAAGCTCTTACTTATCTCCTTTACTCCACTTCTCTCCACTTGGTGGCCTATACGCCCTCAACCGCTGCATTTCTGCTTTCCAGTGTGGAGGAGTTTCACTGCTGTCATCGTCATCCGATTCAGAGCAGGACCTTGACCTTGGAGGTGTGTGATAGCGCTTCAGAAACAAAGAAACAGCCATTTAAAAAATGCTTCTAGACTGCAGTCTTACAGCACAGAGTTAGACTAAAAAATGAAATCTGAGATCCCATCAAAGGGAATTATTCAAGTAACAAAAGGATGGTATGAAGTTACTTCAAACACAACAGATTAAAAGGTATTCACCTGTAATCCCACATGAAACTGCCTCTTCAAATTCCTAATGGTCACATTCATTAGCCTAAGGTAGCTTAAAAGACTCATTAAATGTTTCATCTTTTCATTTCCTAATGAAACCCATTTAAACACGGCAGTAAACTTTAATGTAACAGAAATATCTGCCACCTCATAACTATGGAAAATATAACTAGTTCCTTAAACAGATTTTGTATTCTACCTAAAACTAAAGCTAGGCGAAAACTATAAAACTAAAGCTAGGATTTGTCTATATAGGTAAAAAAAATTTTTTTACTGTTAAGTAATTTGGAAACAGAAGACTCTTAACACTTACAATTGTGCCCCTTCCTTTAATCTTCCGACCAGACTTGGACACAGATGGTTTCTGATCATTCACAACAGGTACAACATCAGGAATCTTCCTAGAAAAGACGGTGATGGAAATTAAAAAAATAAGCAAATGCTAGGCAGTTGTCTCAATGTTTGAATACAAAATTTACACCCTTATAATACACAAGCACTTCATTTGTCCAACATTCCACATAACCACATTTTCTAAGCGAATCCTTTAAATGACAAAACTTAAACAAGTTAGCCAACTGGATAGAAATACAAGTTCATTATACTTGTATCTATCTTTTTAAGCATATTATCTTTACACAAAAATTGTCTTTCAAAACAGTGATGTTCAAAGAGAACACTGAGGTATTCATACTTCTGATGCTTAACTGTATTTTGGCATTTACTCATTTATTATATATTTATTTTTACTTGAAATGCTGAACAATAGAGAGAGAGACAGACAGACAGACACAGAGAGACAGAGAGATCCTCCATCTCCTGGTTCATTCCTCAAAAGCATGCTGAAGTCAGAGCTGGGCCAAGCTGAAGCCAGAAGCCCAGAACTCCATCTCAGTCTCCCACATGGGTGGCAAGGACTCAACTGCTCGAGCCATCAACCTGCTGCCTCCCAGGGTATGTATTAGTGGGAAGCTGGATCAGAAATGGAATGAGGACTCAAACCCAGGCACTTTCATATGGGGTGTGGGTGTCTTAACTGCTGTGCCATTTTTAGCAGTGTGTCTCCCGCACTGTCCTGCACACTTTACAGTCCTCCTTCAATGCTTTGAATCTGTGTCCTACTGGGTGAGTAATTCTAAGAATATGACTTTTGTGACACAGTCCTCCATGCATGGTTAGTCTCTTTGTACTCTAGTTTATTAGGTGTCACTATTATTAACATGCTGGCCAGCTTTTATTGGGCAAATACTTTGTGTTAGGCATTCATTTAATAAGCATTTTTTTTCAATTGTGGTAAAACATATAACATAAAATGTGCCATTCTAAATGAGTAATTGAGTGGTATTAATTATACTCACAATGCTGTTCAACCATTACCACTACCTTTCTAGAACCTGATGACCCCAGAGACTGTCTTCATTAACCACTAACCCCTAGTCCCCTTCTCCTCAGCTTCTGGTAACCTGACATAAATAAATTGTATGATAACTGGGTACTTCAGGAAGTTGGTAGAAAAACTGAATTGAAAGATAATTATTTTTCACAGACTTTTTGAAGACCCCTTGTATTTGTCTTTTTGCATCTGGCTAATTTCAAGAAGAGCAAAAATTTCCACATATGTTTTACTAATGAAATTCAACACGTAAAAATAAAAAATACTGTCATTTTTTGTAATACAGGTCTACTGAGAAGAATGGAATGGGAGGGTGGGCAGGTGAGGAACAACAATTATATAGGGTCCCAAGCTAATATTCTCTATTAAAACAGGTAATGTTAATGCTGTTCATCAGGTTACGCTGATCTGTAATGAGATTTTTACAGATGGCCACAATGTGTAACACTTGAAATACTAAACAGCTCTAATCATGCCACTGTGCACCCTATGGCAGGGTGAGGCACTAACAGTGCCACAGACAAACAGCCTAAGAAAATATGTAAACAAATGGATGTGGCTAGGTTTCACTAAGACCTTATTTATGATAACACCAGTGTATGCTAATAATTGATAGAATTAAAAAGGAGAGAATGACCCAACATGGGAAGTGAGATACACAGCAGACTCATAGAATGGCAAATGCCCTAAACAGCACTCTGGTCTCAGAATCAGCCCTTAAGGCATTCAGATCTGGCTAAAAACCCCATGAGAGTTTCTCAGGCATGGAAAGCCAAGACACTGGCAAAAAATGACCTAAATGAAAGATCTCTGGAAGTGAGATCCCAGTAGAAAGAACCGGCCTTCAAAGGAGGAGGTAACTTTCTCTGAAGGGAGGAGAGAACTTTCACTTTGATTATGGCCTTGTCTAAATAAGGTTGGAGTTTGTGAACTCAAGAGGCTTCCATAGCCTTGGCAGCTCATGACAAGAGCCTCGGGTAATTACTGACATCATAAATAAGAGTGTCAATTGTTAAATCAACAACAGGAGTCACTGTGCACTTACTCCCCATGTAGGATCTCTGTCCTTAATGTGTTATACTATGCAAATTAATGGTAAAACTAGTCTTCAAACAGTACTTTATACTTTGTGTGTCTGTATGGGTGCGATCTGTTGAATCTTTACTTAGTATATACTAAGTTGATCTTCTGTATATAAAGATAATTAAAAATGAATCTTAATGAAGAATAGGATGGGAGAGGGAGTAGGAGATGGGATGGTTTGTTGGTGGGAGAGAGGTTATAGGGGGAAAAAGCCGCTATAATCCAAAAGTTGTACTATGGAAATTTATATTTATTAAATAAAAGTTTTCTAAAAAATTTAAAAAAACCCTTCTGATAAAAAAAAAAAAGACCTTATTTATGGATACTAAATTTGAATTTCAAACAATCTTCATGTCACAAGATACTATTCTTCACTTGACTTTTCTCTCCCAAACATCTGAAAATATAAAAACCATGCTTAGCTATGGATTGTAAAAAAAAAAAAAAAACACTCAGTGGGCCAAATTTGGTCCATGAACCATAGTTTGCTGACTTCTACCAATTTTGTGTTGTAATTATAAAAATGAAAGGTAATTATCATGTTAAAGCTATTAATTTAAGGGTGCTTACCATTTCACAATAGCTTTTTAAAATCAGACAATATCAGACTTTAAAAGTATTTAATGAACTATGTGGTAACTATATGTAGAGACCCAATTATAAACAAATACACTTAGGCAACCTCTCAGTTTCAAGATAATTCTTCACAGCAAACTTATCAATTACACCAGCCACATGGTATTTCTGTTTATGCACATATTCTTTTACTAACTGTAGACTCAGTTTAATACACAAATACATTAAATACTGGGGCCGGAGCTGTGGCGCAGCGGGTTACACTCTGGCATCCCATGTGGGTGCCAGTTCTAGACCCGGCTGCTCCACTTTCAATCCAGCTCTCTGCTGTGGCCTGGGGAAGCAGTAGAAGATAGCCCAAGTTCTTGGGCCCCTGCACCCACGTGAGAGACCCAGAAGAAGCTCCTGGCTCCTGGCTCCTGATCGGCGCAGCTCCGGCCATTGTGGCCAACTGGGGAGTGAACCATCGGATGGAAGACCTCTCTCTCTCTCTCTGCCTCTCCTCTCTCTGTGTAACTCTGACTTTCAAATAAATAAATAAATCTTTAAAAAAAATGCATTAAATACTATTTTGGGGACTAAATCTAAAACTATGCATTAGCTTTTCCAATGCAGGGAAGTTATCACTGAGCAAGTTAACAGCAATATATTTATGATACTAAATTATCTATCTAATTACCATGCAATTAATTTTGCACTATTCAAATGGGAACATATTTTATTACTCCATTAGAACAGAGTTCAATGAACTCTCTCCTCTGATAGCCAAAAACCTCCCCCCTCTAATGAAAGGTCAAGGGAGCAGTAAGATCACGAGATCAGTAATGGAACAGAACTCCAATGAGAACTTTCCAGCCAGTCTGCCCGACTGCCTTTTACTGCCACGACAGAATGATGGGTGTCAGTGTCACTCTGCGACCTCTGTCTCCTGCAGTGCCTCTCAAAATGCTCTGAGAGGGGATCAGACTCAGCCAATGAGTGTGACACTGCAATCAGCTGATGGCAACACCTAGCAGGGAAACACAGGCTAGTCCACTCACGGTTCGGGTTCCACAGGGACGACAGGCACATCTCTTCTCAGTAAAAACCGGTTCTCAGGCACTGGAGGAATCTCTTCTGGACGGACCACGGGCTTTTCCCTTTTAGTACTTGAATCCACTGACCTTTTTCCATTGGTCTCACTCTTCTCACAGTAACTTAAAAAGACAAATCAAGTTGCCAAGGAAGATATGCACTGCTTGCATTTTGTAATAATAAAAGCACATAAAATTCACTATTAAAAATAATGCAAAACTACTGGTAGCTTACAAGTCTCATTGGAAAGGGTTATACAATTTTCACAAAAGGAAGAGAAAACATTAAGTCAGTGAAAAACTCAGTAGTGTAACTTTGATATGGAATTGCCAAATGATCCCAACTTGAGGTTCAGGAATTACTTTACCTGAAAATACATAAATGGTTGATATGAAATGCCTAAGCTATTCCTTGGTCTGCCAGATTCAATTGAATTAGTCAAAAAATGCTATCTTTTTTTCAACACTAGGTTATAAAACTGAGATGATAGCTATACATGGACTTTCCTCATTATTCCAGGGTGTTCATCTGTTTTTCAGCTAACACAACTTGAATGTTTCATACTCACCCTTTTGGGCTCACTATATGTTTACTTCTTGGCTCTTCTGAACTGCTTGCCTCCTTTCGTCTTTTTTTAGAATGTTTAACTTTTGGCCTCCTCTTATGTTTCCTCCTCCTGCTTCTCTCATGTTCAATTTCACTTTCTGAAGATGATTCTGAAGAGGAAGAGGAATTGGAAGAGGAATCCGAGTCTTCTGAGTGAGTTGGTTTCTTTCTTTTCTTCTCAAAAACTTTTAAGAAATATTAACAAAAATATTAGTAGTGGATTTCAGAGCCTACCTTTCAGACTAGAAAATGTGATTACTGAATATTATAAAGCATGTTTTAGTTTATTTTAGCAAACTAAATATTGTACTTAAATGGATTTTTTTCAAGTTGATAACATAATTGCTGGCAAGAATGTAAGGTAACAAAGCCTTTGTCTTCATGAAGCCTATATTCTTGTTGGATCATATAAGAAAATAAATCATTGCATAATAAAACAAATGATAACAGTTAAGACAGAAAAAAAAAAAAAAAGGCAAGTAAAGGAAATAGGGAGAGCAGGGGGTAGTAGAAGACATCACTTAAGAACAGATCCCATATTGGCACTGGTTCAAGTCCCGGCTGCTCCTCTTCTGATCTAGCTCGCTGCTGGTAGCCTGAGAAAGCAGTGAAAGATGGCTCAAGTGCCTGGGCTCCTGTACCAGTATGGCAGATGTGGAAGAAGCTCCTGACTCCTGGCCTCAGATAGGCCCAGTTCCAGCCACTGCAGCAGCCATTTGGGGACTGAACCAGCAGATGGAAGATCTCTCTCTCTGTAACTCTCTCAAATAAATAAATAAATCAAAAAAAAAAAAAGAACTATAACTAGTACTCAAACAGTATGTTTCACTTTGTGTTTCTATGTGGGTGCAAACTGTTGAAATCTTTATACTAAATTGATCTTCTGTATATAAAGAGAATTGAAAATGAATCTTGATGTGAATGGAAAGGGAAAGGGAGCGGGAGAGGGGAGGGTTGTGGGTGGGAGGGAAGTTATGGGAGGGGGAAGCCATTGTAATCCATAAGCTGTACACTGGAAATTTATATTCATTGAATAAAAGTTAAAAAAAAAAAAAAAAAGAAGAGGAAGAAGGAAGAAGAAGGAAGAAGGAAGAAGAAGAAGAGGAAGAGGAAGAAGAAGAAGAAGAGGAAGAGATCTAAAAGAAAGTAAGACAGTCTAGGCAGATATGGCTTTTCTTTATTGTGTAGTTTATTATTTAAAGAGAACAGATTTCATGCATTATAGGTACAGCTGGATATATCTTAATGGAGAGTGTCCCAAGAGTACAGTCTGCACAATGTCCCGGAGTGACTATCATGTCTGAGTAAAGGTCAATGTGGCTGGAAGGCTACGAATGAGGTGGAAGTCAGTCATCAGAGAGCCAGGCCATCAAGGGCTGCTTTACAGACCACTGGAGAGACTCTGGCTTAGGCTGGTTGAGAAGGCAGCTCTTGGTGCAAGGGTGACTTGGATATGAAACACACAAGGGATCTCTCTGTTGTTAAGGACAGATCATAGAGGGCCAAGGATATCAGCAACGATGTCAGTTAGAGGGCCACTGCTGCTCAGAAAAGATAAAAAGGGAGAAAAGATGGAAGAAGCAAGGTGAACAAGTATAAGCCTACTGCAAGAATCCAGGCACGAGACATTGGGGCTTGCGATCAGGCTGTTATGAGGTAGAAGTAATAAGAGGTAGGATTTGACAAGCTTTGCTGATGGCTTGGATATGAAGTATGACAGGCAGGAATCAAGGGCTACGGCTAGAGCATGAATATGCATTTTTCAGTACTGAAATCCATTTAAGTTACAGTCTTCAACAAGCTTCACACCTATATCCTAGCTTCCTCTATTTCAAAAGAGTTCTTACCATCTTTGGTTGATTTCGCGGCAAGTACTCCACAGTCAATAACTCGCACATCTGCGTAAGGTCTGCTGGCAGCATCAGTTTTCAGATTTTCAATTTGTTCAATTACTTCAAAACCGGAAATAACCAGTCCAAAGACAACGTGCACCCTTATCACAATAAAAATTGATGAAATAGTTGGTTGGTAATTAAGCTATGAACAGTAATTAAGAAAAGTGTTATAAAAGACATGTCCATAGATATGAAAATAAAATCCAAGGATTTGATATACAAAGCAACTAGAAGGGAATGAGAACTTGAAATCTGCTTCATAAAAGGAACAAACTATTCAAACTTGGCCTCAGTGTTTTGCCTTTAAAGCAATGCTTCTTCAGCATTTAGGCTACAGTGTCTGATAACCATCAGACTGCACTTGATACTCAGAAACTGTCCTGACAGGGACTCTCAAGCTGCATGAATATGGGTGAAAATCCCCTTCATTGCCATAAGAGGTGTGTGGTCTCAAAACCATTGCACCCTGGAGTTCCAAAGGAAGACCCCTGGCTACAAGAGAGTAACCCAGACATCAAGGGTTCCCTGTGGAAAGTTCATCCATGGTCCAATCTATCTTTATGGCTGGCCACCCAACAAGTAACCCTAGGTAGTAAGAACAGGACACTTACCCATCCAGGTGTGGTGCAGGTTTTGTGGTACTGTGTAATAAATATCAACACAAAGATGATGTCAAAAGTGATGTGTTCAGGTGAAGAGAGCAGAAGAGTTTAAACACAGCATGTAGAGAACAAAGAAGTAAAGATAAAAAGACAGGGGAAAAAAATTAAACATGAGATACATCTAATCTCAAAACCACAAAAACAGCAATAATCATTTTACTCACTTAACAAAGATCCTTAAGCTTATAATGAATTAAAAATTAAAAAATGATCTCTATTAGACTGTATACACATATGGGATAGACCGACTTATAAGCCATAAATATACAGCATAAATACACATTCAATTACTCTGAAATCCAAAACAAACAAAAAAACAGAATCAAACAAAAAATTCAGAATATACCAGCATAATCAAATAAGAAAAAGCACCTAACATTTGCCCTATGGAAAGAGAAGTGTGATCAACACTTGCCTGCCCCCCCCCCCCCCCCTTAAATGAGTTCTCTTTGTTATTTCCGATACTGAGTCAGTCTGCATCTGTAAGGCAAGCAAGGAAGGAAGGACCCAGAAGCCCTCTTCTCAGAACTCCCTGTCCCTCTTCCTTCACTCCAGAGGAAGCTCTGCCACTCACAGCAATTCTGAAAATGTGACTGGGAGAAAATCTTCCATCTGTTTACATTCTGACAATAAAGTAAGTAATGATAGGTAACTTTCTAGACTTCTTAAATTTCCATGGCCCAGAAAACATCCAACTGGTTTCTTCTCTAATCAAAAATTGTCAGATCATCACAATCTTATGAAGCCTAGAGGGCACACCTAGTTAGGATATTTTGAACCCAAGCACATTTTCCCATAGCATTTTCACAAATCTTCACGTCGTGTGAAATGCAATGGAAAAAAATTAAAAAACGGGTCAGAATTATATGCCACTAGTACTTTGTAAGAATGAGAAATAGACATTTGAAAGACAGAAAAAAAATCACTGACTATCAGGCCATGTTAAAGTAGTCAATTGTACTAGAAGTTCTCAAATAAATTTATATGTTCAGTTTAACAATTCTAACACATGTAAATCTACAAAACACATTTTTAACCTTCACAACAATGCTAATCTTTATCGTACAAGGAATTGTAATGCTTATACTTACTTTAAGAATATTCAGTTCTGTAAGAGGACTACAGAATTTTTAAAAATTAAAAATGTCAAGAAGTTCTAGAATTTTAAAGGAATCTTGAATTTAAAACCATAAGTCTCAAATATTCCTTAGAGGATAGAGAAGTGGAAATTAAAGCCAGTGTAATTATAAAAATAAAAACAGGCAGCAAATAAATAAAAAAAAAAAAAACAGAGAGAAAGAAAATCTAGCAAATTGGTGAGGCATTAATGCTTAAATCATTAAACTAGCATTCAGAAACTACCTTGGACAGTACTTTTTAAGCTAGAAGTGTGCTTCCCATAATTACACGACTTTACCAAAGCACAGTGAAGTTAGTACATGAGCTAGACAGTGACTCCATTATATGAAAGATGTAAAGAGTGCTTAAAAAAGGCAAAAATACTCCACAATGTGAGGATCAGCTTCAAATATGTAGAAATAAAAACAATGAATGATTTATTGATTCGTTAGATTTCTTTTCCTTTCTTGATCCTCTCTCCAGTATCACGCGATTGGGGAAAGCCTACAGATTCTTCTAAAACACTCAGAGCCCAATTCAATTCGCCATCTTGGCTAATGGAATTTTGTAAAAACCATCGATGGCAAATCTTTGGAGCAAATGGTACAAAGAACACTCTAGCTAACTGTGGTGACGCAGCAACAAACGATTGAGACTCAGTTTGTTGATGGAACAGCTATCTCCATGGCGGTCAAGCTTGGTTTTTAATGCAAGGAAAACTGAAGAATAAACAAACGTGGTCTTTTATTGCAGTAGTGAAGAAAAATGAAGACAGGAATAACTCTTTCAAAAACAACTTTCAGCCTGCCCATGGTGCCCAAACTGGTGTGAAAAATTTAATTTTATTATTCACACCTGAAATTCAGCATGCAGAAATAGAAATTTGTACTTTAACTGGGTTAGACTATGTATTAAGAATGCTGAAAGTATTTAACAAAAAGAAGCCCTCTAGAGTTCTCAGCCTATATTCCAGGATCAGAAATCCCAATAAAAAGCGGGCTCGCTGGCGTTAGGCTGACCCTAAACAGAGGACATTAACCACACGGGACTACAAAAGGGCAGGGGGAAACAATCTGCTCAGTCTAGGCTAATAAAATGGGCAGAGATCTCACGCCACTAACATCGTATTCATCTTTCAACACTACAAAGCTGTTTCAAGAACGGTGCAGTGGCGACACATACTCAGTAGTTAAGACCTGAAGAAGGCCAGAAACTGTAGGTTTACTGAAGTTTATTAAGAAACAATCACAAAGAACATTTCAATTATAAAACCTTTCAATATTTACAATTCCATTTTTCTCCTTAACACACTGATTTTCCAGTTTTCCTCACCCTGGAATCTACTTTAAATCTAGTTCATTTAAACTTGTAAATCCTAGAAATTGGACAGTTTCAAGGTTATCCCCAAAACAATTCTACATTTGTATATCATTATCAGAGAAGCTTTTGGTTTTGTGCAGAAATTACTAATTCTGCACTGAAATGAGATCTAAAACTATGATATAAAATATAACCTCATTCTCCCACCAGAAGATGTGTAGAAACTTGGTGGAAACAAGCCACTGAAATTAAAATATACTTTCCAGGATTAACCGTCAGCAATAAAACACGCTTGTTTTACATGTATTGCTGCTACACAGATCAAGCAGAAAGCTTTTTTTCTTAAAATGTTTCAATGCACAAAACAACAGGATTAAAGAGATAAAGGCAAAGAAAGAGAGAGAGAGAGAGAGCCTTAAGAGTAATGAGACATTACCTTTGGAGCGCACGATGTAACACTCTTTCTGTAAATTTTACACAAAAATGGCAAGAAATAAATTGTAATACACTTTTAAGACAAGACTGAATCTATGTTTTAATATCAATATAACTTTGAAATTAAATATTTTCAAGTTTATGCAAAGCAAGAAAGCTTTTTAAAATGGAGGGCTCTAAATTTTCTTTCATATAGGATATTCATGTAGAGATGAGTAATGCTTAAGAGAAAGGCACTGTGGTTAAAATAAGAACCTGCTCAAATTCTTAATACTGTTAATACTAGAGTGCCAATAATAGCTAGCAACAAAACATTACACATCCTTTCACAAAACCCCAGAAACTAGCTAAGGCAACTAACATCTTTCTCAAAAAGAGAATAATGTATCTTGAGTACATACATAAATATAAAAACCTGAATGCCCAGGAGAAGTTGAAACAAAAAGCTCATTGGAAAAAAACTGAGTTAAGATATTCAAACAAACAAAATTTCAAGATACTTTTTACTAGTTCATTTCAAATAGTTAAAGAATCTTTTCTCAGTTACACATCACAACAAACCACTTTCAGGAAGTAATGGGCAACTGTGTTGACTATGGTTACTGTTCACTGCCATTACATTCACTTTGAAACTGAATATGAAAATAAAAATAATAGAGCAGTATAGCTAGAATTCTAGGTAGCTTCTAGGAGGATAAAAAAGCAAGAGAGATGGAAGTATAGGAGTATGCTGTTAAATCGTGGCCACAGCATTTTCTTTTCCTGATTTCCCTGATTATGAATATATATTTATTCAAACATTTTTAACTGTGTGAAATCTTAAACCTACATATTACTACTACTCAGAGTAAAAACCCTATTATAACATGAACAAAATGCTTTGTAGGGAGTTTTGGACATATTCTTTAAATATTTAAAAACAAGCTTTAATTTCTCGTGAATGCACTGACACACCAACTGGTGTTACAAACAGAACATAATGTTTGAAATAATGCAGAGCTTTCAATGAATGTTGTAGAAAATAATTGACTCTAGGTGTAACATAGTACAGAGGGGAAAATAAAATAAAATGGTTTCTGTGTAATTTAGTTTTTAATGTGCAATTCTTTCCCTTCAACTCCTAAAACTACCACACTATAGGAAGAGGCACCAAATTATACAAAGCACCGAAGCCCGTGTGAAAGCAAGAGAAACCAACCACATCTCTTTATGAGGCTCTATCTATATGGGTCCAAAGTCACCAAAAGACATGAGCTTTCTAAAATCCACCTAAAAACACATACCACATGTAACTACATACAAAGTTTTTCCTGTGTTGCTAACTTACATGTCACATAACACAAAATATTCATGAGCCCTGGATGTGAAGGACTACGCTGATACTGGGAGAACATCTTTGCTCATGAAAAAATGTGAAATTAGCATAGGAAGGTATTACCCAAAAAAGGGAAGGAAAAAGTCAGGCTATTAACATTTGCTAGCATTTCTTCTCACACAAATTTATGAAGATGTAAGTGAGAAAAGCATTTCCATCCCAAATCTGCTTTTGCTACCCAAATATCAACACAGCTTTAGAAACTCATTAAAACCAAGCACCCCTCAACTCTTCACTGCTCTGAAACGATCAGCACTTGTCTCTTCCATTCAGGCAGGCAGCCACTTTAAGTCTGTTCTTCAATGACATGAAACAACGTTGTATGTTCCCCCCAGCACTATCCCGTGTCCAACTTTTAAATTAAAATAAACTTTTTGTTTTAAGTTCAAAGTTTGACTTTTCCATATTATTTTGTTGTCTGATATTTTTTAACTTGACAGAGGCCAGTGACAGGGACTGTTCTCCAAAGGCTAGCAATGACACTGAGCCACACAGACTATTGCCCTACACCTGCTGCTCCTGATTTAGGGTCCAAAGCAAACTTTGAGGCACCTTTCAGACTGATGAGAAGCAGGCAGTGGTAATCATTTCCTTTAGGCAAGACAATGTCTGCATTAAAAAAAATCACCCCATATATTTAGAAACTTGGGACATCCTACAAAACACTTTAATGATCATATTTTCACACCAAAATTTTTATCTCTGAAAGTAGGGATAGATACTTTACAAAAAAAAGAAAAAGAAAAAAGACAAAAACTAACTCAAGGTGTACAGAAATAAAATAAAACTAAAACCAAGGCTTCCTGACAGTAAGCTTAGCGTCCATTCCCAGTATAGTTATTGAATATACAGTTATTAACTATCTACGTAATCTTTTAAGTGACTACTTAATGTAATATCTTATCTTTTTGATGAATGTATATGAAAATTAGAGCCAGACTGAATAAACAAAAACTAAAGGAGAAAAAAATCATTTCTCCAAATGTCATTTATTTTCCAGCAAAATGCTTGATACTTCAGATATCTTAAAATAGAGCAGGGTCATTAATAAAATTATGTAGCTTATAGCTGTTCATCACTTTTCTGGCTATCAATTTCTGTAATTTATGAGCAAAAATCCTATACCATGAACTTCCCATGGGTATTCCTTACTTAGCATTATTTAGAGACAGAAAGTTTTAATTAGATCATCTCTAAGTCCCTTTCCACTTTAAGACTTTGCAATCCTTTATTTCTTGCACTTGGTCTTAGACCTAAAAAAATCAATAACAACAAGGATAAAACAAGTAAACACCAAATTAACTTGGTAACTTTGGTCCCAAGTCTTTAAATGCCTTCAAACATACTTCAGTATAACAAACCATTTTCTCTTTAGTGATTCATACATCACTTTGTTCACATTTCCTGAACAGCACTACTTCAAAAAATAATCAGTTTTCTTCTATGTAAGCCCCCAAAAGCAAAATCATTAAGCCAAATGTAACAATAGATATAAGCAATTATTATAAAAATTACAAATAGCTTTATAGAAGAAAATCTGATTTTTGTCACATACATAATACTTTTATAAAAGAAAGAAACATATCCAAAATTACGTTCAATAACAATAATGTATGCTTTAGGAAGTTTTAAAGTGTGTATGCAAGATAGACACTTAACTAGTTAATGCACAAGGCACAGGACTTCTTGAGGGACATTTTACAAACACCCACACTAATGGTAACAAATTTACTCCTCAGGAAATCCAGAGTAACAGATAAAACTACCAATGCAATCTTGTCAAAGCGTATTAAAAGTCCTTATTAATCTCATAAAATAGAAACTATAGAAGCTTTTTTTTTTTTAATTTTACCATCCATTCTTACACTATGCTTTCTTTTTCACATTCCGGAACCATTGTTCAAGCTGACAAAGGAGTTGCGGTAGCATGAAAAAAGCCAGGAGCCAGCCATGGGAAATCATCAGTTAACTCTATGACCCTCAGAGCTGTTCTCTGTGATCATATACACAACCTGAGGATACTGCATTACATTTTCATCTCCGAAGGGATCTGGCCTTACAAGACTCAGAATTTCAAACGTTTCTTTCATGGTCCATCATTTCTATCTTATGTATCCTTTCTATAAAACCAAGGATATGTTTTGCTCCGAAATGTGAATGTTAGACTTATCCTCCAACACATGGGAAACGTATTTGTAGCCAGCATAAAGAAAGTGCACAGGCACAGACACCTCTTTAAAAAAAGAGATGAGGGGATTTTGTGTGTACAAACATGCTCAAATACTTCCCACATTGCTTTTAACAGCAAATGCTTTCCCAGAATAAATTTCAAACTAAAAGGAAAACATTTTGTTTTGATAGCAAGTTCATAGTGATTTTAGTGCCATCTACAGTTAGTTATGAAAATCCTAATTTGTTGATGCTAAAATTCTTCATTTGACAATCCTCTTCAAAAACGGTAGTCCAACTAGACCATGTATAAAACAGGAACAACCTTTACAAAATATTCCTAGGAAATATTTAAGCAAGTACTAAGTAACATAAAAATAAGATAATTTTTTATAAGATTTTTAAAGGAAAAATCTCATATACTGGATTTTAATTAATCTATGTAGGTATACTAGTTTTAGTTCTTAATATCTTATACACAAACTAATCTGTGTGCAATAATGGCAAGAAGCTGCTGTTACCTGATAACTCAAATGTTTAATGTATGATATAAAAAAAAACCTAAAAGAAACTTTAGAGCCCTCAGATGGTAGCTTCTTGACCAATGAATCATAACTTTTTCATGTTCACAGTTCAGATAAGATTAAAAATGGAAACGGGAAATCTCAAAGAGTAAACAGCTTCTACACTGTTACTAGAAAAGACATTTTTGAAAAGATTTCTCTCTACTTTTTAATGGCCCCTAAGAAGGTTAAGAATTAAAAAGTACTCTCATAAAGAAATATAGTAACTAATATAACCTATGGGAACAACTGTTTTAGATCTCTTCCCTGTGTAATTCCAAGTATAATTTTACATCAGTTTTCCATTTTTAGGACATTCTTAGGAACAGAATGTCCCTTATCTGAACTTTATCAGATCATGTAGGAAATCTATTTTTCAGACAGATTTAAAACCTGAGTTTTTTTATGAATAATTCACTCCTTTAGAGACAGGGAAGCGCCATTCATACTCATCCATTCAGAAAGATGACAGGGAAAACTTTTTCTGATAAATCACAAATTAAATATTTCTTCAACATACATAGCGCAACTGAGATTTACTTCCGATCAAAAATATTAAACCTCACACTGGATAATCCTCTTTCACATTTTATATGATAGGATCATAATAAAGTAAGGTTTTGAAATAGCTTTAGATAATAATATATAGCTAAAAGTATGCCAAAGGTCTTATTTAGAATTCTCAGATGAGAGAAGTTTCTGGTTGTGCATGCATGTAAAGAGAATTACTTTTAAAAAGAAAATTTAGCATTCTGAAATTCATGAGTGATAATCTCATCATAAATTCTGGCAGATCTGACAGCAACATTGATTTAATTCAATTATTCACAGAGACCTTGCTAAGTTTAAGTTTTTAAAAATGCTGGCTCAACAGCAAATCACCTATGTATCAGAAAATAATGGTACCTCTCTCAAAACTGGCTCAAAGAACAACAGTAAAAGGAAAACAACAACATACAATAGTTTACTTAAACCAACTGCCTTTCATGCCAAGGGTACATCTGGTCCTAAATTATGGCAATTTTTAAATTTTTAAATATTCAAGTTTATGTTCCAATACAACTTTAGTAAACTGAGTCCCAAAATTTGGTAAGGGCCAAACACAATTTTGTTTCTTATGATGACAGTTTATTTGGAAAATAATGTATATCCTCAAAGTACATTTGCTAAGTTGCACTCTTCAAATCCAGGATGTATGCTGAATGCTGAGGTGGCTGGTAGAGCTTACCAGTCACTAGACCAGGAGAAATTAATATGAACCAAGTTGACAGAATTTTCGCATTAACCTTGGTTTAACTGTACCATCTTTCCCATGAACAGCGCTTCTCTGTTTAGGAAAAGCTCATCTCTGAATTATGCCTACTCACATGAAAAACTGGGAACCATTGGTATGTTTCCCTCGATTTGCCATTGACAAAAGGAACGCTCTGTCATGTTTGAGAATAAAGTTTTCATCTGTTTGAAGAAAACACAAATTTGTCAGTCTCCAATTTTAAGTCACTTTTTAAAGTCATGTTCAAGTAATAAACAGAAAGCACAGGATGAAATTCCTCTTCTGGTCAGTACAGATACATGACTGAATATTTAGAAAAAAAAATTGAACTAATCAAATAACAAGCATAAAAGGCCAACAGATACTAATGAAAGCCTTGAAGAAAAGAACATATATTTAATACTTTGTACAAATAGCCTTAGAACAGTCACTTTTAGTAGTAACATTTATCTAAATGACATATAAATTATAGAACTTTCAGGGAAAACCAATAAAGAAATTTTCAGAAGAATCTTTCCAGTAAAGCTCATGTCCTTCAAATTTCCAATTAGCCTGCCTAATGCACCATACATGGAGAGTTTAATAATCCTCTTGTATACTTATTTTTCAAATGGTAAATTTATTATTCAAAAGAATTGAAGCTAGACTATGACAGCAAAACATAATTGACATATAATAGGTTGTAGGGACATGTCTAAATTAAATTAGGTATGTGGATAATCAATAGGCTCATAAAATTATCTGAAGAAGAATATTCTGGAGAGATAAAAATTTAAATGGGAAAATATCATTTTAAGGCACAAAAGTATCTGCCACAGGGAACAACCACATTAGTGTCCAACAGTATTAATTTTTAAACTGCTACACGTCAACAGAACTTGCTAAACAGTTGTTCCCAACTAGTTCAAAGTAAAAAAAAATCCATCATAATCAATAGATGATTTTAATTCTAACAGAAATATCCTTGAAAACTTATTTAAATTTTCTTTTAACATTCATACAAACAAAACCTTTTTTTTGTTTTAGAACAAACAGAAACATAGAAAACTAAAAAATGATTACCTTGGGAACAGGCTTCTGAAAAAGAGTAGTAATCCATTTTCTCCCAAAGGAAATATAAAAGACTATTATAAAACTGAAACTATCACAGTGTTAAAACCAATATTGGATTTCATTATAAATTTCTGCAACTGACTTTTCTAAGGCTTTTTGGGGCAAGTGCAATAGTTAGATTTATGCAAATGATACTACTGTAGGAATAAACACAATCATACAGTTCTAGTATAGAAGAGAAAACATACAAACCTTTGAGAAAGGAGGAAATACCAACTTTTATTCAAAGAAATTGCTTTGTTTAGGGGGAAAAAAACCACTAGTAGGTTCTTTTCCCTGATGTGGAATTCATAACCATTGAGAAAAGAAAAAAAAGATACAAATGCATGTATGAAATACTATATAGAGTTTTCCAAATCTTCAAGAAATATAGAAATCCAGCAACTACCTGACCCAGACTGTCCATAAAATTATTAGGAAGGGTGCAAGGGAACAGAATTGGAGCTTGTGTTACTGAGCTTTATTCTCTTACCTTTTCATTTTGCAAAAGACCACATTCTCTATAAACAAAAGAATATGTTGACAGTTTTAGGCAGGAAGATAGGAGTTTTCATGTATAAAGTTGCCTAACCTCCATGCTGAAAGTCATGTTTAACCATAAAAGTTAGCCTTAATTAATTTTGTCAATTATAAGTTATATATTACAATATAATTTATCCCCAATGTCATGCAAATAAAGTATTTTCATGCAGCATTAGTTTCATGCAAAAAGTGAACTATAAGTAAACCTCTTCTCATTAAAAGTATATGATCAAACTTGCTTTAACATCAGAACTCAAATAAGACCATAAAATACTTGGCCTTACCTTTAAAATAGCCACCATAAATGGATTCTCCACCTTTTCCATTACCTGCAAATAATGAATGACGTTAAGCCACAATAAAGATTAAAAATGTATTAATACATACAAAGTATGTTTTGATGCTTTCAATTTGGTGAAGGGAACCTTGAACCTTGTAATTACTGCAGATAACCAAAATTCTAGGAGTCTTCAATGAACTACATCTTGAAATTCTAAGTCAAATCTTCAAATCCTATTACAATAAATACATTAAAAATTGGTCTCCATGACCCCCTTCTTTCAAGCAGCAGCAAATTCTACGACAAACGCGATTTGAACAGTACTTTGGCAATCAACTCTAAGAGAATTCACCTTGTAATTATAATATTATTGAAATAAATTATGTAACAACGAAATAATACTTTTTCATAATTCTGGATCTACATTACCTATGCCCCCAGCAAACATGCACTAATGACATAATATTTACATCATACGGTGATACAGTATTTACAATTAAAAGTATTAATGAGACACTTCAAAAACTGAAGGAGTTAGAAGGAAGATAAGTTTTAGCTCTACCTTCACTGAAGTCCCCACCCTGAATCATAAAGTTTTTAACCACACGATGGAATGTAGAACCTTTATAACATAACTTCTTTCCAGTTGTTTTCCCAAGGCCTTTCTCCCCTAGGGGGGGAAAAAAAGAAATGAAGTTTTGCTACAAACCCATCCTTCAATGAAAAGAACTAACCAATTAATCCTTAGTTAAACCCCTCCTTTTGTGCTGAGCCGTAAGAAATCTAAGAAACAGCATGACAATTTAACATACATACATACACATCAACTGAAACAAACAATACAAAGTAGCGTATATATATATATATGTATATAGATATATATAAAATTGTGTGGTAAAGACTACCTGCTATTGGAGGTAAGACAGGAGATGCTTATCACTCCCATAAAGAACTGAATTAAGGAGCAGCTTATGGGGCAAGTGGTACGGCTTAGCAGGTAAAGCCGCCACCTGTGATAAGGACATCCCATATGAGCCCAGGTTCAAGTCCCAGCTGCTCCACTCCCAATCCAGCTCCCAGCTAATGGCCTGGGAAAGTGTTTGGGCCCCTGCTACCCATGTGGGAGACCTGGATGAAGCTCCTGGCTTCAGCCTGGCCCAGCGCTGGCCATTGTAGCCATCTGGGTAGTGAACCAGTAGATGGAAGATCTCTCTCTCTCTTTCCTAACTATGATTTTCAAATAAATAAATGGATCTTAAAAAAAAAAAAAAAAAAGCTGTTGGAAAGACTGCATTTGCACATCCAAGTATGGATTTTAAAAATTTAGTTCACTACTTCTAATTTTAAAGGGACACTGTATCGTCCCCATTTTTCTACTTATCCAAAATATAAATCCATATATATTTATAAACAGAATTTCATTGTATTTTGTCTATTTTAAAACCCTAAATTTCTTATGAACTCTTATGTTCTTATGAACTCTTATGTTCAAAGCAGTGAAATTTGTAAAATTTTACTAAGACAAGTCAATTTTAAATGTCTATTATTTTGGGGCCGGTGCTGTAGCACAGAGGGTTAAAATCCCAGCCTAGGGCCGGCGCCGTGGCTTAACAGGCTAATCCTCCGCCTTGCGGTGCCGGCACACGGGGTTCTAGTCCTGGTTGGGGCACCGGATTCTATCCCGGTTGCCCCTCTTCCAGGCCAGCTCTCTGCTATGGCCCAGGAAGGCAGTGGAGAATGGCCCAAGTCCTTGGGCCCTGCACCTGCATGGGAGACCGGGAGAAGCGCCTGGCTCCTCGCTTTGGATCGGTACGATGCGCTGGCCGCAGCAGCCATTGGAGGGTGAACCAACGGCAAAAAAGGAAGACTTTTCTGTCTCTCACTATCCACTCTGCCTGTCAAAAAAAAAAAAAAAAAAAAAACCAGCCTAGAGTGCTGGTTCAAGTCCCAGCTGCTCCATTTCTGATCCAGCTCCCTGCTAATGCACCTGTGAAAGCAGCAGAAAACGGTTCAAGTCCCTGGGCCCCTACACCCATGTAGGGGCCTTGGTTGTGGCCATTTGGGGAGTGAACCAGAAGATGGAAGACCTCTCTCTCTGTATCTACCTCTGTAATGCTATCTTTAATAAATAAAATAAATCTTAAAATAAAAATGTCCTATTATGTAAACTACAATATACAGGGAAGTCTCCATTACAGAGTTTCTTACTCTTCATTTTTAAAGCCATTCTCTTCTCTGCCCCTTAAACGCTTCCTTGATTTCATATGGAAGTCAGTGTAAGTAATTTTGTATTTGCAAAACTCATTTCATAGCCCTTTATTTTTCTAGAAAATATTTATTATATTAAGCAAGGTAAAAGTCTCTAACTCACTGAGGGTGGGCACGTGGTAAAGCATGTAAGCTGCTGCTTGGGACCCACATCCCATACTAGTGCTGGTTCAAGTTCTGGCTCCTCTGCTTTTGATTCAACTCTCTGCTAATGCACCTGGGAAGGCAGCAGATCAAGGCCCAAGTACTTGTGTTCCTGCTACCCACAAAAGAGACCCAGATGGAGTTCCTGTCTCAGGGCTTCAGTCTGGCCCAGCCCTGACTATTGTGGGCATTTGGGGAGTGGACCACTGGATGGGGATGTCTCTCTCTCCCACCTTTCAAATAAATAAATAAATAGTAAAACAAAACAAAACAAAACAAAAAACCTCTGTATCATGATCATGACTTCTCATTGGGAATAATTTAATAATTCACTTACCTGAGCATAGGCAAAGGAAGTTTTTGCATGTTTTTGGACATATGTCTGAGAAGAGCTGAAACATAATACGACCAACTGAAATAAAATACACAGGGGGAAAAACCCAATGAGCAAGTTGACTAAATATCTCACATGGAATAAAGAAAAGAGATAAACTGAATAATTTGGGAGGTAGATGTTTGTAATCCATTTTAATTTTTAAAAAGAGTTGATGGGAAAGAATTTAACTGGGAGATACCAAGTAACAAGAGGTCTACTCTACTGGCTAACTTTAAAAATTGAATCCAGCCAAAGTGATTCTAGTCCTAAAATTGTGGGATTTTAAGTGACTTTTAAAGGACTCTACATTACTCATCTCTTTTTGTATAGTCCTTTCCTGAACTATTAATAGTCTTTAAAAATACTTCCAATTAACAGATACCTGATCTATGTGTGGACCTGCCAGTGAGGACGGAGTATCATAAGATAGTCATTCTGGCCAGTACTGTTAGAAACAGTTTTTCTGTCATCCACTTTCAGCTTTTTTTCTTTCTTATAAGAACTACTTAGAGCCAACTTCCTGAACTGTCCCATCCATACACAACATCAATATCCTATTCTTTCAGAGACTAAAAACAGAACAGGCTATGGTTCCTAAAAACAAAACAAAATGGAAGGGCATTTGGTGTTAGCAGTTAAGACAGCAATAGGACGCTCATGTCCCAAATCGCAGTGCCTAGGTTTGAGTTCCAGCTCCAACTCCAATTCCAGATTTCTGCTAAGGCACAAGCTCAAGTACCTGGGTCTCTGACATCTATGTGGGCGACCTGGATTGGGTTTCCACGTCCTCGTTTTGGCATGACTGTTGTAGGTAACCGGGGAGTTAACCAGATGGGAATTCTCTGCCTATCAAGTAAGTAAAATAAATGTGCAATACACACACACACACACAAATTCAAAAGAGAATGAACTAATTGGCTCAAGTAGTTAGATATAGTGATCAGAGAATCAAAGAACCAAGAAGTCGGGATATGAGGCCAGATATTAGAGCTGCCAGGTCACACAAAGCAAAATGTGTTGAATATCACTTCTTTGTCTCAATCAGTGCATACAGACCTAGAAATTTTCATTAATGAATAAGGTGAAAAATAAATCCATCACTCCAATCAAGAAGACAGAGGAATACAAAATTTAGGAAAAAGAATTTATAAGGAAACATTGTTATATATGCTGATATAGACTGAAAATCAAAGGTAAGACTAAAACCTACAATGCTGTTAAGTAACTATTCAAAGAAGTGCTAAGTAACTCTTCAAATATAGATGAATTACTTTCTCAAATAAAACTGAGATGCAATGTCATCTCTACCGTTTCAGTAAGAATGAAAAGCTCAGTACATTTTATGGAGGAAAATAAAGGAAGACAAAGCCTGAGAAAGTGACATAAAACAAATAAAAAACCCTGAAGTTCAATCTCATTTAAAGAGATACTAATCAATACTGAGAAATCTACTAATTATTAAAGTCAAGGAAAAAACCCTATAAAATCTTAACAGAAACCAAAACAGCACTTGATGAAATTCAACATTCATCTCTTTCTTTGTTTTAAGATTTATTTATTTATTTGAAAGGCAGAGTTATACAGAGAGAGGAGAGGCAGAGAGAGAGAGAGAGAGGTCTTCCATCCGCTGGTTCACTCCCCAGATGGCCACAATGGCCAGAGCTGTGCTGATCGGAAGCCAGGAGCCAGGAACTTCTTCTGTGTCTCCCATGCGGGTGCACAGGCCCAAGGTCTTGGGCCATCTTCTGCTGCTTTCCCAGGCTATAGCAGAGAGCTGGATTGGAAGTAGAGCAGCCAGGACGCCCACATGGGATGTCGGCACTGCAGGCGGTGGTTTTACCTGCTACGCCACAACGCCAACCCCTCAATATTCACCTCTTAACAGATACCCTTCAAATAAAAAACCAGCACTATGTTTAAAGGTAAAACACTAGTACAGCATGAATTTTACAAAGAAAAAGAATAAGTCAAAAGTGCTTATCATTGGGGCCGGCACTGTGACGCAGCAGGTAAGGCTGCTGCCTGTGGTGCCAGCATCCCATATGGGTGCCGGTTTGAGTCCTGGCTGCTCTACTTCCGATCCAGCTCTTTGCTATGGCCTGGGAAAGCAGCGGAAGATGGCCCAAGTCCTTAGGCCCCTGTACCCACATGGGAAACCCGGAAGCAGCTCCTGCCTCGGGATCGGCACAGCCCCGGCTGTTGCAGCCAATTGTAGAGTGAACTAGCAGATGGAAGACTGTCTCTCTCTCTGCCTCTTCTCTCTCCGTGTAACTCTTTCAAATAAATAAATAAATCTTTAAAAAACAAAAAAAAGTATTATATCAAAGGGGCCAGTGTTGCAGCACAGCAAGTTAAGCTTCTGCTTGTGAAGTCAGCATGCCACATTGGAGTGCTGGTTTGAGTCCTGGCTACTCCACTTTTGACCCAGTTTCTTGCTAAAGTGCCCAGGTAACACAGTAGAAGACGGCTGGCCCAAGCACTTAGGCCCCTGCTACTCATGTGGGACACCATAATGGAGTTCCTGCCTCCTGGCTTTGGCCTGGTCTAGACCTAGCTGTTATGCCATTGAGGGAGCAGATGGAGGATCGATCAATCGATCTCTCTCTCTCTCTGTCACCCTGCTTTTCAAATAAATAAATATTTTTAAAAGTTTTTTAAAATTATTTTTAAATATTATGCTAACATAAAACTGTATCAAGTTGGTGAATGCATGGTGCTTTTTCTTTTTAAGATTTATTTATTTATTTGAAAGTCAAGAGTTACACAGAGAGATGGTGGTTATTTTTAAGAAACACACTCCTGGGGCCGGCACTGTGGCATAGCGGGTAAGGCCACCACCTACAGTGCCGGCATCCCATATGTGCGCTGGTTCAAGACCCAGCTGCTCCACTTCCAATCCAGCTCTGTGCTATAGCCTGGGAAAGCAGCAGAAGATGGTCCAAGTCCTTGGGCCCCTGTACCTGCGTGGCTCCTGGCTTCAGATCAGCACAGCTCTGGCTGTTGCGACCAACTGGGGAGTGAACCAGAGGATGGAAGACCTCTTTCTCTGCCTCTTGTTCTCTCTCTGTGTAACTCTTTCAATAAGGAAATAAATCTTTAAAAAAAAAAAAATGAAAGAAAGAAACACACTCCTTGGTATTTAGGGATAAAGAGGCACCACTCTTGAATGGTTCAGGAAAAAATATGTATGTGCAAAGAGAAAGAAAACGAAAAAGATTAATAAAGCAAATGCTATAAAATATTATTAAATCTGATAAAGGATAGATAAGTATTCTTTTTACTATTTTTATCCTTCAACCTGTTGTAAATTTGAAATTATAACTAGACAAGTTTTAAAGTTTTCAGATAAAGCCTAAATCTTGAGTTTTGTGAACACCTTTGTCTACAAGATTTTTAAAACTTGTAGTTTCGGCCGGCGCCGTGGCTTAACAGGCTAATCCTCCACCTTGTGGCACCGGCAAACCGGGTTCTAGTCCCGGTTGGGGCGCCAGATTCTATCCCGGTTGCCCCTCTTCCAGGCCAGCTCTCTGCTATGGCCCAGAAAGGCAGTGGAGGATGGCCCAAGTCCTTGGGCCCTGCACCTGCATGGGAGACCAGGAGAAGCACCTGGCTCCTGCCTTCGGATCAGCGCGATGAGCCGACCGCAGCGGCCATTGGAGGGTGAACCAATGGCAAAAAGGAAGACCTTTCTCTCTGTCTCTCTCTCTCACTATCCACTCTGCCTGTTTAAAAAAAAAAAAAACAAAAAACTTGCAGTTTCAGTACTCTTTTATAATCTTTTAATGTACCAAACTTTTTTTTTTTAAGATTTCTTTTTATTTATTTGAAAGACACAGTTACAGAGAGAGGTAGAGACAGAGAGAAAGAAGGGTCTTCCATCCACTGGTTCACTCCCCAAGTGTCTGCAATGGCTGGAGCTAAGCCAATCTAAAGCCAGGAGCCAGGAGCCTTTGAAGGTCTCCCACATAGGTGCAGTGGCCCAAGGACTTGGGCCATCCTCTGCTGCTTTCCCAGGTACATTAAGCAGGGTGCTGGATCAGAAGTGGAGCATCCGAGACTCAAACCGGTGCCCAAATGGGATGCCGGTGCTTCAGCCCATGGCTTTAACCCACTGTGTCACAGCGCCAGCCCTACTTTTCTATAATCTTAACAACTGAGGACCATAAGAGATTTTTATGAGTTACATCTAGTGATATTACTGATATTTACTGATTTACTAAGTAACAGCAGTAACTGTATATATTAACATAAATGTTTCAGTAACTTTATTTCTATTATCAAAAATGAACAAAAATTTAGTAAGATGTATCACTGTTTCATATTTTTGCAAAATCTTCTTAGTGTCTGAGTTACTAGAAGATGGATTTTCCTATCTGCTTCCGCACTTGATCTATTGTGATGTCACATGTCGTGCTGCCTCTGGAAAAAATCTGAATAGTAACAGAATGGGAGTGATAAAATAGGCTTTTAACCCAGGTCACATAAAAGCAACTTGTAGGGGCCGGCGCTGTGGCCTGAAGCGCCAGCATCCCATATGGGTGCCGGTTCGAGACCCAGCTGCTCCACCTCCAATCCGGCTCTCTGCTATAGCCTGGGAAAGCAGTCGTAGATGGCCCAAGTCCTTGGGCCCCTGCACCCACGTGGGAGACCTGAAGAAGCTCCTGGCTCCTGGCTTCAGATCGGCACAGCTCCGGGCGTTGCAGCCAGCTGGGGAATGAACCAGACAATGGAAGACCTCTCTCTACCTCTGCCTCTCTTTCACTCTCTGTGTAACTCTGGCTTTCAAATAAATAAAATAAATCTTAAAAAAAAAAAAAAAAAAAAAAGCACCTTGTAACATGAAAATCAAAAGTCTATATCAAGCCTTTTACTATAATGTTGTATATTAAGGTAACTATTTAAGAAGACCTATATAGACTTTGACATGAAAGAGTACCCTTAATTTTAAATCTATACCTTAAGCAGAAAGAACACCTTCTAGAGGTGATAATATAAGTCTATAATCCAGAGGTGGCTACCAAAGATTTTTGCTATGGTTAGCTCCAACCAACCAATGGCTTTGTAATTAGCAATGTGAATATCAGAAATGGATTTTTATTTGTAACTTAATGATGCTGAGAACATATGGACTGAACAAGAGAGCCTCCACATCCTTACAATAACAG
The DNA here is from genome assembly GCF_033115175.1 of Lepus europaeus. NCBI lineage: Eukaryota > Metazoa > Chordata > Mammalia > Lagomorpha > Leporidae > Lepus > Lepus europaeus. The sequence continues at coordinate 17,172,444 of NC_084835.1, forward strand.
GACCTATGAATCTGAAGCATCAGCCTCTGGAGTACAGCCTGAGGCAGGGTCCGCTGAAAAGGTTAGGGTCTATCAACTGATTCTGGAGGATTTTGGATGCCCCATCCCAAAAGTGTCATGTGGCAGTTTTCACAAGGCAGGAAGCAGTAGCTGGAGCACTGAAAAGAACCTGGGCTTCATCAAACTCATATTAACTGGTTGTATAAGTTATATGTGATAGTTTTTGCTAATGCCCATGAACAGTAAAATGTGATTTGTTCTCACTGTAGTCTGGTAGCAAAGTTGTTACAAAGGCAATCTGTACTGCTTACCTATCTAACGGGTGACTCCCCTATGTGTACTAAAAATAATCTAATGGCCATTCTTGACTAAACTGGCTTAGATTAACTTTCCAACAGATATCTAAAACTTAGTTCTTAGGTTTCCACTAGCCTATTTCTTTTTAGCAGTAAGCATTTTAGCCGAATTTAATGAAGAGAAATACACCTTGACAAATCAAGGGGGATAGCTTGGGAAAAAACTGAGAGCTCACCCCATTTCTTAATACAAAGATCTGAATACTAAGGCAAGGAAAAGGTACCAAAGGAAGGGGAGAAAAAAAAACACTCTTGTTTTACTTCTACCCTAGGAAAGCCTTAGTTTAACCAACCACTAACAACCCTACAAAATATTTAACCAGAGAAGGATGAACCTGCCTGTCAGAAAAATGAAGTTGCCAATGAGAATTTACATCTGTACTTCCACACTGGGTATTACGTTTCATACAAAAAGGCTAATGCTTTAGGAGAATGTGAATTTATTTGTAAAGACAATGAAAAAAGATTTGTTAATTTCTACCAGTTAGAAAATTTTCTTAAATTTTAAAGGAATCCTAGGTCCAGCCAAAATGGAATAAGTACCTTCCACCCTATCTTTCTCACTGAACACAACGACAACAAAAATAACTGGACAAAAAACATGAAAGAATAAGGACTGAAAAAATGAATGATAGTAGTTAGATTAGGAAAGGAAGTCAGACCACAAAAGACCACCAAATTGGTAATGAATTTCCAACTTTGTGGTTCTTCAGTATCTCCTGGCCTGGAATCAAAAGACATCAGGTTGGATTTCCCCACTAGGTACAGTGAATGAGAGCAAGAAGGGATGCCCTTTATTTCAAGGCCTCTATACATCACAGTGAATGTGGAAAATCACTAGAGTTCTGTTTATTTTCTCCCATTCTCATCTAGCTCCTAGGCAATCCCACTGCTGCAGTGACAGTGAGAGCAGCAGTGACTCTGGGGTGGCACATAAAACTCCAGGGAGAGGAATGCTTCTCTGACTGTAAGACCTACAGTCCAAGAGCACAAGAAGAGCCCACTTCTTGACTCATTCTATCCTTCCTGTTGCTGCTTAGGCTTAGGGGCAGACTTGGCAGAGCAGGAAAACTAAAGCCCTGGCTTTCTAGTCAGAGGATCAGGAAGGGGAGCCCCTGAGGGCCAGAAAGTGTTGGCAAGATGGCAGAGAAGATACAGCTCAGGAAAGCAACCACATAAAGCTGTATACGAACAGCTAGGCTCAAGCATGAACTCCACACATGTGGACCCGACCATATACAGCAGAAAGTGGGTATGAGCTTGCAGGTTAAAGCTAAGCAGGTTGACTATCTGCTACAATAAGCTCAAGAATATCACCACCAGCAAAAATAACATCCTCCACAGGATTCACCAATTCTGGGAGGATATAGGAAATTCCAGGAAGTGATACAACATCTAAAGACATATAAAGAACCAGGAAAACCACAGCTCTCCAAAGGAAAAGGTAATTAAAAGATCGCAATTCTGAGATGACATACATATTGAAAAAGTCAAAGATTTTAAAGCAGCTACTATAATCACACTTCACCAAGTAAGAGCAAACACTTTCTTTTCTTTAAAAAAAAAAAAAGATTTTATTTATTTATTTGAAAGGTAGAGTTAAAGACAGTGAGAGGGAGAAACAGAGAGAAAAGTCTTCTCCGTCCATTGGTTCACTCCCCAAATGGCCACAACGGTCGGAGCTGCGCCAATCAGAAGCCAGGAGCCAGGTGCATCCTCCCCATCTCCCATGTGGGTGCAGGGGTCCAAGGACCTGGACCATCTTCCACTGCTTTCCCAGGCCATAGAAGAGAGTTGGATCGGAAGTGGACCAGCCAGGACTAGAACCGGCACCCATATTGGATGCCGGTACCACAGGCGGAGGATTAACCTACTGTGCCACAGCGCTGGCCCTGGCAAACACTCTTTAAGTGGAAAAAACACAAAGTTCCAAGAAGAACCAAAGGAAATTTTAAAAAGGAAAAATGCAGTAACTAAAATTAAAAACATTCACTCGATGTGCTCAACAGCAGAATAGAGATGACAAAGGGGGAAAATGTCAATGAACTTGAAGACCAATTAGGAGAAACTATCCTATCTGAAAAATAGAGCAGGAAATAATGGTAATAATAATGATAATAAATGAACAGGTCCTCAGGGGCCTAATCCTCATGTCACCAAAGTCCCAGATGGAGAGGAAAAAAAGTGGTAGACCAAAAATATATTTGTAGAAATAATGGCTGAAAACTTCATAAATTTCATAAAAGACACACACAGGTTCAAGATCAGCAAACTCAAAGAGAATAAACCAAAAGAAATTCACACCCAAATATCACAATCAAATTGCTAAAACTAAAAAATAGTAAAAATCCTGAAGGCAGTCAAACAAGAGCAACACATCACATATGGAGGAACTGTAATTCAAATGACTATTGGTTTCCTATCAGAAACTAACTAGACCAGACAGCAGGGAAACATCTTTCAAGTGCTAACAGAGTAACTATCAACTCAGAGTCTATTCTAGTAAAAACACCTTACAGTGAGGAAGGCAGAATAAAATTCTCAGATAAAGAAAAACTAGGGGCTGGTGCTGTGGCGCACTAGGTTAATCCTCCGCCTGAGGCACTGGCATCCCATATGGGCACCAGTTCTAGTTCCGGCTGCTCCTCTTCCGATCCAGCTCTCTGCTCTGGCCTGGGAAAGCAGTGGAGGATGGCCTAAGTGCTTGGGCCCCTGCACCCACGTCAGAGACCTGGAAGAAGCTCCTGTCTTCTGGCTTCGGATTGGCTCAGCTCCAGCTGTTGCAGCCATCTGGAAGCGAACCAGCAGATGGAAGACATTTCTCTGTCTCTCCCTCTCACTGTCTATAACTCTACCTCTCAAATAAATAAATAAAATGAAAGGAAGGAAGGAAGGAAGGTGGAAGGAAGGAAAACAGAATCTGCAACCAGAAGATATACCCCTGAAAAAATGCTAAAGTAATTTTCCATAGGGAACTTGGAATTTCACCAGACTTCATCAGTGGACAAACGGCAAAAGTAATGGTAAACACAGGAGTATTTTTCTCTTTATTTCACTACAGTACATGAAAGCAAAAGTTTTCAATGTTAGTAGATATAATATATATGACAAATACCACAAAGTGAGGGGTTAAGAGATATATGATAGGATGGTTCTACATTTCACTTGAAGAAGGAGTAAATATTAATTCTAAGTACATTGTGAAAAGTCAAATACACTTCTGTACACTATAAACCCTAGAGTAATCACTAAAAAGCAACAGTGAGATATCATCAAAATTTCAATAGAAAAATTAAGAACACTATGGGGCCCGCACTGTGGTGTAGCGGGTAAAGCTGTCACCTACAGTGCCAGCATCCAATATGGGCGCCGGCTGCTCCACTTCCGACCCAGCTCTCTGCTATGGCCTGGGAAAGCAGTAGAAGATGGTCCAAGTCTTTGGACCCCTGCACCTGCATAGGAGACCAGGAGGAGGCTCCTGGCTCCTGGCTTCAAATCGGCACAGCTCCAGCTGTTGCAACCAATTGGGGAGTGAACCAGCAGATGGACGACCTCTCTCTCTGTCTCTACTTCTCTCTCTGTATAACTCCACTTTCAAATAAATAAATAAATAAATCTTTAAAAAAATTCTAAAAAAAGAAAACAAAAATTAAGAACACTAAAAAATATTCAAATAATCCAAACAAGGAAAGAAAAATCAAATAAAAAGAAGAATCAGAAACAAACAATAGCCAAGTCCAAACACAACTACAGTTATTTTAAATATATTAAACACACTAAAAGAGATGGTCAGAATGGGTAATAAGCAGTGGGCATTGTGCAGCAGGTTAAGTCACCACACTCTTTTTTTTTTTTTTTTAATTTATTTATCTATTTGAAAGTCAGAGTTATAGAGAGAGAGGGTCTTCCATATGCTGGTTCACTCCCCAGATGGCTCCAACAGTCAGCGCTGGGCCAGACCAAACCCAGGAGCCAGGAGCTTCCAGGTCTCCCACAGGGTGGCAGGGGCCCAAGCACTTGACCATCCTCCACTGACTTCCTAGGTCATTAGCAGGGAGCGGGATGAAGTGGAGCAGCCAGGACACAAACCGGCGCCCATATGGGATGCAGGCATTCCAGTCGGCTGCATTACCTGCTATGCCACAACCCCAGCTGCAATAAATAACTCCTAAAAAAAAAAAAAGACTCATCTATTTGCTACCTTAAACAGAAATCCACTTAAATATAATGATACGGATAGATTAACAGTAAAAGTACTGAAAATTATACACCATGTAAAAATTAAGAAAAGCTGGAGTTGCTATATTCAGATCAAAATTTCCGAGAAAGGAAAATTACTAGGAATAGAAAGGGTCATTACATACATAGTAACAGAAGATCGGTTCAATAAGACAACAACCAAAAATGTGTATTTACCTACTTAACAAAAGAGCCTCAGAATAAGTGAGGCTAGGGGCTGGCACTGTGTCACAGCGGGTTAACTCCCTGGCCAGAAGCAATGGCATCCATATGGGCGCCGGTTCAAGACCCAGCTGCTCCATTTCCTATCGGGCACTCTGCTATGGCTTGGGCAAACAGTGGAGGATGGCCCAAGTCCTTGGGCCCCTGCACCCATGTGGGAGACCCAGAAGAAGCTCCTGGCTCCCGGCTTCGTAACAGCCCAGCTCCAGCCATTGCAGCCATCTGGGGAGTGAACCAGTGGATAGAACACCTCTCTCTCTCTGCCTCTACCTCTAACTCTCTGTAGCTCTGCCTTTCAAATAAAATAAATCTTTAAAAAAAACTATGGATTTCAAAGTTTTTTTTTTCACCAAATAAATTTATCTTTTAATTCCACTTTCCATGAACTTTCTGAAATATTCTTATATGTACTAACGGTTAAATCCAACAAAGCAAGACATTTCACTTCATATAACCGAAGTGACCCTTAAATCAATAGTGGGTCAATTATCCAGTATTTATCAAAAAATTCTAGAGACTGAACTATATACAACTCAACGGGCTCAACCAGGCACAATGTAAGCATTCCTTGTTTTACACAGGATTCAGTGTCTTCAGGTGTGCTAGTCCACTATTCTGGAGATTTCAGAACACTGGTCATCTGGGGGGTGGCAACGTGGCTTAGCAGGTAAAGCTGCTGACTGCAGTGCTGGCATCCCATATGTGCAGTGGTTCGAGTCCTGGCTGCTCCACTTCCAATCCCGCTCTCTGCTATGGCCTGCAAAAGCAGTGGAAGATGGTCCAAGTCCTTGGGCTCCTGCACCCACGTGGGAGACTTGGAAGAAGCTCCTGGTTCCTGGCTTTGTATTGGTGCAGCTCCGGCCTTTGCAGCCAACTGGGGAGCGAACCAGTGGATGGAAGACCTCTCTCTCTCTGCCTCTCCTCTCTCTGTGTAACTATGACTTTCAAATAAATATTAAAAAAAAAAACACTGGTCATCTGCAAATCTAGGATTTGAACATGTACTTGGCATGGCAACAGAGCCTTTGTTGATTTCTATTTTTCAGGCATCTGCTATTTTTAATCCTTACAAAAAACAAAAAATAAAAAATTATTATCTGAAGCACCTGAGTTTTTTTCTTAGCAAAAAAAAAAAAAAAACCCACACACAAGAAGAGCCATCAAGACTCAACATGAAAGGTAACAAAATGAACAAGCTCACCTCATTCCTTCCCTCCTATTCCCTTTAACAACTTCCTAGCAGGCCACTGCCCAGCTCTCTCTTCCCTATCTGGGCTCCTTGCTGGCCTGAAACATGCCAAGTGCACTCCGGCTCAGGACCTGTGTGAAATGTTTCCCCTGTCAGGGACGCTCTTCTCAAACACTGCCTCCACCCAGCTCACCTCAGCACCTTCCAGCCAACTACTTAAACACCAGCATCTCAAAATACGGCCTTGGCTGACCGACTTATTACAACAGTCCAAGCCACAGCATTTCCCCCCATTTCTACTGCCATCTCCCCCCCGATAGAATATGCACTATAAAAGGAGAGCCTTTGTTTTATTCATTGCTTTATCTCCGGAGCCTGGAACGGCAGCAGTCGTCTCTAACTGAACCTCCAGTCACAGCTAGGAACAACAAAAGAAAACAGTCTGGAACCCTGAGATCACTACCCCTTTGAATCAAACAATTGCCCTTTGGCGGGGGGTGGGGGGTGGGTGGGGGAACGTTTTATTTTCAAGCAGATGCAATAATGCATGGGGGGGGGGTGCGGGTGGGGGCGGGATTCCCTACACACGAGAACGTGAACGCTAAAGCGCACACAGGCCACCACTCGGCTGCCACAGGGACCAAGGAAGCCTGGCTGAAGATCCTCGAGGGAAAACACAAGAGGGGCCAAGGCACTAAGGAGACAGAGTGATCGGAAAATACGGAACATGCGAGTCCAAACTTCAAAGTACGGGGCAAGAGACCAGCAATCGGAACTGCAAGTGCCTCCACAGGGAGGAGGGAAAGTCCAGAAAGGGCTGCACCCCCTTTTTCTTGGCGCCAGGCTGGGTCTGAGCACTCAGCTCCCAGGTGCTGGGGGGGGAGGGGGGGATGTGGGGCTTGGGAAGAAGAGGCCCGGGCTCCCCACAGCGGGTGCAGGAGGGGGTGTGCCCGGGACACCCTCCTCGCCAGCGATTTCCTCAGGAGAAAAAAGGGACGCTGACTGTGCCTCTCCGCTCCCAAAAAGGCCCGGGGGAGGGCTGACGAGGGGTGACCCCTCCCCCTCGCCAGAGCAAGCCCAGGCCCCCGGCAGCGCTCCCCAGCCTCCGGCTCACCCGGCTCCCGGTTGATCTCGATGTCGAAGTGGCACTGCGGCCGGTCCTGCGCCCCCATCGCGACCGAGGTGGCGGCAAGAGCTGGGAGAGAGGGAGAGTACAGCGGTCAGGGCGGGGGCTGGGGCGGGGCCGGGGCGGGGCCCGCGCCGCGATCGCCCGGCGCCGGCCTGTCGCCCACAGCGCAGGCGGCGGCCGCGACCCGGATCCCGGCCCGCCCGGGGGCCGCCGGCGGCCGCGCAGCGTGCACAGGCATCCGGGAGAGCGCTTCACCTGGCTGGCCTCCAGCCTGAACGGCTCCCCGTGCGCAGAGGAGATAGCACCACCGCCGCCGCCAGAACCCAACGCCACTAACGGAACGCCACCTCCTCCTCCTCCCGGCCCGGCCTCCCAGTGCCACGCTAAGCCCCGCGAGATCGGGACAAATACCGCGAGAGCACAGCCTCGGAGGGGGCGGTTAACCGAAGGGGGCGGTGGAGTCGGGGGTGGGGCGGGAGGTGCGCCCCGGTGGGCGTGTCCGGTAGCTCCAGCCGCGTGCTCCGATACTTGCGCGCTTCCTTTTTGCCCCGCCCTCTGGAGTCAATCACCCAATCGGGGAACCTTGGGTACGCCTGCGCTCGCTACGCCACCGCGCAGTTTGGGCTGTGGGCGTGCGCCCGTTTCGTGGTATCGCGAGACTTTCTCGTAGTCCAGCGTTGTGCGCCAAGTCGAGGTGGCATAGGCTCCTGTTGTCAGGCGAGTACAGTACGCGGCCTCACTTTAAAGGCTTCTAGCCCATTTCTTAAATGTACTTTTTCATTTTACTGTTGAGAGTTCTCGCTACAGATGATTTGTTAGACATAAATGTGTGTTCTGAATACAAATCTTAGGCCAGACGCTTGCGAGTATTTTCTCCCAGTCTGAGCCTTGCTTCGACCCTGTTTTGTGGGAAGCAGTATTTAATTTCGGTGAAGCCAGCGATGGCTTTCTTCTAGGGTTTTTCTGTGCTGAGAAACCCCTACCTACCTCACGTTTGTGACAATATCGCCTACGTTTTCGTCTGGAAATCTTACAGAGTTGCAGCTTTTGCGTTCGACTCTGGTCTATTAGAACTTACTAAGTATGGGCTTCCATTTTCCTGGAGGGATGTGCAGTTCCATCCAGGAGGAAGCACCTGGTGCAGCGCAGGCCGCGGCGGCCATTGAGGGGTGAACTAAAGAAAAGGAAGACCTTTCTCTCTGTCTCTCTCTCTCACTGTCTGTAACTCTACCTGTCAAAATAAATATGTTAAAAGAAATAAGAAAAAGACTGGGTTGGTCCAGCGTTGTGGTGCACTGGGTTAAAGCCCTGGCCTGAGGCGCCAGCATCCCATGTGGGCGACAGTTCGAGACTCAGCAGCTCCTCTTCCGATCCAGCTCTCTGCCATGGCCTGGGAAAGCAGTAGAAGATGGTCCAAGTCCTTGGGCCCCTGCACTCGTGTGGGAGACCCGGAAGAAGCTCCTGGCTTCGGATCGGTGCAGCTCTGGCCATTGTGGCCATCTGGGGAGTGAACCAGTGGATGGAAGACCTCTCTCTGTCTCTCCTTCTCTGTAACTCTTTCAAATAAAACAAATCTTAAAAAAAAAAAAAAAAATTCTGGTTCTCCAAATACCATCCTCTTGTGGGTGAGGATTTCAACCTATGGGTGAATCTGGGGCAACACACTGAGACCACAGCACTTCCTAAATAACTAACCTGGACTCATCTGCTTCTGAGGAAACCAAACCAAGATAAACCAGTTATCTAAATGCCTTACCCTTGGTGCATAGACCCAGATGGACTGGCGCAGCCAATATGGCTTCTAGCAGCACCCAGAACATTTCAATATTTGTTACCCAAACACACTCTGCTTGTGAAGACTAGTGTCCAGAAACTGTCAGAGCCAAGTACTCAAAGTAGAATTTAGGGTTTGAACCAAGTCAACAAGTAGGGTCAACATAAAACAAGTTAAGGCCCTACCTGGCAAAAGGGGTTTATTGCCATGGTTTTTTCATAGGAATGTGAAAGGAGAGATCCAAGCTGCCCACGAAAGAGGATGTAGCAGAAGATACTTGTGAAAATAAAACCACGCTTTAAAACAGGAGGAAAAAGGTCAGTAACTTAAAAGACCAAAGAGTGTAGTATTCACAATCTGAGATGGCTTCGTTCATGGCAGTTGTCTGAATAGCCATCGCTGCTGCCACAACTCCATGCCTGTCTCCTGCTTGCTGGATCCACCCTCAGCTCAGCTGACAGATCCTGAGTATCCATGCACTATTTAGATATTACAGGCATCCCAAGTTCCAACCCTGGGCTCCAACAGAAGGAGCAGGGACCTGGGCTTCTAATTTTGGGTTCACTCACAAAAATCTTTTTCCTTCATTTTCAGGTAAGTCTCAAAGAGGGAAAATTTTGCTGAATACAACTAATAAAGGCAGAAGGAATAATAAAACAGAAAATCACCATAATGCAATCCTTAATAAGTTTAAAAAAAAAAGGTGAGATTACAATTTAAGTGAAAGACTAATGGGAACTTGAAAATAAATCAGTTCACTTTCTGATGCAATGCAAAGGCAGATACCACTTCCTATGATGTATTAGTGCCAAAAATATTAGAACCTAAGTCTGAATAAGTCTCTAGATTTGCCAGTTTACAGGAAAATGACAGTGGGACGTATTTAATATTATAGGTACAACTGGATGAATCCAGAAAATGAGACAGTCTTAAGACACATGACCTAGGATTTTCAACAAACAGCAATAATGAGGGGGAACTGTTCAACAGCTTAAAGTGGCATCAGGGCCAGCACCGTGGCTCACTTGGTTAATCCTCCACCTGCATCCCTTATGGGCACGTTTCTAGTCCCAGTTGCTCCTCTTCCAGTCCAGCTCTCTGCTGTGGCCCGGGAGTGCAGTGGAAGATGGCCTGAGTGCTTGGGCCCTTGTACCCACTTGGGAGACCAGGAGGAAGCACCTGGCTCCTGGCTTTGGATCGGCACAGCGCTGGCCATGGCAGCCATTTGGGGTGTGAAGCAACGGAAGGAAGACCTTTCTCTCTGTCTCTCTCACTGTCTATAACTCTATAAAATAAATTTTTTAAAAAATGACATTAACAAAATGCAATGTATGAATGTTGTTTGGATGCTGGTTCAGACAAATCAAGACATTTTCTGATGATTGAAGAAAACAATGTTACCTATGATAACCCCAGATGACATTAGAGAACAATTAAGAATCACTACTAATTTTGTTGGCAATGATAATGACATTGTTACATTCCTTACAATTAAATCTATAGTTTTTCTGGAAAACCAAAAGGAACATTTATTATATGAAAATGTTTATACTTCCTTATCAGTCTTTTGTGGAAAAGCAAGTTTTATTTCAAAGCAACCAGAAAACAGCAGTCAGAGGGAAGGCGTTTACAAACTGGTAGGAAGGAGCACACAATCACATGTCCATTTGTTAAGGTCAGAGTTAGGAGTCCCACCAATTCCTGCTGATCACCCAACACTCAGTTGAAACTTCTTAGTCTGAAACAAAAATGTAGCCTTGAAGATGTCCAATGTGTCTGTTATCCAAACATGTTCTCATTTCAGGAAAGGTTGTCTGAGCCAGTCTATTGAGAGATCAGCTTAATTGTTAAAATAAATATTTACACGGAGAACACAGTTACATTAGTAGCCTTCTTCACATTTTAAAAAGAGCCACAGAGGTTTCCTTCACATTTTGAGCAGTCGCGCTGGTAAAGATCCTGTCTCCATGTCACAGGAAGTGGATTATATTCAATTTCTCTTCACAACAGCCAAGTGGAAGATTATTCTGCTTTTGAAGTACCGGCTGGGCTGGCATCTGCAATGGTAGCTAGATAAATGAGATTTCTATGTAACACATGCTGGTACCTATGGGTTAAAAAAAAAAAAAAAAAAAAAAAAAGGAAAAAAATCAAGCTTGTTTTTACCATGAACAAAAAACGGGGAAAGAACTTACCCATAAAGGAGGAATGGCTCTTCCATTGATTAGATGATTCAGTGTAATCAATCTTCTTATTTAACATACTTTGAGAAACATATGCAAACTCTCACCTATTCTTACCAGCTACGTCTGCAGGCCAAGCCATATCAATCAATCTGCACCCCTACTTTATTCTCCACACAGCAGCCTATGTGATCATTGTACAACAAGCCAATCTAAAAAGCAAAACTACTTTCTTGTTTATTTGAAAAGCAGCCAAACAGCCAGGGTTGAGGTACCAGGGAAGAGAAGCCAGGAGCCACAGAAATCCATCTGGGTCTCCCACATGGGTGCTGGGGGATCCAACTAATTGAGCAGTTGCCTGCTGCCGCCTAGTGTGCATTCGCCTCCCGGTGTCCCTTCCCATGACCTAATAGGCTTTCCGTGATTAGGGTCCCCAGGCTCATCTGCAGCTCATCTCCCACAGCTTTCCCTTGGCTGAATTTTGACCATGATGGTCTCGTTGTGGTGACTTGAAGATATTGAGCACAATTCCATCCACTGGCTATCCCAAGTACTTGGGCCATCATCTGCTGGTTTACCAGGATACTAGTTCGGAAGCAGAAGTGGTTTTCAATCTCAGGCACTCTGATATGGGATGCAGGTGTCGCAAAGGGTGGCTTAATCCACTGTGCCACAACACCAGCTCCCAGTGTGGCTTTCTTGAGCATTTCTCCAGTAGCAGTGCAATATTTTTCTATGAAGAAACAAGCTACAATTCCTGGACTAGATTTGGAAAATGTTCTCAGACTCTCTCATTGCGGTCTGGCTAGAAGGCAACTGGGACATCCCCTGACAGCCTGTCCGTGTCACTCCCAGACTGACTTCAAGGTAGAAATGGCACGGAGCTTAGCAGCCGAATGGCCTGAAAGAGGGCAGGCAGCGACCCGTGATGAGAAAGGAGCCATGGGCCGGCGCCGCGGCTCAATAGGCTAATCCTCTGCCTTGCGGTGCCGGCACACCAGGTTCTAGTCATGGTCGAGGCACCGGATTCTGTCCCGGTTGCCCCTCTTCCAGGCCAGCTCTCTGCTGTGGCCAGGGAGTGCAGTGGAGGATGGCCCAAGTGCTTGGGCCCTGCACCCGCATGGGAGACCAGGAGGAAGCACCTGGCTCCTGCCATCGGATCAGCGCGGTGCGCCGGCCGCAGCGGCTATTGGAGGGTGAACCAACAGCAAAAGGAAGACCTTTCTCTCTGTCTCTCTCACTGTCCACTCTGCCTGTCAAAAAAAGTAAATAAAATAAAATAAAAAAGAAAGGAGTCATGGCTCTTTTCTCTCGAGCCTGGTTTTTCCTGTTCTCCCCTCCCTGTCCATCAGCTGGCGTGGCTTCAAGCGAAGTAGGCTCTGTAGCGCGAACGCTCAAGTTCTGCAGAGGGAGCCACGTCTCCCCCTAGGTTCGGCCCCTTCCTCGATCAGTCACCCACGTTTGTCGCGCTGGCTGTCCTTACACTCCGGCCAAGGGCGGGAAGAGGGCACTTACTGGACGCACTCGTTCGCCCGGCCTTTGTTCTGATACTCCACGATACAGCGGATGAGCTGGTCATTCTCTTCCAGGAGCTGAAAGGGCAGAGACAGGGTTAGGACGGCGGCGAGGGCCGCTCCCTTCCGCGCGTGCAGGCCGTGCCGCGCCGCGCCGGCGCCGGGGCTGGCTTCGTTCCCCCGCGCGCCAACGCCCTCCGCACGCTGCGAGCCTCAGCTGGGATGCAGGTCACTCCAGGAAGCTCCCCGCGCCCCGCAGCCCCTCGCGACCCCGACTCCACTGCCCAGCACTGCCGCTCACCCGCTGGATGGTCTCTTGATTGACTTCCGCACTGCCCCTCAGCCAGTCGGGTACGAAGGCCACAGACATCCCGGGGAGCCTGGGCAAAATAAAAAAAAACCAAAACCAAAACAAAAAAACACGTCAGAAACCGCGGAGGGCCGTGCACCAGGGCCAGAGGGGGGGGCCCCACGATTGGCGGGTTTACGCTCTCGACGGTGATTGGACCCACGCGCGACGTCAGCTGTGATTGGACGCGCCAGAGCGACGTTCTACGCCCTCGTCGGGCCCCGCCCCCAGGGCGCCCGGTAGCGCGCGCTATAGCGCTTGCGCAGTCTGGAAAGCAAACCGGGACCCCGGGTGGTGGCTGCCATGGGCGTGTCAACTCTCATGACGTTCAGGCAGTGTGTCCCGAGTCTGTCTGGAAGAGCAGCTTGCTGGGGGTCACACACGGCTCGTGACTGGAACCCATTTCTATGGCTTCGAGTCCACTGGCCGGCCTGCAGGCCTCTCTCTGGAGCGTGAATCCTGGCCACTGGCTCGCGCCTGGCCGCAGAACGCTGGTGTCAGCTTTGCTCTTTGCTGAGGGAGAAACTCCTGAGTGCGCGCCTACATTTTCTTCGGACCATAATAATGCTTACTAGGTTGACAGCCCTTAGAACCTCTCGTGTTTTCTCCATTTTACAGATGAGAAAAACCAGGTTAAGTAACTTGTCCAAGGTCCCCTATCTACTGCGGACCACGGCAGTCTCCCGTGATCACAGGCGGTGTGGCTTGAATGCCCTCACTCGTCCCCTCGCCCCCGCTCTGCCTAGGCTCCACACTGCAAAAGAGGATTTGTTGCAAGATGCCTGGAGGAAGCGGGCTCTGCCCTCCCGCCTCGCAGAGTTCCTGTGATGGCTGCAACTGTGGAATGGCCGCGGTACTCAAGCCCACGGGTGGTGAACTTGGCAACAACGCTGCTCTTACCGACAGCAAGGAGTGAGCAGTAACCAGGTGATTTGGGAAAGAGAACTTGGGGGGGCTTCTGGAGTTTCATTTCCTGGAGGGCTGGCTGTCTCAGAGGCTTGTCTGCCTTCCTGGGGTCACCGTCCACGGTCCCCTTAATTCAACCCCATGCAGGGGCATCGCTTTGGTGGTTGCTCTTTGTTTAGAGGAGGCCTCTGGAGGTCGAAGACTGGGAGATTTGGGGAGCATGCAAGAGATTTGCAAGTTGATAGTGGAGTACTTTTGGAGAGAGAGCTGACTGGACAAACACACAGACTGCTACACCGGGTGGAGAACTTGGCTGAAGTAGGCAATGTACGCAGCACCGGTCTGAGTGGCTGTGAAATTGTTACAGCCCAGGAGCAAATTGAGAGAAGACAGAAGGTTGGAGAGCTGCCAGGCAGATGTGATGGATGGGCAAGGGGTGTGAGCAAATTGGGAAGATTGTGATGGGGGTGAGGGGCCCTGGACGCACCGTTGAAGGATGTCAAGACCGGAGGGAGCCGATAAATAGAACAAAGTGGAGGAACTACTGGACCGGAAGTTCCCACAGGCCGGAGAACAGTGCGAGGACATGTAGGAGACCAGGTTCTGCGTTTATAACTCCAGAGATGGGGCTCCTGTGTGGCGACACCAGAGTCCAGGGTCCAAGAGAGAAGGGCGGAAGAGGCCTGGAAGAGAAAGTGGCAGGAGTTGACTGTGAGGCTGGAGCCCAAGTGGCCAGCAGTTGGAGACGAAGGCCAGGACTTTAGCTACCGCATGTCATCCATCGTGGGGCTGGCTTGCGTTGCACCAACTGCTCCAGTCAGAGAGGTAAGACCCTAAAGGAAAGCACTTACCCTGCAGCTTCTGAGCGTGCACGGCTTCACATCCGAAAGCTCCCGGATGTTATAGACCTGGCACCCATTTTCCTCTCCCCTCCCCCAGAGCCTTGTCTTTAGTGGCCCACGGTGAGAACAGTTAAAGAATACACGCTGAGAGCGAATCCTAGCCTGTTCCCTAGCACGTGCACCACACGACTCTCAAATCTCCTTGTTCTTCTCGCCGTACAAGCTGATCTCTCTCTAAAACACACTTCTTCCCTTTGCCTCGTTAGCTGCCCCATCAGCCACCGTCACCTCCTCAGGGAAGCCTCCTTGGAGCCCCAAGGCCGGGCCAAAAGCTCCTGTCAGTTCTCCCAGAAGCCCTGAGACAGCAGTCCCTGCCCTCCTTTCCTCACGGGTTCGAGCGGCAGGAGGAGGTCCTTGATGGTCCGGGGCCTGGCCCAAACAACAGGTGCTGAATGAGTTAAGTGGATGCAGTCGGCTCCCCACTCTGCGTCCAGCCGGCCCTCAGCCTGGGGCGTGTCCCTTCAGGGCCGGACTTTGGCACCCCATCCAGGCTGGCAGTAGGCCGGGCTCCTCTGGTTGCCTCTCTCCGGCCTCCCGCCCAGCGGCTCAGACTCGGGGAACCCACGCTTCGGGCGTGTCGCTCGGTCACGCGGAGCCGCCACGCCTCCAGACGTGCGTTGCCGTTCGCTACCCGGGCGGGAATCGAGCTCCTGGCACCTCCGGAGGTGAGGATTACCGGCTTGGACCTCAGATCCCCGTGGACCAGAGCCTGGAGGTGGGAGGGAAACCTGGGAGGCGCGCACCCAGGTCACGCCCCTCTCCGTTTGGGTCGCCCCTTTAAGAACTACTTTATTCGCCGCCCCTCCGGGACCGGGTTCTGGAGACGCTCCAGGATTGGTTGGTTTGGGTGCCGGTGTCGCCTAGCAGCAGCGAATGAGGGCTCAAGGCTCGCGCACGCGCATCGCCGCCTACCTGCTCCAGGGCCACCGGCGTCCTGCGCCGGCGCTTGCCCGGTGGGCTAAGGCTGCCGGGGCGGCGGCGGCGGGTGCCCACTCCCGAAGGCCGCCGTCGGGGCGAGGTGAGGGCTGGCCGGCGAAGGCGGGTGCCGCGGGCCGTTAGCCTGGAGCAGGCGGGATCGGGTGTGGCGCAGGGCGGGCCTGGAGGTGGAGGCGGCCGGGAGGCCCGCCCCGCCCTCCGGCCCCAGCCCTCGTCCCGGCCTGGACCCGCCCGGCGTCATCTGGCTTCCCGGAGTCCCCCTGTGTCGCCTTTGTCTCGGCTGCTCCCTAGGGCCGCGGGACGAGCCGAGGCGCGCGCCTGCAGGACCCTCTCGGCGGACAGGTGCGCGCCGAGCGCTGCCCGCGGTGGGAGGAGACGGGGAGTGTCCTCTACGGGAGGGGACGCGTGTGGTTAACTGTCCGCCGAGCTCACGTCATCGAGCGGCGGGGGCCGGAGCCGGTGCACCGCAGACGTGAATGACCGTCGGTCGCGGGCCGGTCCCGCTGCGGGTGCGCACACGGACCTGCAGAGCCCCCACAGAAGCAGTGTGACCTTGCCAACAGGTCCCCGGTTCGTTATAGTGTTAGTGCTCTTACCCCCCCCCCCCCAAAAAAAAATGGGTGTTGGGCAGGTGTCTGGCCTGTTGGTTATACGCCCTGTTCCATACGCGCCGCGGGCTCCGGATTCCAGCTTCTTGCTAATGCAGACCCTGGGGGGGCAGCGCTGGGGGCTCCCCGAATTGGGTTCCCGCCACCCCCGTGGGAGACTCGCACTGAGTTCCCAGTCTCCACCAGGGATGTGATGGGGACGTTTTGGGGAGTGACCCAGCCGAGGGGAGCGTTCTCTTTGTCTTAAAATTTTTTTTTTAAAGAAAAGAATTATTTTGGATGTAAGTCTAAAGGATTTAGAGAAGCGGGCTGTGGTGGAAAGACTGGGCTGCTTTTTTTTTTTTTTTTTTTTTTTTTACTATTTCAAAGAGAAGTTTGGATCTGAATCCCGGTTCTTTAGCCTTGCAGCTGCTGTTTTCCTACCTGTCCAGTGCAACATGGTAGTTATAGGTAGTTACGAGTTATAGGTAGTTATATGTAGTTACGAGTACTTAGGCGCAGCATCACCACTCTAAACGTTCCTAACACAGTGCTTGGCATATCCCATCCTGCCTCGGTATCCCTAGGGGATTGGTTCCCGCTCCCTTCCCACAGGGAATCTGCCGATGCCCAGGTGTCTTATATAAAGTGTAAGGGACACACTCCCATGTACTCTACATCAGCTCCAGGTTAATAACTAATGCAATGTCAGTACGGTATTATTCATTGTTTTGTGGTATCGTTATGGAATAACGACAAGGAAAATGTGTACTGTCTCTTCAGTACCGATGCAACTCTTTTTTGGGGCTGGGAGTGGAATGAATCCTCAGATACAGTACCCAGGGATGCTCAAGGCTGACTATAGTATTAGTTCCTGTAAAGGTCAGCTCCCTACCCTTCTCGGCTCCTAACAGATGACAGAGTTAATCCTCACCTTCCTCTCCACGGCATCCCCAAGCAGCTCGGAGCTTAGAGACTCTGGATTAGGCGACAGGTTCCCAAGTCCTGTGGCTGCGGGTGAACTCCCTAAGGATGATCCAGTTCAGGTGTGTGTTCTGTACTTCGAATCTGAGAACTGAGCCACATGCCTTATGGTGCACACGTGGGTTTGGATATTTGTGTGACAAAACAAACACGTTCTACTGGTTTAAATTCTTGTTGCAGAGCCGGGTCATCTCTGTTCTCTCTGTCCTGCCTTACGGAATGTGGAAGAGATCTAGAGTGGGTTAAGGGTAAAAGGGGGAGAAAACAGTGCGAACAAGAGTGACCCCTAGTGTGGACACAGTATTTGCTGGTAGAATAAGGATAAGCTACAGATGATAGGGAAGGATTTGTGACATGAGGGAGGCAGATTGCACAATGTTTTCATAAAACCGCAAAATATGGATGTTGTGTATTTTGTCATGTTGTACTTAGAAAGTTCCATCCAAATAAACCTTTTGGGCAAACTCTGAATCAGCATTTTGGCACAGGATCTACAAAACTATGTTTGTTGTTTCAGTGTACAAAAATAAGGCATCCCTTAGGCCATTCGTTCATTTGCTTGGCAGGTTGTATTGTTTGTTTGTTTGTTTTTGAAGGCTTCCTAATGTGTGCTTGGAGGTCCATTGGCCTGGAGAAGGAGCTGGTAAGACCAGGAAAGCTGGGGAGAGTATTTCAGGGTGAGCACTCTAAGGCTGCCTTTGTGCTTGTGGAATTGATGATGTTTTTTTCTGGAACTGTGGCATGATTTTCCAGATTCACACCACTGCTTTCCGGTTTTAAACAGAATACTAATTATCCTTGAGCAGCTCTGTTTTAATGAGCTCT
The DNA here is from genome assembly GCF_033115175.1 of Lepus europaeus. NCBI lineage: Eukaryota > Metazoa > Chordata > Mammalia > Lagomorpha > Leporidae > Lepus > Lepus europaeus. Next base: position 17,190,539 of record NC_084835.1, read on the forward strand.
GAGATTATAATACCTACCACTTTGGAAATGTCAAGTAGTTGTGGAGCTGTTCACTATATAACATGCCCTTCAGTGTTTATGGATAGATCGTCAGAACCACAGTTAATTAGCAGATAAGATTATTGTGCTGGTGGTGCTATTTTAAAATGACATTTAAACATAAAAAAGAAATATGAGCATAATATAAGTGAAACATAAGGACCTTAAGTTAATTCTTTTTTTTTTTTTTCCCAACTTGTGGTTTAAAATAATTTTAGTCACAGGAAGTTGCAAAGATGTTACAGGGTAGTTCTGTATTTTCTTCACTTGGTCTCCCCCATTGGTTAACTCTTATGTAACTAGTACAATATCAAATTCAGGACATTGACATTGGTATAAAATGTGCATGTTGTACTATGCCATTTTTTTGACATGTGCTGATTCCTGTAATCACCACTGTAATCAATATACAGATTTACTCCATCACCATAAAGTTCTCCCTTTTACTGCCGCTTCATCGTCGCTCTCATTTCCCTCCTGCCCACTATCCTTAAGCTCTGTCTGTCGGTGGTCCATCTGTATCATTTTGTCATTTCAAGGATGTTACATGAAAGAATTTGTGCAGGATGCAACCTTCTGATACCTGGCTTTTTTTCAATCTGCGTAAAACTCTTGAGAGCTTTCCAAGGTGTTGTGCATTAATAGTTCATTCCTTTTTTTTTTTTTTTTTTTAAGATTTTATTTGTTTATTTGGGAGGCAGAGTTACAGAGAGAGAGAGCCAGAGAGAAATGTCTTCCATCCGCTGGTTCCCCCTCGCCTCCCCAAACAGCTGCAGTGCTGATCCAGAGCTTTCTCCAGGTCTCCCACATGGGTGCAGAGGCCCAAGCTCTTTGGGCCATCTTCCATGGCTTTCCCAGGCCATAAGCAAAGAGCTGGATGGGAAGAGGAGCAGCTGGGAAATGAACCAGGGCTCACCTGGGATGCCGGCACCACAGGCAAAGGCTTAGCCTGCTATGGCACGGTGCCGGCCCCAATAGTTCATTCCTTTTCCTGCTGCTGCATAGTATTCCATGGTAGGAATGTACTGTGACTTGTTTGGTCATTTGCCATTTGTAGAACATTTTGATCATTTCCAGTTTGAGGTTTTTATAAAGATACAATGAGCAAGATACAATGCACACAGATTTCTGGGTGGACACGTTTTTATTTCTCTGCCAGGAATGGGATTGATAAATAGTTCATATAATAATTGCATGTTGAATTTTAAAAGAAACTATCAAACTTTTCCAAAGAAAAGTTTGCCACTTCACAGTAATATATGAGAGGTACTGTCTATTTGCACGGTTGCCAACTTTTGATCTTTCATTGTTTTCATTTTAGCTGTTCTGATTGGTATGTGGTCTTAAGTTATATTTCCCAAATAGCTAGTGATGCTGAATGTATTTTCATGTGCTTATTTGCCATCTGCATGTCCTCTTTTGTGTATTTTGCCCATTTTCTGATTGGGTTGTTTTTAGACTGTCCTAGATAAGAGTCTCTTATCAGATGTCTAGTTTTCACATATTCCTTCTGGTCTCTAGCTTGCCTGTTATCCTCTTCATATGGGCTTTTTTGTAAAGAAAATGTTTCAGAGCTGATGAAGTCCAGTTTATGGAATTTCCTCCGAGGATTGTGCTTTTCATCTTAAGTCCAAGAACTCTTCCCCAGGCCATATGTTCTGAAAATTTTCTTGTATTTTCTTTCCAGTTTTATAGTTTTATCTTTTATATTTAATACTTTGATATACTTTGAGTTAATTTTTATGTAAGGTGTGAGGTTCAGATCAGGATTTTTTTTCCACTGTTAAAAAGATGATCCTTCCTTCACTGAATTGTTTTTGCATTTTGTCAAAAATCAATTGGATATATTTGTGTAGGTGTATTTTGTAGTTCTATATTCTGTTCCACTCATCTAAGTCTGTTCCTCTGACAATACCACACAAGCATGAGTCCTGTAGCTGTGTAATAAATCTCAAAATAGAAGCGCCTAGTCCCTTCTGCCTTATCTTTTTTAAAATTACTTTAGCTATTAACATTCCTTTGCCCTTACCTATAAATTTTAGAATAATCTTACTTGTAGCTGCAGATTATCTTGCTGCTGATTTTATAGGAATTGAATTAAGCAGTACATCAATTTGGAGAATTGACATATTCACTATGTTAAAATCTTCAAGTCCATAAATGTGGTATATTTTTCATTTTTTTAGGGCTTTGACTTTTTTCAAGTGTTTTGAAGTGGTCAGCATACATATCATGTTGCTTAGATTTACACATAGGTATTTTTTTAAAAAAATACTGTAGCTTGGGGACGGCGCCGTGGCTCACTTAGTTAATCCTCCGCTTGCAGTGCCGGCTTCCCATATGGGCGCCAGGTTCTAGTCCCGGTTGCTCCTCTTCCAGTCCGGCTCTGCTGTGGCCCAGGAGGGCAATGGAGGATGGCCCAGGCGCTTGGGCCCCTGCACCTGCATGGGAGACCGGGAAGAAGCACCTGGCTACTGGCTTCAGATTGGCACAGCGCCGGCTGTAGCAGCCATTTAGGGAGTGAACCAACGGAAGGAAGACCTTTCTGTCTCTCTCTCTCACTGTCTATAACTCTACCAGTCAAATAAAAAAATTTTTTTTTAAAATATAGCTTTATTGAGATCATTTTCTTGAGTGTAAATGATATTACATTTTTAGTTTTGATTTCCATGTGTTCATTGTCAGTATATGGAAATACAGTCAGTTTTTATATGTTGATCTTTATTTTATTTTCTTTATTTTAAAGGCAGAGAGATCTCCCATCTGCTGGTTCACTCTCTAATGCCTACAACAGTCAGGGCTGGGCCAGGCCAAAGCCAGGAGGCTAGAACTTAGTCCAGATTTCCCACCTGGGTAGCAGGGGCCCAGCGACATGAGCCCTAACCTGCTGCCTCCCATAGTGTACATTAGCAGGAAGCTAGAATTGGTAGTGGAGCTAAGACTCCAACACTGGTACACTGAGATGGTTACAGCATCCCAAGTGATGTTTCATTTTTTTTTAATTAATTAATTTATTTGAAAGCCAGAGTTACACAAAGAGAGCTAGAGAGAGAGAGAACTATCTTCTATCCGATGGTTCACTCCCCAACTGGCTGCAGCGCCCGAAGCTGTGCCATTCCGAAGCCAGGAGCCAGAAGCTTCTTCCGGGACTCCCACGCGGGTGCAGGGGCCCAAGGACTTAGGCCATCTTCTACTGCTTTCCCAGGCCATAGCAGAGAGCTGAACTGGAAGTGTAGCAGCCGGGTCTCAAACAGGCGCCCATATGGGATGCTGGCGCTTCAGGCCAAGGCATTAACCTGCTGCACCACAGCACTGGCCCCCCCAGTGATGTTTCAACTCCTGTGCCAAACACCTACTCTAGATACGTTTGTCTTGGATCCTGTGGCCTTGTTGAACTCACTTGGTTAATTCTAGGAGGGTTTTTTTGTTTGTTTGTTTGTTTGTTTTTGTGAGCTCCTTGGGATTTTCCATGTAGACAGTTATCTCTTCTTCAAATAACAGAGGTTTTATTTTTTCCTTTCCTATCTATATAACCTTATTTTTCTGGGTTTTTTGCCTTATTGCAATAGTGGAACTTCTAGTACTGTGTTGAACAGCAGTGATTAGAGTGGACATACTTACCTTATTCCAGATTTTAGAGAGAAAGCATTCAGTATTCTACCATTAAACGTGATATTAGCTGGGGGCTTTTTGTAGATGCTGCTTATCAGCTTGAGGAATTTCTCCTCTATTCCTGTTTTACTGAGAATTTTTATTATGAATGGATATTGAATTTTGTCAAATGCCTTTTGCACATCAATTAATATGATTGTGTGACTTTTCTTTTTTAGCCTGTTAATATGGTAAGGTATTAGGTAAGGTATTGGGATTTTGGTAACAGTATTTATGTTCATTTTGTTTCAAAGGCAGAGAGACAGCAATACACAGAGAAAGTCTAAGAGAGATCTTCCACCCACTGGTTTACTCCCCAAGTGCCTGCAACAATTGGGGATGGGTCATGCTAAAGCCAGGAGCCTAGAACTCCTTCCAGGCCTCCTACATAGGTGGCAGAACTTGGTACAAGTCCCTATGTTAGTACACACCAATATAGGATGCACAAGTCCAAAGTGACAGCTTAACTACTGTACCACATGTCTACCATTGACCTTAGAATGTTAGGCCAACTCTGCTTCCTAAAAATAATCCCACTTGATCATGATATCTAATTGTTTTTGTTATACTACTGAATTCTGTTTGCTAATATTTTTGCCTGTAAGTTCATGAGGAATATAGGTCTACATTTTTTATTTTTTTCTACTTTTTGGTCTTGCTATCAGATTAAAACGAATTTGGAATTGTTCCCTTGTCATCTATTTTTTTTGGAAGAGATTATGCACAGTCGGTTTTAGTTATTTTTTATTTTGGAGGCTGAGGGAGATGGAGAGAGAGGAAAAAAAAAGATCTCTCGTTTGCTGGTTTACGCCCCAGTGCCCATAGTGTCCAGGGTAGGTCAAGCCAGAAGCCAGGATCTGGGAACGCAATCCAGGTCTCCCAAGTTGGGGCTGGAACCAATTATTTGAGCCTTCCAGGGTCTGCATTGGCAGGAAGCTGGTGTTAGGAGCCAGAGCCAGTTAACTGATCCCAGGTACGCCAGATGGGACTTGGGCATCCTGACTGGCACCTTCCCCTCTAGGCCAGACATCTGCTCCATTAACTCTTCTTAAAATGTGTCATAGGATTCTCCAGTGAAACCATGTGGGCCTGGAGATTCCTTTTTCAGGAGTTTTTAAGTCATCAAATTCTTTTGATGGAAATTTATTGACAGAATTGTTTAAATTACCTATTTCATATTTTGTGAATTGTGATAGTTTGCACTTGCTGAGAAAACAGACCTCTTAATCTAAACTATCAATTATGTATGTAGAGTTCTTGGGGAATTCTCTCTCCTGCCTTAAAAAAAAAAGGTTATTTATTTGAAAGGCAAAATGACAAAGAGAGAGAAGGAAACAAACACACATACAGAGAGAGAGAGAGAGAGAAAGAGGTCTTACATCTGTCGGTTCACTTCCCAAATGCCTGCAACAGCCAGACCTGGGCCACGCTAAAGCCAAGAGCCTGGAATTCATTCTGGGTCTCCATGGGGGTGGCAGGGACCCAACTAGCTTGGCTATCACCTGCTGCTTTCCAGGGTGTGTGTGGGCAGGAAGCAGTTCCAGGAGTGACACAGGGACTCCGTTGCGGAATGTGGGCATCCCAAGCCGCAGCGTCACTGCTGCCCCAGCAGGTCACTATTTTAAGTGAAGTGTAGAAACTTGACGTCCTTTCACATCCTCCTGTCCTCCCCAGTGTATGACTACACACAGGGATTTTCTTTATTTACATAGAGAGAGCCACATCAGACATGTAAAAATTTCTGCTTCACTAGTCAAACATCTGTGGTATGTTCTCATATTTTTGCTCAGTCTGTTGTTCTTTCTTCTTTCTTGCTGCTCCAGGGTTCTGTAAGAGCAGGTGTGCTGGTAATGCCGTCTCTCAGTGTTCCTTGGTTGATTGTGCCTCGTCCATTCGCCCTTGAAGAGTGTTTTTGCTGACTGCGGAATTCTGGGTTGGCAGTTCTCTTCTTTCAGCACTTAATGCTACTTCCTTTTGGTTTTCACGGTTTTATGAGAAATTTTCTGCCATTTGAATTGTTCCTCCCCTTCCTCCGAATATAAGATATTGTTTGCTCTTGCTGCTTTCAAGATTTTTTCCTTTTAGTTTTCCTAAATTTGGCTATTATGTGTACTGCCATGGTTTTCTTTGGGTTTATCTTTTTTGGGATTTGTTCGGTCTCTTGAATCTGTAGGCTTCTGTCTCTTGCCAAATTTGGGAAATATTTAGACTTATTTCTTTGAATGTTTTTCCTGTCCTCCAGGACTCCGGGGATATGAATGTTAGATCCCTGAGGCTCTGTGCAATATTTTTCAGCTTAGTTCCTCCTCTTATAGCCTTCAGACTGGATGACTTCGCTGTTCTGGCTTCATGTTTTCTGATTCATTCTTTTTTTTTTTTTGACAGGCAGAGTGGATAGTGAAAGAGAGAGAGACAGAGAAAGGTCTTCCTTTTTGCCATTGGTTCACCCTCCAATGGCCGCTGCGGTCGGCACATTGTGCTGATCTAAAGCCAGGAGCCAGGTGCTTCTCCTGGTCTCCCACGCGGGTGCAGGGCCCAAGGACTTGGGCCATCCTCCACTGCACTCCCGGGCCATAGCAGAGAGCTGGCCTGGAAGAGGGGCAACCGGGACAGAATCCGGCGCCCCGACTGGGACTAGAACCTGGTGTGCCGGCGCCGCAAGGCGGAGGATTAGCCTGTTGAGCCACGGCGCCGGCCCCTGATTCATTCTTAACCCTTCCATTTTACCATTCAGTTCATCTATAAAGTTTTTTATTTAAGTTATTTTTGTCTTTTTTTTAAAGATTTAATTTTATTTATTTGAAAGAGTTACAGAGAGTGGTAGAGACAGAGAGAGAGGTCTTCCATCTGCTGGTTCACTCCCCAATTGGCCACAACAGCCGGAGCTGCGCTGATCCGAAGCCAGGAGCTTCCTCCTGGTCTCCCACGTGGGTTCAGAGGCCCAAGGACTTGGGCCATCTTCTTACTGCTTTCCCAGGCCATAGCAGAGAGCTGGATAGGAAGAGGAGCAGCCGGGACTAGAACCGGCACCCATATGGGATGCTGGTGCTTCAGGCCAGGGCGTTAACCCGCTGCACCACAGCACTGGCCCAAATAAGTCAATCTTTAAGACAAAAATAACCAGGGACTGGCACTGTGGTACAGCAGGTTAACGCCCTGGCCTGAAGCACCAGCATCCCATATGGGTGCCGGTTCTAGTCCCGGCTGCTCCTCTTCCTATCCAGCTCTCTGCTATGGCCTGGGAAAGCAGTAAGAAGATGGCCCAAGTCCTTGGGCCTCTGAACCCACGTGGGAGACCAGGAGGAAGCTCCTGGCTCCTGGCTTCGGAATGGCACAGCTCCGGCCGTTGCAGCCAATTGGAGAGTGAACCAGCAGATGGAAGGACTCTCTATCTCTCTTTCTCTGCCTCTCTTCTCTCTGTGTAACTCTGACTCTCAAATAAATTAATAAATCTTTTAAAAAAAATGACTTATTTAAAAATCAGAGAGATACCTTCCATCTCCTAATTCACTCTCCAAATGGTTGCAATAGCCATGTCTGAGCCAGGCCGAATCCAGAAGCCAGGAACTCCATCCTGGTCTCCCTCGTGAACCATCTTCTGCCGTCTTCTCAGGCACATTAGCAGGAAGCTAGAGTGGCAGCTGGGCAGCTGGGACCTGAGCTGGCACTCTGATATGGGATGCAAGAGTCACAAGTTGCTGCTTACCTGCTGTGCCACAACACTGACCTCTAAAGTTGTTTTCAAGTCAAAATTGTTAAACATTATTGATTGATTGTTTGAACTTATTTAAGAGGGATAAAGACAAAGTGAGACATAGTGAAAGAGATGGACAAAGATCCCCATCCAGTGGTTCATTCCCCAAATATCTGAGACGGCTGGGTTTGGTCCTGGGCAAAGTCAGGAGCCTGGAATTCATGTGGGTGGCAGGGAAGCAAGTACTTGAGGCATCGCCTGCTGCCTCCTAGGGTGTGCACTAAGAGGAAGGCAGAGGGGGTGCTGCTGTGGCGCAGTAAGTTAATCTTCCACCTGTGGTGCCGGCATCCCATATGGGCACCAGTTCTAGTCCTGGCTGCTCCTCTTCCACTCCAGCTCTCTGCTGTGGCCTGGGAAAGCAGTAGAGGATGGCCCAAGTGCTTGGGAGACCGTGGGAGACCATAAGAGGCTCCTGGCTTCTGATCAGCACCGCTCCAGCTGTTACAGCCATTTGGGGAGTGAACCAGTGGAAGGAAGATCTTTCAGTCTGTCTCTCCCTCTCACTGTCTGCAGCTCTACCTCTCAAGTAAATAAATAAAATAAAAAAAACTAAACAAAAAAAAAAAAAAAAAAAAAGAAGGCAGAAACAGGAACTGAACCAGGACACAAACCCAAGCACTCAGATATGACATGCAACATCCCAAATAGTATCTTAACTACTAGGCCAAATGCCTGCCCCTAAAATTTTTTTATTTTTAAAATTTTAATTTTTTTCTATGTGTATTGTTTCTTTGCTGAGACTTTTTATTTTTAATTTCTTTTGTGTCCATAATTTCTCACTAAAGTATTTTCATGGTGTCTGCTTTAAAGATAATTCTAACATCTCTACCATGCGGGTGCTGGCGTCAGTTGTGATTCTCGTGGTTCTTAGAATGCCCAGTGGTTTTTCTGTTGGAACTTAGTGTGGATATTATGAGCTCTGGATCTTACTAAAACCTTCTGTTCAGCTGGCCTTTGTTGACACCACTCTGGGAGGGGAAGTAAGCATACTGTCTCATTACTACCAAGTGGGAGCAAAGGCCTAGGTTCCCCATGTGGACATTCTGGGGGACAGGGGCTATTCATCATGGCTGGACAGAGACAGGACTTCCATCTCCCAGTGACGTAGTGGGTGGGGTGCTCATTATTTTCCGGTAACTCCCTCCTGGGCCTTGTCTGGCTCTCCCCCAGCAAGCTGGGAGGTGGGGGATGGAAACCTGGGTACCATGGGCTGAGGGTGGAAGTCTTGGCCTCGACTTGTGGGTTTGTGGTGGCTGCTGTTTGCTCTGTGACGTTTGGCTAGGGTAGAGTGGTTTTCATGTAAAGTTTTCTGTCGCCATGCTTAGTTCTTTGCTGAGAACGGGATGTTGTTGTTTTGTGGCTTTCTGGGGGTGTTCCAGTGTTAACTTCTCCAACACTATATCCCGGATCAGTGGGGCAAGAAGAAAACCCAGAAGACTCACAGCCGTGTCATTCCTCAGGTCGCAAGGTCCCTGGCCACTGTGCTTTCTCCCTGTGTTCCAGGATCTTCTCACATTTATTCTGTATGTATTCAGTGTGTAGGGGTTTTAGTTGTTTTTAGTGGGAGGAGCAGGGAAAGGTGCTTCTTTCCAGAAACAGAAATTCATATCGTTTGCTTATTTTCATTTTATTTGTAAGGCTGAAAGGCAGTGAGAGAGGCTAACGGGCACAGAACTTCTGCCTGCTGGTTCATTTCCCAAACACCTGCTTGTCAGGACTGGGCCAGACAGAAGCCAGGAGGCCAGAATGCCATTCAGGTTTCCTGTCTGGGTGGCAGGGGCCCGGGTACTTGAACTCTATCTCTGCTGCCTCCTAACTTGTGTGGTGCACGTTAGCAGGAAACTGGATGGGAATCAGAGTAGCCAGATACGAAATGCAGGTATCCCAAGCTGTGCCTTAACCACTGGCCCAAATACCCACTCCCAGGACATTCATTCTTTTTTGACCAGTGGTTAGATCTCTTTTACAAATACAGGCTGTCTCATAGTAACTTATAGCCTGAATTTGCAACCTTCAAATTCCCATAAAGATGATCCTTTTGTCCACCTTTTTTTTTTTTTTTAAAGATTTATTTATTTGTTTGAAAGGCAGAGTTACAGAGAGAAAGAGAGAGAAAGTCTTCCATCTGCTGGTTCACTTCCATCCATTGGTTTACTCCACAACAGCAGGGGGTGAGCCAGTCCGAAGCCTGGAGCCAGGAGCTTCTTCTGGGTCTCCCACGCAGGTGCAGGGGCTCAAGTACTCGGGTCATCTTCCATTGCTTTCCTAGGCCATAGCAGAGCGCTGGATCGGAAGTGGAGTGCCGGGTTGATCATGCTTTACCTGCTATGCCACGGCGCTGGCCCCCCTTCCTCCCCTTTTAGGTATATTTTTTTAAGAAATCAAAATTCATTGTCACAAAAGAAAAGAAGAAATGTCCAGGGTGTTGTCTCCCCTCTGACTCCTCCACGGCAGTGTAAAATCCCTTAGCCCCTCGGGCGGTGACTGTCCCCTGTGTTCACATACTGCCTGCACACACGTACCGGTGACACAGCGTCCCTGCGGCTAAGCCTCGCATGAGTTTCTAAACGTTTCATAAAAGCGATTGTAGGTTTCATTAGTTTGTAGCGCTGGTAACTTAGTAGAACCAAAAAGCAGGAAGTGTTTGTGCTTCTCTTAAATGCGAATGTTTGAGGGGAAGCAGGTTTGATCACCGAGGAGTCCAAGGGAGAGAGAGCCAGGAGCCTCCTTTGCAGAGCGGTGGAACTGGTTCCTAGAACGACCATCCCTTGGAAATGTCACCACTTTCCTTTAGATTGGTTTAGCACAATGCCTGGCCTGCGACGCCTGCTCCCTGAGGACAGCGCTGCAGAGCCCGTTTGCGGTTGACAGTTGCAGTAAATGCCGGCTGTTTTCTCATTAAAGAGCCTGCCCGTGACTCATTCCCCAGAAGAGGACCTTTCTTATCTGACTGTGCGGTGTTTCTGTCCTGTCTCTGACGCTCTCGGTGCTGCACTGGTTCATTGCTTTTATTATTTTTTTTCCCCTTCAGTGTCTGTAGGTACCATGGCTTAAAGCTCTGATTAGAGTCCCCTGTTAGCCCCTAAGCCCTGGTCTCTACTTGATATTGTAGTCTCTCCCTGTCATTGTCAGGGCCTTGTGCCCTATAGCTCTTTTGACAAAATATTTTTTAAATTAAATACATCAGACATCTGCTAGAGCCTGGAGGATCAGTGTGCGTCTCCTCCGACCTTTCTGGTGCTTGAGGCGGGCGTAAGGCCCACAGTGCCTTGGGGCAGTTGTCCTGGCCCTGCCAGCAGTGCTGGGAACCCAGCAGTGTTTGTGTGTGGACACAGTTTCCCAGGGCCTTTCAGGTCTTTGTTCCCCCAGTGGGAGGTGCGGGAGGCGGGGCAGATGGCCTGTGTGTGGCACTGCAGTTTCCGAATGTGTACAGTGGCCATAATTGTTCATTCGTTCATCCGTTCCAGACACAGTCTTTGTTCTTGGACTTAGGTAGTGGAGACGGTACACCGAATAAGGTAGAGAACAGAGAGATCTGTTCCTTAGGAGTTTATGAGAGAAAGTACTTCTACCAGGGCACGTCTGGACGGTCTGCGTGCATTGGGTGGATCCGAGGCGGTCCTTCACTTGGAGCTGGACGTGGGGAGATCAGTGAGTGACGGCAGCCGAAGTGAAGCGTGCGTGGAAGCAGGAGCACCGTTGTCCGCGTCCTGAGGGCTCCTGCTTTACACGTGCAGAGCTGAGATGCTAAGCAGGCTTGCTTGCATTTCTGGCCTTCTTTGGGAGACAGGTCTCTGGTGTTCCTATGGGCATCCTGTCAAGCAGAGGACCTACGCTTGGAAAGACCCACGTAAGCGGTGATGGCCACCGCAGTCATCCCATCCCAAGTTGAAGGCGGCCACACACAGTGGTGCTGGCTGTGCCCCAGGCAGGCACCCTGTGGAGCTGACCAGCAGAGCTAAAGCCCAGCAGGGCTCTCCCCCCAGAACCCCCAGAAGGAGAACGGGCCTGTTTCCACCCTGAGGGGCACCTTTTTCTAATTTGCAAGAGGCACCCAGAGGGCTCGGATCTGTTTCCTTTTGTTTCTTAATGGTGCTCACATGTCCTGGCCAAATATTTAGCATCTTACTGTACTGTAATTTGCTAAATGACTTCCTCTAGCCATCTGTGGGGACTCAGCCATCATCGGGAAGAATGGCTCTGTGTCAGACACTTGCAGAAATTCGGGAGGACGTGCTCTCTTGGGTGGCATTTTTGCCTTCTGCTTCCCTTGCTGCCGGGATTAAGTCACAGGCTCAGAGCCCCTCCCCCTCCTCCATCTCCCTGCAGATGAGGAAGGAGCCCCAGCACTGCTCAGCACCCACCTCCCTGGGGGCCTGGGATGCACGGGTCACTGCCCCTACTCCTTGCAGCTTTGGTGCAAGGCCTTTTCTGTCACCTCGTGCTGGCTGTGCCCGCCGCCCTCTCTGACTCCCGATGCCTCCTTTGCTGCTTTCTTCCTTTCTCCCTCATCCTGGTTGGCTTGGTTCTGGAGAGAGAAAGACTCGAAAAAGGAGGCTTGCAAGTGAAGAGCAGACAAGGAGGGGAGGGCGAGTGGGAGCGGCAATGCAGCGGAGGGCGGGGAGGGAATAATGAAATGGACCTTGGCGGTTAGCGGGGGGTGAGGGTGACAGGACCAGGGGCGGGGTGCCCGGGCCCTCAGTAACCAGGTCGTCTTCCTCTCCTCAGGTGCCCTCATGCCTTCTCCCGCGGACCATGTCCATGATCTTTTCTGCCACTGTGGTACGGGTGAGGGACGGACTGCCTCTCTCGGCCTCCACTGACTTCTACCACACCCAGGATTTCGTGGAATGCAGGAAACGGCTCAAGACCTTGGCCCAGCGACTGGCCCAGTGTCCAGGCCGAGGTTCCGCTGAAAGCTGTGACTTCAGTATACAGTAAGCCAACACGCTCATCTTCTCGGAGCAAGCAGCACACCCGGGGTTCCTTTTAACTCAGTGTTGCTGCTGATGTTGGGCCGACGCTAGGCATAATGATCACAGATCACGTGGCATCAGGGGGTGGTCTGGGCTTGTGTGTGTGTGGTGGCTTTCCACAGAGCCCAGTGCTGCTGCACCTGCTCCTGACGTCTCTTCATGGGCACCCCTGAGCTGCGGGAGACCCAGCTTCAACCATTTTTCATGCCATTCCTTTGGGCATTTTTTTTTTTCCTGTACTTAGATGCAGGGCGGGAAGATAGACGAGGAGGGAGGAGATGCCGGGTTAGAATGCTGGGGAGGATTAAGGAGGAGAATGAAAAAACCAAGAAAATAAGAAAAAAGACTTCCCTTACAGCTCTTGGCTGCCGTTTTTGCTTTTTAAAATTTTTTAACATTTTATTTCAGAATGCTTTAATTTGCTTCTTAATTTTTTTTTCACTTTTAGTCTTACATTTAGTAATTTGTGATTTGTGTTCTGTGGCAAGAGCAGGGGCATGAAAATTGAGTGAGAGTGTGTTGTTGTTCTCAAGGAACTTAGCCTGATGTGGGAACACGGGACACAGATGACAGCGCAATACAGTGGGGGAAGTAGGATTCCATGTGTCAGTAGGGTTCCACAGTTGAAATGATCCCTTTAATAATAGCTCCTATCTTTGAGTGTTTTCTGTATGCCAGGCATTGTTCCGGGCTTTTGGTGGTAGAAAAGATAGGCAATAGCATTAAACAAACATACCAAGGTGAAAGACTTAACTAAATTACAGTTAGTGCCTTGGGAGGGCCCAGGTTTGCATGCAGGCTGTCAGGTACCCAGGTGTTTTCTTTTTCTTTTCTTTTTTTTTTTTTTTAATAGAAGGCCTAGAAACAAGACCTTTTTTTTTTTTTTTTTTTTTTTTTTTTAATTTTTGACAGGCAGAGTGGATAGTGAGAGAGAGAGACAGAGAGAAAGGTCTTCCTTTTTGCCGCTGGTTCACCCTCCAATGGCCGCTGCGGCCGGCGCATCATGCTGATCCAAAGCCAGGAGCCAGGTGCTTCTCCTGGTCTCCCACGCGGATGCAGGGCCCAAGGACTTGGGCCATCCTCCACTGCCTTCCCAGGCCATAGCAGAGAGCTGGCCTGGAAGAGGGGCAACCGGGATAGAATCCGGCGCCCCGACCGGGACTAGAACCCGGTGTGCCGGCGCTGCAAGGCGGAGGATTAGCCTGTTAAGCCACGGCGCCGGCCCCCAGGTGTTTTCCTCATGCACGGTATCATTTCTTGTTCTGGGATATGGAGCATGAAGCCAGCTATTCTATGAAGGAATCAGGGTTTAGACAGGTTTTGAAATATCAGAATGGCTTGTAACAGATCGTGCATCTGTGCTTCTAGTAGTTAGGCCTTCACTTACCAAGTCCCCTTTGCTCTCCTGGAGCAGCATGTATGCAGTTGGCCTGATGAGTTGGAATCTTTTTAGGTGAATTCGTTCTCAGGATCATAAAAACAAAAGGAAGAGTCCGGACCTGACACCAGTTAGATGGTGTGGCAGGTGAGAAGGATTGCGTCCTGAAGAGGCTGCCCCATGGCAGGCAGGTGCACCTGTGCAGTGGGTGCAGAATGCCCAGGAGCCAAAGCCTGGCTGCATCTGCTCACCTCCGCAGGTCCTGTCTCTGATGGTCCCTTCCTCACCATGCTGTGATGAATTAACTTGCGTTATACCTCAAATAGGGAATCTCTTCTCTATTAAAGGATATTTTTCACAAAATAAAAAAAAGTCTACAGTTTTAGAAAGAAATCTTGGGTCCTGTAGTAGTTTTGAGAAAAAGGACCATGAACTGCCCTACTCATTCATGTTTTGAATGAGCTGCCCACTGTTAGTTTCACAGAGGAAACTGGGGCTTTCTAGTTACAGGTGAGCAGTGCTGTAGCTCTTCATATCTAAGGGGCGGTCTCATTTCCTAGGGCTATCGTGACAAATTACTCCAGACGGGCTTCAAGCAACAGAAATTTGTTCTCTCACAGTTTTGAAGCCTGAAAAGTCTCTGCTATCTTTGAGGAAGATCCTTCCCATCCCTCTCTGTTACCTTCTGACAGTTTCTGCATTCCTTAGCATTCCTGGCTGGTAGATACATCAGTCCACGCTTGGCCTCTGTGGTCACGTGGCCTTCTTCCCTGTCTCTGTGTCCAAATTTCCCTCTTCTTCTAGGATACCAGTATGGGTGAGGGCCTGCAGCACCCAGAATGATTTCCATTTGTCTAGGTTATATCTGCAAAGACTCTAGCTCCAAATAAGATTGCGTTCACAGGCACTGGAGCGTATGTGGAACCCACAGCCAGGATCCTCTTTTATATAGAAGCACATCTGTGTCGGACATGCTTAGACCCTTCTGAAGGATTCCTCCCATAAGGAGGAGGAGAGTCCTCATTTATTGAACTTGGAAAAGTTTTTACAGATAGAGTTTCAGCTATAAGAAGATGGTAGAGGGGCGGGCGCTGTGGTGTAATGGGTAAAGCCACCACTCGCAGTGCCAGGATCCCATATTTGCACTGGTTCAAGTCCCGGATGCTCCACTTCTGATCCAGCTCTCTGCTATGGCCTGGGAAAGCAGTAGAAGATGGCTGAAGTCGTTGGGCCCCTGCACCCCTTGGGAAGACCCAGAAAAAGTTCCTGGCTTCGGATTGGCGCGGCTCCAGCCGTTGTGGCCAATTGGGAAGTGAACCATCGGATGGAAGACCTCTCTCTCTCTCTCTCTGCCTCTCCTCTCTTTGTGTAACTATGGCTTTCAAATAAATAAATAAATAAATCTTAAAAAAAAAAAAAAAAAAAGATGGTAGAGCAGTACACCCTGAAAACCCTCCTGCCAAAAACACCCAGAAATGTGGGTAAATATCTATCAAAAATTATTTTTAGTGGATAATTGAGCTTGAAAGAAAGAAATTGCAGGGTGTCAAATGAAGGAAGAGCAGAATACCATGGAAGCAGAAGAGTGAGCTTCCCCTGAGGCTCCTGGGTAATTGATGTGGTGAACTTGGGGCTTGAACTTCAGCACCCACGAGATCCCTGCATTAGGAGGGGGTGTCAGACGAGACCCTACATAAAGGAAAGATTCTTGTCAGGCTCCACTCCTAGGGAAGTGATGGTTGGTGAGAAACAGGCTGCCCATCCATACACACAGAACTCATCTCTACTTGGTTCTGATGGGAAAGGAAAGTAACATCTCTCCTAGGAGACTGAGACCCTGCTCTTGTGCCTCCTGCAAGGCTGGCCCTTGAGTTTATACCCCCTCCCCCCCGGCCTACAAATCCCCAAGCCAAGGCTGGCGCTTCTGTAATGACTGATGCCATTCCTGGAGTAGCTGGCCAGAGCAAATGCAGAACTACAGTGGAAAAAGTGTACCCCGGCTTGACTGCCGGGGATTCCCACAGGAAAAAAGAGGCTGCACAGCAATGAGCTCTTAGCAAAAAATGAAGAAACACAAGAGGAGATGTTCCACAGTCAGTGGGAGTCAGTAGACACCACACACTGGTGAACTACAGTCTCCCCCTGGAGCTTGAAATGACAACACGGCGATCTGGAAAGAAGCAGAAAAAGACAAAGAGCTGTGCATTCAGCTCATAGGGACCAGAGTAACCTTAGTGCCAACCAGGTGAAGACAGTAGAGGACAGGAAAGTTACAGGCCATCCTTAAATTTCATAGACACAGAAGTCCTAAATTGAACATTAACAAATTAAATCTAGCAGCTATAAGTATATGGATTTGTAGACATTTACAACCAGCAAGGGCTTATTTCAGGATGCAAGGATGATTTAATGTTAGACAATCTATTGATGTCGATTAAAGAAGAAGAACATTTTTTTTCAATAGAGACAGAGAAGTCTGAGGCTGACTCCCACTAATAGATTGTACATCCCTCCTGCATGAATAACAAAAATGATCCCATGTTGTTGGTGACTAATACTGCTAGATATTTTTTTTTAAATACTTATTTATTTGAAAGGTATGTGGGGGGGGGGGGTGCGGTCTTCCATCCACTGGTTCATTCCTCAAATGGCTGCAACACCCAGAGCTGGGCCGATCCGAAGCCAGGAGCCTTTTCCAGGTCTGCCACATGGGTGCAGGGGCCCAAGGACTTGGGCCATCTTCTGCTGCCTTCCCAGGCCACAGCAGAGAGCTGGCTCAGAAGTGGAGCAGCCGGGACTAGAACCGGCACCCATATGGGATGCCAGCCCTGCAGGTGGTAGCCTCACCCGCTGTGCCACAGCACCAGCCCCACTGCTAGACGTTTTAAAGGAAGTATGAGAAAGAGTGTCAGGAACAGAGCTCTCTGAAGAAGCAGCGCACACGCAGCAAGCGGCCACGGGACTGTGTCAGGCCTAGCAGGTGCAGGCGTGAGGCCAGCTTGTGTCTGGGAGTGGGCTGGGAACGCAGGGGTCTGTTTCCTGGTAATGCAGATGCCACCCTTTTGTTTCAGTTTTTCGTCTTCCGGGGATGTGGCCTGCATGGCTATCTGCTCCCGCCAGTGTCCTGCAGCCATGGCCTTCTGCTTCCTGGAGACACTGTGGTGGGAATTCACAGCATCCTATGACACCACCTGCATTGGCCTAGCCTCCAGGCCGTATGCTTTCCTCGAGTTTGGTTTGTAACTCTCTTTTTGTACTTATTGCTGTCTCCTATGGCACTGTTTGAGTGGAACTTTTGTTTGGGTTTGGCTTTGACTATCAGGATGTGTCCCTGAGCAGCCTTGGACCACGAGCTGTCCCGGCAGTAGCGCAGCCTGAAAAGCTCTGTGATTTGTCTGTGGCTTTTCTCCTCTGCAGAGCCTGGGGGTGGGTGGAGATCGGGTGAAACCTGTGCAGGTGAGTAACCTGCAGGACTGCGGACCCCCTGCGGACCCCTCCTGAGGCCGGGGTCTGGAGCTCGTGGCTGACGGGCCAGCTGCTTGGCTCTGTAATCTGACGGAACCGGCTGCACTTACCCCTATATGTGTTGCCTGTGGCTGTTTGCCCAAGATAGCAGAACTGAGTTGTTGCGGTGGAGATCAGGGAGCCCAGCATCCCATGCTGTTTACTGTCCAGCACTTTGGGAAGATTTGGCCGGCCCCTGCTCTAGAGCAGTGCTGATCACAGGGTGGGCTTCCCTCATGAGGTAAGTACAGAAAAGTGAGAAACAGTGTTTACAAAGTCTTACGGTCACTTGGTGTTCCCTGAGATATTTTTATTATGTTTTATCAGAATATCAGCCTGCAACAGTTTGGAAATAAGAGAAAACCAGTCGTTCACTCAGTGGTCTGAGACGCTCTGCCCTGGAAGAGGGTACTGCGCTGGTTTTCTGAGCTCAGCCAGAAAGGCCTTGTAGAGGCCCGGGGCTTTGGACCGCAGCCTGATAATCATGGTGTGTGCTTAGATTTTGTCACATGTGGCTCATCTTGAGCTCGGGAAGAGGACAGGGCTAGAGACGGGCATTGCATTCTGTGGTCTCTGTGCAGAGAGCTGCTGTCTGTGAGGTTCTGGAACAAGGAACTTGGCAGCCTTTGGTGCTGGTGATCAAATAGAGGACCAGCAGCTGGATGTGTTGTCACCTGATTTCTGCTTACTGCCTCCACTCACCTTCTCTCTGTTGGTCTTCAACCAGGACTGGGCCAAGCCAAAGCCAGAAGCCTAGAACTCAGTCCTGGCCTTCTATGTGGGTGGCAGGGACCCAACTACTCGAGCTATCTCTGGCTGCCTTCCCAGGGCACACAGTAACAGAAGTTCCCAGAATTGGGAATGGAGCCAGGACACCAACCTGTGTTCTCCTATATGGGATGCAGGCATTCCGAATGGCTTCTTTTTTTTTTTTTTTTTTTTGACAGGCAGAGTGGATAGTGAGAGAGAGAGAGACAGAGAGAAAGGTCTTCCTTTGCCGTTGGTTCACCCTCCAATGGCCGCTGTGGCCGGTGCATCTCGCTGATCCAAAGCCAGGAGCCAGGTGCTTCTCCTGGTCTCCCATGCAGGTGCAGGGCCCAAGCACTTGGGCCATCCTCCACTGCCTTCCTGGGCCATAGCAGAGAGCTGGCCTGGAAGAGGGGCAACCGGGATAGAATCCGGCGTCCCAACCGGGACTAGAACCCGGTGTGCTGGTGCCGCAAGGTGGAGGATTAGCCTGTTAAGCCACGGCACCAGCCCCGAATGGCTTCTTAATCACAGTGCCAAATACCCACCCTGACTTGGAAATATTCTGTGAGTTGCTGGGAAGGTCTATCAGAAGTGGCTGGGCTAAGACTCAGGCTAACACTGAGACTCTGCAATGCATTATTGCCCCCTGTGCACTCACAGACTCTGCCTTGAAGAGGCTGGTCAGACTGTTGTTGATACGTAGCAGTCATTTATGTTGAACTTGAAACTGTTCAGGATCTGGCTAACTTGCACGATCTCGCTTAGAAACGTGATCTTACTCATAATGACTTCCAATGTCCGTTCTGATGAAA
This sequence comes from Lepus europaeus, assembly GCF_033115175.1. Classification (NCBI taxonomy): domain Eukaryota; kingdom Metazoa; phylum Chordata; class Mammalia; order Lagomorpha; family Leporidae; genus Lepus; species Lepus europaeus. The sequence goes on from NC_084835.1 coordinate 17,209,403, forward strand.
ATATTTAGTTTGGATCCCTCCCTTTTTGCAGACAGCATCATTCAGAAAATGAAGTGGCACTTTAACTACGTGAGCTCCTCCCAGATAAAGAGCAGCATGGAAAAAATTCAGGAGGAGCTTGAGGTCCAACCCCCAGTGATTCTCACTCTGGAGGACACAGATATGGCAAATGGGGTGATGAACGGTCACACACCAGTGCACTCAGAACCTGGTAAGTGGCTGGTGTTCTCTGATGTTGACATAGGCCAACTGGTATCACATAGTTCAAATGGACATTGTTTATTACTAGAAAGATGTCTGATTTTTATTTATGTGTGTGTGGGGGTGAGAGGTATAAAATATGTTAGAAAAAATATGTAGTGATCTTGTTTCCAAGTGGCTATTTTAATTAATTTGATAATTGTAACAATGGGTTGGTTTGAGAGGAGGCTTTTTTTTTTTGTAAGATATATTTTACTTATTTGAAAGGCAGAGTTAGAGAGAGAGATGTTTCATCCTCTGGTTTACTCCCCAGATGGCCTCAATGGCTGGGTTGAGCCAGGCTGGAGCCAGGCTGAATCCAGGAATCAGGAGGTTCATCTGAGTCTCCTACATGGGTGCAGGGGCTAAAACTCTTTTTATTTATTTATTTTTTGACAGATAGAGTTGGACAATGAGAGAGAGAGACAGAGAGAAAGGTCTTCCTTCCATTAGTTCACCCCCCAAAAATGGCCGCTACGGCCCGAGCTACGCCGATCCGAAGCCAGGAGCCAGGTGCTTCCTCCTGGTCTCCCATGTGGGTACAGGGGCTCAAGCACTTGGGCCATTCTCCACTGCCTTCCTAGGCCACAGCAGAGAACTGGACTGGAAGAGGAGCAACCGGGACTAGAACCCGGCACCCATATTGGATGCTGGTGCCCCAGACGGAGGATTAACCAAGTGAGCCACGGCACTGGCCCCAGGGGCTAAAGCTCTTTCCCAGGCATGTTAGCAGGGAGCTAGATCAGAAGTGGAGCAGCCAGGACTTGAACTGGTGCCCAAGTGGGATGCTGGCATCATAGGCAGCACCACAGTGCTGGCCCTAAAGGGAAGCTATGCCTGGAGGAAAATCAGGAATTGAAAAGTGACTCGGCAGGTTGTTTTCTTACAGGGTGCAGATGGTGAAAACAGTTTCATTCTCTTTTGCTCAAATCACTTATTGAACTATACATATTTATACAATATATATATTATAATATATATTTTGGGGTGAGTGTTTTTGGCAGAGTGGTAAAGACGCTGCTTGGGACATGTACATCCCATATCAGAGGACCTGGGTTCAAATTGTAGTTCTGTTTCCAATCCCACCTTCCTGCTAATGTTCCCCCTGGGAGACAGCAGGTGGTGGCTCAAGTAATTGGGTTCCTGCTACCCACATGAGAGACCTAGATTGATTTCCAGGCTCCTGGCTTCAGCTACAGTAGGCAGCTTTAGTAGGCATTTGGGAAGTGAATCAATGGATGGAAGATCCCTGATTGTCTCTCTTTCTGCCTTTCCAATAAATAAATAAAATTAAAAAAAAATAGTGAATATAAAATGAGTTCTTATCTCATCTTATCCCTTAATAAATAATTACAAATCTCCACTGAGAAACTCCCACTTCCATTAGTGGAGAGAGGGCTATGGGAAAGACAATGGCCAGGGCCAGGGCTTTTGGTTCCTCTTTGTCTGATTATCCAGTGGACACAGGGAGCTTTCTCCATCCCTTTGGATCCCAGAGTCCTCATCTGAAGAGTGAGGTATTCACGAACATGATCACAGCGCTCTGTTTTCTGGCATGAACACTGTTAGCCACTCAGTGCTTAGCATACAACAAAGCATGGTGGGTTTTTTTTTTTTTTTTTTGCATTCTTGTTTTACAGTTATATATAATTAAACTAATATTTAATTAAAGTGCATATTTATTTATATTCTATGAATTCTGCTATTTAAGAGCTAATAAGTCTCCTCTGAAAAATAGAGCTGTCTAGTTGATAATAGTCTAATTGTTTTGGTTCTATACTTGACTCATTGCTTGAATCTTACAAGTGGTGTATTAAAAATGCTCATGCTTTTGTCCTAACTTTGTATTTGGGTTTGATCTGTTTCAGCCAATACATTCCTAGATTGGCTCTCAGGCCAGTTAGTAAGTTTTTTAATTTAGATTGTGAGTGAACTGAAGTTTTGAAGTAGACCCCAAGCTTCTGCCTTTGCCACACGAGAATATGGAGATAACGTTGTAATGTATGTTTTGTTTTTTGAGCGCCTAGACAAGAGGAGCAAGTCCAGAAAGTGTCAACTTGCCCATCTTTCTAGGACGTTTTACTATGGTTTGACTCACCCTATTGTACTGAGGTTAGACTCTCTACCGGCAGTGTGTTCTGTTCTAACAAGGACTTGGACTTGCTTAGTGGGGACTCTAACACACTAACAGTAGGCATAGGTGGGTCGTGGCTAGGCCTGTGTGTTTTTGGGCGAAATGTAAGGACAAGAAATGCATTGCAAGAAGATGGATAGGACACCATTTCATTGTGAAGACCAGAATCAATTTGAGCATTTGTTCTCGTATTAGTTCCGTTAACTACTGAGAGCTTAACTAATCAATACTTCCTCCCCTCTTCCCAATTACTTAAGAACTTAAAAATTGCATTTGCTGTGATTTGCTCCAGAAGCACACACAACACTGAATGTCATCCTTGTCAGAAGAGTAGGGCATGTTAAAGCTGAGGATTAATGTAAAATGTAGAGGCGCTTACAGCATTTGACAGCCAGTTTGCAAATAAAGCTGAGGTCCTCTCTGGTAGCACAGGAAGGTGCTTTCCAAGATTTCCCAACCCAAACCCTACTGACATTTTTGCATCAGATGATTCTCTGTTGCAGGGGAATTTAGAAACTCTTCCTTGTCTTTGCCTACTAGATGCTGATGGCACCTGTCTCTGGTTGTGACGATCAAAATCGTCTACAGACATTGCCAGATGCCCGCTAAGGGGTGGATCACCCCTGCTTGGGAGCCGCTTTCAGCAGACAGGATTATTGAGCACTTGGGAAACCTGTGCTTGCCAGAGAAGGCGACCTCTCTGGAAGAAGCTCAAGTCCTCGATCCATCCTGGCCTTCGTTTCTTGCCTATCTTTCCGCTAACGCCTGCTGCACTTAGAACTAGTTCTTTAGTCACTCTATTTAACATCATGTTCCTATCGCTAACAGAGTCCTTGGTTGTGTGTCTGCTGAGCTTTGTTTCGTGTAGACATTATTTTCACCCTTGTTTTCTTTCCCATGAGAAGCTCCCAATGTCCGAATGGAGCCAGTGACCGCCCTGGGCATCCTCTCCCTTGTCCTCAACATCATGTGTGCTGCTCTGAACCTCATTCGTGGGGTTCACCTTGCAGAACATTCTCTACAGGTAACCTTTTTTTAAAAAAATTTTAATAGTTTATGTTCAAGGACACCTGATAGAAGAAACTTTTGGGGATATAATTTATTTATAAGGTTATTGTGCACTAAGATTTAAAAAGTTTTAAAATTTTATTTTAAAAACACAAGCCCTCTACGAGAATATTGGTAAGAAATGGGCAAGTTACTACAAGGTTGTCAGACTACCCCAAGACCCTGGAGTCCCCCAGGACCCAAAGCTGGGTTATTCACCCAAGGAAAATGCTTGATTCTTAGGCTTTAAGGTCCAGGCTCTTTTCCCTGAGGGGAAGGTTATCCCATAGTCTGATTTATAGGAGGCAAATACTACATTGTCTGTGATTTTGTCAAAGAACTGTATCTCTCACAAGTTTCTTTGCTAGCTTGCTCATCTCAAAGCAACTTTTTTTTGACAATGCTTTTTAAAAAGAGTGTTTGAATGTTGAACAGATATGCCTGTTGGAGATAGAGCCTTGCTCCGTGTGCCATGTTCACACTCGGGCATCTGGTGGCTGAAGGCTGAAGCTCAGCTGATATTGGACCTCAGGGGACTGATGTAGATGGACCTGTCTGGAGAATGGCAGAGGGCTTGTGTTACAGGAGTGGCAACCCCTGTTACCACATCTCATTCTTAACCAATGTGAGCTGTGACTTCCCCTCCTATTGGTTATGATTACTTGTAACCAGATATTTGCCAACTGTTTGTGCAACTAGAATATGTGGTTGGCCAACAAGATGGTTAAGACGTAGTCCCTACTCCAGGGGCTTTTGTGGCACAAAGCAGGGTATGGTGGCAGCACTGGGCAGAGTGGCAGTGTCTGGGAGTTGGAGGAATTAGAGAACAGGTGGTGTTGACAGATGAGTAGGATTTCGAGAAGTAGAGGAGCTCTGGACTCCCTTCACGTTGAGAATTTGGTACAGATCCATGGGGACAGGAGGGTGCGTGGTGTGTCCAGGCCGCTGGAAACAGTTGCATACCAACTGTGGTCTTGTGCATAAACAGGGACTTGGGTTCCACCCAGGCAGGGATTTTGTACCATCACCCATACCAGACCAATGTCATAGTGTCTCCTTTCATCTAACTAGTCCTTCCCTTGTGTTTTCCATATTTGTTTTAGGTTGCCCATGAGGAAATTGGAAACATCCTGGCTTTTCTCATTCCTTTTGCAGCCTGCATTTGCCAGGTGGGTGAAACACTGATATTATGGGGAATGGTTAAGCGCATGACCCACTTTTGTTCTTCTGTTGGAACCATCAGCAAGTCTCTGGGTCCCATTTTTGTTCCACCAAGGTCTTGGTTCAAATCATGGCCAAGATCAGGCCTGTAGGGGAGGGACCTTAGATTCCGCCTGTTCTCATTTTACAGAGGAAGAACTTCGGGCTCAGGAGGGGAAAGTCATTTGGCCAAGGCCACAGGGCATTGACTGCTGCAGACTGAAGCCAGGAGTTTGAATCTGACTGTGCAGAAGGGAGCGATGAGATCGCAGTGGGGGTTGGCTTGGGGCTGGCTAGCATGAGGCAGGATGTCAGCTTCTGCTTGTTGTTGGGACGGTCTGAGTTCTGGAATGTCTCTGCGGAACTAACAGCTATGTATGTGTGGTTGTTTCAATGGAGAACTAGGCGAAAAAGTGCTATTTTTATAGTAATAATGATAATAATACCTTCCAACTCAATAAGACTACCTTCCACGTCCACCTCTGGGAGGTGAAGCAGAAATGAGAACATGAATTAGAGGACTTTGTGATGCTTTCCTTATTTTTATTGGGTAGTATTGAGAGGAGCTTTGGATCCCCCATAGGCGAAGTTCATTCTCACACACCTGACTTGTTTTCTTTCCTTTTTTTTTTTTTTAAGATTTATTTTATTTACTTGAAAAGGGAGTTACAGAGAGAGGTAGAGATAGACAGAGAGAGAGGTCTTCCATCCACTGGTTCGCTACCCACATGACCACAATGGCCGAAGCTGAGCCAGTCCAAAGCCGGGAGGCAGGAGCTTCTTCAGGTCTCCCACGTGCAGGGGCCCAAGGGCTTGGGCCATTCTCCTCTGCTTTCCTAGGTGCGTTAGCAGGGAGCCGGATCGGAAGTGGAGCAGCCAGACCTCAAACAGGCATCCATATGGGACGCAGGCACTGTAGGCCAGGGCTCTAACCTGACGTGGCACAGCACCGGCCCCAGTTTTCCTTCCTTTTCTTGTACACGGGCTAGGATCTTCCCACTTTCTCTGCTGTTGATTTTTGGTTTTAATTAAAATTTCTTACCCAGAGCACTTCCCCACTCTTGCCCATATGAGGGACTCCAAAAGAGTCTGTGGAAAATGGAATTAAAATACAAGTTTATTTTGGTACCAAAACTTGAAATCCATGTGTAGTTTTTCCCTAATATGCGTGTTTATGAACTTTGTGAAGATCCCTTCTACATCTTAAAAATGTTGTCTTTCCAAGAATTACATGAGTGTGCAAACCCGATTTGCGATCAAAGATTGAATCAAAGATTGAAAATGCACTCCTCTGGAAAACCTTGGGCAGCGCCAGTGGCAGTTTCCTGGGGCATGCATTTCGCGGCTGCAGGAATGATCGAGTTCCGCCTCCATTCCTTCAGTTGCTTGCCCACCTGGATAGCTCTTCCATGGGGCACTGTCTCTCTTCCACTTGAGCTTTTGTTGTGTTGCTCTATATGCTAAGAATGGGCTTTTTAGAAAACAATAACATTGAGCCAAAAACCGTTTGGACCTTTTGCAGAGCACAGTTGGCGCCTTTTCTATATGATAACCCTTGTAAAATATCACATCCTCTCCCTGTTGTGAGGCCTTTCAACTCAGAGGTGCTTCTGAGGACATGAGAAGGAGGGTGCCCGAGGGAACAGTGGCTATCTCTCACCTAACTGCCTGTCGTGGCTCCTGGAAGGAAAATTCTGTTGTAGACTTTCAAATGGGCAGGGCACTCATTCCCTCTGTGACATCATCTATTTTACTTGCCGCCTTGCTTCCCAGTCTCCATGGTCACCCAGCATTTAGCAGCAGCCTGACCAGTGGGTCCCTGCTTCCCGCTAATGAGTGTAGTTCAGGAAGCAGCTGGGTGGTGGCCCGCTGCAGCAGGTGGTCTTGCTTCTAGTCCTGTGCTGTGGTATTGTCTCTGATTGGACTTCCTCTTGTGGTCTCGTTTCAGTGTTACCTGTACCTGTTCTACAGTCCAGCCAGGACTATGAAGGTGGTGCTGATGCTGCTCTTCATTTGCCTAGGCAACGTGTACCTGCACGGGCTGAGGAACCTCTGGCAAATCCTTTTCCACATAGGGGTGGCTTTCCTCTCTTCCTATCAGATACTGACCAGGCAGCTTCAGGAGAAGCAGTCAGACTGTGGAGTATGAGGCCGGACCCTTGGATGTCCTTCTGGGAGTCAATCTGTGTTTCCTGTCCTGCTTCTCAAGTTTCCATCCTTGAAGCTTCTTTCAACCAAGCTGACTGAAAAACCAAGAATGGGGGATTTTTAACGGACACGGCCGAAGTTGTGAGCTCTCCCGATTCCCAGGCTTGGCTTCATGCCGTGTGTGACTGCAGAATTTCCAGTTGAGCACATTTCTTGGGACAGCCGAGCCGGGGGCTCACTCAGGAAGGTCAGAATGGAAATATTTAGGTCTTTTAAATTGAGTGACACAATAAACCACTAGATTGGATAACACTAGCTTTAGCAATTGGCAGTTGTCTGTGAGGAGCCAGTTTATAATCTAAATGTGACTTGGTGAGTTGTTTGTAGAGAGTCAGTACAGGGTGAATTAGAAACTTAAAAATATGGTTCCTATACATAAGCCAGATAAATTGTGTTTACATTTTTGATAAGTTGAGTTCAATATACCTTTGGAATATTTAAATATATTTTTGGATATATGTTGAACTTCATTTAGAGTAAAGATAGACAAAAGCTGAGAAAATGGTCAGGAAATTCAAGTTTAATTTATATGTAAATTTTGATGGCAGTGGGACTGTGTGGGTGTAGAAGTGTTTGTATTTATTTGCAGGTTAGGTCTGAAAACTTTTACAGTTGCTTGAGTAACCAGTACTACTGGATCGTAGGGTTATAAGCATGAGCAGAAATGAGAATTTCAAGGATTCCTTACAACTGGGCACAAATTGGAGTGGGTGAATGATGTGGATCCAGTGACACTTAGAAGCCTGTTCTTTTAATGCTGATGAATACTTGGCCCTGTGTACCTGTTCCCAGAAGACCTCCCAAATTAATTACCCCTGTACACCTTTCCCAGGGCTCTTAATTATATCAATAGGCCTCTTTTGTTTTGTTTTGTTTTGGAATGAGAGTTAAATGGATTTCAGCTTCCTGAAGCTTTCTGAGATAGAACTAACATATGCTCTGAAGAGTTAGCTTCTTTCATTGCCAAAAAATGCGCTAATCATAATTGCCCAAAATACAGTTCTGAATAAGATCACTTTGGTCTCCAGAAACATCATCCTGGGTCTCCAGGTACCCAGGAGGCTGCTTTGGGTCTTTGTTCTTTTGGATCATCTTTGGTGGAAGTCTGGAATCTAAACAGTTCATCCACAGTTGCATGGAATACTTTGGGTTAAATTATGTGCTCTTGATGTGTTTTTGAAAACCCTGTTTTGGTAGTTTTTTTTTTTTTTTTTTTTTTTTTTAAGTGAAAAGAACATTGGAATTGCAGGAAGACTGAGAATATAGTTTTAAGGAATTCAGTTATATTTGGTTATTATTGGTACTGTATTGTTATTGAGCTACCTTGGTATCATGTGAAGAAAAACAAGTTTATATGACTGGGAACTGTGTTGGGGGAGTGTTGCCATAGTAACTATTTTCTTATAATAGAATTTTCTATTTTTAACCTAACATAAAATATCTGGATAGGAAAATTATATTGGCAGCGTTGGCTTCTCAGCTGTGCACTTCTCTGCACACTGAGCAGGTGAGTTTTCAGTCGTTCCGGGAGATAGTTTTGAGGAGGTGGTAAAGTAAAATGGGAAGCCAAGGAAGGGAGGAAAAAAAATCTTTTTAAATTAGAAGCACACGCACATACAAAAAGCTTTGGAACTTAGAAGAACTTGAAGTGTCTCGATTTCTTGTCTAAGCCTGTGTGGTGTTGGTGTCACTGTGTGGCTCTGTACCCCAGATGCTTTGGGGCTCTGAGTCTTGATCCGCATTCAGCAAGCAGTAAAGCTGCAGCCCTGGCAGGCGGATCTTTCTGCTGAATGCTTCTTCCTGCTGAGGCACCAGTGCGAATGTTATGCAGAGCTTTGGTCTATTAACGTGTAGCTGAAATTTGAGATTTACTTGTGCAAACTAAAGAGAAAAGATGCACAAGGAAAACAGTGCAAGTAATGACCACAAAAATGTTGCTGAACTGAAATCCAGCTAAAAGAAACCCCCATTCACCAGAGGAAGAGCCTAATGATAGGAATAGAAGCCCTGGTGATTTTGTTCAAGGGAAATCCCAGACTTTAGGTTGACTTGGTGCAGGCTTTGAAGTCTGTGGTCCCTCTGTGCAATCCGTGACATCCGAAAGCCAGTCCCGACCCCATAAGTTATTCTCACCCTACCACAGACTCATTGCTCTTCAAGAATCTCTGTTTTCCCAGTGAGTAAATGCTTGCCTGCCCAACCAGCCTTGCAGGGCTGGATCTGGGAACAGATGAAATCATGTTGCAAACAAAACCTTCCCAGGTGCCTGTGGTTGTCAGATGCTGCAGGGTTTTGAGGGTGTGTGTGTGTTAAGTTCCATCTGCGGTATCAGTGCTGCCAGAGTGTGGCTCAGTGCTCTGAGGTGGGGCTTCCCAACCCAGTAGCCAAAGCCCAAAGAGTTTCCACTTCCCCGGGAGGCGAAGGCAACAAGTAGATTCTGGCTTTCCTTTCTCTAGGTTAGCCTGATGTGATGAGGGTTGTATGTGTACTGCGTTCCCTTTCCAGGGTGGAAACAGCTGGGACACATCTGGGTGGCATTCCCACCCAGTCCATAGGTCGGCTGCCTATGGAGTGGGGGAGGAAGGTGAGACCTGAGGCTGTGTTTTGCTGCTTGAGCTTGTGTCCTGTTATGACTCTGTTAATGTACGTCGTGACCAAGGCCCCATGTTTTAACAGCTCTTTAAGGGCTGGAGCAAAGGATGTTGGGAGAAATGCTGGAATTAAAACATGTAATCATTTTTAGTTGGCTGGAGGGATGGGAAACCCACCTGTAATAGAATGAATAGAGTGTGTAGAGGAGCATCCAGGTGGGAGCAGGTGGCATCGAGGCCCAGCCCTCTCACCCACACCCGGGGAACTAGATGTCCAGAAGTAGTAGCAGTGTGGTGGTCAGCACCGCTCAGAGTCAGAGACACCAGCAGGCAGACAGGGCATGAGAAGCAGGGGACCTGAGGGGAGCAGAGCCAGGGGCTGACTGTCTGCAAGAAGGCAGCAGCTGCCCCTTGGAGTCTGTCACTCATCGTCACATGCAAGACAGTGGTCCTTGGAGACCCTGCTGCTTGCTGGCACGATGCAGTGCAAGTGAGTACAGGCGGGGAGGGGAGTGCTGGCCGCAATCCCATGGGCCCAGCTCAGGCATGGCCCGCAATCCACGTGCTCCTCCACAGAGCCCCACACCCAGACACTGTGTTAACGGTGGAGGAAGAGAGAGTGGATGCGCCCGTGAGAGATGAGGCAGGGGAGGTGATAGAGACGGAAACACCGGGTGAGTGCAGTGTTTGTGTGCAGGCAGAGGAAGTCTGTGAGTTCACCTGGTGCGCACAGGTTCTGCATGTGTCAGACACATAGGACGGGTGTGACTGGCCTTTACGAAAAGGCGTCGTATGGTACTGCAGTGTGCATAGCCTTGTTCTTCCGCTCCAGAAAGGTAGCAGCCTCCCGCTGCCCAGGCCCAGCACCCATGATACCATTGAGGTTTCCCTGTGCTGCTGGTTGGACCAAATGTTGCAGTCTGTCCTCTACCCAACCCGGGAGATCTCTGGTTCTCCTCCATGGGAGCGGTGACGTCGAGTGGCTGTTGCTGGGGAGACCTTGTCGGCAGGGACCTGTGGCAAAGGGCTCGTCCGTAAAATCTGGGAATGGCAGGATGTGGCAACACCTGCCCCTGTGTACCAAGGGCAGAGTTGCTGCCCACCAGCGCCTGTATTTAGGCTAAAATGAAACCCGTTCTGTTCTTCTGACCAGTGCTTCGTACACATGAGCTGCTTTAACCCTTACAGGATTCTGGAGCTGCTTCAGACAGTGTTATGAGCCATTCATACAACTTAACTCCCAGGATTCTGTTTTGCTTAATAGACTTTTCCTGCTAAGAGCATAAAAAATCAAAGTCACTGTTGTAGCCAGGGCAGGCCACAGGACCACACACACTCATGTGGAGTGCTTGCCACCCGTGTCGTGCAAGTTTCTGACTGTCTTCGTGTAACTGAGCAAATGATGGGGCCCCTGAACAAACTGCACATGATAGTGAGACCTAAACTTGTGTTAAGGTGCGTACAGAACGTTGTAGAGCCGTTTATATACTGTGTATATATCAATTAAACGAGGTGGCTTCAGAAGTGAGAGGAGAATAAATCTAAAGTGTTTGTTAACGCGTGTGATTGTACTTAATGTGAGGAATTCCAAGCTGTGGGACCTTCGTCCTAGACAGGGTGATGTGGGCCTGCCACAGTGGGAGGGAGCTGTTGAGAGAACAGCGCAGGTCTTCTTGTTCAGTGACGTGCAGAAGCATGGGTTCATGTAGTCTTAGCACTAATCCCCAACCAGAGCAGCAGCCACCGCACTGCCCTGGGAGCCCAGCGGCCTGCCTCCTTGCATCCTCTGCCCATCTTGCTGTCTGCCCCTAGGCAGGCACTTTCCCCGCTCTGGGTTCTCAGCTGCTGTCTTGTGCTGTGAGGGCCCTGAAGCTTTTCATCTCCCAGGACCAGCCTGGTCACAGAATGACCACCAGGAGGCGCACTTGCCAGTCACATCGTCCGTTTCCCAGCGTGGGGGACGGTACCCTTTTGCAGAGGCCCTTCTGTAGCAGCTGATAAAATTCCCAGCGAGGAAGCAAAGGCAGCGTGCTCTCGTGACCACCCTCTAAATACACTGGGGAACACACGCAGCAAGTGTCTCTATACCATCTGTCCTGAGTCAGAATACTTAGGGGGAAGGCAGAGATGAAATAAACGGGCTCTGGAATTTGGGAGTAGACAGTGCCTTCAGATCCCATCTGGTCCAGTGCCCTTGATGCTCAGGTTGGGGAGCCAATGACAGGGTAGCCCAGAGCCCCGTCACCCTACCACTTGGTGGGGTTCACAGAGAAGAAAAGGAGATGGCCCGTGAGGATGCCCTTTCTGTGCCAAGAGGGTTGGGTGAGGGTCAGACTGCTGCGTTACCTGTCTTTTCTTTGAGTCCTATCCCTTGAAGGGGGCCAGGCAACAGAAATGCTGCTAAGCACTCTTGGGCAGTGCCAGTGGAAGAGAGGTTTGGAGAGGAAAAGGCCCACATGAGTGTACCTGACCCAGCCCTAAGACATGTCAGATCAAAGGGCATCAGCAAATCGACAGCTCCTTGAAGAGCCTGAAGAACATCTTTGTGATCTGGGGTAGAAAAGTACTTCACACACAAGAAGTGCTTCTTCTTTGTTGATTTACTGGTTTATCGGAAAGGCAGCGTGAGAGACAGATGGAGAGAGAGACCTTCCATCCACTGGTCCATTCCCCAAATAGGGGCAACAGCCAGGGCTAGGCCAGGCTAAAAGCCAGGAGCCAGGAACTACCTCTGGGTCTCCTACGTGGGTGGCAGGAACCCAAGTGCGTGGGTTATCTTCTGCTGCCTGGTGCATTAGCGGGAAGCTGGATGGGAAGTGGAGGAGTCAGGACTCGAACTGACACTCAGTATGGGATGCTGGTGTCACAAGCAGTGGCTTAACCTGCTGCGCCATAATGTTTGCCCTCCAAACGTGTATCTTAACCTGTAAGGTGCAGTGATTGATGGATCGCACGGGAATTAGGATTCCATGAGCAATGCTTTAAGACTAGGAGATGAGACTTCCAATGCCTGAAACCAAGGAGGGATTAATAGAGAAGTAAGTGGGGTACGTCAGCAAGGAAGGCAGAAATCACAGGATACAAATGGCAGACCATTTACAAAAGATCAGACCCGAAAAGCAAGTACGCATATGAAGAGATGTAAAACCATCAGACATGACGGAGGAGTTGAGCACATCGCTCTGTGGCACCCACTATTGGAGGGAGGTTGGAGATGGGGGACCTTGGCCCCTGCTGGTGGCGACCAGAATGACACAGAGATCTGTAGAGACAGAGCTGCCCTTCAAGCCTGAGTTGTGTCCCCTAAATACATAGGTCCCAACCCTAGGCCCCAGTGGGACTATAGTTGGAGATAGGGCCTTTAGGGAAAATGAGGTCATATTGGTGGGCCCAAATCCACTGGGACTGATGTCCCTATAAGAAAAGATGAGGGGCCAGACGTTGTGGTAGAGCAGGTGAAGCCACTGAATAGGATGCCCACATCCTACATTGAAGTGCTAGGATCAAGTCAAGCCTCTGCCTCCAATACAGCTTCCTGCTCAAGTGCTTGGGCTCCTGCTGCCTGCCTGGGAGAAATGGACGGAGTTTCCAACTCCTGGCTTTGGTCTGGCCTAGCCCTGTCTATTGTAGACATTTGGGTAGTGTACCAGAAGATGGAAAATCCCCCCCCCCCCGCCTTTAAAATAAATAAATAAAATTTTATTTTTTAAAGAAGACATTAAACGCAGGCACAGGGAAAAGACCATGGAAGAGACGAAGAAAAGACAACCACCCGACCCCTTGATGGCAGACCTCTGGACTCTGGAAACATGAGAAAGCTTACGGCTGTTGTTAAAGCCAGCCAGACCATGGGACGTGGTGATGGCAGCCCTACAAGGCCGGCACAGCGGCCCACCCAAATGAAGTGTGCATATACCTCGTGACAGGGGTTTCGCGCCTGGCTGTGTGTCCCAGGAACATTCTTAACACGGATCCTTAAGGGGACATGTATGAAGGTAAGTGTTCATTGAAGCGTTGTTTGTGTTGTGTACAGATGAGCACCACGAAGCAGGCAGACACCTGGGTTTAGATGGAATCTTGCTGCATGGATGATCTTCTAAATTTGGAGCCAAATAAAAAATAACTTAAAAAATATATATATTGAGGCCAGCCCTGTGGTGTAGAGGGTAAAGCCGCCGCCGGTTTTCAAGTCCCAGCTGCTCCACTTCGATCCAGCTCCCTGCTAATGCACCTGGGAAAATAGTGGAAGATGGCCCAAGTGTTTAGGCCCCTGCCACCCATGTGGAAGACCCAGAGGAAGCTTCTGGCTTCTGGCTTTGAATTGGCCATTGTGGCCATTTGAGGAATGAACCAACAGATGGAAGACCTCTCTCTCTGCCTCTGCCTTTCTGTAACTCTGCCTTTCTAATAAATAATCTTTAAAGATATTATTCCTCTATTTGATACTTCTGATTCCTTTTTTTTTTTTTTTTTTTTTTTTTTTTTTTTTTGACAGAGTGGATAGTGAGAGAGAGAGACAGAGAGAAAGGTCTTCCTTTTTGCCGTTGGTTCACTCTCCAATGGCCGCTGCGGCCGGCGCATCACGCTGATCCGAAGCCAGGAGCCAGGTGCTTCTCCTGGTCTCCCATGCGGGTGCAGGGCCCAAGGGCTTGGGCCATCCTCCACTGCCTTCCCGGGCCATAGCAGAGAGCTGGCCTGGAAGAGGGGCAACCGGGATAGAATCCGGCGCCCCAACCGGGACTAGAACCCGGTGTGCCGGCGCTGCAAGGCGGAGGATTAGCCTGTTAAGCCACGGCGCCGGCCGATACTTCTGATTCTTAAATTTTTATTTAATTTATTTGAAAAGCACAGCTCCGTCCACTGTCCATTAGGTTCACTTCCCAAATGCCTGCATCAGCCAGGGCTGCATTAAGTTGAAGCCAGGAGTGGGGAACCCAATCCGAGTCTCCCTGTGAGTGGCAGGGATTCAAGTACTTGAGCCATCACCTGCTGCCTCCCAGGGTGTACATCAGCAGGAAGCTGGCGTTAGGAGCAGAGCTGGGACTCCAACCCAGGCACTCTGATATAGGACACAGGCATCCCAAGCGATATCTTAACTGGCTAAGTCAAATACCCATTGCGAAAATAACTTTTATATGATTAAAAAATATATGCACGGCCAGCGCCGCAGCTCAATAAACTAATCTTCCGCCTGCGGCGCCAGCACACCGGGTTCTAGTCCCAGTCAGGGCGCTGGATTCTGTCCTGGTTGCCCCTCTTCCAAGCCAGCTCTCTGCTGTGGCCCAGGAGTGCAGTGGAGGATGGCCCAGGTCCTTGGGCCCTTCACCTGCATGGGAGACCAGGAGAAGCACCTGGCTCCTGGCTTTGGATCAGCACAGTGCACCGGCCGCAGCACGCCGGCCGCAGCACGCCGGCCGCAGCGGCTATTGAGGGGTGAACCAACGGAAAAGGAAGACTTTTCTCTCTGTCTCTCTCTCTCTCTCTAACCACTCTGCCTGTCAAAAAAAAAAAAAAATATATATATATATATATATATGCACACAGAACTATAAGATATTTTGTAAGAATATATGCAAATTATGTGTTCCATTCATTTGAACGTTTGCCTCCAAGGGGCTGGGCATATGAGAGTTCGGTTTAAGAAATAAGGAATTGAGGGGGGGAAAAAAGGGTTGCTGGAGTCAGTAGCCAGGTCTGAGCCCTGGGAGCGTGGGGTACGTCTGCATTCCCCTGGGAGATCTTGCCTGGGTGTGCCCAGTCACAGACTCCTCAGGGAGAGGCAGAGAAGGCTGTCCTTTGGGGACTCCAGAGTCCCACTTTCTGCCGAATGCTGGGGGCCCCAGGGCTGCCCCAGGCGGGGAGGGCAGAAGTAAGCCAAGGCCAGGCAGGGCTGTGTTGTGGGGAGGGTGTTCTCGAACGCCATGAGACTGAACAAGGGGACAGCTGCTGGCCATGGGGACTCATCTCCCCAGATTCAGGCCGTCTGTTCCGTAGTTCCCTGGCCAAGTCTCGTTCCCACAAACGCTGCTCAGCTAAGGGCTCTCAGGAGTACAAGGAACACAGCTGCAGGGGACAGAGGTGCCCCCAAGGCAAATCCTTCCCTCCATCCCAGAAATAGCCTGTTGTGGCTACAGAGCCCTCAGCTCAAGCCTGCGGGGTGGGAGGGGGACCAGCATCCTCCCTGCCCTGGGGGCTTGCTCAAGGCACATTTTCTAGGGCCCCAGGGATCTGAGCAAGGGCCATGGGCAGGAAACACAGGGCCAGCAGCAGAATGAACTTTCTCACGGCGCTGTCCAACAGGGCCTGGGCAGGCGGCAAGCTGGCCTTGTGGAGGTGTGCGGGAGTGGAAGAGGTGGTGGGATGGACCCTCGAAGCGCGCTATCCCAGCCCGGAGACGACAGACCGGGTCCCAGTCCGAATGCGGGCCTTGAGCGGACATTTGCCTATCTCCTGAGTGCCTCCTGTTGTGTCCATCCCTCGGGCAGAGCCAGACGCCAGTAGCAGGAAACAGCTTGTGCCAGCTCCCATTTGAAGAGTAAATATTAGTCTTCTCAAGAGCTGCCTGTTCCCTGTCACTTGGCACCGGGGACACTGAGCTGGAAGGGGGGGTGGTGGTGGAGAGGGTGAGGGGACCTCTTGGTCCCCATGTCCGGATGGAGCCTGGGGCCTGGGTCAGGGCTGCAGTGGAGGGCCCCAGAAACAGGGCCGGATGGGCAAGCCCCAGAGTCTGGGCAAGCAGCAGGCAGCTAACCCCTGCTTAGGGGAGCCCCAGGCCGCATGGAGACCTAAGCCCTGTGCCCCCAGAATGCCTCAGAACTGCCTGGGCTGCTTCTGCGACCCACAGGGCTGCCGTGTTGTTGACCTGCCTCTTAGAGTCTCTCTGGGGCCCAGTTCTGACAGCTGTGGCTTAAAATCCCCTGATTACCAGCAGGGGGCAGTGACCTCTCCTGCTCCCCAGGGCAGCCCCTCAGGGAGGCCTCATTCCACCCACCCCAACCAGTAGGGCACCCATGACCCAGCCCCGCCTCCTCCTGCTTCTCTTCTGCAACTGTGCTCACTCTCCACCATGGGAAGGTCAGCTCAAGGGGCGGGTGGGGGGCTCTGTCTTGATGCCCACCGTGTTCTCAGCATCTAGAACCACGCACACCAAAAGTACTCAGTGGGTCTCTGCTGCGTGGATGTAATGACAGCCGTGCGCTGAAAGCATCAAGCGGATCCTTCTCATCCCTCATCCCTGACCTTATCAGAGGAGGGAGGATGGAGGGGAGGAGGGAGAGCCCGCCAAGAAGGGGTCCTGGGCTCATTATCTGGGATGGAATCTTTTTTAAAAAAAATTTTTTTTTATTTATTTGAAAGTCAGAGCTACAGAGAGAGAGGTCCTACATCTGATGGCTCACTCCCCAATTGGCCACAATGGCCGGAGCTGCGCCGGTCCGGAGCCAGGAGCTTCCTCCGGGTCTCCCAAGCAGGTGCAGGGGCCCAAGGACCTGGGCCATCTTCCACTGCTTTCCCAGGCCATAGCAAAGAGCTGGATCAGAAGTGGAGCAGCTGGTCTCAAACTGGTGCCCACTTGGGATGCAGACCAGGGCGTTAACCCGCTGCACAAACAGGGCCAGCCCCATGGGATGGAATCTTGATGAAAAAAAATTGACAGCTCAAAGCATAGAGGGTGTGTGTCCCACTCTGCATTTGGAGACAGCCCCTTAGGTGGCCTTCTGGGTAAAAACAGTTGGCTTATTATAACCAAGGTTATGGTGCAGTGGTAACCCTGCCTACAATGCAGCATCCCATAGCTGAGCGCTGGTTCCAGTCCTGGCTGCTCCCCTCTCCATCCAGCTGCCTGCTCCCTGCTGATGCACTGGGAAAGCAGCAGAAGGTGGCCCAAGTCTTTGTGCCCCTGCCACCCACATGGGCGACCCAGATGGAATTATGGGCTCCTGGCTCTGATCTGGCCCAGTCCTGACCATCATGGCCATTTGGGGAGTGAATCAGTAGATGGATGTGATCTCCCTCTCTCTCATTCTCACTCTGCCTCTCGAATCAATAAGTAAATCTTTAAAAGGGCCAGTGAGCAACAACAAGCTGCCCTTAGCTCCCAGAGGCCTGGAAAGGGTCCAGAAGTTCCTGGGTGCTCCCAAGGCAGGAGGAAGGTGGCTGCATCGGATCTGGTGGGCTTGTCCCATGCTGCTGGGGTGCACAGTGAGGTGATGCTGCCATGGAGGCCGAGGCTGCATTGAGGCATGGCTGAGACTGGAGGTGTCTGGGGGCCGCAGTGAGCCACCCAGGGGCTAGGTCAGCTACATAGACCTTGGGGCGCCTGGGGTGGGGGGCTTGCTCAACACACAAGCAGGCCAAGCTGGGGGTGGTATGAGGGGGTTGACGTGGACACATTTTGAGCAACTGGTGATGGAAGCCAGCATGCAAGGCTGTTCAGCCTCACAGGGATCCTGGTGGGAAGGAGTCCCCAGCATCCCAGCAGTGAGCAGCTAAATAGCTCCTCTTGGCACTGGCTGTCCTCGCCTCCCTCTTTGCTAGTTGCAGCCCTGTCTCTGGATCTGCTTTCTGGGCACTCAGGCTACAATGCCCACTGTGCCCCTCTGGGCACTTGGCCACCTCTCCGGCCCCTTCCATATCCTCCTCTGTGGAACAGAGGCTCCAGAATACCTTTCCCAGAGTCCCTCCCTGCTGGGGATCTCATGCAACATGGGCTGTGCCAGAGGGAAGCAGCATCTCAAGGAGGAAGGCAAGGGCGGTACAGGCCATTCTTGCCGCGTGGTGGCTGATGGGAGGCCTTGGGCACGTGTGACTTTTGCAGCAAAGGACACTATGTTCCTTCCTCTTTCTGGTCTCCACCTTAATGGGTGTGCAACTGGGATGTCGACAGTGCCTTCCTGCAGGAGGAGGCAGCTGCCGTGGTGTGGTCACGAGGAACGGAGGTGTGCCCTAACCTCCATCCCTCCAAGGCCTCCCGACATCTAATTCCCTGTACTCAATGTCTTCCTGTGCAAAACACCGGGAATGCTTCCTGCTTCCTGCCATGAACCATGACTGATTCGACTCTCACCTCCACCATAGGACTACACCACCAGGCTCAGGGGGAGGGGAAGGAAGGATCAGAGATTTATCCAGAGCCTGAGTCAGACTGATGGCTACCTGCTCAGCAGCCACCCGGCTCCTTCCTCCACAGGTTGACTCCCCTGATAGAAGGCTGGCCTCTCTTGCATCTGTGGTTCGGATAAGCAGCCCAACCCTGGTGTGAGGTGAGTGTGCGGAAGGACAGTTCTCGGCAGCCAGCACTGTGGCGTAGTAGGTTAAGCCTCTGCCTTTGGTGCCGGCATCCCACATGGGTGCTGGTTCAAGTCCTGGCTGCTCCACTTCCAATCCAACTCCTTGCTAATGTGCCTGGGAAAGCAGGGGAAGAAGGCCCAAGTGAAATGCATGATGAACAAAATATCCAGATTTTAACTAAAGACAGAACCAGCATCACCCCTCAGTGATCTCACCTGAGCTCATCGATGTACCGCTTTGGAGAACTGAGTTCAAAGTCAGCTCCGCCAATGATGTCACTGGTGACCCCATGCCTTGTCTGGACTCTAGTGACCCCTCCTGTCCTGCACAGAGGCCGGGGCTTTGTCCGGGTGGTCTCCTGCCCTGTCCTCCGCCGCCCCACGGCCTGGGGAGGTTACCAGCCCTCTCTCTATGAGGCTGCGTCTCCAGGGCCATTGACTCCTGGCTATTAATATCTCGGCCATCCCTGGCCTGATCAGGGTGTTTAACGACTGCCAGCTGTGGCTTCGGTCCCCTCCCCTGGGAGAGATAAGAGCAGTTCCTGTTCCCACATGGGGGGAGGTGGGAGGAGGCAAGGTCATTGAAACAGGCCCTGGGTGAGCGGTGGGAATGCAGGGCCTGATTCTGCTGCTCAGCCCACCCCCACTCCGCACACCAGACAGCCTGAGGATACACACCACCCTACACCCCTCCTGGATGGGGGCTGCCCTGATCGCCCCACACCCTGTCTGTGCCCTGGACCTTTAGGTCCGGATTCCAACAGCCTTGGAGCTTCTCCCCTGATACCCCGTGGATAAGACGGTCAGCTTGTCCCAGACCAGGTCATCGCCTCCCCAGTCCCTCTCTTCCTCCTCCTGCACCTGGATGACAGACTGGCTGTTTTCCCTGTTGTTCCCTAGCCATTCCCCTGGGGCATCTTGTACCCTGGAATGGCAGGAATCCTCCATGAGGTGGCATGATGGCTCTGCTCTCTGTGCTGGGAGGGTGCGGAGTGGGAGGTACTACCTGAGTTAACTGACCTTTCCCCCCCCCAGGGCACTGGGGTCAGGGCTCAGGGCTCATTCAGGGGCCAGGGTCTAGCTGGTGGCCAACCAGAGGCTGGGCTCTACCTGGGGTTGTAGCTAAGCCTGAAGCAGGGATTGTGTGCAGCAGAGGTCAGAGGCCTGTGTCTGTGGGACAGGAGCCAGTTCCTGTTGGGGACCAGTCCTGTGCCCCAGCATTTCCACCTTCTTTGTCACTTGGTCTCCTGGCGGGGAGTAGCCTGCCCTTGAGTGCTTGGGCCTTAAGGGCCAATCTTGGTGAAGTCCTTGAAGCACCCACTAGGTGGCAATAGAGATGAGTTGGCCTGGACTGACAGGTGCACAGCAGGACAGGAGAGGAACCTGGAAACTGAGGAAAAGGAGAGCTCTGGGAGAAATACTGTTGATGGCCACCTCCTGTCCATGGCTCTTCCCAGTCTGGGATGACCATCTGTGGCCTCTGCTGTGTTCCAGCGTCTCCTTGTTCCTGGACGCCTACTGCTGAGATTACCTCCTGGTACCTCTGGCCAGGGCCTCACCTAGGTCATCCCTTTTTGCTGCCCACATCCTTGGCCTCTCTGCTCCTCCACTCCCCACACTCTAGGCTGCTCACTCTGCTCCCTTCCCCAGCTCTCTGTCTTAACCTGAAGCCGAGATGCATTAGTGTGTGTGTGTGTGTGTGTGTGGCTGGGTGCAGCTGCGGCAGCCTGTGGGGTCCCAGATCTGGAAGGCAGGTGGCTGCCCTTTCATCTGCAAACACTTTTTTCTGCAGCTCTGTCAGCTCCTCCCATTTCTTTTCTCCCTCTTCCTCCTCCCCTCTTCTGCCGGCTGGAGCTCGGCTCTCAAAAAGGAGTCCATCCGGTTCCCTGACTCTGTTCTCTGCCCAGCCTCCACCCTCTGCTGTTTTCTCAGTTCCCCGAGATGCTTGGGACTCCACTGCTTGGGACTCCCCTTTCTGCTGGAGATGGGGTCTGACGTCATCACAATCAGAAGAGGGAGGACATCGCTCAAAAAGGGGGGAGGTGAGGGCTCCCAGGATGTGTGATCCTCACACGGAAGGAAGAGTGGGATTCCTATGCAATGCCAGGGGGTGGTGGCGTCAGGCCTCAGCGACGTTGCGGACTGGAGTCGGGGGAGGGTGGGAAACGGGTCCCCATTTTAGGTCCCATGGGGGCATCAACCACCAGAGGGAGCAGGTCAACCCAAGTCAGTGTTTATTGTTGCACAAGCCTGTTGCAGCCCTGAGGGGATCTCCTGGTGCGGATGTGGGCGTGGGTACGAAGCTGCGTGGGCACAGGGGTGCAGGGTGGACAGTGGACGATGCCCCCACTACTAGGCTCTTGTCCAGAGAACTCCTCGGCCGCACTCCAGGGAAGGTGGGGTGGGGATAGGGAGTCAGAAAGAATAGCAGTGACTATTACAGTGGGGATACAAATCCCCAAGAGGACCCAGCTGGCTACAGTACATAAAAGCCAGCAGTTAGGAGTCTGAGCTTCCACTTCCCATCAGCCAGATGCTCTGAGCTCAAATCCTGTCTGTGCAACAAGCTGCTCTCTGTGTCAAGGGCAGGTGTAACCAAGCCCACTTGACAGTTTAGGCCACTGGGCTTGGGAGAGCTGGCAGCTTTAGTCTGAGGCCCCAGCATCCACAGGTGGCAGGCTATTCGCTTCCCAGAGGGCCTGAGCTCCTTAAGTCCTTGGGTTGTGTTGGCCTGGCCACACCTGTGATGTTGGGCCCACACCAGGGCAACAAGGATTACGAAGATAGCTGAGCTCCCCAAACCTAAACTCCAAGTCACAACCTTATCTGCCCGAGGTAGAGAAACTCAGTTGCCTGGAGCGGGGAGGAGACTATACCTTGAGTGAGCTGCCTGGACAAAGGAACTTGACAGCCACTGTGGGGTTTCAGGCACTGTTGGGTCGTGGTAGTGGGAAATCTGTCCAGGCAGGATCTTACTGCCTTCAGATCATCCCAAAGTCATTGGAGGATGGGTGGCTGGTTTCTTCCGATTGGTCAGAAGAGATACTAGGGACCAGAGTATGCAGATTCCTTGCCTGTGATTGGCAGAGTTCCACCCCGCCTCCTGAATTCAGGTAGTGCTCCCAGCTCTCCTTGCTAGTAGGAGACGCCTCCGGGCAGGTGCAAATGTTGCATTCTCCAGGAGTGTCCGGGCCTGGAGGCGTTGGCAGCTTTCCAGGCCAATGCTGGGGCTGACCGCCCTCAGGCAGGCCTGTGTCCCTGGTGGCCAGAGTGGGTCGCAGAGGGCAAGAAGGGCCGCCTTGGGTCCCTAGGCGCCTGGGAGTCAGACCAGGGAGACTTCGGCCTGGAAGCTGGAGGATCGGCGTGCGCTGGGGCTGACGCGGGTCAGCATGGAGACCTGCGTGCTGCATGTTGCTCCGTTGCTGCCTCCGGACGGGTGCTGGTATTTGGGGTTCCAGCCCAGGACGCCCTGCAGGTGCCAGCGCCGCCACTTGCGCCGCAGCTCCGCCTGCACCTAGGAGAAGGGAGGGCGGTTAGGCCTGCCAGGGCGGATCTTGGCCGCACTGAACCAGCCAGGCTCATTCTCTTTGCAAAGTCTAAATCCAGAGACCCAGATGCTATCTTGGGCAGTGCAGAGCTGGGACCAGAATGCGCTCAGGGTCGAATCAAGGCCGTGAAGTTGGTGGAGATGGTGGCAGAGAGGATCTGAGAATACAGTCCAGGGAGGGAGGGGGCGGTGCCTCGGGGCTGCTTCCCATCCCCGCCCACAGCTCACCTGAGCTCATGCACATGGATTTCTGGGCTTTGTAACCAGGATTCCACAGCGGCTCCACCTTCACTCACTGTCTCCACCCCTCCCACTCACTGCACAAAGCTACTTAACTCCATGTTTCTCAAGCCCTGGTGTGCAGGGGGAATTCCCCTTCTGATAAAATGCTAAAGTGCAGATTCCAAGTGAGCAGGGCTGGGTGCTACCAGTGCTAGTCAGAGCACCACACTGGGGGTAGCACGACTGAACCCCGTCTTTGCTCTCGACACATATCCCATCCCCCATGGCCAGGGAGAAGCTTACCTCGCCATTAAGGAAGCAGTAGAGGATGGCCACCACAAAACCCTGAGGAGAGAGGCGAGGTAAGGCAGACAGACCTCAGGAGCCCCCAGCCCCATTCCACCCCTGGCCCAGCCCCTGTGTTCCCCTGGTTAAGGAAGGGGCTAGGCACAAAGTAGGTGCTTAACCAATATGTATCATAGTAAAGCAGCTGGAACCCCAGTGGGTCTTAAAGCCCAGAGAAGAAAGCAGCCTGGTGCCTGGCGCAGTGGGTTAATGCCCTGGCCTGAAGCACCGGCATCCCATATGGGTGCTGGTTCGAGTCCCGGCTGCTCCTTTTCCAATCCAGCTCTCTGCTATGGCCTGGGAAAGCAGTGGAAGATGGCCCAAGTCCTTGGGCACCTGCACCCGCGTGGGAGACCCAGAAAAAGCTCCTGGCTTTGGATCAGCGCAGCAGCCAATGGGGAGTGAGCCAGCGGATGGAAGACCCCGCCCCCCACCGTGTAACTCTGACTTTCAAATAAATCTTTTTTTAAAGAAAGAAAGCAAGTGCCGGCGCCGTGGCTCAACAGGCTAATCTTCCACCTTGCGGCCCCGGCACACCGGGTTCTAGTCCCGGTCGGGGCTCCGGATTCTGTCCCGGTTGCCCCTCTTCCAGGCCAGCTCTCTGCTGTGGCCAGGGAGTACAGTGGAGGATGGCCCAAGTGCTTGGGCCCTGCACTCCATGGGAGACCAGAAGAAGCCCCTGGCTCCTGCCATCGGATCAGTGCGGTGCGCCGGCCGCAGCGCGCTGGCCGTGGCGGCCATTGGAGGGTGAACCAACGGCAAAAAAAGGAAGACCTTTCTCTCTGTCTCTCTCTCTCACTGTCCACTCTGCCTGTCAAAAATAATAAATAAATAAAAAAGAAAAGAAAAGAAAAAAAGAAAGAAAGCAAGTAAGCAGCCTTTAGCCAATGGTTCCTACCTGGAAAGACCCCACGACCAGCTCAAAGACCATTTTCACTTCAGCCTTGAAGTTGTCGGGAAAGAAGGCGAACATGATGTAGTGCACTCCAAATAGCGGGATCAGCAGGAGCGTGGACTTGGCCAGCCTCCTGGGGACAGGGAGGGACAGGCCGTGGGTAAGTGTGTCCACACCTGGCAAGCTGGGGGCACAGAGCATGGGGACAGTGACCAGGACCTGAGAGGAGGGGGTGTTGGCTCCCCTAACTATTAAGTTCACATCTGTTCCTGATCCCTCTCCGCAGTGCCTCTGCCCTCATGACCCTGGCCGACCCAGACTACACAGAAGCATGAGAGATAAAGAACTCTCTCTATTCTGAATCTTCTATAGGAGAGGAGATTGGAGAGACCAGTGAGGATGAGGGAGAACTGCAGGGTTTCAGCTCATGGAGTGATGTTCTCAGGCCACAAGAGATGCTGAGCTCCCTCTCTGGGTCTCTGTTTCTCCATTCTGTACAATGGGGTCAATGTATGTCCAACATGGCCAAAGTAGGAAAACAGGAATCCCATGAACTCAAGACTGCTTTGGGTGCTACAAAGGGCGGTTCAGTTCCCTACGGGGAGTGATGACTTCAGGGAAGCAAGTCTTTCTAACTCGGGGTTGGGGGGGCATGACCCCATTTGCCAAGGCCTCTTGGGCAAGTGCTGGGTGCCCAAGGGATGACCCGGGGCTCCTCAGGACAGCACTCTGATTTTTCTGCTCTGTCCTCTCCTCCAGGGGTAGCCACCTTCTCTGTCTCCCCACTAAGGGCCCACACCCCCAGCAGGCTCCCCCCCCAGGGAGAGTTGCGCTCAGCAGGACCAGCGTCCATTCTGGGTGCTAGCACTTCTTCCATGGACAGGGCTCATCTGGGCATGGGACCTCCTAGCTGGCCCAGGCAGCGTGAGCCTGTAGTTCCTTGCCTGGGAGAGGCCTGGGAGGGGATGATGGGGGTCCTTGCCCGCATTCTTCCATCCTTGGCCATCAGTCCACAGAGACCTAGCCCAAGGTTTGAGGTCCCACAGCAGGCTGGGGGGCAGAGGAGCTAGCCCTGCCCGCCCACCCCTTCCTGGATCCTGAGACTGCCCACCCTCCTCACTGCAAACCTAGCCCACATGCCAAGGCTGACAGATGGAGGCTTTCTTTAAATTGAAGGCTTCTGGGGAGGTGGAGAGTGGGAGCTGACAGCCCCTCCTCGGGGAGCTCCGTCTCCAAGTCCCGCTACCCCTCTGCCTGCTGCCAGCTGTTCCCTTTCCTTCTCACCCACATGGACCTGGCCGTGGCCGGGACCAGCTCTCTTTGGCTCAGATGCAAGTTCTTCCGAGCCATTCTGTATCAGTGGGAGATAAGGCCCTACATGTGATGTCGAGCTGCAGCGTGCAGGGCTCTGTGTGTGCTGTCCCTGGGCTCCTGCAGCTCCCCGCTGGGCCTCTGGTTCTTACCAACAGAGAGGGAAGCTCCGCCTCCACACCCAGGCAGGCAGGAGAGAATGCTGTCACCCCAGGAATGGGAGTCTCATTAGGGAGAATCACACGATTCCAGAATAGAATCCTAAATCCAGTAGCTCGTGACATTCCAGCCAGGAATCATACAGACTACCCAAAGGAAAGCTAGGCTCAGAGCGTTCTAGAATCTCAGGCCCGGAAGGCCCCTGAGGGACGTCCCAGGTTTGTCTGCACAACACTGACTTTCGATCTCCTGTTCCCATCTGTGGGTTTGCAGAACCCCCCACTCACCTCCCTACAGGCCCCCTTTGCCCCCAGCTTGTCTTTCTTTAGTGTGGAGGCCATTCGAGTCTCGTCGCTCCCCTGAAGACCCGCCTCTTTGCTCAGTTCTCCCCAGCCCAGGGAGCAGCTTTCCAGGCCACAAGTAAGAACACTGGTCCGCAGACCCTGTACCCCTTCTCCCCGCCCATGTGAGCCCCACTCTTGAGGAGGCAGGAGCGTGGGTCAGTTTCCAGCACTACGAGGGGAGCTTGCGGATGACATGAGACGATGCCGGGAAACCACTTAGCCCAGGCCAGGCGTGTAAACCAGAGAGCATTGCTTCTGGGGACACTGTGTCTCACTGGCAGGCTGGGGACCCCTGGGGCTGTGTACTTAGGGTACCCCTTTCCTGTGCCAAGCACATGGCAGGGCCCGGGCACCCAGTGGGAACAACACACAGGTTTGTCTCTGTCTCCCTGAGCTCTCTGGCCACGCAGCAGATGTGCCCCTGGGAAGGGTGCTGGGTGAGTGAGGGCAAGAGAACAGACACGGGGCCCCAGGGGCAGCCTGGGGAGGGCAGGCCTGGGGCAGGGGACACCAGTGGGCTGAGCCAGGCCAGGGCAGTGGAGGTGGGCAAGAGCAATGGGCTTTTTGGTGACTCTGGAGTTGGGGTTCAGGGTGGGGCACTTCAAGGGATGTGGGATGATTTGAGGACTGGGGATGGAGGCACTGGGGGGCCAGGCCACTGGGTCCACACTCACGAGTATGGGCTGCTGTCACTCTTGCCGATATCTGGGGGCCGCAGCTTCTGAACCAGGATTCGGATGATGCAAATAAACAAGATGAAGTTCACCTAGTGGGTGGGGGCCCGAGGTTGTGCAGTCAGACAGGGGTGGCTGGGGAGTGCAGCCTCCTGGGCCGAAAGACGGGGTCCTGCTGCCCCTCCATCATACTCTGCCCAGCACTTCTCCCAGGAGCCCTGCCTCACACCCCCGAGGACCACGTCTACCCAACATGCTGACGGGAGAGGAGGAACTGGCTGCACGGGGAAGGGGATGATGAGCAGGCGTTAGGCTGTGGCCTAGACATGGATTTCCTGAGACACTGCCAATCCAACCTGGGCCTCAGTTTCCCCAAGAGGTGGGAGGAGGCCTTACCAGGATGGAGGTGAGGATGGGGGCCTTGATGATCCACCACAGGGAGGAGTTGATGGTGTCCCAGCACCTGAGCGGGGTATGGTGGGGGGGAACCTCAGCCAGAGTCAGGATCCTCCCAGCTGCACCCTCTCTGCCCCCTGAGCCCGTTAGAGACCACAGGCCCAGCCTGTGTTGCCCCACAAGTCTCCCTCCAGCTACCGCCTCTGGACCAAGCATGGTACTTTGCTGCCTGCCAAGCCTGGTGGGCCCTGCCACCCCACCCCAGGGATCCGCCCCAAGGGAAGGCAGTGGGGGGCGGGGGTGTGGCAACAGCTCACCCATAATCCTCATAATGGATCCTGATGATGGTCCACACCACAGTGAATGTGCTGGGCACTCCTGTCAGGGCCGAAGGGGAGCAGAGAGGAGGAGAGGGCATGGGAAGCAGCGGTGCAGGGCATGAGAGAGAGATTTAGGAGGAAGAACCAGACAGTGGGAGGTGGGGGGTGGGGTGGGCTTCCTGGGGCTGCCACCTATGGCTGCCCAGGTTGTTCACTGTGCAAAGATGCTTGGCTGAGGGGAGACGCTATAAACCCTAGGGGCTGTGTTCACCTGCAGGGAGAGTCTTGCTCTAAGTTTGACAGAGGCACCTTCGGAGTATTGCAATGGCCTCGTGTGCTGCAGGGGCTGACGGGGAAGTGTCAGGGTGTTCGCAGGATGTGTCCCACACACCAGCCCTAGGGGCACCTGCAGCCTGAGGGCGCCTGCCCCAGCACCACACACCTGGGGGCTTTTACCTCTGTTTGGTCAAGATGCTAACCAGATGGAAGGCAGTAGGGTGGGTTGGTGCCCTCTCTCCAGGGTGTCCCCCCCTCCGCCCCAGGCCCTGTCCCATCTGTCCCACGCCTAGCAGCCCTCCCCGGTACCATACCCCAGCCGATGAGTATGTACCCCCAGAAGTACTTCCGCTCGGAGAAGAAGGAGACGGCGAGCAGGGTGTGCAGGTAGAGGCCCTCCACCAGCAGCCAGAAGAAGTTGGCCATGACACAGTACTGGAAGAAAACCACGGCTGCCTTACAGGCCACCTGCAGGGGGAGGAGCCGAGAGAGAGGTCACAGAGGCAGGGCTCCCTGCCTGCCCACCGCCCTGGCTAAGGGGGCAAACGCAGGTGCCGTACAGCCAACTTAATTGCCAGTGTTTTACACTAGCCACTCAAAAATCTACTCATTTTTGGTTTTGGTTTTCCCCTTATTCTTGATTTTTTAGATCATCTGATGCTTTGGGAGAAACCAGTGATTTTAATTATCATTCACGAAATCATCACCTACCCATCTTCCCACCCATAGAGCCATCTACCCACCTATTCATCCAATCACCCGCCCACTCACTTACCCGTTTATTTATCCCCCACCCTTCCACTACCAACTCATCCATCTATCCACCTGCCGTCCCTACAGCCGTCCGTCATCTATTCACCTTCCCAGCTACCGATCCAGCCACTCATTTGCCTCTCTGTCTCCACTCCTCTACCCATCCTCCCACCTGACCCTCTTCTCATTCATCTGTCCGCCCACCCTTTAATCCACTCATGCATCCGTCTGCCTACCCACCTGCTCCTCTACCCAGTCCATGTCCCTACTTCATCCATCTATCCTGCTGACTCGGTCATCCATGCACTGATTGACTCTACCAGCCACCAACCTGCCGGTGCACTGAACCACCCTGCCCGCCCCCCACCCCAACTCATTTATCTTTTCCCAGTTAGGACTGGAGGTAGCTGGAAGAGGAGTGAGGAGTCTGTTGAACGTACTGGGGCATGGGCTGTTGCCTGAGGAGTGGGGCTCAGACGGCAGTATGGAGGGGAGCCTGGGACTAAGATGAGGGTACAGGAATGGGAAGCAGAAACAAGGAGGGAAAGTGGGGCATTCTTTCTGGGAGTCAAAAGAACTAGTGGAAGAATGGGCTCCCCTCACAGATAAGGATCACAGAGGAGCCAGGGAGACCCCCCAAGTAAGGCAATCTAGGGGCTCTGCGGGGGCCCCACCTGGCATGATTGGAAGGACTTCTGGGCCCTCTGTCCATTCCCAGACAGAGTCTCATAGCCTGGACACCTGTGAGCCAGGGCTTAAAGTCACCCTCTTCCAGGAAGCCTTCCAGTTCCCATTGTCCCCGGTACCCAGAACACAGGTTGCTACCCTTCCTTGCTGTGCTTTTGGCTCAGAGACATCATCTGCTCCCCTCCCTTCCCCTCCCCTCCCCTTGCCTCGCCTCTCCTCACCTCCTCTCCCCAGGCTGCACTTCTGTCCTCCAGCTATAGGTGGGCCCACTTCCCACCTTTCCTTCACCAACCGCACAATGAGGAGAACCCAGCTCAGTCTGCGCTTTCTGCTCACCTTAGCAAAGCCTCACAGAGCTGCTGATAAAGCAGGAAGCCGGTGTCCGCCATCCGCCCCAACAGGGCTGCTCCCTGCTCTGGGGCTCACCCTGCACTTGTCTGACTTGGGTATTTGCTGAGAAGCCTGAGACGCCACCATCGCAGGCTCACCCTTCATGGAGGAGGTCGTGCTGACCTAACGTACACCTCTGGGGTCGCTCATGAAGCAATGAATTGCTGACCACAAGGAACAGGTGGGAGCCAGGGCTGGTCTCCAACTGTCTGTCCTAGCTCAGGGACACACACACGGGGGTCCTAAGCTGAGAATCCCATGGAGATGGACCCCTTAGTGACAGCCGATGAAGACCTCAGATGCCACCTTAACAAACTCCCTTCCCTGGGGGATGGCCCAGAACAGGAGGGAGGGCAGGGGAAGAACGGACGAGGAGGGCTGCCTGTGGTTGGACAGCAGGGGACAGAGTGGGAAGCACCAGGGTGGCGTGGGGGAGCGGAGCTCTGGGTACGCACAGGACAGAGAGCAGAGCTGGGAGGGATCTTGGAAGTCCTTGCACAGGTGGGGAAACAGAGGCAGGGAGTTGCCCATGGTCACAGAGGAAGTTAGGAGTGGGGGCTCTGCGCTGTGGCCGTGTGGCCATGAACTGTCCAATCTGCCACCTGCATTTCTCATTTGGAGACTCCCAGATAGCTGAGCAAGCAATCCTCTTGCTGGGAGGGGAGGAGCTGCCAGGTAGGGTCCGGTGGGGGACTGGCCATCCTTGGATTGAGAGAGACAGAGAGAGAGGAGGAGGAGGAGGAGGAGGAGGAGAGGAGACTCGGGTGATCAAAGATTGGGGCAGACAGAGGGAGGCGGGCCAGGCTGGGGTCCTCACCGAGCCCTCGGAGCAGTGGTCCGACTCCCCGCTGTCGAAGAGGGCCAAGTCTTTGATGAAGACAGCGGCGGCCCTCAGGATGAAGGATATGAAGAGGTGCATGTGGATGTAGTTCCGTGTGCAGTGTAGTTTCCTGTGTGGGGTGGGCAGATCTGGGAGGCCGAAAGGGTCTTGGACTCCCAACCCTGCCAACGCTGTCCTGTACCCAGGGCAAGGGGCGGGGTGGGGGGGTGGGGCATATGGCTGCTGGTACGCAAGCCTCACCAACCTGCCGGGTGGGCCTCACCACCAAGTCCCCAAGTGCCCCTGTCTCAGTGCAGCCCTGCCCTAGGTGCTCATTCTGGGTACCCCTCTGCTGCCTCTTCACAGGGCAGAGCCATCCTGTGGGGGACCAGGCCACCACCACAGATGCCGTACCCCTGCTGTCTGCCATCTCCAGGGGATGCTGGCCTGGTGGGGGCGCTGCGGGGACCGGGCTGGACCACAGGAGTGACACTTGCCGGCTCTGCGTTCACGTCTCTTGCCCTGGCTGGGCCTCACCTGAACAGGCTCAGGATAGCCGTGGCGACCAGAAGGGCGGCGAGGGACAGGCTGTAGCCGATGGTGTAGCCGGTCTTCACGGAGCTGTAGAACACGGTCTGCTGCTGCAGGGGGTGGCATGGCAGGGGGTGGGGAGTGGGCAGGGCAGGGGGCCTGGGCCAAGGACGAGGCTGCAGCAGAGCGGCTTCCTTCAACCGCCCCCGCCCCCACCCCAATTTCCACACATGAGAAAGGACTGCCCCAGGACGGGGCTGGGGTGAATTAGGTCCCTCTCTGCTCCTTCAAGAGGGAGGACAACCTCACTCATCCCCTGTGTTCATTCTTCAGCCGTGTGTGCATCTCACATCCCTTGGGATGCCCAGACTGCTGGCCTTTGAGACCTCCTTCTGCCCTCTCTTTGGGTGACACGGGAGTACAGGCAGGTAATGACTTCACAGGGGGCTGTTGGCCTGCTCTGGGCTCCAGAGTACTGGGGTCTGCAGGAGGAAGGCAGCCTGGCCTTTGGGGTTTCTGGCCTGTCCCCCTGTCCCAGTGCCCTCCCCATGGCACACGTGCAGTGGGGCAGCCACTGGGCGAGCACCCCCTTCCACCCCACTGCCAGGGAATTTAGGGCTTGGGGCTCCAGTGAGCTTCAAAGGCCTTTGAGGAAATTGCTGCTTGTCTTGGGTGAACGGAGGCCCTGTCTGAGCAGGGTGTCAGGAGGTGGGCACACATGCACACACACACAGTGTGTGTGTTTGTACCCTAAGGCAGCGAGGGACTCCAGTTATACTCCAGTCTCTGCATCAATACCCTGACCTGTTCCCCAAATCATTACAGAGCCTTTGGCCTAGGGCCAACAGGCCCCACCCCTGCCCAGCTGTCCAGCACTGAGACTGGTTCCTTCCAAGACCTGCATCTCTGTTTCCCCTCTAGACATGACAGAGGGGTTGGAATCCACCTGCCCTGTCTCCCCCTGGCCTAGAGTGAAGCTCAGCCTGGGGACTGCTTCAGCTGTTGCTGCTCTGGGACCTCCCCCCAACCTGTGTGTCATCCTCATGATAGCCCCTCCCACTCCTTGTCTGGGGGATGCAGGGGATGAGCCCCCAGAAACGCATGGCTGGAGAGGAGGCCTGGCTCCCACACAATGGCAGCCCTGGGGAAGAGGGGGCAAGGGGCCCAGGTAGGCCGAGGCACTTTGTGGGTGGCATGGGGTGGGGAGTGCTGAGGCCCACCTCATCCAAACTCGATGCCTTGTCATCCAAGCCACAGGCAACAGGGTAGGGACCGGGCTCCAGGTGCGTCCAGCCTTCGTCCGTGCAGCTGCGGCTCACGTTGCGGCCTGGGTGGAAGGCAGGACCACAGGGAGGAGAGAGGCTGAGGCCCCGGGTACAGCCTGGGAGCCTGCCTCTCTCTGTGCAATGCCCAGCAGTCTTGGGAGCTGCTGGGATCCAGGGACCCTGATCTAGACACCCACGATTTCCATGGGGTCCTAAGGCAGGGAGAAGTCCCTCCTGTTCTGCCTGCACAGAAGGCAGACCCCCTTGTCAGGGTCGGAACGTGACCCCAGGGTGGCACCAGAAGCCCTGATCCTTGTCACACACTCAGCCTGCAGCCCTCTCACAGAACGAGTAGACTGCTGATCCTGGTTTGCAGGGCCACCATCAGGATGGGAACCCACGTCCACCCAGACCTCCTCGGTGAACCTGCCTGGGCGGGCTGGGGGTTGGAGGCTGGCTGATAAGGGCACAGATCTGACATCTTCATAAATGGAGAGGCTAGCAGTCCTGCAGGGGGACGTGCCCAGGCAGAGGCACACGAGAAAGGTTATCAGGCAGCCCAGCACAGTGGGGTCCTGGGGCAGCTGTGGCCTCCACTCTCCTTGGAGGCTCAAGGCTGCAGCAAAGGAACGGGACTGGGAAGGGGAGGAGTACCAGCCGGGCTCTCCACGGTGCAGCCCTAGGGAAGGCTCCCTCCCCTGAAACAAGGGGAGGGGTCAAAGAGACAGTGGATGAGAGGAGAGTTGTCCTCCTTCACCCCAGGACTCATCACCATCATGTCACCCCCGTTGTCACCATGTCACCTCCATTGTCACCAGCAGCAACAACTTTATCACAGCAGGGACTTGAGCTTTTCTTGTGTGGGTGCTGCACAGGCCACTTGAGGCACATCATCCTATTCAATTCCCTCCACCATCCACTGAGGAGGGCAACCCACATCACAGTGGAGAAGCGGGGGCTCCACTTGCCCAAGGCCACCCAGAGAGGACAAAGCTGAGCTGGTCTGGTCTCCAGTGTCTTCCCCAGGCCAGCCTGGTCCCGGCCTGCGGGGATGGGCCTCAAGGACAGGTCTTGGTGTCCAGGTGCAGAGCCCCAGGGGAGGTCATGCGGTCTTGTGAGCTCTAGTGCGTGTTCAGTTTTCCAAACCTTGCCATGTCCTGGGAATATACCAGCTAATCCCATATCCCCTGCTTCTGTCAATCCTCCTGGGAACTCTTTCAAAGAGATTCTTATCACCCGGTTTTTATATAGATGAAGAGCTAAGGGGCATCTGGGGGCAGGGGAGGGTCAGGCAAGGGTCAGGCAGGAAGGAGCTGCCCTGGGCTGGGTCCATTTCCACTGGGTGGCATTTGGGGGTTCCGGAAGGGGGCAGGAAGTCTTGCCGAGGAAGGAGCATCGGGCCAGGTCAGTTTCTTGCTGTGGCAGCCCGTTTCCTGTCTAGGCCTCCCAGCCACACCTCTGCAAGAGGTGCCTAGCACAGGGGAATGGTGTGCAGCTGCCTGCTCCCCTCAGTCCTCCCAGCTACCCCTATGGCAGCCCAGCCCCCATCAACCTGCAGGCCCCACCCCAGCCCCAGCCCTGGGCGCTCATTGCACGCCCTCAGGCCATGCCTGTCACCCAGGATTTGATTCTTCTGGGGACTCACCAGGCTTGGGCAAGTAGAAAAGGAGGCCAAGGCCAAATCTACCAGCCTTGAAGCTGGGGCACTAAAGCTAAGGGCTCTCTCCTTGCCAGATGGACCAAGATGCACGCGGTGAGGCCAGTCCCAATGACACCCAGGGACAAGGCTAGCAAGCCTCAACAACTCATCATGGTCTACCCAGCAACTTCATCCACTTCCTCTGTGTGTGTGTGTGTGTGTGACACTAATGGGCTAGGGCAGGGATCAGAAGTCATCATTTGTCTGAAAGATAGGGAGTCCCAAGGCTCAGAGAGGTGAAATGACTCCCCCAAAGTCACACAGCAAAAGGAAGCTGCCTGCCTGGTTGTAGACCAAGCCAGCCTGAGTCCACCTCCTTCTGCGCTCCCGGCAGTGGCTGAAGGGACACCCTGTTCCCTGAAGCCCTGGCCGTTCTCAGCTCTAGAAGAGGGAAGGGGGTAGTGGGTCATCTTCACACCTGGGAGGCCTCTTTTGAAAAAATGAATTTATTTTGTTTTTTTTTGAAAGGCAGACAGAGAGAGAAAACGTCCATCCACTGGTTCACATCCCAAATGCTTACAACAGCTGGAGCTGGGCCAGGCCAAAGCCAGGAGCCTGAGACTCAATCCGGGTCTTCCATGTGAGTGGCAGAGACCCATCACCTGCTGCCTCCCTGAGCGCACAGCATCAGGAAGCCGGAGCCGGGACTTGAACCCAGGCACTCTGACCCGGGATGTGGGTGACACCAGTGGCATCTGAACAACTCTGCCCAGCGCCTGCCCCCGAGCGGCCTCTTTGAAACTGGGACTGGAGCGCCCAGGTCTCAAAGGGAGCCGCTGCTGCTACAGAGGTAGGAAAGCTGCTCACCATGGGACAGCAGGAAGCAGCCAGGAGCGTCTCTGCCCTCTGGGCTGTGTCCCTAGTGGGGGACACGGAGGGTGGGGAGGAGAAGAGGGACCTTACCTTCTCCCAGTCTCCTTTCTTCCACTCACCCCATCTCAAAGCTCTGTTCTTCCTTGGGGTCTCCAGCAGGGACTTGAGCCAGAAACTGGGGACTCATTTGTCCCCAATCCCCTCCCGCTCAACACTCACTGGTCCTGTCCCAGGCTCCCCTGCCTTTCCCCCACACCACCACCACCACCCTCCCTGCCCTGGGTAGAAGCTTCCTGGCGTCACCCTGCTTCCCTGCCTCTCGGATGGGTTCCCCTCCCGAACCAGCTGGAGCGAGCATCCGACACTCAGATCCAACCACGGAGCCTGCCCGCTGAAATCCCACCGGAGGTGCCCATCCCGGGCTGCACAGGCAAATTCCTTGGGCTGCCATCCAGACTTTCCGATGCATGGCATCAGGAACCACGTGGTGGCGAGGGGGTGTCCTGGCAGACCCCACAGACACGGCGAATACAGACTGTGTTGAGCTTCCTCGACCAAAATAGCTATCCTATTTTTTATTCTAAAAAAAAAGGCTCTTAAATATTGAAGGTAAAATCATCGCAGATGGAGGAAATATGACAAGTTAAAGAAACATGACGAGGCTGGCACTGTGGTGCAGCAGGTTAAAGCCCTGGCATGCAGTGCTGACATCCTATATGGGTGCCGGTTCAAGTCCTGGATGCTCCACTTCTGATCCACCTCACTGCTAATGTACCTGGGAAAGCAGCAGAGGATGGCTCAAGTGCTTGGGCCCCTGCACCCATATGGGAGACCCTGGCTTCGGATCAGCCCAGCTCTGGCCACTGTGGCCATTTGGGAGTGAACCAGCAGATGGAAGACCTCTCTGTAACTCTGCCTTTCAAATAAAATAAAATAAATTAAAAAAAAAAAAAAAAGCCAGCACATTTTGGTGCCTTAATGGGCAGTCCCTAGCCTGGCCAAGCAAGCCCCTTCCTCCAGGTGTTTTATCCAGCCTGGGAAGGTAATTTCTTTCTAACCCTCCACGATTCGCATCTTCTACAAACTTTCTTCAGCTGTGCCTGCAGACCCAGGTCCCTTCCTGC
The DNA here is from genome assembly GCF_033115175.1 of Lepus europaeus. NCBI lineage: Eukaryota > Metazoa > Chordata > Mammalia > Lagomorpha > Leporidae > Lepus > Lepus europaeus. The sequence continues at coordinate 17,244,681 of NC_084835.1, forward strand.
TGGGAACACTCCACACTCCGCCTCCAGTCCTGTTTTTCTTTTTTTTATACATTTTTTCTTTTTTTTCTGACAGGCAGAGTGGATAGTGAGAGAGACAGAGAGAAAGGTCTTCCTTTTTGCCGTTGGTTCACCCTCCAATGGCCGCCGCGGCCGCCGCATCTCGCTGATCCAAAGCCAGGAGCCAGGTGCTTCTCCTGGTCTCCCATGCGGGTGCAGGGCCCAAGCACTTGGGCCATCCTCCACTGCCTTCCCAGGCCATAGCAGAGAGCTGGCCTGGAAGAGGGGCAACCGGGACAGAATCCGGTGCCCCAACCGGGACTAGAACCCGGTGTGCCGGCGCCGCAAGGCGGAGGATTAGCCTGTTGAGCCACGGCGCCGGCCTCCAGTCCTGTTTTTCAAAGGGGCAGAGGTTGGGGTTGGCATCCCTTCTACCCCACACTTGCAAACCTACCTCTCTCTGCAATTGAAGATCAGTTGCTCATCTTTCTCCATCAAATCCCCTGAGAAAATACCCCATTGCTCTATGTTTTTGGACTCTAACCACAGGCTCTCATTTCTTCCCATCATTTTCGGACACGAGGCCCACTGAGCACAGCTGTGCAGGTTGTTCACTGCATAAGGCATCTGGCTGATGGACGCAGAGGCTCAGAAGCTACTTCTTATTCAGCTTGCCACTGGGTGAGCTCTGGTGGGAGGGTGATTCCACCTGAAACAGAGCTTTTTTCTCATCGGCACAAAGGCACAGTGTGGGCCCCACGGAGGCCAGCAGCCTTAGTGTTACCCAGATGGTGGTCTTGAGTCCATGCTCTCCAGTGAAGGAGATGCCCCAACACCTTCCAGCAAGGATAGCAGAGTCGTGAGGACGAATGCAATGAGCAGGCGCTTTCAGGGATCTGAGAGAAGGCTGGTTCCACGCTGTGCCGATGGCGATGGCACTGAGACCTGTTGGAGGAGCTCGCCTCCCACCTGGCCAGGTGCTGGGTACCCCCAGAGAAGGCTTGGGCCAAGCGGGCACCAGCCTGCGACATAGCACACCCAGCTGCTTCCAGGCTCCACAGAAGGGCTTGGAGGTTTGTCCTTCAATTCAGAGGTCACAGCCCGAGCACTGGGGGCCAACAAAGATCATTTGGTCCCCACCACCAGTCCCCAGTGACAAGCAGGGAGGCGGGAGGCCAATGACGGACAGATCACCAGAAGTCAAACACATCCAGGGATCTTCCTGCTCACCTGCTGATTTCCGACCTGAGTCCTTTCCCTCTGCGGTCCTCAGGCTACATCCTGTTCTTCCATCCTCCGCATCCAGCCCTCCCCCACACCCCATTCCCCCTGGGAACAGCTCCCCCCTCCCATGCTTCCTCCCTGAATCCTTCTCATTGATCTTGCCATTTGCGTGCCTAGCAGCCTTCCTTCTTGCAGAAACCAGAGCCGTGTGCTACAAACCAGAAGCAGCCTTGCCAGTCCCCTGGTTTAAAACTCCCTGGCGGCTTCTCTCTGCTCTTAGGAAAGCCTCAAGGTCCTGCAGGGTGGGGCTTCTGCCCCTCTCCATCTCCTTGCTGAGCGCTCCCCTGAGCTCTCCCTGCGCCAGCCGCACTGGCCTCCACGGGCTACTGCTTTCCTCTCTGTCACCCCCTGGTGCAGGAGCTTGCTCCCATGGCTCCTTTTCATGCCCAGGTCTTCAGCCCACAGCTGAGGCGTCACCTCTTAGAGATGCGGTGGGGAGCACCTGCCCTGTGCACTGCCCCCTCTTTCTACCCAGCATTTTTACCCTGTAGGATGCACGTGAGCTGGGGGAAGCACCCTGTAGGATGCTTAACCAGAATCTGAGCCCCTCTGGAGGCAGGCGGGGTGGCTCCCTGATGGCCCTCCCCACTGTGCTTGTCCAGCCAGGGGCTTGGCCATTCCAAGGGGCTTCATCCCCGGGGCGTTAAGAATGAACGCCCAAGTCTGCCCACTGCCTGGCCTGGGAGCCGCCTAGAGTAGCCCGCGCTCTGCCTCCTCTGTGGATGTGTGCTGATGTGCAGCACGACAAGGCTCTTAGTGAAGCTGTGCGGTGCCTTGGCAGAACCCGCAAGGTCGCGGGCTCTGGGCAGCCAAAGATTGAATCACGACCGACCGACCGGCGAGCACGTGAGCCTAATGTAATCAAGCACCTGTCACTCAATCAGTTATCAATTGTTGAGCAAATATTTAGTGAGCCCTTCCCACCTGCTTATCTTTTGTGACGAGCTTACCTGAAGAGCTAATCAAATCGCAGGAGCCCTTCAAAGACCCAGCGCCACTGTCTCCTCTGCCAAGGAGCCCTCCGGATTGCTCCTGCCCCTCCGCTCTCCCAGCACTGCCTTGGGAGGTGAGTCTCCACCCCAGCCACCCACCTCCTCAGCTCCCTCCCTTCAGCCCCAGGGTCTGACCTTGAATGGGGGAGAAGAGCTTGAAGATGAGAGGGCAAGCCAAGACGACCACCTGGCCCCGAGGGGTGGCTGGCCAGCAGGTGAGGTTGTCCCACATCTTGCCGCAGCCTGTGGGGTCAAGGCAGAGGATGCAAGTATCAGCTCGGTCCCTCTGGCCCTGGGGCCTGAGTCGCTCCTGGCCTCCTCCTGCTGGGGTCTCACCGGGCGGAGCCTGCGTCTAAAATGGGAGGCACAGCCCTACCAGCCAGTGGAGGGGCTGTCCTGACCCGAGAAGGGAAAAGGAGGCACCACTACAGCTCTGCAGTCTTCAGCGGGGGACAGAGCGCCCCCTAGAGGTGCCAGGGGAGTTTTGTTATTGCACTGCTTGGGGCGGAGCTTCATCTCATTTGATTGGCCAGGCACCGGGGGTTATTAGACCCCTGGGTGGTCTTGCCCCATGAAGTTGTCTTGGACTCTGCAGGACCTCCCCACGAGTTGCTGGACTTCTGTGGAGGTGAAGAGCTTTTGTAATGATCAGAACCCAGACTCTCCCTCCATTTTGCCCATCAACACAAGGCACTTATGGCAGGGGGTTTAACAGGCAAGTTTTCCAGAAATGCAACCACTAAGTAAAGGCGGAGAAGACCGTCCTTCGTCGTCTTTCCCGAGAGTCGCCCTGTGTTTTGGAAAACCATGTTACTTGCAGCAACGTTGCCTGTGATATTTTGAGACACTGATACAATCACCTGTGTATGTCAGTCTGCATTTATAGCTCTCACATGCCCAGGATTCAGATTTATAGTACAACCTTCAGACTGGATCTGCTTATCTTTGAGTGCAATCATGCCTGAATATGTACACAGCATTTTATTATAAATGATATTCCTTTTACATGATAGCTGGAATGTAAGTTTTTTTTTTTTTAATGAATTTATATGTGGGGTCTGGAGGTCATTTGCTGATAGGAAAGGAGGCAGTAGAAAATATGATTAAAAAAGAAAAAAAAGGAGGTGGTGAGGATGAGGGGGTGCAGCTAGTTCTGGAGAGACTGTGCAAAACTCACAAGGCAACACAGATGCACCCAGCTCAGCGGGAGGTGAATGGTGAGGGGAGTGGATACCCGGCAGGGTCGGTAGACAACCCCCACCTCGGGCTGTGGTCTTCATCTTGGAGCTGGCAGGGCCTGGCTGCTGATAGTGACACAGGGGTCTCTAGGGGTTCTGCTTTACTAGGCAAAGGCAAACGCCAAGGTTCTGCTTCTTTAGAAACTGGCTAACCTCCCCCCCCACCCTGCCCCTGCCTGGGGAGTAGGACTACCCGGGACCCCCGCCCCTGCAGGAGGCTTAATTGTCTCTTTGCAATCCTGCCAGTCTCATAGATTTGCTCAGGCAACCCAACCCCTGAGCCAAAGTCAACGGCAGCTGGGCCAAGCCCTGCCCAGCCCAGGTCCGAAGGTTCACCAGTTCCCAAGAAGGGGGCCTGGGAAGAGAAGGTGGAGGCACAGCCCCGCTGGGGACAGAGCGTCGGAACTCTGTGTGCCAGGGTGCGCTGGCGGCAGGTGCAGCTTCCTTCTGGGGTTGCGGCAGTCAGGTGACAGCTGCGGAAGACACCTGCATCTCTGAGGCTCAGGCAGAGTCCAGCCCCAACCACACTGTCACTCTAACCTGTCCTGAGGACTCTGTGGCTGCCCTCCTGAGCCAGCCTCCCTGGAGGCCATGCAGGGGCCCTTCAGGCCAGTCAAATCCTCTTCATGGTTCAAGATGCTGTTAATAACATCAGCAAACACTACGTCATCTTGGTATGCGCCAGGCCCTGTTCTAACCTCCTTCGATGAATTGCTGGTTTAAATCTTCTATTTCACAGATGGGGAAACTGAGGCTGGTGACTGTTAGCACCAGCCTGCAACGCTGGGGAGCAGTGCACCCTGTCCTCCTAGCCTGAAGGTGATTTTGTTGCTGCTGGACTTTGTTTATCCCTTCCTGACAGTGCTGGGCACACCCTGTTTTGTAGGCCAACTGTTGTGTCTGAGTCCCTGCCAGGCTGTGCAATCTCCAGCTGCCGGCTCAGGTTGGGGAGTGGATTCAGGGCTGGGTCTCTGGCCCTGAGCTCGGCTTCACCAGAGAGCAGACAGAAGAGAGGGAGACCAGGCCCTGCTTTTCGGGAGGGCACACTTGGCCTCAAGGGATCTCAGCACAGCCAAGGCTGGGCAGTGACCCGGGACCAGGGCACAGGTCAGCAATCAGGTTAAGGGAGGCAGGAAAGAGAGGCCGGAATGGAGGACATGGAGGGGAGCTCCTCGTGGGAGGCAGGACAGGGCTGGTTTTCTGGGGCAGCATGGCTGGGGAGACAGACAAGGGTGCTGGCCATGAAAACACCTAGTACCTAGAAGTACTTGTGGGCTGCCCCCTGGGAGTGCCCCCTGGGACTGCACCCTGTGCGCCCACCCCAGAGAGGCCACAACATTCCATCATTGTGTGTCACCAGGCCCATAGAGACACATTCCAGGCTGGCTGTGGGTCCACTGGGGGCTGTGACCCCAACAGGACATCCTGAGGTGATGGATGGTGAGGGAGGATGGGGTGCTGTGTTATAGACTTGTGTGCACAGAGCCACATGCACTGACATGTGTTCCCTGGCAGGCACATGGGATCCTGGACACACATACAAACATACATGCATGAGTACAGGGACCACTGATGCCAGCAAACAGGCACAGAGGGACATGTAGCTTCCAGACACCCTCACCCAGCCACACACACACCACCGACATTCACACCAATGACACAGTCCTACATGAACACACAGAGACACAGAACACCAGGAAGGCACATCTAGGCACGTCCAGGCTTAAACAGACACGACATATGCCCCCGAGCCACACAGACACTCTCATCAAACCCAGAGCCACAGACAACCCCAAACAGATGCAGGCCAAGAGTGCACACCTGGTCGTGCACACACACACAGGGCCTCACGCCAGTCGCAGGGAGGCCCACAGCCCACAGACCCATGCCTGTCCTCCCCAGGATCCCAAGCTGGCTGCCAGGAGGCAGGATGTTGGCATGCGATGGGCACCCTGTGCCAGCAGTGACCTCATGAGGATCACGAGGGTGGTTGGCCCCTGGGGCTTGGGAGGCACTGCGGTGGGACTGAGAGTCTGGGTTCTGGGCCCCAGGGCTGACCATGATCCCACCCTCTGGGCCTGTTTGCAGCCTGGTCCTGCCTCCCTGCCAGGGTAGGAAGGGGTGAGGCACATGGTGAGGGGTAGGGGAGCCCTGGGGGAAGAAGGCTACATACATTCTCTTATGGTGCAGGAGGCAGAGCCGGGCCACCAGGGCCAGGAAGAGGAGCTCACATAACTGTCAGTCTCAGAGGGGTGGCAGGGACAAGAGAGCCAGGAAGACCTCAAGGTGCTCCCTGCTGTCAGCCAGGCTGCTGTGCGAATGCAAGCCCTGCCCCCAGGGAGACGGCCCTGAGCCTGCTCCCCACCTGCAGCCATCATCACGTGCCAGTCCTCAGTGAGCTTGAACTGGACACCCTGGACCCCATGGGCGGCCTGCCCCAGTGCCTCTCACCTCCTCAGCCTCTTGGCTTCTCCCAAAACTCCCTACCCTGCTGAGTTTAGCTCAGCCCCAGGTTGCTGAGCCAAGTGCAGGTGGTCGACACCTGTTCTGGGACTCTGCCACTGGGTTTGGGTAGCTTGACAAGTCTTCACACTGCCAGCCTGGAGCTCTCCCAGATCCCCTGGGCATGTGTGGCACAGGACCCTGTGGGCTCAGCCTCTGGGAATGAACTTGACTTGCCTAATTACCAGGATAAAGAGCCGGAGTTCACCTGGCCTGCTGGGGGTGGGTTGGGAGAGGGAGGCCAGGTGTGTGCCTGGGGGTGCCTGTGTGTGCTCTCCGTGTCTGAGTGACAGAGCCTAGGGTGTGGAAGAAGGAGCCAGGCCTCCTCGGCTCTCCCCCGTGGTGAATGTTCTACCCTCACACAGTCAGTTGCGCCTTCTTGCTCTGGATGGCCTAGATGGCTTTGAGCTTCTTGTAGGGAGTCACAACCTGAATCTGAATGTCCCCTGCTCTTCCTCTGAGAGGCTGGCCCGAGACAATGGCCTGTGCCTGGGCGTGTCACTCTGGGGCTACATCTCCCAAGCCCAGCTCCAGCTGCTGGAGCGAGCTGATTCAGGAGTGCTGCCCCGGCTCCTCTTTGGCCAAGGATTGAGGAGCCTGTGTGCCCTAATGATCCAGAGACCCCCAGTCTGCTGGGCCCCAGGCCTTCCACCCTGGGGGACTGGAGGCTGTGAGCATCACCTCCACTTTTCCTTGAGCTCCAAAAGGGGAGCAGGTTTCAGGCACTGTTTAGAGCCCCAACTGAGTGTGTTCTCTTTGGGAACATGGAGGCCTGTTAATCCTTCCTGCTTGCGTCTCCCCACTCACCATCCAGCAGCTCTGAAGTCGATCCCTGCCCCCAGTCCCCATCCCACACACAGGGAACGAACCTAACTCAGACCAGGGTACAGGGCATGAGGATACCGTGGGCTGCAGAGGGCCTCACCTGCTGTCTCGTTCTCCAGCTGCGCCTCCTCCAGGCACTGCCTGTGCTGCACTTCGATCATCTGCAGGTAGTCACACTCCTGCTGCAGCCTGGCTGCCCGGCCGCCCTGGGGACAGAGACAGGGAGGAGCCGTGAGTGGGGCACAGCCCGTTTCCTCATCCGCAGACTCCAGAGCAGAGCCTGGCCACGGAAATGACATTGTTTTCATCCTACAGGAGATCCAAGTTGCAGACTGAACCCCACTCCCAACTGCAGCCTAGCCCCCGACTGACCCCTGAACCTGACCTGGATCTGACCCCAAATTGTTGTCCATTTTTTCCAAGGCTGGGTCTGCCTTGGGGGGCCCTGGCATGGCTTCCTGGTAGCCCCTGAACAGTGCTGTGGCTGTAGTAACTCCCTCTTTGCAGGTGGCCAATTCTGCAGAGAGATGGGAAGGCCTCTCCTAAGAAACCTAAGTTGGCCACTGGCCTTTGCCTCTCTCCAGCTTGACTTGGGAATCCTCTGTTCCAGCCTCAGTCTTCCTGGGGGGGGGGGGTGGCTCAGCGAGTGCAGTCTTGTCCTGGGGAGTTGAATCCCGGTCCCCAGTTTCTTAGGCCACGCCTGAAATATCTAAGAGTCTCTCTGCATTTCCAGCCTCTGCTCCATTGCACAAGCCTATGCTTAGACCCCTGCCCACCTGGCTGGGGAGGGGATGCTGGCTCTGCTTGCCCAGACCCCACCTACTTCCTTTTTGGTTTTTAAAAAAATATGTATGTGGCTGGCACCGCGGCTCACTAGGCTAATCCTCCGCCTGTGGCGCCGGCACCCTGAGTTCTAGTCCCGGTTGTGGCGCTGGTTCTGTCCCGGTTGCTCCTCTTCCAGTCCAGCTCTCTGCTGTGGCCCGGGAAGGCAGTGGAGAATGGCCCAAGTGCTTGGGCCCTGCACCCGCATGGGAGACCAGGAGGAAGTACCTGGCTCCTGGCTTCGGATTGGTGCAGCGCGCTGGCCGTAGCGGCCATCTGCGGGGTGAACCAGTGGAAGGAAGACCTTTCACTCTGTCTCTCTCTCACTGTCCACTCTGCCTGTCAAAAAAAAAAAAATGTGTATGTATGTATGCATGTGTGTATGGAATTCAGAGGCAGAGAGAGAGCCCATGCTCCCATCCTCTGATGCACTCTCCAAATGCCCACAATAGCTGGGCCTGAATTGGGGCCAAAGAAAGCCAGGAGCTGGAATGTGACTCAGGTCTCCCACATGAGTGGCAGGCATCCAAAAACATGAGCCATCACCACTGGGCATTCCCAGCGTGCACATCATCAGGAATCTCGTGTCAGGAGCCAGGATGGACAATGAAACCCTGGGCACTCCAATGTGGGATGTGAGTATCTTCTAGACCAAATGCCTGGCCCTGAGTTTCAAAAATATGCAGGCTGGAGCCGATCTCAGGAAGGTGAGGGAAGGTTCAAGAAGGTACAGAGGCCCCTGCCTCTGGAATGTGGGGAGGGGGGTGGAAAAGCCAACCTGCTCCCCTCCCTCCCCCGAGCACTGCCCGGGGATTAGAGGAGGGGCCAGCCCAGTGACACTGGGGACACTGGCACTGGGGCAGACATGGGGATGGGGTGACCGCTGTCCAGGAACATCTAGAAAAGACCAGGTCTTGGGAGCTCTTGGGTGTGCAAGGCCTCCGCGGAGGAGCTGATGACTGGTGGCAGCTTCTGCCTGTCTTTTTGACTTTAGGAGAGTGGCTGCAGCCCCACATCAGAATTTTCACCTCAATGCCACAGCCCCCTCCCCACTAGGGCCAACGGAGAGGCTCCAGCAAGGCTGCTCCAGAACTGGAGATTCTCAGCATCTCCTCCAACTCATCTCTTCCACCGTGGGCCTCAACTTGACCTTTCTGCTGATTCAAAGGTTTCTTGAAGGCAGTTGTAGGGAGAGGTGAGGAGGTCTTTCCCTTACGTCCTGTCTTTAAAGGGACCCCCCCCCCCAACTTGGTCTGCAGCACCCAACTGCTTTGTACTCTGACCATCGTTCTGACTAAATGAACCGTGGTGAGGGACATGCACACCAGGTAGCAGTGAGCCCTCAGCTGTGTGGAGGGAGAGGGGTCCAGGTGAGGCTGGTAAACTCCGTGCCTAAGAAGCCACACAGCAGAGTTCTCTCATTCCACTGCCACGGTTCTCTCATTCCTCGTTGAAGGCCCTGGGGGAACCTCACAGACTCAGAGGTCACCTGTGGTCCAGCTCGTCCTAGTGCAATCAGTGCCAATGGCTGGGTGAGCCCCCAGCTCCAAGAAAACCCAGGATACCCCTGAGGCGTCCTCAGCATGGAGACCGCACCCGTCCATGTGCCATTGGTCTGGAAGCCACACAGGGAGCATGGCTTCCACTTGGGATGGCCAGCTGCAGGAGGGGTGGAGCCATGAGCTGTTAAGTCACTGAAACAAACACCCCGAGAGGAACATGGCTCCGTCACAGAGCAGGATGCAGCTATTTGTGTAACTGGTAAACAAAAGATAGGAGACTTGAAGGAGACGTCGGACTCGTGGTGCCTCTGTGGGATCATGCGCTTGCCCCCTTTCCCAGAGGGTCACTCTGGGTGAAACACTCATGGTGCTGTGTGTCTTAGAGCATCTGGGATCAGCCCCTAAGGCCTGACTGAAAACACCATGAGAGTATTTCAGGCATGGAAAGCCAAGACATAGAGCCAAAAATGGTTCTGCATGAAGGATCTCTGTGAGTGAGACCCCAGTGGAAAGAAGGGGCCGTCAAAGAAGAAGGTACGTTCCTCTGAAGGGAGGAGAGAACTTACGCTTTGCATTTGGCCCTGTCTAAAAACTGACAGAGTCTGTGAACTCAAGATGCTTCCATAGCCTTGGCAGCTCATTACAAGAGCCTCAGGTGATCACCGACGTCATACATCAGAGTGCCAGATGTTAAATCAACAACAGGAGTCACTGTGCACTTGCTCCCCATGCTGGACCTCTGTCCTTAATGAGTTGTACTATGAGAATTAATGGTAGAACTTGTCTTCAAACTGTACTTTATACTTTGTGTGTCTGTGTGGGTGCAAACTGTTGAAATCTCTCCTTAGTAAAGAGTTGGTCTTCTGTATAAAAGTCAATTAAAAACTAATATTAATGGAAAATGGATTGGGAGAGGGAGTGAGAGGTAGGATGGGAGTAGGGAGTGGGAGGGTGGGAATGGGGGGAAGAACCACTATATCCCTAAAAGCTGTACCTATGTCAATTTGTATTTATTAAATAAAAACCTTCAAAAAAAATAGCATCTGCAGCCAGCTTGTCCTCAGGTGGGGAGAAGGTAGATCCCAGAGTGGACTTCTGGGGACTGGTCCTCTTGGCTTTGTGTCCACCACTGGTTGGTCTTGCTGGGCACGTTTCTCCCTGAGGTACCCTCCCATGCCTGTTGTGTCTACCAGCAACAAGGTTCCTTCTGCCTCCTGTTCCTTTCCCGGCCTCCCCTGCTTCTCCTGCCCATTCCCACAGTGGGAAGTGGGATGAATTACAGCTCTTTCTGCCTCTCACTGCCCTTCATTCTTCCCTGGTGCCACGCCCTCCTCCCTGAGGGACCACCTCCTTTCCTATTCCCCGTTCATGGGGTTCCGACGAATGCTCTTCCAAGGCATGGACACGTGACCAAGACTGCAGTCACTCAGAGCATTTCTGGCCACAGCTGCCTGGCACATGGCCCAAGGCAGGCTATTCAGAGGCAGGAGGCTCTCTCCTGGGACTTTGCATTAAGTGATGAGGCAAATGGATTTGCTTTTTCCCACTGGCCTGGAGACCTCAAAGGATGCAGGGGCTGGAGCTGCTGCCACCATCTTGTTGACAGTGGGACGCAATGACAAAGGTCACACAGCTGAAAGCAGAACAGAGAGATGGAGAAAAGCCAGGCCCTCTTAACACTGTCTGAGCCCCTGAATGCATCTGTGCCTGAAACCAGCCCTGCTTCCAGCACAGGAGCCCATACCTGTCGTTATGGCTGGAGCCAGTTGGGTTTCCTGCCTTTTGTCTGTGAGTCCAGCCCTGTGGTCAGAGGATAGGACAACAGATGCCCTCACTTTCTCTCGAGCCAGGGCTGTGGCTATGCAGTTTGCCAAGAGATATTTCTTTTCTAATGCCCCTGGGCACCTAGTATTCCAGGCAGCATCTGTCTGATGGCAGAAGAGTGTTGGATCACCTTGCCTACTCTGCTCCTCCGAGCAGCACCGCCATGGGGCCCTTCCTGGGAGGCAGTCTGGAGAGGAGGGGAGAGATGGCAGCCCCCAGGGCACCCAGGAACGAGGGGGCATCTCTAAACAAAGTGGGGAGGGGCTGGAAGATGAACTCTGTCCCTGCCACAGTTGAGTGCTGGGGCTCCATCTGGATAGGGGTAGAGGAAATGGAGACCCGAAGAAGGACCCGAGGTCACCGAGCAGCAGCACATTCCCAGATGGGCCCCAAATCTCTGACTGCTGGTCTGGACTACAGCAAGCCTTTGCCTGGGGCCATCTGGTCAACCAGGGCCAAGGCCGGGGCAGATCCCTCTAGCCCTTATCACTGAGGAATTCAGGCAGACTTTAGACTTCCTCTCTCACTTATTTCCCTATTCTAAACATCCTCATTATCCCTCCAAACTCTGGGCACATAGAGAGAATCGGAAAATTCCCTGGCTGAACAGAGCCAAGTCCACGGATACTGGGATGGGACATAGCAGGAGTGTGGGCTTCGTACAGAATGGGTAGGAGAGGCAGACTCAGCGGATGTGCAGGAGTGAAAATTCTAGAAAGCAGGAGCAGTGTGTTCACACCATGGGCACATGGACATGACCAAGGCAGTCCAGGCTGCAGGAAGCCTGGTGTGGCTGCAGCAAGGCATTCTGGGAGCACCAGGAGATACATCAGGAGCTGTAGGCAGGGGCGGGATTGGGAAGGGCCTTGAGTGCCAGTTTTGAAGTGTGAGCTTTGACTTCTGGGCCAGGAGCACTATCAGAAACTTGCAACAGGAGCATGGGAGTAGAGGCTGCACATTTTACAAAGATCTTCCAGACCGCAGGTGTGGGCATGGGGCACTGTGAAATGCAGCAGCCAAGATCAGGCGAGACGGGAGAAGGACTCCCCTGTCTGCGAAGTGGCAAGCCCTGGCGCTGCCCTGGTTGATATGCATCTCCATCTCCTGGGGCCCTCAGAGGAAGTGGGGAGAGGGTAGGGCACTCCGTGTGGTCCCTGCCACCCCCACCCCTCCAGTTCTCTATGGAAACCACTTTGCATCCTGTGATTTATTTCAGCCTCATGGGGGAGACTAAGGACCCAGAGAGAAAGCAGCGTGTCCAAGGGCACACAGGGCTTTGGCTTTGGTTTTCCTGTGTGCAGTGGGAGAGGAGACAAGGATCTGCAGCAAGGGAGGCAGGGGAAGAGGAGGAGAGGAGCCGGAGGGGGCAGGGCAGGAAGGGAGGGGGTTAGGGACACAGGAGCACATGCAGACTGAGGCACCCAGACGTCATGGAAGAGAGAAGAAACACCCAGCTTAGCCTGTGACACCCAAAGAAGGTGAAATACTGTTTCACTTCATTACGAAAGGGCTCAAGGCAGCCTGCCAGGGCCACGGGAAGGTGTCACGGCTTGAACTGGGTGGTGGCTGCACAGGTGCGCACACGGGTGACAGTTCACGGAGCTGTCACCGCAGATGTCTGCATGCTACTCAGGAAACATGTCTGGGAAGTTGTGAGACAGCACGTGGCACGCCTTCCCGTGCCCCTGCAGAAGCAGCTCCGCTGGGGGAGCTGCAGAGCCCAGTTAAGACCACAGACTCTGGGGTCAGCCAGCCTGCCGCTTCCTGGTGGTGTGACCTTGGGCGACTTTCCCAGCCTCCTCTGTAGAATGGGGACAAGAAGCACATCGACTTCTAGGATCACGTCAAGGGTGACATGGAGAGGACGCTGACCTGGCCCTCGGGGACTGCCAACAAGGGTTACAACTATTGCCAAAGCGCCTTCTCTCGTGCCCAGCTGGCCTGGCCACAGCCTCACCACCTTGCATAAGCCCAGGCAGCCGGAATGTCCTACCCACTGGCAGGTGGCACCGCACCCACCAGAGGAGAGGTCTCCAGCCTATCATTTCCGCCTGCCCCAACAGTAATCTGAGCTCTCTCCTCTTCCCTGCATTTTCACACTCCTTCACCAGTGCCAGTGGCCCAGAGCCTCCCTTCTCTGCGCATCCAGACTGTGCCATCCACACCTCCTCTGGGCGGAGGCCGAGCCCTGGGTGTCGGGAGAGAATGGGAATTGGAGTATGTGTGTGTGTGTGTACACACGCGTGTGCATTCAGGTGAGAGGTGTGGTGAGGAAGAGGAGGAATGTACGGAAACAGATTTGGGCTCGAGGCAAGAAAAAACATTGCAGAGCTTAGAATGGTATCAGGACAAGGGTTCTTGCAACTAACAGACTCCCAGCAAGACGCTCAGCCTTTTCCCAACTAAGGGTGCTTCTTGGAAGGTTTCCTTTGGGGCACGGAACCTTGCAGGCCAAGCAGGCAATTTGCATCCTCTGCTCCCTGTAAGTCACCATGGCACCCCTGGGGAACTGGCATTCCCTGGACCCACTTTATGGATGTGTGTCTGTGGCACTGGGGGCACAGTGCAAGGAGGCAGGTCGGTGACCTCTTCTTCTCCTTGGGTAAAAATCAGGAAGAACTTGTTTTGAAGTCAGATAATAGGAGGCACTTCCTGAGAGATAGGAATCTCTACATCATGAGCTGTGCTAGAGGGGATGTGGGTGCAAAGAGCCCTGCCCAGCAGGGCCAGCCCAGTGCCCACAGCCAGACACCCCACCAGCTCACCATTCAGTTCCACGGGTCACCCAAAGCTCCTGCGAGGAGACCAAACCCCTAGGGATGTCCCCACTTGCCTTGGGGTGACTGATTAAGTGCTGGTTGAAGACACAAAGGGATTTTTGTTAAGTGTGACGATAGTGTCAGAGTGACCCAGGAAGGTGGCCTTTGGTTTTGGAGATGCATGTCGGAACAATTTGGGACAAAGGGTCAGCATGTTTATAATTTACTTTAAGATACTTTAGCCATGGCCGGCGCCGTGGCTCAACAGGCTAATCCTCCGCCTTGCGGCGCCGGCACACCGGGTTCTAGTCCCGGTCGGGGCACCGATCCTGTCCCGGTTGCCCCTCTTCCAGGCCAGCTCTCTGCTGTGGCCAGGGAGTGCAGTGGAGGATGGCCCAAGTGTTTGGGCCCTGCACCCCATGGGAGACCAGGAGAAGCACCTGGCTCCTGCCATCGGAACAGCGCGGTGCGCCGGCCGCAGCGCGCTACCGTGGCGGCCATTAGAGGGTGAACCAACGGCAAAGGAAGACCTTTCTCTCTGTCTCTCTCTCTCACTGTCCACTCTGCCTGTCAAAAAAAAAAAAAAAGATACTTTAGCCAAAAAAACAGATGATGCAAACATGAATTGTTAAGGACTCACAACTGTCAGTTCTAGGAATTGGATGTTTGCATGTCTACTGTCCCATGATCTCTACCTGTCTGAGCATTTTTCACAAAACAATGTAGAAGGGAGATTAAACTGTTTCTGTTGGGAGATTAAGCTGCCACTCAATACACCCACACCCTATACTGAGTGCGTGGTTTGAGTCCCGGCTCCCCTGTTTCTGATCCAGCTTCCCGCTAGTGTGCACCCTGGGAGGCAACAGGTGATACTTCAAGTACTTGGGTCCCTGCCACCCACGTGGGAGACCCAGAAGAAATTCCTGGCTTCTGGCTCTGGCCTGACCCACCCCTGGGTGTTTTGAGCATTTGGGGCGTGAACCAGTGGATGGCAGATCTCTGTCTGTCTCTCTGTTGTTCTGCTTTTCCAATAGTTAAAAACAAAACACAGCAAAAACCAAAACAAATAAACAAAAGACACCCAGCACCCTCTTTCTTTTTCTTCTTCAGAAATGCCTCTAAGATATGAAATTTGGGACATATTGCAATTTTCCTGCACTCAAAGGAAATCAGAAATCCAACCAGACAACACAGTCTGGGGAATGGGACAGAAGCGGCCAGGGACAAAGGGAGTCCCCTGGCCTCCGTCTCTTCCATGGCCAGCATGACCACAAGCAGGGGCCCTGCCATGGCAAGAGGGTATCAAGTTCAAGGCCACTTCCTGGTGTCACACTGCATGTTGGACCTCTACCAAGACTGGAGCCCATCACCATCTGACAATACCCATCGCCTCCCTGGGCCTGGAGTCCCGGCCCCCAGAACTCCTCCTGCTGGGGACCAAGGGGAAGGGATGGCCTGTCACTGAGTACACACAGCATGGTCACCACCCTGCCCCCCTTCTAGGCTCTCCGATGTCCTGCCTGAAGGACCAAGTTCATTTCACAGGGATGCTGGGGCTGGCTCTGTTCCGGATCTTCCTCCCCATGTCCCATGCACACACTGGGGAAACTGAAGCCCTTGCACAGAGGCGAGCTGTTCCCCAGGTCAAAGGGCCATTGTGTCAAAGGACTGTGGTGATGACCAGGTTTCCTGCCCATGAACACTCAGGACAGGAGGATGGGAGAAACGTCCAGAATGAGCTCCATCACCCAGCACCGTGCCTTGGGAGCCCTGGGCAGCCTGACCTGGACTATATCCAGGGTCACCTGGGCAGCTGGCCTCTGGGGCAGGGTGCCTATGGCACAGGGAGACCTGGAGGAGTAGGTGGCCGGCGGCCTGCCCCTAGGAGGAGCCAGAGAAGCCAAAGCCATCCCTGACACTGAGGGGGGCTTCTTCCTTCTGGGGTCCAGCCTATTGGTCCTGCTGAGTCAAGTTGTAGTCCGGGGTAGAAGGTTGACTCATGTGGCCAACTCTTTAGGGCACTGTAATTCTTCCTCCAGGGAGCCTTCCCTGACTGCTCCTCCCAGCAACCTCTGCCCCTGGTTTTAAGAGGCTGAACCCTACAACCCCCTGGGCTATTCCTCCTGGGTGTGATGGTCCCCACCAGCCTGAGAAACTTCCAGGGCAGGGCCTGGGTCTGCTCCTGCTCCAGGGTCCCTTCCCCCCATCAGTCATGTGCTGGGCAGGTCACCCTATGAGCTCTGCCATGGGGTGAGGGGCCCCTGTGGCTGCCGTGGGGCGCAGGACGGGGCAGTGGAGGCCTGGCAGTGGCCTTGGGGCAGACTTCCTTCTCGGAGACACTGGAGGTTTTCTTTCCTTTTTTTTGCTTCCCTGTTCAGAGATTTTCCCTTCCCAGGCTGAGGTCAGGGTACCATAAACAGGTGCGATAAGGCCTTGGGCCTTCAACCTGAACTTTGCAGCTGCTGTTTTATGACTCCGATAACGTCCGTGCCCCCCTCCCCCCCGCACTCCCCCAGAGTGTGGCTGGAGCAAAACCGCCTGGTGTCCATCCAAGAGGGAGCTGCGGAGGGGGGAAGGGGGCTCCTCGCTCCAGCCTGCCTGAGTCCCAGTGGGCCCAGCCCTGAATGAGAGACCCCAGCCCCTGATCGGAATCCCCTTGACTCGGGGGCTGGGTAGGGCAGAAAGGCGGAGTCAGAGAGGGGAGGGTTAAGTGTGCTGGAGCAATCAGGGAAGGCTGTCTGGAGGAGGAGATAGAGCTGGGCACTAACAAGGGAGGGTAGGCATGGGAGGAGTCAGGCTCAGGCTATCTCAGGTGAGAGGCTGCCCTGCCGAAGCCACTCTGCCCTCAGAGCCGACTCAGAAGCCTTTGGGCACCAGGGGGGCATCCCTCGGCTCATCTGAGAAGGGTTTGGTTGGTTGGGGCTCAAGGTGAGGGAAGCCAGAGGATTGGTGAGGCCTGGAGACTAGGTGACCTGGGCGGGGGCGGGGTGTGTGTGTGTGTGTGTGTGTAAATGGGGCCAGAGCTGTGGCCTAGGGGTACCAGCGAAGTGAGGCTCTGATTGCTCAGAGGGTCGGTCTCCTGACACCCACGGGAGGAGGGGAGGCTCCTAGGACAATTTCCTGAGCCCCTGTGTGCGAGATACTGGGACAGCGGTGCGTGCCCTGGTGGAGGTGACGACAAGGGACGTGATCTCAGGACAGACCTGGCCCTGCCTCAAAGGCCAACTCCAGATTCCACGAGGCAGAGAAAATCTGCCTCTGTCCAGGTCTGACAGGTGGAGGGGTCAGGCTCAGAGGCTCTGATGTCTCTGAACTTCATCTGCCCATCTGTAAAATGGGCTTGGGTAGACTCAGTGAGGTCTTCCCTGTGCTTGGAGGGAGAGATCCATGCAACTCCTGCCTCAAGCAGGCACTGCTCTGCCACCCAGGTGTGCCACCCACCGACGCACACAAGTATCTCCACTCATGGGACACACAGGCACACAGGCGTCGGGGCATACACAGATTGGCGTGCGGAGAAAGCAGAGGCCAGAGCAAGAGGAAGGCCACTACTGGTGGTCACTGTCTCCCTATCCAGCTTTCCTCCACTCACAAACCTGAGCTCCCGTGAACACCGCAGGCAACCCCTCACCGCCTGCCGGCCACCTTCCACCTGGGCGCCTGTGGCTCTCTGCTCTGCCCAGTGCCACCCACAGGATCCCAAGGGCCCCTTCCCAGGTCTCTGGCCCCGACCCTGGGTCTGCTTCTCAGACCTCACCTCCACAAGCACACGCAACGCCCCCACAAGTCTCCCCAGACAGGCACGGCACGCAACGACCCCCCTCACAGCCTCCCTCCCGCCCACGACCCTCCATATCGTCCACTCAGTCGACCCCCGTGCCTGCTCTATAGCCACAGGCCTCGCCGCCGCACGCACACCCGCACCCACTACTCGGAACCCAAGTTCCCCTCCACCGATATCCCGTACAGCCTCGCTGTATGGGCTCTGCGCTGAGCTGGAAGGGACCCAAGGCGACCTCGACCCCAGTCTTCGGGGTCCAGATCCGGCCCGGGGCTGAGAGAGGAGGCGAGACGGGGCGCCGGGCGCCTCTTCTTCCCCTGACCCAGACGCGCGCACAGATGGCCCGGCTCCCGCCGCCCCCACTCCCCACTAGCTGCCGGGACTCACCGCGGGCCCGAGGGCGCAGGCGAGGGCGCCTGCCAGCACGCACAGCCAGCGGGTGGGCGGTGGGCTCGGCGGGCCCATGGTCCGCCCCGAGCCCGCGGCGGGCGGCCCCGCGCGGCCACTGGGCTGGCGGGCTGCGGCGCGCGGGCGATGGCCGGGAACCCGCGGAGTGGCGTTGGCACCGTGGCCCTGGCGGTAAGAGGCGCGCCGCGGGGCTGGGGGCGGGCCACGGGGGCTCGTCTGACGGGCGCCGGGTGCAGCCAATGGATGGCAGGGGGTGGAGCCGCCGCGCAGGTGTGGGGAGGGGCCGGGCCCCGTGGGTGGGGAGTCCCCGGCTCTTCCTCCGCTCGTCCCACGCGACTGTCTAACGTCGTGAGGTGTGCACGAACCCTCGCCCCCCGCAGCTCGTCTCCCCGAGTCTCGAGACCTCGCCACGCCCCGTCCTTCCCGGCTCGGCCCACGATGTCCCCAGGAGCCTGGCTGCGCTCCCCCAACCTCCGCACACCCCCTTAGCCCCTCCCCAAGGCGCTGCACGTCTACTCTCGGAGCCGCCCCCTCCAGGCTGCCTCCCTGCCTGCTTCCCCTCTGCGCCTCGGAGAGCTCGTGCGCGCCCGCCGGTTGCGAGACGAGAAATGCCACCGCCGCCCCTGGCTGTGGCTGCTACAGGCGCAGGGCCGCGGGCTGGCGGCCACTGGGGGGTAGGTGCAGCGCGTGGTTCCAGGCATTTTCCGCCGCCCCGACGCATCCGTCGGGCTGGAGAGGCCCGGCCAGGACAAGCGAACAGAGGCCGACTCTGGGCTCCTCGGTGCGGCCCGCGGCCCGGGGCCAGCCGGCGGGGCGCCCTTGGCACGGGTTCGGCGCTCTGGCCGCTCACGCTCCGGGGTCCGCTCCTGGGCGGCCGACGCGTCCGCGCCCTCGCGCGTCACGGCGCAGGCAGGCGCCTCCTGAGGGAGGCTGGGCCGAAGTTCCAGCGCCCTCGCGCGGAGAGGGGAGGCCGGCTGGCAGCTCTCGGGCCCCGACTCCGCAGCCGACCTGAAACCAACCAGAGACTCCGTCCCCACCACGCTTTCCTCGCCTTACCGCTGGGGAAACTGAGGCCCAGAGGGTGGCCGGAACCTGGGACGCCTGCGCCTGGTGCTGCGCTCCAAGACTCGGCGGGCGGGTGGGCGCTGGGTGATACCCGCCTGCCTCCCTCGCCTCCCGTCCTCAGGGCTCCGTTTATCCGCCCCTGGAACCGGGCGCGGGTTCACCGGGTCTGCGCCAGAGGCTGAGTCTTCTTGGGGACCAAGGGCAGGTGGCTGTCTTGCCCACTCCCGGAGGGGGAGGGCTCCAGCAGGCCCCGTCGAGGCCGGAAGTGGCGGCGGGATTGGCGGAGGATGGCAAGCCCAGAGGACCAAGTCTCGCCCCGCGCAACCCAACTCCAGGCACCTCCCTGAGGACCCACCCCAGCCTCACTCTGTAGCGAGGGGGTGCAGTGGGCCTGAGGGGGTCAGGGAGGAGCCAGGAAGAGGCGAACGCTGAGCCTCTCTGCCGCCTAATCCCGGGGGGGGCTGACCTTTACCTTCTACTCCCTCTCCTGCTCCCCCCCACCTTCTCTTCACCCAAATCTATGCTGTGTGCTGGGGACACAGAGCCGGGTAAGCCCAAGGCACCTCCTCACCAGAGGAGGACTATGGTGTGCCCCATTGTCTATCTCGTTGGAGGCGTGGCTGCTGACCCTGAACACAGGTCCTTCCCCAGATAAAGGACCTGTGGAGGTGCCTGCGCCCTGGCCTCTGGGATTTGAGCCTGGTCCCCCAGCAGAGGGAGCGTGTGAACCCTGGCCAGCCATCTCAGCCGTGAGCCCTCCGGGGAGAAGCTGTGGGCTCCGGTGGTGCTCCGTGCACCTGCCAGGCCTCCACAGGGCTGGGGCATGCTGTCCTTATTCTGGGGAGTCACAGCATTGACTGCACGAGTGTCCCAGGATGCCTGGATGTGGAGAGTGAACCACCCATCCTTGACCACCCAGCACGTGCATGCGCGCACGCACACGCATGCGCACACACACCTCACCCAGCCAGCTGCAGAATGGTGAGAGCCCGATCTTCGGGCTGCATCCCCTGGCCTGGTGAGGGCTGAGATCTCGGGTATTTGAGGGCATGATGAAGGGGATGAGGACTGGGGAGACGGGAAGAAGCCAGAGCCCACCTTGCCACTTGAACCCCAGCAGGGTGAGGAGGGAGGGCAAGGGGATGTTAAGGCCACCAGTGGGGCTGGGTTGCGCTCTGCCTGCTCTGGGGCGGCCACCAGTCGGGGTTGGATGGCCAGGCCAGAGGCAGTGAGAGTGCCCGGCAGGCCTCCTGGTGCCCCTGCTGTCCTGCTCCTAGGAAGGGAGAAAGTGAGCCATGAAAAACACTTCACTGTACTTCCGGAATGTTCTCCTGGGGCACCTACCCTTCCTCACCTCTCAAAGGGTACACCAAGTATTCTGAAGTCAAACAAGCAGAAGTAAGAAACAGCAAAAAGTAAGCATTTCAACCAAGGCTAAATTCAACGAGTTGTTCCCACATGTTCTGTCCCGTGTTCGGAGGCTCTGGGGACAGGGTGGGGCCCAACCATGGACCCAGTCCTGAGGAATCAGGAATAAACCTTCCTTTTCCTCACCTAGGAGGCTCAGGAGGGCTTCCAGGAGGAGGAGGAATGTCAGGAGCAGAGGTAGGACAGACAGGCCACCCAAGGAAGTGGAAGCCCTTCCTTGGAATCTCTTTTCCCTCCCCCCACCTTAACCAAAGCCTGAGCCCCTCTGCCTCCCTGGTATAGGTTTGGGGGGGTCCCCCACCCAGCTCCTGATGTGTTTACCCATCCCTTCTTGCATAGAGTCCTTCCTGGATCCCTGGAACCTATCCCAGTCTCTGTCCCAAGCCCTTACTTCCCTTCTGGATCCCAGAAACACAGAGGTGCAGAGGATGCTGGAGGTGGGGTGGAAAGAGAGGGAGAGAGAGAGAGAGAGGCAGTCACTTGCCATCCCCCGTGACAACAGGCTCGGTGGGAAGAGAATCTGCAGTTACTCATTCCGAGCCTGCCTGGCTTCCTGCCTGCCTCCTCCCTGCCGCGGGAGCCACCCTCACCTCCTCCAGCCCTGCCGCCACCTTTCAGAGTCATGCGCTCGCTGCCTTCAAGGCTCAGGGCTCAGGAGCTAAGTGGCAGAGAGTGCTGCAGTGGACAGAGGAGGGCGCCTGAGGACCACAGAGCAGCCTGGACGGACACGGTAGTGCTTCCTCCAGGGCAAAAGGAGGAAGCACCCTGGCCAGGGAGTCCCGGCTCCAGGGACTTCCCTGCAAGAGCCATCAGCATTGCCATCTGGGTGTAGGCAAGCGCAGTCTTCTCTGGGCTTCTGAGTTGAAGGAACCTTCATACCCGCTGAAGGTCAAGCGCAGCTGGCAGCTCCAGAGACAGGAAGTGCTCTCCAGCTCCCCTGACTGCCCCTTCTTTTGGGACCAGTTCTTCCTGTGCAAAGATGCATCTCAGCTGCAAGCTGAGGTTCGGCAGCAGAGACCGAGGCCTTCATCCCTTCTGTCCTAGCATGCAGTACACATCATTCATTCATCCTTCATGGATCATCCCCACACTGGTCTGGTCCCGTGATGGTGGCTGGGGGTGGGACTGTGACTTAAACACCTAGCACTGCTTGAGTATGGGGGAGGGGGTTGGAGAGGTCTTCTGGTGGAGCTGCGGCTGTACCTGGGGAGAAATCCAAGTTCACAGGAGCACAGGGGGCAGAGAAGGTACTGTCCTGACTTGATGAGTGTGGAAATGAAACCCAGGGACCAGTTCTGCCATGGCCATCTCCTACTGAGGCTGGAGCTTAGAGTTCTGTGGGCACTCTCTAGCCATGTCAGCTCAGTCCCTCCAGTGAACAGATACTAAGACGGAGTGAGGAATAAAGACATTCATTGGACGGCAGGGGAACCCTGTGAAAGACAGAGGAGGAAAAAGCAGGTGTCAGTAGAGAGAACCGCAGACTGGGTCTCTGCCCAACTGGCAGTGAGCTCCAGGGCAAAGACTGCACACAGAAGACTTAGGCACCCTACTGTGTGCAGAATGGGCTGAGGCCCTCTGGGGAGCCCATGGCCCGCTCCAGCTGTGGCACAGCCCAGAGGTGATGCAGATGGAGGCTGTCTGCCTACTGAGGCACGGAAAATGAAGCAGACGGCTCCTGCTCCAGAGAACAGAGAAAGAGATGATCCAGGTTCTGCCCTCGGGATCTCCTAGGTGGGGTACAGAGAAGGAAAGCCAAAGAAGGGCTCCTTTCCTCAAAAATCCTAGGGCTCAGTTTGGTGCAGGAGGTCAGCAGTCTGTCACTAAGTGGCTTAGCTTGGGGGTTGTGGTGCAATGAATCTGGAGACCCTAAAGGGATGGACTACTCCCCTCTTTTTAATTCTACACTAGCAGCCATAGTCCCTGGCTAAATGCTTA
This sequence comes from Lepus europaeus, assembly GCF_033115175.1. NCBI lineage: Eukaryota > Metazoa > Chordata > Mammalia > Lagomorpha > Leporidae > Lepus > Lepus europaeus. The sequence continues at coordinate 17,267,046 of NC_084835.1, forward strand.
CTGCAGCCTGTGTGTGTGTGTGTGCATGTACAAGAGCAAGTGAGCATGGGTCCTTGTGTATGGGCAGGAGTCTACACAGACATATCTGCTTTCAGCAGGGGTCTGAGAGCGGGGCTTGGCCAGGGTGGGTTAGGACAAGGTAGAGTTAAGGGCAAAGTTCTGGGTCGTGGGGGACAGAGAGGGCATGAGCCACAGAGAGAGTACCCAGGACCACAGTCAGCACCAGGTCGACTCTCAGAGCTCATTGCTGGGATGATGGATGCTTGCAGGGGCCTTGTGAAAGCTCAGACTAACTCCTCTGGGATCTCAAAATCCTCACACTCACAGCCTCCCCCCTCCCCCCCCCCCCCCAGTCCCAGCCCTGCTTTGGGAACTGATGGGCAATTAACTTTGGACAGAGATTCTGGAAAAGGGAGATACTGTAGGTGGCACGAAAACAGATATGGAGTTTCACTGAAACAATTGATGCCATGAGATTAAGGTAGGTGTTAGAAATTTAAGAGTATAGGGCCGGCGCCGTGGCTTAACAGGCTAATCCTCCGCCTTGCGGCGCCGGCACACCGGGTTCTAGTCCCGGTTGGGGCACCGGATTCTATACCGGTTGCCCCTCTTCCAGGCCAGCTCTCTGCTATGGCCCGGGAAGGCAGTGGAGGATGGCCCAAGTGTTTGGGCCCTGCACCTGCATGGGAGACCAGGAGAAGCACCTGGCTCCTGGCTTCGGATCAGTGCGGTGTGCCGGCTGCAGCGGCCATTGGAGGGTGAACCAACGGCAAAAGGAAGACCTTTCTCTCTGTCTCTCTCTCTCACTATCCACTCTGCCTGTCAAAAAAAAAAAAAAAAAAGAAAAAAAAGAAAAGAAATTTAAGAGTATATACTGGGGAATAAAATAAGTCCTCATATGACTCCCAAATAACCAGAAGGGAAAAAATGAAACCAAGAAAACATCACCAATCCAATAAAAGATCGTATGTGTGGGAGGATTAAAAATAACAATATATGATAAAGGGAAGCAAAGAATCAAATGTCAGGAATAATGGCAAACATTAATCATCATAGTCAGTGTGAATGACAGAGACTTCATAAGGGAAAAAAGCACCAAGAGGGTAGATAGTACATATTGCTGCAAAATTCAATCTATCAGGAAGCTCTAATAACCCCAAGAACTGCTGCGTCAAATGAGGTAGCTTCAAGATATATACAAAAGAAATGTAGAAAAAGGAGGCGTTTTCAAACCCACAGTCACAGCGGCAGATCTGAACACCCTTCTCTCAGGAATTCCATTCAGCTGTCAGAATGAATGAACTGGAGTCAAATCTGCAATGGACGTATATACAACTACAAATACAGGGTTGAGCAGCCAAAGAAAGTTGCAGAGTGATATGAGTGTCACAATGGTACTTATGCAGGGGGTTTCCCCCAAGTTTTATTTATTTTAAAGGCATTTATTTATTTTAAAGGCATAAAGAGAGAGACAGAGAGAAAGAGAGAGAGACAGAGAGATCTTCCATATGCTAGTTCATTCCCAAATTCCTGCCAGGCTGAAGCCAGGAGCTGGGAACACCCTCTAGGTATCCCACGTGGGTGGCAGGAACTCTAGTACCTGAGCCATCATATTCTGCTTCCCAGGCGCATTAGCAGGGAGGTGGACTGTGTGGAAATCAAGGTGTTGGCCTGGGCTGTGGTCTCACAGGGAGCTCAAACTTCTCTGCCAAGTTCAAGTTCATTCAAGTTGTTGGAAAAATTCAGTTCTGTGCAGTTTTGTTTTGTTTTGCTGGCCACTGGCCAGATATCATTCTCAGTTCCTAGAAGTTGACCTTGGGTCTGAGTCAAATGACCCTCTCCACAGGTAATTCACAGCAAAGATGTTTGCCTTGTTGGGTCAGCAAGAGTGTATATGCTGCAGCTTTGAAGCTCACTTGTTCCTTCTGAGAACTCTAGAGCCTCTAAAACAAAACAAAACAAAACAAAACAAAACAAAACAAACCCATGGTGCCCAGGATTAAGTCAGACCCATCCACACTCAAGGGGAGAAAGTGATGATATGGGGTGTGTAAGGGGCAAGAATCTTTGAAGTCATCTTAGAATTCTGCCAACCACAGGAGGTATAGACAGGTGGTATTTGGTTGCACTGAATAATGTCTTTAAAAAATGCCTGTGGCAAATACAGCATTCTGTTAGGGTCTAATAAAATTGGGTGACAGATGTATTCAGTTTGATTTTCTTTTTTTGTTAAAGATGTAATTCTTTAATTAAAAGACAGAGTTGTATACACAAACACACACACACACACACAGAGAGAGAGAGAGAGAGAGAGAGAGAGAGAGATCCTCTATTCACTTGTTCACTCCTGAAATGGCCACAATGGATAGGGCTGGGCCAGGTCAAAGCCAAGAGTTAGGAGTTTCTTCCCAGTCTCCCATGTGGGTGCAGGGGCCCAAGCACTTGGGCCACATTCTGCTGCTTTCCCAGGCACATTATTGGGGAGCTGTATTGAAAGTGGAGCAACTGGCCGGCGCCGCGGCTCAATAGGCTGCCTGCGGCGCCGGCACACTGGGTTCTAGTCCCGGTCGGGGCACTGGATTCTGTCCTGGTTGCTCCTCTTCCAGGCCAGCTCTCTGCTGTGGACTGGGAGTGCAGTGGAGGATGACCCAAGTCCTTGGGCCCTGCACCCGCATGGGAGGCCAGGGGAAGCACCTGGCTCCTGGCTTTGGATCAGCGTGGTGCGCCGGCCGCAGCGGCCATTGGAGGGTAAACCAACAGTAAAGGAAGACCTTTCTCTCTGTCTCTCACTAACTCTGCCTGTCAAAAAAATAAATAAATAAAAATTGGTGCTCAACTGGGATGCTTCACAGGCTTGTGGTTTGAAGACTGGGCAGAGAGAGTAAGAGGCCTGGGCTCGGCTGAGACAGCCTAGCTCTGGTCCCACCTTTGTCCTTTATTCCACCACAGGGGTCCAGCAAAGAGGCCTCTGGGGTCTCTACAGTCTAACTGTGCACAGGCAAACAACCAAATGCATCTTCTTATCATGGTATTAGTGTTTTGTTGTGAGACAAGTTGCTTATGCAAAATGTGGTTGATTTTGGCTCATAGGTGTGGAGTTCACACTGACAGCTAAAACGGTGGCTCATGGGGAAAGGGTCCCATCTTTTCTCTTTAACTCAGCTCCTGTATACTCTGACTTAGAAATCTCTCAGTTCCAACAAGGAACATCTAGAAAGGACTCATGGTCGTTTCTAGATGAAAAACTAATAATTCCTTCTTCTCTCCAAGCTACCTTTCTAAAAAACTTCCATTCTCTCTTATCACTCAAACTCTCTTCTTCACTTCCTGAGATCACACATACACCTAACTCCTTCCCTAAGAGAAACTCTGCAGAACATATCTCAGACATGTAGCACCTGTCAAACCTCTAACTCCAATTCTGGTATTAGTCCACCCCCATTCCCCACTCACCGGGCCGTGGATCTCTCCCGGGAGAGGACTGGCAGATTGACTTCACCCATATGCCAACAGTTAGGTGAACACGTTACCTTCTGGTGACAGTGGACATCTTCTCGGGGTGGATGAAAGCTTTCCCCACTACTAACAAAAGAGCTTCCACTGTTTCCACTATATTATTAAATGATATTATCCCAAGATTTGGATTACCTGCTTCCATTCAGATAATGGACCAGAGTTTACCTCTCAAATTACTCGCATAGTATCTGCCTCTCTTCATATCTCATTGCATTTTCACATTCCCTATTGTCCCCCTTCTTTAGGTAAAGTTGAAACGGATGAATGGAATTTTAAAACTGGCTCTAGCTAAACTCTTCACCCAGGACCTCTCAGACCGGGTAAAACTCCTTCCTTTAGCTCTGCTAAGAATCAGATTTCAGGGCCAGTGCTGTGGCATAGGGGGTAAGGCTGATGGCCGCAGTGCTGCATCGACTCCTGGCTGCTCCTCTTCCCATCCAGCTCTCTGCTGTGGCCTGGGAAAGCAGCAGGAGATGGCCCAGGTCCTTGGGCCCCTGCACCCATGTGGGAGACCCAGAAGAAGCTCCTGGCTTCTGGCTTTGGATTGGTGCAGCTCCAGCCGTTGTGGTCAACTGGGGAGTGAACCAGCAGATGGAAGACCTCTTTTTCTCTCTCTCTGCCTCTCCTCTCTACATAACTCTGACTTTCAAATTAATAAATAAATCTTTTTTTAAAAAAAGAATCAAATCTCTTCCCCAGAAGTCTTTTTTTTCTTTTTCTTTTTCTCTTTCTTTTCTTTTTTTTTCTTTTTGAAAAACAGAGCCAGACAGTGAGAGAGAGAGAGAGAGAGAGAGAGACAGGTCTTCTTTTTTCCATTGGTTCACCCCCAAAGTGGCCGCTATGGCCAGCATGCTGCGCTGATCTGAAGCCAGGAGCCAGGTGCTTCCCCTGGCCTCCCATGCGGGTGCAGGGCCCAAGCACTTGGGCCATCCTCCATTGCCTTCCCAGGCCACAGCAGAGAGTGGGACTGGAAGAGGAGCAACCAGGACAGAATCCAGCGCCCCAACCGGGACTAGAACCAGGGATGCCGGCGCCACAGGCGGAGGATTAGCCTAGTGAGCCAAGGCGCTGGCTTTCCCAGAAGCCTTAACGCTTAGCCTGTTTGAAATTCTCTATGGAAGGCCTCTTAATTCTCCTAACTTCCCTCCTACAGAATTCTGATTCTGTTCCTCCTCCTCTCGTTTTCCCTCTTCTCAGGGAAATGCACTCTCACTTATGGACCTATGCAGACACTCATCTACCCAAACCAAACTCTCTGCCTCCTGACTGTATTCCTACCTCAACCTGGCAACTGGGTTTACCTAGAACAAAATGTAAGCCAAAGTGCAGTGGGCCCTACCAGGTGATACTGACCACTCCCACCTCTGCCAAACTCAAAGGGCACCCCCTTGGGTACATTTTACTTCATTAAAATGAGTAACAGCTCCCTCACGTAAGTCTGCTCCCACAGGACCCACCTCTCAGGCTGATGGGCTAACAAGATGTATTCACAAGGTAACTCTGCCTCATTCTGGCCGGCGTTTCCACCATGGGCCATATCTCTAGGGTCTCCTTTTGTCCTCATAATCATAGGGCTCCTATTTCTGCCATGTATAATCAACTTATTCCAAAGGTTCTTGCAGGAATGAATAACTGCTTTATCTCAAGCTGGCTTGAAGGAGCAACACAAGACTGCTCTTCTTCAATCAATCCAATCTCCCAGTACAGACCCCTGGCTCAAGTCCTGGCTAGATGTCTATGCCCAGTACCAGCAGGAAGTAGCCAGAAAGGAAAAAGGCACCCCATCTCCTTACCTATACTCAGAGTCAGGATTGATGGAACAAAGACATAAACCTCAGCCATTCTTGCTCATTGCCCAAAAGTTAGATAAACACAGGAATTAATTCCTTGCCGTTGAATCTCAATTGGGTCTCATACCCTATTGCCTTCATACCCCACCCCTTCACTCCACAGCCTCCTGAAAGACCAGTTGCTCCAACACTTGAAAGACCAGTTCCAGGAATTTCCCTCCCCCTGCTGCCCCCTCCTCCGCCCCCATCCCTAGCCCTGGGGGTCAGGGCCTTCTGCCAGGTGTTTCATCATGTGTATGCAGGCAGTTAGTCATCCACCTCTACGAATGTATTTTCTCTGAATAAATTCGGTCTGGTTGTAAACTCGTACACTGCCTCCTCTCAGCCCCTGTCAGTTTTGCATTCAGTCCTGGTGCTCTTGGGGGAACTGTAGAGCATCCCATGGCAAGAAGCAGCGTGTGTCTGTCTGCATCTATGTGGCCTCTTGCACAGCACCAGGGTTCAAACCTGGGGGCCCCACCCTAACAACCCAGCCCTTTCCCAAAGGCCTCACATTCAGGCACCATAAGTGGACTTAGTGTCCTCCCTGTTAGTATGGTTAACATAAGACTTCGAGGGGAGGGCCAAACCTTTAACACTATTCAAACCACAGCAGCCTCTAGTACTCTAATTGATCCCAGAGTCCGATTCCCATTGCTGTGTTCTTTGACATCTTTGGGAACACAGGTCTGCCTTGTAGGTAGCTTTGGGATCCGCAAGGGGAGAAGGCCTACACTTCTGGGAATGGAGAGTCCCTACCCGCACTTCCAGGAACGAAAAGTCCTTGTCAAGGTCCCTGCAGGTGCCTAATGGTCAACCAATGAAGATCAGACCTGCCTCAACCTTTAACCCCCACGCCCTGTATCTATAAAAGGAGCCCTCCCAACCTCTGGCCACCCCCCCCTCTGTTGGGACTGGTGAACCTCGCCCCGGGAGCAGAATTCCTATAAAAGCTGCCTGGGAAGATTTGTTATGCGCCGGACATCTTGCACTTGTCTGTGGAGATGAGGCTATTTTAGGCTCCTGGGGCTCTCTTGAGGGTAGTGTAGTCTCTGATGGCTGCCTACAAAAGGCCAGGGAGTCTGGTGCGCAGCCACGAGAGAGGGATCGTGATGTGCCATCTCAGTCCTGCAGCAGACTCCGGCCTCACCGGGCTCAGAAGTCCTGAGGCTTTCCTTCCATCTGTTGTGGGAAGCTCAGGCCACAAACCCTCAAGTGCAAGAAAGATGGCTTCTCTTTCTTTTATAGAATTCAGATCGAGTGGCAGAGATACACCATTCCTGGGGAAGTGGTGGGGAGCCACCTCCTGCTATCCACCCTCCGCCAAGACTGCGGGATCACATGCACTGGTTGGTGCCAAGGCTTGCGGCCAGTGTGGCCCTTAGCAAGTCCAGGGGCAGAGGCTTTGGGGCCTGAGAATCTTGGTGGGGCTGGGAGCCTCGTGTCCCAAGTCCAGCCCATTTGTGTACCTTAGGTCCTTTTCCTGAGGCAGGAAGCAGGCAAGGAGCAGGCTGAGGGAAGTCACAGGCAGGTCTAGAGCCACTCAACAGGGTGGGGTAGGTGAGGTGCGGTGAGGTGGGGGTGGGGTCCTCCCCAACTTCTCCCCAATCCTCAGGCTTGTCCTAGAAAACAAACACCAACTGAAAGGTCTTGAGGCCATTTCTGCTTTCTTCCCAGCCTCTACCCTCCTTGGTCACTTAGTTTCTGTCTTCTATGTTCCCACTTGAACCACGATCACGTTGAATTGGGTGACAAGCCTGTCATTTTATCTGTAAGCAAGTCAGCTTGTATCTCTACATGACAAGGGCTCTGAAAAAGAACCGTGATCCTGTGACTCTTGATCCCATTTTCACACTGCAAAATACCTTAACGGCGGCGTTAGCTCTCCAGCTGTTGTTTAAGGTTCATTCCTTGCCTTACCTTTTCTGTCTAACCCCTAGTCTGCTTAGTTCAGAGGCACATTTCAGAGTTTAATGTGGAAACCCCTCCCCTATCTCTACCCATTCCTTTCTTCTTGCAAAAATGGGTCGTTGGTCCTGGACTCTAGTGTCCAACAAGCGGATTTTGCCGATCAATCGATCCAAGTGTTAACCAGACCACAAGGGGTACCCCTGTGAGTAGCCAGGTGGGTTAAAAGGCAGTCAGGGTGGTCCCAGTGGAAATTTGGGGTGTACATTGCTTGCTCCCCACCCCCAAAAGGCTGTCTCAACAAGATCCTAAGTGCCTACCTGCCCACTCCTTAAAGTCTTTTCAGGAGAATAGCAAGGGAGTGGCTCCCAGTTCATTGTAAAGTAAATTAGGTAGTCCACCCTTCTGTTGGCTCTTTTTATCCTGAGCAAGAAACACAGCACAAAGGATTGCAAATCAGGTCTTTTGATGGGTTTTTCCCCCACCTTGTAACTGAATGTCAATCTGATTGTTAATTTATTTTTTTCAAAATTCTGCTTAAAAAACTCCACTACCACAGGCCACTTCAGGTTTTGCCTTTCTTGGAGCCCCCCTCTCTGCCACTCTGGCTGGAGGTCTCTGACTCCAATAAAGCTTGCTTTTAAACCTTTAAATCTCGCTTTTTCTCTTCGCCTGTTGGCTTGGAAATTCATCTTCCATGTGAGACAAAGAACACCTCCACCCACTTACCCTTCAACCTCTCTTCTCTTGCCTCCCCAGTTTTTTAAGAACTTATCCCTAGACTCTCTCTTGCATGAGAGTCTGTGCAGGCTGCTCCTGCAGATAGCCCCATGGCTCCCTATCTCTCTTCTCAAGCTAGACCCTACCCACTTAATACTACCAACTTCTCCCTCCCTTCAAGTCTTGAACGTCCACACCCCACCTCTTTTTTTCATAGCGCTTATCACTTTCTAAGTCACTTTGCCACTTCATTATTCATTATTCTTGGATTTACTTTGTTACATTCATCATCTAGCTCCCAGTACTAGAACCAAAGGCCCTATTGGACCAGGGATTCAGGAACATATTTTGTTCCCAGTGTGGCACCAGTTCCTAGAGTGGTCCCTGGCACACAGGAAAAAAGTCCTCATTGTGTTTATCAAATGAATGAATGAGTGACTCTTCCTAATGTGCACAGGGTGCCCTTCCATCCCTCTGTCCCCAGGTTTCTATGCCCCCCCCCCCCCCCCCCCGTTTGGAGGAGAATCTTGCAAGCTCTGTCATCACCCAAGGGGCAAAGCCATCCCCACCCTTGCCCTAGCCGGCCCTGCCCCTCCCGGCAGTACACTGATCTTTCACACCTTTTCTGCCCGGACCACACCTTCTGCCTGGAATGCTGTCCTGCACACACTGGGGGTGGGGGTGGGGGGTGAGCAGCCACTTGGTCATGCCTCACGGCTGGAATCTAAGTCAATCATCCACTCTAGGAAGACTCTGCAGGTTTCCGCTGGGGACATTGGGCCCAGAGTGGGAATCAGTGGAGGTTGGATAAGCTAAAGGCCTTGCCCCTGCTTGCAATCTGTCTCTGACTGTAGGTGCTGGCCAACATCTATGCCCACAGGTTGATCTCCAACGCTGATCACAGCCCTCTGTGACCCCTGATGCAGGATGACCCATAACCCCAGGCCAATAGCTGACTCTGATCGCAGCCTTCTTTTTATAAAGGTTATTTATTTATTTATTTATTTATTGAAAGGCAGAATGACAGGGACAGAGAGAATCTTCTATCTGTTGATTCATTCCCCGAATGCTCACAACAGATCGGGCTGTGCAAGGCTGAAGCCAGGAGCTGAGAACTCCATCCAGGTTTCCCATGTGGGTGGCAGGGGCCCAAATACTTGGTCTGTCACCTGCTGCCTCCCAGGTACTTTAACAGGAAGCTGGATTGGAAGCAGAGGCGGGACTTGATCCCAGGCACTCTGATGTGGGGTGTGGGCATCCCATGTGGTGGCTTAACCTGCTGCACCACAGTGTCCTTAGCCTGTCTACCGAGCCTCTGTTGACTCCTGGTCCTGATTCCAGCCCAGCCTATACTGCCTAGTTATGGGAGGTGAGAGATTAAGTGTGCACTTGTTCCCATAGCCAATCTTGAGTAATTGGGTCCACAAGTCCTGGAGGGGAGTCAGGACCTCAAGGCTGAGGATCTCTGGGCACCTGGGAGATTGTTTTCACATGTGCCCTTTCTTTACCCATTCCTCCCTTCTCTGGCTCCCAAACCAGTGGACACTGCTTATTTGTTAAGGGACGTCTGGGCCAGGAGCTGGGGGAGGGGAGGAATTGGCCAAGACAGCTAACACCTGTTTGCAAAGATCAGGTTAAAAATAGCAGTGACTGGGTGAGCCTCTCCCGCTTCCTCCCTCTCTTGGATTTTGCCCAGACTAAGTCACTTGCCAGCTGTTCCTGCTCCTTGGCCTCCTCTTTCCTGGGATGGGACTGGGCCCTGATGGACAAGAATAGAGTCTCTGACAGCTTCAGCTACTCTGCTGCAGCCCAAGTGAACCCTGGCACCTGTTGCTGCTGAGGGAAGTCTTCCTGGGTTGACTGTTGGCTTCTTTTGCCCCATGGTGGCCCAGATATGAGATTCTTTGTCTCCTCTTTGGATACTGACCTGTCTGTCTTCTGCTTTGCAAGGAGGGAGCAACCAGGAAGCCCAGACCTTGCCCCGGGAGCCCCCAGGCCAATTGAGGAAACCAGAATTCCCTTTAAGGATGAGATAGGGTATGGAAGGAGGGCTGCAGATTGAGTTTAGCCTCTCTGGGTGGTGTGGATCAGAAGAGGGGCACGAGGTAACCAAGTTGTGAAGAGAATGGAGATCTGAGAGATGGCGAGACACAGATTTCTGATGTATTACTGGAGTTCCTGGATACAACTGCTCCTAAAACCAGGCTACCCATGGACTTTCCCGTTTCTGAGACATAAATCCTTTCTTTGCTGAAGCCAGTGTCTGCTGGCTTTGTTTTCACATGAAACAGCAGGAGTTCTCTTCCCCCAGTCCTCTGGTTGTCCAGGGATAGCGGAGTGGAAGAGTCCACCTTGGGGAGGAGTTGGGCAGGGCCCGTGGCTTGTTAAAGGTCCAGGACCTTCCTGCTGGCCTCTGTTCCTGCTCTGTGGGTTTCCTTCCAGTCGGATGCCCTTGTTTCTCCATATGGAGGGTCTGCTGCATATACTCGCTGCACAGTGAGTCACTGTGGTCTCCATGGGCCTTCCCATCAGTCCTGCTGCTTTCACTGTGAGGAGGGTCTTGAGCCAGCTCTCATCTCCTCTAAACTAAACCCAACCGCGTCCCACGTGGAAGAAACACTGAGTTCCATGTGGGAGTGGGAGGCAGTCACCACAATGGCAATGATACCGTAGGTCTCGATTTATTTGTTTCTTTGTGGGGTGGGGGGATTATTTCCCTGTGGAATCTGTCAGGAGGAAGGGTTAGATGCTGTATTCTGGAAGCTGGGAGTCTAAGGACCAGGGAGTGGGGGTGTTGTGGGAATGCAGGTAGCTGGCGGAGGAACTGAGGTCTGGCAGCAACCTGCTCACCCATGGCTCAGTGAGTGACAGCTCCAGGCAATGTGCAGTTTGACAGCTGTCATGTCCAGGATGACAGTCCACATGACAGTGCAGGATGACCCGCAAGACAAGCCCCCTTCAGTGCGCCATCCAAATTCCCTTCTCTTTTCTTGTGTACAGCAAAAGTTTCCCTTTCTGTGCATGGTGCAGGCCCACCTCCCACGCACCAGCAAGCCTGTGCTTCCTCTCCGTGTAGAAGAAACCACAAATTTCACAACGTTGTGAACTTGGAACCTGCACCAGCTGGGAATGTCCAACAGGGCTGCAGGATGTGTCCCCTCCCATGGTCTTTAGGTTATTATAGAGTCACCGCAATAAAGTTACCACTGGAGGCACTCCCACTCCCATGAAGCCATGACACTTCCTCTATTTCCTAAAAAGGGCACAGAAATGGGCAGTGCTGGAGCTTTGCCCCAAACCCTGCCTCCTTTTGAATATTCAACTGGGCTCCACCCAGGACATCACCCGTTTGCCTTGGGCGGATATAAAGGGAAGCCCTAACCTTGATCATGGGGCATTTTCTTGGCTGGGGTTTCTTTCACTATTGGATGTTTTTTCCCTTGGTAAGGGGTTCAGGGCCTTTTTGTGTTTCTGGCTGCTTGTTCGTGCAGTACTTGGTTCTTGAGTTTGCACTTTTGTTCTGCTGTGAATAAGTCTGTTCTGCTGTACAACTTTATGCCTCTGCCTTTGAATTCTTTCATACCTGGAGGGAGGAACCTGCAGCAGGCCTCGCCCTGCAGCCCAGAAGAGCAGGGTGGGTTTCTTTGGACAGCCATGAGAAGTTACATTCCATGCTGCTGCCCTGGCTCCTGGTGGTCACCTGGGAAGCTTCAGCATTCTTTGAGGTGTGGAAGACTCATCTCAGCCTCTGTTTTCATTTCCTGTGACACTGTCCGTGTGCCCAGGTCTGTCTCCAAGTTGCCCCCTTCCTTAAATTTCTTAAAAACATTATTTATTTGAAAGTCAGAGATATATATAGAGAGAGCGAGCAAGCGAGCTTGCATCTGCTGGTTCACTTCTCATATACCCACATAGCAAGGGCTAAACCAAACCAAAACTAGGAGCTTGGAACTTATTCCAGGTCTCCCTTGTGGGTGGCAGGGACCCTAGCACTTGAATCAACTCCTGTTGTCTCCCGGGGTGTGCATTGGCAGGAAACTAGGAAGCGCAACTGGAACTCAGGAACTCTGATATGGGACACTGCCACCCCAAATGAGGTCTTTTCTTTTCATGGATTGAAGTAGCACCTTGACAGTAGGGACTCCATTTTGGAGCACTTGAGGCTCCACTCTGGGAAAGCACCCCCACCACCACCACCACTGTGAGACTCTGGTCTGAAACTATGATCTAAAATAGTAGAACAATAGCAGTCCACTACATCACACTTGGCAGAGCATAGAAACCCCCTAGCATAATTGTTCAAGCTTAAAAGTAGAAAGGTTGCACCTGGGTTAATGATAAAAATGTAATTTGTCTATGTCCTACATATAATTAAAACCAATACCTGGATTAATGTCAGGATTATAAGATTGTAACTGGTATTGTCAAGATTATAATTGATACTAGTTTCGCATAGGTTTTAGGTCAGCTTGACCCCGGTAACCATATATTCCCCCCTGTTCCTAGCAACCATGAATTCCCCTCCTGATTTTGTGGTTTTTGCCTTTATAAACCCTGTTGCTTTAGGCTTCAGGGTCGAGAGTTCTTTAGGGCATGAGCCCACTCTCCACCGCCGGCAAATAAAGGACCATCAAATTTTATCGATGTGTGGAGCTCCTTTGTTCATACTCGCTCAGGTACAACAGGATCAAATACTAAGATCTACTGGCAGGCTGAGCACGCACAGCGACTGTGAAGTACAGGGGCCCCTCCTTATCTGTCCTTCCATTCTCTGTGGTTTCAGCCACCTGTGGTCAATTGGCATTGGCCCGGCTTGGACTTCCCATCAGGAAGTCTGCAGGAGTCTAATGCTCTATGGTCATTCCCTGTCACGTGGACCTTGTGTCATCTGTCACAAAGGAAGGGTGAGCGTGGTACTGTACAGCCCGCTATGGCTATTCTGACCACTGCTGTTAATCTCTTACTATGACTGTTCATAAATGGCACTTGATTGTAGGTATGAGACATAGGAAACAAACTGATCTACACAGGCCTCAGTGTTTTCTGGATCCACGAGGGGTCTTGGACTATGTCTGGGGGTGATGACAGTAATGAGTGTAAATGACATCTTGAGATCAGACTTTCTGAGTCCAGATCCTGGGGACAAGAGGGGAGCTGTAGGCTCGAGGCACAACCATCAGGGCTTGGTGGGAGAGGGAAGAGGCGGGGCTGGAAAGCGTTGCTGAGCTCCTGTGCGGGCGATAGGGGACACCCCAGTCTCAGCTGACCCTCCCCTCAAAAAGGAGAGGTTTGGTCCCTGACTTACGGAGGGGCTGGCTCTGGACAGCTTGGGCGGGGCGCCGTGAGCCCCAGAAGAGCCCAGAGGTGAAGGAGAGATGGGCTGGGGCCTCGCTGAACTCCAGCACGCTCCCCGTCGACGAAGCACGGGTCTCCTGATTAGGAGGCTCTGCACCTGCCCCGGGATTCACTTCCGGGTCAGACCCGGAAGCGACCCCAGTGGTCCTAGGCCGGCGAGGACTCGGAAAAAAGAAAGGAGGAGGTGAGGCCGGCTCCCCCCTGCTTCTGAGCACGCACAGGTGTGAGTAACCCCTTTGTGTTTCCATTAACTCCAGTCATGTGTGAGTGTGAGTCCCCGCTCCGCTGCAATGGCCGAAAACCGTATTCCAATCGTTTTCTACATTTATCGCCATTTTGAGGGTTGGGGTCACAGCGGTGGGGGCTTTGCAGGTCCAGTTCTAGGGGTTCTGGGCTGCTTCCTCGCCGTGCTTGTGGGGTCGGATACCTGCCTGTCGCTTCTGACTGTACCTGGGGAGTGAGGTCTCCGGGGGACAGGCAGCGCCCCTTCCCCGCCACGTAGCTGTTCCTGCCGCCCTGAGGCTCTTTCTGAGGGGTGTGGGCCAGACCATGTTGTTCTCAAGTTTCATGAACTTTTCCCGCTGTCAGCACTTCCTCATCTAGCTTGCTGTTTTCCCCGGAGGCATCTGGCATCGTCTATAAGCCAGGGGGACTCATAGGAGTTCTGTTTTCAGTTCTCCTTTAAAAAAGTATTTCTTTGATTTGAAAGGCGGAGATAAAGAGAAAAGGAAGGAGAGAGAGAGCTCCCATCTACCCATTCACTCCCCAAGTGCAGTGGGAGGTGGCGGGGCGGGGGATGGCCGGGAGGCAGGAGCCAGGAACTCAGTCTGCTTCTTCCATGTGGGTGGTGGGTGCAAGGTGTCCAGCGCATAACAAATCTTCCCAGGCAGATGAATCAATTAATTCACAGGCTTCTATTGGGATTCCGCTCCTGGGCGAGGTTCACCCGTCCCAACAGAGCCCGGGAGGGGGGTGGGGTGGGGTGGGGTGGGGGGTGCGGGGGGGGGGGGGGAATGGCATCAGAGGTTGGAGGGCTCCTTTTATAGATACAGGGATACAGGGCGTGGGGGTTAAAGGTTGAGGCGGGTCTGATCCTCATTGGTTGACCTTTAGGCACCTGCGGGGACCTTGACAAGAACTTTTCGTTCCTGGAAGTGCGGGTAGGGACTCTCCATTCGCGGAAGTATATGCCTTCCCTCCTTGCGGACCCCAAAGCTACCAGTGGGGACCCAAGTACTGCAGCCTCCCAGGGTGTACATGAGCAAGAAGATGGACTCAGAGGTAGAGCAAGGCTTGAACCCAAGTGCTCTGATATGAGATGCACCCAAGAGTGTCTTAACTGCTGTGCCAAGTTCCTGCCACTGTTTTCAGTTCTGCTTAGTTTCTCTGCAAACAGACCCTGAAACCCGAATCTGTGCCCAGGTGATCCTGGTTAGTGTGGTTAGGAGAGGGGCAAGTGAGAGAGGAAGGGGAAGGCAGTGCGTCCAGAGACCAGGGTCTTCCTGGAGACTGTGCAGTGCGCACCTGAGTCGTCCCGGGGCTAGGTGGAGGGAGCTGGGCTATTTGTCCAGCAACTCCCATCTGTCAGGAGTTGAAGCCTGAACCCCAGAGCCCTTCTGCTCTGCCACAGGCATCATCCTTGCTTGTCCAGTAGTCAGCAAAGCTCCCAGGCAGGGAGGGAGTCAGAATTGGTTGCAATAAAATGTTGCAGGTGTGTTTTGCTGAAGGCCAGGAGGCCAGAGGGGATCTGGGCAGAGCATTGTGGGCTCCGCCCCTTCTCTCATGGGAGGTGGATTCCAGGACTGCAGGCTGTTTGAGAGTAAAGACAGCAAACCTGGGCAGATTCACTGAAAATGAGCTCCTGTGCCCTGGCTTCCTCACCAGTGAGAGGGAGCACATACTTGTGTTTTGGGGGTTTCCGAATGGAGCTCTGGAAGCCAGAGGGGGCACCATGCCCAGACTTAGCTCTGGGCCTAGGCTACTCAGTCAAGGAAGGAAGAGAACACTGCAGGGCCCGGCGTTGTGGTGTACCAGGCTAACCCACCGCCTCTGACTGTTGCCTGTGATGCTGGCATCCCATACGGGCGCCAGTTGCAAACCCACTGCCCCATTTCCAGTTCAGCTTCCTGCTAATGCATCTGGGAAAGCAGCAGAGAATGGCCCATAGTCCTTGGATCCAGCAAGAAGCTCCTGGATCCTGGCTTCAGCCTGGTGTAACCCTGGCCATTGTGGCCATTTTGTAGCCATCTGGGGGAGTGAACCAACAGATGGAAGATGTTTCTGTCTCTCCCTTTCTCTCTCTGTGACTCTGGCTTTCAGACAAATAATACAGCTGAAGAAAAATAGAAGAAAAAAAAAAAAAAAGGAAACACTGCTATTATGTGAGGCAAAACATTGTCAGGGCCACCAAGAGCCGGTCAAGAGCACATGAGAGTCTTTGAGAAGAGAGACAGCAGCTCCTTTGGGGTTTGGAAAGGTGTCGGAGCCTGTGCAAGTAGAGTGGGATTTGAAAGGTGATGGAGGACAGAGATGCAGAGAATGTGTCAAGGAGCTGTGACTGGCAGGCTCAGGTGGGGCGGTGCTGGAGGGAGGGAGGCAACCAGGGCATCGGAGAGAGGACACGGGCAGGCAGGCAGGTTGGGGCCCCAGCTGTGCTCTGCCCAGCCCTTGGGCGTTTCCTCCTGTGGAGGCCACCGGGAGAGCTGGTCCAGCCACCAGTGTGTGTCTTGGCTTCGGGACAGCTCCACCAGAAGTGCCAGCTGCCAGGCTGCCAGTTAGAAGTCACTCCCCTCCTTAGCTAGCGTGGCATCAGCCGCTGTGAGGCTCAGTGCCCAAGACGTCTTAGACGTTTATAAATCACAGGATTGGGGAATGAATGGCAGCACTTGTCCTAAACCTGCTTGCTTGTCTCCGCCCACACTTGTTTTTGTTTAAAATCTGCTGGGGGCTCCAGGTGTACAGTGTTGAGCTTGGTGAGACCCTGGACAAGCCCGAGAGAGACGTAAGGCATGGGGTGGGAGCAGGGGAGCTCTGCCCTGGGAGGGCAGGGATCTGAGCTCCATTGTGGTTTTGGCTGTGCCCGCCTGGCCTCTGTGTGCCTGGCAGTAACATTCACTCTCAAGTGCGCTTTCAGGAGGAGGAAGCGAGAGCTTGGCTGGGGCCTTTGGATCAATGAGAAATGATCAATTAGTTTTCATAGACTAGGGAGGCTCTCAAAACCCTGGGTTCTCCCCATGAAAGGAGGTGGTTGCACTGGGGGCTGAAGGTAACAGTTGACACAGCAGGGTTTTATTTCTCGTGCTCAGCATAGTCCCCCTGCTTATCTGGGATAAAAGCAGGCATTGGGGCTCGGGTCCCACGTTTCCTGCTAGACCAGGCTATCATAAATGAGGCCTGCTCATCACTCCTTATCGATGGGTTGCAGGGCTTCCCTGTGTGTGCCAAGGGGGTGGCTGGCCTGATTCTCCCTATGCCGTGGGAGTAAGTACAGGGTGGACAGAGTAGTGACCAGAGCAGGGAGGAGAACAGAGAAGTGTGAAGGAGAGTCTGGGCCCAGCCCTGGGCTCTATGGGTGTGTGTGTGTGTGTGTGTGTGTCCATTCTATTGAGGGGGAAAGTGAGGGTGGGTGAGGGGAAGGGACTTAGAGAAGATCACGTATCACATAACTAGGGTGGATTATTCTCGCAGCCCTCACTCCCACTCTGTGTGGTGACGTCGTAGTCCCTAGGCCTCACCTCTGTGTTGTTGCCCTTCTACACCATCCCTGGGCGACGCAGCTCAGAGGTCTGGAGCCCTAGGGTGGAGGAGCACAGTTCCCTTCTGGAATTGCAGTGTCTGCCCTTGGAGGAGGCATTAGTCTCTGGTCCTGGCTCTATGGAGGCAGAGGAGCGTGCAGGAGAGGAGACTTGGGGGAGCTGACAGATGACACCTGCTAGAACAAGAGGCAGCCCCTAGGCTGGGCAGCATGAGAGGTTGTCTGTCTGCCTCCCAGGAAGATAAAACCCAGGGAAAATCCCCAAGCCATGCCGCAAGCACGATGGGACTCAGCTAGAACTTGGAGTTCTTTTCCCACGTCTGATGGTCTCTCTGGAAGTCCAGGGGCCCAGGACACTCCCATAAGCCCCCAACTCCCACAGGAAGGCTGTCCCCGCTGTCTGCTGAAGCCAGAGCACGGTGTGTTCTGGGTAGCTGGATGTTCCATTTAATAGAGAACTCTTGCCTAAGTGATAGATGGATTGAGAGACCCACAAAATCTTCCTGCCCTGGAGGGTGGTTGCACTCTCCCTGTGGAGGTCTCCGATCCAGGGAGGTGTGGCAGCTTGGTGACATGTTGGAGAACAGCCAGCTCCTGTCCACTTCTCTGGGCTATGGGCTAAGGCCTGGATTATCCCCAGTGGACACTCGGCACACAGTGCACCTGGAAGGGCAGGCGTCCTGATCAGCAGCAGGTGCTTCGCAGGCACCAAGCCTGAGCCTGCAGGCCAGACAGATTTTCCTTGGAATCTGAGGGAACCAGCTGGAAGCAGCGGGATACTCAGCTGTGTCACAGGGTAAATTGTTCCTGCTGCCAAGGACCCAGTCCAGGGGGAAGAGGGACAAGGGCCAACCCAACCTCCCAGGCCCAGGAGACCAATTCCAAGGACTAGGTACTCTGGATTGCCAGGGAGGAGATGACAGCCTCTTTGTATCCCAGAGCAGGAGAGGGGAAGCTGCCCGGGAGGTATGGGCTGGCTCTTAGTCACCTCTCATTAGGCTCCAGGAGGACACAGGATGAGACTGCATTGTGCAGGATCAGGGAGGGCAGAGGCTTTGCTTTGAGACAGGCTGTGGGGGCCAGTGGACCAGACCCCCAGGGAAGTGTTGAATTTCTGAGGCTTGAGAAGAAGAGGTTGGCCGGCGCCGTGGCTCAATAGGCTAATCCTCCGCCTTGCGGCGCCGGCACACTGGGTTCTAGTCCTGGTCAGGGCGCCGGATTCTATCCCGGTTGCCCCTCTTCCAGGCCAGCTCTCTGCTGTGGCCCGGGAGTGCAGTGGAGGATGGCCCAAGTGCTTGGGCCCTGTACCCCATGGGAGTCCAGGATAAGCACCTGGCTCCTGCCATCGGATCAGCACGGTGCGCTGGCTGCAGCGCGGCAGCCATTGGAGGGTGAACCAACAGCAAAGGAAGACCTTTCTCTCTGTCTCTCTCTCTCACTGTCCACTCTGCCTGTCAAAAAAAAAAAAAAAAAAACAAAAAAAAAAACCGAGAAGAAGAGGTTGGAGGGGTGCTCTAAGAAATGTGGATTCCTGAGCCCAGGATGATGGCTGGGACACAGAGAACAAGGCCTTTGGGTGCATGGAAGAAGAGTGTGAATACCTCTGGGCTTAAATTCCTGCATCTGTGGGATTTGGAAATGCCAGGAGTTGGAAGGTCCAAGGGTTGGGGACCTTGAACATCAAGTGCAGTGCACATCCCAGTGCCTGTCCTGCTAACTAGGTGGCCCACCCATCTCATTCCCTGCCTGTGTGGTGGGAGCTGCAGTTCTCTGCAGAGCTGCCCTCCACCCATGAGAGCCACATCACTCAGAGGTGAACACCTTCCCTCTCCACCCTGCTCAGGCCCCAAATCAATGCATCTGATCCAGCTCTCTGCTATGGCCTGGGAAAGCTGTGGAAGATGGGCCCAAGTCCTTGGGTTCCTGCATCTGCGTGGGAGACCGTGAAAAAACTTCGGGCTCCTGGCTTTGTATTGGCTCAGCTCCTGCCATTGTGGCCATTTGGGGAGTAAACCAGTGGATGAAAGATCTCTCTCTGTCACTCTGCCTCTCAAATAAATAAATAAAATCTTAGAAAATATCACATTCTAGACAAATACTGGCTGAAGGCTGAGATTCAAGGAACAGGTCCAAGATCCAGGTCCATATCCAAGATTTAACTCTTAAAAGTCTGGTTTCATTTCTAAGATGATGTTAAAGGAACTCAAGGTGTAGGTCCAATGTCTATGTCCAAAATAAAGTTGAGATCCAGGTTTGAGGCCCATGGTTAGAGCTGAAGGTTCATGTCCAAGGTCTATAAGACTATCACTATATCCAGGTCCTAGTTCAAACCCAAGATCTGACTTTATATTCAGCATCCAGAAAAATAACAGGTACAAAGTAAATATCTGATTTCCAGGTCCAAGGTATGGGTCATTATCCAATTCAGTTGGATTTCCAGGTCCAAGGTATGGGTCATTATCCAGTTCAAAGTTTGAAGTCCAGGTGCAAGACCTAGACGCATGATTCACATGTCGGTTTGAGGCCAAAATTCAAGGTCAGTATCCAAGTTTCAGATAGAAGATCTGAGGTTCCAACCCAGTGCCCAAGTCCCTGAGTGTCCCAAGGCCTACATTTAGATTTGAGTTCCAGGTCCAATATCCACGCATAGGGAGAAGGCCAGGATCAGGTTTGAGGTCAGAGGTCCAGATTCGTGGTGGAGTTCTAGGTCCAAGGACCAGATATCCAAAGTTCATATCCCCCTGAGAAGGTCCAGAAACCATCTCCTACCCAAGGACAAAATCAAGGTTCCATTTCACACATTCTGGATGAGTCCTGCCTCTGTCTTTGTTTCAGATAACAGCAAAGTGCCTGTGCTGTCTGGCGTACAAGAACATTTTTTTCTCTGCATGAACATAATGTCTCTAAGTTATTCTCTGGTGACCTTCATTCATTTGCCTTTCGAGTCTCTGTGCTCCTCCGGTTTTCACCCACCTCTTTGACTCTTTCCCAGGCTCCTTCTCAGCTCCCTGACTTCTAAACTTTGCAGTGTCCCTGGGCTCAGTACATGGACCGTGCTCCTTTCTCTATGTACTCACTCTTGCTCATCTCCTCCAGACCTACAGTTCCAAATACCCCTGTACAGAATAGCAACTTCCACATTTATGTGGCTCTTCTGTGACCTCCACATGTGTCTGCAGAGAAAATTTGAAATTCTGCTGGGTAGATACTGTGAGTGCACCTGTTGTGGAAGTGAGGGATTCTCCTTGATTACGCCTTGGTCATGCCTCTAAGGAGATGGTTTCTACTCTGTGTTCTTCTTGGCTAATCTGAGGTGGGATTTGGGAATATATTCCTTCCGGGAGTAGATGTCTTTGCCTACTTCCTGCTGACTGAAGAAGAGTGGGAGGACCAGTGGATTGCTCCCAGGATTCTTTCAGTCCAAGGTCAGGTTTTTTTTTTTTTTTTTTTTAAGATTTATTTACTTATTTGAAAGTCAGAGTTATAGAGAGAAGGAAAGGCAGAGAGAGAGAGAGAGAGAGAGGTCTCCCATCCTATGGTTCACTCCCCAATTGACTGTAAAGACCAGAGTTGCACCGATCCGAAGTCAGGAACCAGGAGCTTCTTCTGGGTCTCCCACGTGGGTGCAGGGACCCAAGGACTTGGGCCACCTTGTACTGCTTTCCCAGGCCATAGCAGAGAGCTAGGTAGGAAGTGGAGCAGCCGGAACTTGAACCGGCGCCCATATGGGATGCCGGCATTGCAAGCGGCAGCTTTATCTGCTTGGCCACAGTGCGGGTCTCCAAGGTCAGGTTTAAAATCAGTAGATCCATTGTCTTTCTGTTCCCAGTCAGTTCCATGTATCTGTAAGCATAAATACAGTTTTTCCAAGACCTAGTTCTGAAGACACTACATCTCATTGTCCGTCCTTCCTTCCTTCCTTCCTTCCTTCCTTCCTTCCTTCCTTCCTTCCTTCCTTCCTTCCTCATTTCCTCCCTCCCTCCCTCCATTTATTTATTTGAAAGGTAAAGTTTCAGAGAGGCAGAGGTAGAGAGAAAGAGGGAGAGAGAGGTCTTCCATCTGATGGTTCACTCCCTAGATGGCCACAATGACCAGAGCTGCACTGATCCGAAGCCAGGAGCCAGGAGCATCCTCTGGGTCTCCCATGTGGGTGTAGCGGCCCAAGGACTTGAGCCATCTTTCACCACTTTCCCAGGCTACAGCAGAGAGCTGGATCGGAAGAGGAAAGCAGCCGGGACTCAAACTGGCGCCCATATGGGATGCCAGCACTACAGGCAGTGGCCCTGACTGCTACGCCACAGTGCTAGCCTTCTCATCTCATTTTTCCTCTGCTCCACTCCCTCCTATGCTCACATTCTCATTTTTGCTCAGAAGAGAAATACTTTGAAGCCATCAGACCTGTTTAAAATGATCTTTGTGGGGACCGGTGCTGTGGCTCACTTGGTTGATCCTCTGCCTTGTGGCGCCGGCATCCCATATGGGTGCTGGGTTCTGATCCCGGTTGCTTCTCTTCCAGTCCAGCTCTCTGCTGTGGCCCGGGAGGGTAGTGGAGGATGGCCCAGGTGCTTGGGCCCTGCACCTGCATGGGAGACTGGGAGGAGGCACCTGGCTCCTGGCTTCGGATTAGCGCAGTGCGCCAGCCTTAGCGGCCCTTTGGGGAGTGAACCAATGGAGGGAGGGCCTTTCTCACTGTCTGTAACTCTGTCAAATAAAAAAAAATCTTTGAGTTTTAGTAGGTTTTGTACTTGAAGGCTTTCTCCATGCTGTCTTCTAGTAATTAGAATCTCAAAGCAGTTGGATTTTTTTTCCATGATGTGAGACCCTAGGTTTCCAAATTCTTCGGTTTTATTTTTGATGTCAGATGATTTGCTAAGTGCTTCTTTCTCTTGTAATAACTTGCCAGTGAGGTCAGCACCAACTGATACTACTATTTTTTCTCCATCATTCCCCTCAAGCTACAAGTTTATTATTCACATCTTCTAGCTTGCAAATTTTAGCTGGTGATACTGTCTCCAGTGAACCTTGGCTTGATACCCTTCCAGCCTTCTGCATCAGTTTTCTTGCCACCCACTGTCCCCCTGTTAAGCCTTTCCTTCTCTTTCCATTAAAACCGCACCTCCTGTGGTTCGAGTTTTCCACCCTAGTCAGGGGCAGCTGGGGTATACAGTGGTAAGGACAGTCCCCTAGATCTCAGTGATTTTAACACACCAGAAGTCACCAGTATATTTGCAGGGGGCAGGGGTGATTACTGTGCAGTCTCTCAGTAACTGAGACTAACTGATGTACCACCGTTTTGATTTTTTTTTTTAAGATTTATTTTTATTTATTTGAAAGACAGAGTTACAGAGAGAGAGAGAGGTAGAGACAGAGAAAGAGGTCTTCCATCCGCTGGTTCACTCCCCAATTGGCTGCAATGGCCAGAGCTGCGCCGATCTGAAGCCAGGAACCAGGAGCTTCTTCCGGGTCTCCCATGTGGATGCAGGGGCCAAAGGACTTGGCCATCTTCCGCTGCTTTCCCAGGCCATAGCAGAGAGCTGGATCGGAAGAGGAGCAGCCAGGACTATAACCAGTGCCTATATGGGATACCAGTGTTTCAGGCCAGGGCTTTAACCCATTGCGCTACAGCGCCGGCCCCCATTTTGTTGTTGCTGAATACGAATCTGGTGGCCAGTGGGCAAAGGAAGAGACTAAAGAATTGCTTGTGAGCTTTTCATTGCGTCAGTCCAGGAAGGTTACACATCATTTCTGTTCAGGTTTCATTGGTCACAAGTGATGCTTTGACCCCAAAACAGTAACACTGGGGCTAGAAAATACGCCATTTCCAGATATTGTCTACCTGTTTGCATCTGTCATTGAGGGTAACCTACTTGGGTCTACTCTCAATACAGGGCTTGATTTTTTTGTTTATCGTGTTTTTGTTTTGACTTGTTTACTGCTTTACCCCCAATGACTGCCATATAGTAAGTGCTTAATAAATATCTAAAGGTGAGTAGTTGTAAGGACTACAGCTTCTTTGCTGAACTTATAAGAAAAGAAACCATGGCGGCCCCCAAGGAGCCTGTGGTGAGTTGGGAGAGCACAGCCCCCAGGAAGTGGGTAGATCTTGACTAAATGCGTGCCTCGGAGGCTGGAGTTTATGATCTCAAGGAGAGAAGCTGAGGCCCTCCCTAGGTATGGCAGGAGTCAGACCCAGAGCTGGGCTGCTGTGTTGTCTGAGACCCCCTAAGCAGTGATGGAGTCTTAGGAACCTGCCCAGAAATGGTCCCTGGGTAGAGGTTGAATCTTGCATGAGTCGCTGGATCAGTGCTGTTGGTGTATCTTGGGCCCAAATTACTAATTTCACCCATGGCCTGGGATCCTTGAGCCATGAAACCAATTTAAAGACTAGTTCTAAGAACTGGGTGTGAGTGTTGTAAGCATCTTTATTCATAAGCCTCCAGCTGGAAATAACAAATATCCACAATAGGAAAATGGACAAACAACCTGTGGTGTTTATTTGCACCATGGAATCCTACTCAGTGATGAAAACAAACAAATTACTGGCATACATACAAAATTGATGACTTCTGAAAGTATTATTTAAGACTCCAGATATTAAAAAGCACATCCTGTATGATTGTATTTGGCCCCACTTGATTTTCGAGCCCACACCAAACCAAGTGAGGCCAGGTGTACTTGTCCACTTGTGTGAATGGTGGTGGTCCTAGCAAGGGTTCTGCCACGTTGCATAAGCCCAAGGGGACACCATTCATGCTGTAACCTGTGGGGTTGTGCCCTGGGGACACCATGCACCCAGGATACAGTGTGGATTGTGCTCTTGGAGGAACTACCATTGGGACTGCCGTTAGGAGTGAAGGGCATTTCCTGGGAAACAAGTTTGTGTGATGCAGCCCATGCAGGAGCTATCCACCCAAAGACCAGAACTGCCCTGGGTGTGAGGCAGGGCGGGGAAGGTGTGCAGCTGAATCCATCAGCAGGATCCAGAGCTTCGAGGGTTTGTAGTAAGGATTTATTTTTTTTAAAAAAAAGATTTATTTATTTGAAAGAGTTACAGAGAGAGAGAGACAGAGACAGAAACAGAGAGAGATCTTCCATCCGCTGGTTCACCCCTCAAATGGCCGCAACGGCCAGAGCTGCCCTAATCCAAAGCCAGGAGCCAGGAGCTTCCTCCGGGTTTCCCACATGGGTGCAGGGGCCAAGGACTTGGGCTATCTACTGCTTTCCCAGGCCATAGCAGAGAACTGGATTGGAAGAGGAGCAGCCGGGACTAGAACCAGTGCCCATATGGGATGCCAGCACCTTAGGCTAGGGCTTTAACCCACTGCGCCACAGCGCCGGCCCCTTCAGTAAGGATTTTCACCCACATTTTTCCACCCATGTTGGGGAGCAGGCAAAGAAAGGCAAAATTATAAAGGGAGTTCTCACTTGAGTGTCCACTCCCAAAGCTGACCTCCTTGGGTGAAGCCTCCTCCTTCGAGTGCTTTTGAATTGCGCCTTCCCTGTGGAAACCTACCTGCCCTATGTCCATGCCCTTGACCTTTCTGTTGCTACACAAGAGCTGGTTGATCTGGTGAACTACTAACACACTGCTGGTAGCAATACAAGGGCATTCAAAAAGTTCACAGAAAAAGGAATTAAAAGTTTATTTTGTTGCAAGATATTTTGAAATCCACACATTGGAGGAGTCTTCAAAAAGTTCATGAAAAATGTGTATTAAAAAAAAAAAAAACCTGGCCGGTGCCACGGCTCAATAGGCTAATCTTCCACCTGTGGCGCCGGCACACTGGGTTCTAGTCCCGGTCAGGGCGCCGAATTCTGTCCCGGTTGCCCTGGCTTCCAGGCCAGCTCTCTGCTGTGGCCCGGGAGTGCAGTGGAGGATGGCCCAAGTGCTTGGGCCCTGCACTCCATGGGAGACCAGGAGAAGCACCTGGCTCCTGACTTCAGATCAGCACGGTGCGCTGGCCGCAGAGCGCCAGCCACAGCGGCCATTGGGGGGTGAACTGACAGAGAAGGAAGACTTTTCTCTCTGTCTCTCTCTCACTGTCCACTCTGCCTGTAAAAAACAAAAAACAAAAAACCTGCATGGTTTCAAAGTTTGTTACACGAAAATGAAGTTATTTCTTAAAACATTTTTAGAGGTTTTTTTTTTTTTTTTTTTTTAAGATTTTGTTTATTTGAGACAGAGAAATGGACAGACAGAGATGTCTTCTGTCTGCTGGTTTACTCTGGCTGAAATGGCCAGAATTGAGCAGATCCGAAGCCAGGAGCCAGGAGCTTCTTCTGGGTCTTCCACATAGGTGCAGGGGTCAAGCACTTGGGCCATCTTCTACTGCTTTCCCAGGCCACCAGCAGGGAGCTGGATCAGAAGTGGAGCAGCAGAGACTTGAAATGGGACCCATATGGAATGCCGGCGCCACAGGTGGAGGCTTAACCTATTATGCCACAGCACTAGCCCCTCTGTGTCCCTCAGTGCCCACAATGGCTGAAGGCTGAAGGCTGAAGCCAGAAGGTGAGAACTCAGCAGGTCTCCCATGGAGGTGGCAGAGACGGCTTCTGCCTCCTACAATCTGCATGATGCATTAGCACGTGGCTGGAGTGTGGCTGGAGTCGGGACTTGAACCCAGGCATTCTGAAATGGAATGTGGCTGTGCTAATGAGCGTCTTAAGTGCCAGAGGAAGCACCTGCCCCTAAACTTGTCTTTACATTCCATTCCCCCATGAAGCACGCTCCGCATACAAACCCTGAAAAACACTGTCTGCAAGTTCCTTTCCTAGGAGGAGACTCTGATCGTGGGGATCCCAAGCCCTCTGTGGACAAGGCTCCAGAGGGGCTTTTGGAACCCTGTCGCATTCCATGCTGCGGTGGTGGTCTTTGTTCTGCGGACATCTTCCTCTGGTCTCGGCCGGAGCCTCAGCTGCCGGCCATGTGGCAGCATCACCAGCAGGTGGCAATGGTGCCGTGTTCCTCAGGCAGGCATCTGGGTCCCATTACTTGAGTCAATAGAGGAGCAGGGTTGGAGGAGAGGACCCTGGTAAAATGAGAATTACTGCTTTGCCACTTAGCAACTTTAGAGCCTTGGCAAAGGGGCTGGGTTTGTATCTCGGTTCCTTCTCTTTGGTGTAATTGTGTCACTGCTCAAGTCTCAGAGTCGGAGCTAATTGTGACCCTGAAGCAGCTGTCAAGAGATCCCCCGTCTCCAAGAATCACAATTTGTTGAGGGCTCTCAGATCTTGATGCGTGTTATCTCATTTACTCCTTGGCAAGGCCTGAGAAGCATTTCCAGAACCGTCCTTGTCTTGTAGCTGGGGACACCGATGCACAGAGTGGTTCGGGACCTTGTCCAGTGTCACTCAGCCAACGCAGAGCAGAGCCAGGGTTTAAGCCCAGGCTGGCTGGCTGCAGAGCCTCTCATGCCTGACCACTTGGCTCTACCACCTCCGACACCGGTGGGTGTTGGATCTGCTCCCACATTGCCATCACTCACCACAGCCCACACAGAGACTGTGTTCTGAGGAAGAGGGAAGGCAGTAAAGTGAGATGCAGAGATTCCTCTCCATCAGGCCGCCCATGGCCTTGTTGACTTTCTGGAGTTCATGACCCGTGCACCTGGGACTCTGTGGGAAGAGTCTCCTGCAAGATACCAGTGTGTTCTGTATCCAGGAAAAACGGCTTCCGCTCCAGCTGAGAGGGGTCCTCGTAGCCTGGATTCTGAGAGTAGGGTGGGAGTTTGCGAGGGAGGCATTGCTGGCTCTTCTGGGGCCATTACTCAATGCCAGTGCCCACCCTGAGTGTGCAACACTCATTTCCTCGTCCCCCTTCACACACACCTGCTCCAGGTGGGCTGGTGCTGCCATGAGCGTGGCTGGGGACTCCCAAGCATCCTCTCTGCTGGGCTCACCATCTCCGTCCTGTGGGCATCTTTTCCATCACTGCCCTCATATCAGTGGCCTCCTGTTGTGGAGTGCCCAGGCCATGCATCCCCTGGTTGCCCTGCAGCAGAAACCCTGCCTTAGCCTCCCAGGCTGAGCTCCACAGGCTGGACCTGCTAGGCCTGAGCCCTCCAGGTCAGGGGAGCACAGTGCACCACGGACTCCCTCTAGAAGTTACCAAGCAGGGGAGAAGCCAGAACACGTGTACATCACCTGGAGGAGTGTTTGATGCAGCAACCGCTTGAGAAAATTGGCAGTTACATAAAAAGCTATAAAAGACATAAAAAGTCTGTCTCTGCCCTAAAACTCAGCTCTACCTGTCCTGAAATTCTGTTCCCATGTGTTAATCAAGAGCCCTGAAAAGCAGTGTCCACAGCGAATCTTGGGCAAGAAGAGTCACAAGACTTCTATTCATAATGGCTCACAGCCAGGCAGATGAATGGGTAAACAGGTTGTGGTGCACCTCACAGCAATAAGAAGAAAGGAACTACAGTTCTGGGAGGAACCCCACAGATTCAGCATGGAGTGAGGGGACCCCGACACACAAGGGGTCCCAGGCGACGATTCTGCTTATGGGGAGTGCTGGAAGATGCAGACCCGCCTGGCGCTGGAAATCAGCATGGAGGCTGCTGCACAGGTGCTGGGGGAGAGCTCCTGGATCTTTTCTGTACCTCAGCCTGCAGCCCCATCGGTTCCTTGCAGGTGCTTGAGAAGCCACGTTCACTCCTTCGTCAGCTTCGCCCATGAGACCCCTGGAGGGATTCGGGCTGCAGCCTGGCCTGTGAGAAGCCTCCAGTTCCAGAACTTGAACATTTCAGAGGGAGGGACAGAAATACTGCTACTGATTCTCCATAGTGATCCTCCTCTTTTATTCCTAGTTGTCCTGGGCATGTTGCCAAGCAGCTGAGATTACTTCCGTCGCTTGCAAGGAGAGGAGGCCAGGTAACTGAGAGGCAGTGGGTGTGACTTCCTGCAAGAGGGTAGAAGGAAGGGGGTCTCCATTTTTCCTCCTTCCTCACTTCTGTTGCTTGGAACACAGATGTGATGGTGGAAGCTCCAGCAGCCCTCTTGACACAGGTTTGAAGGTCACTGGGTAATGTCAGAGGGGATTCTGGAAGGAGTTCTGTGGAGCTGTCATGCCTATCCTCACCTGCCTACTTATGGCATTTTTTTTAGAAAAAGACTTATTTATTTGAAAGGAAGAGTGACACAGTGAGAGAGAAAGGCATGCGCACGCGCACACACACATAGAGGGAGAGAGAGAGAGATATTTTTCCATTCATTGGTTCACTCTCCAAATGCTGACAATGGCTGGGCTGGGCCAGGTCAAAGCCAGGAGCTGGAAATTGTATGTGGCTCTCCATGTGGATGGCTGGGACCCAAACACTTGAACCATCACCTGATGCCTCCCAGGGAGCTCATTACCAGGAAGTGGATGCAGGACTCAATCCCAGGCACTCCAGTATGGGATATGGATGTGCCACTGGGGGCCGTTGCCGTGGTGCACTTGGTTAATCCTCCGCCTGCGGCACCGGCATCCCACATGGGCTCCGGGTTCTAGTCCCGGTTGCTCCTCTTCCAGTCCAGCTCTCTGCCGTGGCCTGGGAAGGCAATGGAGGATGGCCTGGGCCCTGCACCCCTGTGGGAGACCAGGAAGAAGCTCCTTGATCCTGGCTTCTGATCTGTGTAGCTCTGGCCGTTGCGGCCATTTGCAGGGTGAACCATCGGATGGAAGACCTTTCTTTCTGTCTCTCTCTCACTGGCTGTAACTCTACCCATCAAATAAAAAAATAAATAAAAAACTTAAAAAAAATAAATAAAGGGCTGTGCCACAGCACCCACCACCCCACCCATTTTTTTTTTTTTAAACATAGTAACAGCATGTTTTGGCCTGGCCAGTTGCGATTTTCTGTTATTTGTGACATGCTAACCAGAAGGAACATGGAGATGAAGAGTACTGATTTGGGAACCAAAACCCTGGTTCTGACTTCTGCCAGCTAGAGGAGCCTGGGATGCTCATCTCACTTCTTTGTCTCTCCTCACTCATCAGGAAAAGGGAGGGGGAAAACTCCCCTTCTTCATAGGATTACTGCAAAGATTAGACAAACTGACCTAGGTTTCCCTCAAATCCAGCTCCACTTTTTTTTCTTAAGGATTTATTTATTTATTTGAAAGAGTTACATACAGAGAGAAGGAGAGGCAGAGAGAGAGAGAGAGAGAGGTCTTCCATCTGCTCATTCACTCCCCAGATGGCTGCAATGGCTGGAGCTGCACCTATCCGAAGCCAGGAGCCAGGAGCTTCTCTGGGTCTCCCAACGCGGGTGCAGGGGCCCAAGCACTTGGGCCATCTTCTACTGGTTTCCCAGGCTATAGTAGAGAGCTGGATTGGAAGTGGAGCAGCCAGGACTCGAAATGGCACCCATATGGGATGCTGGTACTGCAGGTAGCAGCTTTACCCTCTATGCCAGAGCGCCAGAGGGTTTCACTTCTGGAGAGCTCTTGTGTCCCTTTGGAGGTGTTATGTTTCCTGGATTCTTTGTGTTTCTTGTGTTCCTGTGTTGACAGCTGTGCTTCTGGGGTAGCAGTCACTTCTTCCGATATCAAGGAATAGCTTTTTTTAAAAAAAGATTCATTGATTTGATTGGATGCAGGGTGTGGGTTGGGTGGGTGCTTTGTCTTTGGCTACGTGTCACCTCCGTGTGTTTCTTCAATTGTCGTTGCTGTT